>NC_031979.2:30086111-32486111 GCF_001858045.2 Oreochromis niloticus
AATTGTTTTATAATCGTCTGAAGGACGTGTATGGCAAATGGATCCAACCAGATAAGAAAACCAAGGAACAGGTTGGAGACGCCATTATCCTTGAGCAGTTTTATCGCTCGTTGACTCCAGAACTCCAGGTGTTGCTGAAAGAAAGGGGTCCAAAGTCAACGCAGGAAGCTGCTCAGCTGGTGGAAACATTTCAAGCAGCAAGGTGAGGAGCCAGAAGCTTTCGGTTCGGGGCTTCGGCCAAATCTTTCACTTCACATGGTAAGTCATCTGGGGCTGGTCCTAAGGAGTTAGGGTCTTTGAAGTAGGGGGATGTGTTTGTAAAACCACCAAGCCTTTTTGTTTCTTTTTTCTTTTCTTTTTTTTGTCTGTCCCATTTGGTTCTTTAGCCGTCAGAATTGTTGTCTGAAGACCAACAAGGATACCAAATGGATTTATTCTGCCAAATGGATCATCATGGCATTGCCGTATTGGTCCATTTGATCAAACTTTGTTGTTATTATTTATTTTATTTTCAGTTGTTACAGATGGGACAGACATGACTGGGGGATAGGAAAGGGAGAAAGAAAGAGAGGAAGGAAAAGAAAAACAGAAGGGAAAAGGGACAGTGAGAAAGGGCACTTACAAAGACAAAGAGAAAGAAAAAAAAATCCCCTGGATCACCTGTTGAGAGAAAAAGAAGAGAAGACAAGCAAAAAAAAAAAACAAACAAAAACAAAGCAACATACTAAACACAACACCATCACGTTAATAGAGCTAAGTGTGAACAGCAGTAAATACTAAATATTGAAAGTTGTTGTGCAGCACGCAGGACAGACAGCGCACAATGTGCTTTGAAGTAGCAGCTAAGAAAGGTGTAGTTTATGTCTACGAACAGTGAACACCCGTGTGCACACCTGTGTGGATCAACGCGCTTGTATACAAAAGGTTTCCCCATGTAACGGTCTGCTAGAGGGTGTGGAGGCCCATAGCCCCGTCCCCCAGGGCATGAAGCAGGCATGGAGGAGATCCAGGCTCCAGACATCCAGAGGCCCCAGAGTGCGAGAGCCCAAGGAGTACCACCGGAGGGGCATCCGTGCCACCTTCCTGGGAAGGGCTGAGGAGATCCCCAGACGAAGGGGTCACCCAGTAGCCACGGAGCAGAAGCCAGAGGGGGCTGCACTGGCGTGCCCGCCGGCTCTGCCGGCAGCCAGCTGTGCCAGAGTGAACCGAGTTGCAGGCCCCGAGGCCGGAGGCCCGATGGCCCCCTTTGCCCCGGAAGAGGCCTGACCGAGCGACAGGCACCAGGCCCCGCCAAGTAGCCACCGGGAGTGAGCTGGTGCATACCTGAGCGCCCAGCCCCAGACACCAAGAACCACCAATGCACCAACCCCTGAGGGCATCAGTTACCAGCAGGGAGAGTGGTGAGGGGAGATAGGCCTCCACACTTGGAGGGCCTGGGAGTACCCAGGGAGGTGGAGTCTAAGACCCGACCTGACATATAGACACAGACAAACAGGCACACACAGACATAAACATGCTTTCCCACCCTCATGCACACATATACAAACACTCAGCACTCACCCAACGTAGGGACAGACATACATAGACATGTACACACAATCATACTCCCCAAACATACTCTATGCCCCGGGTCCAGGTACCCTCGCCCCCAGAGGGGGAAACGGCACCCAGACCCAAGAGATGTGACCCCTTCCCCCGGGGTGGAGGTAAGCAGACCGCCCCAGGCTCCGCAGCAGCAGGGAGGCCAATCGGACAGCCAACACCTCCTCCCAGCCCCCGCCCCGATGGCTAGTAGAGAACGGGGGTGTGTGAAGACCCCATACCTCCCTCCAGCCTTTTTGTTTCTATTGTGGGGTGGAAGGTCACATTAAGCCAAAGTGTCCAGCCAGAAAGGCCAGAGCAGCATATGTGTGTACCCTTCCAAGGCCGTGTGAGAATGAAGTTTGAGAAGGGAAGCAGCAAACCACTGCCATAAAGATAAATGGTAGGAAAGCCCAAGCCCTGCTGGACACTGGTAGTGTGCAAACATTAATACATCCAGTGCTAGTCCAGCAAGAGTTGCCCCTGGATAAATCTGTCCTTAATATTTCATGTGTACATGGTGATTCTAAGGCCTACCCAGTAATGTTAGTTTATCTCGAAGTTTTGGGGCAAAAGTACCTTATCTCAGTTCCGGTGGTGGAAAGCTTGTCATACCCCATAATTTTAGGTCAGGATGTGCCTATTCTGCAGGAGTTGGTACAAACCTGTAAACCTGTAAATACTGTCAAAAGGTCATAATAATAATAATGCATTGGATTTATATAGCGCTTTTCAAGGCACCCAAAGCGCTTTACAATGACATTATTCATTCACTCTCACATTCACACACTGGTGGAGGCAAGCTACGGTTGTAGCCACAGCTGCCCTGGGGCAGACTGACAGAAGCGAGGCTGCCATATCGCACCATCGGCCCCTCTGGCCAACACCAGTAGGCGGTAGGGTAAAGTGTCTTGCCCAAGGACACAACAACCAGGACAGAGAGGCCGGGGATCGAACCGGCGACCGAGAATTTAGAAAACACATTGGTGCAAATTATAAGCAGGAGGTATTCTGATCCCTAAGGAGAAGAACTTCTCATCCATCAGCCAGTTTCACCAGATCAGACTGCTGAACGTAGAGGGAAAGATCTTCTTCAGTGTCTTGGGCCAAAGGCTATCTACCTTCCTGCAATATATCATAATGTCTTCTGTTTTTGTGTTTGTTGTAGGGCTGCCAATGTCAACGTGTTAATGCTGTCATCATGATTGACGCAATTGACGCAGAATGGGCAAACTTTGGACAAACTGCCCAAAATATTTTGACAGAGACATTTCAGGGATTTTGAGTCATTCTGTGCTACAGATGGATTAATTGCATTAAAAAAATCTTAATCGCGTTGATTAGGGCTGTGGGATATGGCCCAAAATTCATATCTCGATATTCTTTGGCTGGATGGTGATATAGGATATATATCTCGATATTTTTTAAGCCATAAAGTAAGAACAAAAAGAGAGTTCTTAGTCAAAGCTGTGTCCCAGATGTCACACGGCACTTTTATTAACATACAGCATAGATGTACATGAAAAAATTACTCAGAAATAAATTATCAGCATTTAATAATAATGCTCCATAAATAAAATAAAATGATGTTGGTTTTGTGCATAACCAAAAGCTCACAATTGTGCAGTCAAAATGTAAACTAAAATATGCTGAGCATAATAACAAAGACAGATTTCGCAGCCACTCTGTTCCCAAGTTCTATTGCGTGACTGACAGCCTGGAGTTTGAAATCCGCTTCGTAACCATGTCTCTTAACAGGTGAAATTTGTGCTCCTTATGCACACACAGTACGGTAATATTACGTTAAAGCACAGTACATACTACTCCTGACTGCGGTAGCCGTAATGCTCTGATAATCCACCAAGTGGTGCAGCTTCGTAGCTTACCAAAGTCATACTAAAACATTTTTAGCAGATTGCTGAGCGCCCTGTACCACATAAAATCGGTTTGCGGTCAGTAAGCACAACCAGAATTCATACATAACACTGTCGATTTTTGAGAAAATGAAAGGGTTTTAGGCCATGCAGACCCGTGCATGGGGCTGTGGGTATGCATGGCATGTGAATGTATGATTTTATGTGTATAACAGAGGCTGTGTATAAGGCTTTAAAAATCTGTCACAAAGGTGTCTTTATGTCTGATCTTATTGCATATCTATGTGTAAAAGTTACCTTTTCAGAGTGCAAAATTATGGGAGGAGCTGTAAGAGTTGCTGCTGGCAGTGCTCAGTTATTTGGAATGAGAGTAGGATGTTACCAATACAAAAAAGCATCTTCTTTTACTGGGAGCCAAGTTACTCGTGTCATTCCTTCCAAGTGTCCCCCACACAGAGCAACTTTCTTTGTTCATTTGTTTTATGTCTTTTTGATATAGGATCATTTAACAAAACAAACTGAAAAGTCTGTGAGAATACAGCAGTCTACTCTCTTAGCTATCTAAACTATGTTTGGCTGGTGTTGGAGCCATTCTTTCATTTCAATCATCTTTGAAATGTAATAAAAACTTCTTGCTGCTTTCAGGTATTAAATACTATCCTTAGTTTCCAAACACCCGATCAGACACAACTGAAAGTCTGGAAACAAGCAAAACTATGCTGCTGATTTAATTTGCTGATTAAAATATGATTATTTACAGCATAGCAGGAAAAAGGCATACTGTTGCTTACAGACACAAAAACAGTTACACTAAAATCTTTTGTCCGAAATTTTGCATGATTTTGATTGAATAGTTAAGGTGCAAATATCTTGTGTATGATGAAAGTAGAATAATTCTCACTTGTGCCAGAATCAAAGTGAATGGTTGGTGTTTCAAACATTTTGTAAAATAACGTTCTGAAAATTTACACCGACATCAGTTAGGGGTATTTCTCTGTTTATCTAAAAAAAACCACACTCAGGTCACAAGATCTCAGTCATATGTGTGAAACTTTTTGAAAATCTTAAGGAGCTTTTGTTTAATTTCTTTTGTTCTAAGACAGTACACAAAAGGATTTACAAGACATGGACCAAGGACTGCACCAATTAATAAACCTTGACGTTCCTCAAAAGTTAATACTACGCCAAACCTGGTGAAGATAATGCGAACAAATGCAGGACAGTAATGAACGATAACACAAATTAAGTGACTCACAAGAGTGCTCCCCATTTTCTTTTTTTCATTATTTGAAGATAATTTGACAAAAAGTAAGATTCCACAATATGAAAGACAAATGAAAACAAAAGTGAAAAACAAAATAAAAAATGTTACAATGGCAACTTCATTGAAATATTTGTCTGGGTTAACACAGGTTGTTCTTAACACAGCAGCAAAGTCACAGAAAGTGTACCTAAGCCTGGAGCTGCAGTGTGGGAGGGGGACAACTGTTGCAGGCAGGTAAAACACAAAAAACCAGTTAACAAACCACACGATAAATGTAAGAACAAGAACACGTGTGTTTGTTAAATAACTGTGATACTGGAAAGGATAAATTATTGCAATGAATCTATCCAATGCCATAACTGCTAAAACAAATGACTCCATCGATGTTCCCAAATGGAAAACGCACATTTGAATTAAACATGCCACATAGGATATAGTATTAACACCTGCGAGTAGAACCCCAATCATTGTTGGACTGCAACTGGAGGTGTACATTATATCAACAACAGCAAGGTTGCAAATCAGAAGATACATTGGTTTATGTAATCTCTTGTCAGAAATAATAAACATGATATTTGCAATATTGGCAAGAACAGCAAGAAAATAGGCTATTAGTATAACCACACCAACAGCAATAGGTCTACTGAGTGTGTCAAAACCACCGATAATAAAGTGTCTTACATTGATTGAAGCATTCTGTAAAGACATATTCCGTTTGGAAGTTAAGGAGGACAAGAAAAAAAGCAAAGCAAATATTGATAAAGTACGTGGTAAATCTTCTTCTTTATCAGACTTCACAAACACCTCTGAACTCAGTCAAACGACTTTGCTTTTACTGGGCAGTATTTGAACTTCTCATTTTAAGGCTTTGAAAGAACAGTAAGTTTCAATTGGACACCTCCCTCTTCCAATCAAATTAGACATAAGAATGTGAAATGCCTTTATTGCATCAGATATTGCAAAAAGATGATGTCATCCCCCAAAGGATAAAAGTTGAAAAGGTAATGCTCACATGATTACAATAACCCAGTGGTTCCCAACTTTTTTGCACAATAAAGTTGGATTGGAAGATTGGAAGTAAATGTTCACATGCTTACAATAACCTTTATTTTGTTTTCAGCAGACTATTTAGATCAATAAAAAATGAAAATAAAAGAAATCCAGGTTCATGTTAAGTGTCCACCTACATCCATTTAACACTAGATCCTCTTCAGGGCTAGGATGGAGCTAATATTAGCAGGAAGTCAAAGTATTTTATTATTTGTGTGTCTATGTGTTGTGTGTTTCAGATAACCGTTTTGTATTGGTTCAGCCAGAGGGACTGCAGTATGTTGAGACCTCCATTTCTATGTGAGTATTCAAGTTAATCTAGAATAATATACTTTTAATACAACATCTAGTCAACATCAGCACTGGAAGAGTAAGTTTTGATTGGACAGCTTCCTCTTCCAATCAAATTAGACATAAGACTGTGAAATGTCTAAATTGCATCAGATATTGCAAAAAGATAAAGTTATCCCCTAAATGACAGGATAAAGGTTGATTGGAAGTTAATGCTCACACACCTGTATTTTATTTTATTACAATTTTATTACAATAACCTGTACACAAAATAACAACAAGGAGTGAATCCCCACTCACAACCACTAGCACTTCATATACCCTCTGTAGAAATTAGCCACATATCTTACTTATCTTAACTCCACTACTGTATAATTCTGTGTAAATAATCATTCTGTACAATATGATAATTCTAATTCTACAACTGTTTATAACTTGCATAGTTCACATTTCTGCATAGCCGTATATCTCATATTTTTGTATAGTTTTTTTTGGTTTATTTCATATTTCTGTATAGTTTTCATATTTATATCCTGTTCACAGCCTGTACATAGCTTGTACACCACTACAGCCTGTACATACTATAGTTATAGCATATTCATAACATACCTTTATACCTTATACACTATAACATAACATAATAGACCCATTTCTGTAATATGCAGGAGAATTACGCTGGTGTAAGGTTAGCGTTCATATACCTTCCACCGCCATTGAAGAATTCTTCAATGGGGTTCAGGAAAGGGGAGTACAATCGAAGGCAAAGATTGATAAAACCTTGGTTCATATTGAACCACTTCCTAACCTGGAAGCCTCTGTGAAAACTCACATTGTCCCAAAGAACAACATAGATGGGCTGCTCATCCTGCTGCACTAACAGAGCATCTCTCATGTGATTGAGGAAGGAGCTGGTGAGTGTTGTAGGGCCCTAGGTTGGCATGATGGTGGACAACACCATGACTGCTGATGGCAGCACAATGTGACATTGCCAATCACACTACGGCCTCTCCTTCTACTTTTGGTGAGATTGAACCCAGCTTCATCCATGTAGATTTATTCATGGAGTTTTTCCTTTGCGTCCAGTTCAAAAACTCTCTGTAGAAATATATATATACAATTTTTGTAAGGGAAGTAGGCCAGCTAAAGTAAATCACTGCTTACAGTAACCAACATTTATGTGTCTGTATATATACCAACCTGTACATACTGGAATCTTTGCTCTTTGACTTTATCAGAGTTGTATTCAAAGGGCACTCTGTACAGCTGTTTCAAGCGCAGTCTGTTTCGCTTGAGGACACGGTCAACAGTAGAGAGGCTGACACTGTCGATACCCTCCAAATGCACATGGTCCTCAATGATCCTCAGCTGAATTTCACGCAGTTTAATGGTGTTGTTCTCACGAACCATGTCGACAATTAGGGTCTCTTGGTGTGGGGAGAACATAGATGTCCTACCACCCCCATGTGGCAGTCTTTCAATTCTACAAAAAGAGAACATGCACTTACAAAATTACATACATGGAATAGGCCTACAAACAGGCCTACAAACAGTTAGACTAACCCTCCATTACAATACTACAGTACACAGTCCCAGTCATGTACTTGTAACACGGGCGACACTAAAGCAGTCGCGCCAAAATGCCACGCTAAAATGAAAGATTCTTTAAAATACAAGGGGGAGCAGGCGAGTCAGATACCCAGGGCACAGAGATGCAGCAGGTCTCATCAGAAACAGTTTATTTCTAGGCCAGGGATCACAAATAAAAACATCCTTGAAAACATACATGGGAAAAATGTTATTGACAGCTAAAACTAGTAAAAATACAATTTTCTACATTTACTAAAATTCCCTGATGTCATGTCCCACAACCATGGATGCATTATGGGTCCACCAGCGGGCCAGAAACCCCTTTGCATGGGTTGGTTCCATGCTAGCCCTGTATTAGGCCGACGGGGAGGAGCCTCCTATTCCCCTCTTGTCCGCTCACTGGGCTGCCCACATCCCAGCCCGGCTTCCATTTCACACTGGAATGCAGGTCTTTTGAAACATGTTTACTGTTGTACAGTATATAGTACAATGATTGTACATATGTAATTGTTGTCAACATTTACATACAATGATGTCAAAAAAGGTAACTGTGTTGATATGTAGGTGTTCATGTAATGATAAGGTTTACCAGCAGGGGGCGCTGTATTTAAGAAAGCTCATGAATGGTAAATGGTGAATGGCCTGTATTTATATAGCGCTTTAATAGTCCCTAAGGACCCCAAAGCCTTTTACATATCCAGTCATCCACCCATTCACACACACATTCATACACTGGTGATGGCAAGCTACATTGTAGCCACAGCCACCCTGGGGTGCACTGACAGAGGCGAGGCTGCCGGACACTGGCGCCACCGGGCCCTCTGACCACCACCAGTAGGCAACGGGTGAAGTGTCTTGCCCAAGGACACAACGACCGAGACTGTCCAAGCCGGGGCTCGAACCGGCAACCTTCCGATTACAAGGCGAACTCCCAACTCTTGAGCCACGATCGCCCACCAGGGGAGCACATAAAAGAAGAGTGGTCTGTGGTGTGACAGGATGAATGGTGTCAATAAAATGTTTGGAGCAGTAGCTCGCAAGACATAAGTGGATGCTTTGTTATTTTTAACAAGCGCTACGAAGACAACACATGGTACCAGGAGTAAAAGTGGAAGCGTGGAAGGACTGAAGCTGGTGGGGAATGTGGACAGCAACTGGCGGTGTTTTAAGCAGCAGTTTGAGCTGTATATAGCTGCCATGGGACTGGACTCTAAACCTGATGCCAGGCAAATTGCGTTGCTGCTCATGGTAGCTGGTCCTCAAGCCATTGAAGTCTTCAACACGTTTGAGTTTGAGGAAGTTGGTGACAGGAATAAGTACGACAAAGTGGTTGAAAAGTTTGATGCACACTGTTCACCACAGAAGAACACAGTATATGAAAGGTATGTTTTCCGATCTCGGATGCAGCAACCAGAAGAGACTTTTGATTGCTTTGTGACTGATTTGAAGCTAAAGGCACAGTCATGTGATTTTGGAGAGCTGAAGGATTCTATGGTTCGTGATCAAATTGTGTATGGGATCCATGATAAACGGACTAGAGAACGGCTGCTCAGAGATTCCAAGCTAACTCTGGATGAAGCAGAAGGACTGTGTCGTGCAAGTGAGTTAGCCTTGCAGCATGCAAGGACATTTAATGAGACAAGCGTCACTGCAGTACATGATAGTGCAAAAATAGCTGTGGTTAAAAAGAAAATGAGGAAGAATATGTCACTAAAGTCCAGTAAAGATGATACAGTGTACTCCTGTAAGCGATGTGGTAGCAGACATGAACCTAGACAGTGTCCAGCTTATGGCAAAAGATGTTTGAAATGCGATGGAAAAAATCATTTTGCCAAACAATGTCTGTCGAAAGCCAAACCCAAATCAGTGCATGTAGTTGAAGAGACTGACTTAAGCGAGACTTTCTTTGTGGGCATAGTGTCACTTGAGGATGTACAAAGTGAGCTAAAGTAGCAGAAGACAGTGAGTGACGCTCAGATTATGAAGACACGTGGATTGTTTCACTCCCAATACAAGGAACTTTGGTGGCACTAAGGATTGATACAGGTCCACAGGCAAACCTAATCAGCATGACAGAGATCAATGCTATGAAACCAAAGCCCAAAATAATAAAGAAAAGAGTACCTCTAAAAGACTACAATGGAAAGAATATTGAAAGTAGTGGTCAATGCAGACTTAAAGTGACAATAAAACATAAAGATTATGATGTATTGTTTAATGTTGTTCCAGAAGGTCGTGAATCACTGCTGGGTGTCGTGACATCAAAAAGATTAAACCTAGTAGAAAGAGTGTACCACATCAGCTGTGCAGAAGCAGCAAGTGGACAGCGAGGAGCAGTTGACTCCATTGTACAGCATTATGAGGATATCTTCAAAGGTTTGGAGTGTCTACCATGCACTTACAGTATCCAGCTGAAAGAGGATGCAAAGCCAGTGATCCATTCACCACGTAGAGTCCCAGCTCCACTGAAGGACCGTTTAAAGAAAGAACTGGACAGGATGTCGCAGTTGCAGGTCATTGCAAAAGTGGAAGAACCAACTGAGTGGGTAAACTCAATGGTGTGTGTGGATAAAAGGAATAAAAACAATGATTTGAGAATATGCATGGACCCTGGCGATTTAAATCAAGCCATAAAACGTGAGCACTACCAGATACCAAAGCGTGAAGAGATTGCAAGTGAAATGGCAGGCGCCAAATACTTCTCAAGGCTAGATGCAGCACAGGGTTTTTGGCAAATAAAGCTAGATGAGAAAAGTTCAAAATACTGTACTTTCAATACACCTTTTGGCAGGTACAGATTCCTCAGAATGCCATTTGGCATAATCTCAGCGTCTAAGATTTTTCATCGTGCCATGGACAACATGGTAGAGGGATTACAAGGTGTTCGCTGTTATGTTGATGATGTGGTTATTTGGGGCTCCACCCTACAAGAACATAATGAAAGACTGGTGAAGGTGCTGCAACGGGTGAGGGAGAATGGATTAAAGTTAAATCGTGACAAGTGTCATTTTGGTGTAAAGGAAATAACATTTTTGGGAGACAAATTCTCTGCTGGAGGTATTGAGCCAGATGAAAGAAAAATAAAAGCCATCGCAGCAATGCCACGCCCGACAGATAAGAGAGGTGTGCGCAGAGTGATGGGAATGATAAACTTTGTAGGAAAATTCATACCTAACTTCTCAGTGAGAACATCAGCACTAAGGGAGTTACTTCGTGATTCCATAGAATTTAAATGGTCAGCGAGGCATGAACAAGAATGGAATGATTTAAAAACCACACTGACAACGCGCCCAGTGCTTGCATATTATGATCCAACTAAGAGTCTGAAAATCTCAACAGATGCCTCAAAGGATGGGCTTGGAGCTGTTTTACTTCAAGCTGAAGAGGGGAGCTGGAAACCAGTTGCTTATGCTTCTAGATCCATGACTAAGTCTGAAACCAGATATGCTCAGATTGAGAAAGAATGTCTTGGGCTGGCATATGGACTTGATATTTTTCGCTGTTATGTTTATGGTCTTCCTACCTTTACAGTTGAGACAGATCATCGTCCTCTTGTGTCAATCGTCAAAGGAGTTTGCAAAGAAAAGCGTCTGGACTTCTTTGAGTTGCTTGAAGACGTGTCACCTCTCATCCGAGAAGCTTCTTCAGTTCTAAGGTCAAATGGCCGAGAGTCCCAGATTTAAACCCAGTGGGAGTATCCCCCCAAGGAGGGACAAAGGACCCCCTGGTGATCCTCTAATCACATGCGCCAAGGTGTGAAAGTGGGTGTGGGACCTAATCAGCCAGGGTTTCGGGTGAGCTCATTGTGAAACCTGGCCCCACCCTATCATGTGATTTCCTGAGGTCAGATGGCCCAGGATGTGAGTGGGCGTTAAGGCGTCTGGGGAGGGAACTCAAAACTGGATTATAGATGGCAGACAGTTGGTGTCGTAAACCACCGCCTCTGTTCAAAGATGGTCGCTCACAGTGGACATAGATGGCCTCTTTCACTCCTCTTTCAAACCATCTGTCCTCTCTGTCCAATATGTGAACATTGGCATCCTCGAAAGAGTGACCTTTATCCTTAAGATGCAGGTGGACTGCTGAGTCTTGTCCTGTGGAGGTGGCTCTTCTATGTTGTGCCATGCGCTTGTGAAGTGGCTGTTTGGTCTCTCCAATGTAGAGGTCCGGGCATTCCTCACTGCACTGTACAGCATACACCACGTTGTTCAGTCTGTGTTTTGGAGTTTTGTCTTTCGGGTGAACCAGTTTGTGTCTGAGTGTGTTGCTGGGTCTGAAGTACACTGGGATGTCATGCTTGGAGAAAACTCTCCTGAGTTTCTCTGATACACCGGCTACATAGGGGATGACAACGTTGTTGCGTCTGTCTTTCTTATCCTCCCTCGCTGGTGTCTGATCTTCTTTTCTGTGCCTCTTTGCTGACTTTATGAACGCCCAGTTAGGATAACCACATGTTTTCAGTGCTTCCTTTACATGTGTGTGTTCCTTCTTTTTCCCTTCAGGCTTAAGAGGGAACAAGTTCTGCCCGGTGGTGTAGGGTCCTGATTACTCCAAGTTTGTGTTCCAGAGGGTGATGGGAGTCAAAGAGGAGGTACTGGTCCGTGTGTGTGGGCTTCCGGTAAACTTCGATGTTGAGGTTGCCATTCTCTTCAATGTGCACGGCGTAGTCCAGGAAAGGCAAACAGTTATCCTTTGTGTCTTCCCTGGTGAACTTGATGTTTTTATCCACAGTGTTAATGTGCGCAGTGAAGGATTCCACTTCTTGTGTCTTGATTTTGACCCAGGTGTCATCTACATATCTGTACCAGTGGCTGGGTACTCTTCCTTTGAAAGAGCCAAGAGCCTTCCTTTCCACTTCCTCCATGTAAAGGTTGGCTACATTAGGTGACACGGGGGAGCCCATGGCACAGCCATGTTTTTGTCTGTAGAAGCCTTCGTTGTATTTGAAGTATGTGGTGGTGAGGCAGAGGTCTAACAGTGTGCAGATCTGGTCGGGTGTGAAGTTGGTCCTGTCTTCCAAGGAGCTGTCTTCTTGTAGTCGTTTTCTGACGGTCTCCACTGCTTCCGTGGTGGGTATGCAAGTGAAGAGAGAGACTACATCAAAGGACACCATGGTTTTATCTGGGTCTAGGGTAAGTTTCTGGACCTTGTCGGTGAAGTCGGTGGAGTTCTTGATGTGGTGTGGGTTGTGCGTTGTTCCCCACGAGAGGTGCAAGGATGGTAGCAAGGTGTTTCGCAATGTTATAAGTGGCTGAGTTTATGCTACTGACTATGGGATAAGATGCAGACAAAGCAGAGTTGTTCCTAAGAGCTTGCGCCTTGGATCCACTGTCAGGGGACACAGAGCAGACTTGATTCTACAGAGAGCACAAAATCACCTTTTAAGTGAAAGGATAAGACAGGTCCATTTCACTATAGATGCCCTCCAGATCAAGATCAGCCAGACTCTGCAGGAACTGGAAACCCTTCTACCCTCTCCAATCCTAGAAGAGGTTTACAAGTTTGTGGACAAGGCTCAGCGGGCCCAACACTCTAAAGGAAAAGAAAGACAACGCAGGAAATTTCACACCTTGCTTTCAAAAACCCACACTCCTCAGTCTGAACCCACACAACTCAGAGAAGAAAAAACACCTGAAGACAGTCGGGAGAAATGGGTAAAGAACTTTTCAGACCGGAATCTCACTGAACCTGAAAAGAGGGTTTTAGCCAAAGGACTCAATTTCGCCATTTCTCCTCAACAGTTGCCCATAGTGGACCTCATCACAGCCACAGAAACCGCCATACGGATTAATAAATTATCACAGACTGAAGCAGAGCAAATCAGGATGAAAGTCTCAGCCACCCTCTCCAGTGCGAAAGTCCCTCCGTCTAACCTTACATTACAAGAAAAGAAGGCCGTCGCCTCCCTGAGCAAAGACCACAACATCACTATATTACCAGCGGATAAGGGAAGGTGCACCATGGTCCTAAACACAACAGATTACCACACAAAGATCACTACTCTCCTCAGTGACAACAACACCTACGAAGCTTTAAAGCGAGACCCCACAAGCAGCTACAAAAAGAAAGTTATAGCTTGCCTTCAAAACCTTGAAAAGGACAAAATCATTGACCGCATTACATATCACCGCCTTTATCCAGGGGATGCCATACCCTGCATTTATGGACTTCCTAAAATCCACAAGGAAGGGGTCCCACTCAGACTCATAGTCAGTAGCATAAACTCAGCCACTTATAACATTGCGAAACACCTTGCTACCATCCTTGCACCTCTCGTGGGGAACAACGCACAACCCACACCACATCAAGAACTCCACCGACTTCACCGACAAGGTCCAGAAACTTACCCTGGACCCAGATGAAACCATGGTGTCCTTTGATGTCGTCTCTCTCTTCACTTGCATACCCACCACGGAAGCAGTGGAGACCGTCAGAAAACGACTACAAGAAGACAGCTCCTTGGAAGACAGGACCAACTTCACACCCGACCAGATCTGCACACTGTTAGACCTCTGCCTCACCACCACATACTTCAAATACAACGAAGGCTTCTACAGACAAAAACATGGCTGTGCCATGGGCTCCCCCGTGTCACCTAATGTAGCCAACCTTTACATGGAGGAAGTGGAAAGGAAGGCTCTTGGCTCTTTCAAAGGAAGAGTACCCAGCCACTGGTACAGACATGTAGATGACACCTGGGTCAAAATCAAGACACAAGAAGTGGAATCCTTCACTGCGCACATTAACACTGTGGATAAAAACATCAAGTTCACCAGGGAAGACACAAAGGATAACTGTTTGCCTTTCCTGGACTGCGCCGTGCACATTGAAGAGAATGGCAACCTCAACATCGAAGTTTACCGGAAGCCCACACACACGGACCAGTACCTCCTCTTTGACTCCCATCACCCTCTGGAACACAAACTTGGAGTAATCAGGACCCTACACCACCGGGCAGAACATGTTCCCTCTAAGCCTGAGGGAAAAAAGAAGGAACACACACACGTAAAGGAAGCACTCAAAACATGCGGTTGTCCGAACTGGGCGTTCATAAAGTCAGCAAAGAGGCACAGAAAAGAAGATCAGACACCAGCGAGGGAGGATAAGAAAGACAGACGCAACAACGTTGTCATCCCCTATGTAGCCGGTGTATCAGAGAAACTCAGGAGAGTTTTCTCCAAGCACGACATCCCAGTGTACTTCAGACCCAGCAACACACTCAGACACAAAACTCCAAAACACAGACTTAACAACGTGGTGTATGCTGTACAGTGCAGCGAGGAATGCCCAGACCTCTACATTGGAGAGACCAAACAGCCACTTCACAAGCGCATGGCACAACATAGAAGAGCCACCTCCACAGGACAAGACTCAGCAGTCCATCTGCATCTTAAGGATAAAGGTCACTCTTTTGAGGATGCCAATGTTCACATTTTGGACAGAGAGGACAGATGGTTTGAAAGAGGAGTGAAAGAGGCCATCTATGTCCACTGTGAGCGACAATCTTTGAACAGAGGCGGTGGTTTACGACACCAACTGTCTGCCATCTATAATCCAGTTTTGAGTTCCCTCCCCAGACACCTTAACGTCCACTCACATCCTGGGCCATCTGACCTCAGGAATTCACATGACAAGGTGGGGCCAGGTTTCACAATGAGCTCACCTGAAACCCTGGCTGATTAGGTCCCACACCCGCTTTCACACCTTGGCTCATGTGATTAGAGGATCACCAGGGGGTCCTTTGTCCCTCTTTGGGGGGATACTCCCACTGGGTTTAAATCTGGGACTCTCGGCCATTTGACCTTAGAACTGAAGAAGCTTCTCGGATGAGAGGTGAAACGTCTTCAAGCAACTTAAAGAAGTCCAGACGCTTTTCTTCACAAACTCCTTTGACTACGATGACCTGGATGACTGAGAACCTTCACAGACATTAGATAGATATGATACAAACCACTGCAGCACAGTACCTGTAATACCTACAGCATGTTCTAATCGCTCTAATAGGATATTATGGTCAACAGTATCGAACGCTGCACTGAGGACTAGCAGGACAAGCACAGAGATGAGTCCACTGTCAGAGGCCATAAGAAGATCATTTGTAACCTTCACTAAAGCTGTTTCTGTGCTGTGATGAGCTCTGAAACCTGGCTGAAACTCTTCAAATAAGCCATTCCTCTGCAGATGTTAGCTGTTTGATAACTACTCTTTCAAGGGGCGTCTTGATGCATTCTCAATCATCCAGGAAAGTAAATCTCCAAAAGTTGAATCTGTTCATCTGGATGTAGCGTTTTGTGGGAGAAACGTTTCGTCACTCATCCAAGTGACTTCTTCAGTCTCAGCTGACTGCAGGTTTCCCCAAATCTTATAAACAGTACATTTGCATAATGACTGAAACCAGCCCACTGAAAGTACAATGGGCTGTGAGGTCAGTTCCTTAATCATAATTATGCAGTCAGCTGAGCCTGAAGAAGTCACTTGGATGAGTGACGAAACGTTTCTCCCACAAAACGCTACGTCCAGATGAACAGATTCAACTTTTGGAGATACTCTTTCAAGGATTTTTGATATGAAAGGAAGGTTGGAGATTGGCCTATAATTAGCTAAGACTGCTGGGTCTAGAGATGGCTTTTTGAGTCAAGGTTTAACTACAGCCACCTTGAAGGCCTGTGGTACATAGCCGATTATTAGAGATAGGTTGATCATATTTAAGATCGAAGAATTAATTAATGGCAGGACTTCTTTGAGCAGTTTTGTAGGAATGGGGTCTAAAAGACACATTGATGGTTTGGAGGAAGTAATTATTGAAGTTAACTCAGAAAGATCAATTGGAGAAAAAGAGTCTAACTTAACATCAATGGTACTGAAAGTAGCTGTAGATAATGTTACATCTGTGGGATGATTATCGGTAATTTTTTCTCTAATGATAAAAATTTTATTTGTGAAGAAGTTCATGAAGTCATTACTAGTTAACATTAAAGGGATTGTTGGCTCAAAAGAGCTCTGACTTTTTGTCAGCCTGGCTACAGTGCTGAAGAGAAACCTGGGGTTGTTCTTATTTTCTTCAATCACTGATAAATAGTAAGATGTTCTGGCTTTGCGGAGGGCTTTCTTATAAAGCAGCAAACTATTTCTCCAGGCTAAATGATGATCCTCTAAATTTGTGACACGCCATTTCCTCTCCAGCTTACGAGTTATCTGGCTACGTGTTTGAGAATTATACCACGGAGTCAGGTACTTCTGATTTGAGACCTTAGTTTTCACAGGACCTACAGTATCCAGAGTCGTACGTAGTGAGGAGGTAAAATTATTAACAAGATAATCAACCTCTGTTGGCGTAGCGTTCAGATAGCTGCTCTGCTCTATGTTGGTGCAGGTCATTGAAGATGATAACAGTGGTTGGATTATATTCTTAAAATTAGTTACAGCGCTTTCAGAAAGACATCTACTTTGATAAAGTCTACTCTCCACTGCTGTGTAAACATTTACATTTACAATAATTGATATCAGGAAATGATCAGACAGGAGGTTTTCAGGAAACACTGTTAAATGTTCAGTTTCTATGCCATATGTTAAAACAGACCTTCCCAAAGTGTGGGGGCCCGCCCCCTAGGGGGGGGCGCGACATGAAAAGGAAAAAACAAAACAAACACAAAAACAAAACAACGCTTGGACACTGCTAGCACGGGGCGCCTCCTCAAATGCAAATCAAGGAGATGAAGCATTGCTGAATATGTTTCCAAACCAACTTCATTCTAAGCCAAAGATTAGAAAATATGGTGAAGCAGATCTTCCCTTTTGTTTCACCTGCACAAGTGCCAAGGTAGGTCTCCCCTGCATAATTGGTTTTCCCTTCGTCGGGAGCACGCTCTGGGTTCTTCAAATCACGGACAAACAGTATCCCACATTCTTGATTTTTAGTTCACAAACACTTGTTGTAATGACTAACTACTCCTGACATTTTGGAGATGTTAGCTCTTTATACAGTAAAGTTACAGCAGGATACAAATAATATCAGGCTGATCCTGCCACGATTTGTTCCCCTTGTTCAAATCACGGACAAACAGCATCCAACAGTTGTTTATGTTTTTGAACCCATTTTGCAGAGGGATTGAAAAATGTATTGATAGCAATGTTGAATATTATTACACAGGAAAAAAACAACTACATGTAAAATAATCACACCGTGACGCCTCTGCCTTTCTAAATAGAGGGACAGTAACTGCGTGTGTATGTAAGCATGTAAAACCTGCAGATAGTCAGATTAACAGTATTTTGTCTCTACCTGCTATTCTGCAATTCATTTCATGTAAACAATAACGTGCGCACAGCATGACGTGAAAAAAGGCACATACCTTTGACGTTGCATGACGAACTCTGTATTCCTCGTCCACACGTAAACGCAAAAAAGGAGTTTTAAAAAAATCTCCCTTTTCGCTGATTTGAAACGCCGTTTACGTGTGGACGAAACAGATGCGTTTTCAAAAATATCAATAATTGTTTACTAAATGTTTGAGGTGTGAAATAAACTGCAATGGAGCAAAATATGGGTGTGTGTGGTTGGAGGATGTGCACGTGCGGGCGCGGGGGGGGGCGAACATTTTTCTTGTAAAACAAAGGGGGGCCCTGCAAAAAAAGTTTGGGAACCACTGTGTTAAAACAAGATCTAGTGTGTGATTAAAGGGGTGGGTTCTTTTACATTTTGAGAGAAGCCAATTGAGTCTAATAACAGATTAAATGCCATGTTGAGGCTGTCATTTTTAGCATCTACATGGATGTTAAAATCACCCACAATAATTATTTTATCTGAGCTGAGAACTAAATCAGATAAAACGTCTGAGAAATCAGACAGAAACTCTGTGTAAGGCCCAGGTGGACGATAGATGATAACAAGTAAGACTGGTTTCTGAGTTTTACAGCTGGGGTGGACAATGCTAAGCATCAGGCTTTCACATTAATTAAAAGTCTGTCTTGGTCTTTCGTTAATTAATAGGCTGGTGTGAAAAATTGCTGCCACACCGCCCCCTCGGCCTGTGCTTCGAGATTTCTGGTAGTTAGAATGACTTGGGGGTGTTGATTCATTTAAACTAACATAATCATCCGGCTGCAACCAGGTTTCTGTAAAGCAGAGTAAATCGATTTGTTGATCAATTATTAAGTCATGTATTAACAGAGACTTGGAGGAGAGAGACCTAATATTTAATAATCCACATTTCACTGTTTTACTCTTTGGTTCAGATGTGGATACTGTATTGTTCTTTCTTTGTGATTGTTTGTTTGAGTTGTTTATTGCTGGTTTTTAGTTAGTTTTTTGTCTTTTTGGGAGCTGACACAGTCTCTATGGAGATGGGTTTTTGGGGGGGTAGCAGGAGGAGAGAAGCTGCAGAGAGGCGTGTAAGACAGACTCCAGAGTGTCCTTAGCCAGCGTGAGCCACCAGAGGTAACACTGGAGGAACTGTGTTATTGCAATGGATTCCAGGGTGGCAGGTAAACCAAGCTGTGTAAGCCCATTGCAGAACCATGGGAGCGAACAGAGGAGAGCACAAAGAGTCGCCCTGGGGAACCCATTACAAAATGATAGGCATTTCACAGATCGAGTTCACTAAAAATGGTGGCTCCATGAAGCAACTCGAAGGCAGACGTGAGAAGTGGTGATAGATATTTGGTTTTAACTGTGATGTTATTGAGACCGCAAAAATCAATGCTGGAGGGTTGGAGGAATTTGCTTTTCTTTCCAACAACGAAACATTTGGCTAGTATGGGAGAGGAAGATGGCCAGAAGATGCCAGCTTCTAGAGAGTCTGTAATATATTTCTCCAAAGCCTCTCTTTCAGGCTGAGAGAAACTATAGAGGTTGCTTGTGGGGAGCGAAGCACCAAGGAGGAACTCTATGGGACAATCATAGGTAATGACAGTGCTCGATCTTTATGAAACACTTCAGCAAGATCATGGTACACCAGTGGAATAGATGTTAAATCGGGAGGTTCTGATGGCACAGGTTGAGGGGTGGCAGCCCAGAGGGGGTTCATATGACAACCCCCAGCCCGACACGCATTCTTTTAATAGTCAATGTGAGGGTTGTACCATTAGAGCCAGCGCTGACCTAAGACCTAAGCGTGGAAGAGAGCTTTTCCTCGACAGGTTGCCCACCAGTACTCTCTTCACCACAGGTGTACGTGCCCTTTTGATCAAGATGGACAGGTTGAGATGAAGAGATGAGGTTAGGCAGCATTGATGTTCTGCAGGTGTGAGTTGTTAGTGCCCCAGCTGCATGGACTGTTCTCCCTCTTCACCATCACCATATACATGTGTGTCTGGGTTTGGACATTCCGTCACCGGGCAGTGAGCCCACAGGTGCCAGCAGCTCCCGGAAATCGCGACCCCGCATGCTTCAGTGAGCCTGGAGGCAATCATCCACCTGGATGCACAGGGTCATGAGAGCATAGAGAGAAAATGGCAGTTCACACATAACTGGCTCATCCTTAGGTTCCTCACACATTATTTACAAGAGTGCTTTTGATAGCTTTCTGACCCTGACCTGTTTCTTCGGCCAGTACCCAAAAATCTATTGAAAAGTCGGACATGCTCCGCTTACCTTGCTTGAGGTTTAGTAATTGGTGAGAGGGTGCTGCTGCTCTGGACCCCTTGTCAAAAACATTCTTAAATTTAGCCAAAAAATCTGACTAAGAGATTTCAAGGTTAGAAAGTATCATGACTTGTACCCACTTCAGTGCACAGTTGCGCAATAAGTGGCCGAAAAAGGCAATTTTAGCTCCGTAATACGAGGTGCCACTGTTGGCGAAACAGAAGTAAACATTGTGTTAAGAATCCTGCACATTTATCCAACTCACCACTAAAAGGTGAAATATGTAAATATGTGTAAAATATGTATGGTTTCTGTGTATGTAATCACAAAGGTTCAATGAACAGGAGTTCATTGAACCTTTGTGTTCTTATCTGAAATAATATTAATGTTATATTTAACACACTTGTTTTCCGCTGCAAAACAATATAAAATGCACAGCAAAATGTACTGAGGTCCGTGCAGGTGTTTTTATGTTAAGACATCCCATGACATGAAGGACAGCTGGAAAAACATTGCCGCTCATGACAATAATGTCTTAATCTTTGTACCAGGACATCATATGAAACTCAAACTACATATTTCCATTCAAGTACACATGAGAGATATGTGTTTCGCAATGACAGGGAGCATCTAGAACATGTACATCAGGGGCAAAACATGACGCACATACAGAGTGCGGGCAGCCAACACAACACAAATTGTGAGCTTTTCGCTCCAGTCAGTGGAATGCGTGCTTCCAGCTTGGAATGCGTGCCATGTCTGATGTGAAAGGGCCTTAAGAATGACATTAAATGTAAATTACTTTTGTACTCTGTACTGTTGTTTGACTCCTTTGCAAAGGTAAATAAAAGACAACTTGGTTGAACATCTTGATTTAGATTAGAATGCCTCAACCTAGAGCTGGGCGATATAAGATTTTTTCATATCACGATATGTTTTTTTCATTTCAGGCGATAACGATATATATCACGATATAAGCCAAATAACTATATTTGTAAGATTTAAATGTGCCGTTGCTCACAAGTAAAATGTGAAATAATTAGCAGCTTTTTTTAATTAAAATATTTATTTCCCATAATAAGTTCAACAGGGTAGATGTACTTAAGGAACATGAGACTTCAGTTTCAGATAAATAAAGGCAAATATTGCAAACTACACAAAAGGCAGCCGCTAAAGCGTTTAAGTGTCAAAATAGAACAAACAAAACAGACCACTAAATTGTCAATTCCACTTAGAAACAAAATATTAATTCTAAAAATAAATCTTAGGTCGTTTTACAGAAGAACAGACAAAATTGACTAACTTTTGTCAATATCAAATAAACTGAGAACTAAAAGGAAATTCTCAATCTCTCCTTGTTGTATAGCTTAGCTTTTCAAACAGTTTTAACAGTTACTTTAGTCTGACAAAAGCCGAATGACGAATTAGCGCTTTCAGTCAGAGATTGAGCATGCACCGCTTTATTGTATTTCCAGACTTGCTTTCGGCACAATTTACAGTGCGCGCTACTCTGTTTTTTGTCAGACTTGAAATAGCCGAAATACCTTCACACTACGGAACTTCTGTGGCCCTTCCGTTCGACAAGCTCTCCGGTATTGGAACCATCATCTGTTTTTTCTTCGGTAACCTTCGCTCACGCTCTCGGTTGATTTTTCTCTAGACGGCAAACTCCTTTCCTTCATTACCCGGGCTGCACGGCTGCAAAAACAAATACACATGTGCGCCATGGCGCTAGTGCTGTACGTAACAAGTCACGTGACGTGACGCTGCAGCTGTGATTGGTTCGGCTCTGCGCTACTTAATTTGGATTGGCTGTTCTTTTTTTTTTTTTAAAGAGGACAAGAGAGATGAGGCCTATCACAATAGTTTAATTTTTCTATCGAGAAAAAGTTATTTCGCAATACATATCGTTATCGTTTTATCGCCCAGCTCTACCTCAACCCTATCAATCCATTTCCCTCTACTTATCTAAAAGTCTGGAGTATATCTCAGCCACAACAGGGCAAAGAATACACTGGACTGGTTGCAAGTCACAGTGGCTGACACAGACAGAAAGACAACTCCATATTCATTTTCATACTTATGGCCAATTTAGAACCAATAATTAACTTTCCATGCAAGTTTTCCTGACTATGGGAGAAAGCTGTGTACCATAGAGAATTCCCCCAGGCACAGGGAGAACATGTAAACTTTAACCAAAACGACTCCAGCGGGCTGGTTGAATTGAATTGAATTATCTCACAACATTTATTATTTACTTGACTACTTGACTTTGCTTGTTTTTAATCTTAAGAACAACAATTTATTTTTCAGAAAAAGATGACATTGACAGTAAAATCTACTAGTCAAAAAAGTAGCGAGATGTGATCGTGCATAGTAAAAAGGGGTACTCACACTTATCCATCCATACCATGCCTGTGAGCATTTGACCTATGAGAGATTTGCTTAAATACAAACTGCAAGCTGTGACCTAAGTGGTTCAGCTGCACATGAATATGTTACGATGCCTGGCCTAAAAAGGAAAGAAATGAACCAGCCTTCCCATATGGAAAAGATATATATAAATCTTATAAAGTTTGGATCTGTCTTGTGTGAAACTTGTATGAAAAGCATACAAGAGTGAAAACAGATATAAGATCCCTAGAAAAATCATATAAATGAAACTTGTATGTTTTGGATACTTACTGAAACAATATATGAAAGTAATTAGAAAGTGGCCACTTTCATGAGTAAATCATATGAGCCTTATATGATTCACTATATGAAGTAGGCCACATCTTATGCAAGTCTTTTATAAGTTTTTACTATTTCTTTTCCATATGGGTTCCTTCAAGCAAATTCAAATGTGCCAGCACCCATAGATGATTGGCTGATTGTTTCCTTTCCCTGGTGTTGCAAACCACAGGTCCTCTGGCAGGCAACTGTCTGGGTTGATTGTCACATTACAACCATGCACTAGGCGATCGCTACAGAAGCTTAGGAAAACATAGAATGAGCAAGAATGGAATTCAAGCCAAGTAAATCTTGCAGCATCTCCATCATAAAAGGAAAGCTGACAGCCGAGCAATTCTATATCAGTGGAAAACCAATTCTAACAGTCTTAGAGAAGCCCATAAAGAGCCTGGTATGGTGGTAAAATGGTGGCAACTAAAACAACTAAGGCAGAACTTGGCTGATGACCTCAAGCGGATTAACAACACTGCACTCCCAGGGAAACTGAAGCTCTGGTGTTGCCAGTTTGGGTTATTACCCAGACTACTGTGGCCGTTGACAATATACGAGGTCTCACTCAATCATGCCAATCGACTAGAGAGGCGAGTGAGCTCCTACGTTAAGAAGTGGCTCGGAGTTCCCAAATGCCTCAGCAGCGTTGGACTCTACAGCGACGGGATACTGTCATTGCCTATCCCTAGCCTGGTTGAGGAGTTTAAATGTGCAAAAGTGAGGCTTGAGATGTCACTCACGGACTCCCGGGACCCCATAGTGAGAGGCACTGTTCCCACCCTAGCAACGGGGAGGAAGTGGACCCCAGCCACATCTGTGCTACAGGAGAAATCCACTTTTTGGTATCGTGATGTGGTGGGCCACGTCCAACAGGGCAGAGAATTTGGTCTTGCCGCAGTAACACCTTGGTGGCAACAGGCATCTGTAATCGATCATTGAAAAATGGTGGTGGAGGAGGTGCATCGACAGGAGGAAACAGCCAGACATGGCAGAGCCGTGGCACTGGCCAAACAAGGTCGCTGGGTGAATTGGGAGAGTGTGGAAAAGAGGAAACTCTCATGGAGTGAAATCTGGGGCATGGTTTCATCATTCAAGTGACATACGATGTGCTACCTTCCCCAATAAATCTGCAGCTGTGGTTTGGAAAGGACCCATCCTGCCCCCTGTGTACAGTCCCAGCAACACTCATGCACATCTTGATTGGTTGTAGGACTAGCCTTACTCAGGGCAGATACACATGGAGACAGAACCAGGTTCTCAGGTGTGGAGAAAGTTGAGTGCAAAAGAAAATCCATTAACGCTCAACCTTTCATGAACCAAGAGGAGCGTCAGTTTTCATCAACATTTGTCCGGTAAGGAGACAAGCCAAGGACAAGCCCCTCAACCCCAGACCTGGGCCCGCTGAAGGTTGCCAGGGACTGGCAGATGCAAGCGAACTTGGAACAGAGGCTATTTTTTCCCACAGAGATCGCAACAACAACTTTGTGACAGACCTCGTCCTTTGGTATAACTCCCAAAACTTGCATACGTCATTAAGTTGGTGGTACCTTGGGAGGAAGAAATTGAGGAGACATTTAAGTGTAAGAAGCTGCGGTATGCCAACTTGGCAGCTGAGGCAGAGGACAGAGCCTGGAAGATCAAGGTGCGCCCGGTGGAAGTGGGGTGCAGGGGCTTTGTTGCTAGCACAACAGCAAAGCTGATTAGAGAGATTGGGATCAGAGGACAGGCACAACGGCAGGCTATAAGAGAACTAGCTAACACTGCTGAGAGGACCGGTCACTGGCTATGGTTAAAAAGGGCCGACATCACTTGGGCAGCAAAGGCAGTCAGCTAACCGCAAGAGAAAAGAAATATTCCACTGTTCTCCCCTCTGCTCTTAGTCCCTTTTCTGGGAGGCAGAGCATACAGCCCGATCAGGCGGAGAGGTGTGGGATGCCATGATGCCACTCCCACCATGATGCCGCCCTGGGCAAAGGACCATATCAAAACCGCCACTCGCTACTTCAGTAAACATTTTTTAAGTAATTTACAAATTTGTTCAAAAAACAAAACAATTTCACAATTAAGAAAACAAATAGATAAAATCATACATTTTCAAAAGCCTGTTATGTGTATAACCGAGGCTGTGTATAAGGCTTCAAAAATCTGTTACAAAGGTGCCTTTGTGTCTGACCTTTTTGCATATCTATGTGTAGAGGTTTCCTTTTCAGGGGTGCAAAACTATGGGAAGAGACTATATAGAAAAATGAATAACTGTCTGTTGCAGGCGATGTACTGCATATTGGGCTCAATTTATTGACAGAAGCATGTCTTATTTTGCACATGTAGCTGTAAGAGTTGCTGCTTGCAGTGCTAAGGTATTTGGAATGAGAGGAGGATGTTACCAATACAAAAAAAACATCTTCTTTTACTGGGAGCCAAGTTTCTTCCAGGTGTGCCCACACAGAGCAACTTTTTTTAATCGTTTGTTTGATATCTTTGTTATATAGGATCACTTAACAAACAAAATTGTAATGTCTGTCAAAATACAGCAGTCCAGTAGCTTAGGTATGTAAATTATGTTATGCTGGTGTTGGAGCCATTCATTCATTTTTTTTGATAATTTTTGAAATGCAATAAAAATGGATTGTTGCTCTCAGGTATTAAATACAATCCCTAGTTTCCAAAACACATGATCAGACACAACTGAAGGTCTGGAAACAAGCAAAAGAATTACTGAGGGACTTCAAATAAATGATTACTACAGTTGATTAGTTTTTGTTGATTAAAATATGATTATTTACAGCATAGCAGTAAAAAAAACATACTGTTGCTAACAGACACATAAACAGTTTAACTAAATTAAAAACAAAATCAAAAACTTTTGTTCTAAAATTTGTATGAAGTGAATTGAATAGTTAAGGTAAGGAAAATAGCTTGTGTAAAAACAACAGTAGAATAATTCTCATTTCTGCGCCAGAATCAAAGTGAATGGTTGGTGTTTCAAATATTTTGTGAATTAATGTTCAGTAAATATACACCGACATCAGTTAGGGGTATTTCTCTGTTTATCTACAAAACCCCCCCCAAAAAAGCACACTCAGTTCACAAGATTTTAGTCATATGTGTGAAACGTTTTGAAAATCTTAAAGAGCTTTTGTTTAATTTCTTTTGTTCTAAGACAGTACACAAAAGGATTTACAAGACATGGACCGAGGACTGCACCAATTACTAAACCTTGGCGTTCCTCAAGAGTTAATACCACGCCAAACCTGGTGAAGATAATGCGAACAAATGCAGGACAGTAATGAACAATTACACAAATTAAGTGACTCACAAGAGTGCTCCCCATTTTCTTTTTTTCATTATTTGAAGATAATTTGACAAAAAGTAAGATTCCACAATATGAAAGACAAATGAAAACAAAAGTGAAAAAGAAAATAAAAAATGCTGCAATGGAAACTTCATTGAAATATTTCTCTGGGTTAACACAGGTTGTTCTTAACACAGCAGCAAAGTCACAGAAGCTGTATTTCAGCCTTGAACTGCAGTGTGGGAGGGGGACAACTGCTGCAGGCATATAACAAACAAAACACCAGGCAATGAACCACACGATAAATGTAAGAACAAGAACACGTGTGTTTGTTAAATAACTGTGATACTGGAAAGGATAAATTATTGCAATGAATCTATCCAATGCCATAATTGCTAAAACAAATGACTCCATCGATGTTCCCAAATTGAAAACACACATTTGAATTAAACACTCCACATAGGATATAGTATTAACACCTGCGAGTAGAACCCCAATCATTGTTGGACTGCAACTGGAGGTGTACACTATATCAACAACAGCAAGGTTGCAAATCATAAGATACATTGGTTTATGTAATCTCTTGTCAGAAATAATAAACATGATATTTATCATATTGGCAAGAACAGCAAGAAAATATGTTATTAGTATAACCACACCAACAGCAATAGGTCTACTGAGTGTGTCAAAACCACCGATAATAAAGTGTGTTACATTGACTGAAGCATTCTGTGAAGACATATTCCGATTGGAAGTTGAAGAAGAAGAAGAAGCAAAGCAAAGCAAATATGAATAAAGTACGTGGTAAATCTTGTTCTTTATCAGATTTCACACCTCTGAGCTCAGTCAAACACCTTTGCTTTTACTGGGCAGTATTTAAACTTTAAGGCTTGGAAGAACTGTAAGTTTTGATTGGACAGCTCCCTCTTCCAATCAAATTAGACGTCATAAATGTGAAATGTCTATATTGCATCAGATATTGCAAAAAGATGATGTCATCCCCTAAATGGCAGGATAAAAGTTGAAAAGTTAATGCTCACATGATTACAATAACCAAGTGGTTCCCAAACTTTTTTTGCTAGGCCCCCCTTTGTTTTACAAGACCCCCCCCACCCCAAGCACAAACACATACTCCAACCACACACACACCCATATTTTGTTTTCAAACTCCACTGCAATTTATTTCACACCTCAAACCTTTTGTAAACAATGAAACAAAGTAAAGATAAATTACATGTTGCAATAAAACAAACGACTACCTCTTTTAAATAACAAAAAGACAAACCATTTTTATGGTGTAATTATGTTGTAGTTGTTTTTTTGTTTGTTTGTTTGTTTTTTTAAATGTGTAAGAATATTCAACATTGCTGTCAATACATTTTTCAAAAAATGCCTCTCTGTGCAAAGTGGGTTTAAAAACTTAAACAACTGTGGGATACTGTTTGTATGTGATTTCAACAGGGGGAACAAATTGCTTGATCAGCCTGATATTATTTGTATCCCACTATAACTTTATTGTATTAAGAGCTAACATCTCCAAAATTTCAAGAGTAGTTCGTCATTATAAGAAGTGTGTGTGAGCTAAAAATCAAGAATGTGGGATACTCTTTGTCCGTGATATGGACAGCCCAGTGCGTGCTCCTGACGCAGGTAAAACAAATTCTATTGGGGAGACAGTGTGTGAATGGGTGAATGACTGGATGTGTAAAGCACTTTGGGGTTCTTAGGGACTAGTAAAGCGCTATATAAATACAGGCCATTTACCATTTAACCCAGAGACTCCAGTGGTTGCGAAACCAGAACAACCAGAAGTTTCAAAACCTTCCGATTCAGTCTTTCCTCCTTCACTACCAGCCTCTCTTCCATCTAAGTCCCCTTCTGTTGCCAGTGGTGCTGAAGCACAAGGCAGAGAGAGGTCTTGATGCATTCTCAATCATCCAAGAAAGTAACTCTCTGTGAATGGTACTCATGGCCATTGATCAGTGTTCTTTGATCAGTGGGTTTTGGTCAGTGATTGTTGATCAATGGTCATGGGAATTTGCATAATTATGATTAAGGAACTGACCTCACAGCCCATTGTACTTTCAGTGGGCTGGTTTCAGTCATTATGCAAATGTACTGTTTATAAGATTTGGGGAAACCTGCAGTCAGCTGAGACTGAAGAAGTCACTTGGATGAGTGACGAAACGTTTCTCCCACAAAATGCTGTGTCCAGATGAACAGATTAAACTTTTGGAAAAGGCGGAGAGAGGCATTCTTCCTCCATTCCAGCGGCTGATCTCAACCCTCCTGAAGTACAACGCTATGTTGTGGAACACGTTGTTCAGAGTGGGGACAGCTCGCTGTATGCATTCCATCGACTGAGAGCATTTTATTGTAAAGTGCCCAGGCCAATTCAAGACACAGATTATGATACATGGCGGTCAGGTGTTGAATTAGCCCTGAAAGATCCATCTATATCTGATCTGCAGCGCACCTGACTGATTCGAGACAGTCTACAGCCTCCTGCCTGTAATATGGCTCGACACGCCACCAGAAGTCTATATAAAACAACTTGACTCAGCCTATGGCACTGTGCAAGATGGGGAAGAGTTATATGCCAAGTTCGTGGACACCTTCCAGGACAGTGGAGAAAAGCCTTTGGCCTATTTGCAACGTCTGCAGGTGGCATTACAGCATTCAGCAAAAAGAGGAGGTGTTTTGCTGAACTTCTATTACTCCTTCGAGCTGAAGAAGACAGAGAGCACCAAAGACATTAAGGATGAAACAGCATTTGGGAATGACAAAACAGAAAGCCACCACTAATGCCCAGTTTGCCAATACTGGGGAAGAAACTAACCTCTGTACTGTGCTAACCACTCTGACTAAACAGCTCTCACAACAGATGGCAGCTATACAATAGCAGCTTGCAGCTTTGACAGCACAACAGTGTAATGTCAAACCACTGTTTGCTGCCTGCCCAGCTCCAAAGCCCTATGGACCGAAGAAGGTTGGTAAGAATCCAAAACCTAGCATCTCCAGCCCTAAACCAGGGTTTTGCTTCCGCTGTGGAGAAGATGGTCACATTAAGCCACAATGTAAAAATGCACTCAATTCAGCATTGGTAAGCGCTAAGCTTACCAACATTTGCCTGGCTCTTGCACATTTCAACTGTCTTGCTAGAATCTCTCCCGCCTTATCTCCGTGTTCATCGGTATCACTGCGGTTCTTTAACAATAAATATTCTATAGTGTGAGGCGAGCACGTCATATTCTGCACCCAGTTTCAAACGTTCTTTATATAAATTTGGTGAGGGGTTAGGAGAATTCCTATTATCCAAGTCTGCTATTTGCTTTTCCAAATCCTTTAGAAGTACATTTCTTATTAGCTGTAAACGATATAAGCTGGCCGCGAAGATAAAAGCCTTAAGAGCCTCCCAGACTGACGAGATGGAAATATCTGGAGTCAAATTAAATTCCAAAAAGTAGGTGATTTGATCCGAAATAAATTCTATAAAGTTTTCATCACTTAACAAAAGTTCAATCTCCACATTCGTTTGGGAGACTCCATACCGGGTATGTTCAGTGTCAATCTTAGGGGCGCATGATCAGATATTACAATAGGCTGATAATCACATGACTTAACAAGAGAGGTTAGTTTGTTATCATGCATGAGGCAACTTCACCCAGCTCAAAAGCCGCAACATAAAAA
This sequence comes from Oreochromis niloticus, assembly GCF_001858045.2. Classification (NCBI taxonomy): domain Eukaryota; kingdom Metazoa; phylum Chordata; class Actinopteri; order Cichliformes; family Cichlidae; genus Oreochromis; species Oreochromis niloticus. Next base: position 30,116,048 of record NC_031979.2, read on the forward strand.
AGGAGATGAATACCAGAGTATTAGTGAGAAGAGGTTTTATCTTAAAATGGCATAGCAGGTTGGCTAAAATGGCTGGTACCACCAAGGCAAAGACTAGTGAGCTCTCCCGGAAGTTTGCCTCAGGTATGCTTTTATCCACACCTGACTAGGTGTGGCCAATTAGCACAAGCTGAAAACATTGAAATGATTAGGGGCTGCAGAGGGACGTAACACCTCCTCCCTCAAAAGGATTCCTCTAGGACCCCTAAACAAATTAAAAGCCCCTCTGAAGCCTTCAGGTCCCACAAACCTGAAATAAAAGTAAAAGCTAACAAAAGGACAGTGTTCACATTATAGTTGGCATCTTTAAGCATGGATGCCCGTGCATGAGGATTTGAAGTTGCCATGAGCATGAGGATTTGAAGTTGCCAAAATGAACACACAAAAAGTAACATGTGACCAACACAATGGAGCATAACAGTCACAAACCCAAAATTATTACTTGACCTGCTAAAACACAAAACCAAAAGTAGCAACAAATAATCACAACATAGTGATCTGTTGTCTCCACCACACAAATGGTCACATACAAGTGGCCTCATACCACAACAAGTTACTTAATCCACAAAGTTCAGTAAAGCAAGCATACTAGTGACCAACCACAAAATGGAGAGCTATGGCCACACAATGATCACATCAAGGGTGGCTCAGCATCCCTCAGTGTTATTGCCATCACCTGGCCAACAACACTCACAAGTGATCCAACAAAAGTAGCCATATTCCCCACAACACTAAAGGTCACAGCACAAAACACCCACCACACAAGAATGTCATTCGCATCCATCAACACTGACATACGCACACACGGTACACATTATGCCAACTTAAAAATGGTCTACCTGCCTCGGCCACAAGACCATAATTATTGAATAGTCTCAAACCTCCTGCCAAGTTTGCTGCCACTGATTTACTATGAGCAACACCCAACCTAAAATGCTAAAAACAATTAAGCCCTAACTCCACCTACCTAGTCTTCGGTGGTGTACCAGGCTCGAGGCAACTTTAAACACGAACTCGAGAGCAGGCAGCAGACCAGAGATATAGTCTCTTACCAAACTCTGAAGCGTACCCCCATCCAGGATAACCACCAAACACAAACTAAAACAACAAACAAGTGCTTCCATTGAAGGGCAGCACAGCCACCCAGCTGAAACACACTAACTAAAGAGAGTTTGCTCAATTACAGTGAACACCATCACTCACCCACTTAAAAGCAATACAAAAAACTGATATTCAGTCTCCCCAAAAATGTCCAAACAATCCCGGGACCTCTCGCAAAAAAATAGTCAGTTCTACTGTAGGTTTGATGAGCATTTGAAAAAAAGGAATATCATCTGTCTTGTGGGTGTAAAAAACGCCAAATGTCCGAAATGCCGTAGGTTGAAAAAAAGGACTGTAAATAAGAAGCTGACTTTGTTGTCGAGTATCCAGTTCTTACAGATGATCTATCCATCCCAGGGTCCAAGCAGAAATTAAAGTCACCCCCCATAATAAGTAAATGGGTATTCAAACAAGGCAGGAGGCCGAGGATGCATGAGAAAAAATTGGGGTCATCACAGTCTGGGGCATATATATTTGCTAATGTAACACTAATATTAAAAATTGATCCGGTTACTATAACGTGTCATCCATTTGAATAAGCCAGAGTCAAAGAGGGGGTAAAAGGAACTCCTTTATTTACCAATATTGCTACACCTCTTCCCTTCGGTGTAAAATGTGAGTGGAAGAGCTGCCGAACCCAACTACATTTTAAACGAGTATTATCTGACATTTTAAGATGGGTTTCTTGGATAAAGGCTATATCAGCACCCATATTTTTCAAGTGAGTGAGAACCTTCTTTCTTTTAATAGGATGGTTCAGGCCTTTAACATTCCAGATCACTAAGTCAATAGAGGTAACCATTGAAAATATATCAAAAATTTTAGCTGGTTGCTCAGATAAGAAACATAAAACACTTGGTTCTTAACTTGGACAGTCGAACACAGAAACCCTCCCAGAAACCCCCTAAACCCCCAGGTGACACTAGCTGTCAGAACAAACAGCACACCTACCCAATCTAACTGAAAAATTTCCATAACTATCCTACCTAAAGCACCTTAAGCCCGCATAGTGTAAAGGTTGGAATAAGACCCACCAGGTGTACCTCAGTGGAGTCCACCATTCAAAATATGTGCAAATAATTGCACTGTCACGCCAAAAAATAATAAAGAAGAAAAAGTGAAGTTATACGTCTGGAATTCAACATAGGAAGCATTAAAATGCCGTAACAACTTAGAGTGTTGTGGAGCCTCAATCCCTTCCCCCAGGCCGATAAGGTGGGCATTGCAGTGTCTGTTTCTCGACTTAATATCCGATAGCTTAGCCTTTAGCTTTTCATTAGCAACCCGTAGTGTCTCACAGGTATCCTCCACTTTAGCAAGGCGCTGGTCGAGCGTTTTGGTGTTTTCCTCCAAAGATTCTAGGCGCTCACCATGGTTGTCCAATGCCTTCTGTAGTCCGTCCAGCTTTTTATTCATGTCATCAAAAAAGCTGACTTTTAACTCTGCCAGTAAAGCCGAACGGTGCTCCACTAGCAGTGCCGTTTTGTCAGCTTTACTAACATTTGCAGGAATGCCAGCAGCCGCGCATTCGGTTGTTTTACCATTTGACTTCGCAGGTTTAGGCGACATGACAGGGCATCAAATGCTGGGACGGTTTCACCAAATCACCAAGATATTTGCCTCAAAAGATAAAGTAGGTGGGCTCGCTCAAATAACTAAAAGTTGCGGGAGCTAAGGAAAAGTGTGACTACCCCATGCTTGTCAAAACCGGAAGTCAAGTCTTTATGTCTTTAAGAGATTCCTGCAGTTTAACTAATTGGTGTGTGTTATCTGGCTTCATGGATAGATAGAGCTGGATGTCATCTGCATAGCAGTGAAAATGTATGCTATGTCTTCTGATGATACTGCCTAAGGAAAGCTTGTACAATATAAACAGAATTGGTCCTTGCACTGAACCCTGTGGAACACCGTAGTTGACCTTAGTGTTTGAAGAGGACTCTCCATTTACATCCCAAAAGGTTGATTCTGTTCATTTGGAGGTAGATTTGGATTCATATGTGACTTTTTTCCTTAGTTCTTAAGAGTCCCATGTGCTTCCTATGTTAATCATGACGCACCGGCGCATCAAAATGATGTTGGCGATTAAAGATGACGTAGCAGCGAGACGGAGCCTCACTGAGAGTCCGTTTCTTTGTCTTGAAAGTGCAAATTTCACACTCCATACCAGTGTTTAAATTGTGTTGATAGGCCAAGATTAACCCGAGTTATGATTAATTACATTCGGCATACTTTTTCGCAAGCACTGCTGTCACGTTTACTGCAAGACGAGCCGATAAACATCGGACTTTCTAAAGACAGCTCTCGCATTGCAAGCGAATCCGCATCCACCCACACTCCACCCACACCCCACCCAACAACACGGCATCCGCTTTCCTATTGGTGGAAAAATTAACCACATCAACCAATCATAAAAGATATGGCAACCCCGCGACATTTGGTTGCTGAGGCTGAGGGGAAGATTGTGGGAGTTACGGCGGCAAGCGATTGGCAGCGATATTGATTTTGAGTTGTGAAAATTTGAGAAATTTAGGATATTTAGCGGTTTTGGAGTGTGTAGTTAGTGTCTTCTGTAGTTGTTTATTTGTTGTTGTTTGACGTGTCACGTATCAAAACAATGAGACGGCTACTAAATGTGGATCAGGCACTGAAACTCTTTTTTGAGTTGGAAGAAAATGCGGAGCCAGACTCTGAGCTGGAGAGTGACGAGTGTGACGATGAAGTGGACGATCCACTTTTTGTTCTAGAAGAGGTAAAGAGAGAAGGAGAGGAAGAGCAGCCTCTGACATCTACACAGAGTGTGTCAGGTTCCTGGGTCTGTTTGACCCAGTGTTTTGAGTCCTAGTTTATTTTTGATGTTATGGATTATGTTTAGTTCTTTAGGTCAGCTATGTTCATTTGCTTATTAGTTCCCTCTTGTGTTTTCAACTCCTGTGAAGTCTCCCTTGCCCTTCATGTGTTTCTTTATCTCTGTGAGTCTTATGTTGTCAAGTTTATGTAGTCATGTCTGCGTTTCATTATGTTTCCTATTTTATTTTCTAAGAGGTTCTGTGTTTTGTTTTACTCTTTCCCTGTGGCGTTATGTTCATGTTGTGTCTACTGTGCCTTTCTGTCCCATGTTTCAGGTCCCTATGTTCTGTCTCCCCAGTTGCTGTTAAGTTTGCATGTCTAGAGTTCAGTCAGTGTGTTTCCTCTTTTATTTTGAAGGTCCATGTCCTACGTCAGTGTAGTCAGCTTTGCTTCCTTTGTCTCGTTAGTGTCAGCTGTTTCCCCATGTGGTTCCACTTCCCCTAATCACCCCCTTGTGTGTATTTAGTCTGTGTGTTTCTGTTCATTCTTTGTCAGGTCGTCTGTTGTTCCATGTCATGTTTCTAGGATTTTCCATGTTTAGGTTTTTTTGCAATGTTCAAGGTTTAGTTCTTTACCTTTTGTGTTTAGCATCTAGTTTTCCCAGTTTAGTTGTAGTTAGGTTCTTTCTTGTGTGCATCTGCCTTTTTGTTTTTGTACTTTTTATCAGCCATATTAAACGGCTCGCTTTTTGTTGACACTCAAGTTTTGGTCCAAGTTCCTTCGTGTCTGCATTTTGGGTCCGCTCTTCACAACACATACAGTCTGCCTCAGGCAAACTGTGACAGAGTGTTAGTAGGAGGTCTGCAGAGAGACAGGGAAGGCGTGACACGCCACCAGGTCCAGATCTCCACTGCCTCAGGCAGCGGAGCCACATCTCAGCTCTGAGTCCTGGAAGTCAGAGGGGGATGCTGACATTACCCCAGAATGTAGCAGGTTTCAGCCACGGAGAACACCAGGAGTCCAGATAGACACTTTACCCCCAAAGCCCAAAAGATCTTTCTTATTGTTTTTGCTACTGACACAATCAGTACAATTTGTGCAAACACAAACAAAAATGCTACAAAAAATCAGCATTTAGGCAAAAAATACAAGTGGACTGATGTAGAGACAGAAGATCTCTATTAGTTTTTTTTGGTCTCCTGATTTACATGTCACTTGTGTCACTTCCAAGTCTCAGAGATTACTGGAGGCAGAATCATATCTTGTCTGTGCCCCTCCCATCCAAAGTGATGACGAGAGACAGGTTCCGCAGCATATTTTGGAACATCCACCTCAGTGATCCTGAGGAGGATCTAAAAAATGATGCAAAGAAGGGAACACCAGGCCATGACAAGCTTTTTAGAATCAGGCCTTTATATGATGAGATCCTCAGTGCCTGCCAGGCTTATTACCATCTAAGGAGGGAGTTGTCAGTAGATGAAAGGATGGTGGCAACCAAAGCAAAAACTGGGATGACACAATATATGAAAGACAAACTGACTAAATGGGGGATGAAAATGTTTATATTGGCTGAATCAAGAAGTGGCTACACCATCAGCTTTACCATATACACTGGCAAGACTCAAACTGCAAGTGACCATGGGCTGGCCTATGATGTGGTGATGAATCTTATTCAGCCTTCCTTTCTTGGTACTGGGTACCATATTTACATGGACAATTTTTATACAAGTCCCCGACTGTTCCTGGACCTGACAAGCATGAGATTTGGTGCATGTGGCACCTACAGGGAAAACAGAAAAGGGTGTCCCAAAGACCGGGCAAATGCTCTGAACAGAAAATGTCCAAGGGGATCTGTGAGATGGATCAGAGAGGGCCCACTTGTTTTTGTGAAGTGGATGGACACACGGGAGGTGTCTGTGTGCTCCACCATCCATCCTGCATTTTCAGGGGAGACGGTGAGGAGAAAGGTGAAGGATAGAGATGGACACTAGGCTACGAGAGAAATCCCCTGTCCCACACCAATCATGGCATATAACAAAAATATGGGTGGGGTTGACCTATCTGACCAGCTCATTCAGTATTATTCCATTCACAGAAAAACTGCCCGCTGGTACAGGACCATGTTGCTGCATTTTTTGGACATTGCGACCACAAATGCATTCATCATGCATCATGAGATGTGCAGTGCCAAGCAGGTTCAGCATTAAAAAAATAAATAGCTGCAAAAAACTTTGTTGTTTGCCAAACTGAGTTACTTTTTTGAAGAAGTGACTATATAATTAATTGCCCAACATTGGTCATTATATACTGTATTTTGCAGACAGAGAGTTACAGGACTCTCTCCCAGACCACAGACTCATACTCATAATACAAGTCAGAGCTTTATGAAAAAAAAAGAAAGAAAGTGTGTTTTCGAAATTGGAGTTCAAGTTATTTTTACTTCCAATAGTGTTAACATACTACACAGGTCATGAACAAGATTTTTTTTCACTTTCATTGTAAGTGGGCTAAAGCAGTTAATTAAAAGTAGTCTAACATGAAATACCCCTTGAGAGTAAGACTATGGCTGTGTCCGAATTCAGGGGAAGGATGCGCCAATACCATATTTGGAGGCAATGACGTCACGGCGACCCGACGAAGGCTGTCCGAATTCAAAGAGCACTCAAAATGTGGCGACAAATGCGTCCTACTTTGCCCTGAATTCTAAGGATGGTCTGATGTATCCTTCATGTCCTACTATATCCCAGGATTCATTGCGGGTCATAGAGGAGATTTGTTTCTGATAACGATGGTGGTTGAAGCAGGAGAGGAAAACACTTTCATATGTAAGTATATGAAAATCTGGTTGTACAAAGGTTAAATTGTTATAGCGGTCGTGTTGTTAAGCTTTGGGCATCTGCATAGACATGTTTCTTTTCTTTAAAATAACCGTAAACCAGCTTGTATTGGGGGTCCCGCGATTTTTCATGTATTGCCGCTTACATACAGCTAATTTTGATTTTTTCGAATTGGTGATATGTTGTGGGGAACAAAGACCAAACGGCTTCATTTATTAAAACGAGGAGAAAACGATCACCTCTTCACTGGGGTGAAGAATTGGGCCGCTACGGCGTGGATGTACAAGAATAAATCAATGTACACATCATATTCATATGAGTACGGTCCTATTAGCCCTCATGCTCTACAGCAGCGGTCCCCAACCTTTTTGCGCCACAGACCGGTTTATGTCAGACACGGAGCGGCCTTTAAGGTATCGCGGATAAATACAACCACATAAAATGATCCGACCAAGACAAAAACTGTGGTATTTTGTAAATATAATAATAAACGTGAATGTACTGTATAACTGTGTAACTTTATTAGAAGCGTCCTCCTGAAAATGCGCCAATATTGACAGTAACATCCTCCTCTCTGCCACTTAATGCTCTCTGGTCGCTATGGTAACGTGTAAATATTTCTTTCAAAATAAGACACACAACTACAACAAGGGAAAGACTCAGGGAAACCGAGTTAACGATAAAACCCCTGAAAACCATAAATTTCACACTGGAGCCTTAACTCTCGTGGCCCGGTACCAAACGACTCACGGACCGCTGCTGTACAGAACCTGTGATGTCCAGACGGTGTTCCTCTGGTGTTCTGCTGTGAAAACTTTTGGGCTTAGGGATTAACATAGTTGCCATGGTTTCCTTTCTTCTCTTATTTGTTGTGTGTGATCAGGACAATTCTGGAGAGGATGGGCCTGCAGGGGAAAGTCACCCCCTTGCAGGCCAGAAGACATGAGATAACTTTAAAAAATACAAAGTACGTATGTGTGTTATCAAGAAGATAATTCTCAAGAACACAAGTTAATAAATGTGCAATTACTAAGAGTTGTTGTGGTGTTTTTATTTGCCTGCTGTCATTTTTGATTTCCTCTGCCTTTAGGATTTCAAGTATCCAGGCTCAGGAGAGGGGGTCAGTGGGAAGCCCACTGCTGCTACTTGGCCCTGGTTTGCCCTCATGGATGAGGTGATAGGACAGATGCCTTCCATTAAGCCTCCTGTCCTAATTTCCTCTCTCCCTGAGGACACTCCAGGGCCAAGCGCAGCAGTGGGTGACCAAAACGACAGCGATGACGAAGCGGCTCAGCCACCTACGACAGGGAGAAAGAGGAAAAGAGACGGGGATGATGAGCTGCTAGACCTCATCAGAGAGGACATGAGGCAGCAAAGAGAGGCTGAGGAGAGGAGAGCAGGGAGAGGACGGACAGACTGTTTTCACTTCTAGAAAGATAAGTTCCCAAATGAGTTATGTATTGAGAAATTTATTTATTTGAATATATTTGTTACATTGTTATATGTGTTGCATTAGTTTAAAGGTTTTATGTTATTAATAAATTGATTCAAACAAACAGTAATTGTCACTGAACTCAATTTGATTTACAGGCATTTGTAACACGTATAAACATAACGCTAACTTTGAACAATATTACTTGGATATTTATTTGATAGCAATAAAGTAAATAACAATAACAATTAAACAAGAATATTTCAAATACACAGTATGTAAAGATGGAAAAACAATATTTACAGTTGTTCACACAGGATTAACCTGAGTGACCTGTTCCTGGACCCTTTCTTTAACAACTGTAATAGATTACAGGAAGTCTCTGGCAGTGTTGCTGAATCTGCCCGAGCAAGATCAGACGTGGATGAGCTGCTGCAACTGATACCTGCGGTTTGTCTTTTCTGGTGGGCGAGTGGAGAATCACACAGGGTGGTCTGCAAAGAGAGCTTTAGGATGCTTCCTCCTACTGTCCACTGCATCGTCCATCCACAGGGTTTGCAGGGCTGGCTCACTCGTGGCTGCCACACCACTAAGATGTTTACAGAGATATGCAAGCAGGAGATGGTGGATGCTATATTATTAGTATAATACTTGTAACTCTGTAGCAGACAACAGTTTGATAAAGTGCTATGTATAAAAACAAACAAACAAAAGATTAGATTCTATACGTTTCAAAGATATTTAGTTTATATATTTTATATGATACAGTACATGTGTGAGAATGACCGATGTTGTGGCAAAAAATGATCGTCTGCCAAAAACTGATTTCCATTTTTTGCCCTAAACTGATTGCTCGTATTTAACCTGCCATGAATAACTTGTTGGTCTATAATACGTGAAACATGTCAAATGTGTCCCTCATTAGTGATATCAAGTCACCTGCCACCAGCAACATTCCAGTAACAAGGTAGAAGCTGCAATCAGTTTTTGGCAGTGACTTTTATATATCCTTTATTTATCCAGTTAAAAAAAAATCTTATTGACATTATTAATTTATTTTTTAAGAGTAATCTGGCGAAGAGGACAGCAGACAGCGCAACAAATATATCAATAGTTGGGTTGCGGTCACGTGGTTCTGATGACGTGCGGAGGCAGCGCGATTTTTGAGTGGAGGGCGGAAGTAAACATGGAGGACACTGTGGAGAGTCAGGAGAGCAGCTATTGTGCAACTTTAGACCCCGTTTCTCGGGAGAGATATAAACAGATAGTTAAAAAATATATCGGACGTGATCCGTATTCTTTGAAAATGTCCGAATACACCACAGAAGTAAAGGATTTGCCTACTATCGAGGCTGTGGATATCACCAACTACTTGGTCCTCCAGACTTCTTACTACACTAGGCAGCAAATGAAAGCTTTCAAGAGTCTGGAGGCGTACAATTTTTTTGTCAGCGGGTGGGTCCACAACCTTGGAACAAAACGTCTCCGTGATGGATACAGTTTGGTGTTTGCAAGGGTGAGTGTTTGTTCTTATATTGCTTTATCTTAAACACGCTAACAGTTAGCGGTAGCGGCTTTAACGTCAACAACCATAATCATTACAGATAATGGCATCTTTTTCTCTTTGACATGATTCTTGTTTGTTTTACATCTCAGCACAATATCTTACCTGGATAAGTGAATGTCTCATTCACACTGAAGTCTTCTGGTTGTGGATTCTCAGCTGGAAGCTGCAGTTCGGGGTTCTCCACTGTCACTAGGCTCAAATCCGGGCTCTCAGCCGTCTGTTGCATATCCAAAATCGCCTCTGCACATCGATGCTGTTCTGCCTTAAGCTTCATTCTTTTCTCTCGTTTGAGAACTGATTCCGATCTGGGTTTTCGTTCGTAGCCGAGATTGACCGTCGGAGCCCAGTCCTCCGACTCTTCGTCATCCAAAGCACTTGGGCAGCCTATAGTCCCAATCAAGTCAATATTAGACTACTAACTTAAAAGCACTAAGTAAACGAGAATTTAACGACAACCTAATGCTAATAAGTTCGTTTGCAAACATAACATTACCTCTGACGAAGTGGTCGCTGCAGACACGGGCATTGGCAGACTCTGCTCCTCCCGACTGTAAACGTAAATTTAAAATCCATTTTTTCCTACGTTTTTCGGTTAGAATTTTCCATTTTTCTCCTCTTCGTTGGGCTATTTTTGGTACCCTAAAATACCGTTTATCGGTTTCTCTGGTCGACCTACTGGAGCATCCGTAAACACAACAGGACATAGGCATTTTGGGTACTGTCTGTCTGTGATTTTGCGCTTATCTTTTTCACTTCCGACCGCCAGTCAAATTTCGCGCTTTACGTCGACGTCACGTCTACGTCAAATGAAACCTAGCTATTGTACCTACATTATAACCAGAGTTATAAAGATACTTGAACAACAGGTAATTATTGTATATATAAAACCCCTTAGTAAACCATTGTGGAATTACAGGGATTATTTTACATAACCATCATCTTATCATTGCAGTAATTATCATTTCATCAAAGTGTCTATTGAAGCTGCTGGCATTATGTTATAATTTATATTATAGGGGTTATCATAATCAAATATTAACATGTTTATTACAGGTGCAGTTATAACTACTTTAAAATGATTGAGTTAAATATATATGTATCATAACTCATATGCTGAGTATATTGTTACAGTAAAATAGTACCTGAGCAAAGGCCTGAATGTATTCAGCTTCTTGTGGTATTTGAGTTTGCTTAGTTACAGGTGACAGAAGGATGTCCAGTCCATGGTGACCTCAAAGGCCTTAGGTCATCACCATATTCGGAAGAGTATGCCATAAGGAGGAACCTCTATGTTGCATTTAATTCTTAAAATACATGAATGTTCTGTACATGCAAATTATGTGCTTGTAAACGCAAGAAGGGGCGTTACAATACCCTGATGTTATAAAAGCAATCTAGAGTGTATTTTGGGCAGAGATGTACAACTGTTTGGCAGTTTACACCTCTCCACGCTGCGTGCATTCATTAAAAATCAATTGTTTGATTGACCTCTTCTGGACCATCATTGTTTTACTCTCATCCTCAATTTCGAACCCGTAACACCATGTTCACCAAAGTCTATTTACCAACATACATGAAGATATTTCACATATTACACTCGGAAACATTGGAAATCAGTTTTGGCAGGCGAACACTTTTTTGGCACAACGCCAGCGATATTTCAATTATCCGTGTAATTAGCTAAGTAATTCCTAAATGCGTGTAGATTAAAGGAAATTATTTTACCTGGATATGATTGTCTCTGATGAGCCTAAGGTACAAAACATGCGGGTGGCGACGATAAGGTTTTTCTAGCTCCTTGAGAAATAGAATTGTCCAAACAACGGAGCGACATTTCTGGGTCCATTTGAAAGTTTTCGCGCTGTGGCGCTAGCGTCCGGAAAAACACGCAAGTAAGGGCGGAGTTGAAGGCTAGGAGGCTGTCCACAGCCCATCTGTTATGTTGGATACTCATTGTTTGTTCAATAAAGTTTCTATGGAGAAAAAAAGGGGGCTGTCCAGGACTTCTCACTTCCTGACTACCCGTCCGTCTAAGGACACTACCTTGTGACGTAGGTAGGTAGTGTCCTTATGAGCATCCTTCCCCTGAATTCGGACACAGCCTATGTCTTTTGGACACGTACCTCAGGAATGGCCGAAAAGTGATAAACATTTAGTAAATATTTTGCTGGTGTCCTGTAAAAAGGGTATTACCAGAAAATGGTTATCACCGGAGAGCCCAACTATAAATATATGGATGGACATTACAATGGACATCTATAAAATGGAAAAGATAACAGCTTTTGTTAATCACAAATTGGATAAATTTACATCATATTGGGAAAACTGGGTCAAATATGTCACACCTCACAGGCCAGATTTTATTTTCACAAACCAGTAGTTATGATGTCTGAGAGTATGCAAGAGTAAAATCACTCCCTATCAGTACATAGTTTTTTTTTGTTTGTTTGTTTTTGTTTTTTTGTTTTGCCTGTTTGTTTCAACTGTTGCTATGGCTGTAAGTTTTTTTTTTCTTCTTATAACCTGGATATAAACTAAAATACTATTTCGGCAATAAGGGCAGACAACAGATGCAAGAAGTATCCTCATGTGATGTATATGCTGTGAATGTCTGTTTCTGAATGTCAATGGAAAAATAAAAAATTATTAAAAAAAAAAAGTAGTCTAACATAAATGTAAATGCTGTAATTTGATTATTTTAATAAACCATGTAACTTGGATGGATTCGTTGCTGGCATGACCACAGTGCACGTCTGCTGTTGCTCACAGTGGTCCAAGGAGTCGCTCAGGGAGTTTGTGTGTTTGCTCAGACACATGAAAAATTAGAGGGAACATTGGCTGAGAGGTGCTTTAATTGACATTAAGTGTATCCCAAACCTTTTCTTACATTGCACCCAGATTCTGCGCGAGTCCTACAACAAAGGGTTATATTTATAGGTGTATAGTTCTAATGGGAGAGCTGAACTCAACAAAGCTAATAGGCACTAGTGATGTGTCGGTCGAGAACGAAATGGCTGTTAGAGCCGGATCTTTGACGTGAACAACACGATCTGTGGGTTTTTGTTTTTTTTTTCCCTTCTTTCACCCTCTCTCTCTTGCACTTTTTCGTTTCACTCCGCATGCGAGCCTTGTGCTTTGCGTTGGGCAGAGGGGCGGTAGTTACACTCTCAGTAGCACAGGAACAGAGCAGGAGGGAGAGAGAAAGAGAGCCAGGGACAACAACGTCACATTAGAAAGGTATACTGATCATCCACAACTATTTTCAGTTGGGGATGATAAAGGATTCAGAAAGTTTATTCATGCAAGCCTATATGACAGAGAGTGTGCATCTTCTTTTTGTTTCCATATTTTAATTTATATTTAATTGTGTTGTGGTTTGCAGTGTTTTAAATTTCTTTAAAAGGAAAAAGCTGAAAATTTTTTCAGTTGGGAAACTGAAGAACTCACAAGACAGCAATACCTGGACACAGAGTAGAAAAAAAACAGATGTCAAAGAATTGTTTCAGCAAGCAAAGAAAGACACAACTCAAACATGTATATACATGGGTGATCTCAGTGGAGACTCACACTGAGACATCAGTTCCCTCTTTATTTATACACTGCTCCTTCCTAAAATATGTCAGGTCGGCGCCCCTTGTGTGTAAAACAACTCCTTACAAGGTGATAAGCATGAAACATATGTTCAAACTGTTAAAAATAGTAACGGTCAAGCTTATCTCAGCAAACTCAGCAAAGGTGGAGGCACCTGTGGTATTTCCTCATGCAAGCTTTGTCATGAAACACAGTAAAATAGGAGATTTAAATGAAGCTAAACAACTAGGGGTTTTTTAACTACAATAAAGCAGAATACATATAAAAATCCTTTAACAACAGATTTGTCATATCGTGAATTAAAACTTGAAAAGTGCGTACTAGTTCAATAATTTGAGTGTGGAAACATTTATGAAATAAACAAGAAATGAATTAAAAGCACTGGCATGTATTTTTTTTTTATCAAAGATTTAGAATCATACCTGTCTCTGCTCTGAGGATCACTGGACTCTGGCAGGAAGTACAGATTTGTCAGTCATCACTGATGGTTTCAGAGGTGTGGACTGTGGCAGCATGGTGAAGGTGTCCAGATTAGGTAGGAGGTCAAGTAATGGTTGTTGGTACTTCCTGGCTTGTGTAGCCACTAGGTAACCACAGGTCAACACTGCCCATAGCATCTTGGAGCACTTCTGTTGTGTTTCGTACGTGTTTTGGAGTTTGTACGTGCTCCGGAGTTTGTTCGTGCTTCGGGGTTTGTACGTGCATCGGAGTTTGTACGCGCTATGGAGTTTTTACGTGTTTTGGGGTTTATGTACTTCGGAGTTTTTACGTGCTTCGGAGTTTATACATGCTATGGAGTTTTTACGGGTATTGGAGTTTTTACTTATTTTGGAGTTTGTACATGCTTCGGGGTTTGTACGTGCTTTAATATGTACGTAATTTTGTGGCCTTAACACCAATAAAATGTTTGGGGGTTTTTTCTGTATTTTTCAGAACAAGCTTGTTCTCTGTCCTTGCCTTTCAGCTTCTTAGACTCTACACAAGTGGACAGTGTCAGTGTTTGACCGCTCTTACAGACACCGACTCCAGTCATCTCACTGTTACTGAGCATCGGGCACATGCCCGATGGCCAGTCAAGCTATGGTCATGCCATCGGTTAACCCTTCTTGCCCAGGGTTGCCAACCCCTGGTCCAGACAGAGACCTGTGTGGATGAAAAACTCGTCCCATTCAGAGGCAGATGCAGCTCCAAGCAGTAGTGACGTTTCGGTCTCAAACGAAACGGCTGTTAGAGCCGGATCTTTGACGTGAACGAGCCGGCTCCTTATCGCGAGCCGTGGGGTTTTTTTTTTTTTCTTTCTCTCACCCTCTCTCTCGCACTTTTTTTCCGCTTCACTCCGCACGCGAGCCTGGCGCTTGCGCTGGGAAGAGGGGGGAGGGGCGGTAGCTACACTTGCAGTAGCACAGGAACAGAGCAGGAGGGAGAGACAGAGAAAGAGAGCCAGGGACAACAACGTCACATTAGAAAGGTATAGTAATCATCCACAACTATTTTCAGTTGCAGATGATAAAGGATACAGAAAGTTTAATCATGCAGGCCCATATGACAGAGAATGTACATCTTCTTTTTGTTTTTCATATTTTAATTTATATTTAATTGTGTTGTGGTTTGCAGTGTGTCAAAAGATTTCAGGATTTTGGTATTTGTATTATTATTTTATTTTATTACTTTATCTTTTGCTCTTTATGTTTATGTTTGCTCTTTCAGTAAGTCACACTTTGTGCAGGCTCCTAAATGGGGAAGTTACACAGGAAGCCTGCAGTTCTATTTTCTGTCTTCCTATATGTGCTCTCTGAATAAAGACTCTTCCTTTTCACTGCAGTGGCGCGAGTCTCCCTGAGTCTCGACCGTGTACACGTAAACCTGTCTGAGCCTTTTTATTCCGACCTGGGTTGCAATGCAGGAAAACTCCTGACATTTCTTGGTCCTTCGAGCCGGATGGGATACAGCATTTTTGTGAGATCCCACAGGAAAGCCTCACCGAGTCCTGACGCCGTGAGAAGCCCACGCTGAAGTCTGTCGACAGCTCCTCTCTAGGTAGAGGATATAAAGTCCAGAGACGTGACATTCGGGTTCTGGCCAGCGTTCTTATAAGTGGTCCACGGCGGTGGGGGTCGATGAGGTAAACCTGAGAGACCGGCAGCAACCAGGTGAATATTAACACTCTGAGACACCTCGCGTAAAACGTTTTAAAATAAAATAGAGCTCGTCTGGGACTGGTAGCTCCCCCGTAGTGGGTAAAGTAGGCTCGCCCAGAGGGGCTGGTAGCATTGTAAAATAAAATAGAGCTCGTCTGGGACTGGCAGCTCCCCCGTAGTGGGTAAAGGTAGCGCGCGTATAAAAGTACTGTTTTGTTTTGTATTGTTTCATTTTTGTTGGTGGAATAAGTTGATTTTACAGCACAATAAGGAGGCTGAACTATTCCACTATTTTGTTTGCTGTTGGCCACCCAAGTACTGGTGAAAAGAGAGAAACAGGTTGTGTTGACACCGCTTTCAAGAATAGCTTGAGAGTAGAAGGCCGTGTCAACTACCTCTCTCGATTCTCGTGCCAGAGAAGGTGCCGCAGTTGTGTAGTTGTAAAGTGTTAAAATTAAGAGGATTAAAATGGGTAATGAAGCTTCAAAACTCACTGCTAACGAGCAGTGGTTAGAAAAGAAATGTCCAGGTGCCGGACAAATTAGTGCATATAGATGGAGAAATCCAAAGAAAACTAAATGTCCCACGTGGGAGGGAAAATGCATTGACTAAACTATAAGAAACCCTCCAAGCAGAAATAAATACTGAAAAGGAAGCTAAAAAGAAATCAAAACATACACAAGAGTTGTAATATTTTAAAGCATAGAAAGAGGAATGAAGTGGAATAAACAAAAGGTTAAATTAAGGTTAACTTAAATTAAAGCAGAGCTTATCTGTGATAAGCATGATAATAGGAGATAATAGGAAGGTTAACAACCTGTAAACTGGTATTAACAATGAAACATAGTTGGCATGATGACCGTGCCTAGAATGAATAGAATGCATGAAACCAGATAATTCACACAAATATATCAAATAAAAAAGAGAGATGCATAAGGTATATTAAGGCTGCGTCATTGTTCAGCCAAGGAAAATGTCTCCAGCTTGGGAAGGTGTGAAACTGCAGGTCACATCGGCCTTTGATGGATACATAATAAAATATAAACTAATATACTATTGTATATTAGTAGTAAAGTAGTGAAGTAGTGTATATACTATTGCTGTTATAAAAAAGGAAAAACAATACAATGATAACATTAATAATGACATACTATTAATAAGAAGAGGCACCTCAGTCAGTTATGATGCGAGGTGGAAGATTGTTAAAAGTAGTCTGATTCAAGCTTAAGGTTTGCTCAAACTCAGTACAATGATATATGAGATGAAGAAAATAAGGAATTAACTACACTAATCAGGTGCATAGAGACACTTGACCGGCTTGTAAACCTGTCATCTTAGATGAGACTTTAAGATGAAGACCCAACCCTGTATACAACAGCTACAAGACTGAGAAGCTGGATTAACATTAAATAAATATGTGGACACTACCAAGCTAATGAGGAGCGGTGACGCGCATGGAGATGCTGGTTTTGCTCACTACAATTGTATAAATAGAGTTTGAATTCAGTACTGTGGATGTACAGTGAGTGACCTCTATATATCTTGAAAAGCATGTCTGAAATACTCGTATGGAAGCATATTTTGAGTGAGTTTAACTGTGTAAATGCTGTGAGTAGTAGGTTTTGAGTGATTGGGTGTGATTTGTACAAAAATAATAAAACATAAGTAATAATAACACTACAAAGGTTCATAGTAGAGTGAGTGACCAAGTGGAAGTTTGAGTGTGTGTGATGATACCTGATGTCTGAAAGGGCTCTATTCAGGAGTGTGAGCGTGACATAAAGGTGTTGGCTTTAGATCAAGATTTAGCAGAATTAAAGAGGGTTTATAGACTATGAATACAAAGAGAAACAAAAGAGTTCGATTAGTCTGCAGAAACAGGAAATATGTATATAAATATATATGTGTGCCTGTGGTGTGTCAAGACAGCTCACAGAGAGAAACAGAACTCTATGAATAGAATGAATAGACAACACATACTCAAATTGTTATATGTGAAATTACTTTTGGAAAGGGTCAGAAGAGATAATTTGAACTTAGAACTCAGTGATATGACGCATGAATTAAACCTTATGGCAATAAACACTTGCAATGAAGAAAGCAGCTTACACTCAATTAATATGAACGCAAAGCTTTAGGCCATAGGCAATTTGTTTTATTTTTGTTTGTTTGCTTAGTAAGTTTGGAAAACAAATTTGTGATCATACTTGTGGATCACAGTGACATATAATGATTAGGCACATGATTTAACACTGACGAGTTTTAGAGCTGTGAGCTATGAGCTATAAGCAATGCAAAGTTTTTCCTAACTTAAAAGTTTGAAATATGTAAGATGTATGAATTCTTTGAGAAATAGGAATTGCCTAAAATGCCTTAAGTCAAAATGTAGTGTTGCATCTACACAGCAGATAGAGTTGTAGAAGCGAAACCGTAGACATCCTCACACACGCAGGCCAAGATATAAATATATACACTGACAGACAATATGTTTTTTCAGCTGTGCAACACTTTGAGATCTTCTAAAGACACTATTAGAAGTAATTTTATTGCCAAAACGGTTAGCATTTTGTAAATGTGCTGCACACCAGAAAGGCTGCTCAGAGGTCACTAAAGAGGTCACTAAAGGCAATAACTTGGCAGACCAGAGCCGCAAAAGCAGCAGCACAACAAACTATAGACACATTAATGTCTGACTCCTCAAGTGCAAATGCCACTTGATGTGCTTATAAACGAACAGAAAGCCGCACCAACTAGAGAACAAAAGAGGTGGTTAAAAGGTGGAGCACAGCCAGAAAATGATTTGATGACCTGTAATAGCAAACCAATACTACCAAAGTCCCTACACATATCAGCAGCATTATTGTCAACAGGAGGGGGGGTAGGAGTGGTAGATAAAATTTCGGAAATTTGTCGGAACATGCATGATTTGCCAAAAACATAATGCACATAATGCATTATGCACACCACCTCATCCTTTTCATACAATCCACATGAGTTTTATTGAGCTAAATGAATGCCAAGGCTCAGAATACGCTCTAGTGATCATAGACGTGATCTCAAGGTGGCCAGAAATCTATCCAGTAAAAAAAGCAGATGCCAGTAGCAAAAATGTTTGTGCAACCATTTTATTTTAATATATGGCATCCCCACTCTGATAAGATCAGACAATGGGACACATATTGTTAATGAAGTAATCAGTAAGGTCTCTGAAGCACTAGGAAATAAAACAGAGACTGAGAAAATGCATGGAAGAAACAGGGAGACCATGGCCTGAGTGTATAGGCCTGGTAAAAATGTGGATGAGACTGACACAAAGTTCTCAGAAACTCACAACTAAAGAGATTGTTCTAAACAACTCTCCAGTATCTTGCAGGTTGAAACCAGGTGATTGGATCCTGATCAAAGTGCTCCAAAGGAAAAACTGGAGTTCACCAAGGTGGGAAGGTCCTTATCAGGTGCTACTCACCACTCCCACTGCCTGCAAAATAGCAGAAAGACCGTCTTGGATCCACTGCAAAAAAAGTGAGTGACGTTTAGACGCCGACACCCCTAACTCCTGTATGGTGATCTATTGGTGGAGGGAGGGCTGATCGGGTATACCCCGCCTTCTTCTTCTTGCCAGTAGTCTACTCATCAGAGGTCACAGGTGTGTCTGGTCATCATGAAGACACTTGTCCTCCTAATGGCTACTGTTGCACTCCTGGTGAGTTTATTAACACTCACCCGAAAGAGAAAAGATGAACAACACCACCTGCAGACAAGATGGACACATGACAACTCACATCTCCGTGACATGACACAAGACCACATTCATCCATGGATGAACAACGCATGGTATCGATATATACATGACAGCACACCCAGAAAAGACTGCTATGTTTGCTCCTACATGCCCCCAACGACACAGTACGCCACCCTGTATGCGAAGGGAATGGACATAATTCAAGCAAAGTGTGCCGCGAGCTACGCCAGCCTTGGGTATCAATTCCAGGGAATCGTGGTCAACCATGAGGAACCTCTCCAGATAGGATGGAATGGCACATGTGACGAATGGTTCTGGGTTGACCTGAAAGTGAAGCACAGAAGTAAGGCTAAATCATTCCCAGTCTTTCTTGAAAACAATGGGAATTTGAGCCACAGCCTATGTTACCGCCAAGAGAACGGATCCACACCAATGGGAAACACCACCAACTGCAAAGCAGTACAGACACACGCTCCTGGAGGGCCCGTGAAAAGCAACAACATCTCAAACGGCACCTTCTGGGTGCAAGGGATGGCCTGGATCTGTGGCCAACAGGCCTATTTTATCCTTCCTGGGAATTGGACAGGTCAGTGCGCTCCCATTTTCATATCTGACCACACTTTCAAGATAACCATGGACGCCACGTCAACTTCAACATCAACAACAAGGAAAAGACGAAGCACCCCAGACCTCAAGCAGCATGATTCCATATGGGGTTCCGATGTCCCGGAGGAATTTAAACTTTGGACTGAAAGACAAAAGGTTCAGAATGCTTCATGTAAATTCAACGACGAACGGGATCAAGAGATTGACGCTCTGTGCATTGCAGTAATGCAACACAGGGTAGCATTGGACATAATTCTCGCCGAGAAAGGAGAATTCTCTTTAACAACACATGTTGCACATACATTCCAGATAATGTGCACTCACCGAACATGACTGATGCTCTGGAAACACTCAGACAACTTCGGGATACACAACAACGAGACTATGCCACAAACACAGAAGACTGGCTTACGTGGCTTTTAAGCGGCTCTTGGAAGTCCCTGCTGATTAAAGGACTTGTTTTTGTTGGTGTTCTTCTGCTGTTGTTGTTTCTGTTCACTTCATGTGTCATACCTTGTTTGAAGAACATGGTATCAAAAACGGTAACTGCTTCAATTCATGCTTACATCACCCTATCACAGAATGATGAAGATGATAATGAGATAAACACTTGGATATAACGTACTCACAAAACCCACTATTTTATGATGTCTTGGCTAAAAATGTCTACAAATAGACTGATACACTGTTAGTGGTTGCTATGTACATATATAGAAGGAAAGATCAAACAACAGGTGGGAATGTCAAAAGATTTCAGGATTTTGGTATTTGTATTATTATTTTATTTTATTACTTTATCTTTTGCTCTTTATGTTTATGTTTGCTCTTTCAGTAAGTCACACTTTGTGCAGGCTCCTAAATGGGGAAGTTACACAGGAAGCCTGCAGTTCTATTTTCTCTCTTCCTATATGTGCTCTCTGAATAAAGACTCTTCCTTTTCACTGCAGCGGCGCGAGTCTCCCTGAGTCTCGACCGTGTACACGTAAACCTGTCTGAGCCTTTTTATTCCGACCTGGGTTGCAATGCAGGAAAACTCCTGACACAGTGTTTTGTGTTGTTTCACTTTAAATTTGTTTAAAAGGAAAAAGCTGAAAATTTAAATAGTTAAAAGTTGAAATGTGAATAGTTGGTTTTTGTATTATGTGACTTATTTATTACATTTTAAGTGAAATGAATAAATAAAAGTATATTTACGGTGGCCCCCAGAGACAAAGCACGTATAAACTTCAAAACACGTCCGAACTCTGAAGCTCGTAGAAACCCTGAAGCACGTAGAAACTCCAAAACACGTACAAAAGACAACAGAAGTGTTCCAGAATGCTAGGCGCAGTGTTGAGCTTTTGTTACCTAGTGGCTACACAAGCCAGGAAGTACCAACGACAGGATTTGGTGTGTGGTACTAACATGTAAATGAACATTTTTTTTTTAATTATTTGAATATATATGAGTGCTTGTGTATAAATACACAAACAATACACATATGCTTCAATTGTGTAATTTAAGTGATCTAGGTAGCTTAGTTTTGGAAGTTCAGTTAACGCTAGAAATGTGTTTTGGAGTCTGTACGTGCTTTGGAGTTTGTACGTGCTTTGTCTCTAGGGGCCACTGCATATATTTATATATAAACATCTCATCTCATTTTACATGACTATATTGTGGACATAAATCGAGCCAGTCTGGCAGTAGGGAAAAAGACATTTCTGCTTCGCCAATAACATAAATGTTGATGTTTATCCTTCTAAAATAAATGCTTTTCTGGTTCAAAGTGATCTTGTATTTTTATTTACATAATTTTTTTTATTTTGTTTTAAAAAACAACAAGGCAATAAGCATTTAGTGGTGGAAAAAAGTGAAAACATGATATAACATTGTATTATATTTACTGCTCCTGCAAAAAAATAATAATAATGACGGATCAAAATTAATGTTGGTGGCAATCTTTGTCCCAGCTAAAGGCCTAATTATAATAACAATCAAATATTACTTCAAATGTATTTTATGGAAAATATTTAAGTTTTTTTTGGGGGGGGGGTTTCAGCTAAAAAACCAGTGCGCTCATGTAAAGAAACTGGGATTTAAAGGGTTAAAACAACAAATATATAATTAATAGTTGATATTAATATTTCAGGCATAAGTATTTCAAAAGACTGACTCATTTAAAGTGAAAAAAAATTATTAATTCATAACATTTTTATAGCACTTGGGGCGTGGACGTTTTTTGGCCTGAGGATCAAAGGTGGATGTGTTTTTCAGGATCTTCCAAGGGTTGATAAATATGAGACTCTTTTATGTATTTCCAGCTCTTTATTAGATTTTTCAAAAATATAACAGTTAACTATAATACAGAACTTAACAACGTGTGATTAAAAATTATAAATAAGCATAAAAAACAACAAACTGCATTGTTTTTAATTCATAAAATATGATAGTTTATATTTTTGAACAAACAAACAAAGGAACTGTACAATTTTTTAATTATTCACATTGATTTTGAATAATCAATGAAGAGGCTCTCTCCATCGTCCAACAGCACCTCAAGCTGTTTCGGCTTTTCACTTGTAGCCACACCAATGATGAGGACCTCCGCTCTGTCCTCTACTTTTGTCTGTTGACAGAGCATGAGCACATATTTAGCCCTGCAAACATTCCCTTTTCTTTTTTTTTTTATCCAAAAAGAAAATCTATGGTCATCATGTGGTTTCAGTAAGTCACCGAGACACACACATTGTGTACATATAAACACATCATGTGTGTATGTATGTGTTACATTATGCATTATCAGTCATCCAGGTAATTAAATCCCAAAGATGTCTTGGGGGATTATGTTCATCTGGACATCTATATATTTGTGTGTGTGTGTGTCTGTAGGATAATATGATATATATAATATTATTTCATATTTTGACCCAGACTGAAAGAATATGTAGTTACATTTCAAAACCTAGTTCTAAACATTTGTTGATAAGACACTGCTGTGAAATGTTGGTACAAAGGTTTAGCTTCTTCATACCTCAGTCTTTGTATACGTTGTGCTGTGCAGCTGTGGCCCATATGAGGAGTGGTTCAGCTTCATGTGGGAGAGGTTGATCTGGTCTCCCACATTAAAGCTGTGAATTCCTGCCTCACTCCGGAGGCAGACTGACATGGTATAACCATCCTGAAATCACAAACATGACAAAATTAAAGATTTTTTTTAATCAAAAATCAATTTACTAGAAAAAGAAAGCCCACAGCCTCATACAATCTGCTCATGTACCAGCAATGTCAAATTTGTCACATTAGTTTAACCAGTTTCAATATAAAACTGAAATTGCATCATTACCTCCTTTAGCTGGAGATTTTGTAAGGGAACGTGCTGTTTTCCTGACAGTACGTCCTTTACTGCAGAAAACTGAAAAGGAAATTGAAATAAAATATCAGTAATAGTGTATTGATATGTGATAGGTTTTTATTTCTTCAGTAATGTTTTTAGATTATGTTATTGCTGTTGTTAAGTATTCTTCATTGAACTTATCAGAAGCAGTTTATTAGGATGTTTTTCATATACTGTGATTATGAAACAGCTTGAAGGAAATCTTTCTACAAACAATACATTTGTAACTTAGTTGGATGCTTAAGTGACAGCAACATAAATGAAAAGTTTGCCAGTTCCAAACAAATTCTATTTGGTCTCCATTATGCCCAATTCAGGGTAATTTTGACAGTTTCCATTGTATCTGCTTTTATTTTTATTATAAAGGATAGATTTAGATGAAGACCTTTGTGTGAATTTAAGTACAGAAGTATATCAAATAATTATTTTGTTTGTTTTTATTATCAAGTAGAGACTGTTCATTAGAATCTAGCCCTTACAATGTATGTAGACATAATGCAAATTGGCTGCAATAAATACCGGAAACGGTCTGAGGAAAATATTTTTTAAAAATTGTGCCTAACAATCTTAACAGAATTTAGTCTCTGCTTGACAGCAAAAATCTAAAAACCTAAAGCAATGCAAATTCTGATGGAACCACAAATATTTACCTCTGCCACCTCCCCTTGGACTGTGACGAGCCCCTCATTTGGGGAGCTCATCTTCAGAGGAGTGAGAGGAGCATGAGGATGCAGAAGAGCCTCTGCTTCTGTGAAAAGATCTTCACTAACACTTAGTGTGGGTGCCCTAAAAAACTGTGTCCGTGCTGTTATGTTGATATTGTTAGGTGGGGCCGTGCCCCTGAGTTCATGCCCTCTCATTATGTAACACCCCCGCTGCTGGACTTTAGAGGCAAACTCCTCGAACATCAGTGACTTTGGTCACAGTCTGCCCATCGGTGGTGGCTGCCACTGTGTTCCTTTTTGTTATTAGGGGTTTAGCTGTCCCATCTTTGAAGTCCCAGCTGGTGACCCTCAGCTGGTCGCAGGATTTTAACACTCTGAAGTACAGTGGGGGTGGCCGGAAATATGGCGTGTCAGGGCAGTTATTGAGAAGTTTCATCAAAGTCATTCTGAAAAAAAAAAGCAACACAAAAAATATTAAGAGGTGAATACATATCTGTTATAGCCAGTGTTGGGTAAGTTACTTTAAATTAGTAACTTAGTTACATTACTAGTTACTTCTCTAAAAAAGTAACTCAGTTACTTCAAGTTACTCGTTACTTTCAAAGTAACTAGTTACTAGGGAAAGTAACTTTGGTTTTACTCAGAATTCTCTTGTTAAGGTGTTGCTTCCGTAACTGGATACCCAGCCAGACTGCCAGTCTTGCCACAAGTGCACTGTGCCACCTACCAATAGAAAGGAAAAAATAATGTGCACATTTCCACGAGAGAAATCCCACGCCTGGACCATCGTTGACCGCCGCCATGATTCTAGCCTGCTTTTTATATCCAACACAAAAACTGCAGTCGTGGTGCTTTCGATTGTACTCAGAACTTGGAAATTGTGCCTTCTGAATAGGAAGATGTAGGTAACACCAGACTGCAGATGAGCTGCATACAGGGCTGGACTGGGACAAAACAATCGTCCCGGGCATCTTGACTAGAGACCGGCCCACCATTATAGGAAAAATCATAAAGCCTTTGAATGAAAATAAACACTGTTGTGACAGTGATGTACACTGTTCTGATGGTATATATGTATCAATCTATCAATTGTTTGTTGTAAGACTCAGATAATTATTTTTTTAAAAGCGAGACATTTTAAATGAGAATAATAAAGAAAAGTATTTCCTTGTGCCCCCCTTTCCCTGTTAATGCCCTACCTGGCCCCCTGGCAAAACTTTGCTAGACCCGCCCCTGCACAGTTACCAGCTGTCAGCTACGTAGAAAAGGATCCTGCTGTTATTTGTCTCTCAGAAACAGCTCATAACTTCCCTTCAACTCATTCATGTCACCTAAAAGGTAAACCTGTTTCTCCATCACCTGTTCAGCTCTGATGATTCAGTAAGGACATCTCCTGGTTTCATCTGCATGTTTCCCTCTCACCAGATAACCAAACCGATATCATGACCAGCGGCTTTACAGCTGTGGCTCCAGCAAACATCCGCTGATACTAGAAATTAATATTAAATAAATTCTAACAACAGCTGATCAAGCTTAAACGTGCTGCTGTTGTTTAGCGCGACATCCGCTGGTTTCCTCTTTCTGGCGCAAAGTGGGCGATAAATAAACAAGAGAGAAAAGCCGATCAGCTGATCATTGATCAGTTTCGTGATTGAAGTAGAAACGGGAGAGAGAGGGGATAGAATGAGAGAAGAAGAGGCAGCTGTGCAGCTTCAGCTTTGTGTCTTTTTCATTGTAGCTGAAGTCCGGGACAAACTGTTCCTTTTCACCTCAATACGAAACGCGTAATGTTTTCTCTGAATACCAGACGATTCTGTTTTTTAGGGGACGGTTGGCAACTCTAATAATTAACCGTATGAACAAAATAAAGTTCAACATCAGTAACATAGCACCCACACAGCTGTATAGAAACTCCGTCATGCTAGCTAGCACGCAGTACGAAAATGTCAGCATACCGAAAATAAACTCCACCTAAACTTGGTTTATATCTGACCCAGATAGACTGCAGGTCATAACTTCTTACCTGAAGTTCAGTTCACCTGACACGCGGACCAGCGGCCGCTTCGGGTCTCTCCTCTTGCCTCCCTTTTCCTTCATCCACCTGCTGGCTTCCACCACTTGCTAATGTTATTGAATCTGTGGAAGCTCCGCGATATCCACCACACGAAGTAACGAGTAACGAGCCTATCTAAATCCCAGTAACGAGTAACGCGTTCCTGGTTTTGGCATAATAACTAGTTACCGTACTCGTTACCACAACAATAACGTAGTTACTGTAACGCGTTACTTAATAACGCGTTAGTCCCAACACTGGTTATAGCCAAGAGTCATATAATATGGTAACTGTCATGATAGCGGCTGTTTTCAGGCAGGAATTAGACTCAAACGCAAACTCACGGGGACACGGGGGATGAACTCAAAAAGTACAGCTTTATTGCTGGAAACACAGATCACAGGTTATAGAAAACTAAACTGGGAAAAACTAAATATAAAGCTCACCAGGAAACACAAGGAAAATCACACAGCATGAGGGAGAACGCGACACTGGACTGAGGGAGACGCAGTCATAAATACACAGAGGGTAAACCAGGGAAGTGGGAGCACACGGGGAACACAGCTGACACAGATAATCATAACGAGACAGGGCAGGGGTGAACACAACATGACGCATACTGACGAGAGACTATCAAAGTAAAACAGGAAGTACACAGAGGTTCAGACAGGAGGAGAGAGCGCACGGACATAACGGGCAGGGGAAAACATGGAATGAAACACAAGGAGGGGAAACAAGGGTTCACAGATACACAAAGGGGCACACAGGAGGTAACCAAATAAGGAACATCTTAACTAAACAACCTAGGAACCAAGGCATAAATAAAGAACAAAATACAAAACACACGAAAACTAAGAATACTGGGCCAACATGGCCCAGGACCATGACAGTAACACCTGTAGCTTTTGTGTCTCTTTGCTTTCTGATGTCAAACAAAACTCATAAATACCTTTCTGCGGTTCCCGCTTAAAAATGACAGGCCAAAAAAAAACAGGCCTGTCTAAAAGTATTTTTCTGATATTAAATACAATGTTGGTTTTAAAATAAAGCTAACAGTTCATTGAATTAATGCAAATATTACAGCAGAGAGAGTTGGTCAAAGTAACTGAAGACTGAACTCATAGAACCAATGAGATGTTTTTTCTCACCAAATTGTTATTCATTTATTTTTTTGTATTTTCTAGCATATAATCTCCTTTGAAAATATGCTGACAATACACTCCAGAAAACAAGGAATCATCATATGAATATAATCTTTGCAAAGATTGATGCTGCTGAAGTGAAACACAGTGAAACTACAGTTTTAGTGAAGACAAAGTCAGGTATTCATAATTTGTGAATACCTTCTGTGGCTTAAAATTCTGAACCAACTTTCTATAGGTCCCCTTTGTTAATCATTTGAGCCAATAGAATGACAGTAATGTATCCTGCTTTCATGTCAGTCCCACCCTCTGTAACTGCGCAGAAAATGGCCTTTTTTTGATGAGAAAAAACTCTTTAGCTTAACTCCTACTGGTTATTCAGTTTTTGTATAGCTTAACTGAGAAAGTGCTAAAAATGTTGTTGCCAGGGCAGAGTGCCAGCCTTAAGCAAATTTAGATACTCACAGCTCAAACTTAACATCTTAAAGTTTATAAAACTCTTATAGATCTTGAAGATTTGTCAGATTCTTTAAGATCTTTTTATTTTACATAAAAAATTAGGACTGAAATTATTTTTCATTTATACATTTAGGTCTTTTTTCAATTTAATACCCATGAAACAATAAGTTCAACAAACTATGACACCCACTAATACATTACTGTCAATAGTACATGTGAATTTATCGATAATGAATTTCTCTTCAATAGAAACATTAGCATAGGTAAAAAAAAGAAAAGTCAGATTAAATTTTCAGGTACTTTGACAGTCTTTATATTGACAGCAAGTTAAATATCTAGATCTTGTGTCTTGCCCTATAAGTGTCTTGACCTTGTATTGTACATATTATAAAGGCAGTAAAAAACTCAAAATTCAATGCTTACGTTTTATGAAGTTGTTAAAAGCAGTAAGAGCCGTGGGTGTCCCTCGAAGTCTCTTAGAAAGATCAAGAAAGATCAAATAAGGTTCCTGCCGGTTTTTAAGTTACAACTTGTGATGTAATCTGTTGTCACCCGCCCTGATTGGCTAACTATGATTGTTGTGCTTCGTGATTGGACTGCCATGTGTTGATTTTGTGTATGCTTGACTGTTTTATTTTGTTTTTTTGTTGTTGTTGTTTTTTTGGGTGAACTCATCTAATTTTAATTATGGAATTATCCAAATTCGTGGGCTGCATCCTCCTGAGGCCGCATTTGTAGGCCGATTACGTCACAGCGACGCGCCGAAGGCTGTCCAAATTCGTAGACTCTGAATGCAGCTGACAAATGCGTCCTCCTTTTCCCCGAATTTGAAGGATGGGTCGAGTGTGTCCTTAGTAGCCCACCATATCCCAGAATTCATAGCGCGGCCCAGCCAAACTCCAGTTTCCGGCAATGGCGGCCGCTACTAAGTTGTAAAATTACTCTTATTAATCTTTCTGGGTCACAAAATAAACTTTTAACATATTTTAAGGCGAGAATGTGGGTGTGTAAACTTCAAATATCTGCTCGGTTTATCAAGATATCGCATATTTGCAAAAGTGCTTCGAAGTTTTCGGAGACGTCTGTTACCCACCAGCTCGATAGCTAGCCGGCCCAGAATTCATTGCACAGAACTTCATTCATGTAACGATGGTGGCACAAAAAGATAAACCGGGAGACGAATACACTTTTAAATGTAAGTATATGAAAATCTGGTGGTACAAAAGTTAAATTTTTATAGCGGTTATGTTGTGAGGATTGTGAAATTGCATAGACTTGTAATATTTATTTAAACAATCTTCATAAAAAGTGCCCGTAAACTAGCTTGTTTGGTGGGTTTTTCATTGCCGCTTACATACAGCTAATTTTCATTTTTCCCAATTAACTTTTTTGTGATATGTTTATAGTGACCAAAGAGCAAACGGTGGACTTCATTAAAAGTAGAGGAGAAAATGATCACCTCTTCACCGGGGTAAAAAATTCAGCGACTGTGGGATGGAGGTCCAAGAATAAATCAATTTACACATCATATTCATCTGAGTACGGTTTCAATAACCTTCATTCTGTACAGAACCTGTGATGTCCAGACGATATTCCTCTTGTGCTCTGCTGTGAAAACTTTTGGATTTGGGGATTATCATAGTTGTTATGGTTTTCTCTCTTCTCTTATTTTTTTGTGTGCGATCAGGACTATTCTCGAGAAGATAGGCCTGCAAGGGAAAGTCACCCCCTTGCAGGCCAAAAAGAAGTGGGACAACTTAAAGAAAAGATACAAAGTATGTGTGCTGTCAAGAAGATAATTTTTAAGAATGAAATCTAATAAATGTACATTTACTAAAAGTTGTCTGTCATTTCTGATTTCCTCTGCCTTCAGGATTGCAAGTATCCAGGGTCAGGTGAGGGAGTCAGTGGGAAGCCCACTGCTGCTACTTGGCCCTGGTTTGGCCTCATGGATGAGGTGATGGGACAGAGGCCTTCCATTAGGCCCCCTGTCCTTATTTCCTCTCTCCCTGAGGACACTCCAGGGCCAAGTACAGCAGTGGGTGACCAAAGCGAGAGGGAAGAGGAGACAGATGAGGAAGGAGGTCAGCCAGCAACAACCGGAAGGAAGAGGAGAAGGGAAAGGGGGGATGAGCTCCTTGAGCTCATCAAAGAGGACATGCAGTACCAAAGGGAGGCTGAGGAGAGGAGAGAACAGGAGAGCAGGGACAGGATGGACAGACTTTTTTCCATACTGGAAAGATTAGTTCCTAAACAAGTTAAAAATATATTCAGATAATGTTCTTACTTTGTTCTATTTGTTATGTCATTCTAAAAGTTTTTGATTAATGAAAATTAGTTCCCAAATTGGTTGTGCCTTCAGATATTCTTTTTTTTGAATACATTTCTTACCTTTTTCTGTGTTATTTTAATTGATGAAAACAAATTTCACTGAACTCACAGAGCACAGAGCACCACTGACTGCCTCCAATCCAGCCTCCCCCTCATCATCCTCTGCTCCATCTTCCTCAGGTTCATCCTCAGGAGCCACAATGTCGCCAGCACTGAGGCAAATGTTGTGGAGGATGGCACATGCTGTTATTACCTGTAGTGATATACATACACACATTATTATTATATATATATATATACATACATACACAATTAATTTGACATTGGGTGGTCACTTACATGAGGTACAAAGGTGTGGTGCACCTCCAGCGCTTGCAGGAAGATGGCCCTGAACCTGCTCTTCATCATCCCAAAAGCACGCTCTATTATGGAGCGTGCCCTGGAATGATGGCTGTTAAAGCGCTGGGCTCCCACACCTTGGACTGGCCTCTTGTAGGGTGTGATAAGGGGGACTGGACGCTGGAGGCATGGGTACCCTCCTTCTGCGAGGATGAAATGCCCTGGAGGAGGATAGACTGACTGACTATACAGTGGGCTGTGGCGGAGTACCCTGGAATCATGCACCGACCCAGGCCACGTATGTGTCGATGAAGCGGCCCCCATGGTCACAAACGGCCTGCAAGATGATTGATGGAAACAGTTTTCTGTTCCTATAGCACTGACCATCAGGGCCACTTGGACACGTGATGCGTATGTGGCAGCCGTCGATTGCACCCACCGCTTTCATAAAGGCTCTGTGGCGTGCCAGCCCTGCAAACCCACGGGACACTACCTCCAGGTCCTCTGGGGTTGTTGGGAGGTGGATGACCTGGTAGCGAATGGCCAACACCTCTTTTGTGACTCGGTGGATGATATAGTGGACAGTAGAACGAGGCATCCCAAACACTCTTGAGACCACCCCGTAGGATGCTCCACTTGCAACCAGAAAAGAAACACCAGGATCTCAATTGTGGCACCCCATCCATGCCGCCGATCCTGGTTCAGGAGATTTAACAACACTGCCAGAGACTCCCTGCTTAGCCGAAAATCAGGCCTGGGATCCTCCTGGCTAAAAAAATGGTCCAGGACTGGTACACTTTGGTTAATCCTGCAGTACAACGGCCTTGTCTGGTTAAGGAAAAGGTGGAGAACAGCATAAACAGTTTTAATAGAAAGGAATGACTTCATTTATTTTATGACATCAAAGCATTATTCTGATTACTAAGCTTGAGTAAAATATACTAACACTGAGAAATAACATTTTATACATTTCATCTGTTTAGCTAAGCTTTTTTGTGAACTCAAAAATAACCCTGATTTCAGCTTTCTGACAATTTTACTGCAATTTTATGTACAAAAATAAGTAACAGATCATATGAATAATTGAAAATAAATGTAAACTTATAGAAGAACATTTTCTAAGAGATTTTGTTCATATATTTTGAATGACCGTCGTCATTCAGTCACTGAAATTATTCATAAAAGTAGCTAAGTAATTCCTAAATGCGTCTAGATTAATAGTTTTACCTGGATATGATTTTCTCTGATGAGCCTGGAGTACAAAACATGCCAGCGATGACATTTTTCTTTTAGCTCGTTGATAATTAAAAATGAACACAAAAAACGGAGCAAGATTTCGGGGTCCATTTTCGATTTTCGTGCCGTGGCGCTGACGACCGGAAATACTCTGAATTAAGGGCGGGAGTAGATCGAGAAGGCTAGACCGTCCAATTTCACAGCCGTTTACTTCCGGACTACCCGACCTCCTGAGGATCCGGCCTACGTAGACCGCGCAGGCCGGGTCCTCAGGAGGATGCAACCCATGAATTTGTGTGAATGTTTGTGTGCTGTGTAACTAAAATACATTCTATTTTAGTTTTCTACATTGATCAATGAACTGCAGAATCTCCTTATCATATTAAGTGATTCATAATTGTCACTTAAAGTCAAACTTTATGCTTTCTCCCTCTTGAAAGTGATTACATCCTTGCATTATATACTTTAGGTTCATTTTTGCTGGCAGATTTAAAAAAAAAAAAACAGGCAGATTTAGAATATAACAGGCAGCATTCTATAGTTGGATACATACAAAGATTAAAAATTACATGTATGCGCTAACTTTCTAAACACTTTGTTACATTTATGATAAATGTAGATAAAACACATTTGTGTCGGCCTTGGCTCATTAAAGTTCTTGTCTTTAAATTAATTGTCTGTGTGTGTTTCAGGAACTGCACTCTCAAAGGCTACGTTCACACTGCAGGTCTTAATGCTCAATTCCCATTTTTTGATCAAATCCGATTTTTTTGTCTGCTTCTTCACACTACGCGCTCTAGTGTGAACCCTCAAAGCGGCCCGCATGCTCAAAAGAAGACGTCACACACAACGCGCTCTGTTTAGACCCACACCAAACAGTATTGTTTGACTGATGGCCCTTAATATAAAGACTTGTTTCGGATTTTACGTTTCCCAATTTTGTTTTAAGTTATAAAGTTATTTTCTTATTTACAAATGACCTAATAATTATCCTTATTTCTGTTTTAGAGAGCGGTGCTTCAAAGGATAGTTGCAGATTTCTGTCAGAATCTGCAGATTATACAGTACAAATAAAATGTTCAAGTTTCTCCAACGTTGTCTTCCCTACAGTTTCACTAACATCTACACGGACGCTTCTCCGGTGCTGATAATTGGCGTCTGTCTTGTGTCAGTGATGTAAAAGACAGATTTAATGCGACATGACCATTCAAACAGCAGTCGCTTTCTAAAACATCAGACATGTATCGGATTCAGTACCACATACGAAAGTGACTCAGATCGAATTTGAAAATATCGGATTTGTGCCGTTCACACTGTCATACCATGATTGGATATGGGTCGCATAGGGTCAAAACAGTCGGATTTGATGCACTTTCGCCTGCAGTGTTAACGTAGCCAAAGACTAAATGAACCAGCATTGCAGACCTGGGTCATTGTAAGCATCACAGGGAGGGTTGAAGCCGCCCACTGGGCCTGTATGGCCGCTGCTGATACATACTTCAGGTTTCTGAACATTAAACTTGTTACTGCCTTTCATAGTGTTTCACTTGAAGGCCCTGAGTACTTTCTCCCACACTGGAATGATATAATTATTTGAACATTACCTAATAAGACTTATTCAGGACAGACAATTAGTTATTTTAAACTTTCCTAGCAGTCCTTCACAAACAGGGAACAGTCTGTCTATTCTCTCCATCTGTCAGCTGCTGCTGGCTCTTCCTCCTCCTCTTCCTCACACACTGCTGAGTTTGTCCTGGTGGATCATCAGGGGTGCAAAGCCTCACAGATGATGTGCAGCAGTGGGTCCCTCAGTCTGTTCTCACTCTGGACACTTGCAGTTGTCACACATGGAAATCAAATGTGTGATAAGCTGCAGGATTCAAACACAAGTGTAACTTATAAATACATGTACATACTTTTATTACACAATCAGAGAAAAAGAAAAAAGAGAGAGTGCAGGACAGACAGACAGGTGACAGTCTCAGGTGTACACACTGCTACAAAACAGCACAAGAGAAGGATGATTTAGTGTTTGTGTTATTACGAGTGCTAAACAAGAAGAGTTCCAGATGGTCCAGTGGACACATGTGTGACTCCTGTGATTAAAGCATCTTTCTTTCAGCTTAACGAGTGAACCGTCAGCTCGTTCAAACACACGTTAAAGTCCGTTTGGCTCGACAAACGGACAAAGTGCAGTGAATCCTGCTTGTGCCGTGATATTCAGGACTGCAAACCGAGCAGCATTCACTGACTTTCAGTTTGTTGTTTGTGGCTATATGACTGACTTTAATTATCCATAAAATCATCACATTCTCTGTAAGACTAAGGTCAACTATATATATATATATAAATATAGATATATAGATATATATGTGTGTGTGTGTGTGTGTGTGTGTGTGTATATATGTATATACACACATGATATTATTATCATTTTGACACTTGAAGTAAATTTATTTCCAGAAATAACTTTTGATACATAGGTAAATTTAATGTCAGTTACTTGTATTCAAGTGCTATTTATTGAAACATTTGTAAAAAGATGAGTTCACAGAATTATAAATGACTCTGACTCTAACTCCAGCTCCATTTTGAGTGCCATCATCTAGCCCTCTTGGTACCTGGTGGATGTCACAGGCTCTGCCTCTGAGTAATTGTCTAGCCATTGTCAGTGTGTGTAAGACTGCCACTCTATGTGCTTTAGTGCAGACAGAGCTTTGCGACCCAGTTGTCCTTATTTCTGATCGGTGTTGGTGTGTAACTCGCAATGCATTGTCTAAACACACAGTTGTTTTGCTCTTTCAAACAGCACATTAATCAGAACTGAAGCTGCAGGTTGTCTCTTCACACCTGCACCGAGACAGAGCAACAGTGGGACAAACCCAAACAGCACTAAGTGCTGAGATTCATATTCAGGACTGACCCTTTAATGTTCTTTTCTAACCTGCTATAAATAATATGTTATATGCTTGTTTGATAAGTATTTTTTTTTTAATAGTTGTTATTGCTTTTATTTTTCAGGGGTTGGAACCAGGGCCAGTTATTAAAATGGTCATCACCAGACCAAGGCTCAATCAAGTCATGGAAGGAGGAATCAGGTGAGATAGTAAGCTGCTGTTATATACAATATTAGTGTACAACAGTCAGGTAACATGCTCCAAGCACAATAGACAGTGCAATGTTTAAATGTAAATAAATATAACATCCTATGGCAGCTATCCACAAAAGTAAAGACAAACAAACATAAACAGTAAAACTTGTAAACAGACCAAAAACTGTCAGACATTGACAGTTGAGTTAAAAGTGATTTAAGTGATGAATAAAGTGCTCTGACTTTAAGTGCTCAGGTGCAAAACTATTGAGTGCAGTAGTTTTTAAGTGTATATATTATTATTATTATTATTATTATTATTATTATTATTATTGATATTATTATCATTATTGCACAGATGACTTTCACAGTGCCTCGTTTTACCCTCATATTATTATGTGAGGTCTTTAACAGAAATAAACTGTACAACGACTTGGCTGCTGACCCACTTCACATCTCCTTGCTAAACACTGGAGAATCATGCAAAGACTTTCAGGTAACAGATTGACCTTTAACAGCAACCATGGGGATCAGTGATGAGAAGACCCGTGTTGTGACAGTGATGTGAGGAGCAGGATTTTGAATTCAATTCTGGATTTAACAGGAAGCCAATGAAGGGAAGCCAAAACAGAAGAAATATGCTCTCTCTTTCTAGTCCCTGTCAGTACCCTTGCTGCAGCATTTTGGATTAGCTGAAGGCTTTTCAGCGAGTTTTTAGGACATTCTGATAATAAAGAATTACAGTAGTCCAGCCTGGAAGTAATAAATGCATGAACTAGTTTTTCAGCATCACTCTGAGACAGGATATTTCTAATTTTAGAGATGTTGCGCAAATGGAAGAAAGCAGTCTTACATATTTGTTTAATATGTGCGTTGAAGGACATGTCCTGGTCAAAAATGACTCCAAGGTTTCTCACAGTGTTACTGGAGGCCAAGGTAATGCCATCCAGAGTAAGAATCTGCTTAGATACCATATTTCTAAGATTTTCAGGGCCGAGTACAATAACCTCAGTTTTATCTGAATTAAGAAGCAGAAAGTTAGCGGCCATCCAGGTCTTTATGTCTTTAAGACATTCCTGCAGTTTAACTAATTGGTCTGTGATACCTGGCTTCATGGATAGATAGAGCTGCGTGTCATCTGCATACACTGTAAAAACTCATCTATAGAATTTACTCAATAAATCTGAGGTAACAATTTGCATAGCCTTTTTTGTGGTTGATTTAGTTCAATAAATTGTGTATAAAATAGCTTCAATAAAAAGCTATGAAATACTTAATTAAATTCGGTAAAATTTACCCCATATTTATGTATACATTCAACAGCTACTTACTCATTGAAATTAGGTAAAATTATCTCTTGTTTGCTAGTTGGTAATACCTGATAATTACTAATAAAATTTAATTATCAGTTGATAAACATTACCTATTCATATAAGGTAAAATGTACCCCCCCAAAAAAGATATTCAAATGGTTCATCATCTCAATGTTTTTATTCCCTAAAAACACAGAATAAAGTGCAACACAACAGCTAATGCAGACAACACTTTCCAAGGCGACTTAGTCCATTTTAAAAGCCAAAAGCACAGAAACTCTACAAAGTTGTTTCTGTGCATGTACGTTATCAAACATGTATAGATAGAACAGAACACTAACACCAACATTCAATAGTTTCTGTGCTTGCTGTCAGAAGAAAAATTACAGCTTCATCAAGCTATGTATGGACAAAAGATCCTCTGGGAACAAGAGGGGAAATGTGTGTGCATTGCATAAGCTTATTTTTGAGGCCGTGGACCTTGTTCAGTAGTTTCGTCCCATCAAGTTCCAAAAACAGTTTTTGAAAAGTGTCAAATGTGTTCTTCAGCTCCTTCGGATATTCGAGGTTGAGGGCATATATCAGTCCCATCAGCAGTACACATGCCTTTGTTCGGCTTCCACATCCCTCCATCACTTGGTTTCCCTCAATCACAATGAACACATCTGATGGATCCTCCTCAGCCATGATGTTGTGGATCACGATCACCTTCATCATATTGTCTGTGTAATCCTCACATTCCTACGTGTTAAAAAGAAAGGAACAAAAAGCATACACACGTTTTATTTTATTTAAGATGCTTTTTCAATACATTTCAGGGGATAGGAAAGGACAGGAGAGAAGAACATTAGGATCCCTTGAGTTAATAAGTAATCTGTTATCAATATGACATACCTGGCAGTCATGAAAAAGATCTTCTTGTCTTTCCCCGAGGTAGCTAATGAGGCAGCAGATAACAACATCCCTTTTCTTCTCAATGCTCTGTGTCTGTAGGGAGATACAATTTAGTGAAAAGACTAAGTCGAGTGATTTACATACATTAAGACTGAATTACTTAAAAACAAAAACATGGCTGATGCCTCTCTCCAGCTTTCAACAGGTGAGAGGCTGGGTACACCCTGGACAGTCAATCACAAGGCAACATAAGAGACAGACAGGATAAACAACCATGCACGCACACACTCAAACCTAAGGACAATTTAGAGAGACCAAATGACCTAACAGTCATGTTTTCTGACTGTGGGAGGAAGCCGGAGTACCCGGGGGGAACCCACACATGCACAGGGGGAACATGCAAACTCCATGCATAAAGACCCTGGGCCAGGATTTGAACCCAGGACCTTCTTGCTACCCACTGCAGCCCTCCATAATTACATATTTGTGAAAAAAGTCAAATAACATACGTCATTCAAAGTGTCCAGCAAAGGTCTCATCTTGGAACCAGCAGCTCCTCCTTTGGCACGCATAAGCTGCAAAAGATAATCACAATCCTCAAAAACACATGGCACAGTTTCAAACTTTTTTAGATGGCCACCAAGATGTTCAAAAAACTGCCTCTCATTGTCAAAAGACCATGAATTACAGACAATGCATGTGAACGAAAGGATGTTGCCTGGCTGGGATGACTGTGAATGATGCCTTGACAAATGTGTCCTTAATGCACCCCATGGCTTGACAGTGCAAGGACAATCTGCATGAAGGCAGGGTATGGAGTGGACTCGACCAAAATGCCCATGTATTAGCCTGATGTGTTTCAGCAGGTCTAATCTTTTTGTGGTTGTGAAGTTGCACAACTTGCATTTCCAATTCATTTTCACGTAACTGAGGACTTTGGTTAAGATTAACCACATTTTCAAGGTCATTGTGATTTATTTCTTTAGAAACTTGCATACCTGTAAAGGATACACCGGGGGTGGGGACGTGGGTGGGTGCGTCAGCCCTAGAACTGGTAACAGAGTCGTCTATCAGCGAGCCTCTGCTTGTAAAGGATGCACGTGAGGACCTGAAAAAGAGGGCAAATAGTGAGTGTCCACATACACAGATTTTTCATGCAACAAAAATAAGAAAATACATTACACAAAAGAAATTTTCAGACATGTACCTGGTTACAAGTTATTTATCAACCTGAGTCTCTTCAATGAAGGTAGAAATTAAACATAAGGTGAATATTCTTCTTCAGTTTTTTTTTTGCTCCTCTTATCTGAGAAGTCTGTCTGTCTGTTATACTTAACAAGGGTCTGTTATGCAGAAATAACAGATTGTGTACTTACCTCACTAAAATAAAGGCATTTGCAATTGCATAGATTAATATTCATGCTTCATGGAATTAGCTTCATAGATCATATTCATAGATGTAATATGCTTCACAGAACATGCCGTATTTCTCCAAATTATAGCCCAGACATATAATATTCAAAATTAATTTGGACCCCAGGTGTTTAAAAGAACCAGGTTGCTATATGTGGCCCGCTGAATAATTGGGGACGTATGATTATGAAAACAATTATTAAGCACTGACGTTCTAACACTACCCAATATAATATAAAATAAATTCAAAAATATTTTACTTGATCCCACAATTCCAAAAAAACCCCAAAAACTTAGGTGCAGCAACAGTGGGTATTTTCACACATACTAGCGGGATACAGTAGTACTTTGTTTTATTTTTTAACATCTGCCATTTCAATATTTTAGAAAAAGCTAGCATTGACTAATTTTTAAACTTAAAACAAGCAGTCAGACAGTCATGCACAGGCCTGGACTGGGACAACATTTCAGGCTGAGAGCTTTACCCCCCTGCTTTTATTTTGGTGTGACACCCTGAGGAACTTCAGCTACTTTCTGTCAGAGACCGTTGGCAACACTGATGGTCTCATGAGACACCCTCCCTCTCTCAGACATACTTGTCCCACCCCGTGAGCGAGTATCTTAATCATCAGTAAGTAGGAGAGACTTTCTATCCAGTCAGAGTTGAGGAAGGCGGGACCTGCCCCTACTTACTGAACGTAAGATACTCTTTAACCACACATCACTAAATACAGTTAATATTTCAAACTCTCAGAGCAGTCTTTGTTTTTTACTGATCGTTTCACGTTGGCTTTATTTGTTTTGCTGCTGAAAAATCTCCCTATAGCTGGAGTTCATGATGCTGCTGTGTCCCAGTGTTTCCCCGCAGTGCGAACAGCTGAGCGGATTATGAAGCAGATACGGGAGCAAAGCGGTATCTATCACATTTTTAAATACAAGCAAGCATGCTTCAGAGCTTTTTCAGAAAGTTCTGGTGCTGCTAAAACAAAGCCGCCAGTTACAGCTGGGAGAAAGCTTTCAGTGAGCTCTCCGGGATGATGAGCTACAGTGAAGATGAATGGGGAGACGCAGACGGATGCAACAGCTGTTTTTTAAGAGTTTTAAAACACGGCTGTTGGGAATGATCTGCCCAGTGTTCATAGAATTTCAAAGACATACAGGATTTAAGTTTGTTTACCTGCTTTATGTGTTGACCCAGAAGCAGAGCCACCACAACTTAAGGATTGCCGCTCCCATTTCTCAAAATAATAATAATAATAATAATAATAATAATAATAATAAAGATCGTCTGACGTCCATTTTCTTTTCCATCAAGGAAGGAAAGTAGTTTGCAAAGACCGCGATTGTAATTATTGGGGGTGTCCAAATTCATGGGCTGCATCCTCCCAACGTATTTGTAGACCGATTACGTCACA
Organism: Oreochromis niloticus; assembly: GCF_001858045.2. Taxonomy (NCBI): domain Eukaryota; kingdom Metazoa; phylum Chordata; class Actinopteri; order Cichliformes; family Cichlidae; genus Oreochromis; species Oreochromis niloticus. Next base: position 30,155,612 of record NC_031979.2, read on the forward strand.
GCGACGCGCCGAAGGCTGACCAATGCGTCCTCCTTTTCCCCGAATTTGAAGGATGGGTCGGGTGTGTCCTTCGTGGCCCACCATATCCCAGAATTCATAGCGCGGCCCAGCCAAACTCCAGTTTCCGGCAATGGCGGCCGCTACTAAGTTTAAAATTACTCTTATTATTCTTTCTGGGTCACATAATAAACTTTTAACATATTTTCAGGCGAGAATGTGGGTGTGTAAACTTCAAATATCTGCTCGGTTTATCAAAATATCGCATATTTGCACAAGTGCTTCGACATTTTCGGAGACATCTGTTACCCACAAGCTCGATAGCTAGCCGAGAGCTCGAGGGTCACTAGAGCCGCCGAGAACGGGACAACTCCCGGCACATCATTTTCACATCACCGCTGTCTTTCGCTACTCAGGTTAAACGTAGGTTTACATCCGGCCTACCCGACCTTCTGAGGACCCGGCCACATAGCTCGCGAAGGCCGGGCCCTCAGGAGGATTCAGCCCATTAATTTGGACACGTCCTCAGTGTTCCGATTACCAGTCTGGGACTGGTCATGCATGCTGACTGATAAAAAGCACACCACGAACACATTTCATTGCAACTTACCGACAGTTGTCTAGACGGTTAACAGACAGCAACAGATTCAAAGTTTCATTTCAAGTAATGGTGCATTACACAGACCTAAGCAATACAAGTAAAGTGTAATAGCTCATTACTTCAAAAATTACCATTTGCATGCGCTATTATATATTATTCACCCTATGTAAATAGCTTACCTTCACTTCTGTGGTTCGATCGGGTTCGATGGAAGCTGAAGAAAGGACCCAGAATTTGCTTGCTGTCCCGCTCAGTCCCGCATGCGCAATTAGGAACATAAGACTCACGGTTTGGGGGTATATTTTACTGCATTTTTTAATGTAATGTTGTTACTCTTAAGAAAAGGGTATAATTAACCCATTACTGTATAATTCCTTGGCTGAGTGCAATAATAGAGTAAATCTTATATGATTTGCATAGATTATATATACCTCTCTCCAAAATAGCTTTTATCAGTGTAGCAGTGAAAATTTATGCTATGTCTTCTAATGATGCTGCCTAAGGGAAGCATGTATAATGTAAATAGAATTGGTCCTAGCACTGAACCCTGTGGAACACCATAATTGACCTTAGTGTCTGAAGAGGACTCTCCATTTACATGTACAAATTGGAGTCTATTAGATAGATATGATACAAACCACTGCAGTGCAGTACCTGTAATACCTACAGCATGTTCTAATCGCTCTAATAGGATATTATGGTCAACAGTATCAAATGCAGCACTGAGGTCTAGCAGGACAAGCACAGAGATGAGTCCACTGTCAGAGGCCATAAGAAGATCATTTGTAACCTTCACTAAAGCTGTTTCTGTGCTGTGATGAGCTCTGAAACCTGACTGAAACGCTTCAAATAAGCCATTCATCTGCAGATGATCAGTTAGCTGTTTGACAACTACTCTTTCAAGGATTTTTGATATGAAAGGAAGGTTGGAGATTGGCCTATAATTAGCTAAGACAGCTGGGTCTAGAGATGCTTTTTAAGTAAAGGTTTAACTACAGCCAGCTTGAAGGCCTGTGGTACATAGCCAATTATTAGAGATAGGTTGATCATATTTAAGATCGAAGAATTAATTAATGGCAGGACTTCTTTGAGCAGTTTTGTAGGAATGGGGTCTAAAAGACACGTTGATGGTTTGGAGGAATTAATTATTGAAGTTAACTCAGAAAGATCAATTGGAGAAAAAGAGTCTAACTTAACACTAGACTTGTAGTCAAGACCGCCTAATCCGAGACCAAGACAAGACCAAGACCAGAGGGTCTCAAGACCAAGACAAGACCAAGACCAGAGGGTATCGAGACCAAGACAAGACCAAGACCAAGACCAAGTCGAGACGAGACCAAGACCGAGACCAAGTTGAGGCGTGACCAAGACCGAGACCAAGACCGGAACAAAAAAGACTAACTTTTGTGTGCTTTTGAGGGCTGACATGATGGTACTGACTGGCCCCAAAGTCATCTGACAAAACAGCAATCACCTCCAACAACTGTCTAAAGAATGGGAAATGTGTAACTGGTTTCAGTTATACTTTATATATAGATAAAATTGTAACATCAAACTGAAGATTATAAACTTGAAATTGCATCATGTCCTATTGTAGTAGTACTAACCAAATTACACTGTATGATATCAACTTCCCTAAAATGGATTAGGCCTGTCAACACAAAGTGATATGCAGATGTTATTTATAAGTCAATGGTCACATTTATTTAGTCAAACAACACCATTTTAAGTAAAATTCTGTAATCAAACAATATAAAGACATGTGCACACCTCACATGAATCAGATGCAAACTACAAATATTACATACCAATACAAATTGTGCATTAATAAGAATAAGAACAAGTGCTTAAAAGATTCTGAGATCTTGATGTCTTCAGTGGCATAAGATTACAACACACTGCCAATGAAATCAAGCCTGTTGTTCAGTAGGGCAGGAAAAATAGAACACAGACATTATGAACAAATAACAGATATCTTATGAACAAACAGCATATTTCCAGAGAGGAGGGAGAGAAAACAGTTCACATTTTAAAACAGTGTTTGATTGCACTTCAAGAAAACTAAAGATTGCAACATCTTATAGCCTAGCCGTGCGCGGTGGGGTCTCATTAGAATGCCTCCTCTACTAAAAACCCTCTCAACTGGGGCAGAAGAGGCAGGGACAGAGAGGACCTTCAAGGCAACACTGTGTAGACAGGGGAAATGCTCTTTGTTTTTTGACCAAAAGGTGAGTGCATCACAGTCACAGTCATTTATGCTGTCTAGGTACTTGCTTATTTGTGCATCAGTGCTCGAGTCCTGGCTTGTGCTGCGTTGCAACCTAAATGCCTTGTAGCGTGAAAGAAGACGTTGTTTTGGGGGTGGTGCTGAGTCACTATCTGATAATTCTGTGTCTTCTTCTGTTTGTGCTGGAGGTCCATCTCTGTCTACCTCTGTGATCAAAAGGTCTGGAAAAGGGTGCACACACACACACACACACACACACAGGATTAGACAGGATGCTTCTAATGATGCTATAAAACCAAAGACAGTGATAATAAGTGGAACAACAAAAACAACAATAAATAATTATTATTATACATTTACCTTTTAATGACTTTTTAAGGTCATCTCTGAACCTCTTCAGTGCTGGTCCGGTTTCACCATTTTGGACATCTAAATCTACCCAGGTCAGTCCAAACTGGGGGTCGAGCATGGTGGCAAGGAAGTAGATCCGATGGCTAAACGGCTCTTCTGGATCCTTTTCGTCCATGCAAATCTGCCTGAAAATTCCAGAGAACCGTTTCTCTAAGGATCTTTTCAGTGCCCTGACTATAGTTACGACCTGGGGCATTTGCACTTCCATCTTTATAAGATGATTCTTCAAGTCCAGAACAGTGGGGACCACCATGCTAATTGTCACCTGATGATCACCTTCTGTAAGGTCTGTTGCCTCAGAAAAAGGCTCAAGCAAAGCACAAAGGTCTTTCAGCTGAGCCCACTCTCGGGCTGAAAACACTAAATTCTCTGTATCGCTGCACATTTCAGTGATGGCCCTGCGGTCAAGTGTGATCAGAGCCTTTAACTGTCTGTAGGTGCTATTCCAGCGGGTGTTGTTTGCTGCTGGGATGGACTTATTGGAGCCAAAGTGTGCCTCAAACAAGTCTTTGTGGTTACTACTGGTGTGCAGCAGGTTTGTAAACTTGCTGGCTTTGGCAATGGCTCTAGCTATTGCCTTTACCTCTTTCATCCCATCACTGATTACAAGTTGCAGCGAGTGTGCGAAGCAAGAAAGACGTTCACCCGTTGACCATGGATCAGAACCTTCTGCATCCTCCCACATTGTTTCATCATCGAGGTCATCACTGCTGTCACCTTCAGGGTCCTCTACTTCTGGCATCCTGACTTTAAAGGCCCGCTTCATATTGGATGCATTATCCGTCAGAATGTAGCTTATTTTATGGCCAATGCCATACTCCTCAACTATGCTGTCAAATGCTGAGGCGATTCGTTCGCCGCAGTGCTTCCCTGTAAAACGCCTACAGTCAAGCAAAAATGATTGTAAACTGTAAGAGTCCTTGTTCTTGCAGGCAACATGAGCAGTAACTCCCAGGAAAGTACGAAGCCTCCGGTCAGACCAGAGGTCTGTTGTTATTGCTACATTTGGCTGGACTTCCAGGGCTTTGATTATGTCACCCTTCACTTTAGTGACAAGGTGAGGTATCAGCTTCTCTGTCAAGGTGGTCCTAGACACAGGAGTGTATTTGCTATCCAAGACATTCAGAAAGTGTCTAAAATGAGGATTCTCAACAATAGACAGGGGGAGAGAGCATCCAATTATAAGGTCCTGGAAGATGGACTGGGTGATGGCCTTTTGCCTGGGTGAATTTGGGGAAAATAAGTGGATGCTTGGAGCAAACAATGATAATTGAGGCTGTGTGGGATTGACCGCTATCACTGATGCTGCAGATGCTGCTTTGTACTCCAAGTACCTACAAAACAGGGAAATAGGAATCTGTAAAACATCTGTTTCTATTCAACCACAAAAACTACTGTATCTTACAAGCACAGTAATTTTAAACCTATCAATGAGGGCAGACCTTTGCATACAAAATAACCTAATCCAATCCAGTGTGACACATATAGATCATTAGGCACATCTAGTACTAATGAAAATACTGGAGTGTTCAGGGTTGCAAGACCTTATATAACAAGAACAGAAAAACAGTTTAATGGAATCTACAAAAGACAAAATGTCTGTGCATTAACTTTGCATATTGCATTAAGCCTCCTCATGCCAGTCAGCTATGAGACACAGCTGCATTGACAAGAAATGAACTACTCAATAAAGTCTGAGGTTACACCAATACAAAATAACTGTGTCTGATAATGACATGCTGCAGTAGCCCCTACACACTGGACTTGTTTAGTAGGGCAACATAGTAGAAAACACCTAAGAAAGTTATAGTCAAAGGTCCTTAAGTTCGATTTAAGAACTTTAGGACTCAGTTTTGCGAACCGTGCTATCTGGACCAGAGCCATAGACCGCTCTGATCTGGGCTTCACTGTCGAGAATGCCGCTGTTAGCCGAGCAATGTTATAGGGACACTCTTGAAACGCCCGTCCTTACTTACGAGTCAGCAACCACATAAATATGCCCATTAAAGTCGAAAACAAACCACACCATACCAGCCCTTAAATTGCTCACTGAAATGGTTTCGATATATTTTTGCTCAATGAATTCACCAAAATACCTAAAGTTAGTGAAAACTGTTTAAGTAGCTGATAGCCACTGCTAGCGCTAGCTACCTGTACATAGCATGTAACGTAACGTTAGTTACAATCTTCACAAGTTAAGTCTGCAGGGACGGTTGCAAAAAAACTGTCCCTACATAATTTATAACGCTTGAAGAACACATTATAAATAACAATATTATATAAACATGACCTGGTCATCTGAGGTTGGAAAGGTAGTTGAGTTTGAAGATGGATAGATGGCTACTGGCTAGCTTACCTTTGAGGGTGTTTGCGCTCCAGGTGCCTGGTGAAGGTTGAGGTAGTCCCGGTGTTGTGCCAAAAAGTGAATGTCTGCCAAAAACTGATTTCCGGTATTTGCCAAAAACTGATTGCTTTTATTTAAACTGCTATAAATAACTTGTTGGTCTATAATATGTGAAACATAAGTCAAATGTATCCCTCATGAATGATATCAAGTCATCTTAAGCAACAAACAACATTCCTGTAACAAGGTAGAAGCCGCAATCAGTTTTTGGCAGTGACTTTTATGTATCCTTTATTTATGCAGTTAAAAAAATTCTTGTTGACTTTAAAAATGTGTCTTTTAAGAGTAATCTGGCCAAGAGGACAGAAATTGCAACAAATGCAAAAATAGTTCTGTAAACATATTTTAAGTGGACAAAAGGGACCTGATTGATTATAATCTAAGTATAATAACACAGTTATAAAGATACTTGAGAAACAGGTAAATTTTTAATTTTATATATAACTGCTTTGTAATACCTGTTCACCAAAGTCTATTTAGCAACATACGTAAAGATATTACACATAAAAAACACACAGAAACATTGGAAATCAGTTTTTGGCAGGCAATCGCTTTTTGGCACAACACCGGCTGTCTCGGTCAAGGAGACTTTGCAAAACCTGCACTTTGCCGAATGCTTCTTTTTTGCGTTTACCGAAAACTCTTTGTGTTCTATGAACGCAAACTTTATGACAGACGAAGTCGCTGACATTTCTGTAACTTACTGACCGGGCATACTGTTCAATCTAACGGGTTGCATTTAGTTGTGTTTGAAGGGCGCGAAAGGCGAAATAATAAAATGCCACAATGTAGGGATTTGAGCATAGCTGAGCCACTGTGTGTCGCTGTGCAGCTGTGCAGCTGAGCAGCGAAAGGAAATTAAGTGAGGAGCCGGCTCTCGCTCAATGGGAGTCGACTATTCTGATTCATGACAGGCACGGCTCTTAGAGCTAAAGCTTTTGCGCATGATACATTATCAAACGTTATGTTGTGTGTCATGGATACGAGACCAAGACAAGACCGAGACCAAAGTCTGTCGAGACCAAGACAAGACCAAGACAAAAGTCCGTCGAGACCAAGACAAGACCAAGACAAAAGTCCGTCGAGACCAAGACGAGACCAAGACCACGTAAAAGTGGTCTCGAGACCGGTCTCGAGACCAAGACCGGTCTCGAGACATCCAACTCTACTTAACACTGATGGTACTAAAAGTAGCTGTAGATAATATTACATCTGTGGGATGATTATTGGTAATTTTTTCTCTAATGATAAAAATTTTATTTGTGAAGAAGTTCATGAAGTCATTACTAGTTAACGTTAAAGGGATTGTTGGCTCAGTAGAGCTCTGACTTTTTGTCAGCCTGGCTACAGTGCTGAAGAGAAACCTGGGGTTGTTCTTATTTTCTTCAATCAGTGACGAATAGTAAGATGTTCTGGCTTTGCGGAGGGCTTTCTTATAAAGCAGCAAACTATTTCTCCAGGCTAAATGATGATCCTCTAAATTTGTGACACGCCATTTCCTCTCCAGCTTACGAGTTATCTGCTTTAGGCTACGTGTTTGAGAATTATACCACGGAGTCAGGGACTTTGGATTTGAGGCCTTAGTTTTCACAGGAGCTACAGTATCCAGAGTCGTACGTAGTGAGGAGGTAAAATTATTAACAAGATAATCGACCTCTGTTGGAGTAGCGTTCAGGTAGCTGCTCTGCTCTATGTTGGTACAGGGCATTGAAGATGATAACAGTGGGTGGATTATATTCTTAAACTTAGTTACAGCACTTTCAGAAAGACATCTACTTTGATAAAGTCTACTCTCCACTGCTGTGTAATCAATTATTGTAAATGTAAATGTTATCAGGAAATGATCAGACAGCAGAGGGTTTTCAGGAAACACTGTTAAATGTTCAGTTTCTATGCCATACGTTAAAACAAGATCTAGAGTGTGATTAAAGTGGTGGGTGGGTTCTTTTACATTTTGAGAGAAGCCAATTGAGTCTAATAACAGATTAAATGCGATGTTGAGGCTGTCATTTTTAGCATCTACATGGATGTTAAAATCACCCACAATAATTATTTTATCTGAGCTGAGCACTAAATCAGATAAAAAGTCTGAGAAATCAGAGAGAAACTCTGTGTAAGGCCCAGGTGGACGATAGATGATAACAAGTAAGACTGGTTTCTGAGTTTTACAGCTGGGGTGGACAAGGCTAAGCATCAGGCTTTCAAATGAATTAAAAGTCTGTCTTGGTCTTTCGTTAATTAATAGGCTGGTGTGAAAAATTGCTGCCACACCGCCCCCTCGGCCTGTGCTTCGAGGTTTCTGGTGGTTAGAATGACTCGGGGGTGTTGATTCATTTAAACTAACATACTCATCCTGCTGCAACCAGGTTTCTGTAAGGCAGAGTAAATCGATTTGTTGATCAATTATTAAGTCATGTACTAACAGAGACTTGGAGGAGAGAGACCTAATATTTAATAATCCACATTTCACTGTTTTACTCTTTGGTTCAGATGTGGATACTGTATTGTTCTTTCTTTGTGATTTTTTATGTTTAAGTTGTTTATTGCTGGTTTTTGGTTTGTTTTTTGTCTTTTTGGGAGCTGACACAGTCTCAATGGAGATGGGTTTTTGGGGGGGTAGCAGGAGGAGAGAAGCTGCAGAGAGGCGTGTAAGACTGCAACTCTGCTTCCTGGTCCCAACTCTGGATAGTCATACAACTCTGGATAGTCACTGTGCAAGGGTTCTGACAGGGACTAGAAAGAGAGAGCATATTTCTCCTGTTTTGGCTTCCCTTCATTGGCTTCCTGTTAAATCCAGAATTGAATTCAAAATCCTGCTCATCACATACAAGGTCTTAAATAATCAGGCCCCATCTTATCTTAATGACCTTGTAGTACCATATCACCCTATTAGAGCACTTCGCTCTTGCACTGCAGGCCTACTTGTTGTTCCTAGAGTATTTAAAAGTAGAATGGGAGGCAGAGCCTTCAGTTTTCAGGCCCCTCTTCTGTGAAACCAACTTCCAGTTTGGATTCGGGAGACAGACACTATCTCTACTTTCAAGATTAGGCTTAAAACTTTCCTTTTTGCTAAAGCATATAGTTAGGGCTGGACCAGGTGACCCTGAATCCTCCCTTAGTTATGCTGCAATAGACGTAGGCTGCCGGGGATTCCCATGATGCATTGAGTTTTTCCCTTCCAGTCACCTTTCTCACTCACTATGTGTTAATAGACCTCTCTGCATCGAATCATATCTGTTATTAATCTCTGTCTCTCTTCCACAGCATGTCTTTCATCCTGTTTTCCTTCTTTCACCCCAACCGGTCGCAGCAGATGGCCGCCCCTCCCTGAGCCTAGTTCTGCCGGAGGTTTCTTCCTGTTAAAAGGGAGTTTTTCCTTCCCACTGTCGCCAAAGTGCTTGCTCATAGGGGGTCATATGATTGTTGGGTTTTTTTCTGTATTTATTATTGTGCTATCTACTGTACAATATAAAGCGCCTTGAGGCGACTTTTGTTGTGATTTGGCGCTATATAAATAAAATTGAATTGAATTGAATTGAATTGTGACGGTGTCATTGAGTGTGCGCTCTTACCAGCAGTCCAAATTAGCCACAAAATCTGTAAACATTTATCAAGATCCTCCTCTTTACCCGCCACTGCCACTCAGTGAGTACAGGCTGGACCCCACAGAGTGTGTGCATGTCTGCAGTGAGGATGAACTCTTCCACCTTGAAAGCTTAATGGTCACAGAGGACATGGCAAATAAGATTGAGACAGCAACAGGAGAACAGGTGGCTGACCAGGAGTGGCATCAGCTCCACAGGCCAAGAATTACATCTTCATGTTTCAGAGGTTTGTTATATGAGGGATGAAACTGTGCAGAGAGAATCCTCAAAGGAACGAGACAGACTGCAGACATGAGCACAGGGACAGACATGGAGTTTAACGCAGCTGGAGAAAACTGCAAATAGAAAACCTTTAACTATAGGCATGTCAAGAGTTTATTTTTAATAAGACATTCTTCAGGTTGAATAAAGACACTCAGACAGAATATAATAACAGCGGCGTGCACGGGTGAGGATTCTGGCGAGACCCCGTGCACGGATGATGACTCTGGCGAGACCCACCCTGAGTGCCGGCAACAGTTCTTTATTTATAGGTTACATCACGTATGCAAGCACATCACATTTCCTCTTTTACAAGTTCCTCTAAACCAACGGTTGTGTGTGTGGGTGTGTGTGTGTCACATGTGTGTCTGGCTGCTTCCTCTAGGAAACGTGGTGCACTTTTCAACTCTTGTGGTTTGGGTGCTGCATCTGTTTCCTGTTTAACTTATTTGTGTTGTAGAGTTAAATGTCAGCTTGCAAAACAGTGGAAAAGTTCAGCAAACCTTGTGAAATATATGAACACTTCATGATATGCTGGTTAATGAAAGATAATAAAACAACGAATAAAAACACATAAAACATAAAATCTTTCAACATTCCCTCCTGTTGTTAATATATTTCACAAATACTCTATAGACTTCAGTAACAATCACTTGCTCGCGCATTTTCAATTGCTACATCATGTGAAGTGTCTGAAATTTTTAAACACAGTCTTCTTCTTCCTCAGTTGCTATCGGGCTATAAGCTTGTGCCAGGAAGATTCCGGTTGCAGTGTCTTATTTGGATAAACAAAAGATACACCCTGCTTTTCTGGGACTCTAAGTCTCCATAGGCAGACCATGGTCATGTTATGGGCCAGTTCGGGCGGTGTGACCGGAAGTGTTATTAAGCTCTTTATTGGTTCCTTTGGAGCACATGCACGCAGACTTGTATTTATTACTGTTTCTAGAGTTTGTAGTAGGTTTACAAAGAATGCCATTTCAATTTTGTTATGGGGTACATAATTATGCATTAGTTGGCATTCCTTTGACCAGCATCGTCGTCGAGTCCTGTTGGGGACTGGGTCCTCTCCATCTGAAATGTCTGAATGTTCATTTTGCACGTCTATGTCAGGCATTGTTTGTGAGTGTCTGAGTAGTTACTTGAGTGATGGGTTGCTCTTCTGGTTTTGCAGGTTGGACTGATCTTCCTTTACTCTACCGGGCAGGTGGGGCTAGGTCGGTGCTCGGGCTACAATGGGGTTTCTTTAAGTCGACCAAGTTCACCAGATCACCTAGTGTGTCGACTGAAAGCGAGAAGTCAAGAGGGCGGGGTATACCCGATCTGCCCTCTCCTCCACTTACAGATCACTAGATGATAGGTGGACTGGCGTCTGGGCTTGTGTCCCCTTGTACTTTTTTGGCGTGGCTCTGGTGGATCCACGAAGGTCTTTCAGCGATTTTGCACGCTGTCGGTGTTGTGAGCAAGACCTGATAAGGGCCCTCCCACCTCGGAGAGCTCCAGTTTTTCCTCTGGAGTACCTTGATCAGGATCCAGTCGCCTGGTTTCAACCTGGAAGAGACTGGAGAAGAATCATTCGGCAGTTGGTTGCTAAGAACTATTTCTTTGTTCTCTAGCAGTTTTGTCATCCACTCTGCTAGGGTGGTTTCTCTGACTGACTTGTCTATTGGTTCACTGGTGATGGGCAGAGGAAAAGGTCTACCATGTACAATTTCAAATGGTGTCAGTTTCTGTGAACATTGGGTTAATCTCATCCACATTTTTACTAGGCCTATACACTCTGGCCACGGTCTTCCTGTTTCTTCCATGCATTTTCTAAGTCTCTGTGCCGTTAGTTCTTTCCGCTAATCCTGCACTTTGCGGGTGATAAGCACAGTGATTTTTGATGCTGAATCCTAGTGCTTTAGAGACTTTGCTGATTACCTCATTGACAAAGTGTGTCCCATTATCTGATCTTATCAGAGTGGGGATGCTATATGTTGGAATAAAATGGTTACATAAGCATTTTGCTGAAGTTTCGAAATTTAGAGTGTGTTCGAAATTTAGAGTGTGTTTAGGAGATTATATCTCCTATCCCTCCTGTTGACGCATGGAGAGTAACTCCATGTGTCACTAAGGCTGCTGTTTTGTGTAGAGATTTTGGAAGTATTGGTTTTCCTTCACAAATCATCAAGTCATCTTTTAGTTTCGCTCCGCATTTCAGCCATTTCTTTTGCTCAGCTGTGGGAGCTGCTTTTTGTTCATCCTTTGTCAGTAAAATTGTTTCCCTTTGTAATTTCATAGTCATTCTTCTGATGTGCTGCACACTTGCAAATTGCTAAATGTCACATCACATGAGGAGTTTCCTCCCATGTAAACAGATGTGTGCCATGATAAAACCTTCTCCACACACTAGAAACAAAAAACTAATTTCAACCGTTGTTACATCTTATTCACTTATTTTATAATACAGTTATTTTTCAAATCTAATATCAATCAACTAATTTGCATATCAGCTTATAATGCGCTAAATTGACAGGTCAACAGAAATGCACGTTCAAAAGATTATCACAAAAGAGAATTTCCTCCATACAGTAAATTACTTGTGTTGCATCAATCAAGCAGAAAGCATCTCACAATTTATTGTATTACCAACTAAATTTATTGTCTGATCACTGCTTGGTCATACCAGACTCTCTCTGTGTCTTTATTTTTCCTTCTTTGTTTTCACAAACGTTTCACCTATTGTCCTGCAAGCTGGAGAGTTAAATGTCAGTAGTGGGTAAATTCAGCAGTTGATAACAAAACTATTAAGTTTTTCCTGTTTTAACACCAATGTGAGATATAGAGGCGCACATATAGTGTGTGCTCTAGTGTAAGCTGCTCTTCATTCCATGTATGTGTGTTAGTACGCTTGCATGCAGGGCCTCTGGGCCTGTCTCACCCAAAAGGGCATTTTCTTAACAGTTGCCTTTCACTCGCGTGTGTTAAGAAAGGCAAATGTGCTTGTAGCCGTTGTGAGATTATTATGCTGTCATATATTACATTATACCTGTAATCAAAATGAGTGAATCATGATACTGCTGGAGGCCACATCATACTTCTTAGTTAAAAGAATTTGAAAATCATTAGATTTATTAGATAGGTTTGTATTATCCTATACTGCTGATTCACTGCTGATTTACTGTGAGTGAGTTACACTGTTTCATGACATTTCATACTGCCGAGTTATGAAGAGAATATTGTATTCAGAGAGTAGGGGCCTCTCTCTTTTTTTCTTTGTGATAGTAAAGGGAACAGAGCACATGCCACGGGAGCGTCACCCCCACCTTTGGTGGAAGCAGAAAAACAGGGAGCCAAGGTCATAACTCAGGCTCACAAAGAGTCAGAAAGAATGTGAATACTTAGTTTTGTGGCTGTGGCGCATTCTGTATAGCTTCTTTTCTTTGTTTAGTAGCTTTCTGCCTTTACCTGAGGGTGTGCCCTAAGCATGTGACTTCAGGTCTCCATAATTGGAGTTTATTTAAAGATAAACAAGATGATTTCATATATTGCTCGCAGATCATGCACTAGACGGTATGTTGCAGTATTAGCCTGGTTCAACACTTAAACAAAACATCACTCTTTGTTTTATTATTATTATTATTATTATTATTATTATTATTCTGTCTCAAAACAGAAAATGAAATTGTAGTTGTTCTTGGCTGAGAAACACAAAACCTCTCTTTTTTTTCTCAAAACAAGAAACTAAGTTTTAATCTCTCAGCCTTGTCACATAAAACAAAACAGATAACCCAGCTCTCAGCTGGCTCTGGACTTTATCATCATCAAGGACACAAAAAGAAAAAGAAAAAGCTGCTGCCAGAAACAGAGCAGAAGTGTGAGGAAAAAACTGAGCTCACAGACAGCTGCATGTGTGACCTTTAATATGCAGCTTCTGCTCTAAAAAACAAATAAAAATTAAAAAAATGTGTAACTTGCTCATCAGCTTGGTAGTGTCCACATATTTAATTCATTTTATTCAGCTTCTCAAACCTGTAGCTTTAGCTGTTGTATACAGGGTTTGGCTTATTAGTTGTTAGTATAGGTTTGCTCTTCATCTTAACAAAGTCTCATCTAAGATGACAGGTTTACAAGCAGGTCAGGTGTCTCTATGCACCTGATTAGTGTAGTTATTTCCTTATTTTCTTCATCTCCTATATCATTGTACTGAGTTTGAGCAAACCTTAAGCTTGAATCAGACTACTTTTAACAATCTTCCACCTCGCATCATAACTGACTGAAGTGCCTCTTCCTATTAATAGTATGTCATTATTAATGTTATCATTGTATTGTTTTTCCTTTTTTATAACAGCAATAGTATATCACAATACACTACTTTACTACTAATATACAATAGTATATTAGTTTATATTTTATTATGTATCCATCAAAGGCCGATGTGACCTGCAGCTTCACACCTTCCCAAGCTGGAGACATTTTCCTTGGCTGAACAATGACACAGCCTTAATATGCCTTATGCATCTCTCTTTTTTATTTGATATATTTTGTGTGGATTATCTGGTTTCATGCATTCTATTCATTCAGCTTGGTTGTCTTCCCAATTTTGTTTCATTGCTTTAATTTAAGTTAACCTTAATTTAACCTTTTGTTTATTCCACTTCATTCCTCTTTCCATGCTTTAAAATATTACAACTCTTGTGTATGTTTTGATTTCTTTTTAGCTTCCTTTTCAGTATTTATTTCTGCTTGGAGGGTTTCTTATAATTTAGTTAATGCATTTTCCCTCCCACGTGGGACATTTAGTTTTCTTTGGATTTCTCCATCTATATGCACTAATTTGTCCGGCGCCTGGACATTTCTTTTCTAGCCACTGCTCGTCAGCAGTGAGTTTTGTTGTTTTATTTCCCATTTTGATTTTGTGTTATTAATACTACAAACAGAACTGTGTGACCTTCTCTGGTATTAGAGTTAGGGGAGGTTATTAAGGCAGCCTTCTACCCTTGTCCTAATGTCAAGGGCGGCCTTAATTTTATGCGATGAAGCGCAACCTTTTCCCTTCCTCACCAGTATTTCAGTCGACACAGGAAAACAGTAGAAGTGGTGTAGGGTCCTACTGTCCCTCTTCAAATGACACTCACTTCCTCTTTTTAAATACAAACAATTCACATACGCGGCAGTGTAATCCTATTTTAATTGACACTTTCCTTTTCCCATTTACTCCCGGAGTAAATTTTGTCGACTACCAGCTTTTTTTTTTATTGCGAAACGAGTCTCTTCTGGACTGCCAGTTTCGTCTTACAAGCGAGTCTTTTAGACTACCAGCTTTTTTTTATTGCGAAACGAGTCACTTCTGGACTGCCAGTTTCGTCTTACAAGCGAGTCTTTTTTTAAACTGCCAGTCCCTACAGGACGAGTTTTTCCCTTAGAAAAGTGTCAATCTAAAAGACGATTATTCGCGATGTGTCTTTGAGTGTTAATATTCACCTGGTTATGATGATATAAGTGCCGGTCAGAGATTCCTCCTCGTTCCCCAGGATCGTGGACCTCTTACTAAGAACGCTGGCCAACCCCGAATTCACGTAGTTGGTCTTTTCTCCTTCATAGGAAAGAGGCTGTCGACAGACTTCAGCGCGGGCTCTCCACGATGTCAGGAAACGACGAGGTCACTCCGTTGGAGCATAAAATTAGTTATAATTCGATGTCCTACATCCGGCTCGAAGGACCAATTAAATGTCAAGAGTTTATTTTTAATAAGACATTCTTCAGGTTGAATAAAGACACTCAGACAGAATATAATAACAGCGGCGTGCACGGGTGAGGATTCTGGCGAGACCCCGTGCACGGGTGATGACTCTGGCGAGACCCACCCTGAGTGCCGGCAACAGTTCTTTATTTATAGGTTACATCACGTATGCAAGCACATCACATTTCCTCTTTTACAAGTTCCTCTAAACCAACGGTTGTGTGTGTGGGTGTGTGTGTGTCACATGTGTGTCTGGCTGCTTCCTCTAGGAAACGTGGTGCACTTTTCAACTCTTGTGGTTTGGGTGCTGCATCTGTTTCCTGTTTAACTTATTTGTGTTGTAGAGTTAAATGTCAGCTTGCGAAACAGTGGAAAAGTTCAGCAAACCTTGTGAAATATATGAACACTTCATGATATGCTGGTTAATGAAAGATAATAAAACAACGAATAAAAACACATAAAACATAAAATCTTTCAACAAGGCATCATGGCCTCATTGTCTACCCTGACGCTCCCAGGCTTGGTGCCTCACCAGATGGGTTGATCTTTGATCCATCTGCACAGCCACCGTTTGGACTGGTTGAGATAAAGTGGCCTTATGTGTGTAATTATGTTCACTGCAGATACCTTCAACTGCAGCATGGCATCCTGTCTCTCTGTAAAAGTCACTCATACCAACTATGTTGACACAACGTTAACAGCAGCATGAGAGAGAGCGTGGACTGGTGGCACTTTCATGTTCACACGCTGATGCACTTGGTTGGTTGCTTGGTTGTATAATTAGCTGTGCATATGCTGAAATAAACGTAGGTTTTCTTTATTCTCGGCAGGAAAAACATAAATCCAAGTGCAAATTAGTGCAATTCATAAATAATTATGTAAACATTACAAAAAGAGCCAAAGCATAGTTAACAACATTTACATTTGAGGGGCTACAATCACTAAAATCTGAATTTCATTAAAACCATTTTTACATTTACTTGTTAAAAATTGTTGGTTATCAGTAATTGGAGCTCTAATCATTTACCACACCATAAATAATCATTTATCATATATAATCTACCTGAACCAATATAAAAATATTTACTATGAAAATAGTGCCGTTATAATTTAAAGCACTTTATCTAAGTCCAAGCACTGGTCAGATCTGTGCAGCTTTTTAAAACATTTTGTTGTATTTATTCCATTGACTGAATTCAAGACTACAGCTGCTGCAGAGGTCTCGTAGCTTCAGTATATGAGGTGCCACCTCTACCAGATGAGCTCAGTAACTTTTTTGAGGAAGTAACTATATAATTAATTGCCCAACATTGGTCATTATATGCTGTATTTTGCAGACAGAGAGTTACAGGACTCTCTCCCAGACCAGAGACTCATACAAGTCAGAGCTTTATAAAAAAAAAATTAAAAAAAGAAAGAAAGTTGTGTTTTCAAAATTGGAGTTCAAGTTATTTTTACTTCCAATAGTGTTAACATACTACACAGGTCATGAACAAGATTTTTTTAAATTTTCATTGTAAGTTGGCTAAAGCAGTTAATTAAAAGTAGTCTAACATAAATGTAAATGCTGTAATTTGATTATTTTAATAAACCATGTAGCTTGGATGGATTCGATGCTGGAGTGGCCACAGTGCACACGTCTAATGTTGCTCACAGTGGTCCAAGGGACCTCTCAGGGAGTTTGTGTGTTCGCTCAGACACATGAAAAATTAGAGGGAACATTGCTCATAACTGTCATAAATGTCTACTAAGTTATGACATTTTTAACTAGATATAATTTTTTTGCTATGATATAGTATTTGTGCTAAGTTATTGTATTTCTGCTGAGTTAAACTGTTTTCCAAAGTTGTTACTTTTCTGCTAAATTATAGTATTTCTGCTACTATGTTATAGTATTGTATACTAAGTTATACTGTTAAACCATTTATGTGCAGTGAAGGACATATCTAGGTCAAAAATGACTCCAAGGTTCCTTACAGGGTTACTGGAGGCCAAGGTAATGCCATCCAGAGTAAGAATATGGTTAGATACCATATTTCGAAGAATTTCAGGGCCGAATACAATAACCTCAGCTTTATCTGAATGGTGTGTGTTATCTGGCTTCATAGATAGAAAGAGCTGGGTGTCACTGCATAGCAGTGAAAATGTATACTATGTCTTCTGATGATACTGCCTAAGGGAAGCATGTACAATGTAAACAGAATTGGTCCTTGCACTGAACCTTGTGGAACACCGTAGTTGACCTTAGCGTATGAAGAGGACACTACATTTACATCCCAAAAGGTTGATTCTATTCATTTGGAGGTAGCTTTGGATTTATATGTGACTTTTTTCCTTAGTTCTTAGAGTCCCATGTGCTTCCTATGTTAATCATGTACATTTATGGTTCTTAGTTGTTTTTTTAATTTAGTTCCATTTCATGTCCAAGTTGTCTTGTTCGCACCTGTGTTTTCTCCTTGTATTTAGTCAGCCTCATCACAGAAAATCATCTGTAAAGCGCAGCACAAGCATGCCAGCGTGTACCGGCGCATGTGATCTACCTTCATACAACCAATAGAAACAAAGCCTACAGTCACGCTAAGTTCAACCACATAATGAATGAAAACATGGAAGAAAAGTAGATTCTATGCCTATCCAAGTGCAAGCAACTTCATGACACTGGTTTATGGCATAGAAGTTCGAGGCACACAGGGACCTCTGTAGGAAAGCAGTGTTGTGGTAACCTATTTCGAGTGAATTGGGCATGTCATGTTTTTTAAATAGTGAAATAAATTGTTGTATTTAGATGGGTATATGTGTAGTTTCTGTTTATTCATTGAATACCTTGGTTGTTATCTGAAAGAATATTAACATTATTTCTAACCTCTAATCTAGTGATTTACATTACCCTTTTTAAACACTAGGAACATACAGTGCACCATTGTCCGCTGGTTTTGCTGACATGTAATGTAGATGAACACAATCAACTTTTGGAGAATATTAACATTATATTAAATACAATTGTTGTCAGCTGCAAAATAATGTAATTCTCACAACGAGAGCTGTAAGGTACAGATTGGACCCAAAACAGATTCAACTCAGAAACTGAACGTACGTGGCAAGATTTATTTGATTTTTTTTTTTTGATTTGATTTGATTTGATTTATTGATTAGCATGCAAATATCTCAGTGAATACAGAATACAGAATAAAGATTACCACAAAGCAAAAAAATCATGAGACAAGGCTAATCAAAAGGTATTGGCTGAAGCATTTGCTTATTACACCAACCCTTTTAACAAAAAATCTTTTGCATGCAGCTCCTGTACACAGGGCTCGAAGCAAAGAATAAAACAAAGCAAAGCAAAAACAAACAAACAAACAAACAAAAAAACTTTCCACCTTAGATAACTACATCAAAGCAAAACAATCAAGAGTTTCAGAATTGTTATTTTTGCTCTTTTCATTCTTGATTTATATATTTTTCTAATACTCTATTTTTAAACATGTTTTTAAACAAGGAAAATGAACTACACCTTTTTAAATCACTGTCATAACTATTCCAAAGGTTAACTCCTCCAACAGAAACACATCTCTGCTTTATGTTTGTCCTTATCTTGTTTTTTTTAAAGACATCTGTTCCCCTTAAGTTATATTGACTTTCTCTGACTTTAAACAGCTTCTGAGTATTGCGACAAAGCAAGTTATTTTGTGCTTTATACATTATCTGTACCTTTTTATATTCAACTAAATCATAAAATTTTGGGGTATTCAGATTAATAAACAAAATGTTAGTTGGTTCTATGTAGTTTGATTGATTTATAATTCTTACAGCTCTTTTTTGTAACTTGAAAATAGGAAGAGTATTTGTTTTATATGCATTACCCCATATCTCCAGACCATAAGTCATATATGGAAGCAACAGAGAACAATAAAGTGTGTATAATGATTTTTTTGTTCAGGACATGCTTTGTTTTGTAGAGAATAGCAATGGTTTTTGACATTTTTGTTTTCACATGGTTTATATGGGACTTCCAGCTCAGCTTATCATCAATTAGCACTCCAAGAAATTTATTTTCATACTCTTTCAATTTCAATTCCATTAACCCTGATTTTAGATACATTTTTCATTTGTCTAGTGCCAAAAATAATAAATTTTGTTTTCTTTATATTTAATGATAACTTATTTACATCAAACCAGTTTTTTAATATAATTAACTCCTTTTCCGCTGTAGTCACAAGCTGTTCTAGGTCTTTACCTGAGCAATACAGAGTGGTATCATCAGCAAACAATACACATTTTAACAGCTTGGAAACACTACATATGTCATTTATATATAATATGAATAATTTAGGGCCCAGTACAGAGCCATGAGGAACACCACAAGTTACCTTCAACTGATTAGATTTTACATTATTGATTTCGACATATTGATATCTGTCATCCAGGTAACTTTTCATCCACTTATATGCTATCCCTCTTATGCCATATCTCTCTAGTTTATTCATTAATATACAATGATCAATTGTATCAAACGCCTTTTGTAAGTCTATAAAAACACCAACAGTATATTCCTTATTATCTATAGCATTAGATATCCCTTCTACAAGTTCCATCACTGCCATCGAAGTGGACCTTTTCACTCTAAAGCCATATTGGTTATCACTTAGGAGATTATGCTTCTCTATATATTTATCAAGTCTATTAACAAATAACTTTTCTAAAATTTTTGAGAACTGTGGGAGTAGTGATATTGGCCTGTAATTGGTAAACTGACATCTCTCTCCGTTTTTATGGATTGGAATAACCTTTGCTATTTTCATTTGTGAGGGAAACACACCAGTTCGAAAGGACAGATTACAAATGTATGCAAAAGGTTTCACTATATATTCTATAATACGTTTAATTAATATCATGTCAATACCAAAACAGTCAGTGGACTTTTTATTTTTAAATGTTTTCACAATGGTAATTATTTCTCTATGAGTTACAGCACCAATAAACATGGAGGACACATTCTGAGTAATATGTTTATTTAGGTCGTTATTATTTCTTGACTCTGGAATTTCTTTTGCTAAATTAAAGCCAACATTTACAAAGAAATCATTAAATTCATTTACAATGTCTTTAGTTTTATCAAGCACAATATCTTTATCTTTTTTAAAATAGTGTGCACAATTCTTATTTTTTGAGCCCTTTTTGATTATACTATTTAATATCCTCCATGTTTCTTGTGTGTTACTTCTGCTTTGCTCCAATAATGTTTGGTAATATTCTTTCTTACTTGTTCTTATAATATTTACTAATCTATTTTTATATAACTTGTACTTTATTTCAGCATCTTTTGTCCTCTGTTTTATGAATCTCTTATATAGATTATTTTTCTTTTTACATGCATCTTCTATCCCCTTTGTGATCCATGGCTTATTTGATCTGTGATGCTTATTAAAGGACAATGTTTTTCATAAAGTGAAATTACAGTTGATAGGAATGCATCATATGCACTATTTGAATCTTCATTTGCAAAAACCTCATTCCAATTGTGTTCCTTTAAGTCCACCTGGAGGGCAGCAATGGCTCTTGTTGTTCTATGTTGTATCATATCAAATGTTTGATTCTTTTGTTTAGTTTTAATCCCAAAATAATTTTGAAAAATTGCAAAAACAGGAAGATGATCGCTTATATCAGTTATAAGAAGTCCACCTACTATTTCATAGTCAATTTTATTTGTGAATATATTATCTATCAGTGTAGCTGTATCAATTGTTATTCTACTTGGTTTTATAATTACAGGGAAAAGGGAGTTACTATACATTGTATTGATGAAATCTGTTGTTTTCTGATGTCCATTTGGGTTTAGCAAATCTATATTAAATTCACCACAAATTATTTGCACTTTTTTATCATTTAGGTTGCTAAACATAGCAGCAAGTTTTTCATTGAATGTCTCAAGGCATGATCCTGGTGTCCTATAGATGCAACTTATAATTATATTGCTAGCTTTTTCAATATGGATTTCAATAGTAACACATTTCAATACGTCATCTATGGTGCTTGACATACATTCAATCAGACTACATTTCAAAACTTTATCTACATATAAAGCAACACCGCCTCCTTTTTTATTCACCCTGTTCATTGTAAATAATTCGTATCCTTCCAGTCCCATTTCACTAACTTTCTCATTATCGAGCCATGTTTCTGATATTGCAATTATATTAAACTTTTTTAACTTACTTAAACATTCTGTAATTTTAGAAAAATATTTATACAGGCTTCTACTATTAAAATGTATGACCGACAATGCATTTGCCATTTTAATATTCGTATTGAATTGGTCGTCTGTATAGTACTCACAAGTAATATTGTTGTTATTGTAGAAGTGGTTATCTGGGTCAATGTTACTTTTGTTATTTACAACAAGTGACACGGTAGAACAGTGTCATGAGCATTTCGTTTCAGTAAGTAAGGAAAGAGACGACAAGCTTCTTAAGACATGTACATGGGTGAGAGCTCTGAGTGAGACTCACACCGAGCTGTAGTCCGCCTACTTTATTTATACACTCGTTTACACAATGTATAGTTTCATAACTCTGACAAGGGCAAAGGCGTGCTTCCCCTTTCGACAACTCTTCTGCACATCTTCGTCCTCGTGAATATGGCATAATCTTCTTGTTTCAAGGTCCTTAGGCGTTTCCTGTTTTTCTGTAAAAGTAGTTGAAACACTGGTTTCAGAAGCAGTTAAACAAGAGTGTTTTTTTTCCACTGCAGCAATATGTGTGCTAAAGACGTAAAACATAGGCTTTATAAAAGTATAGTAAAACAAGTAAAAATCTCTTAACAAACACGCTCATGGCAGATGCAGTGAGTATATACAGGTAAGTGAAAACAATGACCGTGGGCAAAATCTACACAAGTGAACTAGTGGCTGGGGACCTATATAGGAGTTCAAATAAGTAATTACTAAAGTTGATTAGTTTTTGTTGAATAATATGATTATTTACACCATAGGAGGAAAAAAAATCATACTGTTGCTCACAAACACATAGTTTCACTAAATTAAAAAAAAAAACAATCAAAAGCCTTTGTTCTAAATTTTTATGAACTGAACTGAATAGCTAAGGTAAAGCAAATATCTTCTGTTAAACCCACAAATTAGAATAATTCTCACTTCTGTCTCAGTCCAGGTGAATGGTGTTTCAAACATTTTGTGATAAAATGTTCAGAAAATATGCACCAATGTAAGGACAGGATATTACTGTTTTTATCTTTAAAAAAGCACACTCAGTTCACAAGATTTTAGTCATATGTGTTAAGCTTTTTGAAAATCTTAAAGAGCTTTTGTTTAATTTCTTTTGTTCTAAAACAGTACACAAAAGGATTTACAAGACATGGACCGAGGACTGCACCAATTAATAAACCTTGGCGTTCCTCGAGAGTTAATACCACACCCAACCTGGTGAAGATAATCTGAACAAACGCAGGACCGTAATGAACGATTACACAAATTAAGTGACTCACAAGAGTGCTCCCCATTTTCTTTTTTTCATTGTTTGAAGATAATTTGACAAAAAGAAAGATTCCACAATATGAAAGACAAATGAAAACAAAAGTGAAAAAGAAAATAAAAAATGCTATAATGGCACCTTCATTGAAATATTTATCTGGGTTAACACAGGTTGTTCTTAACACAGCAGGAAAGTCACAGAAAGTGTACCTAAGCCTGGAGCTACAGTGTGGTAGGGGGATAACTATTGCAGGCATATAGCACGTAGAACACCAGGCAACGAACCACAGGATAAATGTAAGAACAGGAACATGTGTGTTTGTTAAATAACTGTGATACTGGAATGGATAAATGATTGCAATGAATCTATCCAAAGCCATAAATGCTAAAACAAATGACTCCATCACTGTTCCCAAATGGAAAACACACATTTGAATTAAACACTCCACATAGGATATAGTATTAACACCTGCGAGTAGAACCCCAATCATTGTTGGATTGCAACTGGAGGTGTACATTATATCAACAACAGCAAGGTTGCAAATCAGAAGATACATTGGTTTATGTAATCTCTTGTCAGAAATAATAAACATGATATTTGCCATATTGGCAAGAACAGCAAGAAGATAGGTTATTAGTATAAACACACCAACAGCAATAGGTCTCTTGAGTGTGTCAAAACCACCTATAATAAAGTGTGTTACACTGATTGAAGCATTCTGTAAAGACATATTCAGTTTGGAAGTTGAAGAAGAAGAAGGGGGAAAATAAGCAAAGCAAATATTAATGAAGTACGTGATAAATCTTCTTCTTTATCAGATTTCACAAACACCTCTGAGCTCAGTCAAACAACTTTGCTTTTACTAGGCAGTATTTAAACTTCTCATTTTAAGGCTTGGAAGAACAGTAAGTTTTGATTGGACAGCTCCCTCTTCCAATCAAATTAGACATAAGAATGTGAAATGTTTATATTGCATCAGATATTGTAAAAAGATGATGTCATCCCCTCAATAGCAGGATAAAAGTTGAAAAGTTAATGCTCACATGATTACAATAACTCAGTGGTTCCCAAACTTTTTTTGCTATTAGTCAGCCTGATATTATTTGCATCCCACTGTTACTTTACTGTAGAAAGAGCTAACATCTCCAAAATTTCAAGTGTAGTTAGTCATTATAAGAAGTGTGTGTGAACTAAAAATCAGGAATGTGGTATACTGTTTGTTCGTCATTTGGACACCCCAGTTCGTGCTCCTGATGTAGCCGGTCTGGCCTTAAACTCTGATTGCCGTTAGTTCTCTGCGTTGTGTTGTGCAAATGACCAGAGGAGTCAGCTCTCACTTTGCCAGCTGGACGGGTTTATTATCCCATAACTGTTTAAAATAAAAATAAAACAGTACAGCGACTTCACTTTACTGGACTTCTGCATGTACACCTCTCCTCAGCGGGACCTCTAGGCGACTGAGGTGCAACATCACAACAAATCTACTTAACAAATAATACTGCTAAAATGTATTTATAATCATAAATACATTGAAGGTTTTTCAGGCAGTTTTTTTTCAGGGTTCCTGGGTCGTTGACCCAGCATTTTCAGTTCATGTTCACTGTTTATCTTCTATATGTTCCACTTCCTGTTTTATTGTGTTAGCCTTAGTCTGCGTGCATTATGTTCTAGTTGTCTTCCCATTTATCATTAGTCAGATTAAGTCCAGCTGTTTACTCACCTGCCTCTATTCACTCATCATTCAGTCTTTGTATTTAAGTTCCTCAGTTTCATCAATCCCTGGTCTTGTCATTGATGTTGTCATTGCCGTGTGATCAGTTCAGTCAGCCAACCAGTTGTATCAGTCAGTCAGACATTTCCTTTTCTCTTCATTTGTCCATTAGAATAAACACTCTTAATCCTCACCATGAGTCCTGCGTTTGGGTCACCTCTTGTCCACATCCACACAGCAACCCCTGACAGTTTTTAGGACTTTCTGATAATAATGAATTACAGTAGTCCAGCCTGGAAGTAACGAATGCACAAACTAGGTTTTCAGCGTGACTCTGAGACAGGATATTTCTAATTTTAGAGATGTTGCGTAAATGGAAGAAAGTAGTCCTACAAATTTTATTCATATGTGCAGTGAAGGACATATTTATTTCAAAAATGACTCCAAGGTTCCTTACAGGGTTACTGGAGGCCAAGGTAATGCCATCCAGAGTAAGAATATGGTTAGATACCATATTTCGAAGAATTTAAGGGCTGAATACAATAACCTCAGCTTTATCTGAATTAAGAAGCAGAAACTTAGAGGCCATCCAGGTCTTTATGTGTTTAAGACATTCCTGCAGTTTAGCTATTTGGTGTGTGTTATCTGGCTTCGTGGACAGATAGAGCTGTGTGTCATCTGCATAGCAGTGAAAATGTATGCTATCTTCTGATGATACTGCCTATGGGAAGCATGTATAATGTAAACAGAATTGGTCCTAGCACTGAACCCTGTGGAACACCGTAGTTGACCTTAGTGTATGAAGAGGACTCTCCATTTACATCCCAAAAGGTTGATTCTGTTCATTAGGAGGTAGATTTAGATTTAAATCTGATCTTTTTCCTTAGTTCTTAGAGTCCTATGTGCTTCCTATGTTAATCATCTATATTTCTAGTTCTTAGTTATTTTTTTAATTTAGTTCCATTTCATGTCTAAGTTGTCTTGTTCGCACCTGTGTTTTCTCCTTGTATTTAGTCAGCCTCATCACAGAAAATCATCTGCAAAGCGCAGCACAAGCGTGCCAGCAAGTACTAGTGCATGTGATCTACCTTCATACAACCAATAGAAACAAGGCCTACAGCCACGCTAAGTTCAACCACATAATGAATGAAAACATGGAAGAAAAGTTGATTCTATGCCTATCCGAGTGCAAGCAACTTCATGACACTGGTTCATGGCCAGTGTTGGGGTTGTTACTTTAAATTAGTAACTTAGTTACATTACTAGTTACTTCTCTAAAAAAGTAACTCAGTTACTTCAAGTTACTCGTTACTTTCAAAGTAACTAGTTACTAGGGAAAGTAACTTTGGTTTTACTCAGAATTCTCTTGTTAATGTGTTGCTTCCGTAACTGGATACCCAGCAAGACTGCCAGTCTTCTAGCTTGCTTACTTGCCACAAGTGCACTGTGCCACCTACCAATAGAAAGGAAAAAATAATGTGCACATTTCCACGAGAGAAATCCCACGCCTGGACCGTCGTTGACCGCCGCCATGATTCTAGCCTGCTTTTTACATCCAACACAAAAACTGCAGTCGTGGTGCTTTTGATTGTATTCAGAACTTGGAAATTCTGCCTTCTGAATCCGGTTGTTCAGTGATGGCGTGACGAATCCTACTTCCGGGCCTAAAGTAGTCTGCGTTTAATATGGCTTTTGTGTTGTTAACATGTTTAATGTTTTGTATTTTCTTCTATTTAATCTCAAAAAGCTCCTAAAACAGTCAGTGATCACTGTTGACCTCCCTCGGCTTTTATTACTGCTAATCATTTATTTAAGCTCAGTTTTTAAAACCTTACGATGTAACTACAGAACAGCCCATGCAGCAGTATATGAATGACTAACCTCGTATTGTGGATGGATTATCTCACTTGTTCTCCTGGCTGAAGTTTAGTCCTTTTACAGCATCCCGCTATGCGATTACATTTGTTCCTGACCACCGAGAACCCTCACGTTAACTTTTATCGAGTGGGAAAAAAAGTTAGCTTGTTTATGTTATGCTAACATAGCTGTGTCGCTAGCGGTCACGTAGCACATCATTATATACCAGCTAGCCAAACTTCAGTAACCCTACAAACGTCACTGCTGTTTAGTTTTCTGTCTTCATTTATGTTCGAAGTTATAGCAGAGCTGTACGTTTGAATTTTTTTCCAAAACCCCGCAGTCAGGACATGCTATATTGTATTTAGATAGAAGCTAGCGAGCTAACTTCCTGCTAACTTCTAACGCCGTTAAATGTCATAAATTCCATTTTCATGGATGCCTGGATGTTAAACTCAATTGTTACACCTGGTAGAGCAGAACACTGATCATTTTATTAAAGATGAAAGACTTTAGACAGTTTTTCAACTCTCAGTAATGCCACAGTGATCGTTTGATATATGGACCTGCAGCGGAGTTTAGGCCCAGACACGGCCAGTGACGTCAGACTGAACAACCGGATAGGAAGATGTAGGTAACACCAGACTGCAGATGAGCTGCATACAGGGCTGGACTGGGACAAAAAAAATCGTCCCGGGCATTTTGACTAGAGACCGGCCCGCCATTATAGGAAAAATCATAAAGCCTTTGAATGAAAATAAACACTGTTGTGACAGTGATGTACACTGTTCTGATGGTATATATGTATCAATCTATCAATTGTTTGTTGTAAGACTCAGATAATTATTTTTTTAAAAGCGAGACATTTTAAATGAGAATAATAAAGAAAAGTATTTCCTTGTGCCCCCCTTTCCCTGTTAATGCCCTACCTGGCCCCCTGGCAAAACTTTGCTAGACCCGCCCCTGCACAGTTACCAGCTGTCAGCTATGTAGAAAAGGATGCTGGTGTTATTTGTCTCTCAGAAACAGCTCATAACTTCCCTTCAACTCATTCATGTCACCTAAAAGGTAAACCTGTTTCTCCATCACCTGTTCAGCTCTGATGATTCAGTAAGGACATCTCCTGGTTTCATCTCCATGTTTCCCACTCACCAGATAACCAAACCGATATCATGACCAGCGGCTTTACAGCTGTGGCTCCAGCAAACATCCGCTGATACTAGAAATTAATATTAAATAAATTCTAACAACAGCTGATCAAGCTTAAACGTGCTGCTGTTGTTTAACGCGACATCCGCTGGTTTCCTCTTTCTGGCGCAAAGTGGGCGATAAATAAACAAGAGAGAAAAGCCGATCAGCTGATCATTGATCAGTTTCGTGATTGAAGTAGAAACGGGAGAGAGAGGGGATAGAATGAGAGAAGAAGAGGCAGCTGTGCAGCTTCAGCTTTGTGTCTTTTTCATTGTAGCTGAAGTCCGGGACAAACTGTGTTCCTTTTCACCTCAGTACGAAACACGTAATATTTTCTCTGAATACGAGACGATTCTGTTTTTTAGGGGACGGTTGGCAACTCTAATAATTAACCTTATGAACAAAATAAAGTTCAACATCAGTAACATAGCACCCACACAGCTGTATACAGTAGAAACTCCGTCATGCTAGCTAGCACGCAGTACGAAAATGTCAGCATACCGAAAATAAACTCCACCTAAACTTGGTTTATATCTGACCCACATAAACTGCAGGTCATAACTTCTTACCTGAAGTTCAGTTCACCTGACACGCGGACCGGCGGCCGCTTCGGGTCTCTCCTCTTGCCTCCCTTTTCCTTCATCCACCTGCTGGCCTCCACCACTTGCTAATGTTATTGAATCTGTGGAAGCTCCGCGATATCCACCACACGAAGTAACGAGTAACGAGCCTATCTAAATCCCAGTAACGAGTAACGCGTTCCTGGTTTTGGCATAATAACTAGTTACCGTGCTCGTTACCACAATAATAACGTAGTTACTGTAACGCGTTACTTAATAACGCGTTAGTCCCAACACTGTTCATGGCATAGAAGTTCAAGGCATACAGTGACCTCTGTAGGAAAGCAGTGTTGTGGTAACATATTTTTAGTGAACTGGGCATGTCATGTTTTTTAAATAGTGAAATAAATTCTTGTATTTAGATGGGTATATGTGTAGTTTCTGTTTATTCATTGAATACCTTGGTTGTTATCTGAAAGAATATTACCATTATATTAAATACACTTGTTGTCAGCTCCAAAATAATGTAATTGTCACGGCGAGAGCCGTAAGGTACAGGTTGGACCCAAAACAGATTCAACTCAGAAACTCAACGTACAAGACAAGATTTATTTACAACAAGTGAGACGGTAGAACACGCTCATGACAGGTACAGTGAGTATATACAGGTAAGTGAAAACAATGCCCGTGGGCAAAATCTACACAAGTGAACTAGTGGCTGGGGATCTATATATATATATGTGTGTGTGTGTGTGTGTGTGTGTGTGTGTGTATATGTGTGTGTGTATATGTGTGTGTGTGTGTATATATGTGTGTGTGTGTGTGTGTGTATATATATGTATATCCACAAAAGTAAAGACAAACAAACATAAACAGTAAAACTTGTAAACAGACCAAAAACTGTCAGACATTGACAGTTGAGTTAAAAGTGATTTAAGTGATGAATAAAGTGCTCTGACTTTAAGTGCTCAGGTGCAAAACTATTGAGTGCAGTAGTTTTTAAGTGTATATATTGTTATTATTATTATTATTATTATTGATATTATTATCATTATTGCACAGATGACTTTCACAGTGCCTCGTTTTACCCTCATATTATTATGTGAGGTCTTTAACAGAAATAAACTGTACAACGACTTGGCTGCTGACCCACTTCACATCTCCTTGCTAAACACTGGAGAATCATGCAAAGACTTTCAGGTAACAGATTGACCTTTAACAGCAACCATGGGCATCAGTGATGAGAAGACCCGTGTTGTGACGGTGTCATTGAGTGTGCGCTCTTACCAGCAGTCCAAATTAGCCACAAAATCTGTAAACATTTATCAAGATCCTCCTCTTTACCCGCCACTGCCACTCAGTGAGTACAGGCTGGACCCCACAGAGTGTGTGCATGTCTGCAGTGAGGATGAACTCTTCCACCTTGAAAGCTTAATGGTCACAGAGGACATGGCAAATAAGATTGAGACAGCAACAGGAGAACAGGTGGCTGACCAGGAGTGGCATCAGCTCCACAGGCCAAGGATTACATCTTCATGTTTCAGAGGTTTGTTATATGAGGGGTGAAACTGTGCAGAGAGAATCCTCAAAGGAACGAGACAGACTGCAGACATGAGCACAGGGACAGACATGGAGTTTAACGCAGCTGGAGAAAACTGCAAATAGAAAACCTTTAACTATAGGCATCATGGCCTCGTTGTCTACCCTGACGCTCCCAGGCTTGGTGCCTCACCAGATGGGTTGATCTTTGATCCATCTGCACAGCCACCGTTTGAACTGGTTGAGATAAAGTGGCTTTATGTGTGTAATTATGTTCACTGCAGATACCTTCAACTGCAGCATGGCATCCTGTCGCTCTGTAAAAGTCACTCATACCAACTATGTTGACACAACGTTAACAGCAGCATGAGAGAGAGCGTGGACTGGTGGCACTTTCATGTTCACACGCTGATGCACTTGGTTGGTTGCTTGGTTGTATAATTAGCTGTGCATATGCTGAAATAAACGTAGGTTTTCTTTATTCTCGGCAGGAAAAACATAAATCCAAGTGCAAATCAGTGCAATTCATAAATAATTATGTAAACATTACAAAAAGAGCCAAAGCATAGTTAACAACATTTACATTTGAGGGGCTACAATCACTAAAATCTGAATTTCATTAAAACCATTTTTACATTTACTTGTTAAAAATTGTTGGTTATCAGTAATTGGAGCTCTAATCATTTACCACACCATAAATAATCATTTATCATATATAATCTACCTGAACCAATATAAAAATATTTACTATGAAAATAGTGCCGTTATAATTTAAAGCACTTTATCTAAGTCCAAGCACTGGTCAGATCTGTGCAGCTTTTTAAAACATTTTGTTGTATTTATTCCATTGATTGAATTCAAGACTACAGCTGCTGCAGAGGTCTCGTAGCTTCAGTATATGAGGTGCCACCTCTACCAGATGAGCTATCTAAATGCAAAGTGAACTGTGCAACTTCACTGACAGTGAAATCTTTAGTCAAAGTTTTAACCAGGGGTTTGTTTTGATAATACTTAGGAAGCAGACGTGTGCACTCCCAGCACCGGTCAGAAGGATAATGGTGTCAAATATTGTGTTCGCCTTGATGCTTCTAATTGCTCTCTCCACATGTATTATTAGATGTGCAATATTCTAAGTGGATAGTGTGTGGTGATAAATCTTATCATTCGATTCAGGATAGTGTGGAATTTGTACTGTGAAAACATTGCCAGCAGAACTACCTCCAGATCAACGCCAGTAAAACCAAGGAGCTGGTGGTAGACTTCCGCAGGCACAAGCATCCTCCACTACAACCACTGAACATCCAAGGTATGGACATCGAGGCTGTGGACAGCTACAGGTACCTTGGTGTTCATCTGAACAACAAACTGGACTGGACTCATAACTCAGACGCCCTCTACAGGAAAGGGCAGAGCAGGCTGTACCTGCTTCGGAGACTCAGGTCGTTTGGAGTGGAGGGCCCACTCCTGAAGACCTTCTATGACTCTGTGGTGGCCTCAGCCATCTTTTATGGTGTGGTCTGCTGGGGGGGCAGCATCTCTGCTGGGGACAGGAAGAGACTGAACAGGCTGATCCGAAGGGCCAGCTCTGTTCTAGGATGCCCTCTGGACCCAGTGGAGGTGGTGAGTGACAGGAGAATGGTGGCTAAGCTGTCATCCCTGTTGGACAACATCTCCCACCCCATGCATGAGACTGTGACAGCACTGAGCAGCTCCTTCAGTGGGAGACTGCGGCACCCACGGTGTGGGACGGAGAGATTTCGCAGGTCTTTCCTCCCCACTGCTGTCAGACTCTACAATAAAGACTTTTGCAGCTGATCAAACACACAAACCCACACATGTGCAATAAGACTGCTATACGTGCAATTCTTCTTCTGACGAAGTTGTGTTTTTGTATTTTCCTACTCAGTTGTATATAGTATTTGTATTTCTATTTTATTCTATTGTATATATTATTCTATTCTATTTTATTCTATTGTATATAGTATTTTATTTTATTTTATTTTATTGTATTTTATTGCATTCCAGTGTTTTCTAATTTCTGCTACATAACTTTGCACTTTTGCTGTAACAAAACAAATTTCCCACCTGTGGGACTAATAAAGGCCATCTTATCTTATCTTATCTTATCTTATATCCCAGTATTCAGACGTGAGTGTCAGAAAACTGAAAACACACTTGGAATCATGGTTCCAATCATCTCAGGAGAAATGCATATCCCAATTGCACTGAGAAAGGTGGATCAATTTCATGAAGTTTTTTTTTTCATAAGATAAATGTGTTGGCATGGTTTTTCTGCCAATTTTTCACAGTTGAGCAACAAGTAGTTTTGAGGTAACTTCAGCTTGTTCTGTTTTATTTGTTAGTCAGTAAGTGACTGGCTGCTCCCGTATGGGATTAGAATGATGCCACGTTATCCCATAGTCCAGCCAATAATGCGATTCACATTCGTATATATGCAGCTAATCCACGTCGTTGACAGGCTATGAAAGCGTCCTTATGTGCCGACTCCGGTGTTTTAGCTAGCAAAGCAGCGTGGCTGATGTGGAGTGAAGCCACGTTAATGACAACATGTACAACCATTGGAGATGTGAGCAGGACAGACGGACCAATTGACGGAAAAAGTGTGGACTTCATACCAGTTTTTAAATTGTGTTGATAGGCCACGTAAAACCATAGTTATGATAAAAAAAAATATATGCAATGGTTGTATTTTTTTCCTATCGTTGTTTATATTAACTGCGGGAAGAAACGGTAAAAACTGCGTTTTATAAGGTAAACGCTCGAAGGCACTCTCCGCCTGTGAGCAAAAACACACCCCTCCAAACCGCCCCAGCCTTTCCTAGTGGTGGAAAAATGTAGTTTCAATAGTTTTGTTGTGTGAGTCAGAACAATGAGGCGACTGCTGAATGTTACAGGTGTTACAGGAGTGATACATCTCCTGTTGTCAGGCCTGCAGGTATCAGGCTGTTGTTCTCCTTTATCTCATAGTGGACAGAAATTATTTTTTGGAGTGGCACAAATAATTTGTGTGGCATCAAATCTGATGCAGAACAGCTGATTGTTCTGTAAATAGTTTCAAATGTTTATTTGAAAAAACGCCTTGGCTGCATTTTTAGGTAAACAGTTGCAAAAAACTTTGTTGTTTGCATAACTCAGTAACTTTTTTGAGGAAATAACTATATAATTAATTGCCCAACATTGGTCATTATATGCTGTATTTTGCAGACAGAGAGTTACAGGACTCTCTCCCAGACCAGAGACTCATACAAGTCAGAGCTTTACAAAAAAAAAATTAAAAAAAGAAAGAAAGTTGTGTTTTCAAAATTGGAGTTCAAGTTATTTTTACTTCCAATAGTGTTAACATACTACACAGGTCATGAACAAGATTTTTTTTTAATTTTCATTGTAAGTTGGCTAAAGCAGTTAATTAAAAGTAGTCTAACATAAATGTAAATGCTGTAATTTGATTATTTTAATAAACCATGTAACTTGGATGGATTCGATGCTGGCGTGACCACAGTGCACACGTCTAATGTTGCTCACAGTGGTCCAAGGGACCTCTCAGGGAGTTTGTGTGTTTGCTCAGACACATGAAAAATTAGAGGGAACATTGCTCATAACTGTCATAAATGTCTACTAAGTTATGACATTTTTAACTAGATATAATTTTTTTGCTATGATATAGTATTTGTGCTAAGTTATTGTATTTCTGCTGAGTTAAACTGTTTTCCAAAGTTGTTACTTTTCTGCTAAATTATAGTATTTCTGCTACTATGTTATAGTATTGTATACTAAGTTATACTGTTAAACCATTTATGTGCAGTGAAGGACATATCTAGGTCAAAAATGACTCCAAGGTTCCTTACAGGGTTACTGGAGGCCAAGGTAATGCCATCCAGAGTAAGAATATGGTTAGATACCATATTTCGAAGAATTTCAGGGCCGAATACAATAACCTCAGCTTTATCTGAATGGTGTGTGTTATCTGGCTTCATAGATAGAAAGAGCTGGGTGTCACTGCATAGCAGTGAAAATGTATACTATGTCTTCTGATGATACTGCCTAAGGGAAGCATGTATAATGTAAACAGAATTGGTCCTTGCACTGAACCTTGTGGAACACCGTAGTTGACCTTAGCGTATGAAGAGGACACTACATTTACATCCCAAAAGGTTGATTCTATTCATTTGGAGGTAGCTTTGGATTTATATGTGACTTTTTTCCTTAGTTCTTAGAGTCCCATGTGCTT
The DNA here is from genome assembly GCF_001858045.2 of Oreochromis niloticus. Lineage (NCBI taxonomy): Eukaryota > Metazoa > Chordata > Actinopteri > Cichliformes > Cichlidae > Oreochromis > Oreochromis niloticus. The sequence continues at coordinate 30,189,437 of NC_031979.2, forward strand.
CCTATGTTAATCATGTACATTTATGGTTCTTAGTTGTTTTTTTAAATTTAGTTCCATTTCATGTCCAGGTTGTCTTGTTCGCACCTGTGTTTTCTCCTTGTATTTAGTCAGCCTCATCACAGAAAATCATCTGTAAAGCGCAGCACAAGCATGCCAGCGTGTACTGGCGCATGTGATCTACCTTCATACAACCAATAGAAACAAAGCCTACAGTCACGCTAAGTTCAACCACATAATGAATGAAAACATGGAAGAAAAGTAGATTCTATGCCTATCCAAGTGCAAGCAACTTCATGACACTGGTTCATGGCATAGAAGTTCAAGGCACACAGGGACCTCTGTAGGAAAGCAGTGTTGCGGTAACATATTTCTAGTGAATTGGGCATGTCATGTTTTTTAAATAGTGAAATAAATTGTTGTATTTAGATGGGTATATGTGTAGTTTCTGTTTATTCATTGAATACCTTGGTTGTTATCTGAAAGAATATTAACATTATTTCTAACCTCTAATCTAGTGATTTACATTACCCTTTTTAAACACTAGGAACATACAGTGCACCATTGTCCGCTGGTTTTGCTGACATGTAATGTAGATGAACACAATCAACTTTTGGAGAATATTAACATTATATTAAATACAATTGTTGTCAGCTGCAAAATAATGTAATTCTCACAACGAGAGCTGTAAGGTACAGATTGGACCCAAAACAGATTCAACTCAGAAACTGAACGTACGTGGCAAGATTTATTTGAATTTTTTTTTTTGATTTGATTTGATTTGATTTATTGATTAGCATGCAAATATCTCAGTGAATACAGAATACAGAATAAAGATTACCACAAAGCAAAAAAATCATGAGACAAGGCTAATCAAAAGGTATTGGCTGAAGCATTTGCTTATTACGCCAACCCTTTTAACAAAAAATCTTTTGCATGCAGCTCCTGTACACAGGGCTCGAAGCAAAGAATAAAACAAAGCAAAGCAAAAACAAACAAACAAACAAACAAAAAAACTTTCCACCTTAGATAACTACATCAAAGCAAAACAATCAAGAGTTTCAGAATTGTTATTTTTGCTCTTTTCATTCTTGATTTATATATTTTTCTAATACTCTATTTTTAAACATGTTTTTAAACAAGGAAAATGAACTACACCTTTTTAAATCACTGTCATAACTATTCCAAAGGTTAACTCCTCCAACAGAAACACATCTCTGCTTTATGTTTGTCCTTATCTTGTTTTTTTTAAAGACATCTGTTCCCCTTAAGTCATATTGACTTTCTCTGACTTTAAACAGCTTCTGAGTATTGCGACAAAGCAAGTTATTTTGTGCTTTATACATTATCTGTGCCATTTTATGTTCAACTAAATCATAAAATTTTGGGGTATTCAGATTAATAAACAAAATGTTAGTTGGTTCTATGTAGTTTGATTGATTTATAATTCTTATAGCTCTTTTTTGTAACTTGAAAATAGGAAGAGTATTTGTTTTATATGCATTACCCCATATCTCCAGACCATAAGTCATATATGGAAGCAACAGAGAACAATAAAGTGTGTATAATGATTTTTTTGTTCAGGACATGCTTTGTTTTGTAGAGAATAGCAATGGTTTTTGACATTTTTGTTTTCACATGGTTTATATGGGACTTCCAGCTCAGCTTATCATCAATTAGCACGCCAAGAAATTTATTTTCATACTCTTTCAATTTCAATTCCATTAACCCTGATTTTAGATACATTTTTCATTTGTCTAGTGCCAAAAATAATAAATTTTGTTTTCTTTATATTTAATGAAAACTTACTTACATCAAACCAGTTTTTTAATATATTTAACTCCTTTTCCACTGTAGTCACAAGCTGTTCTAGGTCTTTACCTGAGCAATACAGAGTGGTATCATCAGCAAACAATACACATTTTAACAGTTTGGAAACACTACATATGTCATTTATATATAATATGAATAATTTAGGGCCCAGTACAGAGCCATGAGGAACACCACAAGTTACCTTCAACTGATTAGATTTTACATTATTGATTTCGACATATTGATATCTGTCATCCAGGTAACTTTTCATCCACTTATATGCTATCCCTCTTATGCCATATCTCTCTAGTTTATTCATTAATATACAATGATCAATTGTATCAAACGCCTTTTGTAAGTCTATAAAAACACCAACAGTATATTCCTTATTATCTATAGCATTAGATATCCCTTCTACAAGTTCCATCACTGCCATCGAAGTGGACCTTTTCACTCTAAAGCCATATTGGTTATCACTTAGGAGATTATGCTTCTCTATATATTTATCAAGTCTATTAACAAATAACTTTTCTAAAATTTTTGAGAACTGTGGGAGTAGTGATATTGGCCTGTAATTGGTAAACTGACATCTCTCTCCGTTTTTATGGATTGGAATAACCTTTGCTATTTTCATTTGTGAGGGAAACACACCAGTTCGAAAGGACAGATTACAAATGTATGCAAAAGGTTTCACTATATATTCTATAATACGTTTAATTAATATCATGTCAATACCAAAACAGTCAGTGGACTTTTTATTTTTAAATGTTTTCACAATGGTAATTATTTCTCTATGAGTTACAGCACCAATAAACATGGAGGACACATTCTGAGTAATATGTTTATTTAGGTCGTTATTATTTCTTGACTCTGGAATTTCTTTTGCTAAATTAAAGCCAACATTTACAAAGAAATCATTAAATTCATTTACAATGTCTTTAGTTTTATCAAGCACAATATCTTTATCTTTTTTAAAATAGTGTGCACAATTCTTATTTTTTGAGCCCTTTTTGATTATACTATTTAATATCCTCCATGTTTCTTGTGTGTTACTTCTGCTTTGCTCCAATAATGTTTGGTAATATTCTTTCTTACTTGTTCTTATAATATTTACTAATCTATTTTTATATAACTTGTACTTTATTTCAGCATCTTTTGTCCTCTGTTTTATGAATCTCTTATATAGATTATTTTTCTTTTACATGCATCTTCTATCCCCTTTGTGATCCATGGCTTATTTGATCTGTGATGCTTATTAAAGGACAATGTTTTTCATAAAGTGAAATTACAGTTGATAGGAATGCATCATATGCACTATTTGAATCTTCATTTGCAAAAACCTCATTCCAATTGTGTTCCTTTAAGTCCACCTGGAGGGCAGCAATGGCTCTTGTTGTTCTATGTCGTACCATATCAAATGTTTGATTCTTTTGTTTAGTTTTAATCCCAAAATAATTTTGAAAAATTGCAAAAACAGGAAGATGATCGCTTGTATCAGTTATAAGAAGTCCACCTACTATTTCATAGTCAATTTTATTTGTGAATATATTATCTATCAGTGTAGCTGTATCAATTGTTATTCTACTTGGTTTTATAATTACAGGGAAAAGGGAGTTACTATACATTGTATTGATGAAATCTGTTGTTTTCTGATGTCCATTTGGGTTTAGCAAATCTATATTAAATTCACCACAAATTATTTGCACTTTTTTATCATTTAGGTTGCTAAACATAGCAGCAAGTTTTTCCATTGAATGTCTCAAGGCATGATCCTGGTGTCCTATAGATGCAACTTATAATTATATTGCTAGCTTTTTCAATATGGATTTCAATAGTAACACATTTCAATACGTCATCTATGGTGCTTGACATACATTCAATCAGACTACATTTCAAAACTTTATCTACATATAAAGCAACACCGCCTCCTTTTTTATTCACCCTGTTCATTGTAAATAATTCGTATCCTTCCAGTCCCATTTCACTAACTTTCTCATTATCGAGCCATGTTTCTGATATTGCAATTATATTAAACTTTTTTAACTTACTTAAACATTCTGTAATTTTAGAAAAATATTTATACAGGCTTCTACTATTAATATGTATGACCGACAATGCATTTGCCATTTTAATATTCGTATTGAATTGGTCGTCTGTATAGTACTCACAAGTATTATTGTTGTTATTGTAGAAGTGGTTATCTGGGTCAATGTTACTTTTGTTATTTACAACAAGTGACACGGTAGAACACGCTCATGGCAGATGCAGTGAGTATATACAGGTAAGTGAAAACAATGACCGTGGGCAAAATCTACACAAGTGAACTAGTGGCTGGGGACCTATATAGGAGTTCAAATAAATAATTACTAAAGTTGATTAGTTTTTGTTGAATAATATGATTATTTACACCATAGGAGGAAAAAATCATACTGTTGCTCACAAACACATAGTTTCACTAAATTAAAAAAACAACAAACAATCAAAAGCCTTTGTTCTAAATTTTTATGAACTGAACTGAATAGCTAAGGTAAAGCAAATATCTTGTGTTAAACTCACAAATTAGAATAATTCTCACTTCTGTCTCAGTCCAGGTGAATGGTGTTTCAAACATTTTGTGATAAAATGTTCAGAAAATATGCACCAATGTAAGGACAGGATATTACTGTTTTTATCTTTAAAAAAGCACACTCAGTTCACAAGATTTTAGTCATATGTGTTAAGCTTTTTGAAAATCTTAAAGAGCTTTTGTTTAATTTCTTTTGTTCTAAAACAGTACACAAAAGGATTTACAAGACATGGACCGAGGACTGCACCAATTAATAAACCTTGGCGTTCCTCAAGAGTTAATACCACACCCAACCTGGTGAAGATAATCTGAACAAACGCAGGACCGTAATGAACAATTACACAAATTAAGTGACTCACAAGAGTGCTCCCCATTTTCTTTTTTTCATTATTTGAAGATAATTTGACAAAAAGTAAGATTCCACAATATGAAAGACAAATGAAAACAAAAGTGAAAAAGAAAATAAAAAATGCTATAATGGCACCTTCATTGAAATATTTATCTGGGTTAACACAGGTTGTTCTTAACACAGCAGGAAAGTCACAGAAAGTGTACCTAAGCCTGGAGCTACAGTGTGGTAGGGGGATAACTATTGCAGGCATATAGCACATAAAACACCAGGCAACGAACCACAGGATAAATGTAAGAACAAGAACATGTGTGTTTGTTAAATAACTGTGATACTGGAACGGATAAATGATTGCAATGAATCTATCCAGTGCCATAAATGCTAAAACAAATGACTCCATCACTGTTCCCAAATGGAAAACACACATTTGAATTAAACACTCCACATAGGATATAGTATTAACACCTGCGAGTAGAACCCCAATCATTGTTGGATTGCAACTGGAGGTGTACATTATATCAACAACAGCAAGGTTGCAAATCAGAAGATACATTGGTTTATGTAAACTCTTGTCAGAAACAATAAACATAATATTTGCCATATTGGCAAGAACAGCAAGAAGATAGATTATTAGTATAAACACACCAACAGCAATAGGTCTATTGAGTGTGTCAAAACCACCTATAATAAAGTGTGTTACATTGATTGAAGCATTCTGTAAAGACATATTCAGTTTGGAAGTTGAAGAAGAAGAAGGGGGAAAAAAAGCAAAGCAAATATTAATGAGGTACGTGATAAATCTTCTTCTTTATCAGATTTCACAAACACCTCTGAGCTCAGTCAAACAACTTTGCTTTTACTAGGCAGTATTTAAACTTCTCATTTTAAGGCTTGGAAGAACAGTAAGTTTTGATTGGACAGCTCCCTCTTCCAATCAAATTAGACATAAGAATGTGAAATGTTTATATTGCATCAGATATTGTAAAAAGATGATGTCATCCCCTCAATAGCAGGATAAAAGTTGAAAAGTTAATGCTCACATGATTACAATAACTCAGTGGTTCCCAAACTTTTTTTGCTATTAGTCAGCCTGATATTATTTGCATCCCACTGTTACTTTACTGTAGAAAGAGCTAACATCTCCAAAATTTCAAGTGTAGTTAGTCATTATAAGAAGTGTGTGTGAACTAAAAATCAAGAATGTGGTATACTGTTTGTTCGTCATTTGGACACCCCAGTTCGTGCTCCTGATGTAGCCGGTCTGGCCTTAAACTCTGATTGCCGTTAGTTCAGTACAGCGACTTCACTTTACTGGACTTCTGCATGTACACCTCTCCTCAGCGGGACCTCTAGGCGACTGAGGTGCAACATCACAACAAATCTACTTAACAAATAATACTGCTAAAATGTATTTATAATCATATATAACAAATGAAAATGCACTGCATCGTGAACATATAGTGACAAGTACCTCATCAACAAAATTATACTTTAGGGACACTTCATTTTCCAGTGGCAATTTTACACATTTTTTAGTTACATATATCTAACAGTAAGTTGAAAAAGTGAACATGAATCACAAACAAATAAAAGATATAACCAGTACACATGACACAAAAATAAAAGAGGGAGCTCACATACCTGTTTAAAATAAAAATAAAACAGTACAGCGACTTCACTTTACTGGACTTCTGCATGTACACCTTTAAGGGAGAGAGAAGGATAGCGGACCACATGAGAAGCCACCTGCATGCTCATATGCTCTCATCTGAGAATGGCTAACTAGCATGTTACAATAAAGTGCTGTACTCGACAGAGAAACAATAATTCACACTAAAACATCTAACAGAACTGTGAGACAAAATGTACAAAGGGAACAAGCAGTGTTTGAATTACTTTTAGTTACTTTAACTGTGTTTATTCACTCTGTAACTGAGAACACTAGCATACACTCACCTCTCCTCAGCGGGACCTCTAGGCGACTGAGGAAAATAGCGCGCAGCTACAGGAAGTGACTTCGCGGGAAGTCAAAGGTCACACAAACAAAATAAAAGCTCCCAAAATATAAATACAGAAAATAAACATATATAAATAAACACATATACATAACCAATACTGACAAAGAAAATAACACTGCAGCATGGATCTTTGGTGAAATATAAATTATTTTTTAATACACTCGTTACACTGACACAGGGGGAACAAATTCCGCCGGGGATACCTACCTCGGCACTATAGGGCCGGTTATCATCACTGATTTCTACAATCGATTGGATTTGATTCAATTTTGACTCAGACATATAATAATTCTGATCATTTATCAGTATTGTCACTTGTGTGACTGATGGTGCTGAAGTGAAGCAGAGCAATGTTCAAGAGATCTTAGAAACACAGCCAAGCGTTTTGCAATTTGGCATAATTTTAAAAATTTGAAATTTCATCTGTATTGAACCGTAGAAATTAGGCTTACTTGTCATTTAAAAGAAAAAACCACCGACTGTCAGCACCGTAGACATGGTAGACTCGCGCGTAATAAGCAGGCAAATAATGCAAAAAACAGAGATTTTCAGATGGGGAAACCTTTTCTCTCTTCCAATCAAATTACACATAAGAATTTGAAATGTCTATAATTGTATCAGATATTGCAAAAAGATGATGTTTCCCCTCAATGGCAGCATAAAACTTGAAAAAGTAGTGCTCACAAGATTACAATAACCCAGTGGTTCCCAAGCTTTTCTTTGCTTTAGATGGGGAAAGTGTTCATGAAGTACACTGAGAGCGAGAGAGCTGTGCAGGAAGTGTGATTTTATTGTGGTGGAAGCAAAACAGCCAAAGTAAGAAGGAATTAATGACGATGTTTATCAAATGTGAAGCGTAGTATTATCTTCTTTTGCTGCAGGTTCAGTGAATTTAGTCAGAGAGTGACACAACTGGCACCATCAGAAGTTATGAGATGTCTGCTTTCAGTACCGACGGCTTAATACACTATTGCATTGTGTTTTGAGAAAGGGGTTTTTGATTTATCTTTGGATTTCAATTCGATTCAGTTTTATTTATATAGTGCCAAATCACAACAACAGTTGCCTCAAGGTGCTTTATATTGTACAGTAGATCCTACAATAATACATACAGAGAAAAACCCAACAATCATATGACCCCCCTATGAGCAAGCACTTTGGCGACAGTGAGAAGGAAAAACTCCCTTTTAACAGGAAGAAACCTCTGGCAGAACCAGGCTCTGGGAAGGGCGGTCATCTGCTGCGACCGATTTGGGTGAGAGAAGGAAAAAAGGATAAAGACATGCTGTGGAAGAGCGACAGAGATTAAAAAAAGGTATGATTCAATGCAGAGAGGTCTATTAACACATAGTGAGTGAGAAAGGTGACTGGAAAGGAAAAACTCAATGCATCATGGGAATCCCCCGGCTGCCTATGTCTATTGCAGCATAACTAAGGGAGGATTCAGGGTCACCTGGTCCAGCCCTAACTATATGCTTTAGCAAAAACGAATGTTTTAAGCCTAATCTTAAAAGTAGAGATACTCTCTGTCTCCCAAATCCAAACTGTGAACCTGAAAACTGAAAGCTCTCCCTCCCATTCTACATTTAAATACTTTACGAAAAACAAGTAAGCCTGCAGTGTGAGAGCGAAGTGCTCTAATAGGGTGATATGGTATTACAAGGTCATTAAGATAAGATGGGGCCTGATTATTTAAGACCTTGTATGTGAGGAGCAGGATTTTGAATTCATTTCTGGATTTAACAGGGAGCCAATGAAGGGAAGCCAACACTGGAGAAATATGCTCTCTCTTTCTAGTCTCTGTAAGTACTCTTGCTGCACCATTTTGGATTCACTGAAGGTTTTTCAGGCAGTTTTTTTCAGGGTTCCTGGGTCGTTGACCCAGCATTTTCAGTTCATGTTCACTGTTTATCTTCTATATGTTCCACTTCCTGTTTTATTGTGTTAGCCTTAGTCTGTGTGCATTATGTTCTAGTTCTCTTCCCATTTATCATTAGTCAGATTAAGTCCAGCTGTTTACTCACCTGCCTCTATTCACTCATCATTCAGTCTTTGTATTTAAGTTCCTCAGTTTCATCAATCCCTGGTCTTGTCATTGATGTTGTCATTGCCGTGTGATCAGTTCAGTCAGCCATCCAGTTGTATCAGTCAATCAGCCATTTCATTTTCTCTTCATTTGTCCATTAGAATAAACACTCTTAATCCTCACCATGAGTCCTGCGTTTGGGTCACCTCTTGTCCACATCCACACAGCAACCCCTGACAGTTTTTAGGACTTACTGATAATAATGAATTACAGTAGTCCAGCCTGGAAGTAACGAATGCACGAACTAGGTTTTCAGCGTGACTCTGAGACAGGATATTTCTAATTTTAGAGATGTTGCGTAAATGGATGCATAGCAGTGAAAATGTATGCTATCTTCTGATGATACTGCCTAAGGGAAGCATGTATAATGTAAACAGAATTGGTCCTAGCACTGAACCCTGTGGAACACCGTAGTTGACCTTAGTGTATGAAGAGGACTCTCCATTTACATCCCAAAAGGTTGATTCTGTTCATTTGGAGGTAGATTTAGATTTAAATCTGATCTTTTTCCTTAGTTCTTAGAGTCCTATGTGCTTCCTATGTTAATCATCTATATTTCTAGTTCTTAGTTATTTGTTTAATTTAGTTCCATTTCATGTCTAAGTACACTTGTTCGCACCTGTGTTTTCTCCTTGTATTTAGTCAGCCTCATCACTGAAAATCATCTGCAAAGCGCAGCACAAGCGTGCCAGCAAGTACTAGCACATGTGATCTACCTTCATACAACCAATAGAAACAAGGCCTACAGCCACGCTAAGTTCAACCACATAATGAATGAAAACATGGAAGAAAAGTTGATTCTATGCCTATCCGAGTGCAAGCAACTTCATGACACTGGTTCATGGCATAGAAGTTCAAGGCATACAGTGACCTCTGTAGGAAAGCAGTGTTGTGGTAACATATTTTTAGTGAATTGGGCATGTCATGTTTTTTAAACAGTGAAATAAATTGTTGTATTTAGATGGGTATATGTGTAGTTTCTGTTTATTCATTGAATACCTTGGTTGTTATCTGAAAGAATATTACCATTATATTAAATACACTTGTTGTCAGCTCCAAAATAATGTAATTGTCACAACGAGAGCCGTAAGGTACAGGTTGGACCCAAAACAGATTCAACTCAGAAACTCAACGTACAAGACAAGATTTATTTACAACAAGTGAGACGGTAGAACATGCTCATGACAGGTAAGTGAAAACAATGCCCATGGGCAAAATCTACACAAGTGAACTAGTGGCTGGGGATCTATATATATATATGTGTGTATATATGTATGTATATATATATATATATATATATATATATATATATATATATATGTGTGTGTATATGTGTGTGTGTGTGTGTGTGTGTATATATGTGTGTGTGTGTCTGTATATATGTGTGTGTGTGTGTGTGTGTGTGTGTATATATATGTATATACACACATGATATTATTATCATTTTGACACTTGAAGTAAATTTATTTCCAGAAATAACTTTTGATACATAGGTAAATTTAATGTCAGTTACTTGTATTCAAGTGCTATTTATTGAAATTACATTTTACATTTGTAAAAAGATGAGTTCACAGAATTATAAATGACTCTGACTCTAACTCCAGCTCCATTTTGAGTGCCATCATCTAGCCCTCTTGGTACCTGGTGGATGTCACAGGCTCTGCCTCTGAGTAATTGTCTAGCCATTGTCAGTGTGTGTAAGACTGCCACTCTATGTGCTTTAGTGCAGACAGAGCTTTGTGACCCAGTTGTCCTTATTTCTGATCGGTGTTGGTGTGTAGCTCGCAATGCATTGTCTAAACACACAGTTGTTTTGCTCTTTCAAACAGCACATTAATCAGAACTGAAGCTGCAGGTTGTCTCTTCACACCTGCACCGAGACAGAGCAACAGTGGGACAAACCCAAACAGCACTAAGTGCTGAGATTCATATTCAGGACTGACCCTTTAATGTTCTTTTCTAACCTGCTATAAATAACATGTTATATGCTTGTTTGATAAGTATTTTTTTTTTAATATTTGTTATTGCTTTTATTTTTCAGGGGTTGGAACCAGGGCCAGTTATTAAAATGGTCATCACCAGACCAAGGCTCAATCAAGTCATGGAAGGAGGAATCAGGTGAGATAGTAAGCTGCTGTTATATACAATATTAGTGTACAACAGTCAGGTAACATGCTCCAAGCACAATAGACAGTGCAATGTTTAAATGTAAATAAATATAACATCCTATGGCAGCTATCCACAAAAGTAAAGACAAACAAACTGTTGGGAACGAAGTATTATTTTTTGTTATTTTTATTATTTCCATTTATTATTTTATTTTTATTAATTCTATTTTTATTATTTTGTTATTTCTGTTATTACTGTCATTACTGTTGCATCATAATCATATAGGAAGCATATGTATACAAGAAGTATTGATACAAGTGGTATTGATATTGCATTCAGATGTTCAAACATATTGGTATCATATTAGCCTTTATTACAGGTCCAGTAAAAAACCACTTTAAACTGTTGAGTTGAATCTATAACCCGAAGTGCTCTTGAATTTATAATTTTAATGTTTATGCAGACTGCAGGGTGAAAGAGTAACTCTGTGCTAAAAGAAGACAGGAAGTTATATGTCTTTGAAGTTACATGCTTTTGCAGGAAGTGAAACCAAAACCAGAGTTTGGATGATGCTGTTATCATCTTTTATGCATTTATATGTCTGATTAAGCTTTGGTTAAGTTTTAAGTAGTTGTATTAGATTGAAATATTTGTTTTATACATTTTACATAGAAGTTAAGATCATCACAACACAGGATGGCCTTAGCCTGGTTGCCTAGGTTGAGGTCAACTAAGGTGCAGAGAGCAGATGCACACTCTGTGCACGCGCAGAGACATACACACACATACACACACACACTGTTAGGGTGTAGGTGAGAGTTGACTGATGAAGCAGTAGATGCACGATGCGAGAGCTGAGCTGGCTTACGGGAAACCACCGGGGAGAAGATGGAAGCCAGTGTACTTTTAATTGTGCCTTAAGTTGTCAAATAGAACATTTGTGGTTTTGAAGCTGATGTATGTGATGACGCAATGAGGGGGCGTCACTAAATATACTCTGATGCATATAAAACTGTATTTTGATGTTTGGAGGATGAGATTGTGGGGCTGTCTGCTCATAGAGTCCGCTCATTCTCCCACGTGTGTCATTTCATTAAAATCATCGTCTTTACCCTTTGGACCAGTGTGGTTACTTGCATTCCTCCTGTGTTTCCTTCCCTATATTTTTGAACCTTAACAGTAAAACAGTAAACAGTAAAACTTGTAAACAGACCAAAAACTGTCAGACATTGACAGTTGAGTTAAAAGTGATTTAAGTGATGAATAAAGTGCTCTGACTGTAAGTGCTCAGGTGCAAAACTATTGAGTGCAGTAGTTTTTAAGTGTATATATTGTTATTATTATTATTATTATTGATATTATTATCATTATTGCACAGATGACTTTCACAGTGCCTCGTTTTACCCTCATATTATTATGTGAGGTCTTTAACAGAAATAAACTGTACAACGACTTGGCTGCTGACCCACTTCACATCTCCTTGCTAAACACTGGAGAATCATGCAAAGACTTTCAGGTAACAGATTGACCTTTAACAGCAACCATGGGCATCAGTGATGAGAAGACCCGTGTTGTGACGGTGTCATTGAGTGTGCGCTCTTACCAGCAGTCCAAATTAGCCACAAAATCTGTAAACATTTATCAAGATCCTCCTCTTTACCCGCCACTGCCACTCAGTGAGTACAGGCTGGACCCCACAGAGTGTGTGCATGTCTGCAGTGAGGATGAACTCTTCCACCTTGAAAGCTTAATGGTCACAGAGGACATGGCAAATAAGATTGAGACAACAACAGAAGAACAGGCGGCTGACCAGGATTGGCATCAGCTCCACAGGCCAAGGATTACATCTTCATGTTTCAGAGGTTTGTTATATGAGGGGTGAAACTGTGCAGAGAGAATCCTCAAAGGAACGAGACAGACTGCAGACATGAGCACAGGGACAGACATGGAGTTTAACGCAGCTGGAGAAAACTGCAAATTGAAAACCTTTAACTATAGGCATCATGGCCTCGTTGTCCACCCTGACGCTCCCAGGCTTGGTGCCTCACCAGATGGGTTGATCTTTGATCCATCTGCACAGCCACCGTTTGAACTGGTTGAGATAAAGTGGCCTTATGTGTGTAATTATGTTCACTGCAGATACCTTCAACTGCAGCATGGCATCCTGTCTCTCTGTAAAAGTCACTCATACCAACTATGTTGACACAACGTTAACAGCAGCATCAGAGAGAGCGTGGAGTGGTGGCACTTTCATGTTCACACGCTGATGCACTTCTCTCTTAAAAAGAATTTGATTTCTATTGCGTGGTCTTAAAAGGTAACAGGTGATTTAAAGATGCCAAGTTAAATGTTCAGTATGTTGGTCACACCACACATGTGCACTCTCCAGTTTCTTCTTCTCATCTAATGCAATGTTAATGGTAAATCAACTGAGTGCTTGGTTGCATAATTAGCTGTGCATATGTTGAAATAAATGTAGGTTTTCTTTATTCTTGGCAGGAAAAACATAAATCCAAGTGCAAATCAGTGCAATTCATAAATATGATTATGTAAACATTACAAAAAGAGCCAAAGCATAGTTCACAATATTTACATTTGAGGGGCTACAATCACTAAAATCTGAATTTCATTAAAACCATTTTTTGCATTTACTTGTTAAAAATTGTTGGTTTGTTATCAATAATTGGAGCTCTAATCATTTACCATATATTACAATATACCATATATAATCATTTATCATGTATAATCTACCTGAACCAATATAAAACTATTAACCATGAAAATAGTGCAGTTACAATTTAAGCACTTTATCTAAATCCAAGCACTGGTCAGATCTGTGCAGCTTTTTAAAACATTTTGTTGTATTTATTCCATTGATTGAATTCAAGACTACAGCTGCTGCAGAGGTCTCGTAGCTTCAGTATATGAGGTGCCACCTCTACCAGATGAGCTATCTAAATGCAAAGTGAACTGTGCAACTTCACTAACAGTGAAATCTTTAGTCAAAGTTTTAACCAGGGGTTTGTTTTGATAATACTTAGGAAGCAGACGTGTGCACTGCCAGCACCGGTCAGAGGGATAATGGTGTCAAATATTGTGTTCGCCTTGATGCTTCTATTGCTCTCTCCACATGTATTATTAGATGTGCAATATTCTAAGTGAATAGTTTGCGGTGATAAATCTTATCATTCGATTCAGGGTATTGTGGAATTTGTACTGTGAAAACATTTTATCCCAGTATTCAGACGGGAGTGTCAGAAAACTGAAAACACACTTGGAATCATGGTTCCAATCATCTCAGGAGAAATGCATATCCCAATTGCACTGAGAAAGGTGGATCATTTTCGTGAAGTTTTTTTTTTTTTTTTTTTTCAGAAAATAAATGTGTTGGCATGGTTTTTCTGCCAATTTTTCACAGTTGAGCAACAAGTAGTTTTGAGGTAACCTCAGCTTGTTCTGTTTTATTTTATCTATTTTTTTTCAGTTTTGTGTCATAACTGTCATAAATGTCTACTAAGTTATGACATTTTTAACTAGATATAATATTTTTTGCTATGATATAGTATTTGTGCTAAGTTATTATATTTCTGCTGAGTTACACTGTTTTCCAAAGTTGTTACTTTTCTGCTAAATTATAGTATTTCTGCTATGTTATAGTATTGTATACTAAGTTATACTGTTAAACCATTACTTTCAAGTTGTTATGTTTGTGCTAAATATTAACATTTCAGCTGAATTACAATACTTCTACTATATTATACTATTTCTGCTAAGTTACAATATTTCGGCCAAGTTACATTTCAGCTAAGTTTTTTTAATTTTTGCTAAATTGTTATACTTCTGGAAAATGATTAAAAGTTCAACTACTTTTCAAATACTGACTTCAGCTTTTTCAGCTGTTTTCAGCAGACAGCTTCAGCTTTACAGCATTCACACAGCATTTTCACAGGAAATGCAAATTTTTCTACACTGTAAAATGTAATATTGTGTTTAATTAAAAATATTAAATAGGCTGAACTCAATTTTTATCAATTTGTTATTAGAACTCAATTTAAATAAGTTACCAGTACTTTTTATGCAAAAATGCTGATAAACTCGATTAATTTGAGTTGTCCTAACTTAGAAAAACTAAGTAAGCTGGAAGTTTTGCTTCTCAGGGCGGAAGGATGAAAGATGTGTTTTGAAAATGCCACGTGACTACCGTCCTCCTCCCTCCCGGATCAGTCCGCATGTTCATGGCGCCAGCATTTGTTATGGAATATATTGAGCAAACCTGGAGATATTATTGTTGTCATTGCTGTGGATCTTTACTGACTTGGTGAGTAAATGTTTACTCGTATTCAAACTGATTTTGTGGCTTCTCTTAGTTTAGCACCAGGTTTATAATCTTGCTAGCTAGTTAGTGTTAGCCTAGCGTTGCTGCTGCCGCTGTGCTCATGTTACTTAAAAATTAACACCACAGCCTTAAAAACCTTACATAAAACTATGTCGGTGAATTTTTTTGTTGATTGTTTGAAATAAATAAGTGAGATAAGAGCCCAGACAAAATTCTTTGGGAGGTGCAGCCGTTAGGGGTGGGGTGGGTGTGGGGGGTGAATAACGGAGCTCTCCGAAAACGTGGAAGCACTTTTGCAAATATGTGATATTTTGATAAATTAAGTAGATATTTGAGCATTACTCAGCTACATTCTCGCCTGAAAATATCTTAAAAGGTTATTTTGTGACCCAGAAAGGGTAGTCTGGTGAAAAAGAGGATCGCATTTGTCGGCCACGGTTGTCGGAGCCTGTGCGCACTTGTAAGCGCGGCAATGGCGGAGGAGCACCGCTGAAAAACGTATTACTTTTTCTGGGTCACAAAATAAACTTTTAAGATATTTTCAGGCGAGAATGTAGCTGTGTAAAGTTCAAATATCTGCTCGATTTATCAAGACATGACATATTTGCAAAAATGCTCCGACGTTTTCGGAGACGTCTATTTTTTCATGCTTTGTGGCAGCTTTAGAACATCTGTGGCATCTACTAATGTCAAATCTAGCCTTTATTTAACAACATAAGCGAACTCTATGTTACAATGATTGCACAGCCATTAAGGATCAAATCAGTTTCTGAAAAATGTTCTGTTTTTTCTCCCTCTGCTTGCTTCTTACTGTCTTTGAGGCTCGGGACCAGCACTCCTGTTGTTGGACAGAAAGACATCAACTCAGTGGTAAGTGTTTTGGTTTTCCAATATATTAGTAACTGTCAGTGACATTTATATTAACCAGGCCGAACTTTAATCATACTTTAGATCAGCCTGTTTTACTTATTGTTTTATTTGTGCTTTGGTTTGGGGAAGTTGTTTCTTTACTGATCTTTTCCTGTCTTCTGTTATTAGACTTGAGATGTGACTGCACGATGCTGTTGCTTCGACTCCAGTTAATTCTACAAGACATGCTGTGTAAGTAAACAAACAACAACAGTTTGGTCTGCATTTCTTGAAAGATCACATCCCCCAAACTTAGTTTAGAGGGTCTACACTGTATATAGTGAAGTCTGCAAGTTTTCTAACAGCAAAATTTGTTTTGTGCCCAAATCATTTTGCACATCATTAGAATGAAAGTTATTGCCCATGTTTGCATAGCACTTTTTAAAGTTATTCTTTCATGACAATATTGTGTGTTGGTCACAGCTATCCAGACTGACAATTGGGACATTGAATGTCACCTCTCCGGCGGGGAGGGAGCCTGAGATTGTCTAAATTGGAGTCTGTTTTATACCAAATGCAGAAAAAATGTTTTAAGAAAGCAATTAAGTTCATGTTCCAAAAAATATGATTGTTTGCTTGCAGGACACCAGGAGAGATGAGTCCTCCGTCACAGATGGTGTGGTCAGTGAAGGTGGTCACCTGCAGGTTCAAGCTCATTGCATCTCCAACCCACATCCACTGCAACTGTACTTAAGGGAAGTTAAAGACTTTCTTCTGCACTTACATTTGGATCATCTCGATCCATGACAGTCATTCAGGCAGTAATGACTGGACTGGAAACAAGCCATCCTTAAAATATTACAACATTCCAGCTCCTGTGTTGGAATGAAAAACGAATGTGTTGTTTAAATTAGAGACTGCACTTGTGACAGAACAATAAATATTTTATGTTGATTATATAAGTAATGTAAGTACAAAACAAACTTGTGGTAGGCCTAAACTTATTTTCAGAATAATTACATCTAAGACTTTGTTTCGTTGTAAGATTATAACAGTGATGGCAATATCATTTTTATTCAGCAGAACAGTGTCCAGTATGTTGGCTGTTGTACTTTGTTGTGTTTGAAAATAAAAGTTGTGCTCATTTTAACATCATTACAAAAGTGTTGTTAATTATTTTTAATGATATTCATGGTACCACAAATTGTTTTTTCATTTAGTTGAACTTGAAATGTTTGTCAGTAGGTAAACAATTAGTATTGTCAGAAAGTCAGAAATATCAAGTTATTCTTAATACTGCAGACTTGCAATGTATAAGTTGTCCTAACAGTCATCCTAAGTAAGCTTTACTTAGTTTTTTTGAGGCAACGAGTTTCCATAATTTTTTTGAGTTCTGGGAACTAACACGGCTGTGTACATTTTGAGTACAGTGTACTCAAAATGAGTAAGTTGTCCTAACTTGGTCATCTTACGTAAACTTGATCCAATTTTTTTGAGTTCTGGGAACAAATGAGCTTGTACAGAGTACTCAAAATAAATACGTTGTCCTAACTTAGTCATTTTTAGCTAAGCTTTACTCAATTTTTTTGAGGCAACGAGTTTCCATAATTTTTTTGAGTTCTGGGAACTAATTAGATTTTACAGTGTAGTCTTCCATATGTTCCACTTCCTGTTTTATTGTGTTAGCCTTATTCTGTGTGCGTTATGTTCTAGTTCTCTTCCCATTTATCATTAGTCCGATTAAGTCCAGCTGTTTACTCACCTGCCCCTATTCACTCATCATTCAGCCTGTGCATTTAAGTTCCTCAGTTTCATCAATCCCTGGTCTTGTCATTGATGTTGTCATTGCCGTGTGATCAGTTCAGTCAGCCAACCAGTTGTATCAGTCAGTCAGCCATTTCCTTTTCTCTTCATTTGTCCATTAGAATAAACACCCTTAATCCTCACCACGAGTCCTGCGTTTGGGTCCCCTCTTCTCCACATCCACACAGCAACCCCTGACAGTTTTTAGGACTTTGTGATAATAATGAATTACAGTAGTCCAGCCTGGAAGTAATAAATGCATCGACTAGTTTTTCAGGGTCACTCTGAGACAGGGTATTTCTAATTTTAGAGATGGTGGACAAATGGAAGAAAGCAGTCCTACACATTTGTTTCATATGTGCAGTGAAGGACATATCTTGGTCAAAAATGACTCCAAGGTTCCTTACAGGGTTACTGGAGGCCAAGGTAATGCCATCCAGAGTAAGAATATGGTTAGATACCATATTTCTAAGATTTTCAGGGCTGAATACAATAACCTCAGCTTTATCTGAATTAGAAGCAGAAGGTTAGCAGCCATCCAGGTCTTTAAGACATTCCTGCAGTTTAACTAATTGGTGTGTGTTATCTGGCTTCATAGATAGATAGAGCTGGATGTCATCTGCATAGCAGTGAAAATGTATAGTATGTCTTCTAATGATACTGCCTAAGGGAAGCATGTATAATGTAAACAGAATTGGTCCTAGTACTAAACCCCGTGGAACACCGTACTTGACCTTAGCGTATGAAGAGGACTCTCCATTTACATCCCAGAAGGTTGAATCTGATCATTTGGAGGTAGATTTGGATTTATATGTGACTTTTTTCCTTAGTTCTTGCAGTCCCATGTGCTTCCTATGTTAAGCATCTACATTTCTGGTTCTTAGTTATTTGTTTAATTTAGTTCCATTTCATGTCCAGGTTGTCTTGTTCTCACCTGTGTTTTCTCCTTGTATTTAGTCAGCCTCATCACTGAAAATCAACTGCAAAGCGCAGCACAAGCATGCCAGCGTGTACTGGTGCATGTCATCTACCTTCATACAACCAACAGAAACAAAGCCTACAGCTAACTTCAACCACACAATGAATGAAAACATGGAAAAGTTGATTCTATGCCTATCCAAGTGCAAGCAAATTCATGACACTAGTTTATGGCATAGAAGTTCAAGGCATACAGGGATCTCTGTAGGAAAGCAGTGTTGTGGTAACATATTTTTAGTGAATCGGGCATGTCATATTTTTTAAATAGTGAAATAAATTGTTGTATTTAGATAGGTATATGTGTAGTTTCTGTTTATTCATTGAATACCTTGGTTGTTATCTGAAATAATATTAACATTATATTAAATACACTTGTTGTCAGCTGCAAAATAATGTAATTGTCACAACGAGAGCTGTAAGGTACAGATTCGACCCAAAACAGATTCAACTCAGAAACTCAACGTATGAGGCAAGATTTATTTACAGCAAGTGAGACAGTAGAACATGCTCATGGCAGATACAGTGACTATAAACAGGTAAGTGAAAACAATGACCGTGGGCAAAATCTACACAAGTGAACTAGTGGCTGGGGATCTATGTAAAAGGGCAAGGGCAAACACACACTACTGTGGGCAATGATAAATCTAAATGCACTTGGACTGACGTGACAGTTAAATATTACAAAAATGACGTTTATTTCCAAAACATGAACGAAGGTTATAACTATGAGGAGAGCTGAGATGCTAGAACTAGGTACGTGGGCTAAGTACTGTGAGTAGAGCTGTGGGTGAATATGAGCATGAGAATGGGGTCTGTGGAATTACAGGGATTATTTTACATAACCATCATCTTATCATTGCATTAATTATCATTTCATCAAAGCGTTTATTGAAGCTGCTGGCATTATGTTATAATTTATATTATAGGGGTTATCATAATCAAATATTAACATGTTTATTACAGGTGCAGTTATAACTACTTTAAAATGATTGAGTTAAATATATATATCAAAACTCATATGCTGAGTATATTGTTACAGTAAAATAGTAGCTGAGCAAAGGCCTGAATGTATTCAGCTTCTTGTGGTATTTGAGTTTGCCTAGTTACAGGTGACAGAAGGATGTCCAGTCCATGGTGACCTCAAAGGCCTGAGATCATCACCATATTCGGAAGAGGATGCCAGAACGAGGAACCTCTGTGTTTGCATTTAATTCTTAAAATACATGAATGTTCTGTACATGCAAATTATGTGCTTGTAAATGCAAGAAGGGGCGTTACAATACCCTGATGTTATAAAAGCAATCTAGAGTGTATTTTGGGTAGAGATGTACAACTGTTTTGCAGTTTACACCTCTCCACGCTGCGTGCATTAAAATCAATTGTTTGACCAACCTCTTCTGGACTATCATTGTCAATCAATATCAATCAATATCATTAATTTCGAACTCGTAACATTTGGTGCACTGGCCATGGTTGACTGGAGAGAGTTGGAGGTTGAGACCGAGAGGGTCCGAGGTGCTCAAACGGGCAGACACGAGTCAGTGGTCGAAGTGAGTGGACATAAGCCGGCTTATTCAAAGGTAAGGCACTACCTGTTGAATTATTTCCAAACAGTGCTGAATTGGTTCTGACAAAATTGAAAGTCTACTCACTGAAATTACTGGTAAAGGTCTGTTTTGATTTTGGTGAAAATCTCATGAGAATTGAAGTTGAAGTAATGATAATGAAATGTTGAAAGTGACAGTAGTGAGTAAAGAGAAAGCAGTTGGACTGCAGAGAAAGAAATAAAAAAGCAGCTAAGTGAATTTAGTGTGATAGGTAATTGGTGAAGTGTTTGTGACAGCGAAGTCTCAATTGAATATAAAGCCGGGCTTGGACACCAATTTAGTGGGTTTGTGGTTTTGTGGGGTGTCTTCAAAGTAATTAAAATTTTGTAGAACGGAACTCTGGGAGTTCTAAGAAGTGCATTGTTCGGAGGTGACGCTCCAAATTTCTTGGGGACGCTCAAGATTTTCCTCTGGGAGGGATAGTCCGATTGGCAATCGTGGACAACTGGGGACGGTCCAAAATAGTTACTGACTGGGTCAGTTTACCGTTTGCACTTTTTTGGGTAGCAAAGTTCGGAACTTGGGCGTAGGACGCTTTTAAATTGTGTTAGGGCATTAGATATGTGACCACGGCCCGGGGCCGAGACTGGTTAAATTGATCACAAAAAACTCAGGGAGTTTATCGGTCGGACCGTTAACTTAAATTCTCGAAATTGTGTAGGTTTTGAAATGAGAGGCCTAAAATCTGTGCAGTTGTAATCATAGGACGTCTGTGTAATATATTAAGAGACTTGTCTGAGTCTGTGAGTCAGGCTGGTATTATTTTTAGATTGTGTGTGTGTGTGAGAATGCAAATAAGGCAGCTGAGAGGTGCATAGAGTATGAGGAAGTTAATAGAGACTGCTACACATTGCTGATGCCTGTATTTAAGACGCTGGTTTTGTTTATTACAATAATGTAAGTAAAGTTTTATTTCTTGCCATGACGGTATGACTTTTTGCTGGGTTTTGAGATAGGATACATAAACTGTTGATACTTAGGACCGTTATTTGGGTTCTGAGAAATGAAATTAAGTGATGTCTCTTTTGGTGTCGAAGTAAGATGTTTTAGGATTTTTAGATGGGTTTTGTTTCTGTTTGAGATAATATATACAGTTAAATTTTCTGTGTGCGTGTTGTTGAGTGACAACATGCGCAGTTTAAATTGGGCGCTGTTCCTTCCTCTTTTTAGTTTCAAAACACAAAGGCTGTTAGAATAAAAATTACTGTGTGAGGAACGGTTTGACTTTTGACTAGGGAAATAATATGCTTACTTTTGGGTCTATGAAGATATCATAACATTTTGGTGGAGATGCCAGGGTAAAAATAGTGAGCTCAGACGAGGGAGTCTGAAAAAAAAAAAAAACACCGTGAGATGAGCAAGGTGTTTAACTGACTCAGGATTTCAGAGAATCGAGTCAGCGGCGATCTTGAGTTTTAATGGTAAGTTGATTGTAAGAGAAAAATCAATGTTTACCATGTTGAAGTAATTCTGATGATATTACTAGAGGTGTTGTGACACAAGTGAAGAACAAGTTGTAAATGGGGACTCACAATTATGTTGATATGGATAAAGGACAGAAACAGTTTCTGAATTTTGAGGAGAATTTTGAAGCACTGAAGTTGAATTTTCTCTGTGCTTGGTGCCCTGTGTGGACCTATATTAGAGTTATAAGTCCAAAGGTTATGACCTGGAGGTCATTCATGGTGTTTAAAGAAGAACAGGAATTAGAAAAGATATTTAATGTCATATTTTGTGTAAATTGAGGGGGACTCACCACATATGTGTTCACCTTTTTAATTTAAAGTGACACAGACATTGACACACACATAAAGTTGTTAGGGGTGAGTTACTTCCTCTTTTAATTTTAAACTGCAACACATGTGTGCATTGGACTAGAATTTCATTTGGGCTAGTTAAAGATAAAGATGACCTGTGTCAGCCCCACAGGTGGGAAATTTCTTTTGTTAAAGCAAAAGCGCAAAGTTATGCAGTAGAAATCAGAAAACACTGGAATGCCATAAAATAAAATAGAACAGAATGATGTATACAATAGAATAAAATAAGAATACCAAAACTATATACAACTGAGTGAGAAAATACAAACTACAACTTTGTCAAAGAAAGAATTGCACACATAGCTGTCTTATTGTATGTATGAGGGTTCTGGTAAAGCACTAGTTCTGGTAAAGTAAAAGATTGTGTTCAAAGTTTTATGCTCTGGAGGCCAAAAGTCGTGTGTAGAGAAGAACATGTCTTAGAAACGGACAGTAAAGGTCACATTTTGTCTAATATAGGGAGAATTGTCCCATATGTGTTTATTTCTCTTCTCTTTTAAGAGGACAGACGCAGTTACTGAGGGTTGTCTACTTCCCCTTCCTGATTGTAAACAAGCAGTGTGTGTGAGACGATTATGAAAGGATTGGGTGAATGAAGTAAAAAAAAAAAAAGTAAAAAAAACAAAAAACAAAAAACTGACAAATGCAAAATTAGTATACTTAAAAGTCTGTGTGAGAAGAGGGTGTATTGTTTTTAGACCAAGACTTAGTAAAACTAAATAGACAGACGAGTTAAATTATGAGAAGATGAAGCGAATGCATGCTTAAGTAAAAGTAATAAAATGACATTAATTACAGGTTTTAGAAAAGGGACATACCGAGGAAAATAAATACATGAACTAATAATTACATTAATGAATTGAAAACGCACGTACACAAACTGTTACATGTGACATTATTGTTGGAAAGTTAATACACACATGAAATAAAGAAAGCAGTTTACACTCCTTTAATTTACAAAACCAGTGTGTCCCCTAGGCCTGATAACACCCTTGCCCAGTTGGCCCCCGTATCAGGTGAGCATGGAAGGCTGGATAGCCCATGACGGGTAAGATCCCACCTCGATACCCTGGGACAACCTAAGGCAGGCACAGTCACGATTGCTCGCTAAGTCCCTAAGTGAGCCTGGAGTCACTGGAGGAGATGGGACTAAAAGGTAAAGCCGCTGCGCAAAGGCATAGGGGAAAGGTCGTTAACAATGACCAGTGGTGAGCCAAAGACAGAAAACACACCCTGTCAAGAGGAGTCTGAAACACTGCAAAAGAAACATTTACAAGATCACAGGGATCACAAAGAAACATTGATAAAAATTACACATACAAACAGAAAATGCACTAACCTTTTAAAGATAAGCTCATGAAGATTAATGCGATTAAAACCTGGCTACGAATACAAACATATGTAATTAAATAAGGTTGCTAATTTCAGGAGTGTTAAAATGGTGTGGATGTTGAATAAAATACACTTGGATAAAGAAGCGTTGAGGAAAAACTCAAAAGAAGTTAGATGACAAGGAAATCAGTTATACGAAAAAGTGATTAAAGTAGTTTAAAAAGAGTGACTTAGCAGTGCTTTTGCACTGAGTGATCAAAACAAGTGATTAGTATAGAAGGAAAATGAAAATAATTGAATAATGGCATGGGGTTTAAAAAAGTATTTCTCTTGCCAAGTTAAATTGTTGAGATATGGCTGAGTATGCAAAAAGTTCGAGAGCTCGTGTGAATGTGGACAGAGGACCTTGCTGTGTGTGTGTGATTGAGGCCTTAAAGGAGGGGTAGATTGTTAAGAGGTGGAAATTTGATTAAGAGGTTTATAAATTAGTGTTGACACATTGTTATAAGGTGTTAGGCTGAATCTGAGTATGGTAAAGTGCTTAAAGGGGGATATTGTGTACAAAACGGTGAAGCTTTTTACGAGGTTTTCAGTGTGTTGAATGGGTGAAATTTCAGATTGTTGAAGATTTTTGAGGTTGTTGTTTTATTTTTAAAGAGGGAGTTTTAATAAACATGGACATGTTTAAGGGGGGTTTGTAACAGTGCACTTAGAAAGAAAAACCTGTCAGGTGATTTTGTTTTGTACTTTGATGAGCTAATACTCAGCTCTCTCTTTTTTCTCATTTTGTTCTAAGCAGGCCTGCAAAAGAAAACAATGAATAACGGCACCGACAATAGTCTCAGGAAAACAAAAAATAAGGTGACCTTTTCCAGATTACAATGGGCGAAGGAAAGAGGCCACGTGTGGGGATCTGATCAGATTGTGAGTTCCTGTCTAAAAGGATTGCAGCGAGCCAATCCAATCCAAAAGTATAAAGAACTATTTTCCTAGAAACAACTAAAAAGAAAATAAATGATTATATAAATTAACTGAGTTTACTGAAAGTGGAAAATGTGATTATTTGTGCGGACGTTTACCACTACCCGATGTTAATGCGTGTGAGTGAATGTGTGGGAATGGACAGGTGAATGGACGGACCAGGCAGACCATAGGTTGGACCAACTGGATAATGACAAAAGACTGGACTAAGGTTGGACACATGACTGATAACTGTTCTGTTTTAAGTTTTCTTTTATAACACAGGTTGGATCAAGTGGGGAAAGTGAGTATGAAATGTGAAGTTCTGGTTAACACACAGGTTTCTGTTTCTAGGACGTTTCAAGGATGCAGGCTGTGGATGGAGCCAAGAAAGGATTTGACATGATGATTAATTTGATTTCATTCCTTAAACACAGGTTTGAAGCTCCGGAGCATTTATACATAATATGATAGGACTAAACTTTTCTTTTAATTCCCTGACCTGAGTGAAGGATTTTGAGTTTGTAACACATGAGATGTGTCACAAAAAGGGGAGGTGTTACAGGATTTTAGGGTTAATTTGAAAGGGGTTTTAGGATTACTCGATGACATTCTAGAATAAGAGGTTATAATTTAGGCGTGCACATACAGATATGTCAAAGGAAAATTGTATATATATGCGATTAGCTACATGAAATGTGCTGTTTTAGGGTTACTAAGCAAATGTCTACGTGACCTTTACCTAACAACCTTTGTGATGATAAACTTGTTTACCGACTTGCTCTCTTGTAGAACATACAGACTTAGGAAAGGGGAACCTCAGCTCTGAGTTCTGAGAATAACTCTGTTAAGTTGACAGGAAACACGTCGAGACAGCCATATAGGGCAAATGTGTTAGAGCTTGTAATTAAATGTGGGACTTGAAAAGAGGAAGCAAATTTGGTACAGGACGTACTTGAGATGATCAGATGAGAGAAGGAGAAGGTCAGGAATAGTTTAAACTAAGATTGAGAAATTAAATTGGGTGAAAGGGGGGTGTAGCAAGTAGATTCAGGGCAGCTCACAGCCCGGCGTAAACGCAAGGTGCTGTCACACAGCTTAAGTTATTTGGTTGATTTATTTTATGACAAAATAATAAGGAAATATTGAAAATATACAACACGTTGAGGAGATCTCTTTTGTTATATTTTAGTGTTTAACATGGAAAATGCCTCTCTGGAGCTTCTCTCCTGAGGCTACCCCACCAAAAGAAGCTTATTTATAGAGACTATGTCAGCTCCCAAACAGACAACAACAAACCAAGATTAGCAATAAACAATCTAAATATAAATAATAACAAATAAAGAACAATACAGAATCCAAATCTGAACCGAAGAACAAAATAGTGAAATGTGGATTATTAAATATTAGGTCTCTCTGTTAAAAGAAGTCTCTGTTAGCTGACGCCAAGCGGTCGCAGCAGATGGCTGCCCGTACCTGAGCATGGTTCTGCCGGAGGTTTCTTCCTGTTAAAAGGGAGTTTTTTCTTCCCACTGTTGCCGAGGTGCTTGCTCAGTAGGGGGTCACAAGATTGTTGGGTTTTTCTCTGTATATATGAAATATTTTTAATGTGTATCTGCTCATTATCTTGTTTTATGTACTTTAATAATGAAGGCTTGTAGAGGCCAGTTTTTACTCACAAACAAGTGCTCAGCCAGACTGAAAAACAGGAAGTTTTAGTGCACAAGGCATATTAATAAATATAGACACAAAAAGAGGAACTCCCCATATAAACAACGTTCAAAAATGTGTGAAGTATAAAGTACCGAAATAACACTATATACAGTTAAGCCCATAATTATTCATACCCCTGGCAAATTTTGACTTAAAGTTACTTTTATTCAACTAGCAAGTTATTTTTTGACTGGAAATGACACAGGCGTCTCACAAAAGATAATAAGATGATGTACAAGACGCATCATTGTGGAAAAAAATATTTCTCAGCTTTTATTTACATTTGAGCAAAAAGTATCATGTCCAGAATTATTCATACCCTTTACAAACTGTCACAGTCTCTGGGAAAATCCAAAGTTCCATACCATTCCAAATAGTCAAAGCTGTTCTAAAGCATCCTAATTACCCTGATTAATTGGAAATAGCTGTTTTGATCAACTCAACAGGTGAAAAACAGCAGCTCTCTGCAGGTGGTCTGTGGACATTCATGGCTAAGACAAAGGAACTCAGTGAGGACCTGCAGCTGTGCATTGTGGCTGCTCACAAGTGAGGAATGGGCTACAAGGCCATATCCAAATGTTTTCAAGTTCCAGTGGCTACAGTGCAAAGTATTATTAAAAAATACAAGATGTTCCGCACTGTGGAAAATCTCAGAGGACGTTGTCGGAAGCCAAAAGTGAAACCTGTGCTGGCCAGGAGAATAGTGAGAGAGGTGAAAAAGAATCCAAGGATCACCACCAAGGCCATTCTGGTGAATCTGGGCTCTGCTGGTGGCAATGTCTCAAGGCAGACAGTCCAACGGACACTGTTGGGTTCCACGGATGCAGACCAAGGAAAACGCCACTTCTCCAGGCACTTCTAAGGCATGCAAAAGCTCATTTGGCCTTTGCAAATGCTCATCTGGACAAAGAAGAAGATCTCTGGTCTTCAGTGTTATGGTCAGATGAAACAAAAATTGAATTATTTGGTCATAATGATGTTGCCTTCATTTGGCACAAAAATGGAGAAGCCTTCAACCCAAAGAACACCATCCCCACTGTCAAACATGGTGGTGGGAACCTAATGCTTTGGGGGTGTTTTTTAGCCAATGGACCATGGAACCTAATCACAGTAAACAGCACCATGAAAAAAGAGCAATACATGAAAATTCTCAACAACAACATCAGGCAGTCTGCAGAAAAACTTGGCCTTGGGAACCAGTGGACATTTTAGCACGACAATGACCCAAAACATACAGCAAACGTGGTGAAGAAATGGTTAGCAGACAACAACATTAACGTTTTGCAGTGGCCTAGCCAGAGTCCTGACTTGAATCCAATTGAGAATCTGTGGAGGGAGCTAAAGATCAGGGTGATGGCAAGAAGACCCTCCAACCTGAAAGATTTGGAGCTCATTGCTAAAGATGAATGGGCAAAAATGCCTGTGGAGACATGCAAAAAGCTGGTCTGCAATTATAGGAAGCGTTTGATTGCTGTAATAGCCAATAAAGGCTTTTTTCTATTGATTATTGAGAAGGGTATGAATAATTCTGGACATGATACTTTTTGCTAAAATATAAATAAAACCTGAGAAATATTTTTTTCCACAATGATGCCTCTTGTACATCGTCTTATTATCTTTGGGGAGACACCTGTGTCATTTCTGCTCAAAAAAGAACTTGCTTGTTGAACAAAAGTAACTTTAAGTCAAAATTCGGCAGGGGTATGAATAATTATGGGCTTAACTGTAAGTCACAGCTGATGATTCTAATGTTAGAGAGCTCTTGAAACTGGCGTCTGAGCTGTGCAGAGGTCTCTCTTAAGACAGGTACTTATGTAGGTTAGCATAAGGTTGAGTCCAACAGAAGCAAGGCACCCTAAATGCGCACAGCATGCAGCAGGGGTGGCCAAAATAATATAGGAAACAGCACATGTAGGGAGAGAACACTCACTAAAAGTTCTGACTACACATAGTGTGGTGGCATATGTGAACTCGCAGGCGTTCAACTATGACATCATTAGCACAACAGAGACTGAGTAAAGTTTTAGATGCTCGAAATCTGACATTTACACATGAAGGAATCAATATGGCAGATTTAATGGGATTAGGAGGACCTAATTATTGTACTAAGAAAGCAGAACTTGAAGGGAAAGTCAGGGAAGATTTAAAAGCAGGACCTGTTGGGATTGGGGATTTAGAGATTTTTTATTGCTATCATATAATCTGCCTTAGAATGACTGTATTAATAACGTGTTGTACAGTATTATTTTATGTTTGTCATAACAGTGACCTCTCTATTTACAGGTTGAGTTCATTTTATACACAGTGCATAACTGTGCTTGTTTAGAGTTGATGTTCCGTCCAAAAGGGTTTTAAGCTTCACTGGTGAGAGTGTCCAGATGATACATGTTGAGGGAAGATGAGAACATAGCAGGTTAATTGCATGCACGCTTACAAACACACATGATTTAAATATAGGCCAGGCCAAAGGCCTGGACTTGATGCAGCTTTCAACTTTACAGCTCCTAACTTGCAGGAATGGCGTGGAGTGTAATGAATGAATGCAAAACATGCTTACAGACACAAACATGACAGGGGTTTATTTTACAGGGTAAAGGTGGACCACAGGTTGCTTTGTTTCTGCTTAGCAACTACTGAGGTAAAAGGTGTTAAAGATAAATATGCAATAAGTGAACAGGAAACATGTGAGGGTGAGCCGGGTGAAACAAAATGTTGTAGATAATGGAAACTTGTCTAACTGGCATTAACAGTAACTTTTGCATGTTATGTATATGCTTGAAGCCAAAAGAGGCGTAAATCCTGATAGAAAACTTTGAAGTGTGCTTTCTAGCGGAGATTTAGGCTGACAGGGGGATGGTGTGTATTTTACTCGGGTTGTGTTTAATAAAACTAAAAGCGTTGTTCACACACATGAAGAGTATTGAGATTAAATAAAGTTAATATAATGGATAGAGCCCAGAACATGATAATATATAAGTGAAATCAAATGCAATGTTTGATTTCACTTTTATTGGGAAATAATAAGGCTAGAAATGTGAGTAACCTATGTTTAAACTATGAAAACACCTGGGTTCATTTCCATAGAAAAACTGTAGAAAATACAAGAACTGATGTAAGGAGGACCAAGTTAGAAAATGTACGTGAAGATGGTCTCATGAAGAGATCTGCTGTTGGTGTGTGCTGAGACTGGACGAGTATTTTAAACAAGTGAAGGAGAAACGGTTGAGTGTGTGTTTCAGTGTAGATATGCGCTTGATATTCATATATATATGTAGATATGGGGAGTTTTGATAGTTATTTTAAATGGCACCTCAATAGTTTCCAAATATAGAAAAATAAATAATTTTTTGAACAATAATTAGCCAAGAAATGTGTATTGAACTCTCCACATACATTAAAACTGCGCAACTCTCCGTGGTCCATGCAATCAAGCAACTGTTACATATCTGCATTAAACTAGCCAACATAGACTCACCGCCACATGATACAGGATGTTGCCCTGCAGCGGGGGCAGAAAATCATTTGCAAATCAGGGATCTTATGTTGATTATCATATCCTTACTTATGTACACACACACACACACACACACAGAAGGGGAAATTTCAAAACAAAACAAAAAACAACTTCCCTTATCCTGTCAAGCGCAGGAGCAAAATAAAAATCTCTTTGGGCTCTGTTAAAAATCTCTTTAGTAAAAGTGTAATAGGCCAAACCTAAGAGGTTGGGCAACCCGGAAAGTCCCTCCAGTATCAGGAGTTAATAGTCAGGAAACATTTCTCACCTTAACGCCTTCTTTCTGAAAAACCACTGACTCATAGATGCAGATAGACATACAAGTGCACATACATCCACATGTGCATTTAGACATTAAACGTGTAGACGCATGTACACACACATTGGCACACAGGCACAGAGTCTAACTGAAGAGCTTAACAAAGCAGACGTGGCAGTAGGGTTTGTCATTTTGCCTGATATGATATTGTGAACCAACTTTGAATAATGACAGGAACCTTAGATGAACACAGTAGGTAAGTAAGGTGTAGCAGAGAGAGGCTGTTTGTTTTTTATCCCTTACAGAAGAAGATTTCCACTAGAGAGGGACCCAGAAGAGGAGCGGAGATCACTTAAGCATGAAGTGTTTTCAAGTGGGAGCTGGTGTTTTATTACTGGACCACCTAGAGGACATGAGGTTATTGTCTGATTTGCTGAGTCAGGGGGCGGCTAGAGAGGGTAAGAGCGACACAGTGGACTTGGGAATGGTGGTTTCGGCGCCCATGGTGCCATTAATGGATCTAGAGGTGACAGAGTGGGTCGAGCGGTGACACAAGACACAGTATAGTGACCTCTTGTGGACAAGAGGTCAAGAGAGGGAAATGTGGAATTACAGGGATTATTTTACATAACCATCATCTTATCATTGCATTAATTATCATTTCATCAAAGCGTTTATTGAAGCTGCTGGCATTATGTTATAATTTATATTATAGGGGTTATCATAATCAAATATTAACATGTTTATTACAGGTGCAGTTATAACTACTTTAAAATGATTGAGTTAAATATATATATCAAAACTCATATGCTGAGTATATTGTTACAGTAAAATAGTAGCTGAGCAAAGGCCTGAATGTATTCAGCTTCTTGTGGTATTTGAGTTTGCCTAGTTACAGGTGACAGAAGGATGTCCAGTCCATGGTGACCTCAAAGGCCTGAGATCATCACCATATTCGGAAGAGGATGCCAGAACGAGGAACCTCTGTGTTTGCATTTAATTCTTAAAATACATGAATGTTCTGTACATGCAAATTATGTGCTTGTAAACGCAAGAAGGGGCGTTACAATACCCTGATGTTATAAAAGCAATCTAGAGTGTATTTTGGGTAGAGATGTACAACTGTTTTGCAGTTTACACCTCTCCACGCTGCGTGCATTAAAATCAATTGTTTGACCAACCTCTTCTGGACTATCATTGTTTTACTCTCATCCTCAATTTCGAACTCGTAACAGGTCCCAGAATCCGTTTTGAGTAGTGAGGAGCAGAGCTACTCCAACAACAGGAGAGGAGACTTAACACAGAGCCAGGAGAAGACTGAAGAGTTGGTATCCAAGGGAGAGTAATTTGAGCTTACTTTGTCGGCAGGTATAGGTTTGCGAGAGGGGGAGGCCTGGTCCAGATGAGCATGTGAATGAGGTAGTCCAGAGAAGTTCCAACGAAGAGACAGGCAGATGAGACTAAGTGGGAAATGCATACCAGAGCTGTGGTGGAACAGGAGCAACCAGTGATTGGGTTGGGGATAAATGCAGGCAGAGTGAGATTATTTTCCGTGGACTTGACTGGAGCTAGAGAAAACAAGATTAGTACAAATTTTACGAGAGCAAGAAATATGAGCGGCCGAAACTAATGCTGGTTAGCTGATGTTCTGGCGAAGAATATTTGTCAACGCTGGTCTTAAATACTGCCATGTTAGTCAGTCTATGGTGTGGCTCCAGCAAGGAATGACAATCTCCACCCAGAGGAGGAGACATGAAGCACAGCAGGAAAAACATTGCCGACCATGACAATAATGTTTTAATCTTTGCACTAGGACATCCTATGAAACTCAAATTACATGCATTCAAGTATGCATGAGAGATACATGTTTCAAAATGACAGGGAGCATCGAGAACACCTAGAGAGGGTGCAAAAAATTACGCACATACAGAGCACAGCAGCAAGCACAACACAAATTTTAGGCCATTTGCTCTAGCTAGTGGTCATTGCAACGCTTGCATGTGTGTGTTGCGTCTGATTGGGCAGTGCATGCAAAATACTTCTGTACTCTGTACTGTTGTTTGACTCCGTTGCAAAGATAAATAAAACTCACAAAGACAGCTTGGTTATGTGCACCTTGATTTAGATCAGAATACCTCAACTCTATCCATTCGTTTCCTCCTGTTTATTTATCAGCTGTGGAAGGTCTGGAGCCTATCACACACTCAAAAAATTCCCATATGAATGTACATTAAAAAAAATCATGGAAAGTATTTCCATGTGATTTATTACTGTATTTTAGCACAATGCAATTCTGTTATTCGAACTCAGTGTACTTGAGTTGGACAAACTTAATTAATTGATGACATATCAACTTATTTACTGCAGTTGAGTGCAGTTTAATTTAATTCACTCCATCCAACCCATACAAATTACGTTAGTCCAAGAAAAATACTTAATGCTAAAAGAAAGGAATTTATTAATATGGAAATCCTTTCTATGATTATTTTAAGTTCATTTAGAGGTATTTTAAATCAAACTAAAGATTATCATGAGAGTAAACCCTGCTTGTCATAAAAGTTGCCACATTTGATCGTGCATAGCAAAAAGTGTACTCACAGTCATCTTTGGGGTTAAGCTGGACATGAGTAATAACTAACTAACAAGTAAACCAAGCCTTGGCCTTCTTAAAAATGCTGGCTTGGCACAGTTAAGTAAGATTTGGGTATGGAATTTATATAGTGTGACTGCTAGCTGTGCCCAAGTACAGATCCTCCATGCTTCCTCAACAACAGCTTCTTCTGTAAACATTTTTTTAGTAATTAAATTTTTTTTTAAAGAAAAACAAAGCAATTTCACAATTTCTGCTATTAAGAAAAAAACAGATAAAATCATACATCATACATTTTCAAAAGCCTGTTATGTGTATAACAGAGACTGTTTATAAGGATTTTAAAAATCTGTCACAGTGGTGTCTTTGTGTCTGATCTTATTGCATATCTATATGTAGACATTTCCTTTTCAGAGTGCAAAATTATAGGAGGAGACTGTATATAAACATTTTTTACTATGGTCTGTTGGAGGGACTTTAATGCATATTGGGCTGAATATATCACCAAAAATGTGTCTCTTATTTTGTCAATGTAGCTGTAAGAGTTGCTGCTAGCAGTGCTCAGCTATTTGGCAGAGAGGGGGATGTTACCAATACAAGCAAGCATTTTCTTTTACTGGGACCCAAGTTACTTGTGTCATTTTTTTCCAGGTGTGCCCACACAGAGCACCTTTTTTTGTTTGTTTTATGTCTCTCTGATATAGGATCATTTAACAAACCAAACTGAAATGTCTGTCAAAATACAGCTGTCCACTAACTTAGCTATCTCAACTATGTTAGGCTGGTGTTGGAGCCATTCATTCATTTTAATCATTTTTGAAATGTAATAAAAACTTCTTGCTGCTTTCAGGTATTAAATACTATCCTTGTGTTCCAAACACCTGATCAGACATTACTGAAGGTCTGGAAACAAACAAAAGAATTATTGAGGCAGTTCAAATAAATCACTACTAAAGTTGATTAATTTTTGTTGAATAAAATATGATTATTTACACCATAGGAGGAAAAAAACATACTGTTGCTCACAAACACAGAGTTTCACTAAATTAAAAAAACAATCAAAATCTCTTGTTCTAAATTTTGTATGAAGTGAATTGAATAGTTAAGGTAAGGCAAATATGTTGTGTTAAACCCACAAAATAGAATAATTCTCACTTCTGTCTCAGTCCAGGTGAATGGTGTTTCAACCATTTTGTGACAAAATGTTCAGAAAATATGCACCAATGTAAAGTAAGGCTATTACTGTTTTTATCTTTAAAAAAGCACACTCAGTTCACAAGATTTTACTCAGACGTGTGAAACCTTTTGAAAATCTTAAAGAGCTTTTGTTTAATTTCTTTTGTTCTAAGACAGTACACAAAAGGATTTACAAGACATGGACCGAGGACTGCACCAATTACTAAACCTTGGCGTTCCTCAAGAGTTAATACCACACCAAACCTGGTGAAGATAATGCGAACAAACGCAGGACAGTAATGAACGATTACACAAATTAAATGACTCACAAGAGTGCTCCCTATTTTCTTTTTTTCATTATTTGAAGATAATTTTACAAAAAGTAAGATTCCACAATATGTAAGACAAATGAAAACAAAAGTGAAAAATAAAATAAAAAACATTATAATGGCAGCTTCATTGAAATATTTCTCTGGGTTAACACAGGTTGTTCGTATTATAGCAGCAAAGTCACAGAAGCTGTATTTCAGCCTTGAACTGCAGTGTGGGAGGGGGACAACTGTTGCAGGCATATAACACATAAAACACCAGTTAACAAACCACAAGATGAATGTAAGA
This sequence comes from Oreochromis niloticus, assembly GCF_001858045.2. Classification (NCBI taxonomy): domain Eukaryota; kingdom Metazoa; phylum Chordata; class Actinopteri; order Cichliformes; family Cichlidae; genus Oreochromis; species Oreochromis niloticus. Next base: position 30,223,926 of record NC_031979.2, read on the forward strand.
ACAACAACACGTGTGTTTGTTAAATAACTGTGATACTGGAAAGGATAAATTATTGCAATGAATCTATCCAAAGCCATAACTGCTAAAACAAATGACTCCATCGATGTTCCCAAAGTGAAAACACACATTTGAATTAAACACTCCACATAGGATATAGTATTAACACCTGCGAGTAGAACCCCAATCATTGTTGGACTGCAACTGGAGGTGTACACTATATCAACAACAGCAAGGTTGCAAATCAGAAGATACATTGGTTTATGTAATCTCTTGTCAGAAATAATAAACATGATATTTGCAATATTGGCAAGAACAGCGAGAAGATAGGTTATTAGTATAACCACACCAACAGCAGTAGGTCTACTGAGTGTGTCAAAACCACCTATAATAAAGTGTGTTACATTGATTGAAGCATTCTGTAAAGACATATTGTTTTGAAGTTGAAGAAGAAGAAGGAAAAAACCAAAGCAAATATGGATAAAGTACGTGGTAAATCTTCTTCTTTATCAGATTTCACAAACACCTCTGAGCTCAGTCAAACACCTTTGCTTTTACTGGCCAATATTTAAACTTTTCATTTTAAGGCTTGGAAGAACAGTAAGTTTTGATTGGACACCTCCCTCTTCCAATCAAATTAGACATAAGAATGTGAAATGTCTTTATTGCATCAGATATTGCAAAAAGATGATGTCATCCCCTAAATGGCAGGATAAAAGTTGAAAAGGTAGTGCTCACATGATTACAATAACCCAGTGGTTCCCAAACTTTTTGCTTTAGATGGGGAAACTGTTCATGAAGTACAGTGAGAGAGAGAGAGAGAGAGAGAGAGAGAGAGAGAGCGATGTGCAGGAAGTGTGATTTTATCGTGGTGGAAGCAAAACAGCCAAAGTAAGAAGGAAATAATGACGATGTTTATCAAATGTGAAGCGTAGTTTTGATCTTCTTTTGCTGCTGGTTCAGTGAATTTGGTCAGAGAGTGACAAAACCGGCAGCATCAGAAGCTATGAGATGTCTGCTTTCAGTAACGACGGCGTGTCTGTGTATGTCCCGTCGAGTGAAAGTGAAAGCCGACATCTCACAGATGCATCGGGTCCGTGCTTTGTGTTTACATCTTTGTGTGGAATCCGTTTACCTGCTCTCATTTGCTGGTTTAGCTGTTTGGTGGTTGTTGAAATAGTTTTGTGAGCTTTAACCTGAGAACCTCGCGTTTCTGGCTAAATACATTTATATTTAAAAATCGATTCAGGATTTAATAAATCGATCGGAAAAATCGATTACTGAAACCCTCCCCTAGTTGGCACCACCGTTGTGCAGGTGATGCCAAAGGCAAGATATGCTTTATCATATTTTCTAGTCTTTGGCTTGGAAGGAAGTTGGTTTGGAAGCATATTTGGTGATGCTTCATTTCTGCTTTGCGTTTGTGTGGGAGCCCTGTTAAAACCCTGTCTATTATGTTAACATTCTTTTGAATCTTAATACATTATTGCATTGTGTTTTGAGAAAGGGGTTCTTGATTTATCTTTGGATTTCAATTCAATTCAGTTCAATTTTATTTATATTGCACTAAATCACAACAACAGTCGCCTCAAGGCACTTTATATTGTACAATAGATTCTACAGTAATTCATACAGAGAAAAACCCAACAATCAAATGACCCCCTATGAGCAAGCACTTTGGCGACAGTGAGAAGGAAAAACTCCCTTTTAACAGGAAGAGGGGCGGCCATCTGCTTCGACCGATTGGCGTGAGAGAAGGAAGACAGGATAGAAGGCATGCTGGAGAGACAGAGGTTAATAACAGGTACGATTCAATGCAGAGAGGTCTAGTGAGTGAGAAAGGTGACTGGAAAGGAAAAACTCAATGCATCATGGAAATCCCCCAGCAGCCTATGCCTATTGCAGCATAGCTAAGGGAGGATTCAGGGTCACCTGGTCCAGCCCTAACTATATGCTTTAGCAAAAAGGAAAGTTTTAAGCCTAATCTTAAAAGTAGAGATACTTTCTGTCTCCTGAATCCAAACTGGAAGCTGGTTCCATAGTAGAGGGGCCTGAAAACTGAAGGCTCTCCCTCCCATTCTACTTTTAAATACTCTAGGAACAACAAGTAGGCCTGCAGAGTGAGAGTGAAGTGCTCTAATAGGGTGATATGGTACTACAAGGTCATTAAGATAAGATGGGGCCTGATTATTTAAGACCTTGTATGTGAGGAGCAGGATTTTGAATTCAATTCTGGATTTAACAGGAAGCCAATGGAGGGAAGCCAATACAGGAGAAATCTGCTCTCTCTTTCTAGTCCCTGTCAGGACTCTTGCTGCAGCATTTTGGATTTTTTAGGATTTTCAGGGAGTTTTTGTCAGGGTTCCTGGGTCGTTGACCCAGCATTTTCAGTTCATGTTCACTGTTTATCTTCCATATGTTCCACTTCCTGTTTTATTGTGTTAGCCTTATTCTGTGTGCATTATGTTCTAGTTGTCTTCCCATTTATCATTAGTCAGATTAAGTCCAGCTGTTTAGTCACCTGCCCCTAAGTACGTTTCTGGTTCTTAGTTATTTTTTAAATTTAGTTCCATTTCATGTCCAGGTTGTCTTGTTTGCACCTGTGTTTTCTCCTTGTATTTAGTCAGCCTCATCACTGAAAATCATCTGCAAAGCGCAGCACAAGCGTGCCAGCGTGTACTGGCACATGTGATCTACCTTCATACAACCAATAGAAACAAAGCCTACAGCTAACTTCAACCACACAATGAATGAAAACATGGTAGAAAAGTTGATTCTATGCCTATCCAAGTGCAAGGAAATTCATGACACTGGTTCATGGCATAGAAGTTCAAGGCATACAGGGATCTCTGTAGGAAGGCAGTGTTGCGGTAACAAATTTCGAGTGAATTGGGCATGCCATGTTTTTTAAATAGTGAAAAAAATTGTTGTATTTAGATGGGTATATGTGTAGTTTCTGTTTATTCATTGAATACCTTGGTTGTTATCTGAAAGAATATTAACATTAACATTATTTCTAACCTCTAATCTAGTGATTTACACTACCCTTTTTAAACACTAGGAATATACAGTGCACCATTGTCCGCTGGTTTTGCTGACATGTAATGTAGATGAACACAATCAACTTTTGGAGAATATTAACATTATATTAAATACACTTGTTGTCAGCTCCAAAATAATGTAATTGTCACAACGAGAGCTTTGCGGTACAGATTGGACCCAAAACAGATTCAACTCAGAAACTCAACGTACGTGTCAAGATTTATTTACAACACGTGAGACGGTAGAACATGCTCATGACAGGTACAGTCACTATATACAGGTAAGTGAAAACAATGACTGTGGGCAAAATCTACACAAGTGAACTAGTGGCTGGGGATCTATATAAAAGGGCAAGGGCAAACACACACTACTGTGGGCAATGATAAATCTAAATGCACTTGGACTGACGTGACAGTTAAATATTACAAAAATGACGTTTATTTCCAAAACATGAACGAAGGTTATAACTATGAGGATAGCCGAAATGCTAGAACTAGGTACGTGGGCTAAGTACTGTGAGTAGAGCTGTGGGTGAATATGAGCATGAGAATGGGGTCCCAGAATCCGGTTTTAGTAGCGAGGAGCAGAGCTACTCCAACAACAGGAGAGGAGACTTAACACAGAGCCAGGAGAAGACTGAAGAGTTGGTATCCAAGGGAGAGTAATTTGAGCTTACTTTGTTGGCAGGTATAGGTTTACGAGAGGGAGAGGCGAGGCCCAGATGAGCATGTGAATGAGGTAGTCCAGAGAGGTTCCGACGAAGAGACAGGCAGATGAGACTAAGTGGGAAATGCATACCAGAGCTGTGGTGGAACAGGAGCAACCAGTGATTGGGTTGGGGATAAATGCAGGCAGAGTGAGATTATTTTCCGTGGACTTGACTGGAGATAGAGAAAACAAGATTAGTACAAATTTTACGAGAGCAAGAAATATGAGCGGCTGAAACTAATGCTGGGTAGCTGATGTTCTGGCGAAGAATATTTGTCAACACTGGTCTTAAATACTGCCATGTTAGTCAGTCTACGGTGTGGCTCCCGCAAGGAATGACAATCTCCACCCAGAGGAGGAGACATGAAGCACAGCAGGAAAAACATTGCCATCCATGACAGTAATGTTTTAATATTGGTACTAGGACATCCTATGAAACTCAAATTACATGCATTCAAGTATGCATGAGAGATTCATGTTTCAAAATGACAGGGAGCATCGAGAACACCTAGAGAGGGTGCAAAAAATGATGCACAGGCAGAGCACAGCAGCAAGCTCAACACAGATTTCTCGCTCTAGCTAGTGGTCATTGTAATGCTTGCAGTGTTGTTGCGTCTGATTGGGCAGTGCATGCAAAATATTCTGTACTCTGTTGTTTGACTCCGTTGCAAAGATAAATAAAACTCACAAAGCTTGGTTATGTGCACCTTGATTTAGATCAGAATACCCCAACCCTACCCATTCGTTTCACTCTTAGGCACAGTTAAGTAAGATTTGGGTATGGAATTTATATAGTGTGATCGCTAGCTGTGCCCAAGTACAGCTCCTCAATGCTTCCTCAACAACAGCTACTTCTGTAAACATTTTTTAAGTAATTAACAAATTTGTTAAAAAAAACAACCCAAAAGCATTTCACAATTTCACTCATACATTTTCAAAAGCCAGTCATGTGTATAGGAGAGACTGTGTATAAGGCTTCAAAATCTGTCACAAACGTGTCTTTGTGTCTGACCTTAATGCATATATACATGTAGAAGTTTCCTTTTCAGAGTGCAAAATTATGGGAGGAGACTGTATAGAAACATGAATTACTAAAGTCTGTGGCAGGCAATTTAATGTATATTAGGTTGAATTTTGAGAGTGGCTCTGCTCCTCTCAAAATAACGTGTCCTATTTTGCACATGTAGCGGTAAGAGTTGCTGCTAGCAGTGCTCAGTTATCTGGCATGAGAGGGAGATGACACCAAGACATACATGCATCTTCTTTTACAAGGTGCCAATTTACTTGTGTCAGTTTTTTCCAGGTGTGCCCCCACTGAGCAATATTTATCGTTATTTATAGCTATCTCAACTATGTTACACTGGTGTTGGAGCCATTCTTTCATTTTGATCATTTTTGAAATGCAATAAAAATTTGTTGCTGCTTTCAGGTATTAAATACTATCCTTGTATTCCAAACACCTGATCAGACATTACTGAAGGTCTGGAAACAAACAAAAGAATTACAGAGGCAGTTCAAATAAATCATTACTAAAGTTGATTCATTTTTGTTGATTAAAATATGATTATTTACAGCACAGGAGGAAAATACATACTGTTGCTCACAAATACAGTTTCACAAAATGTAAAAAAACGTTTCATTCTAAATTTCTAAATTTCATTCTAAATTTTGAATGAAGTGAATTGAATAGTTAAGGTAAGGAAAATATCTTGTGTAAAACCCACAAAGTAGAATAATTCTCACTTCTGTGCCAGTCAAGGTGAATGGTTGGTGTTTCATTTTGTGACAAAATGTTCAGAATGTTTGCAACACCATCAGTTAAGGCTATTACTATATTCATCTAAAAAAAAAGCCAAAGCCATAAATGCTAAAACAAATGACTCCATCAATGTTCCCAAATGGAAAACACACATTTGAATTAAACACTCCACATAGGATATAGTATTAACACCTGCGAGTAGAACCCCAATCATTGTTGGATTGCAACTGGAGGTGTACATTATATCAACAACAGCAAGGTTGCAAATCAGAAGATACATTGGTTTATGTAATCTCTTGTCAGAAATAATAAACATGATATTTGCAATATTGGCAAGAACAGCAAGAAGATATGTTATTAGTATAACCACACCAACAGCAATAGGTCTACTGAGTGTGTCAAAACCACCAATAATAAAGTGTGTTACATTGATTGAAGCATTCTGTAAAGACATATTGTTTTGAAGTTGAAGAAGAAGAAGGAAAAAAGCAAAGCAAATATGGATAAAGTACGTGGTAAATCTTCTTTATCAGACTTCACAAACACCTCTGAGCTCAGTCAAACACCTTTGCTTTTACTGGCCAATATTTAAACTTTTCATTTTAAGGCTTTGAAAGAACCGTAAGTTTCAATTGGACAGCTCCCTCTTCCAATCAAATTAGACATGAGAATGTGAAATGTCGATATTGCATCAGATATTGCAAAAAGATGATATCATCCCCGCAAAATCCCCTTGTAAATGTTCACATGCTTACACAACCTTTACATAACCTTTATTTTGCTTGTTTTCAGCAGACTATTTAGATCAATTACACAAAAAACAAAAGCACAAAATGAAAGAAATCCAGGTTCATGTTAAAAGTGTCCTGCTACATCTCTTTAACACTACACCCTCTTCAAGGCTAGGATGGAGCTAATATTAGCACGAGGTTAAATTATTTTATTGCATTTTCTGGAGAAGAAAAAATGTTAGAAAACTTTTAGGTAGCTTTCACATTGAAATTTGGGTCTATGTGGCTATATGTTTTTGCTAGTAAACACCCTTAAAGTGTAGCTATGTGCTGGAACTGTTACAGATGCAGAAGATGAAGAGCTACCTTTATAAAGTCAAGTACCTTTGTTTCATGTTAACATGGCTGTCAAAAATTGTACTGAGGGCTACTGTGCCTGTGTGCCAATTCAGGGCTAGCATAGGTAGACCGGGTCATTTTAAAGCAGCAACAACATAAAGGCCAAAAGTGAGCGGCTGTTAAATGGCTGTTAATTTGCCAGAGGACCAGAGGAAAGAGTGGTGTGGAAAGCTGCTCATACAGAGTGTGTAAAAGCCTGTATCAGTAAAACGCAAAGCAAGGTGCATGTGTGGGTCCTCATTTTTGTCACTCAAGAAGTACCAAAGGCTGAGAGAAGCGCTTGAGAAGATGTGGAGGATAAAGGCAACAGTGGTCCCCCATTGGTAATGGGAGCACTCGAGGCAGTGACCCCCAAGCTAGGCGAGTGGCTCCAGCAGATGTCATGGTCCATGGGAGTGTTTGGCATTTTTCCACTTGTGGAATCAGGAGGAGGGCTTCTTAAACCCAGAGCAGTTTGCCATTCCTCGCCAGTGCGTTATGTGCCTTCCGGCAGTAACTAGGCAGCTCACTTTCGTAACTGTGTTATTTACCTTTTCCTCATGTAACCTTGTTCTCCCTGTGTACAGAGGGTGTCACTTCCATAAAAGTGGACTCACCTGGAGTGAACTTTCTTTCCTCCGCTCTGGAAATCTCTGTCTGCCTTCCCTGCCTGCTTGCCTGCCCTCGGGCCTGGCACTGCATCCCAGATACTCTGGCTGCTCAACTACCTCTCAACACTTCCACTGAGCTCCCCTCCTCAGAGCCCTCTGAGCTCGGACCGGCAAGTAAGAAGAACAAACTCACCAGCAAACTCCTTTCTGTTACCTTCTCCTTACCTCATAACAACAACAGCTTCTCCATCTTCTTGCAGACCCTTCCTCGTTTCTCTGTTCCTCGTTGCCACTCTCCCATCCGTTATCCAGCCCTTATGACCCCCTCTCCAGTGCCAGTCGACTTGTTGTCCCCTTTAGTTATTCCTACCCCAGATCCCCTCTACCCTGGGATTATCGGAGTTCAATGAATCTCAGTAAATAGTTTTCCAGTGTGTCTGCTTTTGAGTCCACTCCTTGGGCAAACCACTCGGTTTATGACAGCAGGTCCCTGGAACAACATCCAAGATTTCTATCAAGAAGAGCACAGCTGTAGGAACAGGAAAGATTCTACGCAGGGTCCTCAACCATTTGATGGGTGATTGTGTCATAAAGTTCCTTGCATATTCGAGTGCAAGCAACTTTATGAAACAATCTTAGATTGCACAATTTGTTAAAGAGCAGCTACCTAAGCCCGCAAAGAAGTCAATAATCTCTTTAATAGAGATTGACAGACTACGTGACTTTCGCGCATTGCTTTGTGGGTACCCGTGGCAACAAAATCAAAACACTGCATCAAACGATAGTATTTCCAGCACCGGTAATCATTAATTCTGCGGTTTTAATCCCTACTTGCATTTTATTTGCCCCAAAAACAGTTATGTACAAAACAACGGAGAACACGGCAGGTCCGTACAAAGACAGACTTGACGAAAAGGCAAAAAAAAAAGGACGAGGAAAAAAATCAAAGGAGTGAAAGGGTCAGACCCATACGAGCATACAGAGTGGAGTAAGGACGTTAGCGTGCTGCCCGACTTTCATCACGCACATATTTATTATTATATGGTCCTAAGTTTTAGTGCATACACTCACAAGATGTTTATTAACTTCAGATCCCTGCAACAAGCCCAGGTCCAGTTTACTTTGGTGATTTGGACTATTCCATTTCACAGCTGTTGTTACATTTTTTTCCTTTATCTCCTGTACAGGCAAACACAATCTATTTGTCGTTTCAGGATGTAGTATTACACAACATTTTCAGATCTAATAGAAATAAAATGAGTGTTTCGTAATTCATTCAATTTATTGTCTTTATTTATAACTGGCATTATTGTTTCATTCTATTATAGAATCTTACAAGAAAGAGGCAAAATTGTATTCCATTATGCTTTATTAGCTGCTACGGTAAAAAACGAATCAACAATGCAAAAAAAACCAACAAAAAAACATTGCAAAACAACATACTGGAAAAGAGTTATTCATCACTTGATTGCTTCAATACAACCCTTGGGCACATATATGCGGGATGTTTCGTGGCTGTTTTGATATCGCTCTCTCTCTTAACCGATGAAATCTCGCTGTGGTAGCAGCTTTAAACTCGGTTTGACCCAGGTTGATAGAGGGTGCCCAGTCTGGGTCGCATTCCAGCATTTTGTAGGCTGGTTTTCCTACAAAACACAACAAAGCCCGCAAAGCCACAGTGAACAAAGCAGCATAGCGCAACAAATTCAATTCAAATCAATATAAGACTTATTTGTAACATACATCAACAATTATGTTATGATAAATTACGTAATAACTACAACAGAAGACTTACCTTTGTGGAAATGCTTGGAGCAGACTAACGTGAGCTGGAGTGTTCTGGAACGTTATATTTGGTCTTCGAATGGCTGCAATCCAGGCCATCCGTCGGCTCTTTGTTACTTCGGAAACATGGTTTAAATAATTTCTCTTCCACAACGTAATCCGATAAAAAACAATCTCTTCACCCGTCGGCTTCCCGTAGCTATCATGCGACCGGCTATTGCAGTTAATAATACAACAGCTTCTTGCCATTTTTTGTGTTTCTTTTTATCGCTGTATGACTGTTTTCATGTGAAAGCCTCCATGCGCTAGTACCGCTTGCCACTCGTTCCCAGAATCCTTTGCGGTTTTACCCCGGAATGACGTCCCATTTTCAATCTCTATAGTGTTACATCCTCACTTTGTATGGCTCTGGATACTGTGAAAAACAAAGTCTTAAATCAGAAGTACTTGACTCCCTCGTATAACTATGAAATGCATAGCTATAGCAGATAACCCTAAAACTTGAGACGAAATATCATCTGACTACTTAAGAATTTTATTTAGCTCATAAAGAGTTTGTTGCTCTATAACAAAGCCATTTGTAAAGCTAATGCATGCTTATTATTCATCATATTAAAGAAAATAAGAACTGCACTTGGTTTCTCTTCAGCACTGCACCCTGACTGAAAAGAGTAAGCTGTGTTAACCAAGTATTCTTTTAACCTTAGCTAGTAATGATTTCGTGAGTTTCTTCACTAAAAATTGTAATTTTACAAAAATTATAATAACTGTCTCACAGATGTATCATTACGTCCAGCAACTTCCATTACTATTGATATTTATTTAGTCTTTATCTCTGATTGATGCTTGTTCAGTAAACACTTCCTTAAACCATCAATGTGTCTATTAGATTCCATTAGATTCAAAGTCCTACCATTAATTATTGCTCCATTCCAAATAATAGGGCCATCTCTATTAATGGTCTATGTGCCACAGGCCTTTAAGATAGCGGTAATTAAAACATTACTCAAAAAACCATCATTTGACCCAGCTACCTTAGCTAATTATATTTCAATTTACAACTTTATTTTATGTAAACAATTCTTCAAAGAGTAGTTTTAAAAGAGCCAAATGACCATTTGTCAGAGGAATTATTTTTTTGAAGAAGCAATTTAATGCATATTAGGCTGAGTTTATCACCAAAAACATGTCTCTTATTTTGTCAATGCAGAAGTAAGAGTTGCTGCTAGCAGTGCTCAGCTATTTGGCATGAGAGGGTGATGTTATCAGTACGAGCAAGGATCTTGCCAAGTTAGTTGTGTCACTTTTTCCAGATGTGCCCACACAAAGTAGCTTTATTTGTTTGTTTATTTTACGTCTCTCTGATGTATAATCATTTAACAGACCAAACTGAAATGTCTGTCAAAATGTAGCAGCGCACTCTCTTAGCTATCTCAACTATGTTAGGCTGTTTTTGGAGCCATTCATTCATTTTGATAATTTTTGAAATGTAATAAAAACTCATTGCTGCTTTCCAAAAACACATGATCAGACACAATTGAAGGTCTGGAAACAAGCAAAATAATTATTGAGGCAGTTCAAATAAATAATTGCTAAAGCTGATTAATTTTTGTTGAATAAAATATGATTATTTACAGCGTAGCAGGAAAAAACATACTGTTGCTCATAAACACAAAAACAGTTTCACTAAATTAAAGAAAAAAATCAAAAACTTTTTTTCTAAATTTTGTATTTTTTTTTTAATTGAATAGTTAAGGTGCAAATATCTTCTGTAAAACCCACAAAGTAGAATAATTCTCACTTCTGTGGTAGAATCAAAGTAAATGGTTGGTGTTTCAAACATTTTGTGATAAAATGTTCAGAAAATTTACACCAACATCAGTTAAGGCTATTACTGTATTCATCTTTAAAAAAAAGAAAAAAAAAGCACACTCAGTTCACAAGACTTTAGTCAGATGTGTGAAACTTTTTGAAAATCTTATAGAACTTTTGTTTAATTTCTTTTGTCCTAAGAGAGTACACAAACGGATTTACAAGACACGGACCGAGGACTGCACCAATTAATAAACCTTGGCGTTCCTCAAGAGTTAATACTACGCCAAACCTGGTGAAAACAATGCGAACAAACGCAGGACAGTAATTAACAGTTACACAAATTAAGTGACTCACAAGAGTGCTCCCCATTTTCTTTTTTTCATTATTTGAAGATAATTTTACAAAAAGTAAGATTGCACAATATGAAAGACAAATGAAAACCAAAGTGAAAAAGAAAATAAAAAATGTTACAATGGCAACTTCATTGAAATATTTCTCTGGGTTAACACAGGTTGTTCTTATTACAGCAGCAAAGTCACAGAAGCTGTATTTCAGCCTTGAACTGCAGTGTGTGAGGGGGACAACTGTTGCAGGCATATAACAAACAAAACACCAGGCAACGAACCACAGAATAAATGTAAGAACAAGAACACGTGTGTTTGTTAAATAACTGTGATACTGGAAAGGATAAATTATTGCAATGAATCTATCTAAAGCCATAAATGCTAAAACAAATGACTCCATCGCTGTTCCCAAAGCGCCAACACACATTTGAATTAAACACTCCACATAGGATATAGTATTAACACCTGCAAGTAGAACCCCAATCATTGTTGGACTGCAACTGGAGGTGTACACTATATCAACAACAGCAAGGTTGCAAATCAGAAGATACATTGGTTTATGTAATCTCTTGTCAGAAATAATAAACATGATATTTGCAATATTGGCAAGAACAGCAAGAAGATATGTTATTAGTATAGCCACACCAACAGCAATAGGTCTACTGAGTGTGTCAAAACCACCTATAATAAAGTGTGTTACATTGATTGAAGCATTCTGTAAAGACATATTCCGTTTGGAGGTTTAAGAAGAAGAAGGAAAGAAAAGCAAAGCAAATCTTGATAAAGTGTGTGGTAAATCTTCTTTATCAGACTTCACAAACACCTCTGAGCTCAGTCAAACACCTTTGCTTTTACTGGGCAATATTTAAACTTCTCACTTTAAGGCTTGGAAGAACAGTAAGTTTTGATTGGATGGACAGCTCCCTCTTCCAGTCAAATTGCAATATCTGATGCAATATAGACATTTCACATTCTTATGTCTAATAAGAATGTGAAATGTCTATATTGCATCAGATATTGCAAAAAGATGATGTCATCCCCTAAATGACAGGATGAAGGTGGATTGGAAGTAAATGGTCACATGCAACCTATGTATGCAACCTACTTTTTTTTAACCTATGTGTTTTGGTTGCTTTTAGCAGACATTGCTACACGACTTGGATCAATTAAAAAAAAAAAAAAACATAAACAAAGCACAAAATAAAAGGAAACCAGGGGGATGTTCTTCGTACCTCGCTTACTACATCCAAGATCAAATGACACATCCAAGATCAAATCATCGCGCTAACCGTGAGCTCGCTAATCCGGTTGTCCGAACGCACCTGTTGTTGACGATTAGTATAGCTGGCTGAAGTAATCTGAGATCACTGGGTGGCTTAAAAGGGGCTACGCATCGATAGTAGAAACATTGATCGGCAACCCTGTGATTGGTCGGCGAAGATGTCGAAGGAGCGCGCGCAGTATCTCACGGCAGCAGACCAAGAACTCTTGATTGAGGGATATCAGGAGTTTCAGAGTTTAATTAAAACGCAGGGGAACACTGCAAAGGCTGCAAAAGCAAGGAGAGAGGGCTGGCAGAAAGTTGCTGACAAATTAAACTCGTAAGTGATCCATGATCAGGGCCGGCCCGTGGCATAGGCCGTATAGGCAAATGCTAAGGGCGCCGTCCATCAGGGGGCGCCACGCCAGTGCCACAAATGTTGAAAAAAAAAAAGTTGGTACTATTATTTCTAAATACAAAAAATAATCCCACGTTAATTAAAATGCAAAGTAAAGCTTATTTAATAGAAATATTATTTGTTACAACATTACGCCCCCCCCCTCCCCGCACGGTGCGCCCCCTCCCTTCCCGTATCATGGTTCCTTTTGGACGTCACCACATCAAAAAATCAACACAAGATGTCAAAACGGCCAAAACTGTCAGGTGCCCAGGGAAGAAAAAAGAGAAAAGAAGAGGAGGAGAAACGAGAAAAAGACAGAGGTAGGTAACGTTAGCCTACATGAAATTATTTGTCTGAATGTGATAGTAACCTAAATTTTTAGCATTAAGCTAATGTTACAGGATTCCTAATTGCTAATCAATAAATAGCTAGTTAACTGTTTTAACGTCAGTTAATATTGTGGAGGGGGCTAAATTGTTATGGAAAATAATAATGTAACGTTAGGTAATTACAGTACTCCCACCTTTCCCACCATTCCTCATTTGTATTCATCTTTTAAGCAGGTGTTTTTTGTTTACATTGTTATTGCCTTCTGGTTAGCTAACGTTTACCCTGCAGGTAATAGTAACTTTTCCACCCCTGTATATATTATAGTTGTAAGCCTAGTTGTTAAAGTGCACATCATTAATGTTAATTAAGCAATATCACATGAGAGGGAATGCTGTTTTTTAATATGAGCACTGCTGTGATTCGGTCAAAGATAATCATAACATAACATTCTCATATGATATTATACTGTTACTTTGCATTCTGCTATTCAGCATTTCACTGTAATGATGACAATAAATTGAATCTAATCTAATTTGCATATCAGTTAACATCATACATATATCTCTTTGGTTTTTCATTTATATTATATCATTTCATTTTATTCCTGGAATCATATGTTTTTATTATTAGACTTTAATACTCAGTGGTGTCACATACTCCTCTCTTCAGATGCACTGTTGAAGTTTCTAAATCCCACCCCTGGGCCATCTACCACATCTACTGCTGCTGCCTCCACTTCAGCAGCACAACCCACCAGTGATGCAGCATCAGCAGCACAACCCAGCCATGATGCAGCAGCATCAAGCGGTCTTCCTGTTGCCTCCACCTCAGCAGCACAACCCACCAGTTTTGCAGCAGCATCAAGCGGTGTTCCTGTTGCCTCCACCTCAGCAGCACAACCCAGCAGTGATGCAGCAGCATCAAGCGGTCCTCCTGCTGCACCAATATGTTTTGTGCAGTGCCTTATTTATATTGTATTTTTAATTTATTTTCTATTTTTATTTTTATTTATTATATTTTTATTTTATCCAACTTGTTGACACGTTTTATTGTGTTTATGTATGTAAAATTTATTGTATTTCATATATTCATTTTTTAATTTTTGTATTCATTTATTTATTCATATATTTTTTTATCTTGTTAATTATTCTGATTGTGAATTTGCTTTCTTTAAGTAAAAAAAAAAGGTCAAAGACAAAGCTATTCGGTTTCTTGTGAGTACATACACTACACTGCCGATGTAGGGGGGCGCCACCTAAAATCTTGCCTAGGGCGCCAGATTGGTTAGGGCCGGGCCTGTCCATGATATTACATTATATCATGTGATATTATTTCATTCCACATTATATTATATTACATCATATCCTCTTTCACATTAGAGCCACAACAGGACCCACTAGAACATGGGAAAAAGTAAAAGTGAAATATAAGAATATTCTACAGAATGGTAATATTTATCACTTATATTGCTTTTAGTCTATGACAAGAGACCCTGGAATAATCTGTTTGTTTATAACAGCAACCAAGAAAAGGGCAGAGCAAATAAAGACAGGTGGTGGTCCTGCACCCCCTCGTCACACCCCTTTTTGTACTGTGACATTTATTGACATTGTGGGTTTTTATGTGTGTAGTTTGAATAACACTCCATCACTTTTACCTGTTCCCATGCAAGGGGTGACTGAAGCATGCACAGTAAGTCGGGAGTAAGTATATACAGTACAGTAAGTATATATATATATATATATATATATATATATATATCTATATATATATATATTTGGAGAGAGAGAGAGAGAGAGAAAGTAAATAATAACCTCACGGGAGAATCGATATCTCTCTATGAGCACACCGTCGCGCCGAGCTAAAGGATCCCGTCTATCCCGCAATATACGCTAAATTCTGTAAACTCTCCTTATCAATCTTGCACCTTCCTTGCTCGCGTACAAACGGACAGGACATGGCTGCGACAGACTTCCCAAATCCACCTTCGCTTTTTTAGCCGTGGTCTCTCATCTTGATTGCACGTAGTAATTTACTATTACTACTCTAAAATATGAATTACATCTGACATGATCTACTACATGTAATAGAATGATTAATAGTACATTTCCCTTTTTTTCGGAAATGACCTGTATGTATCTGTATGAAATCAATAAAAGAATCAAATACATTATCTTTAGTTACATTGATAATATTTATTTATGGTAAAACAGTGGCGAAATATCGCTCTTGCTTTCATATAACTGCAGCGGACATACCTGAGAGGCCGCGATCTAATCCTGTTTACATAAAGTAAACCTGCTCCCGAGCAGGCTTACTTTTACGGCTCTGTTGCTATGACAGCAAGCCCCAGATGAGCTTCGGAGAACCGAACGATCCAAGATCACGCGAAATCGTCAACATTCAAATCCGGCTAACTTACTTAGCGAGGTACGAAGAACAGGCCCCAGGTGTCCTGCTACATCTCTTTAATACTGCAGCCTCTTCATGGAAGAAAGGAGCCCTAAAAGGTCCCTTCATAAACTCCAACTTCTTCAAAATTCTGCAGCTCGGGTCATAACTCGTAGTCTATCAAGAGCTCATATTACCCCAGTTCTTCAGCAGCTTCACTGGTTGCCCGTAGAAGCCAGGATAACCTTTAAAATCTTACTTCTCACGTACAAGGGTATCCATAAATCTGCTCCTTCCTATTTGTGTGACCTGCTCCATATCACCACTGTTTCCCGCCCTCTCAGATCCTCATCTGCTATTCATCTTACTGTTCCATCTGCACGTCTTACCACTATGGGGAACACAGCCTTCAGTCGCTCTGCTCCTCGGCTCTGGAACTCTCTTCCTCCAGCCATAAGAAATATAGACTCTCTTCCAGCATTTAATTCACAGCTCAAAACACATCTGTTCAAACTAGCTTATTCGCTTTAGCGCTGATTTTAACTGTTGTCAAGTTCTGTTTTGGAATTTTAACTTATTTTATGTATTTTATGACTTTTGCTTCTTTTATTAATTTTGTTCTTTTGTAAGGTGACCTTGGGTTTTTGAAAGGCGCCCTCAAATAAAATGTATTATTATCATTATTATTATCATTATTATTATTATTATTATTATTATTATCATCATCATTATTATTATTATTAGTTTAGCAGGAAGCAAAAGTATTCAATTTCTTTTTCTGGGGTAGCAAAAATGTTACACAACTTTTAGACAGTGTTGGGAAGGTTACTTTTAAAATGTATTCCACTACAGAATACATGCCCCAAAATGTAGTTTGTATTGTATTCCGTTAAGTTACTCAATGAGCGTAAAGTATTCTGAATACTTTGGATTACTTAATATATTGCCATGCTTTTTACAACTACACAAATGTACTATTGCTGTGTGATTTATTACTATTACTGATAGTAGATTTATTACCATACCAATACCAACTAGATTTTTAATCTTAATACAAAATGAGTAAAAGTAAATATCAATAGGGTAGGTAAGGCTGCACTTTTTGCAGTGATCTCATAGAGAAAACAATTTCTGTATCATCAATACGTTTTCTTTTTGTCTGTTAAAAATCATCATTAACGAGTTAACCGCGCTAACGCATTGACGCCGTGCAGTCCCACGCATGGGGCGATCCGCGTACTTGCTACATGAGGGGATCAATATATGTGTGTGTGTTGTGTCATTTACATATTGTTGTGATTTACACTGTTGTGCTTGAGAGACACCATCTACCAAATTCCTTGTATATGTTTGCACATATACTTGGCCAGTAAATGCGATTCTGATTTTAATTCTGATTAAGCTTGTGTTTCTGCCATGAAGTGATTGTACTGAACTGTATGAAACTTATTAGACATTATGAAACAGATGATACGTAAAAGTAATTTTTGCCAAGGTGCCTAACACACTTTTTTAAATTATCTTTTGTTTTCCTAAAGAAAGCTACTACAGCATGTTTAATTTTTGTAGGTCATGTGTAATTTCCATTGCAAATATTAATCACAGTTAAATTAAGAGGGGATGGCAGTAAAAACTTCGGAGCTGTGCTGTCCTTTCCAGCACCCTGGCATAGACTTTCCCAGGGAGGATGAGGAGTGGGATCTCTTTATAGTTGGAGCACACCCTCCGGTTCCCCTGCTAAAGATGGGAACTACCACCAGATCTCCATGCAAAATTCTCGAGTAGTGTCAACCAAGACTACTCTACAACATCCAGAGCACTCAGGAACTCGGGGAATACTTCATCCACCTCAGGGGCTCTGTCACCAAGGAATTGTTTTACTGCTTTAGTGACCTTGTCCCCAGTAATGGATGAGTTGTCCTTCCTTTACAGAACACCTGTCAATGGGATTAGGTCCTCAAAGTTTTTCTACCATCACCTGACTATATCCTCAGTTGAAGTCAGCAGCCCTTCACCTGCAATATACACCGTGTGGGTAGACCGTCACTTTGCCCTCAGTCAGAATTGTTTCGAAGCAGTCTTTTTCTATGGCCTCATTAATCTCCTCCTTGAGTTTTTGATCCATCTGTTGCAGATGCAGTTCAGTGCAGCAACCTCAGCCATGAAGGTGCTGAACATGGTTCTTGCGGACTCAATGTCCTCAGGCTCCCTCAGGATGTTGTTGAAGCTCTGCCGGGGTGGGAGTTGAAGATCTTACAAACCGGGCCTTTTCCAGGCGTTCCCAGTGCACCTTCGCTGGTGTGGCAGGTCTGTCCAGCATCCTTCCCCTGCGATCTGATCACCAGGTGGTGATCCGTTGACTGCTCAGCCCCTCTCTTCACACAAGTGTCCACAACATAAAGCCTGTAATGGAGACCAGGGGTTCCATTACCTTGTTGGCATTGTTAGTGATTAATTGATGGATTGGGAATTTAAAATAGTGTAATAAAGAAAAAACACATTAGTTCTTATGGAGTCTTTATTAGGTTTATTTGACATACAATTAAACTGACAGCTTGTAAAAGTGAAGAGACAGTGGGACTGGCCATCCTGTGTCAGAGAAGAGCCAAAGTTAGAGCTGCTTACAGTTAATCATTTGTCAATAGCCTAAATATATGTGAAATGAGAACTTATAAAGGTACTCACCTGTCCTGGTTGCTTCTTGCAGGATGTGGAGCGAAAGAGTGAAAGCGGCTCAATCACCTGCTTAAGAGCTACTGGAGCAGACCAGTGTGCCGGGTTAGGGAGTATGGTTAAAGAGGGTTTTAATTTATAGAGTAATGGGTGAAGCTTATGTTATTGGTTTGGTTATAGTACGTGTTGGAAATATGTATATGTTTGTTATGTGCTTTAATGTTATTGTATGTTTGTTTGTGTGGAGGGTTATGTTTTCATTTTGATTAGTTAACCCCCATACTTGGGCTATTCCGGATGATCACCTGAAAAGGTAGAGTATAAAAGGAAGCCATTTTGTTTAGTTGTAGTTAGTGTTTTGTGCTGTTATCATCAGAGATGGGCAGTAACGCGTTACTGTAATCCGATTACTTTTTTCAAGTAACGAGTAATGTAAGGGATTACCATTGCAAAAACGCTAATTAGATTACCGTTACTTTCACGTAGGAACGCTGCGTTACTCCGTTACTAAAACCGTGAGTTTTTTGCGAGAATGTCTCATGACAGTGACGTAAGCGAGTGCAACGTTCGTGACAACAGCTGTCTGCAGATCAACAATGGATAATATATCAAGTACGGGAGAGAGTATGAGCGTGCAGCGTTTAAAGCGTGGAAGTACTGACCTTATTTTGAGTTTGATTCCATAAAAAGTGACAAAAACATTAGCGTCCGTTGTGCGTGGGAAGAAAACTTCTTTTTACAGCGAAAAAAAACCCCTTAACTTCCAAGCAAGCGCCGAGTGCGCTACGACTGTAATGGGAAATTCAAAGAGAAACTCGCGGAGTCTTCAACTGACCGCTGCGGCACACCTGCACCAGGGTAAACCTCCGCCTACCCCACTCCTCCTTTACAGGTGAAAATAGAGCAACTAGTCTTTGACTTTATTTATTTTCTGCTGTGTTTTACTTGCATCTATTTGAAAGAGTGAGTGTAAACACAAAAAAATGTTTTATTTTATGTGCTGGAATGTGCAGAAAATAGGTTTAAATGTTAAACAAATTTCTTCCAGTCAGAGAATGTTGCATATAATTTAATTTTTGCTTGATGCATAAAGTTAAAAGATTAAAACTAATAAAACAAGTTTTAAAAAGAGACATTTCCATTTGATTACATTTTGTATGATGGATTATGCAGAAAAAGTAGAATTGGGCTGAAAGATCTATCGCTTTATCACCTATTCAGGTTGTAAATTGTGTTTTTAAAAAGTAACTAAGTAACTAAGTAATTAATTACTTTTGAAAATAAGTAATCAGTAAAGTAACGGGATTACTTTTTGGGGGAAGTAATCAGTAATTAGTTACTGATTACTTTTTTCAAGTAACTTGACCAACACTGGTTATCATGTTCCTTCTTTAATAAAGTGCCAATCCATGGATGTCTTTTACTCCAGTCTCGCGTCATATTATTGGACAGAACCTATGACCGCCGGGCAAAACTGACACAGCCACTTTGTGATGATATGATCAAATAAAACAATAAAAAAGTACAATAAACAAGGTAGAAATAAATATGATTTGTGCCATACATGAGGCATGTATACATACATGAATGTATATGTATATAAACGATATCTAAATATACGTGTATGCATACAGTTTGCTATTTTCAGATGCCTGCTGTTGGGTCGAGTTATTATTTCATCACTGTGAGCTTACAGACCATTTTAAACCTAAACAATAACACAAGAAAAGTTGTCCTATTTGTTTATTAATCACCAGAGGATGTCGCATAAAAAGAGATGACGTGTACCAAAGTTAGGGGTTAAAGTGTGGGCCATTTTTTTGTTGTTGTGTTTTGGTTTGTTTTTTTGCCACAATGGTACTACAGCATCTTACTAGCCCTACTGAAGAGGAGCAAAAACACAGATAACAGCCTGTACACTAAGAAAACCTGCTGGAGCTCTCAATAGAAGTAATTGTGAGTTATGATTCTTCTCCCTAAACTTAGCCATTTCAACCAATTTTAGGGTTCCCCCACCTGCTGAATCCGACTTTAACTCCTGACTATACACATTTTCCTGCAAAGCCACTACAATGTAGGCAACAGGAAATATGTTTTATTTTCCTTCTTTTTCTTCAGATTCAAGCTGAGTATAATTAGAAAAAAAAAGTTAGAGTAAAGTTTGTATTCGCCTACTGATTTCATTTTATCATTATGTTAATACAGCACAAGGTTCAGTTAGCTTTGCATAAAAATAGAGACATTCTCCAAAGAGATACTTTTTTACTTTCTGACTTTGAGTCGATTTCATTGCCTGTACTTTTTTTACTCTAATAAATCAGTTGAATCAGTACTTCGACTTTTTAGTATTTTTTAACAGTAGTATTTTTAAATGTAGTAACTGTACTTTTACTAAAGTACAGAATGTCTGTACTTTTGCCAACTCTGAAGCTCACCATGCACTAAAAAATGGCCCAAGGCTCCATAGCACATACAGCCTGCTCTGTTGTTTATTGTAAATGGCATTTGTGTTTGTTAATCCAGTCAAGTTTATTGGTCGGATGAACATTCAGGTACTTATTTGCGTTCACGATCTTGATGTCCATTCCCCTCAGAGCTGATGCCATCTGGATCTGTTGTCATCCTTGTTTTGATCCTCCTGAGTTCACACTTTACCTCGTTTATTGTGGGTTGCATGTTGGAACAGGGAGCAACTGTGTATTGAAAGTCATGGTTGAGGGGGAGGGGCAGCACACTGGGAATGTAGTGGAAGTGCGAAGAGGAGATGAGGTGGGAGTAGAGCTGGGGCGTTCCCCAGGGGCGCCATGTTATGATGGCGGTAACTGTAGATGCAACAGTAGGGACAGACATGTTAGAGGGTGGATGATAAATCAAATGTGCTGAAAAAGGGATTCAGTTTTTTTTCCGACTTAGTGTTCCTTACATACGGAGGACTGTGTTCATTATAACTGGAAATGATACTAAGACATCTCTACACTGCACTAATAGCCCCTTTCCACTAGCACCTACTCAGTTTTTAGTCGAGCCGCGTCAAGTCAAGCCGAGTAGCTAATAGTGGAAAAGGGCAATAACTCTGATCACCCTACACTACACACTATTTAGTTTGACCTTATTTCCTAACATGAAGTCTCTCCTTTCTGCTTCATGTCAGGAGTGATCCATGGTTTATTGGATATTGTATGTTTATTATATGTAGAAATTGTGCTTGTCCTTGATGTAAATATGTAAAAATTGTGTATGTTTCTGTTTTGTGTCTTGTGTACTGTTTGTTTGTATATGTGTCGTTCTTGCTGCTGTTACACCCAAATTTCCCCTTGTGGGACAATTAAAGGATTATTCTATTCTATTCTATTGTTTGAGAAACAAAGTACAGTCTTGGTGGTCTATGGCATCATCTACACAGAAATTACTATAGTCCATTATGCAATTCACAGTGTGTCCTTCCCATGATCATCACAAAACACAAAGCATCACAAAGATGACAAATTAATTAGACAGGAACCTAAAATGCTTTAATCCATCAATTTGTTTTTAGTTTGCTTTTTTAAAATAATTTCTGACACGTAATGACAAATTCAAACATTTTCAGACAGTAAACACATATATTTGCATTGTTAACAGTTGGTCAGATGCAGCTGAACAAGTTTGAACTGACAAATTATGGCTTGCATTTCTTTTCATTGCTTTTGGACAATTTAGAGACAAAAATCTTATGGAGTTCAAAATGAATACAATTTTCAATTAATTTTTCTTTTTTGGTATTTCATCCTATCCCTAAGTATTCTCCTCTGTCACACTAACCATCTGCCTGTCCTTGTTCACGTCATCCATGAACCTGCTTTGAGGCTGTCATCTTTTCCTCCTGCCTAGTAACTCCACCAATGTCCTTTGCTCAGTATATCCACTATACATACTCTGCAGATGTCGACTGTTTAAAATGATTAATGCATTTTATGATTTGCTGCTTGTCAACTGTTCAGGATTCAGTGTTTTACAATTCTGAAAAGCAGAAAAAAAACAGTTACCAGTTAAAAGTTAAAGGTTAACAAAACTGAATAAATAAAAATATTTCACAAAAAACTATCGAAGTACTTGTAATTTTTTGAATAACATAAAGATTTTATGTTTTATTTCTTTTGTCCTAAGGCAGTACACAAAAGGATTTACAACAGATGGCCCAAGGATATTCGCAATCAGTAAACCCTGACGCTCGTCGAGAGTTAATACTACGCCTAATCTGGTCAAGACAATGATTACAAATGCAGGACAGTAATGACATATTACACAAATCAAGTGACTCACAAGAGTGCTCCCTATTTTCTTTTTGTCATTACTTGATGATAATTTGGCAAAAATTAATATCACACAATATGAGAGGCAAATGAAAATAAAAGTCAGAAATAAAAGGAAAGAATAAATAATTGCACCTATATTGAAAAAGTATGTGGGGTCAACACAAGTGGTTCGTACTACAGCAGCATAGTCACAGAAAGAATACCTGAGGCTTGAATAGCAATGAGGGAGAGGTGCAACTGTTGCAGGCAGAACAACCACAAAACCACAGGCAACAACCCACGAGATATATGTATAAAGAAGAATGCGTGTATTTTTTAAATAACTGTGGTACTGAAAAGGATAAATTATAGCAACTAATCTATCAAATGCCATTATAGCTAAAGCAAACCTCTCCATCATACCTCCTAGATGGAAAACAAACATTTGAATTAAGCATTCCAAATATGATATTGTATTAACACCTGCAACTAGTACTCCAACCATTGTTGGACTGGCACTGGAAATGTACATTATATCAACAATAGCAAGGTTGCAAATCAGAATATACATTGGTTTATGTAATCTCTTGTCAGAAATAACGAAAAGGATGTTTAGTAGATTGGTTACAATAGAAACAAGATAGATTATCAGTATAACCACACCGACAGCCACTGGGCTTTTGACTGTGTCAAAACCATTTATAATAAAATGTGTTACTTTCATTGAAGCATTCTGTAAAGACATATTACATAAAATATTAAATTATAACAAGTAGATTAAATAAACAACAAATCACAGCAAAAATTAAAATAAAATTTGCATATCTAAAGTTGTCAGAAACAGCATGAACAAATTTCACAAATCATTATCGAGCTTAATCAAACAACCTTTGGCTTATCAGACGGAGTAAAAGAATTTGAGAATTAAATATCATATCCACTTATGCTCAAAGCAATAGTCACTTTTCTTTGAGCTTCTCCAATGGTCAGTCAAAAACACACTGGCTCTTTCTTTTTTATACATGAGCATAAAGCTGACAAGGCCAAGCAAAGCTGAATATGATCCCAAAGAGACCTTAAAGGGATAGACTGTAGAAACATAAACAGGTACAAATTGAGGCTACAATTTTGCAGGCCTGACTACTTATCATTACTGGTGCTACCTGTTGAAGTTCAGAATCTGACTGCTAAGCTGTGGTCAGCATGCACTCAACTTTAACTTCGCTGTTGGTTTTTGGCTAGCTTTATGTTAGCATGCCGTCTGTGCAGATTTAGCAGTTAGCATTATAGAGTACTGTGTTAGCAGTATAAAGAAGTTGTTTCTGTCGTGGTTAGTCGTTTTCATTTAACCATCCCAATCTTTTCCTTCATTACAAAAAAAAGGAACAAAAAAAAGGAACACAATAAAGATTTATCCTCATTGAGGATTGATTCGAGTCTGCCTCTCTGGCAATACTGTCCATGACAGTATTGCCAGTCCATGACTATATTTCCACTCCTCAAAAACTGCAGAACACTCCACCGTTTCTCTCATCATAAATGGCACATTTTATTTATATAGCAGCAAGTCACAACAGCACATCACTTTTAAAAGTCGATCACTGTTATCTGGTCCACTCTAATGATATTATATATCATTGATATGATACTTTTAGTGAGAAAACTTTCTTTAAGTTTCTCAGTTTTTAGGTCATGTGAATGCTATAAGTGCAGAATTATTAGGCAAATGAGTATTTTGTCCACATCATCCTCTTCATGCATGTTGTCTTACTCCAAACTGTATAGGCTCGAAAGCCTACTACCAATTAAGCATATTAGGTGATGTGCATCTCTGTAATGAGAAGGGGTGTGGTCTAATGACATCAACACTCTATATCAGGTGTGCATAATTATTAGGCAACTTCCTTTCCTTTGGCAAAATGGGTCAAAAGAAGGACTTGACAGGCTCAGAAAAGTCAAAAATAGTGAGATATCTTGCAGAGGGATGCAGCAGTCTTAAAATTGCAAAGCTTCTGAAGCGTGATCATCGAACAATCAAGCGTTTCATTCAAAATAGTCAACAGGGTCGCAAGAAGCGTGTGGAAAAACCAAGGCGCAAAATAACTGCCCATGAACTGAGAAAAGTCAAGCGTGCAGCTGCCAAGATGCCACTTGCCACCAGTTTGGCCATATTTCAGAGCTGCAACATCACTGGAGTGCCCAAAAGCACAAGGTGTGCAATACTCAGAGACATGGCCAAGGTAAGAAAGGCTGAAAGACAACCACCACTGAACAAGACACACAAGCTGAAACGTCAAGACTGGGCCAAGAAATATCTCAAGACTGATTTTTCTAAGGTTTTATGGACTGATGAAATGAGAGTGAGTCTTGATGGGCCAGATGGATGGGCCCGTGGCTGGAGTGGTAAAGGGCAGAGAGCTCCAGTCCGACTCAGACGCCAGCAAGGTGGAGGTGGAGTACTGGTTTGGGCTGGTATCATCAAAGATGAGCTTGTGGGGCCTTTTCGGGTTGAGGATGGAGTCAAGCTCAACTCCCAGTCCTACTGCCAGTTTCTGGAAGACACCTTCTTCAAGCAGTGGTACAGGAAGAAGTCTGCATCCTTCAAGAAAAACATGATTTTCATGCAGGACAATGCTCCATCACACGCGTCCAAGTACTCCACAGCGTGGCTGGCAAGAAAGGGTATAAAAGAAGAAAAACTAATGACATGGCCTCCTTGTTCACCTGATCTGAACCCCATTGAAAACCTGTGGTCCATCATCAAATGTGAGATTTACAAGGAGAGAAAACAGTACACCTCTCTGAACAGTGTCTGGGAGGCTGTGGTTGCTGCTGCACGCAATGTTGATGGTGAACAGATCAAAACACTGACAGAATCCATGGATGGCAGGCTTTTGTGTGTCCTTGCAAAGAAAGGTGGCTATATTGGTTGCTGATTCGTTTTTGTTTTGTTTTTGAATGTCAGAAATGTATATTTGTGAATAGGGATGGGTATCGAAAACCGGTTCTTGTTGAGAACCGGTTCCCACTGTTTCAATTCCTTGGAATCGTTTGCCATTTTTGCAAACGATTCCCTTATCGATTCCAGTCGCCCCGAATGACGTCACCACGTTGCGGAGCGTCGGAGCGTACCTGGCAGGAAACACGGCGCCTAAGCGGCTCAAACGCTCAAAAGTTTGGTTATACTTTACCAGAACGGATGACAACAGGGCAACTTGCAATACTTGCAAAGTAGATATTTCATTTAAGGGAGGAAACACTACGAATATGCAAAAGCATTTGCTCACAAAACACGCGATGAACTTAAATGAATGTCGTGTTTTTAATTCCGCTCCGGACTCGTGAATCTCAACCCAGCAGCAGCGGTAACGTTTGCACGTCATCTCCCGTTAATGCGGCAGGTAAATAATCAACTAACAGTGCATATTATGTTAGCGCGATCTGCTTTATTACAAAACCTGCCATTGTGCATTTAGGTGACCATGATGAGAGAGACAGAGTCTGGCTGGCGCTCGCTGGCAGTTGTCGCTGCAGTCCACCGGTAGCGTCTCTTTTCAGGCCCGAATGTCACCGAGCAGTGATTAAGTTTGTGGTCAAAACCTTGCAGCCATTTGCCACAGCAGATGGTAAGTGAATGTGTTTAATTGTAGGCAGGGACATTACTGAATATTCTTGTGTAATTGCTACAGAATAATTTATGTTATACTTTGTTATTGCTACAGAAGAATATTTATTTTATTATTTTACATTTACAATTTTCCCCGGGGACCCTGTGACACCCCATTGAAGAGCCATAGGCTGGATCTCTTAAGATCTCACTGTTGGGTTTATAAGGCCATGTTACTCCTAAATTTCTATCTTGTTCAGAGAGAAGATATAAAACAAAATTCTAAGCTAATCGACCTTAGTGTTCTCCTTTTTAAAAATAATAATCGATAAGAGAATCGATAAAGAATCGAATCGTTAAACAGAATCGAAAATGGAATCGGAATCGTTAAAATCTTATCAATACCCATCCCTATTTGTGAATGTGGAGATGTTATATTGGTTTCACTGGTAAAAATAAATAATTGAAATGGGTATATATTTGTTTTTTGTTAAGTTGCCCAATAATTATGCACAGTAATAGTCACCTGCACACACAGATATCCCCTTAAAATAGCTAAAACTAAAAACAAACTAAAAACTACTTCCAAAAACATTCAGCTTTGATATTAATGAGTTTTTTGGGTTCATTGAGAACATGGTTGTTGTTCAATAATAAAATTATTCCTCAAAAATACAACTTGCCTAATAATTCTGCACTCCCTGTAGGTGTAATATACAATTATCTGTTGTTGTGTTCAGCTGCTGGTTAACAATCAAAAAAGTTTTGTCTTAGGGGCAAAGAAACATGTTGCCTCAGTCTACAGATACTCAGAAGCAACAACACAAATGAGCTACCCAAGGGAGCTAATTACCATCTTATGTCCACAGTGGTCTCATGTGTGCAATTAAAGTCTGTGTCTTCTATGTTTGTCTTTGCTCCTCACTGTATTCTATTCTCAAAACACTCTTATGCAATGTTGTTTTCACCTGAACAGCCGTGGTTATTTTTAAGTTTAGCGCTTGAAAGTATCTAAGAACTATAAACATTAGCTCACCTCTTAGTTAAGTTCAACAGAAAAGTGGAAATATGAATGCTGTAAAGTGCCAAGAACAAATGAACAGAAACTACAAAAATGCATACACACACACACACACACACACACACACACACACAAAAAAAAAACATAAAAAAGAAAATATTGGCTTTCATACCCTTTTTCTAGTCAAAAAAATATTAAAGCACAAAATATTAACCAGCAGGTTTCTTAAAGACCATTTTTACTGTTGGTGTTGCTGTTTTTCAGCTGTGTTTAAAATAACTGAAACAGTGTTAGGGCGAAAAACCTCATCATTTGTTGCGGGGCCCTCTCATCTGCTAAGCAATTACAATAAATTTTAATCTTATTAAATGAAAGAACACAAAAAGACACATTATTGTGTGTTTCGTGCCCCTTATGTGGGCTTACAATTTTGTGCATGTTATGTGCATATGACCTTGGAGCTTATGTTGTGAAGGCATCTATGATGTGTGATTAGAGACCATCATTAAACACAAAGGGGTTTCAGCACTTCTACCACAGTATCAATTTAGGTGCACATTGGGGTTTCGTTAAGGTGCAGTTGTTTACTCCTGTGGGATTTATAATCCATTAGCTTCAGAGCTAATAAGCGGTAGGGTAGGGTTTTCCTCCTTAGACTGTCTGTGTCTTTTTTTTCTATTATAAATCACAACAAGTAATATGACCATTGCACTTTGTTACTTATTCTTACCTGTTTTGCTCAAGTAGCTAGTTGAGCATAATCACCCGTTGTATAGTTGATTTTAAGTTCAATTCAATTCAATTTGAATTATATAATACTAAATCACAACTGACCCCCCCCCAAGGCACCCTATATTGTAAGGTAAAAACCCTACAATAATAGTCAGAAAACCCATCTCTTTCTGAAAAATAAAGACTGTTCCATGGGCGAAAGAACTGATTAAAAAAAAAAAACCCAAACTTTAAGATATCATAAAATAATATTTTAACTTTTAATTTTCCAAAATACAGGACAAGTTCATGAATCTCTAGTTTGACAAACTGGGGCCTCACAGGTCCTCAGCAAGGATCTTTAAAAAACAAAGAAGGTGCTTTAACTTAAATCCAACTCAAACAAAAACTGCACTTTATATAATACCATCGAGTCATACAATCTTCAGCAAATACACGACTCTCCGTTTTCCTAATCTTCTGAGTTATTGTTGAAGATCTTTTTTGTTTTCTAGAAAAAAAGAGTCATTAATCTGGGTCTGATTGACTGTCTGTATATTGAGCACTGACTGATCCACAGAGAATATAACGATGGCCTATAGCACACCTTCATCACAAAAAACATACTGCGAGAAGTTTTTTTAAAAAGAGAACCAGCGGGCAACTCAGCAGATTATGCTGCCACGGTGTATGAGAACGGTAAGTGTAAAGTGAGCGAAAGGAAGTCTGAATCATTATTATGTTATGTTATGTGTTAATCATCCCATAGAAAAGATTGTGTCATGTATGTTATGCAGTCAGGAACATGTTTAGTTGTAACATAAATTCACAGACCTAAAGGAAAAACAAATGAGAACTGAAACCTAAAATATTCTTAACAATATGCACGAAGTACCATAAAATAGTTTAAAGTACAATGACTGTAAGGTATTATAAGTTTAAATGTTATCATTTATCTCAGCATTGTGTGTTTTCCAGTGTTCTCAGGAAATTTCTGCTCTGTCATGCCTGAGAGAAATCATAGCAGTGTGACTGAGTTCGTACTTACTGGATTCCCTGGACTTCATCAAGAGTACTATGGTCTTGTCTCAGCTCTATTGTTTTTTGTATATTTGGTAACTATGATAGCAAATGCTACAGTTATTTTTTTATTTGCAACCAACCGCAGCCTCCATAAGCCAATGTATTATATCATTTTAAATCTGAGTGTATGTGATATTCTCTTTAGCACAACCACTTTACCTAAGATCATAAGCAGATATTGGTTTCAGTCAGGAAGCATTTCATTTACTGCCTGTTTTATCCAAATGTACTTTGTTCACTATCTTGGTTCAGTCAATTCTTTTATTCTCTTTCAGATGGCTTTAGATAGGTATTTGGCTATTTGCCATCCTTTTAGATATTCACATATTCTTACAAAATCTAATATTTTAATTCTTAGTATTACTGCATGGATTATTGCCAAGGCATTCCCTCTAATGATGGTTATTAGAGCATATCCTCTTCCTTACTGTGCCTCAAACATAATCACTCACTGCTTCTGTGACCATATTGGTATAACAGTTCTGGCGTGCACTGACAGGGCCCCTTATTCCATCCCTGCCTTTGCAGCAGCAATGGTTACACTACTGGGGCCTCTGGCATTTATCCTTTTCTCATACTGCTCTATAATTATAGCAGTGTATAAGATAGCAAATGTGCAAGGTCGCCTGAAATCATTGTCCACTTGTAGTACTCAGCTGATCATAATCTCCCTCTATTTTTTACCCAGATGTTTTGTATATTTAGCCAGCAATGTTGGCATTACATTTAGTGCTGATGTGCGAATAGTGATCATCATGCTGTACAGCCTTGCCCCACCAATGATCAATCCACTCATATACTGCTTAAGAGCAAAAGACATGAGAGAAAGCTTGTTGAAGCAATTTTGCAAAAGAATTGTTCCACAAAAAGCTCAGGTCGCAGCTATTAGTAACTCGTAAGTTGACATATCTTTCAAACAGGCCTTAATGTAAATCATTCTAAAGCAGGGGTGGGCAATCTCAGTCCACGAGGGCCGGTGTCCCTGCAGGTTTTAGATCTCACTTTGGGTCAACACACCTGAATCACATGATTAGTTCATTACCAGGCCTCTGGAGAACTTCAGGACATGTTGAGGAGCTAATTTAGCCATTTAAATCAGCTGTGTTGGTTCGAGGACACATCTAAAACCTGCAGGGACACCGGCCCTCGGGGACTGAGATTGCCCACCCCTGTTCTAAAGGGAAGGCAACTAGATTGTCTTGTTGTACTGCGTTTATGAAAGAAACCTTTGCTGGATTTATGTAAAAAAAAAAAAAAGTTTATGTAGTTGATGTTCAGTGGTGTCTGTTGCAGGACACAGAGGAACAAACGCTAAAAAAAATTTGTAAGCATTTCCTGGAATGTGTCAGAATATGTTTATTGCTTCTACTGACCCCTTTTTTCTACTGATAAAACAAACCAGGCTTTGAACTTCTCACATGCTTTTTTTCATGTGTTTATGCCCTCACCAAATTTAAAATTCTTCTTACCTGCTCCTTGTTATTAAAATCAAGTAGTTTTTTATGTCCATTTTGTTTTTTGTTTTTTTTTTAATTTAAAGTTATACTAAATAATTTCTTAAGGTTATCTAATATAAAAAATAATAGTGTCCTGATAAATATACTTTAATTAATGTGTAATTACACCACCCAATTATTCATTTGAAAATATATAGGAGCAGGTGCTGGTTTGTGGAAGTTTCCCCACCATCTTGAATACAGTGGCCAAGACATTCTACCTAATAACATTTTTATGTATGTTGCTAGAGACCAGGCACATATGCAGTACTCTTTGTAAGTTTTTAAAAGTTGTAACTTTCAATTTTAGGATACCAAATATGTTTTTCAAACTATATGTGATCACTTCATATGCATCTTTCTCATAATGCCTTTCACCATGCGCTCTCTCCTGCCTTATTTCTACTTCATCCACTTTCTCCTCACTTCAAGCTTCATCTTCTGAACTAAAGTCTGGACTCTAACACAAAAAATGGCCATAAACATGCTTATTTGTCATCCATATCCCCAATCGCAATTATTTATTGTCATCAGATTACACACGTGACTCTCCTGTTTCCTGACAGCTGAAAATGGCTGACTAAACAACAAGAACAGTTTAGCTGCGAGTGGACTAAAATCACATTTTTCCCTCTGATAAGCAGTTTGACTGTATTCACACATCGCATGAGAGTTTATTCACTAAGTTTCCAAGTGCAACAATGTTTGATCGACTTCAAAGGAAGCTTCACTAATGCTGGCTAACAGCAGATAACAGCAACAAAAACAGCATTGCGCACTGACAGCCTCCTTCAGAGTAAATCAGTAAGGACACTAACAGTGGTAAACAGAATGATAAAATATGAAAGACAATATCTATACTGTTTCACAAGTTTAAAATGTTTTCTGACTGCCCTTATAACAAGATATCCATTTGTTTTTTTCTGTTTTTGTTTCATTCTGTGTTTTTTGTTTTTGTTGAGTTTTTTTTTTTTTTTTAAGAAGAAAATCTTTTCACTCTAACTGTGGAATGAATTAATTCTGCTGGCTGTAAAAAAAATATGCAGTTAATAAAAAAATAATTTATAAAGAAAATACATGATTTTTAACCTATTTATTATTGAATTTAGAGGTCTACATTTAGAATAGTGTTATATTTAAATTACAGCACCAGGGAAAATTCACATTCAAAAAAAATAAGCTAAAATAGCTGTTCAATGGGGGAAATAGCAAACAACATTTTTGTGTGTCTCCATGTTGGGCGAGCATGTGAGTATTTGTATGTGTGTGCATGAGGCTGGAAATGCATGCTTGTGACATAATTTCCTAGGGGTTAATAAAGTATTCTGATTCTGATTGTATATGTCTATGTGTCAGGTCAGGTCTTACACTTTAACTCTCTCGGAACATCTTAGGCTCCCTCAGGTGTGGTGGCCTATTTCCCCCCACCATTCTCACTGCCAGTTGCTGGTGCCAACATGCACCGGTGCATTGGTGGTTCTCTGTGTCTCTGGGTGGGTGCTTGGCTGTTTAGTGGCTCACTCCTGGTGGCTGCTTGGTGGGGCCTGGCTCTATTGGGCCCCTGCTGGGGGTCTCTGGGCCCGGGGCACAGTCTGCTAGCCAGACTGACTGTGGAGCCCGCAGGCTCGCCACTGACGCCCCTGTGGCTTCTGCACCATGGCCCCTGGGTGACCCCTGTCAAGGGCTCTCCTTAGCACTTTTCTAGGTGGGTGCTGTGATTGCTCTTGTACTCTAGGGGGGCTATGGATGTCTGGGGCCTGGATCTCCTCCATGCCTGCTTTATGTAATGGGGTCAGGGCTGTGGCTCCCCAAACCTACTATTAGATACTTAAATGGAGAAATCTTATGAACACAAGCACACTCACACACACAGGTGTGCACACAAGCGTACAAGTTTTCACACATGTGTACAAACAGGTACTTACAAATGCACACTATATTAGTTTACTGCTGAATGTGTAAAGCGCTTTGGGGTCCTTAAGGACTAGTAAAGCACTATACAAATACTAAACATGTCGTGTATCATTAATACGTGTATCATTAATACTGTGTCAAGTTGACCTGTATAGTAAAAGCTGTAATGGTGCAGTTGGGAAAATAAATCTGTTGATCATTTTTTCTGGCCTTCAAACAACTATTCTGATTGCTACACTGCCAAACAGTACAGGCAATAAATTACATGTTTTTGTAAGGCAACGATTTAGCAAAAAAAAAAAAAAAGAAGAAGTTCTGGAAACTATTTAGATTTTACAGTGTAGCACCAGGGAAATTCACATTCAAAAAAAGATTTTTCTAAAATGGTTGTTCAGTGGGGGAAATAGGAAACAAACAGACAAAGAATTAATGAAGACATTGTTGTACTTTTACTTTCACAAGCCTAATGCCTGCCTTCTAAAATTTGAAGTATAATTTTCTGACAGCAATAAAAAGAATCCTAAAAAGTCTTTTGCTTTTGAGAATAAGCAGTGTAATTACTTTGTACTTAATAATTTAATTGCACATATTCTTTATTGACTCCCCAAAAGCCTTGACACCAAACCTAAATAAATAAACAAAGAGAGATGGGTAGTAATGGCCTGTATTTGTATAGCGCTGTACTATTCCTTAAGGACCCCAAAGCGCTTTACACATTCAGTCATCCACCCATTCACACACACATTCACACACTGGTGATGGCAAGCTACATTGTAGACACAGCCGCCCTGGGGCGCACTGACAGAGGCGAGGCTGCCGGACACTGGCGCCACCGGGCCCTCTGACCACCACCAGTAGGCAACGGGTGAAGTGTCTTGCCCAAGGACACAACGACCGAGACTGTCCGAGCCAGGGCTCGAACCGGCAACCTTCCGATTACAAGATGAACTGCCAACTCTTGAGCGACGATAGCCGGTAATGTTATGTGTTACAAGTAACACGTGACTGTAATCCGATTACTTTTTTCAAGTAACGAGTAAAGTAAGGGATAAATATAGCAAAAAATATTTAGATAACTGTTACTTTCCCGTAAGCACGCTGCATTACTCAGTTACTAAACCGTGATTTTGTCACACACACTTACGTCATTGTCATGACGTAAGCGTGTGTGACATTTGTGGTAACAGACGTGCAGATCAACAATGGATAATATATCGAGTGCAGTGTTTAAAGCTTGGAAGTACTGATATTACTTTCAGTTTGATTCTGTAAAAAGTGACAAAAACATTAGCGTCCACTGTACACTGTGTGGGAAGAAAACCTCTTTTTACAGAGAAAAAAAATCCCTAAAACTTCTGAGCAAGTACCTAGCATGCTGTCACAGGAATGTGAAATTCACAGAGAAACCCCCGGATCCAGGCGCACCTGCACCAGGGCAAACCTCCACATGCCCCACTCCTGCTAAACAGGTGAAAATAGAATTATGAGCGACAGGACTTAGTGCCACTAAGTCTTTGATTTTATTTATTTTCTGCTGTGTTTTACTTGCATCTATTTGAAAGAGTGAGTGTGAAAACAAAAAATTTTATTTTATATGCTGGAATATGCAGAAAATAGGTTTAAATGTTAAACAAATTTCTTCAAGTCAAAGACTGTTGCATATAACTTTTGCTTGATGCAATGTCCATAAAGTTAAAAGATTAAAACTAATAAAACAAGTTTTAAAAAGAGACTTTTTCATTTGATTACATTTTATATGATAGATTATGCAGAAAAAGTAAAAAGGTCGGGCTGAAAGGTCTATTGCTTTATTACCTAATAAGGTTTTGTATCATGTTTTTAAAACGTAACTAAGTAACTAATTACTTTTGAAAATAAGTAATCAGTAAAGTGATGGGGTACTTTTTTAGAGGAGTAATCAGTAATTAGTTACTGATTACTTTTTTCAAGTAACTTGACCAACACTGTAAACAAACGCTGTGCTTTCAAAGCAAGAAATATAATTTTCTAACAACAACAAAAACAATCCTAGATGGCTTTCAGCTTATTTACAACTAAATTTAGCTCATTTCTACTAAATAATTATACATAATCTTTATTGAAGTCCAAAAAGCTGAATGACACCAAACATAAATAGATACAGATATACATACCTAAAATATACTTTTTTTACTTAAGCATGTCATACAGTTAGTACTTTGAGCATGTATATAGTTTTTAATTAATCTTAAGAGTAACTGGTAAAAGAACTTTTTCCTTTACTAAAAAATGCCATTAATGATGCTCTCATGGACTGACTGAATATTGAGGACTGACTGATCCACAGAGAATAAAAAAATGGCCCATAGCACACCTTCATCACAAGGCCATAGTGCAAGAAGTCTTTTTAAGCAGAGAACCAGGAGACAAGTCAGCAGAGTATACCCGAACATTGTATGAGAAAGGTATATATAAACTGAGCTAATTAAAGTCTAAATCACTACTATGTTAATTTATATTGTTAAATTTAACACAAAAAGGCTTTGTTTGTATACAAACATTCATGGATTGAAATCCTTTGTTAAAAGAAATAAGTAATCGAAAAGGATTAAAAACAATAATTTATAATCTTAGCATTATAAATGCATTAAATGGTACGATAGGGTTAAGAGTACAATGAAAAGAATGTAAATGAATTGGTTTGGTGCTGTACTTTATTGTGAGTTTAAATGTCATCATGTAAATGATGAGCCTTAAGTGTTTTATCTAAAGTATTGTATTTACTAGTGTTTTCAGGACGTCTCCCCTCCATCATGCCTGTGGAAAATCATAGCAGTGTGACGGAGTTCGTCCTGACCGGATTCCCTGGACTTCATCAGGAGTACTATGGTCTTGTCTCAGCTCTATTGTTTTTTGTATATTTGATAACTATGATAGCAAATGTTACAGTTATTTTTTTATTTGCAACCAACCGCAGCCTCCATAAGCCAATGTATTATATCATTTTAAATCTGAGTGTATGTGATATTCTCTTTAGCACAACCACTTTACCTAAGATCATAAGCAGATATTGGTTTCAGTCAGGAAGCATTTCATTTACTGCCTGTTTTATCCAAATGTACTTCGTCCATTATTTTGGCACAGTTGTTGCATACATTCTCTTTCAGATGGCTTTAGATAGGTATTTGGCTATCTGCCATCCTCTCAGATATTCACGTGTTCTTACAAAATCTAATATTTTAATTCTTAGTATTACTGCATGGATTGCTGCCAAGGCATGTCCTTTAATGTTAGTTATTAGAGCATATCCTCTTCCTTACTGTGCCTCAAACATAATCACTCACTGCTTCTGTGACCATATTGGTATAACAGTTCTGGCGTGCACTGACAGGGCCCCTTATTCCATTCCTGCTTTAGTATTTGCAATGGTTACACTACTGGGGCCTCTGGCATTTATCATTTTCTCATACTGCTCTATAATTATAGCAGTACGTAAAATAGCAAATGTGCAAGGTCGCCTGAAATCATTGTCCACTTGTAGTACTCAGCTGATAATAATATCCCTCTATTTTTTACCCAGATGTTTTGTATATTTAGCCAGCAATGTTGGCATTACATTTAGTGCTGATGTGCGAATAGTGATCATCATGCTGTACAGCCTTGCCCCACCAATGATCAATCCACTCATATACTGCTTAAGAGCAAAAGACATGAGAGAAAGCTTGTTGAAACATATCTGCGGAAGAACCGTTCCACGAAAAGCTCAGGTCGCAGTTATTAATATCATAAATCACAAATAACAGATCTTTTAAACAGGGTTTAAGTCATTAGGATTTTTGTATTGCATGAGAAACACCATGAGTTGTTGGAGAAAAATTACATATAAAAAATTACATATATTTGAGATCCAGTGCTATTTGTTGCAGGTTACAGAGGAAATAAAACCATTAGCAAGCATTTCCTGGCATGTAACTGGATATCTTTATATGTTCTCTTGACCCCAGATATTTCTGCAGAGTTCTGTCAAGTTTTTATGGGAGCACAAACAGAGTTTGATATTCAAAAAACAGGCTGAGCTTCAAACTCACAGTGTCTCACACAGTTTTTCCATTCCATGTATTTGTGGCCTGAATAGATCAAAATTTTGTCTTACCCACTTGAGCCTTTAGGCACCAGTTGTGATTTGGCGCTATATAATCAAAATTGAATTAAATTGTTACTTAGATAATGTACATTTCTTTTTTGTCCTGAGGGCAGAATTTTTTTTTTGTAAATGTCAAAACATACCACAACATTTGTACTGTCCCAGGAGGGGCGGGGGGGGGATTCTTTGTTTTTCTTAATGAGACAATCAGTTGGTGTGTAACTATAGAATAAATTGATTGTGTTGTATGTAAAAATAAAGAAAGAAAGAAAATCATTTTAAATTTTGCTGTCTTCCTCTGCTTGTCCACCACTGCTATATCTGGTTGGTTAGCCATCACTTGTTTGTCTGCCTGTATCTGGGAATTCCAGGGCATACTTGGCACAGATGTTCCTTTATACTATGCCAGCCACGTGCTTATGGTATTCCATGTATGCCCTGACTGCTATCATTTTGTACCCTGCTGTTGTGCTGGATTGTCTCTGGGGCATCTTTACACAGCCTGCACCTAAGGTCTTGCCTGGTGTGTTAAACCCCAGCCTCTATCGATCTTGTGCTGAGAGCTTGTTCCTGTGCTGCCATGATTAGTGCCTCTGTGCTGTCTTTAGTAAGTATTTAGTACATACATGGTCAGTTATGGCCATCTTCCTGATGTGCTCATGGATGTTTGTTGCCATCATGTGATCATGGATAGTGGTTTTAACACTCACCAGTCCTTGGCCTCATTCATTCTGCTTAGCGTACAGTCCCCCCAGTCTCATGGTGCTGGATTTGGGTTAAAATCCAAGCTTCCTTGTCTTGATGTCAGTGGCTTTGATCTCCTTCTTTGGCCGGTTTATTATCCCAGCATGGAACCTGATCACCGGCAGGATACCTGATCACTTGCAGGGCATAGGTGTTGATTGCTTGGATCTTATTCTTACCATTCAGCTGACTACTCGGGACATGTCTTTGGGATTCCCAAGTAATTGCAGTTGTCCTTGATGTCTGAAATTGACCTCTAGTTTTGTTCGCAATATCCCCATTGAGTCCCCGATGAAGGCTCTTGGGGTCCTGTTGATCTTTTATTGTTCTAGGCATTCCAGGATCCATGTGTGGGCCACTGAGTTATAGGCTTTCTTGTAGTCAATCCAGGCAGTACAAAGTTTGGTCACTCTAGTCTTGCAATCTCGAGCGACTGTTCTGTCTACCAGAAGCTGGTGTTTCACCCCTCTGTTATTCCTGCCAATTATTTTCTGTGCCTCACTCATATATTGAGTCATATCCCTGTTCATCTTAGCCGCTATGATGCCTGGTCCTAGTGACTGCACCAACATAAGTATGTGGGCATACATTCTATTTTGTTTTATCTTATCATCTGCCTGTTCCTAATTTCATGATTTTAGATGCAGTGTTTCAGATCATAAGCTTGTGTTATTTGACATTTCATTGTCCATGCGATGTGTTGCTTAGGGTTGTTAATGACACCCTCCTGGCTACAACTTTAGGGGGTCATGTGATCTTGGTTCTCCAAGATAGCTGATTTTAGAACAGTAATCCATGCTTTTATTACAACTCAGCTGCATTACTGTAACTTGCTGAACCTTGGTAGTAGCCAGGCACCCTTGTCACGTCTTCATCTGGTGCACGGTTTTTAACTGGTACATGGAGAAGGGAGGGAGAATATTACTATTGTTTTATCCTTACTACAGTGGCTACCTGTGCATTTTAGAGTTCATTTAATAATTCTTTCATTTGGTTTTAAAAGCCTTATATGGTCTTGCCCCACACTACCTCGCTTAACTACTGCACCTTCACACCCCTTCTCGGTCTCTCAGATCGGGCTTTTGCATTTGCGGCTCCCAAATTCTGGAATGCACTGCCATTACAAATTACAAAGTCTTTTTAACTTGATATCTTTCATTCTGGTCTGAAGATGCACCTTTTTGGTTTGGCTTTTAACGCCGTATAGAACGATCAACTTTATTTGGATTTTATTGTCTTTCTGATGTTGGTGTTGTATATTGTTTACTGTTATTGTATTTGAATTGATGTATTTTATTTACTTTTTCTTATTTTATGTTCAGCAATTTGGTCAGTGTTTGTTACTTTTAAAGTGCTTTATAAACAAAGTAGGCCTGGCTTGATCCCCAGAGAATACAAAGAGAACCTATAAGACACTTTCATCATGATCCCACACTGCAAGAAGTGTTTTAAAAAGAGAATCAGCAGGCAACACAGCGCGCAGAGCTTTCTCCCATTCCATATTAGAAAGGTACATATAAACTGAGCTAATTAAAGTCTTTCTCATCTTCATCTTAATGTACATAGTTAAAGATTTACCATAAAATGAAATGTCTATTTTTCATATGCAAACATGATTAGATCTAAAGGCTTTTGTAGAAGAAACTAGAAATGAAACATTATTTAAAAATATTAACAAATAGTCGGATTAAACATTTGAGTTAATGCTGTACTGTATTGTAAATTTAACATCATGTAATTGATGAGGTTTAACTGCTTTATCCAGAGTATTTTATGTTTACCAATGTTTTAACCAAATTTCTGTTTCATCATGCCTGAGAGAAATTATAGCGTTCTGACTGAGTTCATCCTTACTGGATTTCCTGGACTTCATCAGGAGTACTATGGTCTTGTCTCAGCTGTGTTGTTTTTTGTATATTTGATAACTATGATAGCAAATGTTACAGTTATTTTTTTATTTGCAACCAACCGCAGCCTCCATAAGCCAATGTATTATATCATTTTAAATCTGAGTGTATGTGATATTCTCTTTAGCACAACCACTTTACCTAAGATCATAAGCAGATATTGGTTTCAGTCAGGAAGCATTTCATTTACTGCCTGTTTTATCCAAATGTACTTTGTTCACTATCTCGGTACAGTTAATTCTTATATTCTCTTTCAGATGGCTTTAGATAGGTATTTGGCTATCTGCCATCCTCTCAGATATTCACGTGTTCTTACAAAATCTAATATTTTAATTCTTAGTATTACTGCATGGATTATTGCCAAGGCATCCCCTCTTATGTTAGTTATTAGAGCATATCCTCTTCCTTACTGTGCCTCAAACATAATCACTCACTGCTTCTGTGACCATATTGGTATAACAGTTCTGGCGTGCACTGAAAGGGCCCCTTATTCCATCCCTGCCTTTGCAGGAGCAATGGTTACACTACTGGGGCCTCTGGCATTTATCATTTTCTCATACTGCTCTATAATCATAGCAGTGTATAAGATAGCAAATGTGCAAGGCCGCCTGAAATCATTGTCCACTTGTAGTACTCAGCTGATCATAATCTCCCTTTATTATTTACCCAGATGTTTTGTATATTTAGCCAGCAATGTTGGCATTACATTTAGTGCTGATGTGCGAATAGTGATCATCATGCTGTACAGCCTTGCCCCACCAATGATCAATCCACTCATATACTGCTTAAGAGCAAAAGACATGAGAGAAAGCTTGTTGAAACATATCTGCGGAAGAACCATTCCACGAAAAGCTCAGGTTGCAGCTATTAGTAACTCATAAGTAACATGTCTTTTAAACAGGGTTTAAGTCATTAGGATTTTTGTGTTGAATGAAAAAAGACAATGGGTTGCCGTAGAAAAAAACATTCCATATACTTGAGATCCAGTGCTCTTTGTTGCAGGTTACAGAGGAAGATGACATAAAATCACTAGCAAGCATTTCCTGGCATGTAACCATATATCTTTATATCTTCTTTTGACCCCTGATATTTCTGCAGAGATCTGTCAAGTTTTTATGGGAGCACAGAGTTCTGTATTTAAAAAAAAACAAACCTCAAACTCGCCCACAGTTTTCCCATCTTGTGTATAGTTGTGGCCCGATCAGATCAAAATTTTGTCTTACCTCCTACTTGTTAAAGAGCCTTTAGGCGACTGTTGTGACTTGGCACTTTATAAATAAAATGGAATTGGACTGTTACTTAAATAAAGTACTTTTTTTGAGGATAGAGATTGAGGACAGATTTTTTTTGTAAATGTCAAAACATGCAACAAGATTTGTACTGTCACAGCAGTAAAAGAGATAATTAAGTGCCCATTTACCAAGATGAGTATTTAATTTTTATTTTTTGGATTCTTTATTTTTCTTGATGAGAAGAAATGGGTGTATAAGAGGTGTAATACTATAGAATAAATTGATTGTGTTGTATGTAAAAATAAATAAATAAAATAATTTAAAATTTTGCTTTCTTCCTCTGCTTGTCCACCACTGCTGTGTCTGGTTGGTTAGCCATCACCTTTTTGTCTGCATGTATCTGGAAGTCCCACAGTATCTAAGCTCATTCATTCTCAACCACCCTACAAGGTGTGTCCCATTTTGACCACTGGAATTCCAGGCCATTCTCGGCACAGATGTTCCTTTATACTATGCCAGCCACGTGCTTATGGTATTCCATGTATGCACTGCCTGCTAGCATTTTGTACCCTGCTGTTATGTGCTGGATTGTCTCTGGGGCATCTTTACACAGCCTGCACCCAAGGTCTTGCCTTGTGTGTTAAACCCCTGCCTCAATTGATCTTGTGCTGAGAGCTTGTTCCTGTGCTGCCATGATTAGTGCCTCTGTGCTGTCTTTCAGTCCAGATTTGTTCAGCCACTGGTAGGATATCTGGATGTCAGCCACGTCTTATACCTCCCCGTGGTACATACGGTACAGGGGCCTGTCCTTCTACGATGGTTCTTCTTATTGATCCTCTTCTTTCTCAGGTTTCTGCTGCCTGAGGTATTTAGTACATACATGGTCAGTTATGGCCATCTTCCTGATGTGCTCATGGATGTTTTTTGCCATCATGTGATCATGGACAGTGGTTTTAACACTCACCAGTCCTTGGCCTCCTTCGTTCTGCTTAGCGTACAGTCCCCCCAGTCTCATGGTGCTGGATTTGGGTTAAAATCCAAGCTTCCTTGTCTTGATGTCAGTGGCTTTGATCTCCTTCTTTGGCCGGTTTATTATCCCAGCATGGAACCTGATCACCGGCAGGATACCTGATCACTTGCAGGGCATAGGTGTTGATTGCTTGGATCTTATTCTTACCATTCAGCTGACTACTCGGGACATGTCTTTGGGATTCCCAAGTAATTGCAGTTGTCCTTGATGTCTGAAATTGACCTCTAGTGTTGTTCGCAATATCCCCATTGAGTCCCCGATGAAGGCTCTTAGGGTCCTGTTGATCCTTTATTGTTCAGGGGTGTCCAAACTTTTTTCACTGAGGGCCACATACATAAAAATATAGGAGGGGCTGGGCCTCTTACTAGAAATTAGGTATATAACCTTGACTGTAGCGTATTAAAGTTAGAAAAATCATTTAAAAGTGGTCAAATGTGTTATATTGTTGAATATAATTAAAGACAAAACTGCCTTCATCACAGCTTTCCATAAATGGATCTTTATTAATTTATTCAGAAAAAGCTTTGGTAGCTCATTCTCAGAACAGCAGCAGATTTCCTCTTGGACAGAAGATTTACAGCACAGAGAAAAAACAATAAAGGGGAAAATGGGACGGGTACATTTCAAGCTTGTTATTTAAGTTCTTAGGCTTAGCAACACACCTGTTAACGTTCGTTTGAAACGATTATCAGCATTAACAGACTGAACTGGACTTAATAACAGGAGTGCATATAATTTTAGTGAATTATTCTGGTGAGTATCAGCTGCGCTGGGTATGTAAATCGGGCCATCCAGCTGCGGTGCTGATCCGACGCCACTCATGCCAAAAATCCGGACAAATGTCACTTAATCAAGGAGCAGATCTGCATCAGATGAGATCAGCTGACTTTGCGTGTGCGTGTGCTGTGCACAGCGGTGTGTACTCTGTGTGTTAACAAGAAAAACGCATATAAGCAAGTGGTGCGCAAAAGCAGGGTAGTGACAGAATTGATGCGCATTATTGATATTTGAAGCATGTGTACCTGCACATGCATGCTTATTAACACACGGGTACTGTGGAATGTATTTTTACTCACCTAAAGCGCTCGTGCTCTCGTCCACTCCCCGCAAAAAAAATTAGCAGCTGTGCGGTGTCTGTGGCATCAGTGCTCGGATCGCATGCGATGGAGTAAAAAGCAAAAGCAAAAGCTTTATCAGACAGTTGCAGTTTAATGTTGGCTGGCGAGTCTTCAATGCGTCGCACAACTGTATTTCTGGACATGCTGACGTTGTTGAAGTCCTGCACTTTTTCCGGGCACATTATTTCGGTGACTTTAACGAGGCCGTGTTTTATGAGGTCTCCATCTGAAAAAGGCTCGCCATGTCTTGCGATGAGTTGGGCAACCTCATAGCTGCTATTGGAGCCTTTTCCTGGACAATTTGAGCACGAAAAAATACTGTTGCTGACCCCGCAGGAGAGCTACCATTTGCTTTAATTTCTGCTCTCGCTCAGCACCAGTGTAGGATGCATAGGCCTGATGTTTGGTTTCATAATGACGTCGTACATTATACTCTTTCATAACTGCCACAGTTTCAGTGCAGATCAAACAGACACACGTCCCCTTGAATTCTTTGAAGAAATATTCACTCTCCCACCGTGTCTGAAATTTTCTGCACTCACTTTCTACCTTTCGCTTCTTTGGTTCTGCCATGTTTAGTAACTTGGGGTAAATTTCTTCTGTGATTGTCCTTTTTGGTGGAGCAACTGCCTTGATCAACAGTAGCTCCCCCTGGTGTTAAAACTAAGAAGTGCAATACACTCAAGCAAAAGTTGAAGTGCGGGCCATATTCTATTCTATTTATAAAATTACTTGAGGGCCAATCAAAAATGGATGCGGCCCGCGGGGCCGGACTTTGGACACCCCTGTTTATTGTTCTAGAAATTCCAGGATCCATGTGTGGGCCACTGAGTTATAGGCTTTCTTGTAGTCAATCCAGGCAGTACAAAGTTTGGTCACTCTAGTCTTGCAATCTCGAGCGACTGTTCTGTCTACCAGGAGCTGGTGTTTCACCCCTCTGTCATTCCTGCCAATTATTTTCTGTGCCTCACTCATATATTGAGTCATATCCCTGTTCATCTTAGCCGCTATGATGCCTGGTCCTAGTGACTGCACCAACATAAGTATGTGGGCATACATTCTATTTTGTTTTATCTTATCTTCTGCCTGTTCCTAATTTCATGATTTTAGATGCAGTGTTTCAGATCATAAGCTTGTGTTACTTGACATTTCATTGTCCATGCGATGTGTTGCTTAGGGTTGTTAATGACACCCTCCTGGCTACAACTTTAGGGGTCATGTGATCTTGGTTCTCCAAGATAGCTGATTTTAGAACAGTAATCCATGCTTTTATTACAACTCAGCTGCATTACTGTAACTTGCTGTACCTTGGTAGTAGCCAGGCATTCTTGTCATGTCTTCAGCTGGTGCACGGTTTTTAACTGGTACATGGAGAAGGGAGGGAGAATATTACTATTGTTTTATCCTTACTACAGTGGCTACCTGTGCATTTTAGAGTTCAATTTATAATTCTTTTATTTAGTTATAAAAGCCTTAAATGGTCTTGCCCCACACTACCTCGCTTAACTACTGCACCTTGACACCCCTTCTCGGTCTCTCAGATCAGCTGACTAGTTGTTGTTGGATGTGCTGAGGACACATCGGAAGCTCTGGTGGGATCGGGCTTTTGCGTTTCTTGC
The DNA here is from genome assembly GCF_001858045.2 of Oreochromis niloticus. NCBI lineage: Eukaryota > Metazoa > Chordata > Actinopteri > Cichliformes > Cichlidae > Oreochromis > Oreochromis niloticus. Next base: position 30,268,030 of record NC_031979.2, read on the forward strand.
TCCCAAATTCTGGAACGCACTGCGATTACGAATTACAAATTACAAAGTCTTTCCAACTTGATATCTTTCATTCTGGTCTGAAGGTACACCTTTTCGGTTTGGCTTTTAACGCCATATAGAAAGGCCAATTTTAATTGGATTTTATTGTCTTTCTGATGTTGGTGTTGTATGTTATTTACTGTTATTGTATTTGTCTTGATATATTTTTATTTCTTTTTTTCTTATTTTATTTTCGGCATTTGGTCAGTGTTTGCTATTTAAAGTGCTTTATGAATAAAGTAGGTTTGGCTTGATCCCCAGAGAATACAAAGAGGATCTATAACACACTTTCATCATGATCCCACACTGCAAGAAGTGTTTTAAGCAGAGAATCAGCAGGCAAGACAGCAGCAATTTCTCCCATCCTGTATTAGAAAGGTACATATAAACTGAGCTAATTAAAGTCTTTCTCATCCTCATCTTAATGTACATAGTTAAAGATTTACCATAAAATGAAATGTCTATTTTTCATATGCAAACATGATTAGATCTAAAGGCTTTTGTAGAAGAAACTAGAAATGAAACATTATTTAAAAATATTAACAAATAGTCGGATTAAACATTTGAGTTAATGCTGTACTGTATTGTAAATTTAACATCATGTAATTGATGAGGTTTAACTGCTTTATCCAGAGTATTTTATGTTTACCAATGTTTTAACCAAATTTCTGTTTCATCATGCCTGAGAGAAATTATAGCGTTCTGACTGAGTTCATCCTTACTGGATTTCCTGGACTTCATCAGGAGTACTATGGTCTTGTCTCAGCTGTGTTGTTTTTTGTATATTTGATAACTATGATAGCAAATGTTACAGTTATTTTTTTATTTGCAACCAACCGCAGCCTCCATAAGCCAATGTATTATATCATTTTAAATCTGAGTGTATGTGATATTCTCTTTAGCACAACCACTTTACCTAAGATCATAAGCAGATATTGGTTTCAGTCAGGAAGCATTTCATTTACTGCCTGTTTTATCCAAATGTACTTTGTTCACTATCTCGGTACAGTTAATTCTTATATTCTCTTTCAGATGGCTTTAGATAGGTATTTGGCTATCTGCCATCCTCTCAGATATTCACGTGTTCTTACAAAATCTAATATTTTAATTCTTAGTATTACTGCATGGATTGCTGCCAAGACATTCAATCTTATGTTAGTTATTAGAGCATATCCTCTTCCTTACTGTGCCTCAAACATAATCACTCACTGCTTCTGTGACCATATTGGTATAACAGTTCTGGCGTGCACTGAAAGGGCCCCTTATTCCATCCCTGCCTTTGCAGGAGCAATGGTTACACTACTGGGGCCTCTGGCATTTATCATTTTCTCATACTGCTCTATAATTATAGCAGTGTATAAGATAGCAAATGTGCAAGGCCGCCTGAAATCATTGTCCACTTGTAGTACTCAGCTGATCATAATCTCCCTTTATTATTTACCCAGATGTTTTGTATATTTAGCCAGCAATGTTGGCATTACATTTAGTGCTGATGTGCGAATAGTGATCATCATGCTGTACAGCCTTGCCCCACCAATGATCAATCCACTCATATACTGCTTAAGAGCAAAAGACATGAGAGACAGCTTGTTGAAACATATCTGCGGAAGAACCATTCCACGAAAAGCTCAGGTCGCAGCTATTAGTAACTCATAAGTAACATGTCTTTTAAACAGGGTTTAAGTCATTTGGATTCTTGTGTTGAATGAAAAAGAACATGGGTTGCTGGAGAAAAAAAAATCAATATACTTGAGATCCAGTGCTCTTTCTTGCAGGTTACAGAGGAAGACGACATAAAACCACTAGCAAGCATTTCCTGGCATGTAACCGTATATCTTTATATCTTCTTTTGACCCCTGATATTTCGGCAGAGATATATAAAGTTTTTTATGGAAGCACAAAGAGAGTTCTAATTTAAAAGAAAAAAACAAAAACAAAAAAACAAACCTCAAACTCTCGCACAGTTTTCCCATTTTGTGTATAGTTGTGGCCCAATCAGATCAAAATTTTGTCTTACCTGCTACTTGTTAAAGAGCCTTTAGGCGACTGTTGTGACTTGGCACTTTATAAATAAAATGGAATTGGACTGTTACTTAAATAAAGTACTTTTTTTGAGGATAGAGATTGAGGACAGATTTTTTTTGTAAATGTCCAAACATGCAACAAGATTTGTACTGTCACAGCAGTAAAAGAGATAATTAAGTGCCCATTTACCAAGATGTCTATTTATTTTTATTTTTTGGATTCTTTATTTTTCTTGATGAGAAGAAATGGGTGTATAAGAGGTGTAATACTATAGAATAAATTGATTGCGTTGTTCAATTCAAATTAATTTTCAATTAAATTTTATTTATATAGCGCCAAATCACAACAGCAGTCGCCTCAAGGTGCTTTATATTGTACAGTAGATACAGAGAAAAACCCAACAATCATATGACCCCTTATGAGCAAGCACTTTGGCGACAGTGGGAAGGAAAAACTCCCTTTTAACAGGAAGAAACCTCCGGCAGAACCAGGCTCAGGGAGGGGCGGCCATCTGCTGCGACCGGTTGGGGTGAGAGAAGGAAAACAGGATGAAAGACATGCTGTGAAAGAGAGACAGAGATTAATAATAGATATGATTCAATGCAGAGAGGTCTATTAACACATAGTGAGTGAGAAAGGTGACTGGAAAGGAAAAACTGAAGGCTCTCCCTCCCATTCTACTTTTAAATACTCTTGGAACAACAAGTAAGCCTGCAATGAGAGAGCGAAGTGCTCTAATAGGGTGATATGGTGCTACAAGGTCATTAAGATAAGATGGGGCCTGATTATTTAAGACCTTGTATGTGAGGAGCAGGATTTTGAATTCAATTCTGGATTTAACAGGGAGCCAATGAAGGGAAGCCAAAACAGGAGAAATATGCTCTCTCTTTCTAGTCCCTGTCAGTACTCTTGCTGCAGCATTTTGGATTAACTGAAGGCTTTTCAGGGAGTTTTTAGGACATCCTGATAATAATGAATTACAGTAGTCCAGGCTAGAAGTAATAAATGCATCAACTAGTCTTTCAGCGTCACTCTGAGACAGGATATTTCTAATTTTAGAGATGTTGCGCAAGTGGAAGAAAGCAGTCTTACATATTTGTTTAATATGTGCATTGAAGGACATGTCTTGGTCAAAAATGACTCCAAGGTTCCTCACAGTGTTACTGGAGGCCAAGGTAATGCCATCCAGAGTAAGAATCTGGTTAGATACCATATTTCTAAGATTTTCAGGGCCGAGTACAATGACCTCAGTTTTATCCTCAGTTTTATCTGAATTAAGAAGCAGAAAGTTAGCGGCCATCCAGGTCTTTATGTCTTTAAGACATTCCTGCAGTTTAACTAATTGGTGTGTGTTATCTGGCTTCATGGACAGATAGAGCAGGGTGTCATCAGCATAGCAGTGAAAATGTATGCTATGTTTTCTAATGATACTGCCTAAGGGAAGCGTGTATAATGTAAACAGAATTGGTCCTAGCACTGAACCCTGTGGAACACCATAATTGACCTTAGTGTGTGGAGAGGACTCTCCATTTACATGCACAAATTGGAGTCTGTTGGATAGATATGATACAAACCACTGCAGCGCAGTACCTGAAATATCTACACCATGTTCTAATCGTGCTAAAAGAATATTATGGTCAAAAGTATCGAACGCTGCACTAAGGTCTAGCAGGACAAGAACAGATGTTGTATGTAAAAATAAAGAAAGAAAGAAAATAATTTAAAATTTTGCTGTCTTCCTCTGCTTGTCCACCACTGCTATGTCTGGTTGGTTAGCCATCACCAGTTTGTCTGCATGTATCTGGAAGTCCCACAGTATCTAAGCTCGTTCATTCTCAACCACCCTACAAGGCGTGTCCCAATTTGACCACTGGAAGTCCAGGCCAAACTCAGCAGATGTTCCTTTATACTATGTCGGCCACTTGGTTATGGTATTCCATGTATGCACTGCCTGCTAGCATTTTGTACCCTGCTGTTATGTGCTGGATTGTCTCTGGGGCATCTTTACACAGCCTGCACCTAAAGTCTTGCCTTGTGTGTTAAACCCCAGCCTCAATTGATCTTGTGCTGAGAGCTTGTTCCTGTGCTGCCATGATTAGTGCCTCTGTGCTGTCTTTCAGTCCAGATTTGTTCAGCCACTGGTAGGATATCTGGATGTCAGCCACGTCTTATACCTCCCCGTGGTACATTCGGTACAGGGGCCTGTCCTTCTACGATGGTTCTTCTCATTGTTGTTTCTCTTCTTTCTCAGGTTTCTGCTGCCTGAGGTATTTAGTACGTACATGGTCAGTTGTGGCCATCTTCCTGATGTACTCATGGATGTTTGTTGTCTCATCATAGACAGTGGATTTAACACTCACCAGTCCTTGGCCTCCTTCCTTCTGCTTAGTGTACAGTCTCGTGGTGCTGGATTTGGGTTAAAATCCAAGCTTCATTGACTTAATGTCAGTGGCTTTTATCTCCTTTGGCCGGTTTATTATGCCAGCATGGAACCTGATCACCGGCAGGATGTAGGCAGTAGCGGTTTTTGATACGGGCGACACGGGCGGTTGCCCGGGGCGGCATCGTGGTGGGGGGCGGCATCACGGGCATCGGCAAAAAACCCCCCAAAAAACAAAAAACAATTGCTCGTACTCATGCAGCCCCCGACGTCATGCCAGCGCATATTGGGAATGGCATAGGCACCGAGCGGTTTTCTATCGCCCATTTGCTGGGAGTAAAGGCGCCCTCCGTTTGCGAGGTGCGCCTGCTGCTTGCAGCACAGGGAGGAGAGGGCGGCGCGGCGGGGGATTCTCTGGCTGGCTGGAGCGGCATCTAATAATCAACTCGCAAAATAAAACAAAATAAAAACAAAACAACAAACCAACAAACACCAGACATTATGATACAGACTTATAATGTGCACCGGTGTTTTTTCGAAATTCAATACGCGAAAAGTGAGCGCGAGAGCCCTCGGTGCGCCTGCTCGCTGCTGAAGTCAAAGTAAACTTTATTGTCATCTCCGCTACATACAGTCCAGTATATAGAGAGACGAGACGACAAGGCTCCAGTTACAGCAGTGCAAGTAAACAAACAATATATATAAGAAGAGTAAGAAAATAAATATACACTTTAGGACTTGGGGTAAATGGATCAATGACAATTTAAAATTTATAATTTACAGTTTGATGATTTAAAGTCTCACACACAACCCGTCGAAAGGGGAGGGGCCGGCTGCTTCCAAATAGAGCACATTTCATTCATAATGATGTAAATCCAAGCCCATTATGTATTCATGATTTGAATCCTGGGTTGTGTGAAATCCCAGAAATACACCTTAGACCAAGCGAATCTGTGAACTAAGGTGTAGGTCTATTAGGTTATGTTGTGGTGATCCTCGGGTTGGGGGATTTGTGTTCATACTGGAGTGCAAAATTAAAACTAATGGAAGATGGACAAGAAAAGTTCAAAGCCATCAGATGCTCACTTTAGAAAAAATAGAAAAGAAGAGGAGGAGAAACGAGCAAAAGATACAGATAAGCAGATGTGTGATTGGATAATGGCAGGTCATCCTGAAACAATCAGAATCATACTTTATTAATCCCTAAGGAAATAATGTGGATTACAGTTGCTCCAATAAGAAATGGTAAAAATAGTAACAGTAACAGACTAAACTCCAAACAATACATTATGTTACAGATTTTAATATTAATGAGTCATTGTCAATTATTGATTTTGATTTGTCCTGTTCTCATTGTATGATGAATTATGATGGCTGTTTGGTAGCTGTTTGCATACAATGCATACTATCTCTCTCTTCATATGTGTGTGTGTGTGTGTGTGTCAGTATGGTTCCGACAACAGTTTTATGTTAATGTATAATCCTTAATGTGTTTGTGTGTGTGTGTGTGGGGGGGGGGGGCAGAGGGAGTGTTCGCCCGGGGCGCCAAACAGGCTAGGACCGCCACTGGATGTAGGTATTGATTACTTGGATCTTATTCTTACCATTCAGCTGACTACTCAGGACTTGCTTGACCTTCTGCAAGGATTTGGTGGTTGTGGGTTTCTTACCCATCTCTTTGTGGTTCCCATGTGCTTTTGGGATTCCTAGGTTAACCAAGAGGCCAGAATAGTATACAGAAACATCTGTGCCGAGTATGGTACAGATTTTATAATTCTTTTATTTGGTTTTAAAGACTTAAATGGTCTTGCCCAACACTATCTGTCTGAGCTACTGCACCTGCACACCCCTTCTTGGTCTCTCAGATCAGCTGACCAGTTGCTGTTGGATGTGCTGAGGACACATCAGAAGCTCCGGTGGGATCGGGCTTTTGCAGTTCTGGCTCCCAAATTCTGGAACACACTGCCATTACAAATTACAAAGTCTTTCCAACTTGATATCTTTCATTCTGGTCTGAAGACGCACCCTTTTGGTTTGGCTTTTAATGCCATATAGAAAGGCCAGTTTTATTTGGATTTTATTGTCTTTCTGATGCTGGTGTTGGATATTGTTTACTGTCATTGTATTTGATTTTATGTATTTTTATTTTTTTATTATTTTATTTTCAGCACTTTGGTCAGTGTTCAGTGTGAGTGCTTTATAAATAAAGTAGGCTTGGCTTGATCCACAGAGAATATAAAGTGAACCTATAGAACACCACCATCATGATCCCACACAAGAAGTCTTTTTAAGCAGAGAATCAGCAGGCAAGACAGCTGAGCTTTCTCCCATCCTGTATGAGAAAGGTACATATGAACTGAGCTAATTAAGTCTTTCTCATCCTTATGTTTATGTGCATAGTTAAAGATTTACAATAAAACGGAATATTTATTTTTCATATGCAAACATGATTAGATCTAAAGACTTTGATAAAGAAAAAGAATTGAAAAAGAATTTAAAAATAATAACAATAAGAATTAGTTGGATTAAATATTTGAGTTAATGCTGTACTGTATTGTAAATTTAATAGTGTAACTGATAAGGCTTAATGGTGGTTTCTCAAGCATTGTATGTTTAACAGTGTTTTACTCAAATTCTTGTTTCATCATGCCTGAGAGAAATCATAGCAGTGTGACTGAGTTTATCCTTACTGGATTTCCTGGACTTCATCAGGAGTACTATGGTCTTGTCTCAGCTCTATTGTTTTTTGTATATTTGGTAACGATGATAGCAAATGTTACAGTTATTTTTTTAATTGCAACCAACCGCAGCCTCCATAAGCCAATGTATTATATCATTTTAAATCTGAGTGTATGTGATATTCTCTTTAGCACAACCACTTTACCTAAGATCATAAGCAGATATTGGTTTCAGTCAGGAAGCATTTCATTTACTGCCTGTTTTATCCAAATGTACTTTGTTCACTATCTTGGTTCAGTCAATTCTTATATTCTCTTTCAGATGGCTTTAGATAGGTACTTGGCTATCTGCCTTCCTCTCAGATATTCACGTGTTCTTACAAAATCTAATATTTTAATTCTTAGTATTACTTCATGGATTATTGCCAAGGCATCCCCTTTAATGTCAGTTCTTAGAGCATATCCTCTTCCTTACTGTGCCTCAAACATAATCACTCACTGCTTCTGTGACCATATTGGTATAACAGTCCTGGCATGCACTGACAGGGCCCCTTATGCCATTCCTGCTTTTGTATTTGCAATGGTTACACTACTGGGGCCTCTGGCATTTATCATTTTCTCATACTGCTCTATAATTATAGCAGTGTATAAGATAGCAAATGTGCAAGGCCGCCTGAAATCATTGTCCACTTGTAGTACTCAGCTGATCATAATCTCCCTTTATTATTTACCCAGATGTTTTGTATATTTAGCCAGCAATGTTGGCATTACATTTAGTGCTGATGTGCGAATAGTGATCATCATGCTGTACAGCCTTGCCCCACCAATGATCAATCCACTCATCTACTGCTTAAGAGCAAAAGACATGAGAGACAGCTTGTTGAAACAATTCTGCAGAAGAACCGTTCCACGAAAACCACAGGTCGCAGCTATTAGTAACTCATAAGTAACATGTTTTTTCTCAGGCCTTAATTTATGTAATTCTAACACAGAGGTAAAAATATTCTTGAACTGAAGTAAGGAGCCCTTGCTCTTTTTTGTGAAGAAATGTGGCATATATTTGATGTTCAGTAAAATAGGTTCCTTGATATGGGCCAACACTCTCTTAAAAATATTTGTAAGAGTTTCCCAGCATGTGACTAAATATGTTAATTGCTTCTATTGACTCTAGAAATCACTGCTGAGATCAGTCAAGTTACCGTTGGAGTGCAAAAGTAGTTCTATATTGATAAAAAAGCCCATGCATTGAACTCACAGTATCTCACGCAGTTTTTCCATTTCATGTATTTGTGGCCCTACCAAATCTAAAATGCTTCTTACTTGCTTCTTGTTTATTAAAAGGATGTACATTCATTTTTATCTTTCCAAAATATATTTTTTTTTTCACAACTTTACAACTTCTCTACAGTCACAGCTGTCAAAATAAAAGAATAAATGCACAAATGATTAAAAAAACTTCACTCAGTGTCTATTTAATTCAGTATCCACGTGTTTTCTTATTTTTTCTATTTAATTCTTCATTTTTTTTATTCAATTTCTTTGTTTCTCATAACAACAAATTTTTCTACTGCAACTACAGAATAAAACCATTGAACTGTTTGTCAAAAAATGCAGTTAAAAATTATTTAAAAACAAAATGGCATTCATTCAAGATTATTATTTAATATTACATTCATCGGTCACTTCTTAGCATGGAGGAAGAATTTGGAATATAATCTGTTTTAAATTATGTAATAACAAAAATAGGTATGACAAGAAAAAAAACTATTATGAGTTCTTGAAATTATGTTGTCTTGTTGTATGCTCACAAAATAGAACAGCCTGGCTCGAGAAGGCATATTACTCAGTGTCTTTAGTTTTAGAGAGCTAATACTCACAGGATGCTGGCCTTCTCAGGGCTCTAGACTAACTTTTTGACATGGGCGCACCGGTACGCCTAACTTTAAAAATTTAGGCGTACCCGCACAAAAATTAGGCGCACTCAAATTTTTCAACCGCATCGCTTAACACCGCAGTTTTACATGTGCACTTTCTTTGGGGGGAAGTCCATACAGACAATATTCATTTCTAAATTATTAACTAACAAACTTGTGCTTAAATTGCTTTGTCAATATTGTAGAAAATGTTAAACTTAATCATCATCTTGGCTCCTCTGACGACCTGTTTGCTGCTGCCTGCTGCTGAAAGGCAGTGGGGAGAGGGCACACTTGGGCAGTGCATTTATTGCAGCATATGATGTGTTTTCTGGATACTTTGCTGTTTTTTCAGCATTCAAAGATTGATGGCACCGTGTCAGAGCTGGCTATGAATTTTAGATGGATCAGTCCTTAACTTAACACAAAAGTTATCAATAGTTCTTTTCATCTTTTCTTATTACCCACAGCTACATCCACTTCTGTCAGGCCTAGGCTGATCACTAGGGCTGGGTATCATCACTGATTTCTATAATCTATTCGATTCCGGTTCTCAAAGTCCTGATTCGATTCAATTTAGCCTCAGACAGTCAGAAATATTATAATTCTGATCATTTATCAGTACTGATACACATGAGACTTCATCAGAATTGTGAACATCACAGCAGATGCCTTTGTGTCAAAGTAACTGAGAATAAAACACAGAAAAACATGAAGGAGATTTTCCTGGTCTGGCTTTTTATAGCAGATAACCTTAAAAATATTTTGCAATATTCTGCAATTTTGCATAATTTTAAGAAGTTTAAATTTCTTCAGTATTGAACAGCAGAAATTAGGCTTTCTTGTCCGAGGTCATTTAAGTGAAAAAAAGAAAAAGAAAAGAAAAAGACAGCGGCTGACAGCGCTGTAAACAACGGTAGACTGGTGGGTAATAAGCGAATAGATAATGCAGAAAACAGAGATTTCAGACGGGAAACTGTTCTTGAAGTACAGGGAGAGAGAGAGAGAGAGCTCTGCATGAAGTGTGATTTTTATCGTGGTGGAAGCAAAACAGCAAAACTCAGATGGAATTCATGAAGACATTGATCAAATGTGAAGCGTAGTTTGCTGCTTCTTTTGCTGCTGGCTCGGCGAATTTTGGTTGGAGAGACAAAACCTGCAGCTCAGAATCAGCGCAAAAAAGACGGAAACACAGCGCGGACCCGACGCATCAGAATCGCTAAGCTCCGACAGCGTGTCCGTGTTCGGGCCGTGGGGTGAGAAAGCCGAGAAAGACAAAGCTGATTCTGATGCGTCGGGTCCGCTCTGTGTTTACGTCTTTGTGTGGAATCCGTTAATGAATTGATATCGCTTTATTCAAGCTACTCACCTCTCTCTTCCACCTGCACTTTCAACTGGACCACGGCCAATCAGAGAGGTCCCGCCCCTGACTATCTCTGATTGGTTTAGTCCACGATAGGGGCATAACGTGTGTCTGTTGTTGACCACATGGAGAGTTGCAGAGATTTTTTTTTTTTTTTTTGTTACCCGAAAATATTTGGTCCCACCGGTCCGACCAAATATCTTTCTAAATAGGGCTGCCACAAACGATTATTTTGATAGTCCACTAGTCCCCGATCATTTTTGCAATTAGTCGACTAGTCAGATCATGCATCCATTGGACATAAAACGTACAGTTTATAGCACCAGCATGCATCTGCTCTTATATAACTATCATCAGCTTACAGCTTGAAGTGTTAAGGTATGTGCTAACTAAAAATAAAGAGCAGATGATAGCTTATTAAACTTTTAATGAAATTTGCAAATTGTCTCAATGGAGTTTAATAAACTCAGCTGTCTTATCTTTGCTCCCTAAAATATAACACGACATTGGTGTAAATTCTCGACCATCTCACCTTCTGTTTAATCAGTTTTCTGTTTGACGTTTATTCAGCTGTGTGAAAACTATAACTCTAATCTCAGCCAAAAAGATTTACTCAGGAACAAATAAAACACTGAAAAAAGCCAAACAATAACATTTTTAAGTTATCTAAGTGACTTATATATCATGTTTAACCTGAGTAGCAAAAGACCGCGGGGGGTTGAAAACGATGTGGCGGGAGTTCGCTGTTCTCACCGGCTCCAGTGAGCCTTGAACTACCGGTCGCCTATCGAGCTAGTAGGTAACAGATGTCTCCGAAAACATCAGAGCACTTTTGCAAATATGTGATGTCTTGATAAATCGAGCAGATATTTGAAGTTAACACAGCTCCATTCTCGCCTGAAAATATCTTTAAAGTTTATTTTGTGACCCACAAAGAGTAATATGAAAACTAAGAAGCTGCCGCCATTGCTGGAAACTGGAATTGGCTGGGTCGCGCTATGAATTCTGGGATAGGTTGGGCCACGAAGGATACACCCAAGCCATCCTTTAAATCTGGTTAAAAGAGGGACGCATTTGTCAGCCACATTTGGAGGAGTCTTTGAATTTGGACAGCCTTTGTTGCGTCGCCGTAACGTAATCTGCCTACAAATGCGGCCTCCGAAGGATGCGGCCCCTGAATTTGGACACAGCTACGATACCGGAAACGGCTTCTTTTTCTTCTTCTTTGGCGTTTAACGGCAGCTGGCATCCTTGTAGATGCATTGCTGCCATCTTCTGTTCCAGTCTGTTGTTACATTCTTAAATCCTACTACTTATTCCTGCGTCTTTCAGGATCTTACAAAGCTTCAAACGACGTGTTGACAATTAGTACTATTTGATAGTCGACGTAATCGTGACAGCACTACTTCTAAAACAAGAAATGTGAGTTTCTGAAAAAATAAAGTACATTCTTAAATGGTTTTTAACTTTTGAAAATATTTTGTTTATAAATTCCATACTCACCAACTTGGTACCTGATCTTTATTACACTACATTTAAAAAAGAAAAAGAAAACTATAATATGTGTATTTAAGCACGTCACACAATCAAAACTTCAAGCAGGTACACTGTTTATTCTGCTTATGTTAGGAGTGATAAGGTCTTTCTCTTTTCTTAAAAAACATAACTAGAAAGAAAAAAAGAAAGAAATTTCAACTAATGTGGCTCTCATTGACTGGCTTAGTGAATACTGAGTACTCACTGATCCACAGAGAATACAAAGTGAACCTATAGAACACCACCATCATGATCCCACACTGCAAGAAGTCCTTTTTAAGCAGAGAATCAGCAGGCATGACAGCGGCGCTTTCTCCCATCCTGTATGAGAAAGGTACATATAAACTGAACTAATTAAGTCTTTCTCATCCTTATGTTCATGAGCATAGTTAAAGATTTACAATAACACGGAATGTTTATTTTTCACATGCAAACATGATTAGATCAAAAGGCTCTGGTAAAGAACTAAAAAATTAAAAATAATATAAAAAATATTAACAATAACAGTTAGTTGGATTAAATATTTGAGTTAATGCTGTACTGCATTGTAAATTTAACATTGTGTAATTGATGAGGCCTACCTGTCATTTCTCAAGCATTGTATGTTTAACAGTGTTTTAACCAAATTTCTGCTCTGTCATGCCTGAAAGAAATCATAGCGTTCTAACTGAGTTTGTCCTTACTGGATTCCCTGGACTTCATCAGGAGTACTATGGTCTTGTCTCAGCTCTATTGTTTTTTGTATATTTGGTAACTATGATAGCAAATGTTACAGTTGTTTTTTTAATTGCAACCAACCGCAGCCTCCATAAGACAATGTATTATATCATTTTAAATCTGAGTGTATGTGATATTCTCTTTAGCACAACCACTTTACCTAAGATCATAAGCAGATATTGGTTTCAATCGGGTAGCATTTCATTTACTGGCTGTTTTATCCAAATGTACTTTGTTCACTATCTCGGTACAGTTAATTCTTATATTCTCTTTCAGATGGCTTTAGATAGGTACTTGGCTATCTGCCATCCTCTCAGATATTCACGTGTTCTTACAAAATCTAATATTTTAATTCTTAGTATTACTGCATGGATTATTGCCAAGGCATGTCCTTTAATGATGGTTATTAGAGCATATCCTCTTCCTTACTGTGCCTCAAACATAATCACTCACTGCTTCTGTGACCATATTGGTATAACAGTCCTGGCATGCACTGACAGGGCCCCTTATTCCATCCCTGCTTTTGTATTTGCAATGGTTGCCCTACTGGGGCCTCTGGCATTTATCATTTTCTCATACTGCTCTATAATTATAGCAGTGTATAAGATAGCAAATGTGCAAGGTCGCCTGAAATCATTGTCCACTTGTAGTACTCAGCTGATAATAATATCCCTCTATTTTTTACCCAGATGTTTTGTATATTTAGCCAGCAATGTTGGCATTACATTTAGTGCTGATGTGCGAATAGTGATCATCATGCTGTACAGCCTTGCCCCACCAATGATCAATCCACTCATATACTGCTTAAGAGCAAAAGACATGAGAGAAAGCTTGTTGAAACAATTCTGCAAAAAAAACATTCCACAAAAAGCTGAGGTTGCAGCTATTAGCAACTCATAAGAAACATCACCTTAACATGCTTTAAATTGTCCTATTCTAATGGGGAGGCAAAGAGATTCTTCCATTTCATTAAGGAGTCTTTTGCTGGATTAGTGTATAGAAAAGTGTTATATTTTCAGTGGTACCCCTCGCAGGGTACAGAGGTGATACTTCCTGGCATGTGACTTAAATTATTTATTGCTTCTACTGAATCCAGAAAATAATCTCAGAGCATAAAGGAGTTCTATTTAATCAAATTGGCAGTTTATGATATGATATGATATGATATGATATACCTTTATTAGTCCCACAAGGGGAAATTTCATAAGGCTGCCGACCTATTGCATGCAATGGCGGCGCCATCTTACCCTCCGACCATACATACATTGAAGTTTAACATTAAATTCTTTAGTTTTCCTTTTTAATTTGAAAAACCCACAATAACAAGAACTTTAATACCAAGGTGTGTGTTTTATTTTTTCTGTTTTGGAGATTCTTCACTTTGTTTATTGCTTTTTGTAAGGAAAAATTGTATTGGAATGTAATTATAGAAGAAATGAATTGTAGTGTTTGTTAAATCATTTGAAACTGGTATACAACTTTGAATAAATTAGCGTGGAAAATGCATCATTTCTATTATTTACCATGATATTTTTGTTTTATGTTACAAATAATGATGCAGCTTAATCATCAGTTATAACAAATTTTGCTAATATATGTATGTGTGAATGATTTCAAAATTTCATTCCAATTAAATTTAAAATTCCCCCTTTAGCGCCATCCCTTTTACACCTACAGTTGACATGAAGTGAGAATAGAAATCAACACAGTGTTCTTAGAAACTTGAATTGAAGTGTTTGAAAATGTGTAAGGATTTTCAAACACCAGAGGACACTCTGGTGGTGACCCTGTGGAGGTAACTACAGCATCTGAAAGACGGTCATTTACACAAGCCCTTTGATGTCTCTCAGTCACGAATTCATAATTCAACTCTGTAAGAAAAAAAAACTAAATAAAAGAAAAAAAAATTCCTGAAGCAACTTTAAGGAAAGTTCATAGTGTTATTTGAGGAAAAGAGCTTTGCATCATGCATGTCTCTCTTTATCTGATAAGCAAATTTGCATATTATAGATTAGTGCAGTGGTTCCCAAACTTTTTTTGCCAGGCCCCCCTTTTTTACAAGAAAAATGTTCGCGCCCCCCCCCCCACCACCTAACCCCCCCGCACAAACACATCCTCCAAACACACACACCCATATTTTGTTTACAAACTCCATTGCAGTTTATTTCACACCTCAAACATTTAGTAAACAATTAAGCAAATACAAGTAAACGGCAATAAATTACAGGTAGTAATGAAATATACTACTAACTCTTTTACGCTACGTCCACACCTACACGGGTTTTTTTGCAAACGCAGCTGTTTCTATGCGTTTGTGCTTTTCGTCAACACGTAAACGGCGTTGCGATTCACCGAAAACGGAGATTATTTAAAACTCCTTTGTGGACGAGGATTACAGAGTTCGTCACGCAACGTCAAAGGTATGTGCCTCTTTTCACGTCACGCTGTGCGCCACGTTATTGTTTACATGAGATGAATTGCAGAATGGCAGATAGAGACAAAATACTGTTACTGTTAATCTGACTATCTTCAGGTTTTACAGCTTACATATACACACGCAGTTACTGTCCCTCCATTTAAAAAGGCAGAGGCGTCAAGGTGTAATTATTTTACATGTAGTTGTTTTTTTTTCCTGTGTAATAATATTCAACATTGCTATCAATACATTTTTCAAAAAAATGTCTCTCTGTGCAAAATGGGTTTAAACACATAAACAGCTGTGGGATACTGTTTGTCCGTGATTTGAACCGGGGGAACAAATTATGGCAGGATCAGCCTGATATTATTTGTATCCCACTGTAACTTTACTGTATAATGAGTTAACATGTCCAAAATGTCAGGAGTAGTTATTACAAGAAGTGTTTGTGAACTAAAAATCAAGAATGTGGGATACTGTTTGTCCGTGATTTTGCTCCCGAAGCAGGGAAAACTAATTTTGCAGGGGAGACCTACCTTGGCACTTGTGCAGGTGAAGCCAAAGGGAAGATATGCTTCACCATATTTTCCTGTCTTTGGCTTGGAAGGAAGTTGGTTTGGAAACATATTTGGCGATGCTTCATCTCCTGCTTTGCGTTTATGTGGGAGCCCCGTCAAAAACCTGTCCACAGTGTCCAAGCGCTCTTTTTTTTTTTCTTTTCATACCGCGCCCCCGCAATGGCTCTGCGCCCCCCCCCCCCCCCCCCCCCTGGGGGCGGGCCCCACACTATGGGAACCTCTGGATTAGTAAATGTTATTCTGAATTTATTTTATTTCCAAAGCACCATAAATTTTAGAAAATGACTTTAAACACCTCCACAGACTTTTTCTACTGTGAATTGTTTGTCTTCTATTAGCACTTTCATTTTGGGAAAGTCTTAAATCAGTCCTCATTCAGAATAAGAACATGAACTTGAGCTCTATTAACATTTAACCACATCAAATTTACCATTGCAGTGAGGCTGGGAAAATAGCATGAACCCCTGCAGAGGGCATCGCTCCATCACAGGAATAACAGAGAGACAGACAATCAAACACTCACTATCACATCCTACAGCCATAACCACTGAATTCATTCTCGTTTCATATTAAATATCCATCTCTACAACTGCCCACTCTCATCTAAATAACATCTTGAGACTCCAGCCTCATACCTCCATCCTGCACTACTGTAAAGCTGTCCAGTTTTGTCTGCCTATTAAAGCTCTGGACATGTTGCAGTTTGTTCAAAACTCAGTTGCAGAGTTCTTACCCACACTAAGTGCTGCAAACATATCACCCCCTCACTTATACACTTCCATTGGCTCTATTGCTTCTCAGTGATCTGATCTTCTCCACTGTATTCCATCTTGGATCCTTCGTTTCACACATAAAGGAACTATCCATACGTCACACCAGACTATCGTCATTTAGGGACAGAGCCTTCATTGCTGTTGCCCTCATTCTCTCAAACAGGCTCCCTGTGAGAATTGTAATGCCCTGTCTCTGGTCATTTTCTAAAAACTGTTGAAATGCCACCTATTCACTGATGCCTTTGGCCTTTGAGATTTTTGTTTTAATCAAACTTAGGCTTCTTAAAATGTGCTATATAAATCTGATGTATTATTATAATTTATTAAATGCATCTGTCAATATGTCTTTGGACTGTAGCAAGAAATCAGAACACTCAGAGAAGACACACACAGACACAGGGAAAACTAAGCACTTCTCAGTGTAAAGCAACCATGCTTACTAACTGAACCTATGTGCTGTCTGTAAAAACAAGACTCAGGTCTGTCTCATTGTCAGATCTACAAGTGTATGATAGCTCAGTTGCACACTGTGATGGGGCGTGGTCTGCGGTGTCGCTGCAGGGGAGGCGGATGCACCTGAGTGGCATCCGCAATCACGCCTTGTTGGGTTTAAAGTGTGAACTGGTTCCTGTCATGGTGTTGTTGTTGTCAGTGTGTAGCTGCGAGCAGCAAAGCTGCAGTCATCTGGAGTGTACAGCAACCGTAGTAATAAAAGATGCTGAAAAGCATGAAACCGTCATCGGGTCTGCTGTGGTTTTGTTACAGTGGTGTCAGAACCCAGGAGGGGGACACAGCAGACTCAGGACCGGGCCAGCCAGGGATGGAGCTGGCCAAAATGGGCCACCGGGAGCAGGACTGATCTGACCACCGGGTGCAGCTGATCACGAGTCTGGCAGCTCATGTTGGTTCCTGGCCAACACTGCCACCACCCCCACCGGCAACCCTCGATTGCACTGGAACTGAGGCCCGGACTAGTGGGTGAAGGCAGCCAGGATTCAGCCTGCCTCTGCATCCATCCCCACACCTCGGGTGAGAGTGGCTGGTGCCCGGCAGGGGCCTGCACCTATTCCTGGATCTTCAGTGGAGAAGATCCACTGAGCAACTGCTGGGCCCACCACCAGCCCTGAGGGACCTCACCAGCCAGAGGTGGAGGACGAGGCGCACGAGGGACCTCATCAGCCAGAGACGTAGTTCAATTCAATTCAATTCAATTTTATTTATATAGCGCCAAATCACAACAAAAGTCGCCTCAAGGCGCTTTATATTGTACAGTAGATAGCACAATAATAAATACAGAGAAAAACCCAACAATCATATGACCCCCTATGAGCAAGCACTTTGGCGACAGTGGGAAGGAAAAACTCCCTTTTAACAGGAAGAAACCTCCGGCAGAACCAGGCTCAGGGAGGGGCGGCCATCTGCTGCGACCGGTTGGGGTGAAAGAAGGAAAACAGGATGAAAGACATGCTGTGGAAGAGAGACAGAGATTAATAACAGATATGATTCGATGCAGAGAGGTCTATTAGCACATAGTGAGTGAGAAAGGTGACTGGAAGGGAAAAACTCAATGCATCATGGGAATCCCCGGCAGCCTACGTCTATTGCAGCATAACTAAGGGAGGATTCAGGGTCACCTGGTCCAGCCCTAACTATATGCTTTAGCAAAAAGGAAAGTTTTAAGCCTAATCTTGAAAGTAGAGATAGTGTCTGTCTCCCGAATCCAAACTGGAAGTTGGTTCCACAGAAGAGGGGCCTGAAAACTGAAGGCTCTGCCTCCCATTCTACTTTTAAATACTCTAGGAACAACAAGTAGGCCTGCAGTGCAAGAGCGAAGTGCTCTAATAGGGTGATATGGTACTACAAGGTCATTAAGATAAGATGGGGCCTGATTATTTAAGACCTTGTATGTGAGGAGCAGGATTTTGAATTCAATTCAAGGGGCACGAGGGTCCTGGCAAGCTTGAGTTTGGTGTGCTGGCTAGACCGGCCTAAGGTCAGCACGTTGAGTGGTCCTGTGCGCCGGCCATATGCCAAGCCGCCTGGGAGCTTCCACTCACATCCACGCCTCCTGCGCCAAATGTCCGTCGAGCTGCCTGTGAGCCCTGGCTCACGGCTGCGATTGCTACGCCACTGCCACTTGCCACATGGGTGGCCCCCAGACAAGCTGCGTGGTTGCTGCTGGACACATAGGCAGCCCTGGAACCACCTCGTCTGACACCTCCCTGTCGTTGGCTCAGGGGATTTAGGGGGCGCCAGTTTTGACACCTAAATCGGGCCATTTCTGTTGATGATTTAACTTCTACTTCGCTGAGCATGGCGCTATTTAATGCCCGATCAATGACAAATAAAACATTCTTGTTGAATGATTTTATTCTTTCCAAAAAACTGGATTTCTTATTTCTAACTGAAACCTGACAGCGCAATGGTGACTACTCATCCCTCATCGAACTTTGCCCAGGCGGGTACTCCTTCATCAGCCGGCCTCAGGCGTCCGGTTGAGGAAGTCGGTGTTTGGAAGCCGGTTTCACTGTCGCTCAGTAATGGTCGGACATTTTTCATCATTTAAATTACAGCTGGTTAAAATTGGAAATAAAGATCCACTTTACTGTGATGTAGTGTATCGTCCACCTGCATAAATGGTCAATTTTTAAAGGAGTTCATTGACTTTTTATCCTCCACCTTGAAGCTGTCCAGACTGGTTATAGTCGGGGATTTTAATATACACATTGATGATGACTCTGACCTCTTTGCACAGCATATGTCTGGCCCAACACACACCAAAGGACACACACTGGAACTTGTTTTTACCTTACGATTAACCATTGATTTTATTAGTTCTGGGGACATTTTTACTTCGGACCATTGTTGTATTCTTTTTAACTTGTCTTTCCATCTGTCTCTCTCTCCTGTTTGACATGTGGTTAGATCTCGCATCTTAAATTCCTCTACTGCTGCTAAATTTTCTGATGTTTTTAATTTATTTTTACCTTCCTATAACAATGTTGATTTATTAACAAACCTTTTTAATAATCATCGTCTTTCTATCTTAGACTATGTTTGTCCTGTGAAAACCAGACTAGCTCCTGTTTCAAAGTCGTCCCCCTGGATAAATGACAGCATTCGCTGTTTAAAGCGTTCCTGTTGTAAAGTTGAGCGTTTGAGGAGGAAAACTCGTTTACATGTTCATCACCTTCATTTAAAGGACCTTTTAGTTTCTTTTAACACTTCAGTTCGAGATGCGAGGGCTGCCTATTTCTCAGACGTCTCAAAGAGCAGAGGTAACCCCAAGGTTTTTGCTGTGTTTACTCCCTCTTCAGCACCTTCTTAGCAATTTTAAGGACATTTCGTATCACTGCTATGCAGATGATATTCAGTTATATATCTCCTTTAAGCCACATAATGTTTCCAAACTACAGATCTTGGATAGGTGCATAGATTCCATTAGAGGTTGGATGGCTGATAATTTTCTTCAACTTAACGAGGAGAAAACTGAGGTCCTTCTTTGTGCTCCCGATAAATTTGTGTCCTTGGTAGTGGAAAATTTAGGCCCTCTTGCTTTATTTGCCAAATCTTCTATTAGGAATCTTGGTGTTACTTTTGACCCAGCTTTGACGTTGGACGCTCATGTTAAATCTCTGGTCTGCTCCTGTTTTTACCATTTAAGAAACATTGCTAAGCTGAGTCCTATTGTGTCACGCTCTGACCTGGAAATGATCATTCATGCATTTGTTTCATCTCGTTTGGACTATTGTAATTCCGTGTTCACCTGTTTATGTAATTCCTCCTTGGAACATCTGCAGGGTGTTCAGAATGCTGCCCCAAGGCTTTTGACCAAGTCTTCCAACTACTCCCATGCCACACCCCTCCTGATCCAGCTGCACTGGCTCCCCATAAAATTCAGAGTCCACTTTAAGATTATGATTTTGACATTCAGGGCTCTGCATGGACAAGCACCAACATACATCAGTGATCTTTTACATCCTTACATCCCCAGCAGGTCCCTGAGGTCATGTGATCAGGGCTTGCTCGTTGTCCAGCACACAAGGCTGAAAACAAAAGGTGACAGAGCTTTTAACTAACTAACTAACTAACCATGGCGCCCAGACTTTGGAACTCTCTCCCATCGAGTTTGAGATCTGTGGACTCAGTCACTTGTTTTAAAAAACAGTTAAAAACTCATCTTTTTAAACTTGCTTTTGGCTGATTTTAGTTTTTATGTTTTAGCTTCTGTGAAGCACTTTGTGATTCTATCTTGAAAGGTGCTATATAAATAAAATTTTAGTGACTTACTTTACTTATGTACACTCTTGTTTAGTACAAATTTCTCCAGACTTCAGTTATTGGCACATAATTTTGCAGCCAATGCACTCCCAAATCTTCAGGAAACAGCACTTGGGAAATTTTTGACCAAAAATAATTCATTACAAGCTAGCTTGGCAGGAAGAGAGAATGATGTGCTGAAGGGTATCCATTGAGGATACAGCAGGTCAGATCCTATAAAAGATGGATGCTGCCTACCACCCAGACACTGTTTTGAATATAGAGCTGCAATCAGAAGCAAAAGCCATACTCAAAGTATGTAACAGAGATCATTTAATTAATTGCATCAGGGTTTTTTTTTCTAAGACAACCTTTTAATAGCTATTTTGAATGATTTCTGGAAAATTATTAATGTATAAATGTTATAGTGCATGTTGGTAGTATATTCTCATATCAATATCTCAAAGCTCTAATCGGTGCTTTTGCCTTTGAGGTTTGTAATTTATGTCTTTGCTCTGATAAAATTGAATTTGTTACTGAAACTATGATCACCAATGTTACAAGGATGAAAAGCTTCTTCATCCTCGGATTTCCTGGACTTTCACCACAGTATTATGGAACCATATCAACTTTTCTTTTATTTGTTTACCTAGCCATTGCAGTGGGGAACATTTTCATTTTATCATTTGTTGCCTATGAAAAGTCCCTGCAAAAGCCAACATATCTGGTCTTTTGTCACCTGGCCCTGAACGACTTAACATTTGGCACTGTGACACTGCCAAAAATTATGTCAAAATATTGGTTTGACAATAGTTTTATTTCATTTTATGGCTGTTTTACGCAAATGTTCTTTGTTCATTATTTGGGATCGGTAACATCTTTCATCTTGCTGGTAATGGCTCTTGATAGATTTGTTGCAATATGTATTCCTCTTCGTTACCCTGTTCTAATTACAAACAATGTCATATCTGTGTTGTGTGGGTTTGCTTGGTTCATACCTCTGCCTTTGATGATAGCTGTTGTACTCCATGCCCTAACTTTGCCTTTCTGTAAATCAAACATCATTGTTCAGTGCTACTGTGACCACATATCCATAATAAGCCAGGCATGTGGAGACGATGTTAGAATTGTTGTAGTCACTTCACTCTGTTTAGCCATGTTTTGTCTTTTGCTTCCTCTTGCATTCATTTTGTTTTCCTACATTTCTATTATTGTGGTTATTATGAAAATGTCCAGTTCTGCAGGGCGCAAAAGAACCTTATCCACTTGTACTTCACAAATATTCATCACATGTCTTTTTTATCTACCCAGATGTTTTGTTTATGTGGCTAATGCTGTTGGATTTTCTTTCAGCTTAGATGTCCGCATTGGGTTGATATTGCTGTACAGTCTTTTTCCTGCTGCTGTTAATCCAGTCATATACTGTTTTAAGACTCACGACATTAAACACATGCTGATGAAGAAGCTGAAGAAAACTAAAATTGGATTACAGATAAAGCTTTCCCTTTAATATGTTACTCTGAGAAGTGAGTCAATACGTCAAAAGCAGGATATATCTTTCTTGGACACTTTTATGAAAGTAAAGACTACCTGATTTTCACAATGTTATTTTATTTGCATATATTTTGTACATAATTATAGGAAACTATACTGAAAAATGTCACTTCTCTTGTAAGGGTTAATGTTCAAAATCTGTAAAAGTATGAAAGTATGCCATTTACCCACATTATTAAACATCAATGAAATTAATCAAATGAATCAAATGTTGCTGTTACTGTATATACTGTATCAGGGTGGCTTTTGTTGATGCTGTTTTTGTGAACCTGTGACTACAATTACACATTTGCATGTAGCCACCACACATTTTTTTAACTTAACTTGTGTTTGTTTTGTTTTTCAAGTCAAGCTTTCATTACTATTCTGTCATCTAATATTTAAAATATGTTTAAGATAGATAAGATAAGAACAACTTTATTTATCCCGAGGGAAATTCTTTTGTCACGTACATGCTCAAAGCAGCAGGAGAGACAGAGGAGCAGATGAAATAGATATAAGATATACAATATATACAATAAGTATAGTGTACAGTAATATACAGTAATATAGTAATATAGTAATATACAGTAGGATAGTGCATGGTGTCGGATAACTCTAACAGGTAATATACATAGCTATATCCTGGTGAATAAATAACTAACTATCAGTGCAGGCGGTTCTAGAAAGTGACAAAGTATTGTGCAATAGAATAAAGGGAGTAGCAGCATATGATGGGGGGATGAAAACAATATTCAATAAGTACCTTTGGGTAATATTGCACGGTCTGGGAGGGAACAGAATAATATAGGTAATCGTCTTAGGAGAATCACCTACAGAATGAGGAAGAGTTAAACAGTCTTATTGCCACCGACCGGTACAAAGGATTTCCTGTGGCGGTCAGTTCTGCATTTCGGGGCAATGAGTCTTTTGCTGCGTTTGCTCCGATGGTCCATCATGGGGGAGTGCATGGGGTGGGAGGGATTGTCCATGATAGAAAGAAGCTTTTTTAGCATTCTCCTCTCAGACACCTCCTCCAGGTTCTCAAGTCTGACACCCAGGACAGAACCAGCCTTTCTAATCAGTTTGTTCAGCCTGTTGGCATCAGCTGTCTTCACCCCACTTCCCCAGCACACAGCTGCAAAGAACACGACGCTCTCCACCACCAAGTGATAGAACATGGTCAGCATTTTCCTACCAACATTGAAGGACCTGAGCCGCCTCAGTAGGAAAAGCCGACTCTGCCCTTTTTTGAAGATAGCATTGGTGTTCTTGGTCCAGTCCAGTTTAATTAACGTGTAACTTATTAACGTGTAATTTAATTACATTTTAATTTTAATTACATTTTAATAATTTGTATTTCACCAAGGAGCCTTTTACTGGGTTAGTGTATAGAAATATGGCATATAGTTGATGTTCAGTGGTATATCTTTCAGGGTACAGAGATGACATTTCCGGGCATGTGATTTAAATTGTTTATTGCTTCTACTGAATCCAGAAAATAATCTCAGAGCACAAAGGATTTCTATGTGAATCGAATAGACTGTTTAATATTTAATTCTTTTGTTTTGCATTTTAAATTGAAAAACCCACAATAACTAGAATTTTGCTGTTAATTTTGCTTAATATAAGGTGTATGTTTTATTTTTTCTGTTTTGGGGATTCTTCACTTTGTTTATAGTTTTTTTTTTTATTTTTTAAAGAAAAATTTGTATTGGAATGTAATTATACAAGAAATGAATTGTAGTGTCTGTTAAATAATTTGAAAGTAATATGCAACTTTAAATAAATTGGAAGACAAGATGCATCATTTCTTTTGTTTACTGTGAGATTTTTATATTTTATATTTCAAATAATGATGCAGCTTAATCGTCAGTTATTATAAATTTAGGTAATGTATGTATGCATCAGTATGGTTTCAAAATTTCTGTAGCGAGAGTGAGACACTGTGAGACCACAGGTCATGTTTTTGAGTCATCTTATTGAATGCCGCGGCAGCTCACAGACTCCCAGCCGCGCATACACCACGCCACATCTCACAACTCTCTCCCCAAACCCTGATTACCCCATGTTTAACACGGCGAATGTGATTGCGGATGCCATGCAAGTGCATCCGCGCGGCACAGCAGACCACGCCTCACCACAATTTCATTTCAAATACATTTAAAATTCCACTTTTGAGATGAAGTGAGGATTTTGAACAGAGATCAACACAGTGTTCTTAAAAAAAAGAATTCTGACTTTAATCTCTTTCGGCAGCCTCCCTGGACTGCCTCTCCCCTAGCCCCCTAATTCCCTTAGCAAGCTCGTTAGCAAGCTGCCATGCTCGAGTGGCTCTTAGGCTGTGCTCCCCTGGCGTATTCCCTGCATTTCGACGGCTTACGCACCAGTCGGACCTTGCTGCGGCAAGTTTGAGTTCTCCAGCCTATTTTAGCCGGGTTTCTCTCTGGCATATTTCCCGCGGTGCACAGGTTTACGCGACCAGCAGGGCCCCTCTCGTTACTCGGCGGCTACAGTGCTTAATGTTTTAGCACTCCACACGACATTAAAGCTCATAAGCAAACACACGAAAGCAGCGAAGCCATACCATACACACTGTGGGAATAAACAGTGAAGGGGAGATTTAGGTGGTGGCTCGTGCCGGCTTACCTGATAGCAGCTTTTTCCAGGTTAGCATGTGCCCCCCCCCGCTTTGGCCAGAAGTATGGCAGCCCATACTTCCCTAGCCCAAAGTGGGGAGAATGACTGCCACTGGAGTGGAGGCAGAGCATACAGAACCATGGGCAGGTTTCCCTCCCCTGGCTACCGATTTGCCAGGCCCGTCCCACAGTGTTCCCTCCCATGGCCCCACCTCTGAGCCTGGGCCCATGGAGGATAGCTATCAGGTGGAGGACAGTGAAGTGTCTGCCCTCTCCTCTGGCAACTCTCACCTGTCCTCTGGACGGCCCCCAGCTGCCTCCCCACGCATGGTGTCTGGCCAGGTAGGACTCTATCAAATCATAGATAAAGCATCCCGGGTACTGGAATGAGCCTCCCCTGAGGTTTCCGTCTCAGTGACCTCAAGGTTTCGCAACCACAGCGCCTCATATCGAAGGTGCCACTGCTGCCAGACTGGGGAGGCCCAGAGCTTCTGGGCCTCAACCTCCCCCCTGGACTCCAACTTGGGGCCCTGGAGATCTCAGGCCCCAGCTTGAGGCCTTTCACAAGCGGCCATACATAGGGGAGGCAGGGAATACGTGGAGCCAAGACTCAGCCGTCCTTCAGCCGCCCACCTCCCTCCTGGCATCCTTTGAGTCAGGCCCAGTGGTGAGCTGCTGCTGCTGCAGGCTATGTTCCCCTGTCGTATTGCCTGCAGTTTGTCGGTTTAAACGCCAGTCGGTCCTCGCTGCGTCTGTCACCTCAGCTGGCAGTTGAGAGTTCTCCAGCCTGCAGCACCGGCTCTCTAGCATATTCCCCACGTGTTCTGTCTGGTGTATTGCCCACATGTTGTGGGTTTACGTGGCCAGCGTGACCCAAATTGGTAGCTCGGTGTGGTACGCTTCCTGGCGGTCGGCCTAGCGGCTCACGGGCTGACCTCGAGTGGCTGCTCGGTTGCTGTCCTTGTGTTTCGCGGGACAAGCTCAGGCCCCTCTTGTGTCTGCAGATTGTTGCCTCTGCTCCCCAGCTCATCCTTTGTGTCAGGTGAAGCCCTGTATACATGTCCATTTGTCTGTAGTTCATTGGTACTTTTACTCTGGGATTCGGTTGCACTGTCTCCTCGTGGGGTGTCTTACAGAGTCACGCCATACATATGTAACGTAGTGGAGAGATAGTCTCAATATGATAGAGAATGTACGGTTACATTGTAACCTTGGTTCTCTGAGTGAGAGACCACCTTTCTCCTCCTTCAGGCTGCTCTCAGACGTGTTCCGATCAAACTATCACCGGTGTCACATTCAGACAGCTGTTCTATACATAAGCTGAGGGGTGTGGCCGGGCTAGCTGGAGTGACTTGAAGAAATATCCACATGCCACGACTGGGGGAGGGAGGGTCATACCCCGTACATATGGAATATGCAACGGAGTAGAAAGATAGTCTCTCACTCAGAGAACCAAGGTCACAATGTAACCGTACGATCTCTCTCAGTCAGGAATTCATAATTAAACCTCATAAGACACAAAACAAAACAAAAAAAATGGCAAAAAGTTTGTAGTGTTCGTTTATGTTATACAGGGAAAAGAGCTCTGGATCATGCATGTCTCTCCTTATCTAATAGGCTAATTTCTATATTATAGATTAGCAAATGTTATTCTGACTTTATTTTTAATCCCGAAGCACCATAAATTTCAAACAATGACTTTAAACACCTCCACAGACTTTTTCTGCTGTGAATTGTTCGTCTTCTATTACAACTTGCATCACTTTGATTATGGGAAAGTCTTGTGGAAAAAACTTTAAAAGGCTTGTTTGACAGTACATTAAGAATCACCAGAGATAACTGGAGTTGAGAGACAGGGTGCGATGCTACTCTAGAAAAACATCTTATTTTAAAGTTAAACATTATTTCCAAATAGAGCTCTACATTCACTGTGCAAAATTTTAATTGCTTCCTAGTGATCTGATCTTCTCCACTATATTCCATCTTGGATCCTTCGTTTCACAGATAAAGTAACTCTCCATCCTTCGACCAGGCTTGTTACGGTAAACTAGGGGACTCAACTATATACAGTTGTGCAGGTGTGGGGTCTCCAGGGAATCCAAGGGAAGGAAACGGTGAAATCACTCTCACTCCTCTTCTGCCAGCCACTCTCCACTCGCTCACAACTTGAGTATCCACAGGGAATGGGAACAGGTGTGGGATGACTATTCACAAAGAAAAGGCGAATTAGAACAAATGCATAATCCAAGAGAGCTACACAAGCAATCTCAAAGCTGGGGCTACACTGACACTAGTTAAACAAAGATCCAGCAATAAGTAACCTTGCTTCTTCCCCTTAAATAGTGGCAGGCTAACGAGACACAAGTGTGTAGGCCAAAGACAGGAACCCATAATGAGTTCTGCCCAGGCATCAGAGGGAGAGAGTGAGAGGGCGAGGGAGAAAAAACAAGAGAGGGTGCAAAACAATGATAAAACCCAGTTGCTGCTGAATATTCCTCAGGCTGGTCTAGCAGGCTGTGACAAGACTATGTTGCCCTCATTCTCTAAAACAGGCTCCCCTCTGAGAATTGTAATGCCATGTCGCC
This sequence comes from Oreochromis niloticus, assembly GCF_001858045.2. Taxonomy (NCBI): domain Eukaryota; kingdom Metazoa; phylum Chordata; class Actinopteri; order Cichliformes; family Cichlidae; genus Oreochromis; species Oreochromis niloticus. Next base: position 30,295,465 of record NC_031979.2, read on the forward strand.
AGTCATTTTCAACAAACTGTTGAAATGCTACCTATTCACTGATGCATTTGACCTTTGACATTTTTGTTTAAATCGACCTTGGACTTCTTATAATGTGTTATATAAAATGGATGTATTATTATTATTTATTTAATGTGTCTGTCAATATGTCTCGACAGATGTCTTGTTGGTGGCAAGAAATCAGAACACTCAGAGAAAACACACACAGACACAGGCAAAAGTAATAAAGTCTCAGTGTTGGGGAGTAATGGAATACATGTATCGGTGTTACATCTTTAAAATACAAAATATGAGTAACTGTAGAGTAACCGCAGCCAACTAGGAACTTTGAAACCTCGCTGTAAGGCAACCATGCTTACTAACTGCAACTATGAGCTGTCCCTAAAAACGAGACTCGGGTCTGTCTCACTGTGAAATCTACAAGTGTATGATAGCTCTGTTGCACACATTTTGAGTCGTTTGTGTACACTCTTGTTTATTTCAAATTTCTCCAGACTTCAGTTATAGGCACATAATTTCACAATGAGTGCACTCCTAAACCTTCAGGAAACAGCACTTAGGAAATTTTTGACCAAAAACTATTAATTATAAGCTAGCTTGGCTGGAAGAGGGAAGGGTGTGCTGAAGGGTGTCCACTGAGGATACAACAGGTCAGACCTCATAAAAGATGGATGCTGCCTACCACCCAGACACTGTTCTGTGTTTTGAATATTGAGCTGCAATCAGAAGCAAAGGCCATACTCAATGTATTTATACAAGAATATCTAAATAATTACTTCAGGTTTTTCTTCTAAGACAACCTTTTAATACCTGTATTTAATGATTTCTAGAAAATTATTCATGTATAGATGTTATAGTGCATGTTGGTAGTATATTCTCATATCGATATTTCAAAGCTCTAATCAGTGCTTTTGCCTTTGAGGTCTGTAATCTATGTCTTTCAATTTCACCAATGTTACAAGGATGAAAAGCTTCTTCATCCTTGGATTTCCTGGACTTTCACCACAGTATTATGGAACCATATCAACTTTTCTTTTTTTTGTTTACCTAGCCATTGCAGTGGGGAACATTTTCATTTTATCATTTGTTGTCTATGAAAAGTCCCTGCAAAAGCCAACATATCTGGTCTTTTGTCACCTGGCCCTGAACGACTTAACATTTGGCACTGTGACACTGCCAAAACTTATGTCAAAATATTGGTTTGACGATAGTGTTATTTCATTTTATGGCTGTTTTACGCAAATGTTCTTTGTTCATTATTTGGGCTCAGTAACATCTTTCATCTTGCTGGTAATGGCTCTTGATAGATTTGTTGCAATATGTATTCCTCTTCGTTACCCTGTTCTAATTACAAACAATGTCATATCTGTGTTGTGTGGGTTTGCTTGGTTCATACCTCTGCCTTTGATGATAGCTGTGGTACTCCATGCCCTAACTTTGCCTTTCTGTAAATCAAACATCATTGTTCAGTGCTTCTGTGACAACATATCCATAATAAGCCAGGCATGTGGAGACGATGTTAGAATTGTTGTAGTCACTTCACTCTGTTTAGCCATGTTTTGTCTTTTGCTTCCTCTTGCATTCATTTTGTTTTCCTACATTTCTATTATTGTGGTTATTATGAAAATGTCCAGTTCTGCAGGGCGCAAAAGAACCTTATCCACTTGTACTTCACAAATATTCATCACATGTCTTTTTTATCTACCCAGATGTTTTGTTTATGTGACTTATACTGTTGGATTTTCTTTCAGCTTAGATGTCCGCATTGGGTTGATATTGCTGTACAGTCTTTTCCCTGCTGCTGTTAATCCAGTCATATACTGTTTTAAGACTCATGACATTAAACACATAATGATGAAGAAGCTGAAGAAAACTAAAATTGAATTAAAGCTATAGCTTTCACCTTAATATGTAACTCTGAAAAGTGACTTGATAAGCCAAAAGCATGATATATCTTTCCCAGATACTTTTATGAAAGTAACGACGTGATGATTTTCACAATGTAGCCCATTTTCAACATTTTCCCTCCCAAACATGGATTCCAACATTGTTTTTTTTATTTTATGTGTATATTTCATACATATTATGGCAAATTGTACTGAAAAATGTCACTTCTCTTGTAAGGTGTAATGCTTAAAATCTCTAAAAGTATGCCATTTACTCACATTATTAAACATAAGTTGTATGAAATTAATCAAATTATGCTATCATTGAAAATACATACATATTCCTACTTTAGTACATATTAGCAATTAAACATCAGGATGGTTTTTGTTGATGCTATTGCCTTGAACCTGTAACTACAATTACACATTTGCATGTAGGCAACACACATTTTTTAACTTGTCTTTGTTTTGTTTTTCAAGTCAAGCTTTCATTAGTATCCTGTCATCTAATTTTTAAGACATGCAAAATCTAATTTAATTTTTTCTTTCTTTATAAAGATCTAATGATTATAAAATAGTATGTGATGTTATAGACATAGACTCAGAATATTGTTGAAACTGATCAAACTATTGCTGTCTATGTTTATGATGTGTCACTGTGTGTTTAGGCAGACATACAAAGAATTAAATTCAGACATATGTGTAAAGCGTCTCTGTTATGATTTTATATTCTTTAAGTAACATGCTGGACAGGGTTTATCATTTTTAATAATTCATTTTTTAAAAGCACAAAATAAATAAATACATAAATAACAAGACTTTAGGAAAACACATGAGTAGAACAGGTGTACGTTGCCTGTGCTTTCTCGGTTTGTCAGAATCATCTATAAGACTGCCCTCACACCTTTATACATAGCTCAAGGTCTACAAGAAGCTTTGTAACGGTTTCTCGTGAAGCTTTGATGAACAGTAGTATCATGTACTGTGTTCAGGCAGAAATGGTAGATCCAAAAATGCACACTCACGGAGGCAAATGTAAAATCAAAACTCATCTTTTATTATGGGCTCAAAATGTGGTCATAAATATTTTGTACTTGTAAATCAGTTTTGTACTTGTAAATCAGAATTTGTATGTGTAAAAAGAATTTGTGCGTGCGTAAAAAAGATTTGTATGTGTAAAAAGAATTTGTGCGTGCGTAAAAAAGATTTGTATGTGTAAAAAAGATTTGTGTGTGGACTTAGCCAAAAACCCCCCTGCAAGTTACAAGTACGAATTTTGACCCTATTTTTCTTCCTGTCATCTGATTGGTCAATGTCATGTCAATCACAAATATAACAATCCAATCAGAGAACAGATGGGTTTGGCTGTCGGAGGGGCGCTTTTTTGAACTGCAGGTCCTTGAAGGGTAATACAGTTTGAAGCTGGAGGATCTCTATATAAATATCCGATAGCAGCTAGGTCCCCTAACTTTCAGCAGCTGTTGAAAGGATAAAGTTGTGGTATGTCAGTGGTTAGAAATACCATTATTACTTTAGGATTAGTTTAACACAAAGTCAGGGCTGAACCGGGACCATTGCTGTGAGTCACAGTGCGCAGCATAAAGGTCCTTTCACATCGGACGCAGGATGTGCTGCTAATGCTAACTGCTAACTAAAAGCAAAGGATCCAGAATTTGTTGCGCTGGCTGCTGAGCTCTGTGGGTTTTTGCAGCAGCTCTACCTGTACTAGATGCACCTGCTCCTTGTCGTTTCTATCTCTGACTTTATGTCCTCTACAACAGTTTCTGTTTTTTTTGCTAGTTCTTCAAATGTTCAATAAAAACATGTATGCTAATTCATAGCGAAGAAAGCTTTGTAATGAAGACTGTCATTTCCAAAACACTGCCCCCCCCCCGCGGTCCGCAGCGCTGTTGAAAAGGCTGTGGAAGTCCCTGTATAAAGCACGTAGACCTGTGACACAAAAATCACCAAACTCGGACGACCACAGACTGTTTTCCTTCGTGGTGATGAAGGAAAACGCTGGGTTGACATGTAAAAGGGCATTTATTCCCTTCAAGGACCTGCAGTTCAAAAAAGTGCCCCTCCGACAGCCAAACCCATCTGTTCTCTGATTGGATTGTTACATTTGTGATTGACATGACATTGACCAATCAGATGACAGGAAGAAAAATAGGGTCAAAATTCGTACTTGTAACTTGCAGGGTTTTTTTTGGCTAAGTCCACACACAAATCTTTTTTACACATACAAATCTTTTTTACGCACGCACAAATTCTTTTTACACATACAAATCTTTTTTACACACACACAAATCTTTTTTACACATACAAATCTTTTTTACGCACGCACAAATTCTTTTTACACATACAAATCCTGATTTACAAGTACAAAACTGATTTACAAATACAAAATATTTATGACCACATTTTGAGCCCATAGTCTTTATCCTGTCTTCCTTCTCTCACCCCAACCGGTCGCAGCAGATGGCCGCCCCTCCCTGAGCCTGGTTCTGCTGGAGGTTTCATCCTGTTAAAAGGGAGTTTTTCCTTCACACTGTTGCCAAAGTGCTTGCATAGTGCTTCATAGGGGGTCATATGATTGTTGGGTTTTTCTCTGTATCTATTACTGTAGAATCTACTGTACAATATAAAGCGCCTTGAGGCGACTGTTGTTGTGATTTGGTGCTATATAAATAAAATTGAATTGAATTGAATTGAAATAATAAATTTGGTAGTAAGGTGCATGGTGCAACACAATGGAAAAAGATTTGTGTTAATTATTAATAAGTAACACACAGCTAAAATACAAGGATTTCACTTGCCAAACGTTTATGACAAACTCTGGGAAGATCAAGAGCATACTTAACAACACAGCAAGCTATGTAATTTGAAAGATTTTTTCTGTGGTTCGTAGGATTATGTAAACTCTTTCTTTAGTTTTGCACAGTGAAGCTCTGACAGTCTTCAGTACAAATCATTTCATTATACAGTATAAGCAACGAGTCACTTCAAAAGTTTGAATGCACATGGGAGTTGTTTCCTCAGAGCGTTATTCACCCCACACATCATTAGTTCAGACTCTGTTGGAAACATTTACAATATAAAACCATCAACACTGTTTTGGAAAGTGGGTTATGTTCTTGCAGAGTTAGAGCTAAAGAGCTGAGGCGTATTGATGATATGAATAGAGCTAATTAATCATTATTATAACAGAGTATCTAACCTAAACATTTGTATCATTTTTGTCATAGGACTAAAATGTGGTTTGTTTAATTTTACTTTTGGTTTATGATTATTTCTGTGTATATATAATTATGAAATACACCAATATTACAACTATAAAAGAGTTCATTATTATTGGATTTCCTGGACTTCCTCCTGAATATTATGGTCCAGTGTCTGTTCTTCTTCTTCTTGTTTTCCTTGCTATTGTAATTGGAAATGGTTTCACTATAGCTGTTATCATTTTTGAGCGGACTCTGCACAAACCAATATATGTGATCTTTTCTAACCTTGCAATGACAGACATCTGCTTTGGCGTGGTGACTCTTCCAAAAATCATAGCCAGATACTGGTGGAATGACATGATCACTTCTTTTGGAGCTTGTTTTACACAGATGTATTTTGTTCATTCTTTGGGAGCTATTCAGTCTTTAAACTTGCTGATGATGGCTTTGGATCGTTTTGTTGCCATATGGTTTCCTTTTAAATATCCCGTTTTATTTACAAACAAAGCAGTGGCTATTGCTTGCACCATGTGCTGGGTTTTAACATTTATACGTTTGCTGGGAATTGTGCTTCATGCCTTAACTTTGCCTTACTGTGACCAGAATATTATCATGCAATGTTACTGTGATCATATATCAATAACAAGGCTGGGTTGTAGTGATGAGCGGGAATATGTGTACAGTGTTGCACTTGCTAATGCAATGGTCACTCTGCTGTTTCCTTTAACATTGATAATTTTATCCTATTTTTCTGTCATCATAGCTGTTCTGAGGATGTCTCAGACTGAGAGACGTCACAAAGTCCTGTCCACTTGTGCCCCTCAGCTCTTTATTACCTGCCTTTACTATGTGCCAAGATGCTTTGTTTATCTTGCTAATGGTGTGGGATTCAATTTTAATCTTGTTATTCGGATTATTATTACAATGTTGTACAGCCTAATACCTGCTGTTGTGAATCCAATGATTTACTGTTTCAAGACTAAAGAAATAAAAAATGTTTTGATGCAGAGATTCAAAAAAAGAAAAGTGAGCACTGGATTAAAAACTGACTGTAAATAAATTGTTAATATTTTCCTCCACCAGCTTCAACAAAACAAACATGGTTTTTGCATTATTTTATTTTATTTTATTTAGGAATACTAACAACTGATAATGATGCTCATAAGTTATTCATTGCAAATTTATATGTAAGTTGTCAAACTAAATATTACGGTCTTTATTAATATATATCATTTAAAATGTATTTTTATGTCAAATGTTTAGTTTAATAATATTTTTAGAAAGGTTTCTGATACTCAAATTAACTTACAGAATAAAACAGAGAAACATTAATTGCTGACATGTCTTAATGTGATAACTTTATCAAGTCTTCTTGTGATATCAATTGTTTTGCATCTTTTTAAAACTGAATTTTTGTCTTCTCTGCACTTAAACTGCATTAATCCTTATATAAGTGATATGAAAATCGTCCATTTTAAAATGTTTGTCACACTTACATCCTTCATCTCATCAAACACTTTTAAATATTAGACAAAGATAACACAAGTAAACACAAAATTCAGTTTCTAAACCAAGGTGTTTATTATCACCTGAATTCTATTGAGATGGTGTGGCATGACCTCAGTGTTTTATGCATGAAAACCCTCTCTAACCCTCTAGAATTCTGTACAGATGAATAGGCCAAAATTCTTCTACAGTGCTGTAAAAGACTCATAACCAGCTATTGCAAATGTTTGATTGCAGTTGTTGCTGCTAAGGGTGGCCCAACCAGTTATTAGATGTAATCACTTTTTCACACAGGGTCATGTGGTTAAGATTTTTTTTCCTTATTGATAAATACCTTCATTTAGAAACTTCATTTTGTGTTTACTTTTGTTATTTTTGTTTAGTATTTAAATTTAAAATAAAGACTTTTTCACACCATTATAGTTCTTTTGAAGATGGTTTGAAAAATAGGTCTCTTGTTGCCTTAAGTTGCAAACTCAACCTCCTAGGACCTGGCGTCCACATATGTGGACATCACATTTTAGGTTATTTAGACCAAAATACTCAATTTTGCTCTACAAGGGCCTGATATCCACTTACGAGGCCATCATACTGATACTGTTCTATCGAAATTTTAAACGAAATATGTACCTCTCATTTTTCTTAGAAACAAAAATCAGGTAAAAAACGAAAATCTGGTAATTCTTTGTTTTTACATTCATCGGGTCCCAATATGCCCAAATATCAAGGAGAAATTAAAAATGCATGCTGTGAAAGGGTTCGGGTCTTAGGAGATTAAACCAATCAAACGTCATATATTTATAATTCTTGCCTGTGATAACAAAAATTGTCCATACTCATTCTAAACTTTGGCACATTTCATAACATGTTAACTCTATGTGCTTTTAACAGAAGACAAAAACATATAAAACTTTTGTAGTTTTACAAGGCCTGAAGCTATAAAAACTACAAAATGAAACAAAACAAAACAACAACACCTATAAAGTATAAGCCTGTGTGAATAAAAAGATTTTCAGTCTGTTTTTGAATGCATGTAGGGGCCCCTTGTTTCAAGGAGTGGAACTACAATAACTGAAAGCATCATTAGCACACTTTGATCTAATTCTGGAAATAGTTATAAGATGTGCAGCTGATGAACTGAAAAATCTGACTTGGGCAAGTCAAATATATGGGGTGAACTATTCGTCCGTCCATCCATCCATCCATCTTCTTCCACTTATCCTTGACCAGTGTGCGGGGGCAGGAGCCTAAGCAGACAAGTCCAGACCACTTCATCCAGCTTGTCAGGGGGGAACACCAGGGCGTTCCCAGGGCAGCTGAGCGATATAATCTCTCCAGCGTGTCCTGGGTCTGCCCCAGGGCCTCCCCCCGGTGGGACATGCCCAGAACACCTCACCCAGGAGGTGCCCAGGAGGCATCCTTGTCAAATGCTGAACTGCCTCAACTGGCTCCTGTCAATGTGGAGGAGCAGCAGCTCCACTCTGAGCCACTCCCAAATGACTGAACTCCTCACCCTATCTCTAAGGGAGAGGCCAGCCACCCTCAGAAGGAACCTAATTTCTGGCGCTTGTATCAACGGTCCCGTTCCTTCTGTCACTACCCACAGCTTGTAACCATGGGTGAGGGTAGAGGCGTGGATCGACCAGTAAATTGAGAGCTTCGATTTTTACACTCAACTCTCTCTTCATGACAACGGACCGGTACATCATCTGCATCACTGCATCAGTGCAGCTGCAGCACCAGTCCGCCTTTTGATCTCCTGTTCCTTTCTCCCAGCACATCTAAACAAGACCCCAAGATACATAAAATCCTCCACTTGGGGCAGGAACCTGCCCCTGACCCAGAGTGGGCACTTCAAGCTTTTCCGGCTGAGGACCATGGCCTCAGATTTGCAGGTGCTGATTCTCATTCCCACTGTTTCACACTTGGCTGTGAACCATTTCAGTGCAAGCTGGAGGCCATCACCTGATGGAGCTAACAGAACCACATCATCTGCGAAAAGCAGAGATCAGATTCTGATACCACCCAAGTGGAATCCTGAAGCCACTCGGCTATGCCTAGAAATTCTGTCCATAAAAATTCTGAACAGAATCGATGACAAAGAGCAACCCTGGCAGACTCTAACACCCACTGGAAATGAGTATGACTTATTACTGGCTATGTAGAACAAGCTCTTGCTACAGTTGTATAAGGATTGAATGGCCCAAAAATGAGAAATGTCTCAGAGTGACGCTGAAAAACTAGTTCATGCATTTATTACTTCCAGGCTGGACTACTGTAATTCATTATTAGCAGGAAGTCCTAAAAACTCCCTGAAAAGCCTTCAATTAATCCAAACTGCTGCAGCAAGAGTACTGACAGGGTCTGGAAAGACAGAACACATTTCTCCTGTATTGGCTTCCCTTCATTGGCTTCCTGTTAAATCCAGAATTGAATTCAAAATCCTGCTCCTCACATACAAGGTCTTAAATAATCAGGCCCCATCTTATCTTAATGACCTTGTAGTACCATATGACTCTATTAGAGCACTTCACTCTTGCACTGCAGGCCTACTTGTTGTTCCTAGAGTATTTAAAAGTAGAATGGGAGGGAGAGCCTTCAGTTTTTCCTCTTCTGTGGAACCAGCTTCCAGTTTGGATTCGGGAGACAGACACTATCTCTACTTTTAAGATTAGGCTTAAAACTTTCCTTTTTGCTAAAGCATATAGTTAGGGCTGGACCAGGCGACCCTGAATCCTCCCTTAGTTGTGCTGCAATAGACGTAGGCTGCCGGAGATTCCCATGATGCATTGAGTTTTTCCTTTCCAGTCACCTTTCTCACTCACTATGTGTTAATAGACCTCTCTGCATTGAATCATACCTGTTATTAATCACTGTCTCTCTTCCACAGCATGTCTTTATCCTGTCTTCCTTCTCTCACCCCAACCGGTCGCAGCAGATGGCCGCCCCTCCCTGAGCCTGGTTCTGCTGGAGGTTTCATCCTGTTAAAAGGGAGTTTTTCCTTCACACTGTTGCCAAAGTGCTTGCATAGTGCTTCATAGGGGGTCATATGATTGTTGGGTTTTTCTCTGTATCTATTACTGTAGAATCTACTGTACAATATAAAGTGCCTTGAGGCGACTGTTGTTGTGATTTGGCGCTATATAAATAAAATTGAATTGAATTGAAATAATAAATTTGGTAGTAAGGTGCATGGTGCAACACAATGGAAAAAGATTTGTGTTAATTATTAATAAGCAGTGTTGGGTAAGTTACTTTAAATTAGTAACTTAGTTACATTACTAGTTACTTCCATCAAAAGTAACTCAGTTACTTCAAGTTACTCGTTACTTTAAAAGTAACTAGTTACTAGGGAAAGTAACTTTGGTTTTACTCAGACTTCTCTTGTTAATATGTTGCTTCCGTAACTGGATACCCAGCCAGACTGCCAGTCTTCTAGCTTGCTTACTTGCCACAAGTGCACTGTGCCACCTACCAATAGAAAGGAAAAAATAATGTGCATACTTCCACGAGAGAAATCCCACGCCTGGACCATCGTCGACTGCCGCGATGATTCTAGCCTACGTCACAGCGTCATGTGCGCTTTTTACATCCAACACAAAAACTGCAGTCGTGGTGCTTTTGATTGTACTCAGAACTCAGAAATTCTGCCTTCTGAATAGGAAGATGTAGGTAACACCAGACTGCAGATGAGCTGCATCCAGGGCTGGACTGGGACAAAAAAATCGACCCGGGCATTTTGACTAGAGACCGGCCCGCCATTATAGGAAAAATCATAAAGCCTTTGAATGAAAACAAACACTGTTGTGACAGTGATGTACACTGTCTTGATGGTATATATGTATCAATCTATCAATTGTTTGTTGTAAGACTCAGATAATTATTTATTAAAAGCTAGACATTTTAAATGAGAATAAGAATGAAAAGTATTTCTTTGTGCCCCCCTTTCCCTGTTAACGCCCTACCTGGCCCCCTGGCATCACTTTGCTAGATCCGCCCCTGCACAGTTACCAGCTGTCAGCTACATAGAAAAGGATCCTGGTGTTATTTGTCTCTCAGAAACCGTTGATAACTTCCCTTCAACTCATTCATGTCACCTAAAAGGTAAACCTGTTTCGCCATCACCTGTTCAGCTCTGATGATTCAGTAAGGACATCTCCTGGTTTCATCTTCATGTTTCCCACTCACCAGATAACCAAACCGACATCATACCAGCAGCTTTTACAGCTGTGGCTCCAGCAAACATCAGCTGATACTAGAAATTAATATTAAATAAATTCTAACAACAGCTGATCAAGATTAAACGTGCTGCTGTTGTTTAACGCGACATCCGCTGGTTTCCTCTTTCTGGCGCAAAGTGGGCGATAAACAAACGAGAGAAAAGCCGATCAGCTGATCATTGATCAGTTTCATGATTGAAGTAGAAACAGGAGAGAGAGGGGATAGAATGAGAGAAGAAGAGGCAGCTGACAGCGTAAACACAGAATAACTCCAGCTTTGTGTCTTTTTCATTGTAGCTGAAGTCCGGGACAAACTGTGTTCCTTCTCAGCTCAATACGAAACGCATAATGTTTTCTCTGAATACGAGACGATTCCGTTTTTTAGGGCACGGTTGGCAACACTAATAATTAACCATATGAACAAAATAAAGTTCAACATCAGTAACATAGCACCCACACAGCTGTATAGAAACTCCGTCATGCTAGCTAGTACGCAGTACGAAAATGTCAGCATAACGAAAATAAACTCCACCTAAACTTGGTTTATATCTGACCCAGATAGACTGCAGGTCATAACTTCTTACCTGAAGTTCAGTTCACCTGACACTCGGACCGGCGGCCGCTTCGGGTCTCTCCTCCTGCCTCCCCTTTCTCTCATCCACCTGCTGGCCTCCACCACTTGCTAATGTTACTGAATCTGTGGAAGCTCCGCGATAGCCACCACACGAAGTAACGAATAACGAGCCTATCTAAATCCCAGTAACGAGTAACGCGTTCCTGATTTTGGCATAATAACTAGTTACCGTGCTCGTTACCACAATAATAACGTAGTTACTGTAACGCGTTACTTAATAACGCGTTAGTCCCAACACTGTTAATAAGTAACACACAGCTAAAATACAAGGATTTCACTTGCCAAACGTTTATGACAAACTCTGGGAAGATCAAGAGCATACTTAACAACACAGCAAGCTATGTAATTTGAAAAAAAATTTTCTGTGGTTCGTAGGATTATGTAAACTCTTTCTTTAGTTTTGCACAGTGAAGCTCTGACAGTCTTCAGTGCAAATCATTTCATTATACAGTATAAGCAACGAGTCACTTCAAAAGTTTGAATGCACATGGGAGTTGTTTCCTCTGAGCGTTATTCACCCCACACATCATTAGTTCAGATTCTGTTGGAAACATTTACAATATAAACCCATCAAGACTGTTTTGGAAAGTGGGTTATGTTCTTGCAGAGTTAGAGCTAAAGAGCTGAGGCTATTGATGATATGAATAGAGCTAATTAATCATTATTATAACAGAGTATCTAATCCAAACATTTCTTTCATTTTTGTCATAGGACTAAAATGTTGTTTATTTAATTTTATTTTTGGTTTATGATTATTTCTGTGTATATATAATTATGAAATACACCAATATTACCACTATAAAAGAGTTCATTATTATTGGATTTCCTGGACTTCCTCCTGAATATTATGGTCCAGTGTCTGTTCTTCTTCTTCTTGTTTTCCTTGCTATTGTAATTGGAAATGGTTTCACTATAGCTGTTATCATTTTTGAGCGGACTCTGCACAAACCAATATATGTGATCTTTTCTAACCTTGCAATGACAGACATCTGCTTTGGCGTGGTGACGCTTCCAAAAATCATAGCCAGATACTGGTGGAATGACATGATCACTTCTTTTGGAGCTTGTTTTACACAGATGTATTTTGTTCATTCTTTGGGAGCTATTCAGTCTTTAAACTTGCTGATGATGGCTTTGGATCGTTTTGTTGCCATATGGTTTCCTTTTAAATATCCCGTTTTATTTACAAACAAAGCAGTGGCTATTGCTTGCACCATGTGCTGGGTTTTAACATTTATACGTTTGCTGGGAATTGTGCTTCATGCCTTAACTTTGCCTTACTGTGACCAGAATATTATCATGCAATGTTACTGTGATCATATATCAATAACAAGGCTGGGATGTGGTGATGGACTGGCATATGTGAACAGTGTTGCACTTGCTAATGCAATGGTCACTCTCCTGGTTCCTTTAACATTCATAATTTTATCCTATTTTTCTGTCATCATAGCTGTTCTGAGGATGTCTCAGACTGAGAGACGTCACAAAGTCCTGTCCACTTGTGCCCCTCAGCTCTTTATTACCTGCCTTTACTATGTGCCAAGATGCTTTGTTTATCTTGCTAACGTTTTAGGATTTAATTTCAGTCTTGTTATTCGGATTATTATTACAATGTTGTACAGCCTCATACCTGCTGCTGTTAATCCAATGATTTACTGTTTCAAGACTAAAGAAATTAAAAATGTTTTGATGCGGAGATTCAAAAAAAGAAAAGTGAGCACTGGATTAAAAACTGACTGTAAATAAATTGTTAATATTTTACATTTCCAGCATCAGAAAAGCCAACATGCATTTGGCCATACAAAACTGCAGTTTCTTTTACTGTATGTTATTTTATTTTGTAAGATTAGAAAAAAAGATTTAGGAAAAAATGAAAAGATTAAACTCTCATAAGTTGGCTATAATTTACATAAATATAAATTATTAAATTTTAAGGTTTGCATTTTTATTTTTCTTATTTATTCATATGGACCACAAAATTGTATCATATTGTTTTAAAATTGTATATATAGCTTTGTTGTGGTGTAAATCTACGGTGCACACACACACACACACACACACACATATATATCTATATATATATATATATAGATAGATAGATAGATAGATATGTGGTTGTGTGTGTAATTCAACTTGAAAAGAGAAAGGTTTATATTTACCCTGCATGTAAAAGATATTTATGTGCTAAATAGACAATCTTTACAAAATCCACACAGTATATCACCGAAGAAGTCTTATAATCAGGCTGTTAACTTGGCTTTCTGTAAGAAATAACAAGAGTATTTGGTTCTGAAACAACTGATACTACATCACATGACCACTAGGGGTCACTTTACAATAAGTTTTAAAACTAATTGGCTCAGTATGTTTGATGGAGTGAAGACTGAGTTACACCTTTTATTTTTATTTTATTTTTTATTTTTTAATTTTCATTTCACAGGAGGGGATGACAGGGCATGTAGAAGGTGGGGAAATATAGTTTTCCAAATTTAGTGAATTCTTCAGCTGCCTTTGAAGGATGTTTTTGAAAATAAGTATATTTATTCATTTTAAATTTTAATTTTTACATCACATGTAATTTCAAATTTTACTCTCAATGAGAATAAATTTCCCAATGAAAAAATACCCAGTGTTGCATTTTTTAAAAACCTGTCTTGCCTAGCAGTTGTAACAAGCAGAATATCTGTTATTATTCATAGTTTTATCTGATTAGATATTATGCTGGAACAGACAGGAGGTGGTGGTCAGATTGGCAAAAGGTAGGAGAAAGCGGAGGAATAGAAAAAGAAAAGGGAAGAAAGAAAGAGAGAAAAAATGGGGGTAAGGGGAGGGGGAAGCAAAGGATGAACACACATGCTGGGTCTCCAGTTCCTGCATTTGTAACAAAGCACATTCAGACTACACAACAACAAATACACAATTTTGCTCCCCCAAGCAGCCAGAGGTTGACAAGGAAGAAGAGACCCTGGCTATCCACGGCCCCCAAGAGAGCTAAAGATCTAAGTCCACATCCTGATGACAGCCGTGCATCCACCCCAGCCTAGGGAAGAGGTAGGCCCCGGATTGAACTCTCGCAGCCAAGGGCAGGAGTGCCAGGGGACCAGAGGCGGCAGAAAGTTGCCCGAGACTCACCCAACTCCAGCCCGACCCCTCACCGTGCCACAAAGAGGTCTAAGCCACCCTGTATCTATAATCCACAAGCGACCAGGCCAGCAACCATGCCAAAACACCCAGTCAAGTGTTATCAGGTGATATCCTTAATAATATTTTATCACTGAATTTTAGAAAATTAAGATACACATGGGTATATTGGGGGTATGTGCAGGAGATTGTTTATTTATTTGAAAATTCTGAATGTTACAGGACATTATAGAATGAAACTGAGACTCTCACAGTAGATTTCCTTGTCTCTTTAGTATAAACCTTCCTTTTGCATGTTTTAACTAGTTCCCTATTGTAATGTACAGTATGCAAACAGCATCTTCGTGCAGCATCAAAAAACAGATTAAAAAACAATCAGTGCAAGAGACATGTCTAGTAAATGAGAACAATTTGAAGCCTATAAACAATTTTATTGTCCATTAAGATTAAATGCTGTTATTGAGCTATGTGTGTTCATGTAAGGTGAATCATGAGACAAAATCTCTGGCCATTCTGAAGATACACAATTAAATTTTACTTGACAAGTCTTCAAAGATAACCAGCAACAAACTGATGAAGTAAACATGAACAGGTTCTTTATCCACTCATTAATTAATTTATGTTGTTATGTTATTGATCAAGTAGACATTTTAACTATAGTTAATAATATCAAAAATATTTCTAGAATGTGCAACAGTTAGACTATCCAGATGAAACCTTTGTTACATCTATATGGGTGATATGAAAATCAAATAATTTCTTCTATGTCACTTTGCATATCATTGCTATTACTGGCTTCACTGGGTAGGCATGCAATATCTTCAAATACAGGGGCATAGCTGCTAAAAGGTAGGTGCATATTTAAAATATTTTCCCACTGCTCAAATATACTTAAGGGAATACTCTCTTTGTCAGCAGATAGACTTGTTTGTTTGAAGAATGGGTTGAAAGATAGGTTCTGTTGTTGCCCTAATGAATGGTCATGTATGTAATTCCCACCAGTGACAACAGAAAACTGTCTGAACTCAGACTCTGAGCACATAAGCGTGCTCTCTGTTTCACTTTCACATGAGTCATCCACCATTGTGATTTGGTCTGTGGCTCCACATTTCAGAGCTGATTGATGCAATATTTTTTTCACAGGAGTGTTTAGCTTGCTAATTTCTTCAAAAGTGAGACATTGCATTGGCTCCAGGAATTCTGGTTGTACGAGTCTCTTCGTGTAACAAGAATCTGTCTGCTGGGACTGTTTTGAATGAAGCTTATTCAGCAACTGTTCATTTATCAAAGTAACGTTTTGAGGCTTTGGGGAGCTTTTGTCGACCCTAGAGCTTTCTTTCTTAAATCCTGCAAACAGCATCCTCAAATCTCCCCACTGTTTCGGATCAGCTTTCCCACATTTTGAGCTGTATAGATGCTTCTGCCAGCTGAGTTTCAGTGAGGTATCATCCGAATGAAATGTACTACAGATGCTGCCGATTTCATAATACTCAACCTCACTCTTTGGTAATGGCTGAACATTTGACAGACTGTTATCACAGTATATCTCCGCACTTGACTTTGGCTGATTGGTACTCATGAGGTCAGGTCTGTTCCCTTTTTCTGGTGACAGAGCTTCTGTGGGCATTGTGTTGCCATCAAAGGAAAACGCTTTGTTGTCTGCCCCATGCTCTGTTTTCACTGGTAAGCTCGCACTCTGACATCTTGAATCAGAATGTCTTACTTTGTAAAGGCCAACACACATTACTGCAATCACCAGAATGGTGATGAGAGGAAGAACCGTGGCAATGAGCCACAGTGGCAGGTTGCCTTGCATTTCAGAGCAGTGATCATGGCTATCCCTTGTGGAGATGCATATATCACAGAAATGGTCAGTAACATTGTGTAAACAGATGCAGGAGTTGTTCTGCACACCGGGTTCACATGTCCAGTGATTTTGACAGTGTGAGAGACAAGTCCTGCTGGGACCGTCCTTCTCAGAGCATCCTGAAGGGAGGCAAAAATGCGGAAAGCTGCAGTTGGTCTGGGTGAGAGTCGAGCTTGGCCTGACATCCACCATTACGCTGTGTCCGCTGACAGGCAGAGAGTAACCTGTCACATTGAAATACTGCACACATCCACTGAACCCTGTCATAAAAAACAAAGCAGATTCGGAGGTCCACTTACTTCCACGTTACTCCTTCAATGTAACTTTACTGGTACGTGTTGCTTTTAGAGTGATCAGTTTAAACAGATAAGAAGATCCAGTCTGATTAAACAGTTACACAAAACTCTCATCAATTGCAATGACAAGACTGTATGCAGTATATATTTTCTGGCCTTCATTTCATATGTTGTACAAAAGTTGGCATTTTAAAAACTGACTTTAAGAATAAACTTTACCTGATTGATTGACTGTTTCTCTTGTGGGAGCAGCACCAAGAATGATCTTTTGTACGCTAAGTGGAGTGAGATCCATACTTTGGCCAGTGATGTTCAAAACTGGTTTCCCATCCACAGAGAGGAAAGTGTTCTGCCCCCTGCTGAACAAGGAGAGGAGATGCCAGACCCCATCAGCCACAGGAGGGTCCACAGAGAAGTCGGACAGGTTTCCCAAAAGTGCATCTTCAAAAATGTAGACAGGTTTTTTGTCTTTTATCTGAATAAAGGGGAAAACAGTTTCATACTTGGATATAGAATACAAGAGATATATATGGTTAAATAGATTTCATCTACCTTCAGCATAATATATGCTCTCTGTCCGCGGATAAACATCAGCACACCATCATGTTTAGTCTTGAACTTGATGTTAATTGCTTTTTGATCTCTGTTTGATCCCAATTTTTCATCCAAAATCTCTTTCATCAGGTAGTCCCTCTTAAATTTCTCCTTAATAACATAATCAATGTAGTCACTGCCATTAAATTTCAGAACAAGTTCCTCTGACATTTCTGTTTAAAAAAAAGTTTTAAAAAACTGTTTAATCTTCTGCACCTGATTTTAAAACAGAAGCTCAATATCATATGCACTATTATTGTTTTTTATACCTTTGTCACAGTTTTTTCCAGTAAAAGGGCTTTTGCACTCACAAAAATAGTCAGACCAAAGGTCATGACACACACCACCATTCTTGCATGGGACACTATAGCATAATGACACTGCTGCTCGAGGACACCTAAAAGTAAACAGTAAGACATTTTTTTTTTATATCCAGCAATGTTTAAAGTATAAAGACATGTACATGCACTAATTTTAATAAGCCTGCCTGTCAAAGATGTTATATGCCGCTAAGGCCATTGAGGGTCTCAGGAGGATGCCATTAACATGAATGTTTCGGATACATCCAACAAAGTCATGGGTTCTTATCTGAGAAGGATGCATTAAAATAGCTTCAGTAGTTCTTAATCCTCCAAAGGTCATATTACTGTTGCCAACATCAAGTGTCCTAATTGGCGATAAAGACAAAGAAAGAAAAAATTTGAAAAACGAAAAATATTGCTTACATGAAGATGAAAATTAGAAATGAGGAATATTCCAATTAAATATTTCACTGCTACCTTTCTGAAATACTTCCATCATTCGTTGAAAAACAGAATCCATTGTTTTCATCATCCGTGCAGTTGTCCACATGCAGTGAACCCATCTGTGAAATGCAATAAAGATATATGAATGTAACTCAAATTCAATAAAATATGCTAATGTATAAAGTACTCAGATTACTTTTTCAATGAAGAAACATAACACATTACTTATGCAGTTCAAGTAAACGGTTATTTTCTTATTCAATTAAGTAATCCATTAATAGTAGACATACTATTAGCCACTTTATTGGGTACAACAGTTGAACTCATTGTTAATCAACCAATCATGGCAGCACCTCAAGGGATTAAGGAAACAGAATGGGAATGTAAGATAATTTAAATGACTTTAAACGTAGCATTATTGTTGGTGCCAGTTGGGCTGATCTAAGTGTTTCAGAAACTGCTGATCTAAAAGATCAGTATACTCAGAGGTAAATGTACTGCTAAGTTGCTCATGTAATGCAAAGTACTCTAATGAGTAAACATTTCTCTGCAGGCAACCCTGTAACCTGGCAGTTGTTTTTTTGTTGTTGTTGTTTTTTTGTAAACCTCTTATACTGATATATTTAAAACTCACGCTGCCAATCCTCCTGGCAATAACACTGTGAAAATATCCATCTGCAACTTGCTTGTATGTTTGCAACCTCACAGGTCCTGAACCCAGATCATAAGAGAGGTGTACTGCTCCATCCAGTATCTCCAGTGCAAAGAACTCTCTGCTGTTTGAACCTCCTGGATTGTAGAGGAGGAGGGAGTCCCTCTGCACTGTGGCAAACTCCAAAGAGATTAAATTAGTCCTACGATCCAGTGGTGGAAACTCCATGAAGGACAGCTCCTCAAAGCCATAACTGTGATCCTCACACCGGACTCCACTGACTCCTAACATAAAGATGAGTTCCATATTATTTTTTCCCATTTACTACTTAGAAAACCTCTTAGCATATTTCATATATGTGCATAAACATATAGCATATATAGCTACTGATATCACCCATTGATGTGAAGTCTTAGGCTGAGCATTTTGCTGTTGCTATTTTGGTGTTTTGAAACTGTATAACAAGAAAAGGGTGGATCTTGCTGATAATGCAAGGGATACTTCATATAGACAAGCTTTATCTTTCTTAATATGCGTCATAGTTTACACAATTAATCTCATCTTACATTCAGTATGACATGAAACTAGCGGCTCTCATGAGGAAAGCATTTATAGACCAAGCGAGTTGAGAACATCATTTGCACCCGGAGGAGTCACAAACTGGTACACATGACAATGAATGCAGATTGAAGTCACTTCTGTACTGGTTTCACTTTTTAGACCGAAGCTATGTACGTCTTCTGTGGATGAAAATGAACACACACACAAAAAACAGCCGTTCTTTAAATGGCTACTTGACACTGGCTCTAAGAATCAGTCTGTTCCCATTGACTTGTATGTTTTAAAATAATCAACATAAGGATAAAAGGAGCATGATTATAGCCAGGTACAGAACATGAGTTTGGTCTCAATAGTTAATTTCTCTCTTTTTTTTTTTAACCACTGTACACCCCTTTGGTGATACAACCACTCTTGAATTTTGTTAAGCTTCAAGTTAGGGGTGTAGTCACTTTGATTGACAGATGTGTTGACAAAGGCAGTTGTAGACATATGCTGTGTCCAATAAATACAAGTTACAAGCCATAAAGTAGAGGCCTGTACATAGGCCAGTGGATAAATTACCCTTTGGTACCCATGCTCCGACCTCAGTAAATATTTTTGTGTTGATTTTATACTTATTTTGTAAATTGTGGCCCCAGTTAGAGTCAAGAAGGAAAATAAAGCAGGGTATGCCTTAGGCCAGATTTAGATCTTTGTAGAGCCTACAATGTAACCTACATGTGTCCAAGGGGACTGAGGAGTTTGCACTTATGTTGGAGGTTACATTGTGAATTTTCCAGCTGAAGCATAAATTAGGTGTTAGAGTGGGTTTACTTTGTGACTGACAACTTATTACTCTTTCTGGATTAAAAATGATGCTAAAAAATGCTCAGCTTAAAGCTTCACAATGAGACATAACTAAACAGTGGGTGTCATCAGCCTTGCTATGTCCATCATTTGTATACAGTTGTTTGTTACAAGCAACCCTTTTTTTCTAAATATATGCAAGAAAGTGTGTCTTTCCTAAGATTTTACACTTTTGTAGACAAATGTACATCTAGCATTATGTATTATTCTTACCAAAGGGACAATTACAAGAGAATCCTGTTTGTGAATTAATGCAGATACCATGAACACAGGGTGATGATTTGCAGTGGTCTACGAACTCATCACAGGTTTCTCCTGAAACAATTAAATAAAAAAGAAGTTTTATTTTAAAAAACAAATTAACAGTTGGTTCTCAGATATTAATTTTTTTTTCCATCTATCTATACATGAGAAAATGTACCTTCAAATCCAGGCGCACAGTGGCACTGATATCCATCCTCGGAGGGGATACAAGTCCCACCATTTTGGCACTTCACCTTCAGGCATCCATTGACATCAGCAGCGCAGTGGGAACCAGAGAAGCCAACCTGACAGTGACAGAAGAAACTTCCCACTGTATTCACACATGTGCCTTTATTCTCACAGGGATTTAGCTCACATTCATCAATGTCTTCTTCACACAGTGAACCAGTAAATCCGGATGGACAAGTACAGTTAAAAATCTCTTTCTTTGGCGCAACAAAGATGACCGCTACACTTTCAAGGACGGCAACCTCCTGGCTGATGTAAATATTTTTGTGGCATGACGCTCCATTTTGACAAGGGCTGCTAAGACATGGATCACTGGTGATGTGAGAAATTGTCACATTGCTCTGAGCCTCCAGTAATTTCTTGTGTCCAGATGATATACCACTCGCCACCTCTCTGCTAAGGTACTGACCGTTGTAATTTTTGACTGCAGCCAACAGAAGGATTTCCCTCCCAATATGTTTGATTCCAAATACATGAGTCTTAGAGGCTTGTAGGTTAAACAGACTGTCCAGAGCTTTTACAAACCTTAAATAGTTATTAGACAAAAACTGCTCTACTGAAGATGATGACACATAAAATAATATACAATTGTCTATAGAAGCGTTTGTGAAACCTTTGTAGTTAACATAGACGCTGTTGTTTACAGGAAAGTGCAGCTGGTCTGTAGCTTCAATGGAGATGTTAAATGTAGCTTCGCCTTGAAAGGGAAAAGACCACAGCTCACATGTGCCATTAAGGATTGTGAACATGTGAGTTGGCCCACTTTTGATGGCGCAGTTGAATCTATCAGACTCATCCTGATCCTCAGGATGGACGTTACCAATCATGCCACCTTGGAAAGAACTACCAAAATATTTCACCTCAATAAAGATATTTCTTGGCATTGAAGGGTTATCGTTTTCATCCACAACCCTGATGTGGAAGGTTGATGTTGATGATAGTGGCAAAGGAAATCCTGAATCCCTGACAGCCACAAGCACTTGATATGCAGAGATTTGTTCCCGATCAATTGGGCGGGTGGTGAGCAGAACTCCATCAGGAGTGAGTGAAAAAGCACTGCCCACTGAGGAGTCTAATAACCAGTACATAAAAGGGCCTTGGTTGGGTGGTAAATCAGAGTCAGATGCAGTTAATCTAGTGACTATGGTGCCTTCAGGCTGATTTTCTTTCACATGAGCTTCAGTTGATGTGAGTTTGGGGGCATTGTCATTAATATCACCAATAGTCACGATGACATTAGTAGTCCCAGTGGCTGGTGGAGAGCCATTATCTGTGGCTATAACAGTAAGATTATAGACTGGCCAGACTTCTCTGTCCAGTGGAGAGTTCACAGAAATGATACCATTAGATGGATCAATAGAGAAGGAGAAATTCGTATTTCCATGCTCAATGCTGAAGAAGAAATGATTCCAGGTAACAATGGAGTCCTCATCCACAGCACTCACAGTTGCCACAGATGTCCCAGTTGGGCTGTCTTCTGTAACATTCGCCATATAGCGTGGAGATGTGAACATCGGAGCTTCATTTGTGTCAATCACACTAATGTGGACAAAAGTCTCATCTATATCTGCGCCAGTGATTACACCAGAGTTCTTGGCCAGAACTTTCAAAACTACATGGCTGTTACCTTGTTTCCTCAAACTATTGGTCGTATATATGTCTCCAGAACGTTCGTGAATTTCAAAGCTCATATTTTTTTTTCTGGCAAACAAAAAGAAAAACACTTGACCTTCAGAGCCTCGGTCACCATCTGTAGCCGTCACTTTTCCAATAACAGTTCCAATAGGCACGTTTTTAAGTACTGAGAAGTTAAATTCTTTTTTGATGAATCTAGGCGTGAACTCATTAACATCTGAGATTTGGATGACAACATGTGCTAAACTAAATAAAGCATGTCCTCCAGTATTGGAACCTTTGATGGTTAAATCAAACATCTGCTCTTGCTCATAATCAAACATCGCCAAAGTGGTGATGGTGCCATTTCCTGAATCAACTGCAAATTTATCTATATGGCCACCAATGAGAGAGTAGAATATTTGTGCATTTGCACCTGAGTCAATATCTGTGGCTGTTACGTCGAGAACATTCGTTCCAACAGCTGAGTTTTCACGAACTGATGTTATGTACTCTGAGGATGAAAAGACTGGGGGATTGTCGTTCACATCCATGACTAACACTGTGACATTTAATGTGCCAGTTTTAGAGAACCAGCCCTCATCTTTAGCTTTAATTTGGAAATGATAAATAGTTTGTTCTTCAAAGTCAAGCTCTCTGATCAGTGTTATCAGTCCAGAAAATTCTCCCACAGATAGTGGTAAAAATTGATTTTCTGGGGTAATGTTGTATGTGATCGCCCCATTGGGACCATAATCCCCATCTTCTGCTTGAATTTTTCCTATTACTGATCCTACAGGCAGGTCCTCAGGGACAGAGAAAGTAACATAAGATTCGCTAAAGCTCGGAGTAAATTGATTCCTCCCAGTAATTTGGAAAGTGATTTCAGCTTGGGATATTAAAGGGGGGGTGCCCTCATCTTCAGCCACAGCTATTAAAGTGAGGATCTGATTTTCATTCTCTCCTAAAGTCTGATTTAAAATGAGTTTTCCAGTGTCACCTTGAATCCAAAAGAAATCAGATGCATTCCCTCCATTCAAAAAATACTTAATGCTACTATTGCCATTGACATCCAGATCTACTGCTGTAAACTGGACCACCTCACTTCCCACAGCCAGGTGATAAGGAATAGCCATCAAGGGTTGTAAAGGGAAAAAGATAGGAGGGTGGTGGTTGTATTGTTCTAATCTTACTCTGATAGTGACATTACTATGCAGGGGGATACTGCCACGGTCAAAAGCAGTAACCATAAATTGATAGATTTCAAAATTACAGTCACGTAACATCAGGGGCTGCTTTGTATAGATTTCACCAGTGGTAGCGTTCACCCAAAACTCCTCATGTTGAGGGTCAATAACATAGAAAATCTCACTGTTTTTCCCAATGTCTGCATCTGTAGCAAGAATCTGCAAAACAAACGCCTCTTCATCTTTTGTTTCAGGGAGGATAATGCTATAGAAATTTTCAGAAAATACTGGTCTGTTATCATTGACGTCTAAAATGACTATAGTCACATCTGTGCTTATACTCCATGCTGAATCATTTGCACTTACTTTAAGGATATAATGATCCTGCATTTCCCTGTCCAAAACTCCTTCAATGGTGATGTAGCCAGTGGTGAAGTCAATATTAAAAAGCATATCATCACTTTGCTCAACTATTGAGTAATTAATCACTGCATTGGCATCAGTGTCATCATCTGTAGAGCTGACTTT
Organism: Oreochromis niloticus; assembly: GCF_001858045.2. NCBI lineage: Eukaryota > Metazoa > Chordata > Actinopteri > Cichliformes > Cichlidae > Oreochromis > Oreochromis niloticus. Next base: position 30,319,459 of record NC_031979.2, read on the forward strand.
TATAACTGTCTCTCCCACAGGGGTATCTTCAGACACCTCTGTGAGAAAAATCTGAGAAAATCGAGGAGCATTATCATTTCTGTCTAAAACAGTGATGATAACAGTTGCTTTGTCTTTGTGAAGCGTGTTTTCTAGTCCTTCTGCTTCAACCGTTAAATTAAATTCAGGAATATGTTCTCTGTCTAAACTTACAGTGGTACTCAAGTAACCATTTTCAGGGTCAATTGTGAAGAAGTTATCGTGGTTTCCGTCTGTTATGTTGTATTGCACTGTGCCATAATAGCCAGAATCTGCATCAATTGCAAGTACATCACAAACCACGGTAGGCGGGGAGTTCTCAAAAACCTCACACCTGTACTCAGCTTGAGTAAACTGTGGGAAATTATCATTTGCATCAGTGATGTTTATGTGAATTTCAGAAAAAGAGGAGAAAGGAGGCAAGCCTGAGTCTCTGGCTTCTATCAACAAAGAAAACTCGTTTTTGCTCTCAAAATCCAATGGTCTCTCTACTATCAGGGCTCCACTTGAATGATCGATGTGAAACATGTTTTCAAAGTTTCCAGAAGAGAGATAAAAAGTGACAGGTTCAGCTCTAATACTCAGGGCAGATACCACAGCCACCAGTGTTTCCACTCGCTCATCCTCTGTGAGGGAATAACTCAGAACATCCACGCTCATCTTTGGGAAATCAGAAATGTTCTGAAACCTGATAGTAACAGTTGTGGTGTCAAATTTGGGATCTTCCGCAGAATCTTCCACACGCACAGTGACAATAACATCATCCACTGACTGTAGAGCCGCTGAAGTGAAAACAGTGCCACTGTAAGAATCGATTGAAAACATATCAGAGCTTTCTCCCTGTAACGAATAATGTAGTTCTGCATTGATCTCAGTGTCGTCATCTGATGCCCTCACTGCACAAACAACAGAGCCTGCAGAAAAAGGGGGGAAAAATAATACAATATTAATACAATTGCCAATATTACCCAGAATAAAACATATAGCTGTCAAATAGAAAGGTAATCTCTCACCTGGGGCTAACTGGGTTGGCACATAGGCCACATAAGGCCCATTCATAAACTGGGGCCAGTGGTCATTAATATCTCCAATAAGTACAGTAACAAGCACAGAGCTGGACAGAGGCTGAATAGGATGCTTATCACTCGCAGTCACTTCCAAATTGTAAATGGCCACTGTCTCCCTATCCAGTATGTTTGTGGTAAATAGCTCTCCAGATGTTTCATCAATGGCGAAAGGTACATTGAGGTTTTCCATAGAATAGCTAAACAAAACAAATAAAAATAAAAACACTGCGCTATGCAAAACCCTGAAAGTTACTCTAATATAACACAGCCATTAAATTCAAAAGATTATAAAAATACTATAAAAGCATTTTGTTTTAAGAAACAAATTATTATCACATTTACCTTACTTCCCCACTGACACCCTCGTCGACATCCGAAGCAATTATCACAGCAAACACAGTGCCTATAAGACTGTCCTCAGGCACTATGGTGTTGTAGACTTCCTCGGTAAACTCTGGGTGGTTATCATTGACATCGTCAACTATAATGTGCACAGTCAAAGTGCCTGTTAGAGATGGCAGTCCTTCAAATGACAGTGGAAATCATTATCAAACAGTGTGAAGTGAGTATTAGAAAAGCATAGACCATTATTTCCATACTGAATTAAGTATCTTGCAGTTTTATTTGGATATAAGTTACCTGAATCAACAGCAGTGATGGTGACTATATATAGCGACTCCTTCTCTCTGTCTAGGGCGTGCAAAATATGAAATGTGCCACTGGGAGTGATAGAAAATAAATTATATCCATTTCCTTTCTCTATAAAATAGGTAAGCTGACTGCTGTTTCCTAAATCTTCATCCAAAGCTGAGACCTGGCAAAATTTTAAAAACAAAAGGAAAAAACAATAACAGAAAATAAATAAATAAATAAAAAGACAAACATTAAAATGCTGTCGTTTTTCAGCAGAATTTTACTGCACCTGATATGTTAGCTGAGTTGGATCCTCCTCATTCTCCTTCACGTGAATGGTCAATGTTTCTGGAACAAACTGGGGTGCAAAGTCATTGACATCTATCACTGTGATATGGATTGCAGCAGTAGCAGATCTGGGTGTGTTCCCCCGATCTACAGCAGTTATGATCAATGTGTAGTTTGAGTCCCTCTCTCTATCTAGTTCATCCATGATTGTGAGAACTCCTCGAACTATGTCCACCACAAATGGACCAATCTGGGCCAACATGTATCGTACTTGTCCGTTGGATCCAATGTCTTGATCGTGAGCCTGAACCTGCAGCAGGCTTGTTCCCCTGGGGATATCCTCTCTGACTGTCAGGCTATAACTGCTTTGTAAAAACTCAGGGTCATGATCATTCACATCCTCAACATGCACTGTGAGGTTCATAGTGGTTGCCAGCATGGGTAAGCCTTCATCAGTAGCTATTATAGTAACAGTCAGAGTATCTACTTCTTCTCTGTCTAATTTCTCCTCCAGGTATATCTTTCCACTTCTGTTATCAATGCTGAATATCCCACCAGAGGTGTTTAAATAATACAAAACCCTCCCGTTGGATCCAGCATCTTCATCCTCAGCATGAGCAGTTATTACAACAGAATGCAGTGCAGTGTCTTCTGGTAAACTAACACTTTCGGCTGACACAAACATTGGAGCATTGTCGTTGACATCTTCAGTAATCACAATAACATGCGCTGTACTTGTGAATTGTAAAGATGCAGGCTGGGCACAGTCATTGGCCGCCACAGTCAGATTGTAGTAGGACTGTCTCTCCCTGTCCAGAGGTTTGTTAAGGCATAAGGTACCAGTTGAATCTGTGAGAAACACTTCCTCTTCGTCACCACTGATCACTCTCAGTGTCATTTTTCCATTATCACCTTGCAGACAAGAAAAGATAGCATATGAATTATTAAAAAGGCTTAGACTTGGTGTCAAGTAAGATATCAGTTATAGACATCGATTATAGACCTTTCTTGGAAGCATAACCAAAAATGACAAATGCGTTATATTATACTTTCTGAAATCACATTTGTATCATAATCCTTATATTTTCATTGCAGTTGTCTTAAACCTGTATAAATCGAAGAGCAAAATAAGGCGCTTGAATGTGAACTGTGAAAAATGTGTGTTTTTACATCAATGACTTATAGGGCTACAGTTCAATCTAGCTGCTGATTCCTTTTATTTATATGAATTATTCGTTTGAATGATCATGATAAATATAGAAATATAGAATTTTTGTGATGTAATATTTTCCTAACAAATATACTATTTCACAGAATACTTGACAACAGGCTCTAATTAACTTTATCTGAACAGTGAAATACAGGGATGGTTATGGGTGTGATCCCCACTGACTACCTGAATGTATAAATCATTTGCTTGAGGAGCAGCTCCAATAAAAAAAATAGAATGTATCCTGTATTACTACAAATGCAGGATTCATTTTCATGATTAGGTATACAGAGACCCTGATGCAAGAAACAAATGTTTGTTTTTCACACTTGCTACATAATAAAGTCTTTCAGTAATATACAGTCTGACCAACACTGCTCAAAAGAGATAATGTTTTGCATAAAAAAGCAGAGATGTTTTCACACTGAGTGCATTTCCCTTTTGTTATTTAACTACAGCCACTGGAGGGAGTAGCTCACAGGTGTATGTATATCCATGTAATATAATGTACAGTCACTGGCCATTTTGTTAGGTACACCTGTTCAGCTGCTCTTTAACACAAAGGAATCAGCCAATCACATTGCAGCCACTCAGTGCATTAAGGCATGTAGACATTGTCATGATTAACTGCTGAAATTTAAACTGAGTGTCAGAATGCAAAAAAAGGTGATTTAAATGGCTCTGAATGTTGTATGACTGTTAGTGCCAGACGGATCTAAGGAAACCATCTCTAAGGTTTGCAGAGAATGGTCTGAAAAAGAGAAAATATCCAGTGTGACATTTCTGTTAGAGAAAATGGCTTGTTGATGCCAGAGGTCAGAGGAGAATGGCTAGACTGCTTCAAGCAGAGACAGGAGGGCAACTGTTACTTAAATAATCACTTGCTACTACCAAAATATGTAGAAGAGCATTTTTTCTGCTCTTCTCTACATCAAACTTTGAAGCAGATGGGTTACAAAAGCAAACGACCACACTGAGTGTCATTCTTGTCAGTAAAGAACAGGAAACTGAGGCTTAAATTCACATTGGCTCACCAAAATTGGACAATAGAGTGGTAGTATTCTTATTCATCTGTAGGCATGAAAAAAGATTTTTGAACTTCATTTTTTTAAACATGTACTTTTCAAAGAGTCTTTTACATGCCCACTTAGGCGGACAACATCACCTTTGGAGTAGGTGGCAGGGTATGAGTGACACATCAGTTTCCAATGTAGTGGTTTATGTGCAAGTACACACTGACACAAATACAAGAAAACAGCCTTTGAATAGCTGTCCACTGTAGTGACCACTATGCATGAAAGGGTTAAGGTAAAGTAAAATCCATTGAATGTATGATGGCAGTAACATTTCATATTCACTTTGCACACTTACCCTCATCTTTATCTGACACATTCAGAGTCAGGAAACAAGTTCCAATGTTCGTGTTCTCCAATAACACTGCAGAAAAGGTATCTTGACTGAAAACAGGGGGGTTGTCATTCACATCTAGCAAATTGAAATACACCCTGATACCAGATACCTGCAGATCCCCCTGCTGCACCTCCACTGTGAGAATGTAGAACCTTTGTGCTTCAAAATCCAGGCTGCGGGTTAATAGGAACTCCCCCGAGAAAGGGCTGAGGAGGAATAGGTTCTCACCGTCATCCTCCTGAACTGAGTATGTGATAGCTGTGAGACTCTCAAACTGTGTTTCCACTTTTCCCACAATTGTTCCTGTAAACACAGTGAAAAATAATTTCATACTAGTGGATTGAACAGCAAAGTTATGTCAAAATGGAATAATTTGAAGTATATTTGAAATGGGGCCCCAAAGTTACACATTAATATTTAAAAAAATAATCTGTCAGCTAACATGCATATGCGCTTACATGGGGAAAGATGACTAACCTGGTAGTGTGTCTTCTTTCACGTGAAACGAGTAAACAGTTTTGGAGAAAGCCATCTGTGTTCGCCATCTGTTATGAGGGTGTAGGCTTACTTCACCATGCTCCAGCACAGCATCAACAGACGAAGGATACCAGGAGGGGAGCGCATGCTGTCCTAATATGATATCTGCAAGCTCCCTCACACTACTTACATTCACCCTATTTCCAGATGAAAGTTTATGAGATGATGCAGTAATAAACACCTGAAGAAGGCAAGGAGTCACAGTTTCGAAGCAAGCATAAATTGTCAACTTCTGAATTAATGAAATTATTGGAGATATGTAAAATGTGCTGGAAGCGTTAAAAACAAATAGACATCCAAACTAAATTCAAAGCCAGTTATCAAAACACATCAACCAACAGGCCAACTTACCACAAAGTGAATAAATATAATTATATATTTCCTCCTACATCTGATAGAATCCATTTTTACTTTACTTCTTCAGCACCTCTTTGTTGATCATAGTTAGAAAATCAAGTAATAATAGCAAACAAAACAGACGTGGCATTAAAAAGTAAAATCCTGGAAACTGTGCAGCCCCCACACAAGCCCAACAAATGGTAAACTATTAAAGCTGTATCCATAGTGATTACTCAATCTGTTCAGTTTGTAATCCTGACTGACACGCCTCTTTGACATCACTCTATGCAAATCCTGCAGCTGGGGAGGAAAAAAAAGTTTTGTGGGACTTGAGAGTGAAGCAGATTACATTTTCTTTTCTACTTATTTGCTAATGAAAAAAGCAGAAGGTTGAAGAAAAATTACCAGGTAACAAGCAGTAATAGTATATCCAGCTATGGTTTACTGAATCAGTATGTTTTATATTCTCGACTTGGATTTTGCTATTGAGGTTATTCAGCGTAGGCATCAAATGGACTCTCTGAACAGTTGGCTGCAGTAAGGTAGCCTAGAGGCAGACTTTGGTGTTGCATATCAGATGGGGTTTTCATTCAGAGAAGGAATGGCATTCATTCAATTGGTAAAAAGGGAGTGAAAAGAAGGGGAAAAAAACTATTCAGAATCACAGGTCTCAAAACTGACTTCACTTGATACTGTAGCGCCATGTCAAACAGACAGAAACTGATTGCCAACTACAAGGCAATGTCTTTTAGAGCATATGTAATTCATTATTAATCATTTTAGCTGATAGTGAATTATTAACTTTTTATTTAATATTCAAAATTCAGTTGCTGCTGGACTTACTAAACTCTTGTTTGTAAACTGCCACAAAAAGAGAAAGAATCTGGGCTTTTACCATCTTTATGCTTGCGTCCAATAAAAAACAACTGTTGTGACCCTAATGTTAACTACATGCAGGAACACTGAGCTTGTTTGTGTGTCAGACCTACTGAAAGGAGAACACAGTGGTTTCATTCATATTTGCTAACACTTCTAAGAACGGTTACTGCAAAGGAAAACACTACTGAGAAAAGCCTGATGAATGGACATGTGAACCCCCTCTAAGTGATGGTGAGGCCACCGGGCCTGTGAGCCTGCCTCCAGTTACAGGGAATTGCAACTCAATACTACCAAGGGATCACAAAAGGTCCCTGCCTTGAGAAAGAGAGCACTCGGAGAAGGAGTACTTTTCTTATGTTCATTTGGTACTTTGCTGGGAATAAAATACATCCATAATAATATCATGTAGTAGAGCATCTTCGGTGCTTTTTGCTAGAGATGGACCGATCCGATATTAGGTATCGGTCCGATACTGACGTAAATTACTGGATCGGATATCGGAGAGAAATAAAAAATGTAATCCGATCCATTAAATATCAAAAAAGCACCTCACAAAACTTGCGACACGGCGTAACTCGCCTCATAACCGTAGCAGGTCGGAGCAGTGTGCTCACGTGATAGAGCGGCTGTGTGTATTTTTAGCCTGGCTAGCAATCCAGCATTTCATCTCCGAGGAAGTTATCCCAGAGAGAAGTAAAGCAAGTGTGTATGTTCATCTCTGAATATTTGTAAAGCATTCCCACGTTAAGCTTAACAACCGATATATGGAGCGACTGCCTCTCTCTCCCTCTCCTGCTGCTATCTGAAACTTATTAATGATCAGCTGATCGGCTTGTCTGTCGCGAGTCCGTCTCTCTTCTTTGTTTTTGGCCCACTTTGCACCAGAAAGAGGAAACCAGCGGCTGAACAACAGCAGCACGTTTAACCTTGATAAGCTGTTGTTAGAATTTATTTAATATTACTTTCTAGACCAGGATCCTTTTCTACGTAGCTGACAGCTGGTAACTGTGCAGGGACGGACCTGGCAAAGTTTAGCCAGGGGGGCCGATAGGGCATTAACAGGGAAAAGGGGGCACAAAGACATACTTTCCTTTCTTATTCTCATTTAAAATGTCTAGCTTTTAATAAATAATTATCTGAATCTTACACCCAAAGTTTTAATCTGATGTAAAATGTGTAGAAGTCCATTACTGTATATAGTAACTGTTAAGTCTAATATACCCTAGTAAGCTATACTACTTTTTCCTTTGGGAAGATACCATCTGTGAATTCTGCAATTCTGTAGAAGAAAGATGTTGAATCTATTTAATTATTCTTGAAAAATAATTTATTTCTGTGCATTTTTTTTTCACACTGCATCAAATTAAAGTTGATTACGTCGATTAAGCATCATCAGGTAGAGGGTGGGGGGTGGTTCCCTATTTTTTTTTGCTGGGAGTTTGCAACCCTATTAGTTAGGTTGCTTAATATTTCTGCTAAGTACTCTTTAAAATACCAGAATAGGAAGGATGCAGTAGGTTTAAGTTTATTAGATTGATCAGTGTTGCTGAACTATGAAATATTTTGGGTGCAGTGTATTTTTTACATACAGGTATAACAGAATAGCTTTAGTGTTGTTGTTTATTTAAACTTGAGTATGAACTTATACAAAATGCAGCAAGATATTAAAAAAACAGTTTTATTGATATTCATATCGGTATCGGCAGATATCCAAATTTATGATATCGGTATTGGACATAAAAAAGTGGTATTGTGCCATCTCTACTTTTTGCATTGATTATCCAAGCCTCTGGAACTCTCCAGGGGGAAAACAAAAACTATTCCTACAAAAGAGATTCCCTAATCTGGTGTTTTGATCACTTTTTGGTGAGTGCTAACAGCTGTCCCTTTAAACCAGTCAGTGATCCCTCGTGTCCTACAGATGGAGTCATTGTCATCCTGAAAAAAAAAAACCACTCTGTAGAACCTATATGGACTTGTCGCTTGTGTGCCATGACAAAACAAGTGTAGTTTAAAGTTTTTAATGCCACACACACACACATACACATACAGGTTTATTATATCATGGCGCCACCTTCTGGATTGAGGTTGCTCAAACTACTGTAGCATGATCAATGTTTCTTACTTTCCAGAGTTTATAAAACATTGTTGAGGATGTGAATGCATTAGCACTGCCCAAATAACAGCCATTGGGCAATATCTTTTTCTTAAACTGTTAAAATCAATAAAAGTTTATTTTCCAATAAAACAATGTGCTATCCTTAATTGTGTTCGTATTACTTGCTATTGACAAATATCTGTCCTTCTGGCTTCATAATTCCATGAGTCCAGTACTGGTAAGGATTATTACTTGTCAATTATCCTTAGTCATTTGTGCCATTAGCAATCTGTTTACATAAAAAGCCTCAAACTCTGAATTCCTCATAGATGAACTAGTATTGTGAACTTGATTGAAAAAGGTACATGTATTAATCAAGACTTAAAAAATGGACTACTGACTTGACAGGTTTGCAGATAAGTATGGTTATCCTCCACAAGAGGTTAAGTCTCACTTGTGAAAAAGGCTAGCTGTTTGCAGACTGCTGTATTTAAACAGCTGTCTAAAAGGGAAGTGTGATATAAAGAGAAGATTGTCAAGATAAGTCAAATCAGGAACTTGGGAGAGCTTTGCAAACAGAGAACTGAGGCCGGTGACAGAGGATCAAGATCCACCACACATAGGTGTCTAGTGGTTCGGTATTAGGAAAGGAGCTACAACTGCCGCATTCCTAATACTGAACCACTAGATTTTAGAGTACTTCTTGCTTTCCACTGCTGACAGGCTTTATAGATTCTTATTTCCTTTTACAGCAAGACCTAGCAGCTTCCCACAGCGCCAAAACTATCAAATAGCTTGCTGACTGCATTATTGGGCAGCTAACAAACCTGAGCCCAAGAGGAAGATGAGAAACACCCAACACAGAATTACAGATGGACTGAAGGCCCCTATTTGCATGTAATGAATATAGAATATACATGGAAGTTTGGTAGTTTTTAGAAATATTGTGAGATGATTACAATTAGAAGAAGGAGGGAAAAAAAAACAAACTTGTTAAAAAAAAACAAAAAAAAAACACGACCTTTATTGAAGACATTCTTGAATGTCGACAGCTGCATTTGATATTAGAGTGGTATTCAAAGAACAATAAAAAGACATTGGGACAGCACATAAAAAAATATTTTTCAAAATAAACAAAAATACACTAGCAACTCAGAAATCTCATTTTTGAGTTGTAACACCTAAAGACTAGTTACTTTCATACTTATTTGTAGTCCTCCTAGACTGTTACATAATATGGCAGGGTTAAAGTACTACCACTAGAAAATTCCAAACGCAAGATATGTAGTGTTGACTTTACAAAAAAAAACCGAAAGAAAAAGAAAAGGAGAATAACACTGTACATCTTAAAAACATTAAATATACACATGATCTTGGTCAATCTGACTTCTGTTTTTCAAGATGGTGAATTGAGATATAAGGATATATGGCATAAACAAAACTGCAGGTCCTGTCCCCAAGTGAGCTACTCATCATCATCATCCTCATCTTCTTCCTCTTCTTCTTCTCCCTCCTCCTCCTCTTCTTCATTATCATCATCATCAGCTGCAGCAGCTGGTCCTGAATCCACTTTTCCCTTTGTGCGGTAAGCAACAATATCCTGCAACAGAGAGATAAGCTCTTTTCCATGCTCCACAAACAATAGCATTTTTCTATCAAATCAACAAATTTAACTTCCATGTCATTTTGGATTATCACCTTGTCATATTTCTCCTTCAACTTGGCAGCCTTCTTCTCATATGGCTGCTTTTCTTCCGCAGATGAGCTATTCCACATCTCTCCCAACTTCTTTGCCGTGTCCCCAATGGAAAGGCCAGGATATTCACTTTTTATTTTTGGGCGAAAATCTGCACAGAAGAGGAAGAATGCAGACCTGTGGGGGGAAAAAAGGAAACAAAACAGAAAAACACTTTGCTGTTTAATCGCTCAAAATACACTTACAGTCTGAAAGAAAACGAGAAATGTGACAAAGTGTTGATTATGGCACATACGGTGGTCTCTTGGGGGCATTGGGGTCCTTGAATCGCTTCTTCTTCTGGCCCTTGGGAGGCACGTAATTCTTCATTTCCCGCTCATAACGCAACTTGTCTTGCTTGGCCATGTCTTCAAACTTGCCTTTCTCTTTTGGTGACATTGTCTTTGGAGAAACACAGCCAGTTTTAAACAATCTAAAAAATAAAATACTGAATTTAGAAAATTGAAAATAAAATCTGATATTGTGAATAATTCCTTTTACCTTCCATCGCTCAGAGCATTTCTTGGAGAACTCTGAGAAGTTGACACTGGCATCAGGGTGTTTCTTCTTATGCTCCTCCCGGCATGTCTGCACAAAGTAGGCATATGAGGACATTTTGCCCCTCGGCTTCTTTGGATCCTTCACCATTTTGGCTTACTAAATTTTAAGGAGAGAAAATACAGTTTTAAATTCAAAGTATACCAGCACTTTCATGCAATTTAAGTAACAGCATCTGAATGGCCCTGGCCAGTTGTCTGCCTCCTACTCCATCAGTTCCTCAGATCTATTGTTTAAATTGGGTGGTGGGAGGAGGGTGCCTGGGGTGACTGATGATCCATTGTATGAAGAGGCCAGCATTTATTAAAACTACAATCAGCTACACATTACTCTACTGGCGCGTTAGATCAAACGTTTACCCATATAAGCCAGTAAAACAGTATAGTGCTGCTTAATGTTAGCACTCCGTGAAGCAAACCGGCTTGAGGTTCTACGTGAACACATTAGCTTCCACCTCATTTGATTGTTCATTAGCTTTTAGCCATCTTGCTTTGTGTTCTCTTGCTATCAGCGTTAGCCTTCAAGCTAGGCTAGCATGTCACGGTGCTCATCTCGGGAGACGATTATGAAAATGGCTGATTAGACTGCTAACAATGGCTAGCTGCCTTTTTCAAACACCCCTCACGTCCTTCAGGACAAATTCCCCTGTTACTGGTGTCACCTGTCTGAACGCTACAAATTATTCGACTTAAAGTTTAGTGAAAGTGGCACTAATGCCGGAGAATGATGCTCTGCCTGTATCACCGTACTCCGGTTGCCTCAGCACCAGTCAACGGTATTAACCTACATTCAACAGCCAGCTAACGCTAGCCTTTATGGTAGCATCCAGCCACCTTTAGCACGCACCACAGCAGCGGACGTTACGTTAAGCGAAGTGCGGCAGACAGTTAACTCGACCATCAGGGATCTTGTCCTTTAACCCAGTGGGCACTTTATTTTAGTTATTACTCATGGCCGCGGTGAATGTCACTGTACGGTAACTACTTAGCCAAGTTAGCAAGATAACGTTAAACACCAGGAGCTTGACACTGAGTTAGCATCCCATTCAGCTCAGCCAAGCAACCAACTACGTACAACGGTAATGTATACTGTGCAAAGCATATCGCAGAGCATTGTTTCATTCATAAGAGCCGCACACTATTCGCTTTGTTTAAGATTACGTTTATAGTGCTTACCCCTACAGCGCTATATGAGGCCAGCCGCACGTCGGTACGTCTCAAACAATGGGACGAAAAGCACCGTCAGTGCGCGGTCTTTTGGCTGCGAGGATCCGTCTGTGTTTATTCTGTGTGTTGGGCACCGGCTGTCGGACATTGGCTGCCGCCAACTCCTTGGAGTATCTTATTGGACACGCGCTGTCAGTCCTGCTTGTTGAACGGTTGGTTGTTCAAAACACGGCGGTGTGATGGCGCTCGGCTTGAATGGCAGTGAGTTTAACTGAAGGGAAGAACAAACGGAATGAAATGCAGAGCCCATTAGTAAAAAACAAAAAGGAAAGACTCCAGTAGTTTGAAGTTACTCCTACGCTTACGTTAAAGTTGCATTATCAACGAACCATATCGTTTACGTGACACATTGCTTTGAGAATGGATATTTGTCCCCGTTCTCATTTATTTATTGTCTATTTACCACATGTACATGTTCAAGCAAGTTTTAATATTGGACAAGAATAAATTTAAAAAATGTTTTTAAATGATAGTTTTATTTATCCAGTGAAATATTAATTATTATTAAATATTAATCAATTAAGTATGATTTAACACATTTTTTGAAAAGCGAGTTCAATTTCACTGGCTATAGAAAGCAATTAATTAGGTTTTGACAAAATGAAGTGGTCTAAAAGATCTCAAAAAGCACATCATGCCACAGTCTTTGTACAGGAAACCTTCCCAGGATTTTCCAGCCTACTAAAATGACTCAAAAGAGTGGATTGACAACTCGTCCATGAGGTCATAAAAGAACCCAGAGCAATATCTAAAAAACTCACAGTCTCACTAAAGTCGGAATTTCCAAGTTCCCAGTTGCAATTGTTGAATTTATTTCAGTTCAATTAAGTTTTTTTTTTTTTAATTACAAAAACAGTTGCCTTAAGATGCTTTTTTTTGTTAGTCTGGAATGCCCCCTCGACTCCAGTCTTCTTCTCTGAAAGTTGGACCAGCCCCACCAACCTGCAGCTGTGCATAATGCAAATACAGCATATTACAAAAAGCAAGTATTATGCTGTATTGCTTGTGACACAGGAATGGCTCTTCCTTGTTAAGAAGCAAATCAAATCCTGTTTTTCTTTGTATTTATTACTGACATGGATCGGGAGTAACATCACTCCCAAGTTCTGTCACCCAACGTATGAGGTAACTGGAATGTGCCAATAAGGTCAGTGTTCATAATTCAACAACAAGAAAGAGACTGGGAAAAAAGTAGCATCCATGGGCGAGTTCACTGCTGATCAACAAGAACACATAGGCTTGTCTCGCATCTGCCAAAAAACATCCTCCAAAGAACATCCCAAAACTTTTGAGAAAATATTCTGTGGACTGATGAGACAAAAGTACAACTTTTTGGAAGCCTTGCATAAAACAAACACAGTATTTCATAAAAAGGACATCATACCAGCAGTCAAACATGGTGCCAGTGTGATGATTTCAGGATGATTTACTGCTTCAGGTTCTGGCCAACTTGTCGAAATTGATGGAACCATGAATTTCTGCTCTCTACCAGAAAATCCTGAAGAAGAATGTCCGGCCATCAGTTTGTGACCCAAAGCTGTGAAGTGCAGTTGGGTTATGCAGAAGTCTAAGTCTCTGAATGTCTCAAAAAATAATAAATAAAAGGACGGTTTTAGAGTGGCCTACTCAAAGACCAAGGTTAAATCCAATTAAAATGCTTTTGCGTGACCTAAAACAGGCCATTCATGTTTGAAAATCCTTCAGTGGTCCTGAATTAAGACAATTCTAAGATTCATTGCCAGTTATCACTAATGCTTGATTGTAGTCATTGCTGCAGAAAGTGGTCAAACTAGTTATTAGGTTTAGGAAGCACTCACTTTTAAGTTAGGGAATGTAGTGTTATCATTTTTAGCAGCAGCAAAACTAATGATAGCAAAGTTTTGAGGTGACTTCTAATAGTAAAAACTTCTGAAGTCCATTTCATTGTGTGAACATGGATGGATGAACAAAGCCAAAATGTTAAATGTTTACCTCCTGCAACTATGAAATATCTTATTTTATGTCATGTACTATTTTTAGAAAAAAAAAATCATGATATTATCTAAAGTATAGTTTATACAATTAAAAGATTTGCAATACAGTTGAAAGAAGTGCAGTACAGTATAATGTTTTTTATTTATAAAATGTTCAGGAACTATTAAATCTATTGCTGTACGTTATTTCTCTTTGAATTGTTGATCAGTTGAATATTGATTACCGAAAAATATACCCAAATGTACTTAGTTACTACCCACTATCGCCAGTAACAGACATATAAGGCACCTGTAACAACGCTAAATTTTTAATTCAACATCTCCCCTGCTGTGCTTCTGTTTAAATGTTGTAGGTCTCCATAACCACAGTGCATACTACATCCTGCTTGGATCAGCTTTGACACTGTGTAGATAAAGCTTGTGTACGTATAATGCTCTAATTTTAATACTCACAGGAATTGTCAGCAGATGCTTTTCATCAGGATACCAATGAGGTGACTTTTCATCTAAAAATTAAATGGATTTAAGTACACTGAAATCAGCTATAAGAGGAGATGCTAAAACAAACCAGCAGTCACCAATGGCAACGAAAGGTAATGTTAAACCAAGGATAGGTAAACACAGAAAGAAACCCAGCATGGAACTTAAAATGTTTTCTTACATTTCTTTTGCATGTTATTGTAACATCAGAAGGTTTTATTTAAGTAACTTACATGTTATACCAGTTTTGTGTTTTTTAAACTTACTTATCTGCTTACTTATGTTTTGTTTTTTCTTGTTTTAAAATGTTTAGTTTTTATTAATTTTTGGTGTTATTTTTAGTTGTTTGTTGTTGTAATATGAGTGTTTGTCAGATTATAAGATTTGAGAAGTTAGGAATAGTTTTGCCCACTATCACCCGTAACAGACATATAAGGCACCTTATATGTCTGTTACTATATATATAAGGCACCTCTAACAAATCCTTATAATACAAGCGCATCAAACACAGTCACAATATCCCATTTTATACTCCCTTATTAAACAGATGCACCAATTACTACTCATGTTTTACGTGGCGATTTTTGACCAAATTGACTAACAGTAAATTTTCCTGTATGTTTTCATTTTATTTGATTTTTGAAATCCATGTTATTGTTTTATTTCAGTTAAGTATTTTTTTTCCGTATGTACAGTCTTATAAATAGAGGAGCCTTGAGGAACCTTTTGAGGTTCCTTGAAGTTCCTCTGAGAAAATTTCTTTCACAGATCCACTTTGCAGTGTTAGAATTCATTTCTGAACTTATTATTAAGTAATAGTTATTGTAGTATTGTAGTAGTTATCTATTGTCAATAGTGTTATAGTAGTATTGAAAATACATAAATCATATTTGTGATTTTATTTACTCATAGATAGCAAGAGACAGCACATAAAAGTATTTTTTTATTTCAAGTAAAATCTGTATAATATTAAAAGTACAGAGAAGTACAGAACTTAGAAGTACAGTTTTATATTTTCAGTACAAGACTACATTTTAATAGATCAAAAAATAACATTTTAAGCACAGTTACATTACAGCGGTATTAGACTTTCTAGCCTTTGTTGTACTGCTGTCACTATGTAGATCAAAAAGTTTAATTTGAACCCAGGTTTAGATGTTTATGTTATGCCATGTCTACACTGATTGAAATACAAAAAAAAGAAGTTACAGTATAGTAGTATTTTTTCCCAGGGGGGAAACAGTGGTGGGATCCATATGAAACAACTCACAAAAGGCAATTCGTCTACCAGCCCAGTTCAGCTGCAGATATTTTCCTGTAAGCAAAATCATGGACTTATAAGGGCTCTAAATAAGCACATTACGTATGGTTGTGTGTTTAATTATGCGTCTGTGCTGGTACTTCTGTAGGAAGCCCCTGTCAACGTCATTGATAGACTCATATTCACAGTCTGGACCTTTTGGTTCAAGTATATACAGTAAGGACTTTAGCTGGAAGCCTGCCTGTAAACCTGAATGCATTCGTACAGGAACAGCCTCAGGACAGAGGCGAAATAACCCACATCCCAGCAAGGTTAGTACCAAGCCTCAGTTTTACATTTTTGTGAAATGGCATGCTTGACCTTTCACAGTGTATTGTAACCTTTAAATCAAGCTATTTTTCCCCAAGTCTTTCATGATGTGGAGGCTGCCAAGGGATGTTGCAAGAAACTCTGACCATATTGCATTCCCTTTGAAATGTCTCCCTTCTGAGGGTGAGATCCGTAAAGCCACACAGTACCTCTCCACCTACAAATGTGACTTCATGGGTACACCTCAAGGTACACAATTTTCAGTCAATCTCATGTATACAACAACTTGTCAGAATGGCTGAAGACATCCGTGCACACAGGAATATCCAGATGTCATAACATTTCATAATATTTCTCTCTACAGTTCATTTTCCATTTGCCATTCATTTTCTTTTTGTCATGGTATTTTCTTTTTGACAGGGTACAATGACACTGAAAAAGCAGCCAGGTGGCTTGCACCTATGCACAACAGGCACCGCATATCACTCTCTACTGACACTGTGATGAGGGCCAATTACCGCCAGCCAAACCAAAAATCTGAACTCGTGGCCAGTGTTTCTCACTGCTGCAAAACATATCCAAATGTGACCTGCCCCGGTATAGGTACTGTCTACTCAGAAACTATAGAAGATGCATGTAAACAGCAGCTCTGGTGATTTGCAGTGTATTAGATGATGATTCTCTATGTTACAGTTCCCACTGTTGTACCAAGAAACTTGCAGATTCAGAAGACACGTGCTAATGTAACAACCTATGACCATTTTTTTGGAAAGCCAGTCAATACTGTCACATCTGTGATGAAGTCTCTGACACCCCAGGAGCTGGAGCAGTTACACAGAATTTTACCTGAAAGGGGTTAGCACCAGTTTGTGTTTTTGGATGTTTTAGCATCATAACAGATTGTTCAGTGATTGTGGTTTGACAGACGTGCCTATGTTGGTTTTTATCTTTTGGCTTTACAGAGCAGGAGGCTTTAAAAGTGGTTTTGAGTAAAGATGTCTGTCCAAACAATAAGGAGAAAGTCAATAAACTTCCAGCAGCTGTGCGTGACTCAGACTCGCCAGAGTGGAGCTCAAGCTGGCCAGGACCTCACTGAATTTCATCATTTTATATTAGCTGTTTGTGTTTTTATATAATCTCATTTCACTCTGTAAAATCAGCACAATAGTATTATGAATTAAATATGAAAGAATTCATTTTTGCTGATTCAGTTTTTGTGTGTGTGATAATTGTGACCTAACCTCTGTGCCCAATAATCAAATGTTCCCTTCACCTCTTAATTTTATATCCCATATATTCCCCCATCTGACTCAACTCAATTTTTATACAGGTTGATAACAATAAAACAAAAATGCTTAACCTTTGTTGACACATATTAGCAACTGTAGGTTTGCAATGTAAATTAAATGAAATGAGGGTTAAAATGTGGCACAGTAGTTTAAAGTACAAGACAATATTTCAATATCTTATATTTATCCATTTGCAATGTTTACATGGTCACAGCCCTGATTCTTTGCAAGCACTGGGTCTTGTTTTAAGCCGTGTAGTCTCAGTTGTCACTTTTGGTGTCTTAGTTACCAAGGGGCCACCTGCTCTGTTCAGGTGTAATGCATAAGTGAGTATCAGGTGAGCTAGTGTAAGATCTGACTGATTAACGTCTGTTTGGAGGTCTCTTTGAAGAAATGTTTAACACTAAAATGTGCCTTTTACATCACACCAACCTTTAAGATACAGGAATTAAAAAGAATGCCTTTGGGGAAAAAGGTTCGCTCTTCTTCAGCTTCAGGAAGATTAGAGACTCAACATGTACACAGGTAATCTGCTCTGTTATCGTTTACCCTGCCGCCACTGGAAATCACATTGCTTTTAAATGTCAGCTCCAACAGAGTTTAAATGTCTAGACAAGTGATAAAAGTTGAAGCCTTGCTTTGTTCTCAGTCTTGGTTACAAAATGTTTGCTGTAGTCATGGGGCTTGTGTTGCCATCTGTGGTAGTACTTAGTAGTTATCCTGTAATGCAGGAAGTGCTGTCACCTGGGAATCATAATCACATTCCTAGGATTAAACAGATCATGTGCAACATCGCTAATGTTTCTTTTTCAAACATGTGAGAATTTTGATTCCTCTAATAAGTCCCTTATTGTATAACTGAAGGCCAAACATTATTTACCCATATATCAAATCCTCCAGCATCCTCTCAGAACTGAGTGGTTTAGGGGAGAGGACAAGAAACACATCTGGGCTGGGATATCGGGATGAGAAAGCAGATGATTCTTCAGTACCAAGACAACTGACTGACAGCGAGGATGGAAAAGAACAGCCTGACTGGTTGGTGAAAGAGCTGCTCAAACAGAGCAGACGAAGACACTCTGTCACACTCGGAGATAAAGAGAAAATCACGAGACCGCAATATCACCTTATCAATTCAACTTACAACCTCAAGGTAAAAATCTAAATATCTAGCTAAATGTGAAATGAAATGAGTGAATAAATGTTAACCAAACCATCTCTCCAAGAAAAAAGGCCAGGTGGGTTAACATCATTATAGATTTTCACACCTTACCCATGAGCTTTCTTTTCTAGAGTTGCTACATTTAGCCTGAAGATGTCACTAGAGTGCTGCAGTTCTGAACTTGACTTTACAGACCCTGTTACAGATCCCGAAGAGCTTTTAAACTTGACTACAGCTGAAGCACATCCTACCAGTAGCAGCATGGATGTGAGCTAATGCCAAAAATGCCATTTTAAATCAAGTTGATGATCAATTTACTTGCTCCCTGACAGCACATCGGGCAGGACAATCTATCCCACAGCCCAGGATGGCCATGTTTCAGGCCAAAGTAAAACAAACATTGTGGCTG
Source organism: Oreochromis niloticus (assembly GCF_001858045.2). Classification (NCBI taxonomy): domain Eukaryota; kingdom Metazoa; phylum Chordata; class Actinopteri; order Cichliformes; family Cichlidae; genus Oreochromis; species Oreochromis niloticus. The sequence goes on from NC_031979.2 coordinate 30,338,340, forward strand.
AGCCAACTACTTAAAAGGTCCCCAGTAGATTCAAATTCAAGCTTTCAAGCTGACAAAAATGATAGAATTATGTGGGAGGCTGGTGCAAATGCAGCAGCTCAACTTTGTGGGTTTCAGTTGCAGATGTCAGTCAGACTCCTAGCTAATGTAATGAGCAGTGCGCCTTAACAGATTAGGCAGAAAAGGCTCAGGAGTTCAAAGTTATGCATCTCTTATAAAGGGATCTGCAAGGCAGTCGAGGTTATGTGAACACTTTTAGTCCTTCCATCACTCTGACTGATTAAACAATTATCTCCCCAGTTCAGGAGATACCGTGGGGAAACCTCAACCCTAGTTTCATCCTTGAGGAATTAGGCTGTTTATCCGTGTTATTTATTAATGATAGATCAAAGAGCTTCATGGATCAAGGACCAGTTGCTAGGAAACCATGGAAAATCTGAGGATAGGCCATTAACACAGAGAGCGTGGCCTGCCATACGGCCTTGTGGAAGCATCTTCGAGACATGACATTGCTGGTGGTGCCTGTGGTGACCATTACAGATAGTCATTATACTCTGAGGTTGAGCCCTAATCCTATGTGCTGATAATGGTTCAGTGTAAAATAAATATATACATAAATAAATACCTTTAATTTGCATTTTTAGCATTCAGATTTTAAGAACTGCCTGGTGAGTGGATTTAAATGGAGTGAAAAAAAATGGAAGAAGCATATTTGCCAATTGCACTTAATTACTTGTTTTATTTTTCATCATGCTGATTTATTGTAATAATCCAGGCTGTCTTGCATAATAGTAACTGTTACAATTCCCTCCTTCCGATTAAGATTGATGAGAAAATATCACTTGAGACCCTCGAGAAACTGAAACTAGCATTTGAGGTATTGTGTGATCTCTTCTTTTTTTAAAAAAATGTACTGTCAGGTTATTCATTTCTGAAATGTGATTTGATTTTTTTTCCTTGCAAAGGAATTTGAATCAGGTGGATTGAGATACACTGATGTGGCCAAATTTGGACCTATGATGAAGAAGTGCTTGGATTTACCTAATGCAGTATGCCAGCATGACACATCTTTTTGCATCTCTGTCTCAGATTTTTTAAAATCTGCCTCGTCTGTATTTCTGTTTATCTGCAATTAAGGCAATTGCCTGAATAATTTAACATAGAAAAATGTCAGCTCATTCTTCCACTCTTTAAATTTCACAGACCTACATGGAGATTCAAGGGTTATTTAAGAAGATTGATTATTTAGGCAAAGGGACAATTTCATGGGTGAGATTATTTATATGTTTTTTGTGGAGCATACACCCCTTCAAAACACTTTCCCATGTATGTAAACACCAGGATTATGCAATTTAAAAAAAAAAGCTAGACAGCAGTAAAATCACTTTGGCTAGTGGGGATTTGTGAACGAAGTATAACTAATAATTATCAGAGCCCTCCTAGCGCTAGGTTGACTGTAAACTAATATATTCATCTTGTGCAGTAATAGTAATGTATCTTCCCTGCACATTGGATTATGACCTTTAATTTAATTGCAAAATTTTAGATTAATAAAGAAAAGGCTAAAAATAATTCCATAAAGAATTGATACAAATGCAATAATAATAATACACAGAAGAACACTGGCATTTCTAACACACAACATAATGTGATACAGGGTGAGTTCTGCACATACATGCTGCAGCAGTATAAAGGGCAGGAGGAAACTGCAAGACGCAACAACCAGGTGGCCTTCATTCTGCCAGCCACCATGAATTCCTTTAATCATGGGATTCCTATTGTCAACATCCAGTCTACCCATGATGGCACCATCGTAACAGTGCGAGAAGACGGGCGTGCCTGTCACTGGAGTCCTGAACTTAAACCCCAGAAGACCAAACACCTGTTTGTATGTTTCAGCTTGTGCACATTTACCTGAATGCTTACTGTCAACACATCCCATGATCACTTCCTGACAACTTTTTAAAGTCTGTTGCATTCAGCCTTGAGTTAAGCAAGCAAGCAAGCAAGCAATTTATTTATATAGCACTTTCAGATCAGCCCCCAGCTGAACACAAAGTACTGTACACTTGACATGCCAAAAATGATACATTGAACATGTTAAAATGATAATAATAATAATAATAATAATAATAATATAAAATAAATAATATATATATACATAAAAAGATTATTAAAATGACATTTAAAATAATAAAATTAGCACAAATAGCAAAAACAATAATAAAATAGTATAAAAAAAATGATGATGAGAATTACATTTAAAACAATAAAATCAGCACATTAGATTAAAACAATAAAATCAGTAAAATCAGGGTCAGACTGCGTCATAAGCCAAGGAGTAAAAATGGGTTTTAAGACGTGTTTTAAAAGTGGACAGTGAAGGGGCCTCTCTAATGTGCTGGGAAAGATTGTTCCACAGATTAGGAGCAGCAATAGAGAAGGCCCTGTCCCCTCTGAGCTTTCTCTTGGACCTGGGTACCTCCAGGAGCAGCTTGTCAGCTGACCTGAGAGACCTGGGGGGTGAGTAAGGATGCAGAAGCTCAGAGAGGTAAGTTGGGGCAAGACTGTTTAAACATTTAAACACAAACATGAGAATTTTAAAATGAACTCTAAGATATACAGGCAGCCAATGGAGTGAAGCCAGGATGGGAGTTATGTGCTCTCTTTTACGAGTTCTGGTTAAAAGTCGTGCAGCAGCATTTTGGACCAGCTGCAGACGAGAGAGAAGATGCTGACTAACTCCACAATACAGTGCATTACAGTAATCTAAACGAGATGAAATAAAAGCATGGATTACCGATTCAAGATGCGGCCTGGATAAAATAGGTCTTATCTTTGCCAAGCGCCTTAAATGATAAAAACTGGACTTGACAGTAGCCCTAATTTGATGTCTAATTTAAAATCACTGTTGAACATTCTTTCAAACCAGCTTACCAGTGTATATATATATTTAAAAAGACCAGTAAGTTCCTAAAAGAGGCAGGTATTGTGACACTGTGGAAATAATTACTCATACTGGAATATGCAGCACATCAGGGAGGAGGACAATTTTTCCACAATGCTCTAAATTAAAAAAAAGGAAAAAAAAGAAAAAAGCATTTAGGCCTTTAAAATTGCATAGTAAACAGCAAACTCAGAACAGCAGGTCAATTGTAATTTCAAAGTGACCTTGAATTTTGTAATTATGAGTTTTTAATGTATTTGTTCATTCTCACAGAATGAAGATCCAACAAATACAAAGTCAAAATGGGCAAGTGATTTTGCTCTGATGAGCGAGTACAACAAGCTGATGATCGGGACAGGGTAATGAGAAGTGGTGAAATAAAATTTACTCTCGTTAACTACAGATCCCGGGCTCTGCTAAGTTTGTTTATGTGGATATCTTTACTATCGTGCAGGGACAGAGAGCTCCAGCTTTATAACCTTTCCTCTCTGGAGCCTTATTGTCAGATCAGTGAACTAGAAACAATACCCCTGACAGTGGACTACAGGTGAGCAGCAATTCTTTATGCTAGCATCGTCTTATGATTATCTAAATAAATTCTTTACACAGTGCGGTTTGTTTTTCTGCTCACAGCTACAATGGCCAGGATAAATGCTGTGTTCTATATGGAGACTCTGAAGTAGGTCTTGTTATTAAAAGCTGATTGAATTATCAAACAAAAATCTGGCAGAGATCTAACCGCTTTGTCTCTTAGGGATGTGTGACTATCATTTTAATATCTTCTGCTGGAGATACCTTCAGGTAATGTTGCTTTTTCAAATACTTACACTCACTTAAATTCAAGTTTTGTTTCTGTTTTAATTTGTTCAAGCTATTATGAATGCATTTTAAAGATATTTTTTGTGACATTCATATAGAGTCACTTTAAGCAAAACATTTTGGCTATTCAAAGTTAAGTATTACCTTTGATTTTCTCCACTACCAGATGATCAAAGAAAAGCCTGGGAGAGGCATTAACCATTCATAGACAATCATATTTCAGTACTTCAATACTAGTTTTTCTCCCAAATTGTGATCTTGCTTGATCAAAAAGAACTTGCAAGTTAAAAAGAAATGAGAATACCACAGAAGACAAGATATATTTAAAATTTGTTTGGTGATTCTTGAGCACAATACACAGCAATTAAAAGTTTGGGATGCTCTACTGAGTAATATCACCCACTTTACAATAACTCCCACACCACTTTAGTTGCATAGTAACTGCAATACTGAGGCTATTATAAGATGGCTATTATGATTTGCGTTCGTGAGATTTTCTTTTTCTCTCTTTTTTTTTAATTTTAAAATTAAGATCAGTTTTTCATCCTCCACTGACTGTGGAATATGGATCCTCAGTGGAGGATCATCTACATACACTATAAATCCAATTTACTGCTTCCTCTAGCACAGTATAATTTTCAACTTTTATATATTTATAAAAGCCAAGTGAAGGAATTTTAACATCAGTCACTTTTGGTGCCACCTGGTTTTTAACTCAGTGATTTTTAATAATTTATTTTGTTTTATTTTAATTATCATGCAGTACAACAGTAAGTTACCTTGATGTGATTCACCTTTTAACACTTTTGAGAGTTTATTTTTAGACTGTTTCACGGAGGATTAAAACGTGTATTTTACTAGTACTGTTACTACTACTGTCATTAAATTCAAATTATAAAGCAACAATCTGTAAACGGAAAAATAGAGAATATTAGTCAAATCGGCAACTTCATGTTGCTGGTTATGGTTATGTGATTTAAAATTATACCTCAGATTCTATGTGTCCCCTAATTATGCATAACCTACATGAAGTTCCATCTCTGAATGTCTGATCGTTTTCAGGCCTGACTGAATATCTCCACATCTCTTTTTATAGGTTATGGAATAAAATGCCAAAGACTAAAACAATACCTAACATAGCAATTGACCATGCAGTTCTTTCTCCAAACGTGGCTTTTATTAGATGGAAGGTTCATCATGACTGGGTGACACAGGTGACATTTTACCCTTCTGTGGTTATGCTCCATACGAAGAAATATATTGAGCTTTGGTCATGGTGTGATATTTTACCTATATTATGAAATGAAAGTCCTAAAACAGAAACATTTCTTTCCCAATTTAGATTAAATATTTTCATAGTCTTCAGGTTGTTGTCTCCTCATCAAATGAAGAATCTTCTTCTCTTGTTATAGGTAATTTCTGTTCAGCTCTATTTCCGTCTTTCAGATATTCAGCACAATACCAGAAAATCATACATTTATTGTTGTTACTTGGATGTACATATTTACTTGTCTGTTTTGGATGCATACAGAGTGTCTGTAATGAGAGGACCAAACCGAAAATCACGCATCCTTAAGATGGTCGTTAAAAAATAGATTTAAAAAATCAACTCCTTTGTATTCTACAGTGTTCAGTAATTAAACCCAGTGTTGAACATTAGGTAGCCTGGATGGATAGCTGTGAGAAATGACTCATGATGACTCATCTATCACAAATTCACCAATCTATTCCCACCTGTCTGTGTGCGTGATCACCCCGTATGTGGGCATGTCCACTTGCAGACTTGGTCATTTATTCTGATAATGACTTACCCTTGGTGCAAAAGGCATGTTTTGATTGATGCTTGTACACAAAGCCTAAATAAAATGTGTATTGTCTATGTTTTGTTTTGTTTTGTTTTTTTCCTTCTTGAGGCTGCCTGCTGCCTTTAACAGATGCTGAGCAACAGTTGAGTGAAATTAAAGAGACCTGTTATGAAGGTAAATCCAAGAAGATCCAACTGAGTTGGACACCACAGGTCCGGGCATCATGTGATCAGACTGTCTTTAGCATCTACAAAGGTGTCAGGACCTTTGACCTCTGTCAGAGGCACAGATTGCTGATTACTGGAGGCATGGATAAACTTATACGCCTGTGGAATCCACATTATTCTGGGTAAGGGACCTGAAGTCACTGGGATTTTGTTCTTTGAAGTATCATGTTTTTAAAACATAATAATTTTTTCAATTTCAATTTTAGAAAACCGACTGGTATTTTGAAAGGCCACTCTGCTCCTATCGTCTCCATCCGCATCTCCTCAGAAGACAATCAAATCTTCTCTGTCTCAACAGACTGCACTGTGAAAGTGACTGATGACTCATTTTTATGTTTTACATGTGATTTTATGTTTTCCAAATTATACAAATGATTTATGATTCTTATTGTTGTACAGTCATCAAGCTTGTGGGCATGTCTCCAACAGTGTTAGAAAACTTGATATAAGGTTAACTTTGCATTAGATTTACAACTTAAGTCTAGCTTAGTTTCCTATTCATTTTTCAGTTTAGTGCCACCATGTTCCAGTGGGGATATATATACTTTTCTTTTTAGTCCACTGCATTTTAAATTTGACAGTGAGTTGCAATTGTATCACAGTACTTGATAGATGATTACAGATGAATCATAATAATAAGGATTCAGTGGTACAATATAATACTGATAGAAGCCATCTGACTGTATATACGGTCACATAAAAAAGAAAGTTTCTATGCTGTTCTGTGAAAAAGTAAGTGCCCCGTTAGTGTTGGCCTGGGCTGCTAATCAAGCACACTTGACTGACCGATCATCATTAAGTTTGCTAATTTGGAGCAATAATTGTGTGTTAATACAATGATCAATCTTCCCAGGAGTAGACAAATTCACCCCAAGGTCAGACCATGCAATTCTCAGAGAAAGTAGAAAAACTCCAAGAGCTAAATCTCAGACACTACAGGTCAGAGTTAGCATATGAAATGTTCATGACGGTACAATTATTAAAAAAAAAAAAAAAAAAAAAAAAAAAAAGACTGTTCTTGTTGCTGGGAGAAAGCCTCTTCTTTCTACAAAGAACAGCAACATGGTTTAGGATTGCAAAGCTGCATTTTAACAAATCACAAGACATCTGAAATAATGTTCCTTGTACACACCAGACCAAAGTGGAGCTCTCTAGCCACAATGAATGATGCTATGTTTGGCAAATATCAAACACAGCATATTAGAACAAAAACCTCATGCGAACAGTTGAGCATGGTGGTGGAGGTGTGATGATTTGGGCTTGTATTGCACTGGACCTGGGCACCTTACAGTCACAGAGTAAGCTATAAATTCCTCTGTATACCAAAGTATTCTAGAGACAAATGTGAGGCCATCTGTTGGACAGCTGAAGCTTAAAGGGGGTTATGCAACAGAACCGTTATCCCAGACACATCACTAAATCTGATTTGTCTGGTGAGTGGGCCAAAATTCCAGCCCACCAGTTTCTCATACACCAATATGAGAAGCTGATCAAGTCATAAAGAAAATGATTACTTGAAGTTTTTGCTACTAAAGGTGAATATGCAAAGTATTGAACACATAGTATTTAGATGTAGGATGTAAAAAATATATTTTTCACATAACTGTATAACTCTACTATATTTTATTCTCTCATAAGACATAATTTATACTGTGGTTAAAAGGGTAAACAGTAAACAGTGTGAGGTCTTTCACTGCTGTTCATCTGTTTACTTCAGATTTGGCATCTTCAGGATCAGTGTTGCCTGTTTACAGCAGACCCCAAAGCAAGCCGGATTCATGGTGATATATCTGCATGCGCATATTCCACTGCAATGAAGTCTCTGTATATTGCAGCGGACTGTATGACTATGCTCCCTCTGAAGTTAAGGTAGGATGTCATGCCTTTGAGCTCAGTTAGCGAGGGGATCTAATATGCTCTGAAGTTCAATACAGCTGTTGATTTTAAACTAAAATCCTGCTTTCCATCAGAACATGGAGATTTATTTTTGCAGAGATGACTGTGTCTCCTTAATACTAATCTCACTCTAGTTATTTCATTCATCTTCTTATCTTTTTCTTCTGTCAGGCAGCGGCTTCACCGTCACTTCACTGTTTCTCATAATGAGCCTGTTTCGTGCTGCGGTTACAGTAAGGAGTTTCGTCAGGTAGTCAGCTGCACTGAAGGATCTGTGAGTAAATTACTGCTTTGCAACACGTTAACCACCTTAGGAGGAAATGAATCCAGTGTCTGTTAAAACACATACCCACCATCATATTAGATATTCTGAAAATCAAGTGTTTAATAAACCTGAGCTGTTGCTGGTTTTAGGTTGTGAGAGTCTGGGATTTTGACACTGGGTGTCAACGTTTTGAGTTTGGTGGCACTCGCGAACTGTCTTCTATTACTTGTTTGACATTTGATCCCAAAGGGAGAAGGTATGATACAATATTTAGTTTCACCTTTTATATAATATAATAAGCCACTACCTTATCATACTTATAGTACGTTGCCATAAGATGCCATTCTCACATCGTATCTTCTTGAGTCTGCAGACTCGTCACTGGTGGAAGAGATGGATCTTTAAAGGTCTGGAACTTCAACAATGGTCTATGCCTGAAGACATTAAAGAAAGGTATGGGTTTCTTTTTTCTTTTTCTTTTACTCTCTCAGAAAGTTTGAAACACTAAATTATCTGATCATTGAAAAGTTACTTTGAATTTTTATTCTCCCTGTAGATGGTGAATGTCGTGAGGTGTGTGACTGCATCTTTCTCCAAGTCCACAGGAATTTGTGAGTAATGATGTGATATTTGGAAGTGTTTTTGGCTTAGAATAAATTTGAATCCACGCTGAGCTTGTGCAATTTATGTTTGAAGCTATGTGATGTCAGTGGGAAGGGACCGGAAGATTGACATTTACCCAGTGAGTACAAAAGAAATGAACGAATTCAAGGTATTATTTGTCAGTTGTATTTCAGAAATCCCCATCCAATTATTTCTTCTTTCCTCCATCCTTCCATCATGTTGCATCCTATTTGCATTTGTTTACACTGTCATTACCAGCTAACCTCCATTCTGAAATAGAAAAAAAAGACAGTTCATATCACATATGCCCTTCTTAAAATTGTTTTATAAAACCAGATAAATGAGGGAGAAAAATGGTGCACATTTTTAATCCCATGTCTAATGACACGTTTTATCCTTAAAGGATGTTTTAAAGATGAAGGGACAAAAAGGTATTGCTAATATAAAAAATACAAAATGCCTCCCTGTTTGCTGATTAAACGTCTGTATTTTGTCAGGACATACCTGAGGATCCTCATCATGTCCAGAGGCCACAGGCTTCATGGCAGGATGATCTGGTAATTACGAACACTACTACAAATATTCTTTTGACAACAAGTCTAACAGCAGAAGTTATTGTTAAAAAGGTGTTTAGTGCCCTCTGATCGAGCTTGTGTTCCTTTGTGACATGTATTTTAGGTGAAGCTGATGTCAGCCAAAGCACGGGCTTTTGTACTAAAGTGAAAAAAGGGCAAAGTGAGTCTAGTGGAACACATTAAAAAACCAGAGTTGTAGTCTATCTAGCTGAATCACACCCTTATTTGTGTCAAATTATCTTGGTGAAGTCAGTGTGTTGTTTTAAATATACATTGGAGATTATTCAACAATGCACATGATCATAGCATGGAACATAATCTTATAATAACTGTTATAACCTGGTTGTATACAAAATATTGAATCACATCCACCATTAAAATGCTTTTCATACAACAATTGTAATGCATTCTCATCATGTGCCAGTGCAAATTCCTGGACTGCCAGAGCATTTTGCTGGTCATACTTTTGTGTGAAATTTTAAATGCGGAAAATTGCCAATGACACAGTGTGGTATTGCTACATTTAAGTAAAAGAAAATAGCTACACCTACCTCTTGTATTTCTAGACAAGCTGAAGCCTGCATCTGATTTTTCAGTACCTACTTAGGTTTGCCTGTGTAATCAGAATGCTACACACCACACCGTGGTGCATTTTATCCTTCCTGTCACAGAACAAATCATCTTTGTACATTATTTAGTAGGGGCTGCCGGGCCAGTCCTGACCATGCTTTGCCTCAGTCACTGTTGCACCTACAAACAGTGAAAATAAAGCTTCCCTACTGGTCCTGTGTTCATATTATACAGACATATAAAGAATACTATAGTCTTAAGAAAGTCCAAAGAATAATTTTTGCTGACTGGCTGAAAAGCTCAGAGGGAGAGATGGGTAACAAAGCTTCCCTGATCTCTGCCCTGCTGTGTTGCATTGCCTGCAGACAGATTTTAAACTCAAGCAGTGAAATATCCCTTCCCGCCTCACTCTCCTCTCCTAACCTCAGTTTTGCACCTTTACTCCTCTCATAAAATTGTCCTCATAAATGTCTGACAATACTTAACTATGCTGGCATTTTACTAATTTTATTCCATACACATCAGCGTCCTCACATCACTTCTTTGGGTCTTAGTTCCAGTGCAGCTGAACTCTAACCTGTCACCTATACTTGCATTTCATGGCACGCTCTGCTCCACACAATCTGAGATTCTGCTGAAATGAGGATATTTCTCTCACTGATTTAGTCCAGAATGCAGACCTTGAACACTAATATTACAGTGTCTTATAAGGTTTCCTATTATTTTGTGTATACATAAAATAATATCATTGTTTGTTCCTAAAGAAAAAATACTTGAAAATTGGTTAAATCTTATTGCAATACCATTAAAATGCAATCTTCTCTTGATGAAGAATCAGAGAAGATGCGTTCTTTTACCACCTTCTAGTGTATTAATAAACAAGGACTCTATGTTCTTATATAATGGCATTTGGAGATGAATATTGCTGACATATATGTAGTTAAAAGATTCCGAAGTATGTTTTGTTCTATTTTAAGACACAAGAGGAAAGCTCACTATAATCTCTTTTGTCTGACCATCATATCTGAATATGATGAGGCAATGCAAATCTGCACCCCAAAAAACAAATTATGCTGCTTTGGACACTAAACAATTAATCCCCTCCGCAGACCAAGTGAATCCTCACTTCATTACCAGGTAAAACTGCCAAGTGCTCAGATTTCTTTCCATTTTCTTGAAGGTGACTAGTGCTCTCAAAGCTGCGTAATCAACCCCTCCAAATATCAGCTCATAAATTACAGTTTTTGTTTCATCTGATCTCACCTGACTAATTTGGTGGAGTTATCTCTGACAGCGGGACACAGTTCTGCATACATGAGCTGCAGGAGAAAAACTGATTCTCATTAATGCCGTATGATTCATTGAATGAGGCAACTCCCATGCCCTTCCATCTCTTTCATTATGCCTCATGGTTCCTTTCACCCTCAAAGACGCCCATTAGCAGAGCAGAAAGGCTACATTACAGTGGCCAAGAAGAAAAGTGACCCCTTTGATTATCTACAGCGGGCTCTCTTGAAATTGTTTTTCATTAATGGCCTGGAGGAGGAAGATCAATGGGTTGTTTTATATGTACTGCTCTCCTCCCCATTACCCACTGAGCCTCCAGTTCAGTGTGAATTTTTCAGTTCCTCCAGATGGTCAGTATTGTGTTGCATCTCATTAAACTTTAAAAACATGACCTAGTTCCGCTAAATATTTCACTTTGGCACGGAATATAATCTAAGTTCAAAATGCCATCTGCTTTTTCCGGTTCGTGGTGTATACAGTTTCACATTGGCAGCATCACTCCAAGCAAAATCCTCCTGTTGAGTGCAGTGAGAAATAGGCACACGAAGAATGAGATGAATCACTTTGTATCAGTGTGTGAAGTACAGCAGCAGGAGTAATGTTTGGCTTGTCTGCTTGCTCAGGGGTTTGACATCAAATGAGTTGCTAATCCATGTGTGACATATTTGGCTCGAATATTTTAGGCAAAATCAAGACTTCAGTGAAAACTCTTTGACATTGATATTAGGCCTGAAATAACTCAAAATATTCTCTATCCTGGTTCCTCCCAGCTCTTTAATCCTTTGATTTTTCATTTCCTGTAAATTATTGGTTAACAGAAGTTGACCTTTCTGGCATTTACTTTTTCTACGAGGTGCACAAACTTCTTGATCATTTTTAAGCTAATAAGATTAAGGAATTGTTTTGGCAATATTTTACAAAGTATTCACAATCACACAGAGTTAAATGAGAACACTGATATATTGTTCAAATTGCGCTGGTTGTATAATTTGTTTCCTTTTCCTTTCTTTCTTTTTTTAATATATGAAAGAACTGAGAAATGACATAAGTTAATCAAGCTAACTCTTAGAGGTCCCGTATATGATTTGTATCAGTGGATATAGAACATGTGTAGGATTCATTGTTTACTAAAACGTGTTTAGGAATAAAAATCAAGTGAGAAACGGTTGGTTTCCAAAAGAAATAGTACTTCTTCAGAAACATGTGCATGTATTCAAATTGTTATGTATTTAAGTAGTTATAAGCTGTTACTGTAATGTAGATAACACACAATGAAATATAATGAAATAACATATGTGTATGTGAATAGAATCCCCATTAATAGTTCCATATATATACATTTGTGTGTATGTATGCTATCAATCCCAAAAAATAGAACATAGTTTTACTGATTGAACACAGAGTGTTACAATCACTTTGACCTTCCTATCAATCTATTGCCCTTGAATGAAGTGTCAGAGGTAAAATGTGACATGATATTTTAAATAATTATATAGTACTTGTTATATGTTGACGATACACACCACACTTGTGTGACGACCCACTGCACCCTGCCTTCCTTTTGGCTTATGTATGTCTTGTTTGCAGGCGTTGGAGAGGCGGAGTTCCTGTTTATGATCAGTGACACTGGCAAAACCTGGGCCAGTGTGCCAGGACTCTATATAAAAAGCCTCTAGGGCACAGTCATTTTTTTTGGCTCTGAGACACCATTTTAGACTTTAGACTTTTTTAGACTTTGGCTGCGTTAGGTTTGACTTTTGCTTTTGACACTATTACATGCCACTATATCTTTCCACTCATCCACTCCCTAACACTACTGATGGTACTGACTACACACACCACTGTTTGTTTTTGACAGAAGGGTTCTTTTGGGTTTTATTTGTTTAAAAGAATAAAGCAGCTTGGAATACATTCCTAACCATGTCTGGGCTTTTTGTCATGATGTGCGGCCCAGTTCGTGACACTTGTAAAAAGCAGTTTCTGAGTACTAAGACCTTTTCCCCATTTTGATGTCATGTTGTTAACACGATCCCACTCTACCCCACTCTACCATAACCATAAGCTATGCATTTTACCTTGTGTAAAGATAGATAGAAACTACTCAGAATAACTCAAACTGGACTGCAGTTTTTGGTTTAGGATTAATCATTTTGCAATTATACTGACACTAACAGTTTGCCTCTCCTCAGAAAAATGGACACAAGGATGACATCCTTTGTATGGCACAGTGTCCCCCATCTTTTGTGGCCACTGGCAGCTCTGATGGCGAGATTATAGTGTGGAACGTGGATTCTGGACGTATACAGTGTCGGTTTGTTAGTCCTATTGTAGCTGAACAGCAAGATGTTAAAGGTGATTTTGGAGCTTCAAAGTGAAATTTACTGTGATCAAATCACTGCATTTGTCTCACATTTTCTCTCTCTCAATTAGGTCTGGATACGAGTGTTCCAAGCATAGTTTTCCTGAAGGATCCCTATTTAAAGCAGTTTTCCTCAACTACAGCTCTCCTGTCATCTGGGGCCGAAGGTCAGTGCTATAAACAGGTCTAATAAGCAAGACTGCACTTGTGCAACCTTACAGAGTGTCCTCCATTACAATGTTAATTATATATTTTTCTCTTCTTAAAGGCTGTGTAAATCTCTGGAATGTGATCGGCGGAGGAAAGTTTGTTAGCAGCTTCAAAGCTGTAAGATCTTTTACTCTGCAATGTTTCCCTGTTTCCCTTTCGGCAATCAAGGAATACTTATTTTCTTTCTCTTATCTTTAAAACAGCTGAATAAAAGCAGGATAATATATAGTCTGCATGTTCTTTGCTTAGCTCTAGATTTTAAGAAACTACCAGGTACATTCCTTGCAGCTAAGTAATGCAAAGCAGGGCCTCTTGCTTTGGGAGGTGGGTGAACATGAGGACATCCAAGCAGTTCTCCAACCTCCTCAAAGCTGAAATAAAACACACTGTATGCCTAAACAATTCTGCTGAAGTCAGCACAAATAACACAAGAAGCAGCACAAAAATATTAACAAAGACCTGCAAAAATCTTCAGAATCAAAACAGTTGTTGGTTTCACCCGTGTTTATTAACCAACCATCAATGGGTCGCATATTTGCAATTTTTTTTGTTAACAGTCAATACAGCTTTTATTCTATTATGTATATGTCATATTATTTGAAGAGGAACATTATTCAGTGAAATGTAGGCTATTAAGTCCCTCGGCGGGGAAGGTAACATTTGGTCACGACGGGGGAGATAAGTGTTATTGTTTGATTTTGTTCCTTTTATTCTGTTCATTTGAGCTGAAGAGAGCCATTACTGAATAATGAATTTCAATAATCAGTGATCGGTCTGTACAGAAGTATTAAGTAAATTCCAATTTTTATTTCCATCTGCACTTTGTAGTCCAAATTTCAACAAAAGATAACGAAACTGGCCAAAACAGAGAAGGATGTTCTGCTGTACATGGCTGACAGAATTGGTTACATCTATGTCTACAGCATGGAAAACCTAGACCCTGAGAAGACATCACTAAGAGGTTAGTATATTATTTTTTCTTTGATTTCTTCTTTGGTTTGGCAAATGGTGAAATTTAGATATTCTCTTTATCAGGACACTTTTTTTCCTTTATTCCTTTAGCTGAAACCTTTTGGCGCGCCCACACCAACACAGTTACTGGGTATGTAAAATACAGAAATAGAGCAGAGCATTAATTCAGGCGGGTCACAAAATCAAGCTCAGTCTCAAGCCAGGCAGCTGATATCAGTGCCAGCCCACACGAGCCACTCTTCTAGGATCCAATTCACACATTTCATATAGGACATGGTATTTAAGCTGTTTTAGTCTGCTTTACTGTGTATCTGCAAACTGCTTTGCAACCCACCTCCAGGCCAGCTCCTCTTTTCATGCTGTGTCTGACTTAATCAGTGTCATATGTGTTATCATTGGTGCCTGCTCTTTTCGCTCAGAGGTCTTGCTGCTACTCTCCCCACCTCTGGCTTTACATGTATGCATTTGAAAGAGTAGGAAGGCACAGAAAAGAGCCATACCATGAAATATAAATTACTACAGCTGGAAATGTCATCCCTTTTTTGACTATAGTGGACCTGACTGAATTAGACTCTTTGTGTGCTTAACTTTTAGTTAGTTGCATGCTTAAAATTCCTCATGGGTACATCCTTAGTGAATCCACTCATTCTCAGTCTGAGGTGTCAGCAGCAGCTGCAGCAGCAGCAACAGAAACAGCTTACCGGTAACTTCCTTCTGCTGCAGTACATAAACAAAGTATAGAAGAGACTGCATGTGGGAAGGGCTTAAACGTACAATCAGTATAGGTGAGAAGCTGCCCACGGTGCATCTGCCATCTTACGTACCAACAGGGTAGATGATTTAGTGTGTTCTGCCAGAAATGCCTTCTCCCATTTCATCTCATGTCTCTTTATTCTGGTCCAGCCTGCATGTTGTTGACAATGATCAAGTGGTGCTTACCTCATCCACTGACTACACGGTGCGTCTTTGGAGTGCACAAGGAGAATTCATAGGTAGGTGACATTTTCCACATGTCAATCCTCCTGTTCTAGACTTTATTAAACAAAACAGCATTAATGTTAATGAATTCAGTGTGAGGGACATGGCTCAACTGACCAACTGGAGGGGTTGGGGGTCAACTCTTTCTGTATTATGCATATGCTCTGTCAGCTTCAAGTACCCATTAGGTATAATTAAATAGGCAGTACTCCTACAATACCTGCTGTTTGGTTTGGTGCTGGTTTGTGTGGCAGCAACTGGAGCAGAAGAGCTGTAACAGTTTGGTTAGAATTGTAATTGCTTCTTTCCAAACCAAAAGAGGACGTTTAAACAAACCAGCTGGAAAACAGTGAAGTGGGAGCCTTCTGAAGCTGGAGTCCTTAGGAAAATGTGTTTGATATCAAGTTTTCATCACAGAGACACATAAATATCCTTTTAAAACTCAATTTGAGCCACCACTTTGAGCCAGATGCATTTTAATAAAGAGTTTCATCCACTGACTGAATTGCAAAGAAAACTGAAAGCAAAATTCAAACAATAATTTCCCTTTTTTTGTTATTTACAGGACAGCAAACCTCTTAGAAGGTCTGCTGCCCAGTTGGATAGCACTGTAGAAAAATGACTTTAAATGGATTCAGACATTGTGACATTTTAAGAAGCCGTAGTTTTGGCCATGTCACTTGTGTTCAGCACCACGCTGTGCAAACTGGTAAAATATCAAAACTGATCATTTAGTTCCCTCCCCACAGGCACCTTTGGGCAGGCTGAGAGCTGGAGCATTCACATCTCTTCGTCCTGGATTCATCCTGGTGTCCCCTATGAGGTTCTGACTGATCCGCTGAGTATGCCAGATCATGAAATTTTGAATGTAAAAACAGGTCTATCTCAAGCAATCAATCCTGACATGACTGAGGAGGATAGAGGGGAACTAAAGGTGAACTGCATTATTTCACAAAAACTTACCTGAGCTGTGCAAGATACGGTATCCCCCCTTTGTCACTTCCCCTGCAAAAAAACAGAAGAAGAAAAAAGATGCAAATTTTGCTGAAAGGAATAGAAGACTGGGTGAGACAGAGTTATAACTATTCTTATGGCAAAGACTACTGTACATACGCAATACAAGTCTTAACTCAGTCTCAGCTGAAAAAAGTGGGAGATTTAAATTTAGAGCAAGTGTGTCTTCTTTTGCATTTCAGACTTTGCGATGAAATTGTCAGGCATACTAACAAGCTATCGAACCACTCCGCTCTGAAATGCTTTGATGCTGTGGCGCCACCACACACCAGTGAACCACCTGACCTCTCCCTCGCTTCTATTGATCCTATCATAAGCAGCACTGATGAACTGAGTCAACTGAAAAAAATGAAACTGTATTGATCAGTATTGGGAAACTGGGTCATTGCAGCATCCAATACTTTTAAAGACAGAACATGGAATATACAGTAGAATGAAAAAATAGTGAAAAATTAGGCCTCATGTAATCATATACAGTTGACTCTCTCATCAGGAAAATCAAACCAAGTTCATTAAACCAACAAAGACAGCACGAGTTCACCCAAAAGGAGATTTATATAATTTATGGAAGATGTGGAGCTGTTCATATTCAGGAGGACACTGGGTCACCTGCTGTTACAAAAATTTGTTCTGCTCTCATTTCTATTTTGAAACACTTTTGATCTCATTGCTGACATGAAGCAAAGTAGGAAGCAGCACTGCTGAATTTTGACACTCATTACTTTAAACTGTTAAGATGACATTTTCTTCCGTGTCACTGAGTAAACAAATTTAGCTACTGATTTTTTTCAAAAAATACCTTTGTGTTGAACAAACAGAAAAAAAAACATGCTAAATTTTATTTTTATAGCCTAGTCAAATATTAAAGCACAGCATTTCATTCTTTCAAAGGATGATTATTTTTCAAATCTCTGTACTTTATAATTAGTATCTAAATTCATAAGAACAGATCCCACACACACCTGCATTTATCTGAGAGAAATGACGAAGCAACAGGGAATGATCACCTGACATTTCTCTTTAAAACATCTTATAGCTCATACTTTTAGTTACAACCTAAAATGTTATTGTTTTCACTTCCACTGTTTTTACTTACATCATGAATCAGTTACTCAGAGTCACCAAAATATAATTGGTTAGTAAATATTTAAATGTAGGAGAGCATGCGAAAACATTAATTCATTGATACTTTTCTTTCTTTCTTTTTGTTGTTTGCTTGAGAATTTAACATTATTGGGGGAAAAAAACAGAATCGTAGAAAAAAAATGGGTTTCAATTAGCAAAACTCTGGTTTGCACACTTTAATGAGATTTTTAACCAAAATATATGTATATGTGCATGTAGATTTATATGTCCATTATTCATGATTTTTTTTTTTTCGGACTAACATACAGTACTGTGCAAAAGTCTTGATCCACTCCTATTTCTTTATATTTTGGTTGCAAGAAGTCAGACTTTTGTCATTTTTTTAAAGTGGCCTTTAAAAAATAATAATAGTAATTCTCCAGACTTTCCGAAGGTCGTTAAAAGACAGCACTGACTTATGAATCATTCAAGCATTAAAAAGTCACCCAGTGCAAGGGAAGAACCAGTGCCATATGCTCACCAGACAACTTAGCAAAGAACCAATTTTAATTGTATTTTAGGTGCTTAGTTAGCTGCCTGTCACAAAAACAAATAATTTGTTTTTGTTTTGAATGTAGAAAACAATTACACAGTACTGTGCAAACGTTTTAGGCAGGTGAGGATGCTGTAAACAAAGAATGCTTTCAAAAATGGAAGTGTTAATCAGTTATTTTCATCAATCAGCAAAATGCACTGAATTAACAAAAGAAAAATCTAAATCAAATCAATATTTGGTGAGACCAAACAGCATCAATTCTTCTAGGTACACTTACACACAGTTTTTGAAGGAATTCAGCTCGTAGATTGTTCCAAACATCCTGGAGAACTGACCACAGTTCCTTCTGTCTCTTCATGTAATCCCAGACACACTCGATGATGTTGAGATCAGGGCTCTGTGGGGGCCATACCTGAAGATAGTTTTTACTGTACCTGAAGATAGTTCTTATATTTATATACTTATATATATATGGAGGTCAAGAAAGAGGTACAACAGTGAGTGTCTACAACCATCTGTTTGGGCAGAATTTCAGCCAGTGTTGTTGGGAATCTTGTCAAAATTGATAGAATTGGGAACACAAAAAAGTGCCACTATGCAAAACATCCGACTGACAATGACTTCATTTATCAGCATAACAATGATCCCAAAGAAGAAATGCATACCTGGATAGAAAAACACATAATGGGCCTCTATCAGCCACGGGCTGATGTCCTCAGAGTTCCAACCTTAACATTACTGAAGCAGTGTGGGATCATCTTGACAGAGAATGGAACAAAACAACCAACATCCAAAGAAGAGCTTTGAATGTCCTTCAGGAAGCCTGGAGAACTATTCATGAAGACTACTTACTTAAAGAAAGTACAAGAGTGCTTATCTAAGAGAGTTCAGGCTGTTTTGAAGAATAAAGGTTCAATATTGACTTTCAAGATCAATAGCACTGTATAAACATATACATTGTATGTCAGTGCATATCAATAAATTACCCCATCCACAGTACTGTACATTGTCTTCTTAATAAAAGTCTGCTTGCTTTCAGATTTTTCATTCTTATCATTTAGAAATAAAGCATTGCAGTTTACATTAAATGCCCTTCTCTGTTTTTCTGTTTTGAGCACATGAATGAGAAGGATCTATCTGATCCTTGAGTCTAAACAGGAGACATTTGCTTGACGTATAACAGAGATGGAGACTTTCATCAGAATAAAGACAATGGCAAATTAAGCGAAAAAAACAAAACAGAAATTATCTTTATGTTTAGTGACTGTGGTAAAAAGATGTGTCTAATACATCCAAAACATTCCATGTGATTCACATCACATTTTCATACTTATTAAACCATTTAGTGACCCGTATAGATTGGAGTCTCATCATCCTGGAAGAGACCACTCATCGGGATAGAAATGTTTCATCACAGGATAAAGGCTAATCTCTCACAACCATTCTGTATTGATTTCCCTCTAAGGGGACAAGTGGATCCTGATTCTCTTAGTAAAAAAGTTCCAAGAGCCACCAAATCACTTCACTGTAGGGGTCAGGGGTTTTAATTTGTCACCTGCCTGTATAAACCAAGTAGTGTGGATGGCAATATTTTAGAAGGAATTTATGCATGTATTTCAGGTAAAAGTAAGGGGAATGCACCGCTGTAGACGGAGTCATCTTTGTGAAAACAAAATGAAATGTGACATAAAATGAAAAATGAGGGAACGAGATAGTGTGCATAGTGTGTAGTTCATCAAGTAAATTGTCACTTTGGTATTTATTTATTTTCTTCTGGACCTCCATAGAAACAATATCCATGGAGAACTTTAAAACCTGCAATCCATCATCCTTTTTCTTACACACACATTCACACACACGCACCTGAATAGTCCCCAGTCCTTCTCTTACTGGGAAAGTATGAGGGTTTGTAATATAATGTTAACAAACAATAATTAGAAGAGAAACCCAGGGGAGGTCATGCACGTCTGATTTGTTTTTTGATTACAGTAACGATTAAATCTTATAATAGTTTATGTTTATAGTTAATAACATTATAATTACAGTTTAAAGCTCTACAGAAATTCACATTAGTTACACATTTAGGACACAAAAATATGCTAATGTTATTATTTAATGTTAAATATAGACAGAAAATGTAGTAACTTCAGTGACAGTGGACTGGGGGCAAGTTGCTTCATATGTTAGCACTTAGAAACCAGTCAAGTTGACTTTGTCTCTGTAAAATCAAGTCACCGTCACTGTTCACAAACTTGCTCTTTCATGTACTGTCACTGGAGGAAAAAAAAACTAAATCCGGTAAGACACTGTCTTGATTTTCTTGTTTCTAGCTGCGTTCATAGTCACAAATCTGTCAAAGTGCATCTGAATGAATGCTGCCTTCACAGGATGTTGGAAAACATGTTTCTCACATCCCACATGAAAGATGAATAACAGAAAGCAGTGAATTTGAGCCACCCCAGTTGCCAAAATGTAACATTTATAGAGCTTGGAGCACAGAGATGCTGTCACCAATTGAAATTCAAAGTCAATTGGGCCTATTCTTCTGTATAATGATAAAAAGACATTTTGATTTTCATTACTTGTTTTAGTTTTAACAGTGATTTTTTCCCCCATTAAATCACAATAAGCAAATAACAATAAAAAAAAAGAGCTACTGCTGATGCCTAACTTGTACAGGATCATTAAGAGCTAAGCTATATTGCAGCCCTCAGAAAAGCATTCATTTTCCAAGGATGAAAAAAATGATGAAAAAAGAAATACAAGAGAAAAAAACTAAAAAAAACTAAACAAAAACTAAAATGCAATATAGTAAACATGCTATAATGTTAGTTAAGCTTCTGTTTCAGATGCAAAAATGTCTCCTCAATTTTAAGATATGTTCCCATAACGTCACATTTTACAACATAGTGACATGGCTACAGAAAGCTATTGATTTGGTTACTCATACCATAACTGAAGAAGCTCAATATTACCATATTCTCAATAGAACAAGGTAATATTATGCAGCTGGTAACGGCTATGTTACGACTTAACACAGTTTCAGACCCAGCACATAAGGGTTTTAAGTTATTGTGCTAATTAGGCCCCTGCTCACATTTTGCTGGGAATTAATGACGTAACTAATCCACTGTCTCCTAATTAGAACGATAAAGGTGTAAGCTGTCCCAGTCTCACAAGTTCAAATTAACTCCAGATATGAAGGAACCAGAGTCTGTTCAGGAGAAGTGTAATCAGGCAAAAGTGCACATTGACTTTGTAGAGGTTTTACTATATATACATTTCTTGTCATAGCAGGAAACAGTAAGACATAATAACATGGAAACAGTAAACTAGATGCACAACACTATCATGACATTGAAGGAGCTAAAGAAGTGTTTTGTTTTTTCTATTGAACTTACATACACTCACCAGTTTCATTATATATACTTTGCAAGTATGGGGTTGGATCTTCTTTTGCCTTCTGAACTGCCTTTTAATTCATGGCCCAGATCCAACAAGGTGCTAGAAACATTCCTCACAAATTTTGGTCCATATTGACATGGTAGCATCACAGTTGCTGCAGATTTGTGAGCTGTGTATCCATGAGCACGATCTCTGTTCCACCACACCCCAGTGCTCTATTTGGATTGAGCTGTGGTGACTGTGGAGGTCATCTGAATTCAGTGAACTTATCGTCGTGTTCAGAAAACTAGTATGAGATCATTTGAGCTCATGACATGGTGCATTATCCTGTTGGAAGCAGACATCGTGAACCATGCTTTCATGTTGTTTGTACCAGATTTTGACCCGACCACCTGAATGCCATAGCAGAAATCAAGCCTCGTCACACCAAGTAACATTTTTTTTTTCTTCTGTTTGTCCAATTTTGGTGAGTCTGTGTGAATTTTAGCCTCAGTTTCCTCTTCTTAGCTTACAGAAGTGGTGCTCAGAGTGATCTTCTTCTACTATAACCCATCTGCTTTAATGTTCAGTCACAGTCTGCATATGTTGGTTGTAACGAGTGGTTATTTGAGTTATTTGGCTTCCTACCAGCTTGAAGCATTCTAGTCATTCTCCTCTGACCTCAACAAGGCCTTTTCACCCCGTTTCCCAAAGAACTGCTACTCCATTGGTTTTTGTTCTTTTGGACAATTCTCTGTAAACCCTAGAAAAGGTTGTGTGGGAAATTCCCAGTAGATCAGCAGTTAGTGAAGTACTCAGAGCAGCCTGTCTGATACCAGCAAGAGTCAGAGTCACTTGAATTCCATTCTGATGCTCATTTTGATCTTCGGCAGGTCATATATGAATATATACCTAAATAGACTGAACTGATATTTGAGATATAAGATATTTGCATTAGCAAATAACTGAACAAGTGCACCTAAATAAAAAACAACAACAACAACAACAAAACAACTAATGGCATGTATAAAAAACAATGTGAAAAATGAAGACTTTGGAAAATGTGAGTCAGAAACATGGCGACAGCTGCTTTATGGGGATCTATAAAAATCTACAAAGAAGTGTTGGGTGAATGTGGAGAGTTTTTGATAAATGTCTTCCTGTGGTTTCTTTATGTGCAAAACCAACAGTCTGCATTGCTGTATATAGCAGATCTGCACATCATTATTATCAGGAACGTAAGTTGTGACCTCTTACTGACATTTTCCAGGAATATATTTCAACATAAAGCAAGGAAACCACTCAATGAAATTCTAACAATGGCTGCATCCTACTTAGGCGTCCTAGTTCCAGGATCCGGCAATTATCTAAGCTGACCTAGTGGCATGGTTTATAAGAAGGCATACATGAAACCAATTAGTACATGTCATTAGTTGCCCATGTGATTTCCTCTGGTAAGACATGACAAATGTTTACTGTGGGGGAGGAAGTGACAAAACTGTACAGAAAACTGAACAGAGTAGAACTGGAACTACATAATCGATTAGTTACTCAGGTAAACATAACATTTCTAACAGGCTAGCGAACATTTCTTGATACCAGCTTCTTAACTGTGTGGATGTGGTACTCCGTTAATTAATAGTAAACTTTATAAAGTTGGATTATTTGGGTGGATTTTTTTTAGCATTTTGAATTCTCTAAAGTTATGGCTATGCTTTAGTTGGAGCTATGGGTTAAATTTTAAGCAACTCACAGCTTTAAAAAAAAAAAATTATTTAATAAAAATTATAAATATAACCTTTGATAAACCTACACTGACCATTTCGAACACGTTTTGATTCCCCCCCCCCAAAAAAGACTGCTCGGTAAGATGTATTTCCAGCTCTAGTGCTAAGTCGGGAGTTTCACGGGAGCACTTGAAGGCAGCAGCAGTAAGCCTCCAGTAAGCGTTTCTGTTTTTTCCACCATCTGGCCGGGCAGCCTGTCAGCTGAGCTCAGTGAATTCATCCCGCCAGCAGAGCGCGTCCCTGCGCCTCGTACAGAAAGTGGAGATGCCTCCTACCGGAGCACAGATCTACTCCCCGTTTTCCGTGAAACTGTGAAAAGGAAAAGCCCAGTTGTTTGTTTTTTAACAGTCAGAAAGCCCATGCTCTGCGAGCTTCCTCCACCACCTACACAGCTCAAATAGGACTCTCCCAGGATGCTGTCGAACAGCCCACACGTCGGTCACAAAGTGGCAGGCTGTTTGCTTTTCCTCTCTTTCTGTAAGTACTCACTTTACTTTCTAATCTTCAAGTCAGGGGGCTCGGACCAGACAGCTGTGAGGGACGTAACGATCCCGCCAACAGTAAACAGTTTGTTCCGTTTTTCAAGGCGAAGCTGATTTTTGTTTGGAAACAAGGGACAATGTTGCGCTTGATACAGTTTTGCCAACAGCGCGAAGAGGCGAGCTGCGAGTGTATTTTCTTAAGTGTGAAGTGCGGAACCATGATCCGCCTCAACTTCCTGAGGAGTTTAAAGGCGATTTGCACTCACCGGGTGCCATGTGGCTTTATGTAGACCAATGAGTTTATATTAGAGTTAACGGCAGAGGAGAGGGTTTGGAAGCTCTCTCGTGGCATTTCTGTTGAAATCTATCCCCCCCTCGCGACAAGCGGGGCTGCTTTTTTCCCTGACATATCGACGTTGCACCGACAGGAGTCAAGCCCGAGGATCAATGCACCTCAGGCTACAGCTCCCAAAAGCTTTAAGTTGGGGGTTTCTTTGTCGCCCTGGATGTGCGCTTGGAATTTAAAAAACAAACGCAGAAGATTAAACAAAAGCCACAGTTAAAAGCATGACTTGTTCCTATTTTTGTTGCTGTAAGAGAGTAAAAGGAAATTATGTCCACAGACTGAAAAACAAGTGAAAGGATATCTTTGCGCTTTGACTATATATATGTAGTTTTTAATTTGTAGCACAAATATTGGCAAAATTGTTTCATAATTCCCTCAATGAAGTTGATTTCTTAACTTGATTAATGTTTAACTGATATGTTAAATCTTTTAGTTGAATTGGTTTAACACGAATTAATGCATGCTCTAAGCATGCTCCACGTATATTTGCATTAGCATATGTGCGTGTACATGTTCCGTGCACATACAGTCACATATTCAGTGATGTGACATGGCCGTTGCAGCACACAATTTGTGGCTGCAGCTGGGAAGAGAATTGGACTGAGTGACCAATATTATATCTGCCCAGTGTACCATGGTGAAGGTCCACCTGAACAAGATGAGATAAATGCTGAGCTGCCTGCCTCACTGGGACTGAAAATTGTCATGGTGACAAAAGCTAAATAGCTAAATACACAAGGATCTGCAAATGTGTTGCGTTACCACAGGTCATTCTCAGTACTACTGATTCATTATTAATTGGATTCGACCTAGGATAATTAAGATTTTAACCTACACTTAGCCGCTGTTTTACGTTCCCTTCTTTGCTTTGCTTTGCTTATTCCAAACCTGAATATGTTCATGACTTTTTATTTTGCAGAATTTCACAAGAAAAAGGAGACAAATATATCGCATATAATTTCTGATCAGCTTCCTTCCTTGGATGCTTATTTCTGGCAAAAATAAATAAATAAGTAAATAAATCAAGCCTTGTCTCAGTTCAATTAATTCTTAATAACTGGAAAAGAAGGAAGTGCTGCTTTGAAGCCTACCTGCGGATGTTGCGCATTAAAGAAAACCGGACCAGTTTGAACAAGTCCTCAAGTCAATGCATGTGTGATGTAAAATATGCACTACATTCTGGGCAGTATGAGCAGCCATGGTGTCTGCTGCAATCGACCCTGTGCCCGGGTGAAAGCTCTGTTTGTGTATTTGGCCCTGAGTCAAGCACATTTAGCTGGGCATCACACTCAGACAAGGCTGCTTGTCTGCTCCCCCTGTATGTAATATTCATGGACCTAACATTGAAGTACAGCCGAGGTCTGGAGAACAGCCAGTTTGGTGACATTAGGGTGCCACCTCTGCTGTTTTTCAATGATGTTGTCCATGGAGCCTCAACCAACTGTCATTTCTGATGTGCGCTCAAGTGGTTTGACGTTGAGTGTGATGCAGTCGGGACCAGCAGTTTGAGACCACAGCACGTTTTCTGGGTCCACATGGGGCGCATTTCAATTGTGGTACATGCGGTATCTCCATAGAGTGTGCAGTTGCTTGTTGACTTAGAGATAGTGCAATGATGTACAATACGTGGGGTTGTAGCGCTATATAAAAAATGTGGATTCAGCTTTTCTTATGCTGTTGGTGAACAGCAACATTTATCACTTGTGGCTGGAGAAGCCGGTAAAACTGTGCTGTTAATTTAGAGCAATTAAATTTAAAACACCAGTTATTTATTTACTGTATAAATTTGTCTAAACATGAGCAGTTGGTTTGTTGGTTGCTGACATTTTCATTGCAATCCAGAAAACAGCTTCTTAAAGGTTATTGTTTTTTTATTTGTTTTTTTCATCATGTGTCTAAGTGACAGATTGCCAATTTATCTTCAAAAATTTTCCCCATTCCTCTACCTTAGGATGACTCAGTTCAGAGACAGTAAAAAGGACTGTGAGATTGAAGTGGGCGATGATGGGGAGAAAGGAGAGCTGAGCCAGCTCTTAAACAAGAGTCTTTGTTCTGACCTTCAGCTGTGGTCACTTTTGGGTTTTTAGAAGTGACTGAAGGCATACAGCTCACATGGTGAGGAGGATTGGGATTCATGATTACTTTGGGGTTTAACTGCTGATATGGCTCTCGCAGGTCTTGGAACAGATCTTATCCCATGGGGGAGCGGAAAGATATGACTATATCGACAATGAACGAGGAGCTTTTGGCTAAGTGACAAATTGGTGCTTAGAAGTCCTTTAGCTGTTTAGATTGTTGATTTAAAAACATCAATTTAGCTTCATAAAAAGGCACAGGGCCAGTTTAAGGAACAGTTTGCACCAGCATAAATTCCTTTCAGCGTCTTTGTGACAGAAAGGCGTGGACACGGTTATTTCTGCTGCTGCATATGTATTTGTAGGAGTTTCCCTATTAGAGTGCAAAACTTGGATTCAGCGAATTAGAAAATCTACTAAGGCTTGCAGCCAGCAATTTACTACCAACTGCTGAAAGCACAGAATAAAAGCACGTCTTATTTTTCTGTAGTGATAGTCATCACTTGAAGCATTAGTTTTAGTGGGAACGGCAGTGAGAGATGTTATGAGAATAAAGGCGTGAATGAAACACCTGGAGCAGAAAGCCAAAGTTTTGCCTCTGTCGTGTAACTCTTCAGTGAGTCTCCATCCTCAGTGCTTGGATCTGATGTATTTCCGGTCCTTAATGTTAATATTACTTGTATATTAGTGTTGGAGAGAGGGGGGATAATAGTTGGCAAATGCTAGCATAGATGCCATGGATGTAATGCAAGCACCAGAATTAGTTGTTGCGGTGCTTCATGTTCCAATATCAGTCCACAAGAAAAACTGCAGAGCGAACTGTGTGTTTCTTTACTCACGAGTACACACACTCGGCCCTGCAACTCACAAATCGCATTCATGTTTTGTTTTTCCCATTATTTCAGTATTATTTATCTTTACTCCTCTCTAATATGAAATGTCTGTAGAAATATAGCTATTAATGTTTCTTTGCTGCCCACAGGTGGCTGCAAATCAAATTAATTCCTTTGACTTTAATAAATAACTGCAGCCTCTTGTGGCAGGCAGAAAAAACAACATGCATACATTTCAGCACATGGCATAGCAACCTTATTAACTCGCAGATCAGTCAGGATCTGAACTTAAAAAATGTTTTGTTCTTTTTCTTCTGCATATCCTGCTGATCACCTGTTATACACGGATTTAAGATTTATATTTCAGACTTGTTTGTTACTCCACCTGAGCTGTGAGATTTAACCAGACAACCACTGCTCAAAACCTCAAAGACCCAACACAGTCTCCATCAATTTTCTCACAGAAGACTTCACCCTTATATAGAAACATATCGATTGCCATGCTGTAAAATGTGTGCTTATGCTGTCTTACTATACCACTGTTTTTGTTGTTTTGTCAGCTGATTACTTACTCCCTCATTAGGTTTTGACGACCCGATGTGCTCTCATTTTGGCAGACTGTGTACCTGTACATTTGCACATTGTTGAGAGATAACCTGGACAACTTTCCTCTCCCATTGGCAACATGTTTTGTGATGTTGCACTCATATGGTTGTGACATGTCAAAAAGTAGCTATGCCTAAAAATATAGCCTACTTTGTCATTCACTGTGGGACCATGATTTTAAATATGAGCATTAAATATTATTAAAATAGACTTAAAACTATTGAAACTGTTGGTTAGTTTGATATGTGTATACTGATGTTATAGATCTGGTGGGGTCATTTTCTTATAAAATCATGTTGGGAGGCTACACACATCTTTATGTACAGTATATGGTGCCATCATTGCAAAATGTGCTCCTGGAAACACCTAGTTTCATTAGAAAAAAACCACGACAAAGGCAATTTCCTGTATTTTTTCCTGTCACTCTAAATGTCTGCAGCCAGATATTGACACAGTAACTGGACTTGACAGATCTGTAGCTCAGAACAAAATGAAGGTCAAGTTAAAGAATGGATGTGGTCCAACTAATGTTTGCTGAGTATGGCATTGTCCTTGTCCATTACTTTTTAATATATTTGCGGAATACAGCATCTTAATCTGCTATATGAGCCCTCTGCAGCTGTCTGGTTGTTGTTTTCACCTTGTGAGTTTGTGTGTGCATGTGTTTGTGTGTCATTCTGGCAAAATCTAATCTTGGAGACACCCACTATAGCAGTGGTGGTTTTAGTACTTTGGCATCTTTATATATCTGAGACAGTCTGTGAACTAGACATGAAGCTGTATAAACAAATAATAATTTCATGATTACAAAACTGTTACAAAAGTATGATAACATTTATTTAATGTAATCAGCATTTATATATTTAAAAAACCAAACAAACAAACAATAAAACATTTGCACTGAGAGTGAGCGCCATAGCTCTAACTGGATTACGTGTTGCTAGTATGGATCCTTGATGGCTGCTGGCGGTGCTCGAGCTGGGAGAGAAAGTTTAAATTTAATATGACACAATCTCAGATGAAGCTTCTGCATCTTGCATGCCCAACAGTTTGCAGAGCAGTTGTCAAAAAATATAAACCAAATGAATTATTACAACTGTGTGTGAAACTGTGTGCCATCTGTGCCAGCCCTTTGAGGAGATTTACTTATAATAGCTTTTATTGTTCTTGTTGCTGCTAAGTTCTATAATTTTTCGATGAGCAATGCTGGCATCCTGAAATCATCTTACCTCACGTATAAGTTATGGTAAGTTTTCTTCAGCCTGGGGTTATTATTGATCATTACTGATGAAAATTCATCATAACAGCCCTTGATGTGCTGCCCCAGTGGTTGCTGACTGTCACTAGGTGAAAGAGGTTGCTGCATCAAAAACCTCCTTGTGATTGCCTTGGTCACTAGCAGATCGACTTGTGCCCAAACTCCACCAGTGACAGAAACATCTGCAAAAAAGGTTTTTGATGCACCAACATGTAACTTTTTGTGACTGATTTCACCCACTGTAGCAACTGCCAGCAACCATTTGTCCCTATTCCCACCGAGGGTGGAAACAACAAGCTTGGTTCCCCATTAGAGGCAAAAACTAACAGGTGGTGATATGCGACTCAAATTTAAACGAATGACTCAACCAAGCATCGCTAGCTGCTCTTGTTAGTTGAAATTTATGTGACAGGAAAAGAAGCTGGTGGAAGGAAATTACTGATGCATTTCCATATAGTTTGGCCAAGTATATGATACCAGTTCAAACAGTTGAAAAGCGATGAATCAAGCAAGGAGAAGTTTCTTTAGTTATTGTTAAACTAGTGCTAAGAAGTTATTTTTGACTTTTATTTTAAATTCCAAGGGAAACCCTACCTAGACTACTCTTGTGCTTACACTTGACTCATGATGAGTCACCTCTATTGTACTATAATGCTGCTGCTGCTGCTGGGACCTTGTTTCAATGGATTCACACTTCAAATTAGGTAGTCTGTCATCAGTGACAGTAACTCATTGGAAAAGAAGGGTAGAGAATGCACTTCATTTACTTGCACTCATAAATGCTGCTGCCTGCAATGTGCAGGCATTGATAAAATGTTGTGCAGTTTTTGTTTTTTTTTGTGTGTGAAATATCGTTATCACAAAATTTCTTGAAGTTTCGTGATATAATTTTGAGGCATTATTGACCACCCCTAGACACAATCAACGCCAAAGTCTGCCCGCACAAGTAGGAAACCAGAAGGGATCCGATTTTTAATGTAGAGGGAAAAGAAAAAGTAGGAAGGGATCCTAACATTTAGCATATTTGTGATTCTTTCTTTTAATTTACTGTGAAGTAACCCTGACTCCAACCCATCTATTAGATATGAATGGCAAAACTGATCTTACCAACAGAGCTTCATCAGGGGATGTTGGTAGTGGACTTAAACGGTATGATGGGATTTGAATGTAGATTCCAGGCACTGAGCTGCAGTCACACAGTTGTTAGCAGAAGGATAGCAGAAACTATGAAAAGGAAGGTTTACAAAATTGTACAGAGACGTGATATGATGTGTGATTTGGAGATGTTTCACTGACAAAAAGACAGTAGGCGGAACCATAGGTGGCAGAGTTGAAATGAGTTGCAGATTAGACACGAGAAGGGCAGCTCAGGTTAAGTGATTTGGACACAAAGTTAGACAGCCATGGTTGATGGTTTGGACATGTACTGTTGAACATGGAGCTGCCAGGCAGGAGTAAAAGACAAAGACCACAGAGGGGGTTAATGGATGTAGTGAAGGAGGACATGCAGAGTGTTGGACTGATAGATGAAGATGCAAGTGATGGGGTCAGATGATCCACTGTTGCGACTACTAAAGGGAGCAGCTCAAAGAAGCAGAAGATTAAAAAAAAAAAAGCTGTGGCCTGGCTCATGTTGTGATGATATTTTCAAAACATTTAACATTAATAAAGCAGGATGAAAATTAACTTTGTCTTTAACTTGAAGATACTTAATGATTGAAATAGGCCAACATTAGAAAACAAAGCAGTTTTTCCCCACCTGTGTTATTCAAGTCAAATATTCGTGCATCTTTTCTCTCGTTTCATTTTCCTAAATGTTTGTTCTTTTTACCAGCCACTTTACAACATATTGTGCCAGGTAGTGTTGTTGTGTAAACAGGAGGGCTATGGATGGCCTTTCAGAAGAGGTTGGTAAGAGCTGAATCCATGTTTAATGGCTCTCAGCTTGGCAGTGTTTGCGCGCTGGTCTCAGAAGTGGTTTCTGGATAGCAGCCCTGCCACATATATCAGCACTGTGAAGCTAACAGGATTTTAGATTTTATTGTTTTTGCCA
Organism: Oreochromis niloticus; assembly: GCF_001858045.2. Taxonomy (NCBI): domain Eukaryota; kingdom Metazoa; phylum Chordata; class Actinopteri; order Cichliformes; family Cichlidae; genus Oreochromis; species Oreochromis niloticus. Next base: position 30,369,333 of record NC_031979.2, read on the forward strand.
AATTAAATAACTTTGTTTTTTGAACCACTGCAGCTGCAGTTCAGAGCGTTCTCTATTCAGTCTATTTGGAAGCCCTTAGTTGTCTCATGTTGCTTTGAATACCCCACATGGACATGGTGATTATCAGAACTCTTTTAAAGCAGACACTGATTGCTAATTTGCATTCAAGTTAATATAATACACCTGAATAACTGCCTTTGTTAATGCGATTTAGTTACTTCAAAGCACTTTTCATGTGGTGTCTCTATTTTTCCCAGCTCCCTCAGTGCCCATTAAATGCTGGAAGTAATTAAAGTCAGACACTGACCAATTGTCAAACAAGCAAGCCATTGTTTAATTACTATGAATCCATTTTTCATTAGCAGGAAATGGCTCTCAGTAGAACCCTTCAACCTGTTTGAATTTAATAAAGTATCTAGCAGCTCTGCATACATTCTTTGTGAGAGTCTTGAATTTGGATTCTCCTAAGATGAAACCCGAGTGCAGCGTTTCCTTGATAATTGCACTGGACATGTTCTGTTATTACGACAACAGCGTATATTCTGCACAGGCTTGTTTAAAAGCTAAACCATTCAGAGCTGTCATCATGTAAAGGAATTTCGAGACTTTCTGAAATCAAAGCCACTTCATCTCAGTGTGGCTCAATTGAAAACACGGTTGGAAACAACAGATTTGATTATGCAGGCTGAGGAAGCAATGAGATGGAGGTGCTCCAGTCACCGCTCCTGATGTTATGTATGGAGTTATTCCCCCTCTTCCTTTCTGTGCATCTCTGCCTCTCCTCTCCAGGGTGAGCCATGAAAAGATGGGAATTTTGAGCAGAGGTAGCAGAATGTATTGTCAACTTGTATGTATTCCTGTAGGAAGCCCAGTTTCATACCAAATGTTGCATTTTTAATACTGACAGAAACCAGAATACAATATCATGATGTTGTGTGTAGTGTCTACATACCTAAAGCTTTGTTGGCTCTCGCTTTATGTTTGTGAACTTCACATAGCTTTTAGGATATACAGATATTAGATAATGATGTGAGGGGAGGGGGGTGGGGGTGTACAAAATTGAATTTTGCTGGCTTCTCATGTATAATGAAGAAAAAAGGAGGCAGTTTAATCCAGATTGTGATTCTCACTATGCAAGATTTGTTATTTTGAGCTTCTCATTTTATAAATACCAGGCTCACCCTCTTCTTTCTTTTTCCTTTTTCTTTTTCTTTGGGCACCCTGTGTCTGTAAGATGCAGACTCTTTTTGTGGGAAATGTTTGAAGAGAGAGTTACCTGTAAAATATAATAGTCTAAAAAAATCAAAGAGTTGTCAGTAGTGCTGGTCAATACATTGCATTCTTTATATTCATTGAAATATGAGCACGGACCACATCACAAAAGCTGCCTGAAACACACTGGAAATCCATTTTATTTGCAGACACCATGATTTTACACTCCAGAGGGAAATATTTGACCTTGTTCAGCAATGTTTGAAATAACTGCTTTTCTTTATTCCGGGGGAAGTTGCTATCCAGGATTTTTTTTTTCTATACTGAACAATGTTGTTGCACATGCGTTTATCTATTTGCTTTTTTTATGTCAATTTATACCCGTTTTATCTGAAGTATTTAATCAGGAAATGAAACCATTATTAAGTCATTTCTTTCACATTAGCCTAAAAGTTGAGCATGATGGTTCATTCTGCACTATTATATAATGATACTAATGTTATTTCTAATTAACAAAGTCACTGCTGAGTCATTGTGGAATTTCTTTTAAGACACTATGTGCTGTGGAAACAATGTTTTGTTTCTCTGTTAATTATTTGAATGTCATTCATGTTTGGTTGATTTAACAGCTCATCAGCATCATCTTTTGTGTCTTCTCTCCATTTGTCTTATTTTGTCCTTGTCACACAAACACTTTAAATTAACTCCAAACTGCTGTAAACAGTAGCAATAAACAGGAGTTATTTATTTATTTATGAATGCAAGAAAACCTAAAAGTAACTAGTAAAAATCAGACAGTCTCTTACGTCTTCAGGAAAAATAAAATCTGTTCATTTCCTTTAGATAGTTTGAAAACTGTCAGCATCCACTGTTATTTTCAGTGTGTTCATTATAAGAATAATAGCAGTTACTCATTTTGATCTGGTAGCTTCATTCCAGGCTTTGCAGACAGAAGTATTTAAATGTACTTTTTGTGCTTGTTGAATAATTTAAGTTAAGGGTTTCCTTACTATGGCTGGAATCAATATCTGACCAAATTATGGCAGAGTGGTTCGCAGAGATTGTATCAATCTTATGAAATACAGATAGTTATATCTTTTTCTGTAGAGCCTATATTTTGGATATTACAGAATGGTTCGGTTGAAGCTCGAAAACATATCTGCTGCTTTTAGCTTTTAATCTGAACTCTCTGTTGACCTTTTTAATGGCCAGTGCAGTGAATCAGCAGAGGAAATTTAACAATTTTTATGTTATATCGTCTAATTAAAGTCAGATTTAAAGCTGAGTGATGTGGGAGTGAAGGCAGTGTAATTTAATATAAATTGCTTTATTAATTCATTCTCAGCAACGCTGCCGTTTTTGATGTATTGATTTGAAATCCTGGGAATCTTTCTGAGAAGATTTTCTTGTCTCTGAATCGATGGCAATGTAATTGGATAGAAGCTCTCAAGGCTCTAATTATAATCTCGAATGGTGAAATGCTACGCTTTCAGACATCCAGCAGCAACTCGGAATGGAAGAAAACCCTGAAATACCTTTTAAATATGTTGTTTTTCCACAAATAATTATAAACAAGTTGTTTTGTTTTAGCGTTGCATTTGTATGACAACTTTTAGATAGTGAAGACTGAAGCACAAAGGAGACTGTTTCACTTTTGAATATTTTATTTCTTTTTGCAGGATTATTTGGAATAACATAATCTTTTTCCATTGTTTCAGTTCACCTTGCTGCTGGCAGCTCAGGAAAAGACACAGAGGTAAGAGAAAGAGTTGACCCCCTTTATTCTTTGTTTCCTATGTGAAAATTAAAGTTGATATGATACCTGATACTTTACACTGTCAGTACACTGAGGTATTGTAAGTAGTTAATCGTTTGTTTCTTGCTTTTCAGTTGTTCGGGAAGCCTCCACTTCCTGACCAGCTCAAATTAGCCATGTTTTTGTAATTGAACGCGTATTGGCCTCTAGATCAGAAGTTTGATTTGCTCAGCACAAAGTCGATTTTCTGCAAGTTCAGTGTGGTTTTCTTGCTCTTGCACTTTCTGTAGTCTGCAGTTGCTGCGTGATAAATAATTAACATTTTCAGTTGCTCTACTTCTTATTGGTGTGAGAAGATGTTGACAGTAAGCCTCCTGGCAGAGGTGCTTAGCATCACAAAAACGGCAAATTACCGTCTTACTTTTTTACTGATGTCAACTAATTCTTTTCCTGCTGAGGACGTTTTACTCTTTTAGTTTGACACTTTTTCATTTTTGTTCCCCCATGTTCTTATAAATGATGGAGAAATTGTTTTTAACTAAACCTCCAGTGTGATCCAACTGAATATAAATACCCTAAAACAGTTGGTTCTTTGTTGGATTGTATTCATGAGAACTGCAGAAGCTATTGGCATCCAATTTAAACAAAAAAAGAAGGCAGTTTCCCTAATAAAATAACCAAATTATTAGCGTATCTATTAGAAAGGATGCTCATTCAAATCATGATCTCCTTTTTTAACTAGGGAACCATTTGGCACAGCTGCCCATCAAAGTGATAAAGTAAAAAGATTTATATAATATCCACCCAGGAGAAGAAACCCATTAGGGGCACTGAAAAGAGCTGAGTTTTTACAACAATGAAAAGATAATCAGAAATAAAATTGCTAATGTGCTGAAAAAAAGACGTGATTGTGAATCATGCCACAATGATAAAAGCAGAGAAACCAGTTTATGGAGTTCCTTTATGTCTAAACTGCAGCAATGAATCTATTCATACACTTAAATGTCTGCAAAAAGCACGGGGAAACAGCTCAACATTTATTTCTGTCTTTTCCTATATTTACCCTTGCCTGAGGTTGCTAATGGTTTTGAAAGCTCATGATCTCTTTATACTCCCAGCATATGAATTTCCTAATGCACTCACTGCCCACTGCACAGGCTGTGGCTAAAGGAGCAGGGTAGGTCACCCACTGCTCAGAAGTTTAGTGGTTCAATAACCCCTACTCCAGGCTGCACGTCCAAGTGTCCTTGCACCATGTTTACAGTGAAAAGTGCTGCACTGACGTGTGGGTGCATAGGTGAATGTTGCTTATAATGGAAAGCACTTTGAGTGTGTAATTAATAGAAAATCACTATATAAAATCCATTTACCATTTAGAAAATTTTAGCAGGTTTCTCAGACATAAAGACACTTTGCTTTCTGTATATCCTTTTGTTTTATTTAGCGTGTGTGTTTTGTGTAACTCAGGTCAAATGCAGAGTGTGAACCAGGTTGTTTATTTCCTTTTTAGATCTTCCGAGCTGAGAAACAACATTAACAAATTAGAACGGAATACAAATTTTTAGGTCATGGAAGTGCTCCAGTTTAGTTATGAAAAGTCATAAAATATAGATCAGGGCCGTGACAGGAGGCTTGAAGGTCACTCACACATAAAACATTTTGCAACATATCCTTAGAAATTAGTCAAAGTTTAAGAAAACAACTTTAGTTTAATGTTTGGAATTTTATACCGTTTATGAATAAAGCAACTATTAAATGCTTGTCCCACTGCTAGTTATTGACATTTTACAAAAGTGCTTGTAGAGCCTTTTTTGTGGCATGGGTAATATGAAAAACAACAAATGTTTCCTGCTATACATCAAAAATGAGTTGTTTTTGCAGTTTAGATTTTGCTTCCTGATTCTCTTGTCCGTATTCATATTCATTTATTTTTGGTTGACATTTTTGTAATCACTTGTTATTGTGCAATAAGTGGTTCCGATCATTAACAGGGCCTCATCAGTGCAAAAACAGGAAGTGCTTACAGAATCCACTAAAAATAAGCAAATACTAATTAGTATATCTAATAGAAATTTCAGAAGCAATAAATATGTAAATGCCATTGTATAGATATTTAGTAGAGTAAGCCTTTTAAGTAAATTACTGCTTCTTCAGAGCTTATTTCACATGATTTTCAGACCAAATGGTCAGCACAGAAGATCTGCTGCTGCATGAAAGAGGATTCCCCAACTGACTTCAAACAGCTGCGCTCATCAGATCCGAATAAATCTGCGCGGCTCGTGTGGTGTGTGATATGGGAAATGCTAATATCAGAATGCAAAGAAGCAACAACCAATTTTACTGCTGCTTACTGTTTACTCCTTTCCAATGGAAGAAGAAGTTTTGCTTCATACTTTGCTTTAATCAGCTTTTTGATTACACCATTGCAACAAGAGACTCATCATATGTAATTCAGGAAACACAGTTGCAGCTGTAAATATCGGTGTAATCAGTTGTCGTCTTTCAACACAGTCAGTGTCTTGCATATCGACCCCCTCCCCGCCTCCTTTTTCTTTGAAGATGGCCTGAAGCCGCTGATGACGTGCAGCAGTTTGAACTGAAAATGACTTGGAGAAGGTGGCAAAGGCAAGCACAGATGCTGTGATTATCTGTCGCTTCAGGGCTTCAGAAACAACAAGAATACTACACATTTGCTTATGTAAGCATAAGTACCTTGATTGTGTGTACTTTGAGGACTCATGAGGAAGGATGCAAGAGAACTATACAATGTGAGAACAAACCTCCTGCTGATGGTCCTGCAAAGCCAGTGAAAAGCATTTCTCTAATGCTTGACTTTGAGGCTTTGCAAGTTATGAATACACTTCTAAAATTAAATACATGACCCAGCCTGAAAGCATTCCACTCTGAAAGGGTCAGCATCACCTTCTGGTGGTGTTAATATATGTGGGGGGGAAAGCACAGAGCAGTCATCTACCACACACATGGAGACAAGCAGAACAAATGTAACTGAAAGTGCATCTTTGTGAGTCAATGAGTTATTTCATGTGTTTTTGAGAGTAAGTGGTATAGTTTCACGAAGTTATATAATATAAACATTTTCTTGAGTTTGCCTGTACACTGTGCAGGATGGGACATGGTGTTCCCTGAAGGTAGGGACAAGCATTCCAGTTAGTCCAAAATGACATAGTTTCTTTGTGAAGTAATCCAGATAACAAATATAACAACCACTTATTTTCAACTGTGACCGGCACAGAAGAGTGCTTTTTGTCTTTTGTAGGTTTTAAGGCTTGAGTACATTTCAGTGGTTGACATAATGATTAGTCTTGAAGATAAAGAAAAGTGATTCCTTAAAAATGCACTATTTGACTCACCGTGTTTGATTGAACAATAACACCTTCCCCATCGTTTGCAGGTTGTTGTTTTTCCGCCAGATTTCATCTGTAGAGCCTAAACGGCTGTCACTAGAAGCAAAAAGAGTTTTTCCTATTATTCCTATTCTCTTCACCTTGGGCAGTTGCTTTGCAGAAATCAAACTCAAGAAGAGACGTCTGATGTCTGAATCATTGCTTCAACTCGTCTGCAGTGACCTCAGCTCAGGAAAAAAGATTATTTCTTTCTCAGATAACAAACCTTTGTGAATGCTGTCAATATTCATTCAAAGATCCCACAGCACCTGGAAAAAAACCCAAGTACCAGCAGTTCCCAGATATTACACACTAATTTGCATTAAGCTCCAACATGATCTATTATATCTGGAAATCTCATGTTTGGAGAAAACCTGTGTACACACATGCAGCTCTAGATTAGCCAAAAGCATTTAATCTTAATTCTTAGTAGCCCAGTTAGTCTTTATCTGAATCACATTATGTACATCATTGCTTTTCACGGTCAAAAATACTGTAATTTTTTTATAAGTTATTATTAATAAAGTTTTTATCATTAAAAAAGGAGGCAAATGAGCTTATACCTAAAGCCTGTTTCAAACGTGCACTTAATTCCATTAATCAGATGGCATCTAATGTGTTTGCTTCAGGTCTTAAGTCCTTATAAAAGTCACAGTAGCACTGGATCAAACTTTGTGAAAAACACATCGCTTTTCAGTCTATCACAGGTCTGAACAGCAGACTGCTGTCTGCAGTAACGAAAAATAACTTGATGTACTATCTAATCTTGAATAACAACAATATCGTCTCTATCACAATTGAGGTCATGTCTGATTGAAACTGTGAGGAACATTAATCTAAAAATTTACCTGTATTGAAAGAGAATACCATCACTTAAACAGATTGATGATCAGTCATGTTATCAATCACATGTATAAAAAAACGTAATTTGTTTTGACTGGCTTGTCATTGTCTATGTTTAATTGACAGCAGGTACCAAGCACAGGTAGAATAGACAAAATACAACAAACAAGCCGTTTCTGATTTTCCTAAGCCAATTAAAGTGCATTCACAATTACCGTCATGTGAAAAGGAAAGGAAAATGACAGTTTTCAAAGGACTCTGTGTGGGTCTGTGAAGAACCTAGTACACCCCAGGATTCAGTAGCTTATACAACCACCTTTAGCAGCAATAACTTGAAGTAATTTTTTTCTGTATGACTGCATACATTTATATATGCACAGTTCTCCTTAAGTCCTGCATTGTAATCAGAGGTCTGGACTTCAGCTGGGGCATTGCAGTACCTTGATTCTTTTCTTTTTCGGCCATTCTGGTGTAGATTTGCTGCTGTGCTTTGGATCACTGTCCTGTTGCATGATCCAGTTTCAGTCAGTCTTATCTGTTAGATGGATGGCCTCACATTTGACTGAAGAGTGCTTTGATATACAAAGACTTTATGGTGAACTTAATGATGGTGGCTACAAAGAAGCCCAAAGTCACCACCACTTCACCAACGTGCTTTACAATTGGTATGAGCCGTTTGTACTGATATGTTGTGTTTGGTTTTTGCCAATCATGACGCTGATTATTATAGCCAAACATCTTCTGTTTGGTGTAGCCTAGCCAAAGGACATTGTTCCAAAAGTCTTGAGGTTTGTTCAGATCTTTTTTTTTTTTTTAAAGTCATTCTACCCTGTTCTTTTTAGACTTTTTAGGCTTTCTCCTTTTTCTAATTGTAGTTGCCGAAACTTTCACATTTAGCATGCAAACTGTAGAGCCTGAGTTGTAGCTCTTGGGTTTTTTGCAATTCTCTGAGCATTACTCGGTCTGACCTTGAGGGCAATTTTTAGTGGGAAGTCCACTAAAAAAGATTGTGTTGACATACACCTGAATGCTGCAGAATTCTAAAACCTCCACATTTACGATGGTGGTCACAGTTGCTGATGATCAGTTGATAAAATGTATCTGATTAGCAGCACCTGGTTGCTAATTACCCTCTTAATTTCTATGGAAATAGTAAAGGTGTACTTAGTTTTCCTGTGGACACTTTATTTTTCATTTGACTGGAAGTGTTTCTACCCAGAATGTTTGTTTGGGATCAAATTTTGAGGAGAAAAATGGTTTAATATCCCAGGTAAAAAGTCATTTTATTTTATGAAGTTGCTGAAAGATCTGTTTCCTTGAAATGCAATTGAGAATGAAGTGTAGATCTATATTTGATCATAACTTTTTGGGGACAGGAGCAAACTGTCACTGTTGTGTATGGATACTGTTTTGTTAGTTTACAGGTAATGAAACCCTAAACAAATCAGCGACTTTTGTTTGTGTGTTTATATCCTTCAGCAATGGCTCCATAGTGTAGTGGTTTACATATTTGCCAAATAAGCAAACACTGCCGGTTCAAAACCCTTTGGGGTTGTGCCAGAGAGGATATCTGCCATTAAAAAGAAGAAAAAAAAATCTGCCAAATCAAACATTCGAAGATACTTGCTGTGGTGGACATTTGTGAATAGGGAAGTAGCCGAAAATAGCTTTAATGTTCCATCAATCAGTGGCCATGCCAGTTTCTTCAAAAGCTAATTAATCAGTAAGTATGATTAAAAGAAAATACAATACTGCTGTTAAATAGAAGCCCACATATCTTCATCTAGTTACTCTTAATAACAGTGGAAAGTGTTTTTAAATGGTCCTCTGGGGTTTTTTTCCAAATGGCAAGTATGCCAAAACATGAGAGGAACAAGCTGGGGCTAAGATAAGTAGCATTCTTGTTTGTAAGTAAGATAAGAAGGAGAGTTTTGTATGAAAGTTAATGTGGGTTGTTGTCTGAAGTCTGTGCCTCTTGTGTGTAGCTGGCTGCTGTCTGGTTGTTACTGTGACCATCTGCCTTTGATCAAATGGTGTCATTATTGCTTTATCCAGACATGGTTTAAAATGGGGTGTTTTAATTAGCTGTGCAGAAACAAGGTCTCCATCTATGTCATCAGAGGACTAACAATATTCTGATTAATTTATGCCGAGATATAGGCCACAATCATTAGGATTGTAATGGTTCCAAAACTAAGACCTAATCAGTGATACAAACATCCACAGTCTCATATGGCTGTTCTATCTTCCCGTTTCACAAAGTTGTGCCGCCCACCACCTTTCCCACCCGGCCTGACCAGCTGCCACAACTCTTACTGCTGGTAATGAATGGATGTTACAGAGAGAAATGTTGCAGAAGTGTATCAGCTCATTGGATGAATGTAAACACAGACACGAGGGGATTATGTGTAGCAGCCATCGCAGAAAATGGAAGGATCACCTGCAAAAATATGTTTAACTATAGTCTGTTTAACCATTTTTGTCTTGGTATAAATAGCATGTGTAAAATGCACTGGCTGAGAAACAACTTAATGAATGTAGGCCTACTGGTATACAGTAGGTCTACCTGTTAGATACATAGGTGTTGGTTAAATTAATAAAGAAAAATGTGTAGTCCTGTGTGATTGATCTCATTTTCTAAATGTCTAAATTTCTAAATAGGTAAAATTTCATCAAAAACATCTACTCAGCTATGTTATGAAGAGGCCACGGAGCATAGTGTGACCCTAAATAACCTACACAGCAGGGCTTGACAATAACGGCTGCCCGTTGCCCCAGGCAACCAGATTTGGACCACTGTCAACAATTTTGTGCTGTCTGGTCGCCTGTGTTGGCAACAGTTCTCCAGTGCTTAGAAAAGCAAAGCTAAATCCCTCAGAGAACAGTCTTCAAACTAAGCAAAAGTGCCCTCGTTGAACTATTTCACTGCGTGAGAAATAGAAGAAGAAATGAATAATAACACAATAGATCGGTATTATTGCCAAATAAGACAAGTCAAATCTCCGGAAAAGTTTATGAGTTAAATACTGTGTATGTTTGGTAATAAAATGCACCTCAAACTCTGAAAAAAATTACTTATCCTGATAAATTCAATATCAGTTTGGGCAAGGAGGCAGTGGCAAAAACCAAAGCAGCTGGTCCACCTATGGAAAGATTAATCAACAATGCACTTCAACTATTAGCTCAGCAAATCAGTGCTGTATTTTCGACAAGAAAGACCCCTTTTCAGACTCGACCAGTGTCTCTAGAAAAGAAAAGGAAAACAAAAAAATTAAACCCGGCTTGCAGGAGTTAAATATTAATCCCTTTGTAATTTAACATCCTAAATTCATTACCTTGCAAATGTGAAATTTATATTCAGTGGAATCATTCTTTCATTCTTACTTTTAGTTTGGATTATTAGTAAAGCTGAGCCTCTTGTTCTTAATCGAATCCATGATGCTTGTCGCTATGGATACAGCTATAACTTTATGCCAGTTAATTACATTTTAGAGTTACTTGATTGGATGCATATAATTACTTACTGACATTTATTTTGGTTAGCTGAATTGTAAAAATGATTAAGGGTGCATGCAGTGATATACCCTCAGTATTAGCTAACAATAGCCTGCTTTAAATCTCCCTATACACTTGCCTGTGTCTTCTTAAGTACCAGGGCTTTCAGAACACATCTACATCAAGTGAATCTCTCATGGTAGTCCCGGTGATTTGACTTCTTCTACTTCTATTTGATGCAGAAGCAGAGAGAAGAGCTTACTGTCATTATATTATTGCAAATGTTGTCACATTAGAAGAATCGAAATAACAACATATATTTTTTTGCTCCAGTTTTATTCAAATTTTTGGATAGTAAAAATAATGCTGAAAGTTTTAAAAAACATATATACTTTTTAGCTCTGTAATTTAGCAAATGCAACAAAAAATATGCTATTAATGTAATGAAAATGCATCAGAAGGTTCATTGTAAGGCTTAGATATGTTTTTGGTTCGATGTAAATATTTTTACTCAAAATGGCTCAAACATTGCTTAGATTGATAGTCTTTGGTCTATACAGTGTTACAGTTACTAAACTATATATACAGTTGGGACAATTATTGTTTGATCCCCTGCTAAATGCCTAAGTTTGCTCACTTCCAAAGAAATAAACAGTCTCTAATTTTTATGGTAGTTTCAGAGAGTCAGAATATGAATCAAAAATCCAGAAAAAATATCATCCATCAGTTCATTTATCCATCCATCTATCCATTTGAAAATACATTATATAAAAGATGAATTGACTTGAGTCATGGTTTGAATGTCATTGAAGTTCTGGCTCCCTTATGGCATACAGATTATAATCAGTCAATCATATTCACTCACCCATCCAAATCATTGAAATTAGGTGTTCCAATCACTTCCATGGCCACAGGTGTATAAAATCAAGTACATAGGCATGCAGACTGCAAACATTTGTGAAAAATGGGTTCTTCTCAGGAGCTGAGTGAATTCTAGTGTGGTACCTGGCAAGTGTAACAAATCCAGTTGTGAAATTCCATCACTACTAAATATTTCACAGTCAACTATTAGTGGTATTATAACAAAGTGGAAGTGATTGGGAACAACAGCACGTCAGCCGCAAAGTATTAGGCCATGTAAAATCACAGAGCAAGTTCAGCTAAAGCTGAGGCGCATGAGTACAGAGGTCGCCAACTTCAGGCAGAGTCAGACGCTACAGACCTCCAAACTACATGCGGGCCTTCACATTCACACCTAAGAACACTGCACAGAGAGCTTCGTGGAGTGGGTTTCCATGGCTGAGCAGCCATGGATGGGGAGGTGGCAACTCTTGGTATGATTATTTGGAAAAGGAAGAAATATAAAGAGGTGGAGCTCCATGCTAGATCTTGCGTCATGGAATGTAGATGACCATGAGAAGCTGGTGGATCACCCAGAAACTACATGGGAGGAGCTTGTTAATGATTCGGGGGCAGTTGGAACACAGTCACCAAGAACACTATTGGTGACACACTACACCATAATAGATTGAAATCTTGCAGCACTCGCAAGGTCGCCTGCTCAAGTAGGCACATGTACAAGTCTGTCCTAAATTTGCCAGTAAATTAATGAGTCCAAGCAGGCTTTTGAGAAATTGCTGTGGTCAGATGAAACCAAAATGAAGCTATTTGGCATCAACTCAACCTGCCATGATTGGAGCAAGAGAAATACTGAGTGTGACCCAAAGAACACCAAACCCACAGTCAGGCATGGAGGATGACTTCATCACTGAGAAGCCAATTGACAAAGCCATGTGCTGTAAACTCTTTAACGAGAACCTCTTTCCCTCAGCCAAAACATTAAAAGATGGGTTATGAATGGGTCTGCCAACATGAAAGTGACCCAAAACATACAAAGCAAGGCTAAAGAGTGGCTAAAGAAGAAGCACCCAAAGTCATGGAGTGGTCAGGCAATCTCCAGATGTCAATCCTATAGAAAAATCTGTTGATGGAGCTGAATGTTCAGGTTGCCATTTGGCAGCCAAGAAAACTAAAGGATTTAGAGAGTTTCTGTAAAGATGAGTGCCAAAATGCCTCCTAATATGTATGCAAACCTGGTGACCAACTACGAGAAATATCTGGCTGCTGTGCTTGCCAACAAGGGTTGGCAAATACGAAGTCGTGTTTTGCTTGGGGATTAAAATTCTTATTTCACTCAGTTTATGTCTTTTTTGCAATGTGTTTTTTCTGGATTTTTAGTTGATGTTTTCTCTCTCTCTGTTAAAATGAAACAACCATAAAATTAGAGACTGTTCATTTCTTTGTGAGTGAGCAAATTTGCTAATTCAGCAGGCGATCAAATAATTATTTCCTCCACTGTATTGCAACAGACCAATACAAATGGTGCATGAAAGGAAGCACTCATCAACCTGACAATGGTGGCATTGTGGGGGAAAGTAAAAAAAAAACAGCAAAAAGTCTTGTGAAAGCAGAAGGCCTGTTTGTGAGATATGTCCTCCAACTATAATTTAGTTTATAACATTCATATTACTTAATATTTGCAATAAATAACGAATTGCTGTGTAGGCGCTTTCAGTCTCTCTGTACTTTGACTACTTCTGCTACTACTTCTGTGATCCAAACCCAGTGGTTCCCACTAAGTACAAACACATTAAACATTAAGGAAAACACGTCACAAGTAATTATAGTATCATTTTTCATAAAAGTTGAATAATTTCATTGAAGAGCTGGGCACTTTAGCTTTTTGCAAATGTTGCTCAAACAGGAATAAGAAGCACCTGTGTTAAGGTCTACTTTCATTTTCATGTGGTGCACTATTTAGAATGTATAGCAGAAGGATGGTGCATGTGGGACTAACTCAAAATAAACCACAGTGTGTTTATCATAAGCAAAGAACATGTCAGCCAGTGCAAGTGGATCACTGGTGACTCACTGACATGTTTAATATTTTTTGGACGACGACAGAGCTCCGTGGCTCAGAGGAGAAAGCTTTATTTGGCTTTGGCTATGTAGGCAATATTTGTTGCATGAATTCATTGTTGTGTTTTGTCTTTCTTGAGCTCAAACTATTTGTTGATTAACCACATGAGCCATCATATGAAAGAAAACCCAGAATAAATAAATGTCAAGCAACATCTGAAATGTGAAAATATGCATCTTTTATGTTTTTATATTAGTGCATATAACTTCATATATTCTAAGTTTTGTCATTCTTATTTATTAGTGCCAGACAATTAAGGATGTCACCTTGCTGTCTGTTGAAATTTGATTTTTATTTTAATAATAAATATTAAGTATATGATTGATCAGTATCGCTTTCATGGGAGGTGTTGACCAAGACATTTGTCTTTTCTTCTTTTTCGAAATGCTTCTATGGAACATCATAACATGAATGTGCTTGCTTTTTTTTGGCATCAATAACAGCAATGTCTATGACCCGATATGATACTTTTCAACTGCTGTCAACAAAATGCTGAAAAGGGCTAGGAAGAAAACCTGACAAGAATAGCTTGCTAATGTTGAGACAGAAGACGTTTTAACTCATTAAGTCATTGCACATTAGCAGTTTTGCTTGTGTGAAAAATTGGCAACGAATAAAATTTTAATCTGTCAGTTCTCTGGACACCCTAAAATTGGGGAGGGATATGAAAGACGTTTTGATTCTTAAACCGCTCAATAGATCTAAAAGCATCCATAAAATGAAGCTGACAATTTGGAATCATCTTAATTTATAGTTAAAGCTGCAATTTTAAAATAGACAGCCCTCCTCCTGGAGCTCGTCCCTACTCGCTGTTCTAAACCACTCCAGCTACACAAACACAGGCATATGCATACTAAGACTATGCATGCAGATTTTTGGTGAATGTGTTCTGCTTTGCCCATTGCATCACTGTATCCAGTATAAAAGTTGTCAGATTGGCCAAAGCCTAAACACAGGACTCTGTTTCCCTTTTATACTACTTTAGTTGCAGTACTCTGAACGGTTTTTATAATTTTATGTAAAATTACACAAGAACCCAGCTTTAACACAAATGTAGACCAATATAATCTCCAACCTTTCACATTCTTAAGGTGCTCAGAGTCCTTCTAGACATCAGCTTCTCTGAACATCACACATTTTCCACATGTCAAAATCCAGAAAATCCTGCAACCTTGAAACATGCTTGCCATCAGTAAACAGAAATCTAATGTGACCTGACGGGTCACTCATGTCAGTGAAGCGTCTGTGTCCTCGGGGACTGAGAGCCGTAACAGGGCCAGGAACTCGCCTTTGTGTGTATGTGAAGAGCATCCAAATCGAAGGCAGGGATCAAAAGGTTGTCATTGCAGTGTCCTTGATTACATAACAATCGCATTAGGTAGGCTGAGGATCGTTCTTCAGTTTACACATGTACACCTCTGAGAGTACCTTTACTGCGGTGCTGCCTTTGTTCTAAGGTTACACTACATGAGGCACAATCTTTCTGTCTGTCTGCATCAGTGTTGTGGTGTCTTAGATCAAAAGCGCTCAAGGGATGGTGAAACTAACCCCTTCAGATGGACAGTATAGACTCTCAGCAATTTCTTTTTAACACCAATGGGTGTCTGATTCCCGCTGCAAATGGCTGACAGCCTGCTGTCAGATGGGATTAAGAAGAGCCTTACCTGCGTGCAAAAGTATAGAAGGCTAAGAAGAGCTGGATTCTGTGAGCTGAGACTAATTAATCTCTCAGTAATAGTAAAAATGATATGAGACCTGATGTGAGTTCACTCTGGCGTGGAATATGAGATCATTTACCAAAGAAAGATTTGTAGCCCTTGTGTCACCCAGGGATTTTATGAAGTGAAACCAAAGAGATGGCTTTAAAGGGAATTTTAGGTAAAATCCAATGACTTATTTCTTCACCATAGAAATTTGTTGTTGAAGCAGATTTTATTTCCATGTTGTTTACATGCAGTAATAGATCAAGCTTGTAAAGAGGCCACAATATGCTCCTTTGTAGGTTCATAAATTTATTCTGGAGGTTTTCTGGTATTGGTTGACATCGCTTCCTGTTTGAAAAACCGTTTTTTATTCTTACCGTGCATGATGCAGCACTTCACTTCACCGTTTGTCTGAAACGCTTTGTTTTATGTTCTTTCTCTCTAAAGCCTCCGTATTAAACCTAGTCTGCTTTGATTGGTCAGCCAGCTATCCATTATGTAATGCCTTCTTTTCTGATTTTTGCAGACGAGGGAACTGCTGCAAAAATCCAGCACTGAACTATGCCTGGTTCAAGCAGCAGCCTTTGGTCAATTTGAGAGAAGACAGTAAAAATGCGGGTAACAGTGTTGAAACATAATTTTAATCATTGATTCTTTGCTCCGCATAAATTAGGAATTTGTTTTGAAGAAAATTGTGCTTGCTCTACTCATCCTCTGTTCTAACTATTAAGCAGGCATCTCACTGTAATGCACCAAATCTTTGTCTGTATGTTTTGTCCACACAACTCTTGTTACACAACCCAGACTTCAGCAACCACACTTGGCACACAGGTACATGTTAGGTCCCTTAAGGTTCTTATGTATATCAGATATTATGATGTCAAACCACCTACCAACAGGCTAAAATGACTAATGTTTTGCATTTTATTAAAGCATTGGATCATTTTAATTTCACATCACTAACAATTCATTTGTATTGAAAAAAACCTGAATTATGCATTAAATATAATGACACAATCATGTTGCCTGGCAACCACCTACCAAAATGGGCTATTTTTAATATTTATGCACCTGTAACACTTTATAAAACCATCATATCATTTTAATCTCATGACTATGACTTGTAATTTATAGCCACACATTTAAATAGTGTAATATATTGCAATATATGTCATATGTTATGATGCCATAAGCAATGGATTAAAATGAAATTCATATTAATAGATCAGAACCAACATTGCAGGAGACAAAAATGGGCTGATACATTTTCTCAGTGCAATCAAATTTATCACTTTGCCACCAGTACAAACATGCCAAGCAATACTCTAGCATGGGCATGTACTAGTTATGTAAAAAGAAGAAAAAGCAGTACTGACAATACATTTCAAGTGGTGTTTTCTGTGGGAGAAAATAATCCTCTTTGGTATAAACTTCTAACCTTGTACCATTCTATACAGGCAGAAAGAATATATAAAATACACTCAAGAAAAGCATAATATGACCTCTTTGAAAGAAAAAGTCCAGTTAAACATCAACAACCCAGAATTTGATCCATCTGAACAAGCTTGAAAAAAAAAACCTTCAAAAGAAAATGAAACTCACGGCACATTGTACTGACTGCTTTACATCTTCTATTTCATCAGTGAGGTGGCATTAAACCCTTGCAGTAGAGGAGAGCTAAACAAGATGAAGTAATTAAAAACAGAAAGTCAGACCTCATATTCAAAACATGATAGAAATCTGACATTTTATGTTTTTCATATTTTCAGTTAAGAGTTTTTTGTTTTGTTTTTTAAATATACTTTTATTTCCCTTCTAGATTTGATGTTTTGATGCCTGTATTTATTGGTAGGTTTTTTTGTTTTGTTTTTGTTTTTCTCAGTGGAGCTGAAGCTTCAGTGAGGTTTCATTTTCATTCTGTCAACTATTTATTTATTTTTTAATACATCAATTGATAAGAGGTAAAACACAATGCGATGGCAATGCACCTATAAGTAGTATAAGGGGAAAAAAACAGAAAAAGATTCAGATTTTAACGTCTGCCACGTTGTTTTCCTCATTCTCCTCAGTGTTTTGGGGTTTTTACTTCTATGCTAAATGAAGATAATATGACATAACTTTGTTGTGTTTTTTACTTTTTTGAAAATCCACCGTTCACTGGAGGTTAATAGATACTCTATGTAAAACTTATCATGTTTAAAGCAATGTCTTGGTGAGGTAAGCGAATAAAAGAAAATGCATCAAGAAAGTACATCAGGTAGCTTAAGCAGGTGTTAGAGCTGAAAATAACATTGTATGAATAAGCACAAAGAGTTTACAGCGTGTACAGGTGAGAAGATGAAATGTGAGCCGAAAATTCCGGGTTGAGTAATGGAGCTGAGTTTGAAGGCTAAACAGAGGGTAAAATGCTGTGCAGCTGTTTCACAGTGCAATAGCACATGATTCTAGGAAGCTGTACCAGCAACAATTTTCTCCCCCGTCACTAAAAGAGATCGGTAACTGAGAAAAGGAATATGCCAAGAATGTGCTCTTGCATGTGATTGAACAGTCAAAACAGTCCCTCGCTGGATGATGATGATGTGTTGGAAATGTTCAGCTTTTGCTGTCAAATGACCCAGTGGATTTTTTTTTTTTATATTTGTGGCCAGAGGCAGCTGCGTCAGGAGCCCCGCTGTGCCAAAACAGTGGTCTAAATGAAATGAGTGAGGAGGCTTCTTTTTTTTCTGACTCGACACAGATTGTATTACAAGAGTTCATAACAAAATAACTGATTTAAAAAGGAAAAAAAGACACAACATTACAAAATGATTTATACTGGTGTGGGGGTACTGGGTCTGTTCTGAAATTTCTCATTAAAGTGTGTCACAAAGCATTAGGCCTTGTTAAGGCTTGTGTAAAAATCATTTTCATGTACACATTGTAGACACACAAACATTTGTACACATACAATCAATATAATTGGCAATGTTTGACAGAGCAGGTAATTCGTCATAATGGGTGTCTTGATTTATTTTTTCCTTGTAGTCACAGTGCAGTGATTTACTGTTTCTTCTTTGCCCCAGAGTGAAGTTGTGCTGGGAGAGACAGAGTGAAAAGCATGTGGCACGCCTCTGTCACAACCACCATATATATAGCAATTTCTACACCCCTTTAATTTATTTTATGATACCTCCACTTTTTGAGTAGTTTCTCTTCCATAATAACCTGCTATATTTTCAAGTTGAAGAGATTTTATAAGACTAATTATCTGATAACAAGTCAGATTCTCCTGGCTTATGAGATGTTTTTTTTTTTCCTTAGGTGCTTTCTCTCTTCAGCTAACGAAATGATTTCAAACGAGTAATGTCTGATAAGATGAGACAGAAGCCTTGTGGGCATGACTAATGCTACTGAGTCCAATTAAGCTGATGTACCCACTGAATCAAATCACCCTGATATGATCTTGTCTGCCTGTGCATATATTGCCTCTAACTCTGATCACCTGAAAAAATAGGAGAAGACAGAGAGCATCACACATGCACAAATCACTGCTGTGTTAATGGCGTTATGGATGCCAGCTTTTTTTTTTTAGTTTACTGCATCTCATGTCAAATGCTCAATTTCGAGATTTGATCAATTAACAGAGGGGAAGTGCAGGAAACGTGCATACCACAAAAATAAATGATGTGTACTCATGACAGTTATAGGAAGGTGTTCAGGTGGAAAGTGGGTAAATTAATGGGCTGTTCTCTAATCTAGAAATTGTTAGTTTGTAAATGTGCTGAGAGAGCACATTTATATGTAGCCTGCTTCTTGCAAATGCCACCAAACTACTGTGATTCCCTGTAACCGCTGTACCACACCCACCCAGAGTGAATTTATGACTTAGTTAAGCTATCTGAAGGCTGCAACAGCTTGCCAGTGAAATGATTGTTAGTCTAGAGGAAGTCATAAATCAAAAAAGGGTTTGGTTTGTCATTATCTATTAATACTCTGCAGCTCTCGGTCTAGAGTTCTGGAAACAGGCAGAACTCAGACATTCATGCCGTCTTCCCCAAGACTGAAAAATTTCCTCTGAAAGATAGAGGTGAAAGACAGCTCTTCAAAGTTTCCCTGGCTTGTGATTGATTTACTCATCCTTCCATGGTCTGCAGCCAGTGCTGACAGCTCTGGAGGTGGAACAGTGCAGAATGCCTTAATTGAGCCTCATGCACAGAGCTTAATGCTGCAGGCACAAAACCCACACAATTAGGATGGGCTAATGACGTGGGGTGTCGCCCATTATATTTCCAAATATCCTGTAGGGGATTCCATATTTAGTATCACTAAGTCTTAATTAGTGATTAGCGAGAGGAAATGGGGTATTTTGCAAAAAAAAAAAAAAGATTTTCACACAATTCATATTTTGACACTTTTTACATAATATGTTAAAACAAAGAAGTGAATGTATGTAGGTCATTATTTGAAGACTGCAATTTGAATTATTAAAAAGTCTCTCTGTCTTTTCAGAGCCAGGATGATTTGCACGTCATTCACAACAATCAGCTGGGTAAGTCTTTTATTCCTAATTAGTAGTAAAAATGGAAGGTAAAAAAAAAAACTTGTCTGTTTGTGGAGCGTGTATAATTTTTAATATTCTGTGTGTGTGTGTGTGGTTTGCTAATAAAACACTTAAAAGCTGAAGGAAACTGGAAAATAACAAATTAATGTTTAGGAGGGAACTGAAAACCTGAATCACATTATCCAGTACTTGCAGTGCTCAGACAAGAGAGCATAGGCTTAAAGAGTGTGTCCTTATCTGCTGTAGATACAGCTAAGGACACAAAGAAAATTAGTCAACATATACTATGTGTACCACTTTACAGTAATTTCAAATGCTTAATTAAAAAATACAAATGATTTAGTTCCAGATCTGACTGGAACTTATTTTGGACCTCAAAGGTCATTTTACTAGTTGACAATATGTCAACAAATATAGATTCAATCTTATAGACGCAACTGTAGAATTATAACTTATTTACTTTTAGCCTGATGGGGGTTTTTTCATCCATTCATTACACCCCATTGTTCCATTTGTTTTCTACCACTTATCTGAGGCTGGGTCCTGGTTGTAGAGGCTATACAAGGGGTTTCAGACATCCTACTTCCTAGGAACATTGGGGTGAGATGAGATATATAAAATCCTGTGAAGTCTGGGTCTTGCAACAGATTTACTCTGAGCTCCATCTGCATGTACAAGCTCCTCACCCTATCTCTAAGCCTTAGCACAGCTAGCACAAATTTTGTCTGCTTGATCTCACTCTTTCAGAAACTACCTCGAGCTCATGAGAGCAGGTTAGGATGGGAACGTACACTCACTGGGCACTTTGTTAGGTATATCTTTTCAACTACTCAATAGAACAAATCTAATCAGTCAATCTCAAGGTGACCTATTTGTCTATATGTAGGCATGTAGACATGGTGAAAAAGACTTGCTGAATATCAAACCAAGCATAAACCAGACATCGATTAAACACTTGAGCCTATTTTTACTGACCATGCTCAGTTCTGTATGAGCACAGTGTGTCCATCTTCTGATGGCTGTTTCCAGAAGGATATTTACCGTGTCACAAAACTCAGATCATCTCAAACTAGTTTCTTGAACATTACAGTGTACTCAAATGGCCTCCGCAGTCACCAGATCCCATTATAACAGAGCACCTTTGGGATGTGGTGAAATGGAAGGCTCACATCATGGATGTGAAGCCATGAAATCTGTAGCAACTGTTGCATGATGCTATTATGTCAATATAGTTGCTACATGTTAATTGGTGAGTGTAGATCAACTAAAAGATTAAAAGCTTAGCCTTCCTGCTAACCTGTACAATTCCTGCATTGCTGCTGAAGCCACAGCAAGATATCTCTCCAGGTCACGCTGCCATATACCATTACTTTTGAACAGTATAGTAAAGCTTCTTTAGGGAAACAACTCTTCCCCAATCCAAAGGCAGTAATCCAGCATCTCATCCTGGCGGCTTCACATTTGACTCCAAACAGCCCGAGACACTGAAGGTTGTGCTCTGATGAACATTCTCTGCAATAATGTACACTATAATTATAATAACAAGATAATAAAAAGGTTGTTGCACTGGTTTACTGTGTGCTTTAACACAGTAAAAGTTATTTGTGTCTCTACCAATTTTTTCCACGGTATGATATCGCACCTATGAGAACACTGGCTATTTTAAGTACCGAGTAGCGATAGTACAGCACCATGTTATGGAACAAGACTAAATAGTTATCATATTTAGTCTAAGCACGATTTTTCCCTTTACAATCTGTATTTTTTTATTAGTAAACAATTAATTGACCTGCATTTTATTTTATAGGCAAATGGAGTATGATAAACATCCATATATTCCTAAAAGTATTCATATTTGTATGTACTTAATTATAAATACAGGTATTGCTGACTTTGATAGTGGAGTTCTTGTATTCACAGTTTGATTTACAGTATTTTGATGTTACTGCATTTGATAATTCAGATCAGACTAGCTCAGTAGAACTAACCCGTAATTCCAAATGACATCCAAAGGGATGAACTATTGCTTAATATAGTTCAATTTTAAAGAGCGCTGTATGGTGAAAGAATTGAATTGACATTATTGCTTGATAAAATCATGAATAATAAAACCTGAAGTGAATAATATTGGACAGTGTGAAATTTAAATGGCAAGTACTGCAAAATCAAAATAGTAAAATGGGTTTTGCTTATGCCTACCTTGAAAATTTAATCTTGAGAGTTTCGCAGACTTCATAAATAAAGTCCCATCTTTCTTCAACGACTTGACAGCAACCAG
Organism: Oreochromis niloticus; assembly: GCF_001858045.2. NCBI lineage: Eukaryota > Metazoa > Chordata > Actinopteri > Cichliformes > Cichlidae > Oreochromis > Oreochromis niloticus. The sequence goes on from NC_031979.2 coordinate 30,391,544, forward strand.
GAATTTCATAAGTAGAGCAAATAAAAAGATCTCATGCATGCTTTTCATGCTTCAGGGGACTCGCACAATCACCATCTGAGAGTGATTTTCGGGAGACTGCAGAGGAGTTTGGAGCCCGCTTTCTGGACCTCTGCCTGTTCATTCAACTGGGTCACCACAGACGCAAAAGCACACAAAAGCAACTTCATAATGCTCTCATTTGGCACCTCGGCACAGAAAGGAAATACAAACAGACAGCGATCTGAAAAATGGAGCTACACTATCTGGCACTGCCATAGTAATTCCCTTTGTCACACCAGAAAAGCTACGCTCGCCTGCAGAGAATGTTGTTTGTGGGCAGGAATGTAAAAGATGAATCAAGGAGAGGCAGACTCCCTTTTGTTTTAACAATACAGCAAACTTCAGGAGGTCTGACTGGATTGTTTATTTTAAAAGCCCCAGTAACATTTGATGGGTATTAGAAGTCATTCATTTAGCAATCTTTCTTCAGAGGGAGTACAGGGTGCAGAGTTTAAATAAAGTAAATGCATTATATGCAGTATGTACATGCTACAGATATTCATAGTTGGAGCAAAAAAAAAAAACAGTGGGAGCCCGCTGGTCATATTGTGCAATAAGTAGTGCTTTAAAAAATGCAGCATGCAACATCTTAACAACAGATAACTAAATTGTTGAGAGTGTGACCTACCTAAATGCACTGGGTATAGAACTGTTTAAATACAGATAGATGCTTAGATGTGCATGTTCCCCATCAGTTTCCAGGGCTGCAAGTCTCTCCCACTGCGCTATCACCGAATGGAATCTGATTTTTTTTTTCTTTTTACTCGGTTAAATGTGTTCTGCACATTAATTTCCAAGGTTTTGTTTGGGCTTTCATTGAAGCTCCAAAGTACCATCATAAATCTATGCCGGCAGGAGGACGTGTCTTCAACTTATCGATAAAAGTGAGCAAATTTCGAAATGAGACTATTGTATTACATTACAATAGCGTTGCGTCTCTCGTCTTATTTTTCTTCTCTTAATCAGTTTGTATTGAAGTCAAAAAAAATTGTTCAGCATGAAAAAAAAAAAATTAAACATCACAACAAGCCAAAGCTTGTAAGTCCTTTATCTGTCTAGCTTAATCAATTCAGTCATTTCATTTCACTATCACACTGCTAGTCCAAAGAGGAAAAAGATCAAATAGATAAAACGTGCGTTTTATATGCATACTGGCACAGCAGAGAAGTCAGACTTATGAACAGCAATACATTAAAAAATCTCCTATTAAACAACTTCATAAGAAGATCACGTGCATTGTTTGGGCTGTTTAGAAATACAGTATCAGGAGGTAAAACATCTGAACAAGAATAACTTTTCTGCCTTACTTTTATTAGGTAGATCCAACGCAGTGTTTATAACTTACATACATGGCTAAATGAGGCAGTTTTGACTAAAATCTATCCAGGTCACCACTTAAACCATAGTAATGCATTACTGACTTTACTATTAGGCTAATTTTAATACCATCAGTGGAGATGTGTGAGGTTAATTAGAGGTGTCGCAGCTGGCTGCTGGGGCATGATTTCAAGATTTATTATTGTAGCTCGTTTCTAAAGGATACTGAGAGTAAGAAGTAAGAAAAGCACATCTGACTTCATAAGAAGTCATAGAACTTTTCATTTGAACTTTTGTCTTTTTTTCCCTTCTATTAGGGACACATTAATTAGCAGCATATTATAAGAACAGAATGGAAACCTTAATACAGACATCATTAATTACATTAATATAGTCTAATGGTACCTTTGCTGTTTATTTGGGTCATCACCAGTATCTGTGTGTTTTTCTAGTATAATTCTTTAATTTTCAAGATGTTTATTAAAATGTTTGACTTTAGAGAAATGGTACATACCAGAAGTTTAAAGTTGATATAATAAATAAATAACCTTTAGATTGTTTTTTCAGGGGATGTACCAGCATAGGGCAGATGTGTTTTAAATGTAGATTTAAAAGTAAACTGTTATATAGTCGAGGTTATATACTAACTTTATTCTACATCTCCTTTTTCAGAACAAAGCCCAAATGCCAGAATTTAAATCCAATTATCACTATAGCAGTAGTTAATCCTAGGAGAGCTGTGTTACTGTCCCGTATGCAGCTATATTATATTTATTCAGTGGCTCAGAGCCAGCCCCTCCAGGCCAAGAGGACACGCAAGAGGATAGAATGCATATCAATGTTCACAAGATGTTGACTGAACTCCTTTTTCTGACTTTAGTATTTCTTATTTTCCTTCTCTTTTTCCCTACAAACACTGCTTTGCTGCTTGCTTGTGACAGTGCTCTATTGTGTCTGTCTTTTCTTTATTCAAATGGTAAATGGCTTGCACTTATAGGTCTTTTCTTCTTAGAAGTACTCAAACTGCTTTGCTTTGCTGCTTTGTGTCTCGTTCACTTTTCCACATACTTACAATGGAGGTGCAGTTGTCATGCAAGGTGCTCACCAGCCACCGGGAGCATCCTGTTTAGTATTTTGCCCAGGGACACTTGTGGAGAAGCCAGGGATTAAATCTCTAGCCATGCGATTAGTGGGAAACCCGCTCTAACACCTGAACATAGCTGATGGCTTTATTTCATTTAATTTAAAAAGCAATTTAAAAATCAGGCAACCATCCTGAGAAATAAAATCAGTCGTGGCATATATTGCCAAATAAGATATGAAAGCAAACATATTCCCAAAAATTCAGCTTTACAGAAATTAGAAAAAAAAATGTTTTAAAGTGATATCTAATCCCTTCTCTACTCATTCGATACTTTAATGGGTAACGAATGGGATTCATAAGCAAAACCTGGAATCTGTTAAGCGTTAATTGCCTGAGCTTCCTGAATTATTGATTCTAAGTGAGGTTTAAGGATTGAGTTCAGCACTCATTAGTCTTTAGCAGAGTTGTCCACGGAGTCAGGAACTCCAGAGAACCTCTAATGAGTGTGATTATCACAGGTTGGATGCAGCTTTTTTCAGCCTGTCCTTTTACATGTTGTAATTTCTGTGTGTTTCTGTTTTACTACTTGAAGAGATGTTTATAAAAGATTGCTTGTTTCCTTTCTTGGCTTTCCCATCATGCTTCTACCTCATGCACAGTCTTTTCTTTCCAGTCTTTTTGTTGTTGTTGTTGTTTTTCAATGCAAGTGACTCCCTATCTTTGTCTGCTGGCTTGCTTCCTCATTCCACTCCCTTTCTGTTGTTCCCCTCTTTGGCATTTTCCTCCCTGTGTTTTATTGAGAGATATTTATGATACTGACCTTTTCAGCAGTAAGCTAAAAGTTAAATACACCATGCTCTCTATTGATCTTGTGCAGGGCAATTAAAAGTCTGTATTAATAGAGGAAGAAGGGTGATAGAAAATCATTTTTACTTACAGCAGGGGCCTTTGCCACACTAGATTATCACCTTTCAAGAAGGTAAATAATTTTTATTCCTAAAACTCAACGGAATAAAAAAAAAAAAAGAGGGTGTATTCATCTTGAATAATAAATCCTGGACCTGGTTGGTGTTGTGGTCATGGTTAGTTTGGACAGAAAACTGCAACACAGTTTGCTCGAATGAATTTTGTCTCTTGCATTTTGGACACGAGGAAGGGAAAGATGGAGGGGATTTTTTGGGAGATAGATGATTCTGGGCCATCTTGTCTCGGGGAGTCCAATGATGTGAGTCACTGGAGTGTAGCAGGTTTTACAGCAGCACAATCAGCTGCTGGATGGGGGGTTTGGCCTGCTGAGTATGGAAATGAGCTATTGACATCCTCTGTCATCTCTCACTATGTGCTGGCAATGAAGAGCTCTGAATCTGTCATGGCAGTGGTATTGTTCCCACAACAGCCTAATGGCCCCCTCCACAGAAGCCCATCCCTCTAGATCTTAGCAGACTTTTGTCATTGAAATTGCACTGTGGATCTGATTTCCATCTTCTCTCAAACATATAAGCATATTTGTATATGTTCACTGCCCCTTGCCTCGAACGTGTGTTTATTTGACTGTGGAGATGGAAATACTCGGGGCTGAGATGAAATGTTTCTGTGACAGTTCCACTGACTACACACACCTGCTCTGTGACACTGATGGAAATGACAGAGCTGCAGGAGAGCCTAGAGGTCAGTGTGCTCTCAGCTCCGCTGCCACTTGGCAACATCTGCAATCCTGCTCTAAGGAAGTGTCACTATTGATTTGTGTCAGTGAGGTGACAACACAGCACGGCCAGGCCACTACAAGAGCACACGATCTATATACAGCCGTGTATCTATCTCTCTCTCTATGCCCTCCTTTCCGTGTGCATACCTAGAAATACAAACACTTCAGCCTTGATTCTTTAATCAGCCTGATCATACCCTCTTATGCGCAGAGATGCTGAAGCAGTGAGTACACACGAGACTCGAAGCCTCCCTGTGGAGTTTTCCACAGATCAGATGGTGATGGCCTTTAAAGAGTGGTTTCATGAATTGAGAAAAGCATCAGATCAGAGAGAGAGAAGGAGGCAGAATTCTCCAGTGTTTCATTTCATCCAATATATTTCAAGGCTGATACAGTCCTTTTTTTTTTTTCTTTTTTTTTTCTATGGAGTTGCCTCTGTGGAATGCTGAACGAGGGGAGATAAACGAATACTGCTTTCTAGTTCCATCGACCTGGCAAAATAAAATCATCTGCACTGAGGGGACTAGGGCATTGGCTTCATCTCCTCAGGAACCTTCAATCTCTTTCATTCAAGGCATATTATTTTCAGCCAAGAGGGATCCTTTCATAATTTAATTTAACTGCAGGAAAAAGCACTGTGTTGTGTGTTTCGCACCAGGGTGCAACGTCACATCTTGGGCCTATTATTAAATGGATGAATTGACTGCATACTTTCACCTCTGGAAATTCTGCTATTAATACAGCTACTACTGCTAAGATTAATAGTACTTTTTCTGTGACAGCTGTGAAAGCAGCACATCCAAACAACCATTAAATGCAACTTGTCAAACTTCCGTAGTCACTCTGAAAGCTACGACCATGACCAAAAACACCCAAGAAAACATCTGACATCCTATCTAAACACACTAGAAACTGTTTAAAAAAAAAAAGCAGGCTTGGTACTTAATTTATATAGTGCAAAACTGCATTACATGTGAAGGAAAGGAAAGAGGAAAACTGGGCTACTTGGATGCTTTTTAACTTTGCAGGACGCTGTGAAGGAGTAAGAATGGTAAAATCATGCCGAGCTTTTTTTTTTTTTGTCCTTGAAACAGTCAGACATTCCTGCTGTAATAGGGCCTAAAAATACCTCCCATTTGCCAGATAGCACAACAACTAACAACCATCTCCAGCACTTACACTCTCTTGGCACAATTGCCCAGCAACAATATAGCAATCAATTAGAAATCGTACATGTGAGCGATCACACCAGCCACCTCAACCTAGCCGCAAACCTCCAAACACAAACCACACACAGTACATTTACAAAACGTGTAACTTCTTCTCAAGTTGAATCTATATAGATCTAAGCCTAGAGGCATCACTGTATAATCTTGCCTGCACAGTGAAAAGTGCTGGCTCTGAAGGCATTGTTTTAGATCTCGGTCCTATAATTACGTAAAGGTAGATGTATCGATTGTATCGAGAGAGTATACAAAGGTGATTTTTACCTGAAAGGAGAAGGACGGAGAAAAAAAGAGATGAAGGAAGAGGGGTACTATTATAGGATTTTTCCTCTTCCCCTTTTCTCTCCATTGTTTGATGATTAATCGAAACCCATTAGTGTGGACTCGAGAGCAGTGAATTCAGTTTTAATTAGTTTCTTTTTTTACCCCTCATTCTCCTTTGCTTTGACGTAGGGTACGTGTTATCTACACAATGAGGGATTGGCAAACTGCTTATCTGATTTTGCTGTTAGTCTCCTGCAGCTGGTATTATTGCTGTACTGTGCAGTATCAAGAGACCGGTACCTCACTTGGGGCTTTAAAATGCACTGCTTTATGTGAAACCATATGCGCACGCACGTACGCGCACATTCATTTAACGAACTCAGCAGAAGGACATTTAGAGGTGGTGTAAGGGTATTCACTATGTAAGCTCAGCTCAGTTGAGGTTAGATCTGTTGGGAGATGGACATGCTGAGGTTTAGCAAGTAATCTCCCCCATTACTAGGGCTCCAGGATGAATGGGATCTTTGTTATGAGCTGAGCAAAGCAGCGACACACCCACCAACACTTAATTAAAAAGATTTGACACAGATACTGTACTCTGACATAGTGTCTGTCCCTGACCCCGATGCTAATATCCAAACTCAGTATGGGAATAGGTTCAAGTAGTGTAATTGAGGTGGAGGCAATCCATCTAATCCTGCCAATGTCAGCACTCGCCATTCTCCTTTTTTCCTCGCACAACTGTTCCGAAGGGAAGACTGTAGACCTGTCAGCGGTGACTGCTACTTATTTGTTTTGAAAGACTAAAAAAATACACTTTCTCAACAAATGTGGGAAAGCATCGTTGGAGAATTCCTGCTGGTAATTAGAATTCAAGACGCAGTGTATTCTCTATGACTGTTTAAATAAGTAACTAATGGAAACGGATAAAGCACGTTAGAATTATTTGGCACAGACTGTGCTGTTTGTTTGAGCTCATAATAAGTAAAAGTGTACACAAGAACCCTGCACGTCCAAAGTTTCTGAGGTGCCAGTCATAACTCTTACACCTCCCCTGTTTCTCCTTCTTACTTCACCTACCTCTGAGCTTTAAATCCTTGAGAAGCTTTTGAGTTGTAACAGTCATTCCAGCCAGGTGCTGCAGACTCTATTTGATGTGATGGACAGCTTACAGGATTTAGGAGTTGTCAGCTGTAATTGTACAGAGCTGGACAAAATGACAGGGTTTTTTTAGGGTTTTTTTTTATTCCCTGCCTCTGGTCCTTTGGTCTCAGTTTGATTGTAGTGGTCGTGAGAGCCACAGGCTTTATATGGACTTGTTTGTGTAGCCAATGTCATTCTTCACTGAGCTGTGTCACTATTACTAGCCTGTAAATAGATTTCACATGAAGAGGAACGGCAGCTAGCTGGGTCAACAACAAAGGTAGAATCTAAAGGTGTTGTCAGCAGTCTATTCTATAGCTTCTATTAGCAGATTTCAAATGGACATTATTGAGCTAATCACTTTCTCTCAACATTGGCCTTAACATCGTTGGAACAATACTTATTTCTACTGATTTTGCAGTTGTGTAAGCCAGCTAGAAATGAACAGCTGGGCTGTGTCAACCTTTGGGTGTTACAGCACCTCAGAGAAAGACTTCTGACTGCTAATCTTTTATTAACTAAAACAGTCTGGGATGTGACATTTACATACTCTCTCCCCAAGCCAATTAAGCTCTTGATGTCCTGGTTATTATCACCAGGCCAGTAATGGATATTAGCAAAAGTCACCTCTGTTATTCAGGCTGTGGCTCTTATCTTGCCTTGCTTGCAGAAGGTCATCGATTGCCATGATCCTTTTTCACAGTATGTGAGCTGTCACACATTTTTGTCCTTTGTGGTCCTCCAGACCTGCGGGAGATAGTGTTCGTCATCCAGAGTCAAAGCAACACCTTCCATGTGAGGCAGGCAGAAAGACGGAGAGAGGATTTGCTCAAGCAGGCACGCGGTTTTACGGAGGTAAGATTCAACGTGCACGCGTTTTTCCTATGGTGGTACATTTTAGTATAAATATGTGTTGATCGTGACATCAGCTTTCAGCATCAGTCTCATCTGAATATGAGTTCTTTCTGTTTATGTTGCTGCAGGGTGTCATTAAATTCAGTTAAATCCATTTTTCATTTAAAATCTACACACTAAAGGGTTTAAACATAAACACTTTGCTAAGTGTTTACTAGTTGCGACGTTACTCATTGCTCATCAGATCAAATAATAAATATTAGTAATTCATGGTAGTTCCAGATTAACTTGTAAAGTACTTTTAAATTAGAAGTATGAAAGTGTCGTTTGAAATAGTTTCTCATGTGCTTTTAATATTTTATTTGTTATTGAAATCCAGTGAGTTGTCTGATTTTCACATGTATCACTGTGACCACTACATACTTAATAATCATCATCAAAAGTTTGTTTGTTTTGGGGTTTTTTTTCATCATTTTAAGGGGTTTGTAAACTCCCAGTAAGAACATCAGCATTATGTCAGCCTGGCTTTTTTTCTTCAAATCTATTCAGAGCAGATTTAATGTAGTGCAATGTATGATATAATCTATTCAGTTAAATAGCCAATGCGGTGTTGCTAACAACAATATTACATTCAATTAGAGGACGCAATCACTCGCTGTGTTTATTCTATTAAAAGAATTTTTTTCTTCCTCAATATTCTTGGATTGGTCACTGAGTTGGAAACAATATTGTCTCAGTCTCCTGCTCAGTGCTATGTATCTTGTATCCACAGTATTGACTAACTGTGCCAAATTTAGAGCAAGTCATTTTTTTCTGTTTCGTGTTGCCACAGTAATATAAATAAATAAACTAATAAACAATACAAGCTAGATGTAACAAAACATTTAAGAAGAAATTTATACATGGAGGGAAGCCTTACAGCACGAGACAATTAAGACACAAAAATTAAATTCTAAATGAAAACAGCAAAAGTGGATAAGTGTAAGAAAATGGATGGGTGAACGGATGGACAGATGGATAGATGATATAAAATTAGCTCAAACTGGAAGCAGTGAGAAAGCCCACTTCTAAAAACATGTCTTTAAGAGACAGGGAGTTTGTCAATTTGATCTCCTTAGGGAAGTTGTTCCAGAGAGTGGGTGTCCTATCAGAAAAGCCTGGTCACCCTTCGTCCTCAGCTGAGAGTTGAGATGGCTAGCAGGGCCTTGGTCAAGGACCTCAGATTGTGGCCAGAAGATCTTAAATATCTTAAATATGTTGTAGTTTGTTGACCCAAACATGTGTATAAGGAGTTTTAGAAATTGAACTGATATTGGTAAGTCTCCTGAGTTCCATAAGGAATGAGGAGACAATAGAGTTGACATGCCTGTTCAAGCCAAGGAGCTTTGTCGCAAGATTTTTAAAATATTGGCCAAAATTCATGGACAAACACCCAAAGATGATGTGTTGTCGTATATGCTTGCCCTCCATCAGGACCACTAAATAAAGATTCACATAAAGATTACATCAGTCTTATTTATATTTATTAAAAGAGGTTCTGTGCCATCCAGCATTTGATCATGGATAAAGTATGTTGAGTTGATGAATGTCATTGGGGTTAAAAGAGATGTGCAGCTGCATGTCATCTGCACCGAAGTGGAAATTCACACTATATCTACAGATGGCATGCCTCAAGGGTGACATGTACAGAGAACAAAAAAAGGTCCAAGGACAGACCCCTGAGGTACTCCATGGGTCGTTTTTATAGAGGATAACCATGAAATAATAATACATTTTAAAGGCATTTATTGAAATGTCTTTAACATTGTTAAAGACATTCCAATAAATATTTTCCAGCATCACTGGCAATCATCACTCTAAGGAGTGCAGTGTCTGTGCTTTGGTTTACTCTAAAACCCAACTGAAGCGTTTCAAAAAAGTCTGTTCCCATTTTAAAAAAACCAATCAGTTTTTCAGCAACAACTTTAAATCCTTAAACCCTTCCCTTGAAAATTACTGGAGCCAGTATTGTCTTCTTTTTTGTCTCATCTTTGTGTGAAAACAACCCCAAAGGCGCACACTACACCACAAGAATTACAAAGTCCAAAAATAAGAAATTAGAGTTAATGTCTAATTAAATTTTTATAGGTCAGATTTTTTATTGCATGGTTTGATAACTGGTACGCTTTAAAAATATGATTCCATGTTTGCTGTAATAAACAGTGGCCTCAGTTTATGCAAGACGACAAGACTTGTCACGATGAGATTTAGTTACACTAATCCACATCAAGTTTTATGAGACGAGACAGACTTGCCACATCATGTTCTGTTTGCATTTGTGATCTCAGAGATGACTGGCATTTTAGCATCTGTTGCATGCAATTACGCAAACTAATTTCAGAGCCGGCATCTTCTTAAAGAGACATCAGTAAAGGCTTAACAGCTTTTTAAAGAGTTATAAGATTTGTGATAAATCAGAATTTTGATTGAAATGCACAAAAAAAAAAAGCTCAAAGGAGAGTGAATGCTACTGCTACACAAAGGCTGCACATTCAACACGTTAACACGTTAAAATTTAATGTGGGTCTGTATGAAACATGATTTAACCCAAAATTAAAATCTAGTAGAATTTATAATGTCAGATAGAAAAACTGCAAATCCAAAAAGAGGGAGAGAGGACAATGGAAACAACAATTTTTCTCTTATATGTATATTTTTTTTTCAATAAAACCTTTTATTTCATTGTTTACCTTTACCGTGTTCAGTTTTTAATTCCATGACTTAATAAAATGTTGTAGCCCTTTGCTAGTGCCTTTAATTTTAATTGTAATAAGCAAAATAATTCTCATTTAATAAGTCCACTAAATGAAACAACAAAAGAACATCTGTATCTGTAATGGCACAGCTTTTTAAATTCCTTTTAATTGAATGCCAAAATTGACAAAGCAAAATTACTTCACTGCGACAAATCTCTTATTTTTAATGGAAAAAAAACATTTTCTTGTGGGCGATCGTGGCTCAAGAGTTGGCAGTTCGTCTTGTAATCGGAAGGTTGCCGGTTCGAGCCCCGGGTCCGACAGTCGTTGTGTCCTTGGGCAAGACACTTCACCCGCTGCCTACTGGTGGTAGTCAGAGGGCCCGGTGGCGCCAGTGTCCGGCAGCCTCGCCTCTGTCAGTGCGCCCCAGGGTGGCTGTGGCTACAATGTAGCTTGCCATCACCGGTGTGTGAATGTGTGTGTGAATGGGTGGATGACTGAATGTCATAAAGCGCTTTGGGGTCCATAGTCCATAGGGACTACTAAAGCGCTATACAAATACAGGCCATTTACCATTTTCTTATCTGAAGCTGCTATAGTTTAGGTTTGGATAAATCCAGGCACAATCATCTTTGAGTAGTTGGTTAATGACAGGGAGTGATAGCGGCAGTGATGAAAGCAACTACCAATAACCACTGTTAGGAGCAAGGAAAGGAAGGAGCACTGGTTTGCTCCATAATAAAAACTTGGCGCTGTGTTGACCCATCCATCCACCAGGATCTCACAGCAAAAAAAGTCAGCTAAACTTTTGTTCCGATATGAATCAGAATTTACATTTTTCACTCTTTTGTTTTTATGTTCATGTCTATAAACAGACAGACTTAAACATAGCTTAATAAGGTATCTACAGTAGTCATCCAAGTAAGGCCTCAGTCACACACCCCTAGAGTCTGACCAGTGCCTATGGCAACATGTGTATTTCCTGACTGACTGGCAGCGAGTGAAGGTTGGAATTTTGCTCACTGTCCACAGGGGAAATCGTTTGCAAAGAACTGCACCAGAAATCTCTTTTGTCACTAGTGAATTGCTGCGGTCCCCTGTAGTTTGTTAGGAAGATGCTGACTTGTCTGCAAAGACTCACTATTTCAACTCATTACATCCCTGAGTGTAACATAAACACACTTTGACTGGCCTTCAGAGTAACAGTTGTGCCATACCACTACAGCCAAAACAATTCAGAAGATGCAAGTTTTACTTTGAAGGTGAACATTCTCTAATTCCAGTTTGCATCGTGTTTGTATAAAAGATTCCAACTTATCTGCAAACTACTGGTGACTGTAGTTTGTATAAAACAGGAGCTTTTCGGTGCAGCATCATATACCTCTTTGAGACCAGTTTCACATGTACTAGGTAGCTTTGAGTGCTAGGTAAGATTAGAAAAGCACTATACAGTGGTCCCTCGTTTATCGCGTGGATTACGTTCTAAAAATAACCCACGATAGGTGAAGTCCGCAAAGTAGCCAACTTTATTTTTTACAATTACTATAGATGTTTTAAGGCTGTAAAACCCTTCACTACACACTTTATATACTTTTCTCAGACAGGCATGAACATTTTCACACTTTTCTCTCTTGTTTAAACGCTCACGTTCAAACCTTCGTAGAAAAATAAGTCCAGTATTATAGAATGAAACCAAAGGCACCTGCAGGTGTCTTTGATGGTGCAAAACATTTCGTCAACATTGTTGTTTGTTGGGGAGAAACTTGCAAACATACAGTACAGCACTTCAGAGTCACACTGCTAGCGATCGAAGATTTATGTAAATTTGACAAGCTGGACGCATTCTGTACTGGACAGGAGACACAGCATGAGATTGATAGACAATGATCTACAGCCAATCAGGACGCAGAACACAATGCGCTGAAAAAAAGCATGCACAATTGCACACACAAAAAATCTGCGAAACAGCGAGGCCGCGAAAGGTGAACCGCGTTATAGCGAGGGACCGCTGTATAAGAACCAGTCCATTTACCATTGAGCAGTCCAGTTACCAGCAATCTGGAGGAACCCTCTCATCAACCAGTGATAAAGTATACACATTTCTGTTAGGGAGTACACATTTGTCCCTCACCATGAGTAGTTACTAAATGATCACCAAGAGAGCTCTCGCCTCTATGACTGAGGTCCAAGTTCAGTTAACATATTAAAATATTTTCATTTAGAATAGCTCCTAAAATCATCAAGTGGCAGTTTTTGTGAAAGCTGTTTCTGTTTTGCAGGATCCTGTTTTGGTGAATTGCTGTCAGAATAAAAATATGCCGAAACAAAAGCAGAAAAGGTGTTCGAATAGCATGGATAAAATGTAAACTCCAATTGATATTACTGTCTGCCAGCCTATCATCCAAAGCCAAACATAAGTTATAACCAGCTGTCTATGTCTACAGTCACACCTCCGAGGCACATCACAGAAATTCTTATAATTCTAACAGTCTTACAGGGTGTTATAGAAACAGTGAAAGAAAGCCATCAAAGCCAAAGAGACTTGCTAAGATTGTACTTTTGCTATTTATTGTTATTTTACATGTATACAGTTCTGTGGAACAGAAAATTAAATGTCATGAAAATATCTATAAATCATTTTTTGAGACACAAAAACACAGCAACGATAATGCAGAAGAGATAACCTTGGATCGTTTTGGTAATGACGTTTGGATGTAGGCAAAATGTTGTTTTAGATAATTAAATAATTAAAAGCTGACACTGTTTATCTAATTATGTGAAGTTTCAGGGTCAGTTAACTGGAAACTTTCTGATATTTCTGTTTTATCCTCATTGGACTCCTAAAGGTTGTGTTGCACTGATTTACACACAGGAACTTGTGCATTCTGTGTCGGTTCACAGCCCATGTTCCTACAGTCTGACATTCTGCCTTCTGGGAAAATTCACATTACATTTATAGTGTTTTTGTCATTTAGCCAATGCTTATATCCACAGAGACGCGCTGAGACTACAGCAAAATGCGATTAAACTAAAACCTTTACCAGCAGTAGTGTAATATGCATGTTTTTTAATGCTTTCCTGTTCATCACTGTAATAGCAATTCATGCGTATAAGAAGCCACAGTGATGAAAATTTGTTCGTATGAAAAATGGATTTTCTTTTCAACTGCAGTCCTTATTTTTACAGGTGGCTGCTGGATCTTTTTTCTTTTCTCCAGCCCTTATTGGTTAAAGCTTCCTATGACTGTATTACAGCCAGGTCCCACTGACCCCCATTATCTTCCTAGTCAGCAAGCAATCAGTGTCCTGTTCATGTCCTCGTGAGGACTGACTCTTATCTGTTGATTAGCAGTTTGCAGCTCGCGCCCAACTGCTATAAAACTATGTCTGGTCTTCTTGAATGCCTCTTTTATCAAAAGAATGTCGATAGCTCTTTGAAGAAAAAGCCCTCGTTTTGAATTTGCATTATTATCTGAAGATGATGCATCTTTGATTTTATTTTTCCCCTTTATTTTTTCATGGAACAACAATGGTGTAAATGTCAAGTAGAGAACTGTTTAATAAAACATGGCAGATGTCAGACGTGTGATCGTTTTAAGAGTAAACTTGTGTAATTTGGTTAGAGATAATAAACCTCAGCTGACTAATAAGGATTAATATGTATACACAGTGTCGGTCTCATCAGCTAAATCAAACATGCTGCCGCTAGACAGAACGACTCAGAGGAGACTGTTCTCCCTGACTTCCTGCATGATGAGTGGACCATGCTGTAATGAACCACGGGGTCTTACGCTCTGCTGCTTTGTTTTCCTCACAGTGTGAAATGAAACATTGGCTCTCTCAGACAATCCTCACACAATATCTCAGCTCTGGCCACTCAAAAGGAAATTTTTATTTAGAAGGGATTGTAGGCACTCTACGCATCCTGAAATATCCTGTTCTTGTTTATTTCTTTCTTATCAAAGTATATATTTTAGTGTAAGGACAGGAAGTAGCAGCAGCAGCAGCAGCAGCTCTGGACTTAGTTTTATAGTTTTTTCGTCATGTTTTTTCTAATGCCACAATCAACTGATCTGATACAGTGACCATCTCAAAAGACAGAAATATCCTGATTTCTCACCATCGTTGTTGGGAAAACTTGATGTTCGTTTACGTGCTTCAGCATGATGATTTCATTTGGAATATTCTAATGAGCATATCCAGATTCATGAAAATATGATGAGAGGTTTTACATGTGCAACACAACCCAGATACTTGAAAAACCCAATTATAAACAGAGTAGTTTAACAAATGCATTCATCAAAGTGACAATATTTTTGTGAAATCATTGACTTACTTATTGATTTACTGAAATTAATAGTAAACAGTAGCTGTGCTGTGCAGAACAGTAAAATATACCAGTCTGATTTGCAGAATTGTACACAGTACAGTATTATGGAAAGCTGGTAATGCACAGTTCAGTTTTTCATGTTTAGCGTCTAAGGAGCTAGACTTTCTTGTAATTGGTCTTAAGCAAGAGTTCTCAGGGCTTTTTGAAGGTATTCAAAGTTTGTCTTTGGACATTGGATGCTTTTTCATTTATTTTCAGTCCACTCCTTGTACCTGACCATTTTCTTTTTCTTTTTTTTTTCGTTAATCCACTTAATGCTGACCTATGAATCATTTAGACATAAAAAAGCCACTCATGTTGTTTCTACACATAACAGACAACTTAGCAAAGAGCCAATTTGAAATAGTATTTTTAGGCATTTTGTTACTTGCAGCCTGTGCCAAAAACACATTTGTTCCCATTTCTTTGGCTGAATCTATGAAAAATA
This sequence comes from Oreochromis niloticus, assembly GCF_001858045.2. Classification (NCBI taxonomy): domain Eukaryota; kingdom Metazoa; phylum Chordata; class Actinopteri; order Cichliformes; family Cichlidae; genus Oreochromis; species Oreochromis niloticus. The sequence goes on from NC_031979.2 coordinate 30,406,749, forward strand.
CCAAAGATAATACAGTTTGACAGGCAAAAAATTGTATTTTTGCACCAATAAGGTGATCCTGAAAAGGGTTTTAGCTAAAAATTTGGCATATAATGTAGTCTGCCTTTTTTTAAAGAAGAAGTGGAAGATCTAAAAAATTAACTACATCAGATGAATGGTACCTGAAAGTCATGCCCTTAAGAAATAGGAAAAAATCCACCAAACACCTTTTATGGGACCTGAGAGATAAGTCTGACCTGTCAGTTAATCCATCTGCTGTTTGCCGAAATGTCTCAATGGAAAAAAGTGAAATTTTTGGTTCAAATTGTCATTAATATGAAGAGAATATGAATGTGAAGAAAGATGTACAAAAGTGAGTGTCTAAGGGCATCTGGGAGTGCATTTCATCCAGTGGTGATGGGGTTTGTAATTGTTGGAATTATAAACACAAATAACTGTAAAAACAGAAATCAAATTTCGATCCACCATACAACACCATGTGGAAAGCATCTGATTGGCAACTTTTTGACACAATTTTTCAGCATGACATGCACAACACGCTGCCAATAAGTACAAAAAAAAAACTACACAATGGAAACCTATCAATCATGGACTGGCCTCCCCAGAGCCCAGACCTCATTATTATTGAAGCAGCGTGGGATCATCTTAAAAGAGAATGGAACAAAAGGCAGCCAATATCCAAACAAGAGCTTTGAATGTCCATCAAAAAGCCTGAAGAACTGTTCCTGAAGACTACCTAAAGAAATTTCAAGAAAGCCTGTCTAAGAGAGTTCAGGCTGTGTTCAAAAATAAAGGTGCTCAAATCAAACAAGCTCGTTAGAATGATGCAAACTCTGTTTTTGCCTTAAATACTGCATTTCCATGATTATTTGTACAAATTGCTGAATTTTTTCCAACTATTAGATATAAAAAGAAATGAAGGGTATCTCAAGACCTTTCACACAATACAGTCTGTAGGATTTGGAGAAAATCAGCTGAAAATAATATAAATAAATATAGGAATAATATAATAAAATTAATATAGGAATGAAACTTATATAGAATATAAAAAATCTGTTAATAGAGGGAATGGAAATTCTTATCTGTCGTTTGTGTTTCTTTCAGAAACAGCCGGTGGTTTTGCTTCTTCACAGTTTATCAGAAAATGAAGGCGACTGGAGCATCCTTCCTCTGCTGCCTTAGTAAGTATCCCTGAACTGGTAATGATTGGGTGTAATTAACAAACTCAGCTTTGTGCTGAGGACTGCATATGAGAAACACTGTCTTCTGTCAATTTCCACTGAGTAAATTTGAAATTTTGAAGGTAAATTTTGATGTTTCGAGGACATTTTGTTGCCACATTTGTGCAGAAGCCATTACTAACACAGTAACGGTGATTTATTGCTTCATTTTATGATAAATACCTTCTTAGTGTGCATGTAGGTGTGACAACAGGTATTCAGCGGTATGAACAGCATGATAAAGGCATTAGCTTCAGTTGTCTGGATGCCTGAGCCTTTTTAAAAATCAAAAATATGTCTTATGATTGTTGTTGTTTTGGGGAGGTGTGTAATAGCATCTAAATGTGTCCTCATCATCCATGGCATAGACTTGTAGCATAGAATATTCCCAGACCATTATATAGAAAGGCTTTCCTCCCTGAAAGAACTCAGTGTGCTTGTGTTGTTTTTTTTGTCTTTCTGTCCTCTGGGGAAAATGTTGTGACTGCTTTGATCTGACTGGGTCAGGAGCCTCAGCCTCAGATATCTCCTCAGACTAGACTGAAGTGAAATGTTTTTATTATTTAACTCTATATATTTCTGCCTGCGTGTGTGTCCTCAGCTTATCGCATTCCTTTGGGAAAAACTCTTCGTGGATTGTATTTCTTGAGGAAGAAACAAACGTGAAGTTGATTGCCCTCATCAAAGTCCTTGCAAAAGTTGACAAAAATAAAGTAAGCGTAAAATATTTTCTCCTAATCTACATCTGTCTTTCTCTCTCGCACTCTCTTTCTCTCTTGCTATTCAAGAAATTCATCAGTGAGACCAAAGCTTCCTGTTTTCATTCCAGCTTAGCCGATCATTGCTTCAGTTATATGAGATACAGTATCAGGTTGGCTGCAGCTTCTTTGCAACAGTCGAGCTGCACTGAGCACCACCAGCTCACAGCGTAACCTGTCAGATATGTCACTCCAGTCTCAGCTGTAGACCTAATTTAAGGCCTGTCCCCCCACTCATGAAATTATTTTTCATCTATATGGGTTGGTGGAGTATGCCAAGTATAAATATTGAATGAGCACTCCAGAAATTCATGCATTGGAATTGTCATTTCTCTTAGTTGAGCTCAGCAAAATAACTTTCCCCTTCAGTTCTTCATTTATGAATGATTTAAATAACACAAATTTGTGGCACATTTTTAACATTTGTTTTTGAGATTTAAGCTGTTTGTAAGGAGTTCGCTTTGCCTGTGCCCTTGGATTGTCATAAAAGGCAATTTCCACCCTGCGTGGGATTTCAGTTCCAACTTAGGGATCATTATTGAACGCATCTCCGCAAATTCATTCTAAAGCGAAGCCAGCAACAGATACGACGTCCTGATGACTTGATTCATTACAACATGCCCAAAGGCAAAATCTTCTCTCTCAGGTGTTATAGCTTAGTAGGGTCAGCCTCATGTTAAGTCACAAAATTGGATTTCATATCAGAGTGTTTTAAGCAGCGAAGGCTCCTCACAGAAATGAGTTGCCGCTTTCCAATTAACTTCAACCAGTTAGGCGCCAGAGCATGACAGTAATTAAACACAGTGCAACTTGTGATATACTGTAGTTGCAATTTGTGGATTTGTTTGATAAACTAAATCGAACAAAGAAGAGAAGAAGGTAGTTTTGGCTGCTCCCCTATTTACCGAGGGGTTGTCTCAGTGGCTGGATCCGCATGTTGATTTGCCACAGATTTTATACTGGATGGCCTTCCTGATGCAACTGGGGTAATATCCAGGGCTGTGACCATTACTAAGAGTGCACTAGCCTGTGACCACCTGTTGCTGGGCTTGAATAAAGAAAAGCAAGTGTTTAATTAAACAGACTGTAGCCACTCTATCATCCATCTACCATTCCCAAGGACTGCTACTCCTGCTACTGTTGAGTGATGGTCAGATTTTAGTGAAGCTTACATGCAGTGACCTAGTGGGTTTTCACACATACTCTGCTGAAGGTTAATGCCATATTTGTCATTTTAGAGACATTTCCATTTTCACAGCACAACCTTCACAAACACTACTTAGAATTTAAATTTCACCACATTTCCACTCCTGATGTACTGAATAAAATTCAGAACTAACCATTTAGCAAACTTGTTACCATAAAATACATTTTTCATGCACAAAATGAGAGAAACACCAAATTATATTTATTCCTTGAAATATTGCTTTGCCACACATGTTGCCCACCACATGTATTCCTGATGATCATGGTCTTATTGGTCATAATCATGGAGTAGTCCTAATGGTTGACTCCCACATTGGAAAGGCGTGGTTGGGTTGGGGTCTTCTTATCTCCATTATGCTAATAGAAGAAATATAGTCAGTGCTACTCTGATGCATATTTTCATGCTTTTTATGGCCATGGTTACTACGGACCATGTAGTCAAAATACCCTTGAATCCTTTTATTAGGTGATCAACCAGATTACTTTGTGGCCTGGGTTTGTGAGCCCCGTTGATATCTTAGTGAATTTTAATTATTAATTCTCATTATATTTTGCAAAACAGCCAATCAAAATGTGTCACTTTCTTTATATTTCTCACACATTACAGTAACTTGTGATTTATGATGGGTCATGAGTTGGTTAAGCTACTACAGCATTGACATTCTGATTTAGACGCATCCCAGTTTGGTCTGTCTTATTGATATTAATGGTTCAAATAACATATTAGAAACACCTTTACACAAGTCATGTTCACAGTGAGCATAAAACTCAACACAAAAAAGTGGAAACTTCACGAAGGAACTTTTTAACCTTTATGAAAGGCAGGATTTGCAGCAGGGGTTTAGGCCTACTGGTGCTAAGATAAGCTGACTGGCAGCTAACTTTATTGTAAAGATATGAGAGGATGGTGTTGATCTTCCTAACAATTCTACATCAGAAGCATGAATATGTTTACTGAACTGTTGGACAATTCCTTTTAACTCGATCTACTTCAGCTCTAGGGGGATTTTCTAAAACTGTCAGATTATTCTTTTTCCACCAGATATGTCAAGAACCATGATCAGAGCCTTTGTAGCTACAATATCTGTCATCTTTGAACTTTGCTCAGTGAAGAAATCTAATTATTTCCCCGAACAAACCTATTCACTCGAAATAATTTCAAAGATTTTCTGACAAGTGCAGTGCGAAAATTTAAATTAGGCCACAAGTGCAAATTTTTCTTTTCATGATGTTTCACAGCATTTTAATGGGAAAAACAACAAAAACTTTTATTTTTAACATAGTGAAATGTGTCTCTTAAACTTATTTATCAGGAGTGGTTTCTGGGTAAGCCCCTCTTTGATGAGGAATCGACCATCATCCATCATTATGCCTTTGCAGAGAACCCCTCCATCTTTAAATATCCAGACTTTGCTGCCTCTTGGGCCTTAAGCATCCCCCTAGTTGTTCGGTGAGTATGTGCAATAAATCTGTAAAACTGAATTCTTCAGAAAATAAGGTTACATCACTATCACGTATATTTACACATACATTTATGTATTTACTATTTATTTGCTGTGTGTTTGATTTCAAAATCTGATTTATTATTTTAGGCTTGCAAAGAAAGTGAAAGAGGAGCCACTTAAATCTGACTTCACTATTGACCTTAAACATGAGGTAAGATACTATGCAAGTCATGCAGTTACCTTCTGGGCTCTTTTGTATGGAGCGAGATCACGAGCCTACTGGTTTGCAACCATTTTCTAACAGCTTTTTTCACTCTCAAGTCAATGCCAGCCCATTATAATTTATTTGCGCAAAAAGAGCAAGGCATGAAATTCATCTAACCTTGAAGTGAAATCTCATTACTTTGGAGAATTGTCATGGTGCTGTATTGAGGCTCTTATTTTTTTTATCACTGAAATTCAGCCAGAGAGGCGTCTAGGGATTTTGTTCAGTAAACACAACATCAGACTTATCTGGCTCAGTCTGAAAAAAGGTGGTGCAGCTAGATCTCTTTCAGTTGAGTAGAAATATTACACCTTCTGCCTATCTTATATAAAAAAAATATAGAATTCTGAGTTTTCTTTTTTTGTTTAATGAAATGTGTGCTTTAAATATTACTGTACATGTAATATGTTGCATGAATTACAGCAGTAGTTCATTGCTGGTAAGTTTACAGTTTCTGTATTTTTCTGCTACTTTAGACAGTTCCAGACAGCACTAGCTGTCGCATCTCATGACACATTCTTACTCTGTAACATCTCTGTCTTCTCCATGCAGAATATTTAACTTGAAACCCAGATTTTCTTCTTCAGAAAGAAATGCAGTAATACTCACCAGCTCTCAAGTCTCCTCTACTCTCTCCTCTTCTTAATCTTTTTTGTTATTCGGCTTAAATAGTGAATATGCTCCTTGTAATTTTCTAAACTGTTCTTTTTACTATAATACAATATAGTACAATAATAATACAAAAAGTAGCACAGGTTTATGTTTTTAATCAGTCATTAATGTCTTAAGGATTGCATTCTGTCCTTAACTCATAAGCTTGACCACATGACTCTGGATTTTTTCAGGTTGCCTTGTATATCTGGGACAATGGGAAGGGTCCACATCTCACTGCAGTTCCTGAGCTGTGTACTGTGCCAGAGGACTCTCCCCAGGCCAGCCACTGTGCAACCACTGTGAGCAAAAAGCCTCCACTGTGTGTGAGTATCTGCTCTGTATTTGGATCAGTTTGATTGTCCTCAATTCCCAGGAAATGGACAGGGAGCAAAATTAAATGGCAGCACAAAACAGAGGATGGTTCGCTGTGAGATATTGGCAGTCATGTAATGATGTATGATGGCCCTCATGCCCGAGGTTGAATCCAAGCCACTGTGACATTTCACGGTGAAGTGCTGCTTTTATACCGCATACTGTGCAACCAGAAAAGATGGAAGTCTTTCATTTGTTTTGCCAAATTAATTCAGATATCAGCCAATTGTGAAGCAACATCCTTTCAGTTTGTTGCCAAAGTCAAATCAGATTTTTTATTCTGCATTTTTCTTCTTATATCTAAATATTTTTCTATGTATTTACTGTCAAATGTCAAACATCAATATGCAATGCCTTTTTTCAAGCTCACACATTCCTCTGTCTGTGTCTTAACCTGAACTCTTGCATTATATTTGAATATTTGTTGTATTTGTCATTGAAACATAAATCATCATGCACATTTATTGTGTCATGAATCTGCAGCAGATATTTCTACCGTCTAAATTGTGCACTGGGGAAACATGCAAAACACGAAAGCAGTTTTGGTTTTCTTTACAAGCCTCCATTAGGACAGTTTTTTATTTTTCGCTGTATCTGAGTGGGAGCCAGTGAGTGGGTGTAACTAATGGAAAAAAAAAATTGATTAGGTCAGAATGTAAGTAAGGTCTGTAGAATTTCTACTGAAGCTTAATCATACTTGCTGGGATAGATTTTTTGTGTTGGTTAGATTTGCTCTAACTGACTATGCTGTGCTGAATTCTAAGCAAAATTCTCCACAGGATCTCCAGTGTATTTATAATGTTTGCTCAAGCTGAGAGAAGTTTGGTTTGTGAACTTATTAGAAGGGTATGACATTCTTTAGCCTGCAGCGGTTGGTTCCACACACACCATAAATTGATCAGTAATACTAGTAAGAAGTGATTGTTTGGGATGGATGCGACTCGAGTTTTGTGGAGAAGGTGAGGCGAGTTGAATTTGAGATGCCAGAGCTGGCTGCTGAGTGTCCCATTTCTGAGTTTTTCCATTTTAATTTTTCATGATTTTCCCTCCTGGTTTTGACAGAAAAAACAAAAATTGAATCTGATCTGATCTTTTCATTTGTTATTCAAATCACATAGTGTATGTGCATTTGTGGTCTTGAGTCTGGTACATGTTTGCTGCAGTGCAAACTGTCAGATTTATATTCATGTGGTTATTACCTCCCTCTCCACGGAACTTGCCATCCTCATAAAACGACATTCATTTAAACGGAAAACAGGACAACAAGCCAAGCAGCCAGCAGAGAAACGTGAAGGTCACAGGTTTAATAAGTATTCAGGGAGAAGTTTCCATTCAGACAGAACAGGAGGGGATGTATCGTAATCGGACAGTGAACGAAACAGTTGTGAGACAAATTGGCAAGTGGCTTAAGAGCAGCACTCAGCTGCAGCGTCGACAAAAGAATCAGGAGCCTCAAGAGGCAGATTTAAGATGGCAAAATGATTACAACCAAAGTGGCAACGACAGCAAAGCCTGTTGTTTTTATTTTAGGCAATAACTAAACTTATTGTAGAGCGGTTTCTATCAAAATGCTAAACATTTCAGGGCAGAAGATTGTTCAAATTCCCACCCTACAACAGTCGTTTTCAAAAAAATTAGTAAGACAGGCCAACGAATAACAACGAAGCCTGAGAAGAAAACTGATTGGGAGACGTGAGACCCAGAATAAACAAAATCTTAGTATCCTTGAGGTCTGTTTTTTTTCCTTTTTTGTGTATGTGTGTCTGTATTTTTTATTGTGAAAAATAGGTTATGTTTTGGACCGCTCAAAGTCCGTTTGAAGAGGCCGCTTTTAGCTCTGCTCAGATTGTGATGAGCATTTTTCACTCGTTTCTGACATTTTATGCATAACGTAAAAAAGCAAAGAATCTCTTTTCTCCAATAATATTTAAATGTACCTTGTGTGTCTTTTAGTTTGTATTTGTAGCTCAGGCTTCACGGCACAAGAGATCTTTACATTACGTAGCATTTTGTTTCATTAATATTGTTGAAAAAGTAACAGTTTGTTCAGCAGCTGATGATGTTTTTAATGTGGCATACATTTTTAATGCACTCTGTCTGAAGGTGATTTAGTGAATTGTTTTTGAGAAAGAAATTGCCAAAGCGCATTTAGATGTTCGTTTTTCTTTCATTGCTTTCTGTCTCTCACATCATGTGGTTTTTTTTGTTTGTTTGTTTGTTTGTTTGTTGGTATTTTTTTCATTTCTGAGACTACAGATGCTACAAATGAAAATTGAATTCATTCCTGCATCCCTTCAAATATGCTGCACGGTTTTCAGATACTGTCTGTCTTTAGTTTCAAAAGGAGAACCGAAGGCAACTAGAAGGACAAATGACCTTAGACCATATGAAAGGAAAAATCCAATTCTAATTTCACTTTGAAGATATGAACTCCCACTAATCACTTGGACATTTAATATAGCCTGGAAACTGAGTTTCAGCTATTTAGCTGCAATACATGTCGAGCTTCAGGTTTACTTATATGTGATATGTGTGCTTTTTGTCTTTGACTCATGTCTCCTATTTTTATCAAAGGGGGACCCTGTAAATAAAGAAGATATATTTGTTGCTGTGAAAACATGCAAGAAGTTTCACAGTGAAAGAGGTGAGTCATTCCCTCTCATACCAAATCCAGACATGATGAACATTTTCCCTTTATACAGCACATATTTTTGTCCTCTTGCTTTGTCATAATTGATTTGCTTTGCCTTTGACCTATATGATTGTATGAGCAAACTCTTTCTGTAAATCTTTCCATCACTGTTATGTCTAGACTGATAAAAATACCTTTAGCTATACTTCTTTCTGTGTCTCCCTTATTGCTCCAAATGCTCAGTCATCCAGCAATGCCACTTACTGGCACGCACTCCCTAACATTAAGCTATCTATAGTAAATGTACTCCACTTTTAAACGGATAAAACTGTTGCGGGTTAAGTCAATAGATCAAATTTCAAATTAACTTTAGATGGATCAGACAAATTGAACACTATACGTAAAGGGCGTCACTCAAAAGTAATTCCACTAATTACCTTAATTACATTTCCTTTGCCAAGCAGCTATTATCAGTTTCAAATGCAGACAAGATGAAAATGAATATTGGATTCAGACATCAAAGGTTAGCTTAGCTACGTAAAGCAAGAGACATGAAAGTGTATCACGTTTAATTTGAGATGTCAATCAGTGTGAAGGCTTTTTAATCTTCTGTAGCTGTCGCGATTACGAAGACAATGAAATACTGTAGGATGAACTCTCATTAGGGGTGAGGAACAGAGCCTCAAAACTACAGTGGCTTGCAAAAGTATTCGGCCCCCTTGAACTTTTCCACACTTTGTCACATTACAGCCACAAACATGAATCAATTTTATTGGAATTCCACGTGAAAGACCAATACAAAGTGGTGTACACGTGAGAAGTGGAACGAAAATCATACATGATTCCAAACATTTTTTACAAATAAATAACTGAAAAGTGGGGTGTGCGTAATTATTCAGCCCCCTGAGTCAATACTTTGTAGAACCACCTTTTGCTGCAATTACAGCTGCCAGTCTTTTAGGGTATGTCTCTACCAGCTTTGCACATCTACAGACTGAAATTCTTGCCCATTCTTCTTTGCAAAACAGCTCCAGCTCAGTCAGATTAGATGGACAGCGTTTGTGAACAGTAGTTTTCAGATCTTGCCACAGATTCTCGATTGGATTTAGACACCAGACAGGTCAGGGATAAAGTTATTGAGAAATTTAAAGCAGGCTTAGGCTACAAAAAGATTTCCCAAGCCTTGAACATCCCACGGAGCACTGTTCAAGCCATCATTCAGAAATGAAAGGAGTATGGCACAACTGTAAACCTATAGACAAGGCCGTCCACCTAAACTCACAGGCCGAACAAGGAGAGCGCTGATCAGAAATGCAGCCAAGAGGCCCATGGTGACTCTGGATGAGCTGCAGAGATCTACAGCTCAGGTGGGGGAATCTGTCCATAGGACAACTATTAGTCATGCGCTGCACAAAGTTGGCCTTTATGGAAGAGTGGCAAGAAGAAAGCCATTGTTAACAGAAAACCATAAGAAGTCCCGTTTGCAGTTTGCCACAAGCCATGTGGGGGACACAGCAAACATGTGGAAGAAGGTGCTCTGGTCAGATGAGACCAAAATGGAACTTTTTGGCCAAAATGCAAAACGCTATGTGTGGCGGAAAACTAACACTGCACATCACTCTGAACACACCATCCCCACTGTCAAATATGGTGGTGGCAGCATCATGCTCTGGGGGTGCTTCTCTTCAGCAGGGACAGGGAAGCTGGTCAGAGTTGATGGGAAGATGGATGGAGCCAAATACAGGGCAATCTTGGAAGAAAACCTCTTGGAGTCTGCAAAAGACTTGAGACTGGGGCAGAGGTTCACCTTCCAGCAGGACAACGACCCTAAACATAAAGCCAGGGCAACAATGGAATGGTTTAAAACATATCCATGTGTTAGAATGGCCCAGTCAAAGTCCAGATCTAAATCCAATCGAGAATCTGTGGTAAGATCTGAAAACTGCTGTTCACAAACGCTGTCCATCTAATCTGACTGAGCTGGAGCTGTTTTGCAAAGAAGAATGGGCAAGAATTTCAGTCTCTAGATGTGCAAAGCTGGTAGAGACATACCCTAAAAGACTGGCAGCTGTAATTGCAGCAAAAGGTGGTTCTACAAAGTATTGACTCAGGGGGCTGAATAATTACGCACACCCCACTTTTCAGTTATTTATTTGTAAAAAATGTTTGGAATCATGTATGATTTTCGTTCCACTTCTCACGTGTACCCCACTTTGTATTGGTCTTTCACGTGGAATTCCAATAAAATTGATTCATGTTTGTGGCTGTAATGTGACAAAATGTGGAAAAGTTCAAGGGGGCCGAACAGTTTTGCAAGCCACTGTATATTATGATATTGCAAGAAAATTTGCAATATTTCTGGCGATGCAGAAACAAAAAATACTGAACAACAATCACCATTTATGAGTGTCAATAAATGAAGGGCATTTTCAATTATGAGCTACTGTCATTTATCACACATTGCCTAGTTTGAAGTGTGAACCTATTGAAACTTGTTGCCAGCGGCAGCAACCTTGTAGTGCAATAGCAGTAACACATAAGTCAACACCGCATAAGTCAAATGTAAGCACAAAAGTAGCCTGGGTAGTGTTCTTCCTAGAAACATTAACTACAAGTATAACTGACTGCCTAGCACTTTAACAATAACTAGCGTCATTTAACTTGCATGTTGTATTTTGCGTTGAGCTTTTTTAACCAGTTTAATTCCATTCACTGTTTGCTCCTCCTGATGCTCCAGTGATCTTAGGTTCAGGCATTTGGGTCACACATCATCCGCTGTAGTCAACGGTGTGTTTTTGCCTCAGGTGGTGAAACAAGTTTGTTTCCATCTTTAGTGGGAACGGTTTTCTTACATATTTTCCAAAGTACTGTGCTTTGTTGGAGGTTGTTGAAGTGGGTTGCTTTCAACGAAATTGTGATTGTAAAATTGATTTCTAAACAAGAAGGTAGCACCTGGAAGTAGCCTGTACTACCACAAAAAGAAATCCGTATGCAGCTCTGTTCTTAAGTGGACTTTTTTGTGGTTCTGCACTGATTTGAAACACAAATAAATGCAGAACCATCAAGTCAGTTTTGTTGTTTTCTATAGCTTTCATTCTGTCCAAAACATAAAAAGTCAACATGAGTTGACAAAAATATAGAATGAAATTAAACATTAAAGAACAGCATGTTACCCTTCTTAAAAGCAAGTTGAAATGTGGCATGCAGATAGTGTAGTATAATACTTTATTTTTACTGTGATACTCAGTTTATTCACCTTTCTCTTTCCATTTGCTTTTAATGAAATATTTACACAACTTCTTAAGAACTACAGAATCTCATGCCATCTTGTAACACAGTCTCTGCTTTAACTGTGTTTTAATGTACTGGTATGCTTCAGTTTAAGTGGTATTTGTCTGATAAAATACCATTTCATATCCTCAAGAGCCACAGTTGTCTTCTTTTAACAGCAATCCATGTGTAGGTTGGGTTTGCTGCTTCACTCTGTGTTCAACGTTTTCTTTTTAACCTAATGATTGTCTAAAGCAGTCAATATCTGACCTGAATGATGCCTTTGGAATATACTTGTTTGCTTTAGCTGTTTAATGTGGTAATGTAAGATACATGTGTGCTTTGAGCTTGATTGTACTTGATGTTTCTTATCAGTTCAGAACCTGTACAGGCACTGAACACAACTTTTTTGTTTTTTGTTTTGTTCTTTTAATCTTAAACTTGCCACTTTGATTCATTTTTGATGATCTATGAGAGATGAACACAGCCTTGAGCTGCTGATGCTGCTGTAGATGTCAGGGTATCCTGTGTTTCTCTGCATTAATACTCTGCGACTTTAACAGCCCAGAAACTTTCAAATATCCAAAAATTTATGAGTCCTATCCTAATAAAATGTAGAGGAAAACGCTGACCTTTGACATCAAGTATTAGGTCAGCAACTTGGTGCTCACTGTGCCTTATCCTACCTGTGATAGCTAGTTGAAACGCAGCGTATAAATAGAATGAAAAATACAGATACAGTAATCTGCTATCTGCAGTACCTTTCCACTGCCAAAAGCTGCAGGTTTCACAGTGCTACTGGGCATTAAGCACAATGAAGTTAAATTATTTCTGAAGCCTGACAAAAATCCCCAGAGTCAAAGCTCTGAAATGTAAAAGTAAAGGGAAGAAACCCTTTATTTTTCAAGTTACTTTGAAAAGTTTTGTGATTTACTTTGGTGTAACTAATCATATGACTAATCAAATATTGAATGCCAGTCATCCAAGCCAGAATCAAAAGAGGCTTTTCCCCAAGTAACAAAGGAGCACAGTGTCGGTACATACTGAATTAATCTAATCTGAACAAAGTGGAAGGATTAAAGGGAACATTGTTTATCATTTCACTATCCTTAATGATTCATCTCCCTAAATAAAATATTTACTTAAAAAACACAGAATATCAGAATGTTTTCATTTGGTCAGAAAACATTGCACAGAACATGAGGTCTGCTTGTTGTGAAACTCTGAACACAGTATTGATTTTTCTCCTTCTATCTCTAGTGCCAGTGATAAAAAAGACTTGGGAAAAGGACGCCTTATTTTTGGAGTACTACAGCGATCATGCTGATCCTTCAATACCAACCATTAATTTAGGTGTTCCAAATACTGAAAGGGGTAAGTTATCCTTTCACAGCCTCACTTGTCATCACACCAATCATCACTTGTACCAACAGATACACTTACTGGCCTAGTATATTGGTCCAGGCTGAACTGACTAATTAGGCTTAAAAGTTATACACCTTTCACCACCACATGAAGAGGATGTGATTCAAATCCAACATTTCAGGAGAACTGGAACCAGAGTGAGCTGGAGTACTTTTGTTAGTGGGTATTTCAACTTTTCAGCATAAAAATCCATTTACTGTAAAACAGTGACATGAATAAGACTCTTCTCAGTTGGCAGCAGGAGTGTGCTGCAGTTTTTCTTTTGTAAGACTTTTATATTTTTCTTTTAGAAAACTGGCTTTGTGCCTTCTGTTTGATATTGGCTTTAAGGAGCTTCTCTTGACCACTTTAACCAATAATCCCCCACTGACTCTAGGACTTAAATACTAGCAACCCTTTTATGACTAGTCTTTGTTCCAAATATTTGTTTTAAAGCTGGTGGTTTCCTAAAGTTGGTTTATTTAATCATTTCACCAATGTAGCAGTTTCAATGTTATGCTGTCGCACTCCTTACAAGCATTTAATTCACAAACAAGTGCTGTTTAAAAGATCTATACCCATTTCCTTTTCTTTTTTTTCTTTTTTTTTGAAAATGGGTATACATCATGTAAAATCCATCCTGCTGTACTGTATAATTACTTATCTGTCTTCAAACATGCTTAATTGGAGTTTTGGATGTCACTGCCCCTTTAAATACTTAACAGTTCTCTACTTTAAATATTTAACAGTTCTCTGTCCTTTGGCCACTCTCCAGAGTATTTAAAGACAGCCTGTGTGCAACCACTCATCAAAAAATCTGGCCTCAATCCTTCTGACTGAAAAACTTAAAGAGCAATTTCAAAGTATTACAACGAAACTTGTATAGGCAATTGTCTGTCTACAGCTTCTAGAAGCATTGCATCAGAACATTTTAAAAGTTTTTTAGTCAGGTTTAGTTTAGTCAGCTTTAGTCAGACACCACAGATTTTGTGCTTAGCAAGGTAACAGATGAACTACTGATACCAGTCACTGTTCTTCTCTGATGTTACTTGATGTAACTGCAATATTTGACACCGTAAACATTTCGATGACCAGACAGAATTTTTTACGGTGACCACATTGCTGCTTACTCTGTACTGTGGAGACCCTCAGGGGTCTGTACTGGGCCCTGCACACTTGTTTTTTTCCAGTGCTATGCCAGTGACACATTGTTCTATCACTCCAATAAAACCAAAAACCTGTCCAGTCTTACAAATTAACTGATATTAAGAAATATTTTCCAAATTTTCTAAAATTAAACACATTCTTATTGTTGTGTCGCACAAGCTTCATCCAAGTATGATTCTTCCCTTTTCATTTATGAGTTTATGTGAAATCAGCTGTCAAAAACCTGGTTGTGCTTTTTAATTCTAGTCACACCCTCAAGAAACATATAAGCAAGGTCATCCAGTACTGCTAAGGAATATGATCACTTCTGCATTTTAGTGAAACTCATTGATTGTTATCCATGCCTTTATTTCCTCTTGGTTAGATTGCTATGGTGGTCTTTAAACAGGGATCAATCAGAAAGTACGAAATAGACTTCAGATTGCAGCAGCTTTCTGCCATTACTTTTACAACTGATTTTAAGATTTTACTTATTACTTTTAAAGTCCTTCACCACCTGGCCCCAGAATATATACTCAAAGTGATGTTCCCATCTTAACCAGTTCAGGTGCAGATCCTCGGGCACGATTAACTGTTCCCACCAACTGCTTCAAGGCAAAAGGTGATTGAGCATTTGCTGCTAGGGCTCCTCAGTTGTAAAATGATCTACCTGAAGATCTCTAGCTGGCCTTGTCTGCGTCTTCTGTTAAACCGCTGCTAGTCTCATTTGTATCATTAGGCTTTTTATATACATTTTAACATAGATATATATCCTACTTCCATCTTGTTCTTTTAACCTTTAGGTTATGTATGTTAATTGTAATTTATTCTTTACAATGGAACCACCTCATTCTCATTCTTATTTTGATGTTACACTCGAGTGTGGCCTATTTCAACTGATATGTAAATTGTTTTTATCTAGTTTGTTTGTTTATTCTGTGTTTCTGGGAAGCACTTTGTAACACCAGTTTTGATAAGTGTCATACAAATGAAAAGAATACAGTTTTTGAGCATAATTTTTCATTTCTGAGAAACATCGGCTGTTTCAAATGCCCGTTTACGTGTTTCAATTAGATCTCCATTTAGAGCTTGGATAGGATAGAGTAGCATAGATTCTGATGTCAGTAGTGAGTGCAGCTACAGAAACAGGTTGGTCAACAGGTCATCCAAAGCTGATTCATCTTCTTTGTTTCTTATACAAGCTAATATTAATGTGTGTTTTCCCTTCTGGGCCCCAAATTAAATGTAAGCACTGATTTCTCATGTTAATTTGAAAGCATTAGAAGTGGTGCCTGAAAGATGTTGATCTATTTTGTCACTTAACTTGGTGTGAGTAAGCCAAAATGCTTACATCAGACAGGGTTTAAAAGTAATTTCTTAATTTAACTTAATTTAACCAACCTCATTTAAAACGCTAAACAAGATTTATTTGAGTGTGTAACATTGTAACATGTCACATGTGTACAAACAAGCAGGTACTTTATGTGAAGTTTGGAAGAGTATTACCAAGAGTACAGAAAAACAAAAAAAAGGTGTAAACCAGGAGAAAACAGTTCAGCAGGTGTTCAGTTGTTACCAACAACTGTCTACACTTTTAACAAAGCTCAAAGGAGGCTCCCGCAGGAGGTGCACCAGACTTGATTGACTGGGAGGAGACTCTGGGGCAGACCTGGTTTCTCTGCTAGAAAAATACATCCTCAGGTGGACTGAAAGCCTTGCAATCCCCCAGGAGGGTCTTTAATCCAACAACATCCTCAAGCTTATCCTAAGGGAGAAACTGGAGGATGTTGTTGAGTTAAATGATGCAGAGCTGGTCTACACATGGAGGGATGGATATATTTATTGTTGTTCTACCAAGAACAATAAATAAATGAAATACAATGTAGTGTGCATTGATGTAATAATTATTTTCAATATGGCTTAGTCCGATACTCTTTGCATCTACCTTCATCCTTAAGCTTCCTTCATTTCTGTGTGAGCAATAAGGTCTGTTTTGTTTGTTTTTTTTGCAAAATAAGATATCTCAGCTAATTTATTTATGGTCCTTCATTTTTATATCAAGGATTTATCTATTATTTGTAACTTTTAGAGATATGCACAAAATTTACTTATTTGTATTTAATTCATCATTGCATCTACGGTGCAATGATGGAACAAGAACCTTTCCAGATGTAATGTAATCATAGTAATGTTAGAGAATTATGGAATGCATCACACTGGGTATGGTAATGGGAAACGTGCACAAACATACAGTACATAGACCTGAAGAATGCACCAAGCAATCCAGGGTAGTTTACAAGAACGGTACAAACTCTCTGCTTTGGTGCCTTTCTGATTGCTTCAGGCAGAGTCCATTTGAGCAAAAAATTATTCTACAGCCTCATAGCCATCGGCACACAGTGACACCAAAGACTCCGCGTTCTGCACTTTAATAAGATGCTGCATTGGCTGTTGCCAGTTTAACTCCACTGTAGGTAAAACTTGTTGTTCAGAGAGATCTGTTGTAGACCCGTGCCTCCTTTCAGTTACTGTCTCCAGGCAGGTTAGTACTTTTAACAAGGATGTCTTTTGCAACCTCTCAGTGTATGGATGTAAACTGCCACTGGCTACTTGCTAGTAAATTTGTACTAGTATGATGCAGATCTGAGCCTTCCAAAGAACAAAAGCCAACCTTCTCTAGCAAAGTTACTGTCTTATCAGTGCAGTTTGGTGTTGATATGCAACCCCCGTACTTGAGAGCCGCCTCATCTCCACCTCCTCGTTGTAGATAGTGGCAGGTCTCACGCACTTCTTGCTCTTAAACAAATCCAATACGAGAGCCTTTGCTTTTCAAACACTAAACAAATAGTTCCTCTGCACTGTCGATGCTGTCAGACTTCAGACTGAAATAATTTTGATTTTTTAAAATCAAACTTCAACAGAAAAAAAAAAAATGGTATATGCAAATCAGATTAAAGGATTTCTGGATTTCTATCATGCTGACGCCTCTGTTGGTTCTGTGACTTGCATTGGGGTTTAAACTAACTCCGCAAGAAGAATATGTAATTCTTACCTAAACAAACCTGCATCTTGTTAAATTTACTTATGTGGATGGGGAAAGAGCAGAAGTATACATCTCATAGTAGTGAAGTCTTAAATGCACAAGTTCTTAAGGTGACATAATTGGTGTACTGTTGGAGGTCGTATGTGTGAAGAGTAAAACAAGGTGACAGTGGAGTCCCCCGGTGCTCCCTCAGTGCACTCAGCAACTTATTATGCATTGCTAATGCGCAGCTGTTTGGAGTAGGGCCACGTTATAGTGAAAGTAATCCTCTTTCAGTTCCCTTGAAACAGTAAAACCACATCGATTTAGAAACAGTAAAATCCAAGAGAAATCGTTAAGCATGCCACTACCTGATGTATATGGGGAGTGACTGCTTAGGGGTATTTGAAAGTGTAAAAATGCTCATACAATACTCAGTCATGTTGAATTCATTGATGGAGATGTGATTTAAATCTGGAAACTGACTTTTTTGTTTACTTGTTCTTTTGTTGCTTGTCAGTATCCACAATGAGGAGGTTTCTTACCATAGACACCATAGCATATCATGTATTACTGATGTTGTGTTTACTGAAATGTTTTTTTGGGTTTCCAGTCAGAACAACGTCTGAATTCATTCAGACCAAGGGAACATGATCACTATATAAAATCTAAAATATAAACATGGCTAAATACACTGTTGATAGTGTTAAAAAATATTGGCCAGTGCTACCCAACAGCCTCCTAATAGATGTATTTATGGTATACATGTGAAGAAATACTAGGTGTTTTTCAGTAAAGCTGACCTCTGACCTCGAGCTGACCTCTGATCAAGGCCACTGAGATTAAAACCCATCCAAGATTTTTAGTAGCTGCTTCTGTTGGATGAATTTAGAAGTCCTCCATCACCTCATTATCACGTTATCAAGATATAAAATACAAAATCAGCCGTTTACAGTTGAGGGGTAAAAACTAAGGTGCTGCCTACTGTAGTATACACATAGACGTCATCTAGCCTAAAAAAGGTAATGAGAAGTTGTCATTAAATTTTAAGGCTGCTATAACAGATTTGCATCATCTGCTTCCAATCAAATACGTAAATGGTGGTCTAAATCTACAGTTTGTCTTAGTTTTAGTGGGCAAGCAAGAATAAATAAAAATGGATAATTAATTGCAGAGTGTGGAAGTGTTCCTTAGTCTAGTGGATCTGATCTTACCTAAAGATTTAGATCATTTAGGTTAAAGAACAGTTGTTTAATTATTGCCCAAAACAGAACTGATATTTCATGATTGTTTCTCTCTAGACAATAGAACATGGGGTAAGGGCAAGACACCATTCACAGTCTGCAGACAGCCAACCAGACAAGCCTGCAGCTGGTTGTGTTCTGACAAAAAACTCAATCTGAAGCTGTCAGGATTCTCATTGAGTTTATTCTTTTGCATAAGTCAACACATTACCTTTATTACCTAAAAGAGTACTAAGAGTTGGTATGATTTGCCCCCTGAGTTTTACACCTTGTTCAGCAAAAGGGCAGTGTTGGCCAAGTCTTTCTCCCAGGTAGTCTAAAAGAAAGTGCCTCCTTCCCTTCTGCTGCATTCCAGTTTGCTTTTGGGAGGCAACAATCTAGTGATGGCAGCAGTCCACGGTCCATCATCAAGGCAGGGGCATCTTCACTGATTCTGGTAAACAGCCAGATACTTAAGCTACTGTCAGTGCATAATGTCAGTCAAACAGAACTAATAATAAGATTTACATCCTGGAGGATGTACGGTAGATTGGATTTCCGCAGTGATTTGAGTGTGATGTAAAAGATCTAGTAAAAGACTTTAAATGAGATTGCCCCAGCCACAAACCACGACAACAGAAAAAACCCTCACTGATTTACAGTATCTATATTTAGAAATATGCAACAGTGTCGGGCACTTATCAACATGAGGACAGTGGCCATTACGTTAATAAGATAAGAATGCAGTGAAATGAGACATAAAAGGAATATATCTGTCTCAAGGAAAGGAGGAGATGATCGGTACATAAAAAATTAATTTCCATTTCTTTTGCTCATTTCTTTCTGCTTCTTCCCCAAGGCCTCAAACTTTATGCTAATGATCGCTGAGAGCATCCTTGAAGTTCATCATCGTCAGGCATCGATATGTCAAGAGTCTGTGTTCATCACTAACATTGTTGCCTGTGCCCTCGGAGCAAATCTTAAAGCCATATCGTGCATTTACATGTGCACAAAGAAAATGAAATGCAGTATAAGCCGTCACATTTATCAAGTAAAGAGGCACAGACTGGCAGACAAAATTATTGTCAAGAGTCCAATGTAAAAACAGATCTGACATAAAATAAATTCATTCGCATTGTCCTGAAAAACAAGTATTCACCCAACTCAGAACTGTCTAGCTCATCATGCATCTGTCTGAAACCACAAAGAAATATTAAGTCTGGTGAAAACCCACATCTTTACAGTATACATTTATTTTGAAAATGGAAAAATACACTCAACAGGCTAAGGTTAAAAATTTATATAGTCTGAGCAAGTGAGGCAGAGAATGATGCAAGACCTTGAAATGGAAAAGTGGCATAGGAACTTTATCAAGCAAGTATGAGTATGATTCACGGCCGAGTATGAACAAATACTTGGGTAAAAAAAAAAAATGTCAAAGCTCGGCCAAAGCAAAACTTTCTGTAGTATTATGTTCATATGAATGTAGCTGTGGTTGTTTGCTCTTTTCTTCTAAAGACTGCATTAAACATGAAGAAGAAAACTACTATCTATCCACGACCCTGATCTTCCCTAAACTCCGCCGACTAGATATAAGATTACCAGAGATCAGCGTGTTTTTGGATTTTATTCCTGTCAGCAGTTCAAGGTGTCCCTCCTTATTCTATATTCAGATACCAGCAAAAACACCTTGGGTGCCTTATAAATAAAACAGTAAGGCCTCAGTATTCTTTGTGATGCTTGCCACCAGAGATTTCCATGTCTCAGCTCTCAGCCCTGATGGTGCACATATTTGGATTCTGATGGGCATATTTCTTTGGTTTCTTTGTATTTGTTGTTTACTTCCACATCACTGTTTTTGTTTTCAGGAGTTGGCAGAAAATTTTGTTCCATCTGGCCGTCATGTCAAACTTGCCAGAGTAAAAGTTTGATCTTCTGGGCTCATCATTCCAAACATACCTTATTTTTTCTTTGAGATGTCAGAATGTAGACAAGGGCTTTCTTTCTTTTTTTCTTTGCTTACAAAGCTTTGTAGGACATATCTTTGCACTGAAAAGCCCAGAGAGTATTTTATTCCTTGCTGTGCAATCCAAATCTTGAAGAGGTGAATCATTTTTTTAACAGATCTTTACATGTGCGATCACCTGTTTGACCTGTGCAGTTGCTGACATGCATGTGTAAAGGCAAGCATACTTTTGAGGTGTCTTTGAGCAGAATGCAGAGCTGCTCTTTGTTTGCTCAAACAGTCCACACCGCTGTCAAGTTAATGCAGAACTACAAGCAAAAGCTACAAATAAAAAGCAGAGCCCAAATTTAAATTTTGAGGACTATGGTCGTGCTTATTTTTATTACCTCCTGAAAAGGCTCCTATTGAGAGAATAAAACTCTAATTAGTTACTTGTTATCTAAACGTAGCTTGAAAATCAAGTCTCGTATGCTTTCCTAAGTTAAACATTGCTCTTTCTGTAGTTAACAACTGTGACTATTGGTTTGCTTCCTTCCTTTCAAATCCAGTCCAAATAATAAATGACTATAATTTTTGTTGCTACTGCCTTGTGCCTGCGTTTGTGTGCATGAAGGCATCTGTGCATATAAATAACTGCTTATACCAACTGTGATTTTCTTCCTAACAGGGTCATTTATCTTTGTAAACCAGATGGTCAATATGTGATTAAGTCATACTGGCCATTCTGTTGATAGCATGTCTGTATTTGCAGGCCACTGTGGAAAAACATTTGCAATCCTTCAAAGATTTCTAAGCAGCGCTGTGCCGGACACCAAGTGGCTCCTCATTGTGGATGATGACACACTTATCAGGTATGTTCTTGTCACTTGGAAATGTGTTTGTTTGGGGTTTTGTGGCCTAAGCTTGGCAATTTCATTCATCTGACTGTTTTATTGACATTTATTGATAAAATTTCTACCAGATTCTGTCTTAGCTGTGAAAAGGTTGAAAGAGGGAGACACTTGGAATGAAGTCACTTTGTGAAAATGAGTTCCAGAGATATTACCATCCTATCAAACATCTAAAAAGCTCAGCATATAACTTCATGTCCAGCTGGCTTCACTTTCTGTCAGGTTGCCTCTTCATTTGGAAGCCTCTGGGTGTTTAAAATAGCCCGAGGGAGCGCAGTTAATTCTCCCTCTAGATGAATAGTTTCTTAGGTGTGTAGGCACCAGAATGTGCGGATGATGATGATGATGATGATGAGTGTGTGATTAGTTTGATCTGTGCTTTCTCCAGCATCCCCAGACTGCAAGTCTTGCTGAGCTGTTATGACTCCTCTGAACCAGTGAGTCTGGGGGAGCGATACGGCTATGGCTTGAGCCAAGGTGGCTACAGTTACATAACAGGAGGTGGTGGGTGAGTTAGTTTCACTGCTCAAATGCTCTGGGAATGATGATGATAGAAGATTCAGGGGCAGCAGAGGAACTATAAAGTGTGTAATAAAAAAAAAACGTAATCTGTAATTTACAGATAAACCCTTTCAATTTAGTTTAAAAGTGTGGCGCTCCCCTAAGGGAAATGAGTTTGGAGACTGCATTGCAGTAAAAGAACTCAATAAAAATATGAAATAAAACCCCACTGAATCACAAATGGCCATCAGTTGTTGAAGCAGGTGAAAGAAAAACACCCAGAATTTAATTAAAAATCTGATTTTAGTGCCATTTTGCTTACATCAGCTGTAAGCTCGTAAAGTGGGCAAAAAGCAAAAGTGGTAGTTCACTTTTATTTCGACAGCACAAATCTCACCTATTTGGCAAAATCTGTGCTTAGATACCTCTTGAGCTGTGAGTGAGCTGTGTGAGAAACTCCATTTAGGGACACTTCAGTTGCTGTGACACTTCACAACACTACAGCTGCCAGTTTTCTGAAGAATAATATCTAAAAAAAAAGACCCATTCTGAGTGGCAATGAGCGATTTTTCTGTCAGCTTAATATTCATTTTGTCATCTGTAATTGTTTCTCTTTTCATTGAATTGTCGCATCATTGTTACGCAGAGCCAATTTATATGAAAAAACCCATCTCGCTCTCAGCTCATAATTTTACTCTATTCTATTGCCCTCCCCCTCAATTGAATGAAATACGCATAATGGACCTTAAAGTGATAGCGGAAAGGCATGCATATATAATTTCCTGGCAAAAAAAATTCCTTCTAAATTGATCATTTACACTTCAGATAAGTGTGTTGTGTGTCTCTTTTACATGCCTTTTTGTATGTTGCTGCAGTATGGTGTTCAGCAGGAAAGCTGTGGTGCGACTTCTTAAGAGTGGCTGCAAGTGCTACAGCAATGATGCGCCAGATGACATGGTGCTGGGCATGTGCCTCAATGCTCTCGGACTTCCCGTCACACACAGTCCTCTCTTCCACCAGGTTGTAATCATACTCTCACAATACATTCTTTTTGTGTGAAGAATGATAAGGATTTTTTTATGTCAATAATCTTTTTTTTCTTTAATGAAAAATCTCTTCAGGTATTACGATAAAGGAGATTTTACAGTGAGATATGTGATGACTTTTAAGGAACAGACCGTGCAAAGGAAACCACATTTCTTTTTAGGTGTTTCAGCCTCATCATCTGCAGGCAGACTGAGAACTGGCTGATATCTGATTTTCAAAAGCCCTGCACACCTACGCAGGATTTTTTTAGTTTCTCTGGTTGATTAGGCACTGCATATGCTAAAGTAATTTTCTATCACAGGTTCTGTAATTTCAAGCTAGTGAATGGTGAAACCATCCACATTAGAGTTTGTACTTCTGAAAGTGTGATGCAGTCTGAACCTCATATTTACTATCCTTTTCCCCTGGTTCATTTAGGTAAGCTGAGCTCTTAGAAAATTCCTAGTTGTAATTATGGGGGTGTTGATGTGGGCTGTACTTACAAATCAGAAACTGGCAATTACAGCATCACTAATATAAATGTTAATCCCATGTAGAGATGCAGTGTGGACTGTGTATAGAAGAAACTTTTCTACACAGAGTTTCTACACATACTCTGTGAAAAAGGTCATTTTATTGCCAACATTTTGAGTTGTAGGTAGGAAAAGCACATTTGTTCCTAAAAAAAAAAGTGTCAAAAACAATAGCAGAGTGCTCAAATCCAAAAGGGTAAATGCTCATCAATACGGCCTGAATGAAGGGGGTGCTAGGAAGACAGGTTGGGTGACAGCATGGGGGCATAAACACAGGAAGAGAATAGCTGAGGTTGAGGATACTGCTGACTGATAAGTCACGGCATGTCAAATATACAAGACTGGAATGTCCACCAGCAACCAGTAGTGAGCTACAAAGCTACGGGCGACAAGCAGAGCGCTTAACATGTGAATAGGACTTACTGTGGGTAGAAGCAGTCCTGTGGGACTTCTAGGGCATGTCCACCCTTCTCAGTGATAAAAATATATTTACACTTCACAGGATATTGATCTTTTTTATCCAGCAATGCTTCGCTGAAAGTGGCAAGACAGAAAAAAATTGGAAGACTTATAGCAGTCTCCAAAACAGCTAGATAGCCTTTTTCCAAAAAAATAACAGGAGCTTTTTTTCCCTTTACTTGCTTCTTCCTGTTATGTTTTAGTGACAGCTTCAGAAACAAGGCAGAGTACAATTGCACTGGTGCTCCTGTGGTCGGGCATCATTACAGATGCGCGTGTTTAGGTCAAACAGTCAAAAAATGGAAGAAAGCAAAATCGTTCATCTTTGAAAACTCATTTTCATATCATCTCATTTCCATGAGAGTTTGCCTGATGTTATCCAAACATAGCTAAGGTTGAGAAAAAGAAACTCTAAAATGTTGCTAACACCATGTGTGATTATGTGACTGGGTTAAATCGGTTTTTAGACCACTTTATTTCCTACTGCTCCTTCAGTTCAATATGTACATCATGTACATATACATTGATAGATAATATTTATATAATCTGTCAAAAGCTTATGTATAGACCCGATGTGAAGTATTCTTCTCCTCAGTTCCCAAGGAGTATATACATATGTTTATGAAATCTCGTCATGTACATTTCATAATCTGTAAATAACTCATATGAAGTCCTTTTTAATTCCACATGTTTACAGCCATGTAAACATGGTCTGTAAATAACTCATGTTTCATCTTTATGTGCAGTTTTCTTATGGCCAGTCTTATGTCTGTCATTTATTTTTATTCACCATGTGAGGGAGTATAGCCATAATTTTGTTTTACTTAAATATTGACACTAGAGAGTCTTGAATATTGAACCTTGAAACTTGGCTCTTGCTTTAGCAAAATGAGTGTAAAATACACATTGGTGATTTCCAACACATCCTCTTATTGTCCAGGTTTGGTTTTATTACTGCACTGCTTCACTGATTACCCCAACATATAGTATTGCTCATGCAACTGATAGCCTGATGTTTTTTATGTGAGAGGTGAAGTAGGGTGTTGGGTGCAGGTAGGGTGCCCACAGAGCACCACAGACTGTAAAAAAATAAAAGGGGCAAAAAGTATGTCTATGGAGTGGCATATCATGCATTCATAGATAAGCACATCTCTTTGTAGGTCACGCACTTCTTGTGAGATTCCAGTGTTACTAGAGCCAGTCAAAACCGCATGCATTGCCCTAGTACATGGGAGAAGGGGACAAAAGGCTGTGCAGTTTGACATAAAACAATATGCCTGCTGATTCCAGGTGGGAGGTGATTGTTTCACATCCAAAAGTGCATTTAAACCTGTGCATTTGCTGCTCTGATATTCCAAAATGGCTTTGTGTCATTTCTCACAATCCTAAAAAAGTGAAATGTCAAATGATTCCCTACACCACAAGCATGCGTGACCTATAATTAGACATCATAAGTGTTACTTTCTCTATTTTCAGGAGGCATCTGAACATAAACTCGTGCTTTCATACCTTTTCTCCTACTCTCAGCTTGCAAAACGTCTCCTGAGACAGCTTCCAAATATAAATTACCGTGCTTAATCTTACCTTTCAGGCACGCCCAGAGGACTATGCCAGAGACTTCCTCGCTCACCAGGTGCCCATCTCTTTTCATAAACACTGGAACATTGACCCCATTGCTGTCTTCAACAAATGGCTTAAGGATGACTTCACAGCAAGTCAAGATGAACTGAAAAGTGCAAAAACAGAACTATAATGAATTTAAGCACACAAACTAGCCTGTATTAATACTTTTATATGTATATACAGTGTGAGTGTGTTGAGTGATGGGAATGTTATCAGTTCACAGATGTAAATGGTTTTTTTTTGTAATGTTGATGTTGAGCTGTTATAAAGAAGGGCCATGCGAGCATGTGTCCGTGATTTAATATTTGAGTGTTTTCATGGCTGAGTTGCATGTTATGGTTCCTGTCAAATTTGGGAATATGTGTATATTTATATCATAATCTAATACCTTATAGAGGAGCATATCGTTTCTTCTGAGAAATGGTGTCTTTTAAAATGATCACTAATGCTGTACGATGTGCTCTATTTTGTCATAAAGGTATTAATATTTCAAAATGTTTTGCTTTTCGCTTTCATTTGGGACCTATTGCAGGATTTAGTCTAACTGGGCAATGTATAAATGATGAGGTTGTTAAAGGTTAATTAATGCTATGACTAAGATGGCAAAACTACAATATGAGCAGTCTCTTCTGTGCAGCTACAAAGCAGCGTGAATTCTCTCAAAAGCATTGTGGAAATTTGTGCCCTTAAAACGTTTACTTTTTAAAGAGTCCTACTGAGCACAGACAGATAAACATCTTATTTTTAAACTCGTCTATTTACATTGGGGGTTTTTTTCATAATCATCTATTTCTCAAGGTGTTCTCCTTCCTCATAGAGACACAGGCACAAAATTTCATGGGCATACTAACATGAAGAAGGTATGACGAATAAATGTATTATTTAACAACATCAAAACCAATTCATTTTCATTTTTTCTCTATCTCCTAATTAATTAGTGGACTAAGTAATTTGCTGACCATTAATAAAGGTCTTTGAAAGACCTTGAGCATGCAGTTGAAAAATTAAACTTTTCCTGTACTGGCTGTTTGCCATCTTGAAAAATTAGCTGTAATGTTTCATTCTCAAAACACTCGGAGTGACTAGTAACGGCCAAAAAAGCTTTAGAAAACCGGTGGGTTATGAAAGGCTCGATATTTATTACGCTCGGCTAATGAAAATTTGAAATGTTAATAAAGGAAAACTCATTACCATCTCTCAAATGCACACTGTAAAACAGAAGATGTTCCTCTCTTTACAGATCTTTTCTGCACTAAGGTGCTAAATTTACACCGTCCTAATAGCACAGCAGGCTGGTGCAAGTTCATGAAAAGTCTAATGGCTTCAGGCATTTGAAACAGTGTAATAACTCAAGCAGACATCCTCTAACACACCTATGAATTGTAACCTATTTGCAGGAAACAAATTAAATTCCTAGTGGGACTCACCCACACATGGAGTGATGAGTGATGGTGAAATGGTGCTGTGCTCAGAGGGAAATCCTCTGTGTAATTCAGAATAGTATGTCAGCAGCAATATTCTGGCCAGGTTCAACTTTGTCAGGTGGTGAATTTTGCTTTTTTGGCTTGTCTAGAACATTGAAATAGATGGATGACATTCTCCAATGCCATGTTAGGCTTGCATCAATGATTTTACAGGATACTACTAAGGTTACAAACTCAAACCCTTTTAAAAGAAATTTAACCAAAACACCTTGGGTAATTCTAAACTGTAACCTCCCCTGAAGAAAAATTCCAGTTTTTACTGGAAAAACCGACATGATTTAGGATCCTCAGAGGTAACAGTTGTACAGTCTACAGAGTTGAGTCAAAACCTTGCTTGAAACATCAGCTTTAAAACTAGAAACATTGTAGAAAGATGGCCATGGAGTCAATGCTGGGAAAACAAATCAATATCTGGATGTTTGGAGGCAGGTGATGGTTCATTGCCTCAATTTTGCCAAAAGCATTTGGTTAAAATCCATTAAAGTAGTATTATAATATTTATTTACACAATTAAGGATGTATATTGTAAATTCCTGTGTTTAAAAATTACCTTTCAAAATTATTTAAACTATTGAAAAAATGTTTTAAAAAAAAAATACTGCCATAACTTTATATTTAAAACATGTATGTATTGTTTTGGGGCTGTACCAGCTCAAGTTGAACGAGGGCTAAGCTGTACTTTGATGTAATATCTCTTTTCATCACAAGATGGCGTGATGAATCGGCATAAACTCATTTTAAGTATGCAAGCTGTTAAGAACACATTATTTTTTCAGCCACAGTCTGAAAATGGAAAAGCCTGTTGAGAAAATGGGAGTATCTAAAAATATGTAAAGGTTAAACAGCAGCACATATCTGAAAAACACTTTAACACACCAACTAGGAAAAGACTGCCCCCTGGTGGTTGAGATTTTAGTGAAAATTTTGCAAAGAATAACAAAAAGTATGTTTAACATTACCATACATTAGATACATTTCTTGGAAAAAGAAATTTTGTTATTATAAAATCATAGCATTTACACTGTAAGTGACCCATTAACAGCAGATAGGAACATTTCTGAATTTTATGTTTACACAAAGCTAGCCAGTAAAACCATTTAGGCAGTCACCCCACAGGGCTGCAATGTATTGTATTAACGCTGATAATGGCAATTATTATAATTATAATTATAATTATGCTCAACGAGCAATGATTATTTCTGATCATGTGCGGTTTGCTGTTGCTTTTCTCAGTACATTTAAGGAGGAGCAGAACCATCTCGAGCCCATCTGAATATTGAGGGAATCTGTGATATATATTATAACTATGGCCTTGATTTCACACTCTCTTTTTGCACCTATTTATATTTATATCTCCCTTTTAAGCCGTTCATTGAACAGAAAGTTTAGCTTGTCACAAAATTCACTGTCTTCTCATATCTTTGTAAAGACACATGGCCACATTATTCATAAAGCTTTATTTGAATAAAAGCTTTTGTGAACCATAAAGGGTTCCGGTTGGAGAGCAGTTGGAGGGTGTTGAATTTTCTGCCTGGGATTCACTGTGCCCATCAGGGCCACCAAAGTAGAGTGGATGAAAGAGCTGCTGCAGTTACATCTCATCTCATATCTCTGTCATAGTCATGTCTGCTGAGGCTTTTATCATCACTCACTTTTCTCATTTGTTGTCAGTCTGTTTTCCATCCCTTCAGAAGAACAACAGTGCCTGCAGTGATTCCTCTTACATAGTTACAAGACTTTTTTTTTTTTTCACCAGTTGCAGTGAGTTAAAATGAAGCCTTGGGAGCCATCTGCTCTTAAACATAACACCCATATTTAAGTTGTTGCATTGTAGCTTTTCAACCTTCAACATGTTAGTTAAAATAACTTCTATGCCATGTATAAGACTGAAGTCGTTTTCTATCAGTAAACTTGGCTGTAGAGTCACTTTGTATTATATATATTTTTTATTTCTATAACAAAAAACTTACTATAACGTTTATGTGCCTTCCTTTTTTGTGAGTTACTAACTGACCCCCTCTTTTATAGTGATTTACAGGATGACTTGCAAGTAATTTATGCTTGCAGGTCATTCAGTGAATCACATTAATGACATAAATGTAATATGTGCCAAACTGAATCTTTTAACAAAATTACAGCCAGCGAAAAGGTCAGGTTGAGAGGGCAAGGAGATTTATTAATGTGGTAACTCATGATTTCTTAATGTTTTTTCCTTAAAGTGAGACCATGCACATCTCTCTCACTCCCTCTCTCGCTCTGTTTCAGACATAGACAGCCAGAAATTAATGTTACATGTTATAAGGACATATGCATATACAGATGCATCATAGGTGTCTCTTATTCAGGCTTTACTGACTCCATCTAAATGAATTTGATTATATACGCATTATTATGCATTCAGAAAGTGTTCCTTAGCAGAAGTCATCTGTTTGCTTGTCGATTTAGAATAAGACAATCAAAATAATAATGAATGTTGGCGTGTCTGGCAAATTAATTATTTTCATGTATATGTATAATTCAGCTCTGCACAGTAAGGATAATATGATTGAGCCTGGGCAATTTCTCAAAATAAATTCAGTGTCAAATTACAATACTGAGCCTGAGATGGGCCTCTTGAAAAAAAGAGAGAGTGGATGATAGAGGAGATGTTGAACTTGTGCAGATGTGCCAGGAAACAGGCAGGTGCAGTGAAAGGCAGGCCAAGGACAAGTGTTGAAAGTCAAAATCTTACCAGCTCTTAACCATCAGTTATGCAAGACTGGTTTTATAGCTGATCCAACAGTAAAATAAATAGTATGCTGTCATGTGTCGAGTTACTGATAGCTATTAAAATATTTCCAAATGCTTCTCATCCGCCAGCTGCCTGCTCTAAGAGAAGATTAGATTATATCAAGTAAGCTTTATTGTCCTTGCAGGGAAATTTGTCTTATACAAAAGATGGATGGAAGTCACAGTAGCAAGGACACAAAAACAGTAAGTAAAATAATATCAAGCAACAACGCAAAACAGAAGCATATATCACCCCAAAATTGCAATTAATGATATATGTGATGGGGAAAAAATCACCCAATTACAGTAAATAACCACTCAATATAAACAAATAGAAAAAAGAAAGAAAAATAGGAATAGGAATGCCATACACGTGTGTTTGTGCAGTGGAGACCGAGACTATCATTCTGAGTTAATCAGTTTTATTGGCAGGGGAACAACACACCCGCTGTCTCTGTTCAGGCTGCAGTATGGGACACCGTGTTGTCTGCCTTGTGGGGGTAGATGGTATTAGCTGTCCAAGAGGTAAGTGGAGTATATGAAGCGTGCATGTGTTTTTGAGTGTCTGTATCTAGAATTTCAACATAGGGTGTATATCTTCAAAGCTTAATGCATTAACATGGAGCAAACAGCTGGGGCAAAAGGTAAACATGCAAAAAAATATGTAATCTAAAATGTTGCTCGCAATAGCCCAGTAACAACCAAGTACTCCAATACAGCGAAATGTGTATTGGTTCCCATATATTTTAGATTCTAATTCTGCTAAAATATTACTAGTTGCAAACTAACAAGAGTAAATATATCTTTAAAATGCCCTTTCTTGTTCTCTTTATTTCTCTCATATAATCTTAAATTCATCACTGTGAACCAAAACCTTCAGCTCCCACCTGCTCCAATGGCTCAGCTTCTCACAGGTTTTCCTACTCTTGGCTCTGCACAATGTCATCCCAGGGACACATCCCTAGCTGTGAGCCTGGCAGTCCCACCCACCTGCTGTTCAGGTCTTCTGTTTGTCAAGGGCTGCCAATCAAAAGAAAGTTGGAGTAAAGAGAAGGTGGCCTCAAAGAGAAAAGAGGTAAAATCCTTTCTTTGAGACGGAGGATTAGCTCCTCAAGGGGCTCCTCAAAAGTGCTGCATAAAATAAATAAGCATTATTTTGAACTGTGAATCATGCAAAGCAACAAAGCAAAACAGAGTTTTTTTCCTGCAGTCTTGTGAAAAATCAAGTACACCCTTAATTATATCCATGAGAATTAAGATGGTAAATATTAGCGAATCAATCTGCTAATCAAATGCACCTGATAAACTGATAATCAGCAAGTATGATCACCTGTGTAAAAGCAGAAGTTCTGGCACTTCAGGATTGATTCAGCATTCAGGTGTGTGTTAACATACAACATAATGCAAAGGAGCAAAGAAATCAGCCATGATCTTTAAGAAGCAATTGTGCTGCCCATAAATCTGAAAAGGATTGCAAAGGATTGCAATTTCCTAAAAATTTGAAGTCCATCATTATCAACTGAGAAAGATTATTCACCACTGAAATACATTCAAGAGAGTTGTCAATCTTAAAGATGTTGCTGTTCCAGCAAATTCACCCAGTGGTCAGACAGTGCAATTCTCAGAGAAACTGCAAAAAAACCCACTAGCTACAGCTCTGCCTCAGTTTGAATTTTAAAGTTCGTGACAGCACAATTAGAAAAAAGACTGAACAGCTGTGGTGTGTTTGAAAAATTTGTCAGGAGAAAGCTTCTTCTCTCTAAAAGAACAAGGCAGCCCAACTCAGGTTTGCAAAGTTTCATCTGAAGAAACTATAAAACTTCTGGAACCGGGTCTTGTGGATAGAGAAGAACTGTTTGACCAAAATGCACAACAATACATTTGGCATAAACTGGTATACCAGCACAAACCAACTGTGAAGTATCCTGATACACGGTTGATCATTTGGGCTTGATTTGCAGTTACATGGCCTGGGTCACTCTATATGCCAACGTTTTCTAGGTACAAATATGAGGAAATCTGTCTGACATGTGAAGTTGATCGGTGATTGCAACCACTCTGTTGTAAAAGCAATTTTACAACAGAGTGGGTGAAAAAGAAAAAATCAAGGTGGTGCAATGGCTCAGTCAAAGTACAGACATAAACCCGATTTTCATCTTTCAAAAATCACACATCACATTTAAATTATACAGTTTCCTGTCCCATATTTGAAGTCTCAAGCAACTCAAAACCAACCAGATTATAGCTCAAAAAGTTCCTGCTATAGAAGAATTTGCGCTTGGAGCAACTCTCCTTTCAAAATTGTATTTATTCACATACAGTATAGACTGAAGTCCAAATGACATGGATGATCAGTGTGTAGTTTTTTGCACGCATTTATTAAAAGGTTACAAAGGTCTGAGCAAATCTGACAGCAGCTCTGTCGATAGTCACGGGTTTAGCAACAACGTTAGCTTTAAGAAGCTTATTTTGTTAAGTGAAATAAGAGTAGGAGTTCTGGATTATATGAGATTTCACCACTAGCTCCAGAAACTGTATGAGCATCACAACCTGCACGGGGGTGTGACATGCCTGCAGGATTAGTCAGAAAGGTGCAATCCTGTGAGCCAGACCATAATATATTTGTATATTGCACTTGAATCAATAAATATGACCTGTGGTTTCACTGGTACTTCATATAGAGTTAGTGTATATGCCCTTTGACTAATTTTGCTTTTAAAATTTTCCCTCCTAACAGTGGCACCTGTAAAGCAACTCCAATTCCAAGGGTAGTGACCCTGCCTGAGTTATTTGATATTCAGGCAGTGTTATAATATTACTGCTTTGAAATGGTGCAAGCATAGCCAGTCATGAAATAAAAAGTGCAAAGCATCTCCATGTGCAGGTGCTTCGGTACTGCAACTGCTCCTGAAGCATGGTGTAATGAACTAGTCAGATTTCCTCCCACATGCGTTAACCCTCGTTTATCTTTCAGGCACAGAATGTAGAGAAAAATGGCCACCTGTTCACTTTCATCTCTGCATGAAATGTAACCATTTCGTGAGGTGTGGGTAAGTCAGAGTGGCATAGCTCTGCAGATATATAGTCTTTAATAAGAGAAGAAAAGTCTGGAAATACTGCACTACTAACACACATAAATCTGAGTATAGACAGCCCCCCTCCTGTGGCTCTCCCTTCTATGGACTATACACCTTCCATCATGTGTGCTGAAAGGTCACTACTGACTTTTGCATCACATGGCATTCAGCTTTGCTCTTCCATGTAAAAGCCCTCTGCTTAACCTACCATGCCAACACAGGATGTTTCTCGCATGGACCTTTTTTTCTTCTTTATTCTGCTTTATTTTACTCAACCGGTCTGGTTCGAAAGTCTTCTGTCACAGAGTAGATTTTCTAAAGCTTGAAAAGAGGCTAGAGAAGGTGCAAGAGATCCTCTCAAACCATTTGAATATACAGTATACTGAGAGGATATTAGGGAATATTCAATATTTGGTATTATACTTTATGTTAAAAAAATGGAAAGCGACCATTTAAATATCTCAATAGCAATTTTAGTTTGCTTTGTTATATTTATATTAATCCTTCCCTAATTAATGAATAAGGAAATAATGCGTGGGTTGTTCATGAAGTAAGAAATGTGACAATTATTAGTGCAATTATTGCTGCCTTCATCGGCTTTAGCCACTCATGAGCAAAAAGTGCAGTCAGCCATTTCTAAACATTGCTTATGTTTAGCAAATTCATAGATGAAATATTACTGTCACTGTACAAAAAAGCAAACAAACAAAAACATTGCTAACCAATGACATTATTTTTTCCATAGTGGAAAATCACAGTGTGGTTCTTTAGATCATAGATCTCCTATTGAGCCAAAATGATCTGTATGATCTGCACATGTGGCTTTTGACAATAAAGCAGTCTTTGACTTTGACAACACAGTTATAAACATTATTTTTGAACAGTATATAATGGCTACTTAATTACATTTGTGAATGGTTTAGTGATCATGGTGGATGATGAATAACAAAACCTTGTAACCTGAAGCCCTTTAGCAAGAATAATATGATGTGATGCCAGAGGGGAGAGCTGTTTCGAACCAGCTAAGTAGGCTACATTTTTTAAAAGGAGCTAATGCCAACAGGAACAATTCCAGATAATATAGAACTGCAAGCAGAGGTGCCACCAGGCAAGGCAAACAACTCCTAGAGGCCCCAGGCCAATGAGCAGCCCCCCCCAAAGGGCTGAAGTTACAGCAGTTTACCACTACTGTAATGTTGAATGATGAAATGCTGCTACTCTAGG
This sequence comes from Oreochromis niloticus, assembly GCF_001858045.2. Lineage (NCBI taxonomy): Eukaryota > Metazoa > Chordata > Actinopteri > Cichliformes > Cichlidae > Oreochromis > Oreochromis niloticus. The sequence continues at coordinate 30,440,918 of NC_031979.2, forward strand.
CGTCACTGTGGTGAGCTAAGAGAGACGCTTGAATAATGTAACTTTTGCATCACATTATTCATTTTGTTTACTTTTGACCTTTTAGTTAACCTAACTAACATAGTAGCCTATTGAATGAGTCCAAAGTGTGCAATTTATTATTATTGGTAGACTGCTGGGTGGAGGGGCCCCCTATGAATTTTTTCCTAGGGGTCCAACAGACTCTAGGATCGCCACTGACTGCAGGGTGGACTTGGCTGCACTACCAACTATTTTTGGTATGTTGACGTTAACTCTGAGTTAATTACTGCTTCTCTTGAAGCTCGGCGGGCTACACATAAGCAGTTGGGCTTTCATGAAAATACGCTGTGATGCTGGCTTCATACAAAGAAAGCAAACCACATGAACACTCTTGCTCTGTATGTTGACAGTTATTGGCAAATAAGACACAGCATGGTAGCTAGAACTGAATACAATACCTTTCATGCACTAGGCCTCCTGGTGCATTGTCTGGTCCTTATTAATATTCCAGTGCTTGTATCATCTGCTTATAGTTTGTTTGTTTCATTATAATATGGTTTACAGTTTATGATTATACATCAACTGTGAGATATGTTTTTAATATATGCACCTTTGTGCATATTTTTCATTTGATATTAATGACTGTAAACCCTTTGTACTTGTACCACCAGAGTCCTACTATTCTTAGCCTAGCGAGCCTATCCGGAGCCGTATTCAAATGACATCCTCCCCGAGAATGTGGTAAAAGCCTTCTATAGTAATAAAATGTAAAATAAGGAACTACTGCTGTCATTATTTTTTAAAGCAGGATATAGTTTTATATTTCATTCAGGTCACTTTGTAGCCACTTTATATTTTGACTGATCACAGTGTTCACATACTAATTAACTGTACAAGTCTGTGACAGAAACAAGTGGTTCAAATTGTTTGTAGTGAAAACATTATTTCCCTTGAGTGTTTGCATCTTCAGTTTCACCATGTGATAAATGTGAAAGAATAATTATGGTGAATCCTCAAGTGTGTTTGAAATTTTAATCTGAGCAATGAAACTGTCAGTGGTTCCTACATAGGCACAAAAAGAAAAAACAGTTAACAGACACTCGCAGAGTTTTGTTCCTTGTTAGAGTTAATATAACAATAATAAAGATGTACAGGGATACATTTACTGTCATTTCATTTAAATGTTCTTATCAGTGCAGTGTTTCTATAGTAAAATGTTCCAATCATCATTTGTATGACCTAAATTGCCAGTAGTGCAAATATATTATCTGAATGGTCTCCATTATTATCGCTCTAGTCGCATAAAAATCAGGCCTTATGTAAATTTATACAACAGTGATAAAGCCAGAGTGCAGAAAGTTTCAAAAGATCAGTTCAGAAGAGGGAAAACCTAATCAAGCGTGACATTTAAAGTACAATGAAGCTGTTGATTCATCTGTCCTTTCATGCAGTGACTTTGAAGGCAGACACAGATGGTCTCCACTTTTGTTTTATGTAGTTATCTCTATGTGCTTAATATTCTTTCTCACTTCTGTTTGCATAGCTGTTTCAACTCAAAGATGTGTTAGTGTTTGATTCCAGGTTCTTTGGAATACTCTACAGCTAGCAGCTTTGTCAGACCACACTTGTGCACAGCAGTACTTCCTACAGTAGTACCATCAGAATGCTAATTCACTCACAGTGTCTGTGTTAATTTAGTGATTTTCTTTGTTTACGATTTTAGTACTTATGGTTCTAAAATGGAATAATGTAACTTATTTGAATGCTGTACATTTCATCAGGTCATATTGCAAAATTTTGGATGGATAAAAATTTGGCCTGGTAATGGTGCTACATTTAAAAAAAAAAACTAAGAATCTTAAAACATGAATGTCTGAACCAAAATGCCATGATGACCTTTCCAGTACTGGGAAGTAATAGCAAAAAAAGTAATTAGAGTTCAGTGAGTCTGTAGAGACAGCATCAATGCTAACAATATACACTCACAGTCAGTTATGTAAGTACAGCTGTTCACAATGAGGCAACAACTCACTCTATTTATCAAGACAACCAACTGAATTTGAAGCCTGAATTGTGGACAAACGGGGATTTAAGGTACTTTGAACTCTTCAAGGTTGTATTTCAGAAACTGTCAATCTACTGGAGTTTTACCACACAACCATTATACAGATTATACAGGTTATACAGATACAAACATGGATAATAAACACAGCCTCATAGCATTTAATACACATTTAACACAAATGTTATAACCTCATTGTGTTGACAAAGTTAGTGTCAAAGAATCAGTAAGATTAGTTGAATTTATTAGTACCATCAGTCTCTGTAGCAAAGTTCGTGTCAGGCTGTCCAGTAGTTGGATTGGCTGTTTATCAACTGACAGACACAAACCTGAAAATCTTAAACTTTTCTTGATTGAATGCTGACTTTGTGGTGATACTCACAAAACAGTGAAAGCAAAACAAAGTTCAGATGCAAGTAAGCATGTCCCTATTGCTTGTGTTAACCTCTTCACCCGGACATGATTGCTTTGCCAAAGTTGTAATGGATTTTTATTGTACTGTGCCCAGCTCTGGATAGAATAGCTTTGTGGTCTGTTCGCTGTTTATACTGCCGCACTTGAGAAGAAAAACAACAGCAGCATAAATAAATAAGTTAAACATCACAGATATAATTAGCAATGCTTTTGATTGTGTTAATGGGAGATCATATTTCAATATCAGAAGTATGGCAGAACTGTAATATATATATAGACTAAGTTACTTTTATTTGGTTTATTAAATTTAATTTCAAGTCAAGTTCATGAGTAATAGCAGCATTATAAACACTGTAAGAGAATTAAAGTTATATTGTGTATCGTATGATGTCATTTGTCTGTATTAGGTTCCTTATAAATGTGCCCCGGGTGGATTAAAGTCTCTCGTAATAGTTTTAGTCGGCATTCAACTTGGCATCTCTCAGAGATGTATAGTCGCCGATAGAGGTTCTGAACAATCCCGTTATGTGAGGCAAATTGGTGTGAAACACAAGGGGGTGATGCAGAAATTCCTGCAGACATTATTTGATATCACTCTTCTTCATCCTTTAGATCCGTACATACTAATCAAATTAGGAGACATCCAGAGGACAAATTCCATGGTTTACATGCAGACAGCTCACTGGCAGCAAAGCGCTTACCTGCTGAGACAGATGTTTATGTGCTTTCTGTTGCCTGTCAATCAAACTGGTGACAAGTAAGATCAGAGTTTAAATGTTATCAGTAGCATCGCTATAACACTGCATGACTGTTAATGTCGTTTAAGAAAACATTTAGCATTCTCTGACTCTGATGTCTATTGGATTTGAAAGGTGTAAACATACGTGCATCCAGGCAGATTTGATAACCAGTTTGAATCTTCAGTTTCAGTTTAAGTTATATGATGCCCAAGAATAAGCTAATCCCAAAATTGATTTGATAAGATCTTGTCATTTTGAAAGGTATATATTACAGCAGCCTCATAACTTGAAGCTGTGCTCGCTTCTGGTGTGCTACATTCAGAGGAGCAGGTTTTTGATAAAATGAAAGATTAACAAGCGGCCTTTCTGTGTGCTTTTGTGCCCAGACTTGCTATCCTCCAGGGGGAGATTAGCAGGTAGAGGACAGATTGAAACCAGACAGAAAGGGCATGATGAATTGGAGCATCAGTTGCAGGAAAATGATGCACGCCTCACCTCTGCTTTCCTATAGAGCTCTAACAGCAAGACTGATGCTGTCCATCCTATTCGCAGATGTTCCAGTTGCTCTCTAGCTTCCACATCCTCATCTATTCTCTCCATAAACTCATATTAATTAAGCATAATTTAATCTTGCTTCCTGCCTTGCACAGTCAATCGGAATCCCAGAGCCATCACAGCAACAACAAAAAGAGATCATGCAGTAATCACAGATTGTACTAATGAAGCCAGAACTGGTCATTACATTTAACTGAAGTAGCCTAATGAAAAGACCCCAATAGGAGCGAAGCAGCAAGAGTTCATCATTTTTGAGGTAAACTGATGCACACGATCAGAATGAACAGGGCTTAATTATTTTTTACAATGTTTGTAATCACTCATCCAAATGATATTACATTAACAGTTGGCAGCCCTGCCGAATGCACTTCATGAACTACTTTCAAAGTAGTCACCAATAAGAAAAAAGTATGTATAAAAGCTTGTAAGCTTAGAGATATGAAGGTAATGTATTCATTAGTATAAGATTAGTCAGAGGGATTTCCTGTTTACCGACTGGGACAATTCCTGTTATTAGTAATAATGCTAAAAATGCTGCGTGAAATCAGCTGATGGTATTACTTACATTTCTTGTTAAGTTTCTTGTTAAAAGCTGATCATCTAAAACGCACCCAAATGAGACAGGTATGGCTCCAGTGGTGTCCTGACCAGCAAGTGGTGGTAAGTTTTGTTGCTAAACCCAAAGTGGAAAGAAAAACCCATTAAAGTCCTCTTAGCTGTGCAGAGCATTGGTGCTGCAGCATGCCGTGCACAGTGTGCCAAGTGGCTAGCTGTGCATAAAAAGAAATCATTGCTGTGGCTGAACCTGCCAGCTCCTGATTTAAACTTAAGTCATTTGTAACTCTTTATTTGAACAGCAGAATATATTGTGTTTTAATTGAATATCATCCTTTTTTCCACTTTGGTTCTTTCTGTGTAAATTTCAAGGCCCTTTGCTGAGGGAGAATTTTTTTCTTTGATTAATAAGTGGGTGAAATGCTACTTAAGGTCTTGGGTTAAGTTGCACCTTACATTTTCATTTACAGAATGTATTATCTCCATATTATTTTTGCGTTGATAACACTTACTTATGTTTAAATACTTTCTGTGGGTCTGCACTAAATATGTCTTTTAGTATAGTAGCTTTGAAATCAGCAATGAAGGTGACAGAGCAGCTTTAAAACAGAATGAAACAAGGTACTAATGGAAACATACACCTGCTTTAGCAGTCTGGATCAAACAGCTTTATAATGATTTGATCTTTGGCTCTCCTTTCCCTTTGGTCTTCTTTGGCATTTCACAATCAGAGCCTTGCTTTTTAAACGTGAGTGGAAGGTTCAGTTTACTGATGATACATGACTCCTGGCTGTCAACAGTTGCCGCCTTTAGGAGCTGTCAGCTTGCCAAGTGAGACTTTGGATGGGGTTCAAAAGACACTGATTGAAAGACTTCCTTTAGTGTTTAACCCTGAAGATGATGGTGTAAAAGCATAAGGCGGCATCTTTAAAGCTCTCCCGAACCTGTATGCAAATTGCATAGGCTCTCCTATGTTTTCCATCTGCCTGAAAGCTATTACTTGCATCGCCCAGCTGTTTGTCAAATTAAATCCATACATAAATCTCAAGCCTTTCCAAGTAGGCTTCTTGATCATTCTTTTTATACATATCCACTTTCACCTCATTGCATATTTCTCTTCTCTCCAGTAACAACATCACCTGCTGTTTTCAAGCTTCTCTCAAAGAAACCACTAATAATGCCAAGCATCTCTTTGGTAGGAGTTACAAATACCGCAGTCAACTCCAATTAGCTGAACAGCATTAATTAAACCTTTTGTTCCTCACTCTGGTAATTCAAATTATGAGACTAGGCTTTGTGCTGCTGCTGGTTGAATTCTTAGAATGGAGACGAACTGACAATGTCGCTCGTCTAACAATATACAGCCGTGGCAGTTCTGCAGCAAGAAAACGAAATTTTGTGTCCTTGCTCAAACACTTAGCAGAGCTCACTGACGCTGAGGCAGCTTGTCGGTGGCACCATCAATACTGTTTGTAGAATTGTGCGGCACAGCCCAAACCACACACTCAAAGCATTCCTGCACAGCACTAGAGTTTTGATCCACACTCCTGACCTGGTGCTTCAGTGCCTTCTCCCTCTGCAGCACCCCTCTGTAGGGGACAAACCAGTTGTGCTGTAACTCAAAGGCTTCAAAAGCAGACCTGTATTCTCCATTAAAAGAGCCAAGGCATGAATCAAGGGTCATTCTGCCAAAGGCTTTCAGCTGTGAGGCAAGTTCCAAACAGAAAGCGTTCATATTATAGCAAGAAATCTCCCAGTGTAGAGTTGCTGCAGCCATATCAGCAGCCACAGAATATGCCTGAAAAATGTCAAGAGGATACTGAACCAACAACCCTCAAGTGCAAAGTGAAGCATGACTTACTTTAAAGATGCCGCTAATGTGATTATATGCATGTCTGTGTGGGTCACGGCTTTCACAACTGGTTTATGGAATGTCTTTCTAATTGGTTGGCACACTTTCATCTGAGCTCCAAACTACCTGCATGTGCATCAAAGCGCTGCGATGTGACAGTCATCCACATCCTCCTTTATCCCGCATTTCTCTATTCCTCGAAGAAACCAGAAAAGGAGCACTTGGATCAGGTCGGAGCTGTGCTGCTGAGTTATGCAACTGCTTTGAATTTTGTCTTTCTTTTGTGCTGTGGCACTGATGTGTTATTTCATTGTTTGGTAGCTTAACAGAATTATCACCTCAGCCAAGATGTTGCACCCTCGAAAACCTGGCTCACTTCATAAGAAAAAAGAGAGAACACCCAGGAAACGTCTTCCAAAGTATAATCATAAATTTGATTGCACTGCATCTGTGCTGCATCCATACGAGTCAAACTCAAGCTGGTTTAATCACAACAGCACTGCTGTCTCTGCAATCGTGGTTGAGTTTGTTTATTTGAAATCACAACTTCTTTTTATTTTTTTATTTTTATTATTTATTTTAGATGATTTCTTCTGTCCTGTCTTGTAGCACACCTGCTCCTCTATAGCTCACTCTCACCATAAAGCCCTGCTGTCATCATGACAAGCCCTGGTGTGTGCATACAGTTGACAAAGCAATTTTGTTATTCTCCTTTGCAGAGAGCTCTTGGGCAGGCTATCATGCCGAATCAGGAACATGCTCACCCTGAGTGCTAAAACAGTGACGTCTGAGAGGTTGACGGCCAGCCACTGAACTCTATCCATCTGTGTCAATTTTAATTCCTTTCGAATCTGTAGGATGGTATTAAAAATTTTTATTATTTTTTTTAAATGTAGGTTAATTTGTACTGATTTTAAACCAAAATAAAACATCAAGTCCTGTCAAACTCTGATATGTGCACATATCTTTGGTGAAGTCTGAAACTAATCCCCTTGTACGCTTGACTTTTTGTGTCTTTTCCAAATGTTTGTTACTCTTACTGTGTTCTTTGACGCCACCTGCTGGATTCTTATGAAACTAATACCACAAGTCTCACGTTGCTTCTATTGATTCCATAAAACTAATTTGTTTAGGCGAAGGGGGGTGGGGGCTGTGTGGAGTTGAATTTGTAGACAAGTCTATGGAACAAGAGGTCACTGATGTCTGCTGGTGACAATTTGAGTGCACACTGTTTATTCGCACATTAGGTCTACGGTTGTAATATGTGCAGTGTTATAGATTCCACATTGTTCACAGTATTGTCATAAAATTGTCTCTCTTTTTTTTTTAGCTTTCATGGTAGATCTAGTTGAGATAATGTCATTGCGCTTTCCCTTATAATCCCTTTATTATCCATCATGACACTCTCTGTGTCCATTTGAAAGACAGTCCATAGTTGAACTCCATAATGAAATGTGTAATATTTGAACTCAGTGTATTGTAATAACCTGTACTATTTTGTGCTGGGCTATTTAAAAACACATACACTGGCCCAGAGTCAGGTTCATCTTGCAGACTGAGGAGTGTTTTTCATTATTCAGGAGGACATGAGCATGGTGGCTGCCGGGGGGCGGAGTCTCTGTCCGAGCTGATGGAGGGAGAAGGTGATAGTGAGAGCAAGTGCATCTTAACAACTGGAGCTCCTGGGGGGATTTCAGGGCTAAAACTTGGACCAACTTCCCGAGAGGAGATGGAGTAAGCGAAACAATTGATTTCTGTCACAGTCAAAGGTATTTATCTGCTTTTAAAATATTGAGTAGTCTTCTGATTGAAGTTTCAGGAGTTCATATTTTACTCCAGTCTTGATTTTCGTTTTTTCTTGTGTTTGTTTTTCTTTTTTAAATTAGAAGATAGTATAACCCGCTTATTTATCTCTGTGGTATTTCAGAGACTAGAGGAATATATGACTTGAAACTGTCTCCATGTAAACTGCTGATAGCTGGAGTAGCTGTCAAGTCGAAACTAATTAAAATCGAGATGGATTTATTGGAAGTAGCCTTTAAAAGTTTTTCTCCAAACATTTTTTTCGCATCTGTTTAAAGGAAACTGATTTTTGGTTAATCGTGTCAAATAGTTCCAAAGTCCGTTTGCATGACCAATGCGGGAAGAAAACGAAAGTTACAGAGAGGTTAATCTTTAAACACAAAACTGTAGTGAGTCAGAGGGTGTCTTTTAGCCCAGATCTAATCACGTCACAAGGGGGAAAAGTCCCCGTTGAAGGTTTTTTGTGATTTTGCATGTCATGCTGTACCTGTAATCCAAGTGAGCTTTCCGATTTCCAGCAGTCTTCTTTTCTACAGGGTCAAAGTACTGAGCACTTGAGTACTTAAGAGGGAAAAACGTGAAATTCTATAGTTTATACACTTGCTACATGTTGCTCAAGCTTGGCAGATTTAAAAAAAAAAAAAAAAAAAAAACCAGAAGTGTTGCCTTGGGGATGCCAAGGTGGCTGAGTTCCGAACACTGTCAGTGTCCAGAAGAAACCGGCAGGCTGTGAGACTTTTTTGTGGAGCTTGTTCTTTCTACACATTTGTGTTCAAAAAGTAAACAAACAAACAAACAAACAAAAGAAATAAATAAAATAAGTCAGTCTGGTTACAAAACTCTAGCCTATTCAATGCGAGGACAGAGTTAACACTTGTGACCACAGATGATTTTTTTTTCTCAATTCTAACACTTTGTTCTAATAATTGACTTTTGATGTGTGCAGTTTCCAGCAGAAGTAAGTGGCCATCTGTGTTTATTAACAGCTCATCATATGTCCTCCTTCCCATTAAAATAAAATTGCAATAGTGTTACAAAACAATACAATAAAATTAAGGAGTGTCATACCTTGCATGCGTTGTGTAACAATGTTGAAAAACTCCATCTTTTTTTGATATTTGATATTTCATCACAGGAATTCCACTATTAGTTTTTATTTTTGTGGAGAGACTCAAACTGCATCTAAATTAGTTGTGTGTTATTTCAGTTCTTTAGGGGTTTTTCTGTGTAACAAACAGAACAAACTTGTTTGAACAAAAAGAGATCGATAAATATGATCGACTTGAACTTATTGTCAAGTGGCATTATTGTTATTTTAGGGAAGCTCGAATTCTGCAACCTTTAAGTAATACACTGTTGATATCAATAGCATTATAACATGAGAATGTTGTAACATACAGTAGTCTTACAGATTTGCCAGAATCAGAGTTTTTATTTAAACCTCATCTTCAGCAGAGAAGAAGAACACTTGTAAAGCTTTCCAACCCTTCCTCATGAGAGAGTCTGTGTTTGCCTGTAGGGCAATGAATATAATGAAGGCCTTAACAACGAATCTTAACATATTTTCCCCTTTTTTGACATGTACAATGCTTATGAGTGAATGCCCCCAGGCAATCAGCGTGGCACAAAAGACTGAATCAATAATGAACACATGCTTTCAAGTCAGTCTGCAGCATGCGCTGTGCTGATATTGTCTCCAGCATCCATTAGAAGCTATCAATACGAGAGGCAAACCTGCACTGTTGATGCACAATGTATAAGAACATAATCACCTCACTGTAACTGGATCTGCTCTCCTTTTTTCAGGGGACACAGTGGCTGCATGTGTTCAGTATGAAACCCTCCCTCGTCAGGCCGATAATAGGCATGCAGAGCAGGGAACAGGTGCTGTTTGTCGACTTGTTTGTAGCCCTTGAATAGTCCTTTTGTGTGCTGACCCATCCCAGATCCAAAGCGGTGTAAAGAATAGGTGGCCCATTGAATAATTACTTTCTGTGGGTGCTCGCTTTTTGTTTTTACCCTTAGCTGTTTATGTAAAATGTGGAAACGGCTGGCATGTCAAAGTAATAAAAGGCTTTAGCAGCTGTAAAAATCTGACAGCCTCGATCCCATGTGGTTCTAAATTGTCATTATGCAAAGTCTCTCCATTTAACATTCAGGAAGTTTGTAAATGTTTAAACAGCCCTCTGAAATGTAGATTAATGCTGCTTCTTTGCTGACAGTAAACACTTAAAGAGAAATGCTCTTTCTTGCACTTTCATAAATACTAATAACTTATCATATGTAACATCGCAGCCATTTGTATCCAGCTTTCATTCCCACATTGTGTTTTGCTACTTGTTGCACGTGTCCTATTCGAGAGTGAACGAGCATATCTGGAGTTAACCTTCAGCAGGTTTGTGCTAACATTAGGTCCTGATATCTATCAATTATTCATCGTGTTCTGCTGTGCCTGTTCAAATCTAAATGTGTCTCACCATGGAAACAGCCTTGTAGCTCCACCAGAGGGTGTTGGTTTCAGCGGCCATGCCGACACCGGCCTATTTTCCCAGTTTGGCTACTCCTCCTCAACTTTGGTGTACATGGAACAAATTCAGTACATCCATCCAATCGTCTGTTTTCTTATCTCTGTCTGTCTCTCTCTTTTTTTTAAACCACAGAGTCACTTGGGAAGGGGTTGAGCCTGTTCCAGCTGACTTTGGGCAACAGGCAAGCTCAATATATTTGAGCATTTTCATTTTTGGATTACATGTTCAGACTAGACATTAGCCCAGTTTTGGTTGATGAATGAAAATTTAATTATGTGAAAGTTGATCAGAGCTTGATGTTCTGGAAGATTCTCATATTCCTCAATGTTAGTGTCATGTTTCTGCTGTCTTTTTGATGCACCATTGAATTGGTGACTTTTTGTTGGTGTTTTTTATTATAATATGAGGTAGTTTAGAACTAATATTGGACTTTTAAGTCACTAATAAATCAATGCCCCTCATAATAAAGTAGCTACAAGTAATATAGTGATTTAGTAAAGTTTAAGCATTATATATAAATAACTAGTATGCGTCCACCTCACAGTTTAAAAAAAGCATCTAAAAGTTTAAACACCTAAGTTTAAACACCTAATTGGCTCAAGGACACATCAATGTGTCTGAATATTGCAGGGCAGTTCTCTAGATTGAGAGTCTGCAGTTTTATTGGTCAGTAAACTAAATAAACAATTATTGTTTAATGTGAAGACAAAGTTACACTTGCATGTACTTCCCGCTCCTATTGCATTATCAAAGTGTCATAATCAAGTCATAATTGTGGATGTTACTTGAACTAAGGTCATACAGTGACTCAGCAAGCAGATCTATTTTTGTCATGTGTAGATAAAGAAATGCATCATGTGTTGCTAAAAGTCACATTTTCAAACAATGACTGGCTGGAGAAAGGTGGTATTACTTGTCAGTATGCTTTTGACACTAGAGGGTGCTCTATCACTATAACATATTTCCCTCCTAAATTCATTTTCAGTAGCGCCACAGTACAATACAGCAGCTTCTGTCTCAGAAGCTTGGAACGTTTGTGTATTGCTGTAAATATTTTTATTGTTGAGAATGCTTGAAATACTTGACCTGAAAATATTAATCAAACCGTAACTTGAAATATTTGCACAACTGCACAAAAACCACACATGCTCATTAGAAATCAGACTAAAGGGGCCTTTTACTTTTAGTGTTTCAGTACAAAGATATTTAGGTGTGATTTTTTTGTTCTTGCTTTTGGTGGTATGAGTCCAAAACAGGAAGCATGTCTTCAGATGTTGTGACGATAAGACTTTGCTCTGCTTATTATTTACTCTGACAACATGACGGTGTTTTTAAGTAGGTCATGCTCAAACGTGCATGAAAATCAGACTCAGATTCTGGGAATCCCGATGAATGTACTTGCTGCTGAAAAAGTCTTTCATAGTGTTTTCTTTAGGATAATATTTTCTTTGACAGGTGACATTACTGCTGGACTCATTACTTTTGGGAAAGGCATGTTTCCAGTGGCTCCCTGTTGTTCAGTGATTCTCTTTGACAGAGTCCAACTCTACATGTCAGCAGACCATGAAGATAGTTATGTTTGGGTGTGATGGTTGGCTTTTTAACTGTGAACACATTTCTTTGTTCACTGGAAACGCATACAAGTGGTACATAAAGTATAGGCTAGTTGTTCTGTTGTTTCTTCCTAAAACAGAAAACGCCTTTATGTCACATACATACACAGTGTGTTTGTGTTGCTGATGTAGGTCAGACTAGGAAAAACTGGTTCATGTGATAGGTGTGTCCAGTTAGTGTTCACTTCAGTCCTTGAAAAAGACTCACTAGAGTATAAGAATAGAGAAACTAATAAGGATGTTTCCCTGGATTTATGTGTTCACTATTTGTTGGTGGTTTCAGAGGTTTCACCTATTTTTCTTAGTGCTATCCATGTAGGAACAATACATTAGAGAGACAACATGAGCCCTAGCGCAGAGTCACCAATCATGTACTGAACTAATGGAACCTGTTCTGTGCAGCAACTGGAAGATCTGTTTGTTTTTCAAACACAGAACAAACAAAGAAGTTGTCACACAACATTTAATGCACATTTTTCAGCATTCTCGTAGGGATTCACGATCATTTAAGAAATTAGTTTCTATCTAATTATTGCTTCCAGGAGCAAGACATGCCTGTTTAGACAAATACAGGATATTTATTCAAGGATGCCTCATGGGCATACAGTAGGCAGGGATGTTGTGGCTGTCAGAGCAGCCTCTCTATTCCCTCCCGCCCTCTTTAGTTATAACTTTGCCCCTCTCTTCTCTGCCTCTTGCCTTTTTTGCTGAATGAAGGAGGGGCTGTCTAAGTAATTCAACACCTGCCCAATTCATGAATGTTACTGTAAGTTGCTGAACTGCCCTGACAAGTGCTGTAGGTAAAACACATTAGTGGACTGAAGCCGACAGCACTTGAAGCATCTCTGCACAGCAGAAAGTTAGTGCCCAGCAAGGACGAAGAACTACGTTTGTAACGAGGGAAAGGGAGGAGAAGAAATTAAAAATTGTTCTACAAAAAGAGTGGAAAACCTGGCATTCCTTCAAATGACTCTTTTAGAAGAATGAAAGAAGTAGTGTTGGGCTTCCTGCCATCCAACATGTCTTTAGGGGAGAGTGTCGTGAGAGAAATGGCCAAAAGTGAGACAGATTGCTCTGAGGGACTGGATGAGATTGCTCTGGGGCACATTGCCAGCTTACCTTTGGATCCATTCCCACCCAAGGACTTCAGGGGGAAGTTTAAAAAGATACGTCATAGGAAGAGGCCCACTATTCTTGAAAGTAGGTGCTGCTTTGACACAGTAAATTTGTAGTAATTTCCTTAGTAATCTGTGTAAAATGTGATTTTGGAAATATCTGGTGAGCAACCAATACCAGTGTTTCAGCCACTCATGCCCCCACTTTGTGAAATTCCTCACCTCCTCGTTGTATTTCTCATAGTTACAGAGGAATCCAGTGACTTGTTTGTAATGGACTTAGAGAGTGTGCATCACATAATTTTTTATATTATGTAGGATGATGAATTAGCTGACCTTTTCAGTTTTTATGGATCTTATTTCTTAAGTAAATTAATCAACAGAGAAACAGAGATGACTTCAAATAAACAGGACATTAAAGAATGTTTGAGAGAAAAAAAAGAAGATAAAGAAGCGAGTGGCACCGGGGGCACCGAGCGAGTGTAGGAGGCAGTAAAGGGTTTGAAGTTGATAACCATAAAAATGGCTGAACTAGACAGACATATTTCACATTCCTCACCTTCATCAGAGCTTGATAATGCCTATAATAAGTGCATAATGTGTTAAAGGCTGTGCCCACTTAAAGCCTAATGAAGGAAAGATGCTTAGAGTGATTTTTTTTATAACCAGCAATGCTTTTCTGATTTATTCATCTTCTGTTTGGGTGTTTTGTTAGTGGACATGATTTGTGGAGAAGTTGCCACTGAACTGAAAATGATAAGACTATAACTGGCATTTACAAGACAGTAAGGCAGGTTTCCTTCTTGAGAAGTCTCGCTGATCCTAGCCAGTGTGCCAGCAAACTGCCACTGCTTTATATCTACATGTTTGGCATCAGTTACCCCTCGTTATCCAGACACATTGTTATGCCACAAACAGGGTAAAGAAAGTTTCTTCAAAGTAACACAAGGTCTTTTCATGATAAACATGTTTGGATGATGCAATGCAATGCAATAACATAACATAACATAACATAACATAACATAACATTTTTTTTTTTTCAATTTTTGTTAATTCAACTATCTAATCAGTCACGCTGTAGCAATTACACATGTAGATATGGTTAAGAGAATCAAACTGAGCATCAGGACAGGGAAGAACTGTGACTGTGACATATTTTCAGAGTGTTTCAGAAACTGATGAACTGCTGGGATTTTCCAGCACAGACAACTCTAGGGTTTTTGGAGAATGATTCAAAAAGGAGAAAATATCCAGGGTGCGGCAGTTGTCTGGGTGAGATTATCTTGTTGATGTCAGAGGTTGGAGGAGGATGACCACACCACTTCAAACTGATAGGAAAATAACAGTAACAGTAGTTTTCTCAGCACACTGATCACAGCTTAGACACCACAGTCTACCTGAGTATTGTTGTTGATCGTGGCCATTCCTTTAGTCCACAGTGTGCCCATCTTCCAGCAGGATAATGTGCCACGGCATAAAGCTCAAATCATATCCAACTAACTTCTTGATAACAACGAGTTCACTCTACTGAACAGTCACCAAATCTCAATTCAATAGAGCACTTGTAGAAACTGGTGAAAGAGGAGATCCACATCATTAATTTGCAGTCACAAATGCACTTCATTGAATAAGCGGTGTGTTTTGTATTAATAAGTAAATATATATATATATATATATATATATATATACATATTGTATGGGTACAATATATATTGTACCCAGAACCCTAGAAGGTTTTAATGTAACCCTGAAATGTGCAACACAGGCCTGAAAGTGGCTGGTATTTCCTGTGTTTTCCTTTTTTCTTTCCTTTCTTTCTCCATCATTCTGCCTTTACTTTGGCTTCTTAGTGTTCAGCAACCTTACTAAAAATGATGGAATTGAATAAGTCTTTGCATTTCAAAGAGTCCAGTCAAGCTGACCAGCTAAACATGTTTTAAAAACGCTTCTTAAGAAATGAAGCTTTTTAAAAATCAGAATTGGCAGGAATTGACCATGTATAGTCATGTCTGATTAGAAAACATAATGAATTCTCCTGTTAAAAATAGTGCTCGGCTTAAACAGTTAGTTGTTGAATTGAACTGAGGAGATGTTTGCTGAGAGGGCAATGATACAAGCAACATGTGAATATTTACCTATTAACAAATTATTTAGATTAACTTATCTAAAAGCTTGTAAACTTCAGTTTAGTTTAAACATTTGATATTTAATGTTTTGACATTGCTATCTTAAAAAAGATCAACTGTAAATAAAAGAAGTCAGAAAAACCCTTCCCCTTGTAATATAGATCCCATAGATTGTTGCTCTATGACTCTTTTGTAACTATATCAACAAGTGTGTGAGGAAGTATAACAACCCTCATAAATGATTGCCTAAGTCAACAGCATCTTTTCACTCACTTGTTTATTTATGTCATGACACTTGAAAAACTGCTGTGGGAGGGATTGATTATGGAGTAACACAATGTGTGGAACGCTTGAGTAGACCAAGCAGAAATGTCCTGCTTGGTGTACTCAGTATACCCAACGACTGGGTTGGGTATATCCAGGACACCTGAGCCTCTGAAATGTGTGTTTACCAAACACTGCCACGGCCAGTGGTGGCTACTCCATCACAGAGTGTATTACGTAATCAAGTGCAAGTGGCTGCCGCTTGATGGATAGGCAGAATTCTGATAGGATTATCCTGAGAGCACTGAGAGGCAGTGGAGGACGGGGGATTGGAGGATGTCTTTATAGTCCATATGGTCAGGCAACTATAGGCAACTTCCTTCTGCTTTCCACATGCCAGAATAATGTAAATATTGGATGAAAAAAAGGAGCATTTTATTATAGTTTACTTTGGTAAAATGATTTCTAGACGTGTATATAAAAATAAATAAAAAAATTGACACTTTTTTTTAATGCTCCTCTTCTTTTTGGATGTTAATCGTCTTGATATTGGGGGAAAATTCCTTTGCCCCTCTGTTTTCAGCTCTGATATATATAAAAAATTATATATAAATTAAAATTGATTTCATGTATTTTCAGTAATGCTGTGAACAGTAAGCATTAGTCCTTTGCATGGTTTTAAATATAGCTGCAATAACGCTGAAACTGACAAATAAAGAATCTGTGAAATGCAACACTGGACTGTGTGAAAAATTCCAAATTCCAATGTATTCATTTTTGCATTATGTGTAAAAGAGAGGTTTTACACTATGTGACTGACAATTTCTTTTTGGAGAGTCAGCCCCTCTTCCCATATTTATTTTCTACATTCAGTTGATTTTATTGGCTGTCTGATCACTTACAGTTAGAGTCGTTTTCTTTTCGCTCACCCAGATGTAATGTGTCATACTTCCTGATTTCCCATCTCCTCTGTCAGTGGTCGTGACCTGACAGATTCTCTCAGTCATCCTGAAAGACGCACATGCCCACTGCTCTCATCATTATCAGGCCTTGCACGCAGACAAACAGTAGTTATTATTAACTGCTCTCCCCTAAGAGGATTGCTTCCTGCACTCTCAGCCTCCGCGCAGTTATTTAAAGGGAGCTTGCACTGCCGCCCACTGCCTGCCACAGCTTTAGAGAGGGAGAGAGAAGAGTAGAGGGAGGGAGGGCGGGAGAGAGGGCTGATAGCCAAGGACAGGACACAAGAGGAGGGGTATAGAAGTGCTAGTGTGTTTTCTCAGGGTCTTGTCATCACAGCATTGTGTGCGTCACAGAGAGGTGACAGCAGGCAATACCTGCTGGTCCCAACCTAAGTGCTGCTGTTGCTGCTACTGGAGGGAAACCACAAGTAGAAAAGGGGGTAGGAAGCTACAGCCATGACAAGCCAGCAGGACTCGGGCTTCTTTGAAATCAGCATCAAGTCTTTGCTGAAGTCATGGAGTGGAAGTGAGTACCAGTTTGTTGTTATTGTAGTGCTCACCTGGCAGAGCTGAATGACTGTTCGTAACCTGACTTTATAGCCTTGTGCTGCTTCTTGGCTCAAATGAAGATCAGCGAAATTTTATAGTTCTGTATGCCAGAAGCTGCAAACTTAATGTACTTGTAGTAACAGCACACCACAGTTAAAACAGCTTTTTAGTTGTCTCTTAGCAACAGCCAGATACATAAGTTCATCAAGAGCGACCAGCTAAGTTATACATTATACAATAGCTTATGTTACAAGTTTTGCTGATGGCGATTCTGCATCTGATTATATTTAAATTGTGGCCATATTTCACTTATAAACAGAGCCAGAATAGCTCTTATTAAGTGCAAGGACACAGTAATAGGATTACTGGAGGTTCAGCTTGGTTGCATCTTCTGTCCAAAGCTAACAGCTTCACTGCCTTCCAGTGAAACCATCAGAGTGAGATGAAATGCCTTCCTGCTTCAGATCATGGTGCTATTCTGTTTTATGTGAGGTGTGAGAGGTGGCCTACAGAATGAATGCAAAACTAATGAAAAAGCCGAATGCAGGCATTAAACCAGGAAATTGCTTCTTAGCATTTTATTCATGTGTGCTATATCTGTAGATCGCTATACTAAATTGATTATTACCTAAAGTAATAAATGTTTACAAGCCAGTTGCATGTCTCAAGCAGTCTGCGTTAGCAGTTTAATCTGAATATAAAGAGAAACCATCGAACAAGCTGCCCCTTTCCACACACTAAACATTGAGCCATCTCCTGATGATGTTGCATAATCCCCACACTGGGTCACTTTGCTAAAGTGATAAAGGCACAGGCAGTCATTGTACTGTATCAGCATTTAACATTTTCATTAAATTTGTGCTCTTCCCTAATCTCATCTCTCTGCTTCCATTCTCACAAGCTGTTATATAATGTATCACAAGATGGCAACAGATATAGTGTTGCTAATAAAAGTTCTTTTTTCCTGCATGAGGTGTGAGACACAGTGCCTGCTAATATGTGACTTGAGGAATTATATGTATTTATATATATTTATTTATTTATCTATTTTAGTTTAATATAGAAAATAATAACTTTCAAATTGGTGTAGGATGTGTGTGTGTCTGTGTGTGAGCACAGGGTTAATAATCACAAACATTTTTGGATACCCGGTTTGATAAGTTAGCGTGTCCAGCACTAATAAAACAGTAACAAACAGCAGGACAGAACTGCCATTGTGCAGCAGCTGCATCAGGTTTGTTGTTCAATGTGACTGAAGGCCAGTCCTCCATCAGCCAATCAGAGCAGGAGATCAGCTGTGGGGATCTGGGTAGAGCGGTGCGGTCCAAACATGTTTAGTTACAATTTATTTTCTGACATTTTTAAAAGCTACTATTCAGTTTTTTCTCACATTTTGAATTAAGTTCTTTATTCATTCTTCTTCAATGTTTAGCTTTGTGTAGCAGTATGCAGTACAATAAGAGCTCTATTTTTGAGAAGCTGAAAGTAGTATTTTAATAGGAGCTAAAATTGTACTATGTGCACTTTAAACAGACAGATGTGGGCTTTTTGACCAGGACTTATATAATTGGCCTGAAATGCTCTCTCACAGCAGGCAGTAGTTTCCTGCATGATGTCAGCTGGCTCAAACAGGGCCGATGGTCAATAATTTGCAACCATCATTTTAAGCTGCTTTTCACAGAGGTTCGTAATCACTCTCTCACTCTCACTTTTTGAAAGACTAAAGCTGTGAACTAGTGAAAATATTAGTATAATAATGTTGACTTTCTGTTTCTTCAAGTCCAGAGAGGTTTTAATTAATTATTGGAGAAATGTCACATTTTTTGGAGGTGTCTGTGGAATATTTTAACAAATTGGGTTGTAAATGAAATGTTCTGTCCTAATTTGAATTTAATTCAGAAATATAATTGGTGTGGCACATCTGGCAGGCTAGTCGTTACTCAAGGTCCTGTGATCTGACAATTTATGGCCTAATCTACTCAGCAATTTGTCACAGTATTGTAAACACTTCCTTTTAGTCGAGTAACTAAGGATGTTGCCCCTTTTTTTCCCAGCTTGGAAGAATAGTATAGTGTATACATTTGGAAGCTTCCTTTTCTTACTGCTATCTCTTAAAATGCAGCGTCAGCTTTAGAGAAGTTGAACAAAGTTTCCCAGAGGTCTATATTGATACTGGAATTTTTGGCCAGCTTAAGAGGTCAGTGGTATCTAAATATCCAGCCACTCTGTTCACAAGCTGCCGCTTAAAGACATTGTTTACTCAGTGGGGATGTCTCTGTGGACTGCATGATTTGTGAGCGTGTATGTGTGTGTGTGTGTGTGTCTGTGTCTGTGTGTGTGTGTGTGTGTGTGTGTGTGTGTGTGTTTGTGCAAGAGAGACACATGTCGGCCTGTTTGCATTGTCCTCCAGGGAGTACCACCATGCCCAGGGTGTTTCCAGCATGGCGATGATGTAATGCACGCTGTGCCTGAGCTCCTTGTTTGCAGGGTCACATGTCATGTCTCAGACTTCGTACAGTGCCCAGAGCAACAGACACAGGCTTGATATGCACACTGGTTCCTTTATTTACAGCTCGTCTCTGGTTTAATATTTTGTCAGGGGAAAATTTAGATATTGCTTTATAAATCTAGGGTGTTAAATCACAGACTGTCTGTTGCTGGAACGTTGCCTAAAATCTTCCCCTTAATGACTTTAGTTCTTCTTTAAGAAGTTGTCAGACTTTAAGGGAAGTGCAGTGAAGCAGTCACTGTGGTCAAGAATGATGTTTACACTCTGGTTGTCTGTACCTCGTGGTTTTGCATCACAGATAGGGGGTGGGGGGAGTGCTCTGTCAGTATAGTGTTTACTCCTGGATAAATATAGTCACCAGTCTATGCCACCATAGCATGCTGGACCTCATCGCTGTCCTGTGCCTCAGCTAAAAATTCCCACCTGACCTTCACTGTTGGAAGGCACCGGGTGGTCACAAGGCTGGAGGAAGCCATAGCAGAAGCCGCTGTCAGAGAGAAAGAGAGAGAGAGATCCAGAGATTGTGTGGTCTCCCGTACCAAACACTACTCCCACTTTTTAAAACACACCCGCTGTTGGCTCTGTGCGCCATGGAAACTATAACCAGAAGGACAGAGCCAGCTGACACACAAGACATGGAAGTTGGTGGATTTTACTAGCGAGCGTTTGTCTTAAATCAGGACAACCCTGGATACCATATCTTCCTTTCCCACTATGGACGGGACAGCTGTGTGCTGGAGCAAGGCCAGCGTCATTAGCTTCATCAAGGGTCTGGGTAGGTGCTGCGTGGATCGCCACGAATGGGGGAAGCATGTTCTGAAAGCCATAAAAGGTTGTTATACATGCTGGGCATTCCTTGAGAGATAGCTGAATGCTTCATGTCCTGAAAAGACCTGGAGAAGAAAACCTGTTTACTGGTACCAGCTTCTCCAACTTCTCTTATGCAATTTGTCAGTGTTGCATAATTTGTGGTTCCTCAAAAAATGCTCATTATGTGTTTGCTCATCTCCTCTCATTATTTTGCGTGCAGCTTGTACAGATGCGTAAAATCTAAGGTGCAATTCATTTTTTGGCAATTTACTTATTGTTAGTTGTAAAAAGGTAATAGCTTTTAGCAAAGCAGTAACAGCACAATTTTTAGTCTCTGATGAACCTCTCAAACTTTGTATGAACCTCTCAAACCTTCCTGTTTTGGCTCTCTCATGTGGCATACAACAAATGAAATCCTTAAATTATATTGTTAATTGTCTTGCTTTTTATCTTGTCACAATCTTACTAGACTAAAATATTACATTTCAAGACTTGCATGCAGCCAAATAGTAGACGTAATAATTCTACATCTCTAGAAAAGAAAAGCCTTCAATTGTACATTAAAAATATGAGTACTCTCAATTAAAACATTTTTCAGGTTTTTATGGTTCGGTGAGGTCATTTAAAGAAATATTTGTCAAGCGGCACTGGGATCTCAGGGAAATCTCTCCAAATGAGGGTGTCGCTTTGGATAAATACGCAGCACAAAGTGAGTGAAAATAAAACTGAAAAGGAAAAATGTGATTTGTGACTTTGACAGATGAGCAGTTTGGGCTGACCTTTACTGTTGCTGATTTCTGTCCAGACGTATTTATTACATGCGCATGCACACGTTTACAAAAATATGGTTCTCACTGTAAGTCACTAGCTCTGTTCTGTCCTTTGACTATTATACACAAAACCCAGGCAGTTTGTGAGGCTGAGGCCTGGTTAGAAATTGCAGAGTTATTGCTGAAGGAAAATGTCAAGCTTCCAATAAGATGTTTGTATGCATGTCTTTACTGTATGTAGCAGGTTTGTGTCTGGAGGCACAAGAGTTCAACACCGAGGTTAAATTATTAACTCGTGGGTTTTTCATGGGTTTAAGTGGCCTGAGGCAAGCCATTCGTTATTAAAGGTGGGCCATATCATAACACTGAGTGAAGGATGGTCACACGCACAAGGTTTTTGTTTCCCTCAAAGGACAGTGACAACTTTGGTACAAAACCAAAACACCAGCTGCAGGCCATGGTGTTTTATTTCCATATGTGCTCTGCTCACTGTAGCAGGAGGAAAGAAACAGCAGACTCAGGGCAAGACGGTGCCCTTTGGACAGTCTTACTGAGGAATGCTCAACATGTTGGGAGCTTTTTGTCCATGTTTGGAAACTTCTCAGCAATACCCTGTTCGGTGAACTCTTTTTCTCTTGTGGCTGATCCTGTCCCACTCATTGTGCTTGATTTGGCAATGTTTTACTTAATGAAACTGTTTCCCATCTTCTGTTTTTTGCTTCTCCTCCGCAGCCTCGCCCGTGGGGAACGGATATAGTAAACCTCCCATCCCTCCAGTCTGCTGTCCTCAGGGAGAGAAAGGTCCTCCTGCCATGATGCCCATCACCATTGACCCAGAGAGCAAGCCAGGCGAGTACGTCCTCAAGAGCCTGTTTGCTAACTTCACCACCATGTCTGAGCGCAAGATCCGAATAATCATGGCTGAACCGCTGGTGAGTGGGAAGAGGGTTACTGCTCTTTGTGTCCTGTAGTGATTAGTTGACGTTCTGTTTATCTTATAGCCCAGTGAAACTAACAATGTAGCATTAAAGAGTGTTATATTAATTAAAAATAAACAGAAAGTAAAAAGCGTAGAGTAAAAAAATAACCCCAGATTTTTTTTCTTGTTTACTATCCTGTTAATCATATCCTGAGCCCTTGTGGGTGTTCTGACCTCAGATTATAAATCTCTATAACAGAAAGATGCTGGAAAGACAGGCCTATGTCATTTTTTGTTGACTGTAATGAATTACTTAAGTGGTGAAGGATGTGTTACTTCTAAGAAAATAAAGTTTTAGTAATAATTTAAAAACACACAGTCCAGGTACTCAGAAGCACAGAAACTTCTAATGAACTGAAGAAATTTCAAATCAAATGGTATTAGGAGAAATATATTATCTATTTTATTTTAGACTATTTAAAAGTATATAATATAATTAAGTAAGAATTTTGCTAAATGAGTAATGCTTGAGATGATTGTCCCTTATCGAAGGATTTATAGCTTTTGTTTGACTTTTGTTCTGTCAGTCAGACAGATAACATGAAGTCGCTTTTGTGTCTCAAAAATATGATGGCATTTTTGCACCTTATAGTCACATTAGGAAAACAGTGGTTATGGCATGACCAATATTAATGTCATTATGTGCATTGAATTTGCAACCTCGCTGCCTTTGAAATGGTTTCTTAGAAGACGGGGCCCAGATGTGCACAGTTAGCAGCAAACTGCAATTCTCAAAGCATCTTTGTGTGTCAATGAAGTGCCAATAAGATGGAGTTTTGCTATCAGTTTACAACTCAGTTGTGTCAAATTGGCAATTTCATGCCGTCAGTTTGTGGTCATATGGTGATTAACTGTGATAAATTGATGAAAAGTGCAAATCTGCTGCCATCTGTATACAAAGAAATTCACATGAAGTACTTCCAAATCCAGAAAGAGCCTCGTAGAACTGAAACAGAAATTCAAATATTTCCCCACAAATACTGCCAGGACACATTTAACTGTCTAGGTGCTTGGCACCCTGCTTTTTATGTAAGAATGTAACCAGAATGCAGTCCTTTGGCAACCAGCTGAGTCCCCGATTGCAAAGACAAGTCGCAGTCATCTTCAGACTGACTTAGATCTATTGCAACGTGCAAAATTAGATAGCAATTATTGACAAACCTTTGTCAGCCTGTCTGAATGCAGTCAGACCACGATTATTTGGAAAAAGCCTGCCCTCCACCCGGCGACCTGTGCCATTACCTTTCAATCAAAAGTAGCTCACTTTAAATGTACACCCCCCGCTGATCAGTAGTTAGTCACTACAGATACTTGCAATCAATGTCCAGCAGCAAAAAATGTACTGTCACTGAAATAAAGTGAGTCCTCTTCCGAGGCTTTTATCTAGCGTTAATATTTTCATATTTTCACAGGAAAGTACATGCTGTCTGTATACTAATTAAGTTTCTCTTCCAATATGTATTCATTTATCATTCATTTTAACCATAAAATTCATATTTAATCAATAGAAAACCACCATAAACTCATTTCTAGCTGTTCTGACTTTGTCTTTATGTTGCAATTAAATATTTCTGGAAAACCAGATGAATGTAAACGCTGGCAATAAAATCTCCAGGAGACTTTTAGTCCAGTGGAGGATGGAGCCGATCCTTTCAGGCCAAAAGCAGCTCACAGAAATAATTCTGTGGACTGGTGTATCAGTATCTTATAAGTGCTACCGCCATTTGATGATCATCATCATACATTTTGCTTTACATACTACAGCACTGTTTAATTCTTTGAAACACATAGCTACACTTCCATGTGATTTTTAGCAGGTCTGATAAATTGCGAGTTTACTTGTCGCCTTGTATCAGTGAAGCTGCTGTGGACATTCTGTCTCCAGTTTTAGGTGCTGTGATTTATAGAAAGCTGTTAGTCACCAGCTTCGGCTTGCAGTGAAGTGTTAATTACCACAGGGAAAGCGTGTAGCCCCTCGTTTCGTTCCGTTACCCTCCAGAGGACTGCAGGGAGGATGTGTCTCTCTTGGTTTTTCCTCTCAGTGGAGACCTGGCTGAGTAATTTGTTTTAGTCTCTTCTTGTAGTTTTCCCACTGTTGTTGTGAGTTCATTTTTCAGAATCCATCATGGTCACTGATCTGTAGTCAGCATTTGTTAGGGTAAAGCACAAAAAGACACAGGTTACAAAATACATTTAAAAATGAAAAAAAAAATGCTGTAAACCTATGAGGAGGCTAGACCAAATGGCAGTAAAATCTTTAAAAGCCATGCCGAGCTAGAAGCATTGACTTTTCTGTCATTCCAGCACAGATGGGCGTCTCAGATTCAAGCATTTGTCTAAAAACTAAAAGGTTCATCAAACCTTGGAGCTTAGCTGGTGTTCCAGCTGTGAGAGAGAGAAAGAGAGCATTATGGCCCCCGCAATGTCACTGTGACACAGATCACACAGTTAGCTTTTTTGGATTAATCAGCAACTGAAGTGCTGTGATGTGCTGCCTGGCTGATGACATGGCAATAGGGAGTTTTTGCAGGGTTGCAAAAAGGGAAAGAAAGCAGACGTTTTTAATTGGACAAGAATAAAGGATAGACGTAGAATGGTGCTATTGTCTGTTTTATGTCAATTTGCCCTTAAATCAGGCTTGCGTTGTGTGATGGACCTTCACCTAAAATGTTGTCTTATCTTTCCAAAAATTGTACCATGCTAACAATTTTGTTACCATTTTCCCAAATGTTTTAAGTAGATATTTGTGTGCTGTATATATGAACCCAGATAAAGTGAAGTGAGTTTCAGAGAGTTAAACCATCTGTGTTACCAACTTTTGTTTTTTTAAACCTTTTAATAAAAAGGATGTCTGGTTGTGAACTGAGGGCTAGAGATTCAAGAAGTCATCGACGGGCCTGTCGCTTTGCCAGGAGATGGGTGCACTGAGAACTAAACCCTTTTGAAGGCTTTTATCTTAGATGATGGAAGACTGTAATAATAAGAACTGTCATAAATGTCCCATCTCTAATATTGTAAGTGACCCTGCCTGCTCCTGCCAGGCAACAGACTGATTGATGGCCCTCTCATTAGCTGGGCTGTGATCAGTCCCGGTTCATACTCCTTAGTCATCAGATTTAGAATTATACTCTTTAAATCACACTACAAAGAACTTGTTTTGTCTGTATTATTGCAAAAATAAGGTTTTAAAATGACTATTTTTTTCTGCCTCTTTAGGAAAAGCCGTTAACAAAGTCACTACAGCGGGGAGAAGATCCTCAGTTTGACCAAGTAAGTGCATAGAAATACGAGGACCTAGGACCAAATGCTCACTAGATAAACTATTTGTTTTACCTGTAATATAACTACATTAGATTATATTTTTATTCTATACAAAATCCAACACCAACACAGAGGTAACTGTGTTTCCTCTCCCACCTGGAAAATAAGCACGTCGTAGATACTGCTCTAGTATGATGCACTTCAGCCTGAAAAAGTTGATGGTTGAAAGCCCAGCTCACATCCCAAAAGGTCTTTCAGATCCAGTCAGGGGCAGGAGTGTTTACCTTGACAGCTGGCACTGCCTCAGCACTAGGTGTATCGAGCAGGTCTGTGGCTTTTCAGAGAAGGCCCTTTCACAGCCACAGAGGTGTGTCTGTGCTGCTGCGCGAGGCCATTCAGCAGCCACACAGAGCCAGGATTCTTCTCCAGCCTTGTGCTGAATGAAGGGCTCACTGTGTTCCCCAGTCCCACCAGACTCTCCTCCCTTCCTGTGTGCCCGGCCTGTTCCTTCCTTTCGCTCACCCTCCCCCAAGACTGAGGGAGGCAGCCCCTTGGGCGCTGTGTATTTCTGCATACTGTATCCCCAATAAGAACCAGTTCACTCTTCAATCTTGGTGCTTTTTCTTAGTGTTGCTTTTACTTTACTTAAAAGCTGCCCCATGTTGCCCATTTATTGTTAAAATGTTTAAAAAATGCTTGAGACATGAAGAAATGCAAATTAATGCTTGTTTGCTGTTGGAATCGATGTTGAAATTGCTGCTCAAATAAACAAAGGAAATACTGATGGCTATCTTTCACTTTGGTATGTGGACCGCTAACCCCAATGCTCATTTGCGCTATGTATGTCTTGCTCTCCTAGTTGATAAGCTCCATGAGCTCTTTGGCTGAATACAGTCTCCCCTCCATCCTCCGCACTTTGTTTGACTGGTACAAACGACAAAATGGATTAGAGGAGGAGTTGCACGAGTACCGCCCAAGAGCCAACACCAAGTCCAAAAAGTGAGAACAATTAAATTGATTTCTGCACGCAAGCATGAGTCACTTGTAGACAAAAGAATGGCGAGGCTTAGGTGTGTGTGTGATTATAGCAAACGTGTTTTGTCTCTAACAGTGACGAGCAACAGAGAGATTATCTACTTGAAAGGCGGGATTTGGCCATTGATTTCATCTTCTCTCTTGTACTTATAGAAGTTTTGAAACAGGTAAAGTGACTAAACTCTGTACTACACAAAATCTACTTAGATTATCCTATAATTTCATCAGGTTCCCTGATTTATTACTGGTGACAAAATAAACTTAATTTGGCAGACATCTTGAGATGATCATGTTTTCTATTGATTCTTTATCAGATGCCGCTCTACCCGACCCTTGACAGTTTGGTGAATGAAGTCATTAACTTAGCCTTTAAGCACTTTAGATACAAAGAGGGGTAAGATCTCATCTGTCCTTACAAAGTTTACTTTTCATTCAGTCTCTCTAAAATTTGCAGTTTTTGGTATAATGTATTGTTTCCCTGCAGGTATCATGGTCCGAACACTGGCAACATGCACACTGTAGCAGACCTCTATGCTGAAGTCATAGGAGTATTAGCCCAGTCCAAGTAAGGCACAAAAACAGAACAGTGATAATAATTCAGTATTACTGGCTGTGTTTTAACTCTTTTTCACTGAATGATAAATTACTACTCTCTGCTCTGTTGGGATTTGCTGTCATGCCACATCATATTGGTGCGTTACTGTTCCTAATGCCTTCCTGCAAAACACTCCCTGGTTTAAGAGACTGGAACGTACTGTAGGGATGACATACTTCTGGAACGATCCCCTTCATCCCAAACTAGGACTGGAAATGAATGTCTCTGTTTATTTTGAAGTTTTGAGATCACTGAAGAAAGGAATAAGCCCTTAAAATAGAGATATTGCTGATGGGCATGCCACATAACCTTTTCTAAAGGACACTTATAGTGACATATTAGTGAGATATTTACTTTTCTAAAGATCAGGCAAAGGAAGAGGTAATGAATTTGGCTGTAAACTAAAATGAATCGTCTTCAGAAAGGTTGATGCAGTTTAAAAAAAAAAAAGGTTTTCTGATTTTGACTGTCAAAATAATAATAATACAGCATTTCTTCTCCCAGCTGTATTCACTTTCTTTCAAGTGCAGCTCTAGCCAACAGGGAAGAGGTTAAGAAATGCTCATATGAGCTCCCGTGATGAATTATCATCTAAATTTAGACCAGCTGAAGAATCTCATCTCTGGTTCAATTTGGGCAAAGGATCAGGTGCTAGATGAGGAGTTCATCTGGGGGCACAGACTCACAGTCTGCATATAGAGGGTGAGATGAGGGGCTGATATTTCGGGAGGTGTGCACGCTGAATATTATCACTGTATTCTTTCTGAGTCACAACTCTGCTTCTTTATGGAAGTGCTGACTTGGGATTTGTCTGACTGAGCTGTGCAAGCATGTCTTAATATAGAGCCTCATTTAGCTATTTTTATTCTCAGGTTTCCTGCTGTGAAGAAGAAGTTTATGACTGAGCTAAAGGAGCTGCGGCAAAAAGAGCAGAATCCATATGTGGTCCAGAGTACCATTAGCCTCATCATGGGGGTCAAGTTCTTCCGAATTAAGATGTATCCCGTTGAGGATTTTGAAGCCTCTTTTCAGTTCATGCAGGTATAGAGATTTAGTAACTGAATAATTTTTCTGCCTCAGTACATTATAAACTGAATATATATGAATATTGTACTTCTTTCTGTACCCATTCTCTGCTGTATTAAACTCTTCTATACTAATGTCTCTGTTGGGTAGAAATTGTGAATTCAGTTCTCAGTACTGTGTTTCCTATTGGCTTTTTCATGCAGCTTACACTACTGAATGTAATGCAGATTCCAAGTCTGTAAGTTGCACAACATATTTCTCTCTCTTCCACAGGAGTGTGCCCAGTATTTCCTGGAAGTCAAAGACAAGGACATTAAGCATGCTTTGGCTGGCCTCTTTGTTGAGATTCTGGTTCCCGTGGCAGCAGTAAGTTTCTTCCTCATCTGATTCTTGTGTGCAATACCCAGTTGTTATGTGTATTTCGTTACAGCAGTGTATCTATAGTGTATAGTGAAAATTGCATATCTTATGAATGTACTATTTACACTATGTAAAAACCCAAAAAAAGGTGATAGTTGCAAATTAGCAGTAACTTTAAATGCTCACAAAATAGCATTAGTTTTAGACTCTGCATTGGAAATGTTTTACACTATATATAGAAGATCAGTCAGGGGGAGAAGATTTTGTCTTTTTGTGCCATCCTGTGATGTGTAATCTTGTCTTAGGCTGTGAAGAACGAGGTGAACGTACCATGCCTGAGGAATTTTGTGGACAGCTTGTACGACACAACCCTGGACTTGTCCTCCAGGAAGAAGCACTCACTGGTTAGTTCAAAACAAAGTGACACTGATTGTTGGGCCTGTCTCTTTTGTACATCTTCAGTTACATGCTCAGATTCCCTGGATGCCTGTGAATTTTCAAGGTCACTTTTGTGTGTGTTTTTTGGTTTTTTAGTGTCTACAATAGAAAACATTTATGAGGGAAGACAGGCTGCTGTTTCATAGCATAAAAAAACACATTAAAAGCACTGCAGTATGTGTAAGCATATTTAAAGTCTCTTCCCTTCTAAGTGTCTTCAATAAAACATTTCACCATGGTAGCTCACATGGACCTGGAAAGACAACAGCCCTTAGACTAGGTCTACTTTCTCCTGAGGCAACGATAATGGCTAAAAGCTATATTTTATGAATGATGCACCATCAGCAAAAAACATTTTTTTTAAAAGAGGGAACCACATTATGTCTTCAAAAGGAAGCTGGTTTAAGATGCACTTATGCAAAGGTTGCTCAGAGATAATGCATTATTCCACAAATTGTCAACTTAATGGGCAAGTTTGAATATAGTACACAGAAAATCCCCGTGTTTTATTTGTAGGTCGATAACATACAAATAAAAAAACGAGAGAATTTGTTGTAACAAGGCTGCACTTTGTGTCTTCTGTTCAGGCATTTTACCCTTTGGTGACGTGCCTGCTGTGTGTCAGCCAGAAACAGTTCTTCCTTAACAGATGGCACATCTTCCTTAACAACTGCCTCTCAAATCTGAAGGTAATGTAACTTAGTAACTAGAAGTTGTAAAACTGCATTTGTTATATAAAGGATTTGCGTCTCAGTCAGTCCAAATATTACAGCTTTAATTGTCAAAAATAATTGCGTGAACTACATTTTTTATTTGATATTGTGAGCAATAGTACACTAATTATTTTTCTTCTAGATGGATCTATTATTGACTTCTTTGATCAACCTTATTTCATTACAGAGTAGAGACCCAAAAATGGCTCGTGTTGCACTGGAGTCCCTCTATAGACTGTTGTGGGTTTACATGATCAGGATCAAGTGTGAGAGCAACACTGCAACACAAGGGTGAAAATCTTTTACTGTTTGCATTTACATTTCTTTTCTTTTTAAGTGTCGTAAATAACTGTTACCATAGAAATATCCTATTTTATATTTTATTACAAAACAAATTGTGAACATGATGATGTGGTGGATTTAAGGAAGATTAAAAAGAAATGTTTTAAAAAACATTTTATGGGTTTTTTTTTTTATATTCTCAGAACTGATTTAGACAGATTTAGGCTCAAACCAATACAAGATTTCCAGTAATAGTTGCCTGCAGGGTTATCAGCTGTTTGCAGATGTTATTAAGTACAAACTGAAGCCCACTTGAGGAATTCCAGATGGGTCCAGACAGATATTTGGGTGCTGATCAAGCCCAAAATAAACATGTCTTAAAATGATCTGTCTAATTTGTTAAATGTTTGCACAAAGTCTTTTTCTAACTTGCTTTCTTTGTCTCATTTCTCAGTCGACTCAACACGATTGTAACAACACTTTTCCCCAAAGGATCCCGCAGTGTGGTACCAAGAGACATGCCCCTCAATATCTTTGTGAAAATCATCCAGTTTATCGCCCAGGTAAATACTTGTGTGCTGTGCTGTACTGTACTGTATGACTGTAAGCAGATGCCACTTGTAATGGAATAATCAGGTTATTTATAACTGATTTGTATTTTTATGTGTATTTTTCTGCAGGAAAGACTGGATTATGCCATGAAAGAGATTATCTTTGACCTTCTGTGTGTTGGGAAACCTGCAAAAGCCTTTAGTCTTAATCCTGAGGTACACGTTTATATAGCAGGATGTCAATTTCATTTTTAAAGGTCCTGCAAGACTAGTAATGGGATGCTGGAAACTGATAACTAACAGGTGACCCTTTTTCATGTTTAGAGAATGAATATTGGTCTGAGAGCATTCCTGGTTGTAGCCGATAAACTGCAGCAGAAGGACGGTGAGCCTCCCATGCCTAACACTGGTTGCACTTTGCCCTCTGGGAACACACTCCGAGTAAAGAAGACATATCTGAGCAAGACACTAACAGATGAAGAGGCCAAAGTCATTGGTGAGAGAGGCAGACCATGGTCACGAATTCTGAAAATGTCATGTTTCTGGATTTTAAATTATAGGAATTCAATTAAAAATATTCCAGTGAGCAAAAGTAGTTCAATAGTTTTTCCTCTGTCATGTTCCCAGGTATGTCTCAGTATTATTTTCACGTCCGAAAGGCTATTGACAACATTCTCAGACACCTGGACAAGGAGGTGGGCCGATGCATGATGATGACCAATGCTCAGATGTTGAACAAAGAGCCTGAGGACATGATCACGTAAGTTTGCAGACATCCCAGCTGACAAAACATTTAAAGGAAAGTCCAGAATGACTGGACTGGACTCTAACTTAACACTCTTGTTCTCAATACTCAATTTACTCTTTCTAATATAACTGAAATGCGACCTTTTCAGAGGTGAAAGAAAAGCTAAGATCGACTTGTTCAGGACATGTGTCGCTGCCATTCCTCGCATCCTGCCTGATGGGATGTCTAAGCCAGAGCTCATAGACCTCCTGTCTCGGTGAGTAACCTGATATGAAACAGTACATAGAGGACCTGTCATTCTTCTGCATAAAAGTTATACTTGTTTCATCATTATTTTTGGGGTTTTTTTGGTTTATTTTGTCTTTGTCAGACTGACAATCCACATGGATGATGAGCTTCGACTCATAGCACAGAATTCCTTGCAAAGTCTGCTGCTGGATTTCTCCGACTGGCGTGATGACGTCCTGTTTGGATTTACCAACTTCCTGTTGCGTGAGGTCCAAGACACCCACCAGGGATTGTTAGATACATCCCTTAAATTACTGCTGCAGCTCCTCACTCAGTGGAAGCTCACCCTGGCTGCACCAGGAAAGACGTCTGACACCTCTAAAATGCACACTGCTGAGGTATACATGGTTGTCTTTTACTAACTGCCCATTTTAGAAATAGAAATAAACTAATTTAGTATTGTGATATTACTACTGGGTAATCATCTTTTCTTTATTTTATCACAGCTGCTGCAGACAAGCTCAAGTCTCAAGACATCTTCAGAACGAGGTCCACACTCCACTGTGCTGCATGCTGTGGAGGGACTAGCGGTCGTCCTGCTCTGCTCCTGCCAGCTGAGCACCCGCAGACTCGCCATTGCTATCCTAAAAGAGATACGCAGTTTGTTTGTGACTATCGGACAGTGTGAGGTAAAACACAGAAAGAACGTTGAGGAGACATAATATAAGAAAGATATTTTATGTACAGGTTAAAAATGTATGCTTTGCCAACTATAGGATGATGATAAACCAATGATAGAGATCATGGATCAGCTCAGCCCCAGTATATTGGATAGCTTTGTCAACGCTACAGTCTCTGACACAGTAAGTTGTTTGTACCTTCAGTTTGTGGCACCGCTCCAAAGTAAACTTTGAGATGTTTCTGTTTATTTGCCTATGTTTTATTTTCCTAATATTTGTCTTTCGTCACTGTGTTCATTTCGCATGACTCGACTTACAGAGATGAGTTTGCAGGGACAACCTCAAGCTGTATGGAGAAGATGATAGGATCTGTGGAACTTAAAGCTCCAGCAACACTGGCAGTATAAAAAAAACACATTTATTGGCTAACTGTAATGAAAGGACAGTCAGGCAGACCTTTCAGGATTGAGGGAATTTTTTCATCATTGGGTAGAGCAAAACTTGGTTGCACTTTTTCAGCTTAATGCTCTGGAACGTACCGCCTTCATTTTCCACTGAGCACTCTCTGTTGCCTGGGACAATGAGTCACCGTAAAACATGTGATCCAGTTCATTCTTGTTGGTGCCTCATTGTCAGATGTGTGAATGTATATAATTGGTTGTTTAGTATTTTTTCAACTCTTACCCAGGCGACTTGAAAATGCTGTTTGTAATATGTTTTATGATGACCCCGATGAAAGCCACAAACCAAACACGAACAATTAAGCAGTTCTTTCTACTGGAAGTGTTGGTGGAGCTTTAGCTTCTATCTGACTGACATAAAAATATAAAACCAAGATTTTTAACCCCATGTAAAATCTGGTTTACAAAATAATCTTTTAAGTAAGCAGAAAACAGAAGCCAGGTTCATTAATTATCATGTAAAATTAAATAAACAGTTGAGCAGCTTCTGGCCAGCTGTCATTTCAGCTATAAGCATTTTTCTGAGTATAATGAGAGCGGCATGCAACATATGCAACATAAAAAAGCTTTTCTAAATATAGTATGTATTTGTCTGGTTGTCCTAATTACTGCCTTATTCACATTGTAATGAATTAGTCTTACACATTGGTCGACAGTCAGAAAGAAGCAGTGCTTTATATAGATATAATTCAGGCATGTCCCTGACCTCTGACCCTGCTCTGTCACCTGCTTGTTTGTAGGTCACCCTGCCAGCTGGTCACCACGTGGACCTGCAGTGGCTCGTGGAGTGGAATGCACTGCTTGTCAACAGTCATTATGATATTAGGAGCCCGTCACATGTGTGGATCTTTGCTCAGTCTGTCAAGGACCCCTGGGTGCTGTGTATATACAGCCTCCTCCGACAGGACAACCTTCCCAAGCACTGCCCCACAGCTCTCAGCTACGCCTGGCCTTATGCCTTCACTCGGATGCAGATGCTCATGCCCCTGGTAGACCCAAAGTAAGTGCCCTTTCAGACTACAGTGTGGTCACGAGGGAACGTGAAACACTTCTGTTTTTTTATTTTCTGCACATCCGTATTTAGTCTTCCCTTTTCTGTTTCTGCCACCATATTCCAGTTCTTCACTGAGCTTAAAGTCAAAATTCCCCACTGAAAGAAGGTGAGATTATAAAGGATCTAATAATATTTCCTGTTCCTTACCAGTAATCCAGTGTACGCAAAGAAGACCAGTACCTCTGGCAGTGGGGATAACTATATAACCCTATGGAGAAACTACCTGATCCTTTGCTTTGGAGTGGCCAAGCCCAGTATCATGAGCCCCGGCCATCTGAGATCATCGACACCTGAGATCACAGCTCCTACACCTGACAGCAGTGTCAACCTCGATAACAAGGTACCTGCCTCCCTGTCCTCTGGCCTTATTAATTCCCTCTGCGCTTTGTCTCTCCAGGATCAGGTGTTCATACTGAGCTTGTTGACTTTAAAACTCAAAGCATCAAATTACAGCAGCTATTTCACATGAATAGAGCATGAAGTCAATGTGTTCTTAAGCGTACAGACACTTATATCAATGCAGCTCTAAGTAATTAGTGGTCGTGGCAGATTTTATGTGTCTGACTGAGCAGTCGGTGTTTGATGTTTCAGGTTATCGGGAGCCCATCTGTGGCTTGGCTTCTGAAGCAGTTGGTTCCACTGATGAGGGCAGAGAGCATCGAGTTGACAGAGTCATTAGTTCTGGGCTTTGGTCGCACCAATTTTCTCGTATTCAGGTATATCAAAGATCTGTATATTAGGTGCTAAACATTTACTGCTTAACTAAGCAAACAAGCTTTCCTTTTTTTCCTTTTTTCCTGTCATGCTTTGTCATTTTTTCATGGATTAAATATGGCCACTAAACATCTTCAGTTCTGTTTTGTCTTTTTTTTTATTAACCTGTGAAAACCCAAGGCTGCAATCTAATATTTTTTCCGTAATTAAAGGCAGCACATTTGTGTGGCTTTTAAAGTGCAGATGAGCAGAGGATTAGAGTTGAATAATACTTTGATGCCTCACGTAGCTGCTTCTAAATTGTTTCCTAGAGGTCAGATTTAATAGCTTTTTTTAATTGTTTTTGAAAAATGTCATTCTGCAGTTTAATTTTTGCTACTGAACTTCATTTTGTATTTTACATTTATATCACGAGTTTATGTTTTCACTGCACACAGGGAGCTTGTGGAGGAGCTGCATCCCCTTATGAAAGAGGCATTAGAGAGAAGACCTGAGGTATTTATGACTCAATTAATAATATACGCAAAAGATGCACAATCAGAGAGAATTTATAGCTATATTTGACTATATTGTAGCATTTGCTAAAGAGTTCATGTAGTTTAGAACATTTTATTTTTTCAGACTATCTGGTTTTAAAGATGTTCTAATGATGTTTTACAGAACAAGAAGCGGCGTGAACGGCGAGACCTGCTGAGACTTCAGCTGCTGAGGATATTTGAGCTCCTGGCTGATGCTGGTGTCATCAGTGATAGGTTAGTGTGATAGTATCAGTTGACACTGTTAGCCCAAAAAAAGACTGAATCGCATAAAAGGTACTTAATTACAGAGAAGGGTGCCCCGTATTCATGCAAGTGAGTTTTTAATACAAATAACTGCCATTAGTGCTACAGTTTATAGGTATTTAAACAGAAGTTAATATGTCATTATTGCATAATATTTTCTTTGTGATGTCAGTGAATCGGGTGTCTCTGTGTGTGTTTTTTTTTTATGCCACAGTACAAATGGAGCATTGGAACGTGACACACTCGCCCTGGGGGCTCTCTTCCTGGAATATGTGGATCTGACCCGGATGCTTCTGGAAGCTGAGAATGATAAAGATGCAGAGATCCTTAAGGACATCCGAGCTCACTTCAGTGCCATGGTGGCCAACCTCATCCAATGCGTACCAGGTACTACTGCAACTAGCTTAAATTTAAAGTCCTTTCTTGTCAGTCACTGCTCTATAGGTCAGACTGATAAATTACTTAGCAGAGAATGTGAAAGTTCTGTATTCCTTTTTATGAGTGCCTGGTGCAATCCATCTGTCCATTTGCGAATAGTGAATTGTATAATAGGTTTCCATTAGGCTGCCGTTAGAACACTGCATGAAAGACCAGAGTCTTGACATTGATCTTGATTTGGATGTAGCCCAAGGGGAGTGGATCCAAGAATAGTTCTACTTAAAGACAGTGCAGGAAAGGGCAGGTGATGACTCATGAGTTGCCAAGCATTCACAAGTCCCCACTGAATGGCTAATAGTCTGTCAGGGGACATCAAGAAGCTATTATCAGATTGGGGAAATGCACTTTTATTTAGTTGTGAAGGGCTTAAGATGCCGGGATAATTTTTGCTGGCTCTAGACTTTTTTAATAAGCAAACCTATAACAAGCTCTTTCATCCCCTCCACCCCCACCTCCAACCCAGTGCACCACAGGCGCTTCCTGTTTCCACAGCAGAGCCTGCGGCATCACCTCTTCATCCTCTTCAGCCAGTGGGCTGGGCCTTTCAGCATCATGTTCACTCCTCTGGATCGCTACAGCAACAGAAATCATCAGATCACAAGATATCAGTATTGTGCCCTAAAGGTAATCATAATTAGACTCTAAGTAAATGACTAAGTCACAAATTCAGATTAAGTAAGAAGACTCTGATTGTTTAGTATTCAGCTGTGTTGAATGACCACATTGGGATTAAATGTTATGTCACTATAAAAAAAAAGAGTTGTTGGTGGAACAGTGGCAGAGTGAATAGGGTTGTCTTGTCTTGGTTGTTTAAACCATTAACATGTGAGCATTCTTGGCTGATGTTCTTACAGGCTATGTCTGCTGTGCTGTGCTGTGGGCCTGTGTTTGATAACGTTGGCCTCTCTCCAGACGGATACCTCTACAAGTGGCTGGATAATATACTAGCCTGCCAGGATCAGCGGGTCTGTAGCCAATACTTTACCACTGTGGTGCATTTAAACAAAGAGCTGACCCAGGAAGCCCCTTGGATAGCTTTCTGAAGCCAGCTTTATAAAAAGCCAGCACTAGTGCTTGCCAACTGCTCAGCATTATCTTGCTGGAGAAGGGCAGTTTTCTTTCAGGATAAACTGATTTTGACTTTATTCCCATTTATGATACAAGATAAAGCACCTGCATGTTTATTTTAGATATTTTTCCTTAGCACAATTTATTATGTGGTTTGAGGAGTTGCATTAACTGGTCATTTATCAACTTCTTTGTAGAGCTCCTAGAACCATGCTACACTGAGACCTTAAATCATTTACTGATGACTGATACAAAGTGTGGAGTACAGGGGAGGGGAAAAAAGAAGAAATTAAATTTTAAAAAGTCTGTGTCGGTGTTTGCTCCTGGCTCAGGTCCATCAGCTTGGCTGTGAAGTTGTCATCTTGTTGCTGGAACTCAATGTTGACCAGGTCAACCTATTCAACTGGGCTGTGGATCGTTGCTACACAGGCTCCAAGCAGGTCGCCTCGGGGTGCTTCAAAGCCATCGCTACAGTCTGTGGCAGCAGGTACAAAATCTCAGATGAATTTTGCGTTTTTATTAATTTTCATTTGTTTGTCTGTATAGGTTTTTGAAGTGCATTTACTTTGGCTAATTTGGATTGACATATCTCTCTTTTAGTATTCTGGTTCATTTGAGTAAGTGGGTAGTAAATTAGCCAAAGTCTGAAATTCTGCACTTGCTCTATCTCAAAAATTCAAACATATGTGAAACGATCTATTTGATATCACTGTGTTGTTCATACAGCATCATTGTCAGAGTTGTTCCAGGACTATCGTCCTTTTTTTTCTTCTTCTTTATCTTCTTCTGCTACAATCTAAACACTTAAACTACTCGATTAAGTCTAGAGAAAGGACTATAGTGTAGGTGA
Source organism: Oreochromis niloticus (assembly GCF_001858045.2). NCBI lineage: Eukaryota > Metazoa > Chordata > Actinopteri > Cichliformes > Cichlidae > Oreochromis > Oreochromis niloticus. Next base: position 30,478,408 of record NC_031979.2, read on the forward strand.
AAAATAGGCCGTTTCACAAACATCATATGTTGGTTTGTTTCTTTGCCAATACTAACGCTTGTCACATTTGGAAACACTTAGTGCTGCACGACACATTTACTGCATAACACACTCCTTTTGCATATGTTCTGAAACAATGATATTATTTTTACAAAGTTTTAAAGAACAAATGTGCGTTAAGTATTTAGTATTTCCTATTTTTCCAGTCAATTAAAACAACGTGATTAGTAAGTTGCGTTGCTAGAACAGCAATAATTACATTTTAGAACAACACCATAATGTGGATGTCAAATCTTGCAACACGAGCCTCTTACTTTGATAACAATGAATAAGTGATTCATACTCATTTTTCTCTGTTTCTTCAAAAGCAAAACCTACCCAAGTGACATAGTAACGCTGCTAAATCTGGTGCTCTTTAAGGCGTCAGACACCAACAGAGAAATATATGAGATTTCAATGCAGCTAATGCAGGTGAGAAACCTCAGTATGCCGAGGTCTTTTATGCAGTTTTCTGTGGTTCCAGCTTAAAGGACACATTCTCCCTCTTTCATTTAACAGATCCTTGAAGCTAAGTTGTTTGCATACTCTAAGAAGATTGCAGAGCAGAAGCCAAACAGTATCCTCTATGGCACACATGGTCCACTGCCACCTTTGTACAGTGTTTCCCTACCTCAGCTCTCCAGCCAGCTGGCAAAGATGTACCCTGAGCTCACACTTCCTCTATTCTCAGGTAGATGTTGATGCTTGTAATAGTAATGTAGTTTACTGTAGTTCAGCTTTTCACAGGGTTGTCATCTTCTCTCGGTTTCTTTCTAAATACTACTCGCTCATCCCCCAGAGAAGCAGACCTCTTTTTATGGACACTTCTGCTAACCACAGACACACAGAGAGCCTAACTTGACTTAGGGACAACCCCCGTTTAAGTTTAATGCATATGCGGATCAGGATCAAACTGCCAATTATGGTGAAACTGAATGTACAGCATGTGTTTGAGTTTCTTATAAAATGAAAAAACCACAGTGACCACTGTATTGCCTTCCTTCTGCTTGTTCCAGAGGTTAGCCAGAGGTTCCCCACCACTCATACCAATGGGAGGCAGATCATGCTAACCTACCTCCTGCCCTGGCTTGGTAACATAGAGCTGGTTGATAGCGGCCTGCTGCTCCCAATGTTCTCACCGTGCTCCTCAAGTTACAACTCTTCTAGCCAATTAACCAGCACAGGTTCATCACATCCACTGAAAGGCACTGGCTGGGGCTCCTTACAAGCTACATCTATGGTTCTCAATAATCTCATGTTTATGACCGCCAAGGTAACTGCATGCTTGGGAAATATGATTTTATCAAAAGAGGCGTAGGTAATCTAAGATAAACGTAGTTAACATGGAGTATGTTCTTTTTTTTAACCCCCTACCTTCCCAGTATGGAGATGATCTACCTGGACCAGAAATGGAAAATGCCTGGAATGCTTTAGTCACCAATGACAAATGGAGCAACAATCTGAGAACCACACTGCAGTTTCTCATCAGCTTGTGTGGTGTCAGCAGTGACACTGCCCTTCTCCCATATGTAAGATATCAAGCCCTGTTTGTGAATGTTATGTAGCTTTCTTTTTCTTGGTTTTTGTATCCTTACAGTTTCTCACAGAAATTTGTTGGTGTATTTATTCAGATCAAGAAGGTGGTGATCTATCTGTGCCGAAACAACACAATCCAAACCATGGAGGAACTAATATTTGAGTTACAGCAGACTGATCCTGTGAATCCTGTGGTGCAACACTGTGATAGCCCTCCTTTTTATCGATTTACAGCCACAAGCAAGACTTCTGCAGCTGCTTCAGGTACCTCTTTTGAAAAAGCTTGTATATATATATATATATGTATATACATATATATATGTGTGTATATGTATGTATTTTTTTAAACCACCATTAAAATTTCCTTCTGGGAAAGATCCACATTGTGCATGTGAAGCAGTGTTGGAGTTTAGCCTCACTTGATTTCTGATTAATTTCTAGGCACCACATCAAGCAGCAATACTGTTGTTGCAGGCCAAGAAAGCTTCACTGATACAGACGATACCAAGACTTTAAAGGAGAATGAGGAGAGGTGCAGTGGGCAAAAATGTCTTTAATTGTGTGATTTGACACACTGTTATCATCACCCTAAAATATTATCAAAAAAATTTTTTCTGTGACTTCAGGCTTACTCATATAATACGAGCACATAATCGTCTGGAATCACGCTACAGCAACAGCTCGGGAGGATCTTATGATGAAGATAAGAGTGAGTATTCTTCTGTACCACGCACCTGAGAAAAAAAAAAGTGGTTGTAATGGTTTTGATGAGTATAGAATATACAGCCTGGTTGGAGGGTGCATTGGTAATCAGCCATGTGCCATTGATAATTTATGAGCAGTGCAAAGTGGCCTGGGGCTTTTTAAGAGAATCTGTGAGAATTGGCACTAAAATGCAAGGAGTTGAGCCTAGGGCCCCCACACTGCTGTTAGTGACCCAAAAACAGCTTTGTTAAACCCTCTGAAATGGTTCTGGAGAGAAATGTGGCTAAACATAATCTGCCAATTATTAAAAGAATCCTGGAATTAGTTATGACAACTATATTTCAAAACTGAAGTTCTTTTGTGTATTTACATCATGAGTTTATTATCTAATTACACCTTCCAACTGTAAAATTTGTCCGCATCACCCACAGTCAGCCATGCAGCTTGGGGATTTGCTGGTGTGAACACTGTGCTCTTAAACCATACAGGTGAACCTTTGCCACCCTATGCTGACTGGCTTGTGGCTGTTATTGAGACCAACCAGCCCCATCCTCTGCCCATGCCTCTGACTGGAGGATGTTGGGCTCCACTGGTGGACTTTTTACCAGAGACCATCACTCCCAGGGGACCACTGCACAGGTTAACTGCTATAAGCTGCTATGTCACTTCTAAATTAATTTACTGTAATAGTATTCATCTGTATCCACCATGCTACAGTTTTCATTTAAATCTATCTTAAGAAATTGATTTTCTTAGGATATGAACTGGTGTTTCAGTCAGAGGGTTAACAGTGTGAATGTTTGCTTATTATAGGTGTAACATAGCGGTCATCTTCATGACAGAGATGGTCGTGGACCACAGTGTGACCGAGGATTGGACCATGCACCTGCCTTTGCTGCTACATTCACTGTTTTTGGGTAAATTCACTGTACAATTAGTCTTCTCTTTAACAGCTGTAGTATAATAATTACATATCTAATGATGCACTCTAGAGTTGAGTGAAAATTGCCCGCCTTCACTGCTGCTTAGAGAGAATCCCTAATGTTCTCTCTGTAGCATTGTAAGGTTTTGATCTTACTGTGCTACTTCGTGCCAGATGACCACAACGAGTTGCTGAAATTTAAATTTGAATTGACCGTAAAATAGACTTATTTGTCTAATTATGTTGTTTTCATTTAAGGCATGGATCACTTTCGTCCAGAGGTGTTTGAACACAGTAAACGACTTCTCCTCCATCTGCTCATCGCATTGTCATGCGAAAACAACTTCCAGACTACTGCAGCGGTCTTATTACAGACACGTGAGATCAATGGTACCAAGACCCTCACCTGCAAACCAAGCATTCAGATAGAGTACTTGCCTTCAGGTAAGCATCTGCCCTTTTCAAGCATAAATACATTCACTCTTCACTGAGCAGCTGGCCCTTTGACATGCGGATCTTGTCTTTGGCTAATATAAACTTGGACATCAGGAAGGAATGGCTAGCATTCCTTTCAGACAATAGATAAGGTTCTTATCTTGAGAGAAAATATTTGGATGCTGTGCCAAAAGCAATATGGAGCCCAGAGCACATCAAAGGTCTTGATTAAAGCATTCCATTCTGCTATTTTTATCCACTTTCCCAAATTGGGGCCATCTGCTAAAGCTTGCATGGCTGGCTTTAGCTCCTCTCATAGCTGATAAAATATTTTGCAAATGTCTTCACATTTTGAAAGTATTTGTTGTCCATTTGACCATATGAAAAAGGAAAATGTATATCCATTAAAACTATATTTTATTAGCAATAGAAAATGCTATAACAATAGTTTAAAAGCAAAAGTAAACATGCTTTGTACAACTTTCTCTTACATGCATGTTATGTTCATGTGTAATATGTGGTTTCTTACACAAAGGTTTGGTTTTTTGTTTATAACAAAAGAGTGGTTAACTTTGCAGCAATAATAATAGGAACTACTGGATCTACATGCCTGAGAATGTTTTAGCACAAGGCATGCTGCTCACTATAGCATCTCTTCTTCTTGCACTGGCTAAATCCATCTGTAGCTTAAAGTTGCAGTTAGGTATATGAAATCAAACATTCAAAACATTCAAAAAATATATGTATATCACTGTAACTTGTTTGTAATCACACACCTGTTCCTGTGATGTGTTCAGGAGGTTTTGACTTCCTGCGGGAGTGTCAGGCATCTCCCGGGCCAGACTCGGGTTTGAGTTCTTCCTCTACATCATCCAGTTTAAGTTTGGGGGGCAGCAACAGCAACCTGCCGGAGATTTCACAGGAGGTGGAAGAGCTGGTGGCCTCCAATAAAATACATGACAAAACCAACAAGCTAATTGAATTTTTAACCACAAGGTATGGACACAGATTTGTAATTCTTCTGTTAGAGTCACTCAGCAAATGCATGAGTTCTTAGACTGTAGTTTTGCAAACAGAGAAAAATGTATGGCTGCATGTATTAAAATATTGCTAGTTATGGGTTTGATATGGTGATTAACTTCTTATATTTCTGGTTTTTGGTTCCCACCTAGTGGTGCTGTTGGAAAATGCAATGTCTTATAAGCATAGCTTAGATCTGAGATTTAAATATGACTGGCATTTCCCACGATTAATTGAGCACACTGTAAATTTAAATTAAAACTGTCATCTTACAAAACTAATTTCAAAAATATTTAGGATTGTATTAATTGATGGGCACCTTATGCTGGACTTGGCACTGTTAATTTAAATGATTCAGAATATAGTTTGTTTTCAGTAACTAAAAATAATTATTTTATAGAGCATATGGACCACTGTGGTGCCATGAAGACATTTCACCAAAGAACCAAATTTCAAAAAGCACTGGGCAGCTGACGAATTTTCTGCGACATGTGGTATCTGTGTTCAAAGAGTCCAAGTCAGGTAATTCCGTATGCCCTTAACAGGAATTCTTTCATTTTCTTTCATTTAATTATGCCTATGCATAACTGAATGACTTTCATTTACACATTTCTGTCTGTGTCTTTGTCAGATTTCCATCTGGAACAGCAGCTTAGCGACATAGCGCTGCAGACAGCCTTGTGTAGCTCATCACGTCACTACGCTGGCCGCTCCTTTCAGGTGTTTCGAGCCCTTCGCCAGCCAATCTCTGCCCACGCTGTGTCTGACCTTCTCTCAAGGCTGGTGGAAGTCATCGGTGAACACGGAGAAGAAGTGCAGGTCAGAGCACCGTGTGTATACTTGAATGGTATCAGTTTTTATGTGAGGATTTCTTGTTTGTATCATTTATGCTGTCAAATATTGATCATCAGTGTAGAAAATTCTACTTCTTGGGAAAGTGTAAACAGAGGAAATGTTCAGTACAGCTCATGTCTACATTTTAAATCTTTTTTTTTTTTTACCATCAAATGAATGCCTATTGTATTATTAAATTACACTCTAAAAATCCATGTGTGTCCTTTTTTTCTGCCAGGGCTACGTGATGGAAATATTACTCACACTGGAGTCAGTGGTGGATAACTTGGCTGAGTGTCTCAAAAACAGTGATCTCATGGCTATTTTGACAAGGTTTGTGTCTCCTCTGCATGAATTTATGTTTAAAGAAGGTATTTCTGTGCAAATATGTAGTGATTTTAAATTATTTTTGCATGCTATCATTACAGAGCCTCATCTCCAGAATTCCTCACCAGTTTCAAGCTGCTATCTAACAGGAAGAGCACAGGGCAGCTCAATCTTAGGAGAGAAGAAAGGAGCAGACATCAAAGGAGCTCCTCAGTTCCCAAGAAGTTTGGAGAAGCAGACCGGTGGTCTGATCCACCACGCAGTGCCACACTGGACCGTATCCAAGCCTCTGAACAGCAAGCTCTGTTAGCTAAGGTTCGCAGCTCATCCTCATCTAGGGACAGTGTGACTGACCCGACAAGCATCAACCACCCCAGCAACCTGCTAGCCACCATCTTCTGGGTGGCAGTGTCACTGATGGAGTCAGACTTTGAGTTTGAGTATCAGATGTCTTTAAGACTGTTGAATAAGCTGCTGGCCAACATGTCACTGGACAAACAGGAAAACAGAGAGAAGCTGGAGAAACTGCATAATCAGCTAAACTGGAGCACCTTCACTGGGCTGCAGCAGTTCCTTTTAAAGGGTTTCACCTCCATGTCTACAACCGATCTCACGCTTCATCTCTTATGCCAACTGACTCCTGTGTCGCGAGTGCCTGTAGTGGACACGTCACAAGCCATAGGTATAATGTAGGAATCAATAAATAAGTGGTTTTAAAAGTAAAGAGTGGACATTTATATATTTATACTTTTTGTACTTATGTAAAGGCACATGCTTTGTGACTTTTTTCCAAAATAGTTTATTAATGTCATTTGTTTTGTTTTTGGGTTTGCTTTTTTTTGTCCATTAGGTTTTCCTTTGAATGTTCTCTGCCTGCTCCCCCATCTGGTGCAGAACTTTGATGGCCCCTCACAGTTCTGTCAGGAGGTTGCTGAGAGGATAGCACAGGTTTGCCATTTTTATCCCTTTTTTTCATTTCACTAATTTCACATCTTAAACTAACACACCTTTGTGTGTGTAGGTATGCCTTGAGGAGAACAATGCCAAGCTTTCCAACCTTGCTCATGTCATGGCTCTGTATAAAACACACTCCTACACACGAGACTGCTTCTCTTGGGTCAATGTGGTGTGTCGATATCTTCACGAAGCTTTCTCGGATATCACCCTGAGTCTGGTCACTTATATGGCAGAGGTGTGTACAGCTGAACGGTGCTAAGTCACAATTACAGTGTGTTAAAAGTACTATGTAAAGTGAGTTTTTTCTTTTCTTTTCTTTTATTGTTATAATAGCTGTTGGAGAAAGGTCTCCCAAGTATGCAGCAGACCCTTTTGCAAATTATCTACAGCCTCCTGAGCCACATGGACTTGAGTGTAATTCAAGCCAAACCCTTCAACATAGAGGTGCTCAAGACAATAGAGAAATTTGTCCAGGTGAGTTAAGATATCAACAAAACTATTGGTCCTTTTTTATCCGCAGTGTATTAGTTTGAATATGCAGTGACTTTATGTGCCATCGAACATATTTAAAAAATGGAAGAAGTTGACAATTTTGTAGAAACTCACTAAGATATACTTTGCATGCGTATGTGATCAGTTCAAATCTTTAGCTGAGAGCTCTGCGTAAGAGTCTTGTATTCCTTGCTCTTTTTCTTAGTGCTCATGTGAAAAAAGGAAAAAGCTGTCTTATGTCAGCGCTGTAAATTTGTGGACACACCCAATCTATAAACAGTCTGCTGTTCTACCACGGGCCAGGCCTCTGCTTATTCTCATATGGAATCCATTTCCCTTTAGTACCTCTGTAACTATAAATAAAACTACATGAAAACTGTGTTTTTACATCTTGTGTTGCTCTTTGTCTGCACATACAGGTGACGTTGTGTGTGTTTCTGTTTTTGCCGTAGACTGCTCATTGGAGAGAAGCACAGAATATACTGAAGCTGGTGGTTTCTCGATCGGCCAGTTTGGCACAGCCTTCATTTCCACAAAGTGACCTCTCCTATGAGGACATCAGCCGTGTCTGGGACCGCTCTTCCAAGGCCTTGCCTGGGAAAACGCTGGATTTCCACTTTGACATATCTCAGGTTAGAGGCCATTTCTCTGACTTTCTTTTCACTGTGTGAAAGTCCTTGTTGTTCTCATGAAAAGAAAGGTTAATCCTTGAAATGTATGCTCGCCCCTGTATATTTCCCTGTATTTTCCAGGGTGTGGTACTTGTTGAGGTTGTGTGGAATCTTTTAAAGGTCTTTGGAAAGGAAACATTTCTTCCCCTTCCTTAATGGTGATATTTCTTTTCGACCAAACCCTGTGAGATTAGCTTGAAAGCGTGAAAGGTAAACACAATTAGTCAAGCAGTGCAGAGCTGGAAAGCGATGTAAAAGATACAAGCAGAGCGGTGTATGTGTGGGAACCGAACAGGGAGCTGTTTGTGTAGCTCATGAATGGCAGGAAATGATGTCAGCTTTTTGCTGCCGTCTTTGTATGTGAGTCAGGGAGTTGTAGTGAGCAGCCAACAGGGTGGCTTTAAACTTTAGACATACTGGGCACACCAGTGATAGTTGTTATGATACTCAGACATTTTAAGATTGAGTATAAAACCGAGGAAGTTGATGTTTTTGTTTTTTTGGTTTTTTTTCCTCGAATGCTCCGTGCATTTGGAATGTCAAGTGGAATAAAAGCTGTGACCACTTGTAAAAAAGCAATCAGCCTATCTTGACGTATTGATTGCTTTACAGTCATTTTGGAACTGTGAGCCTAGACGAAGCAGGAGCTGTCAAGGAGCCTGAGTAATGGATTGACTAAGCAGAGAAAGACTTTCTCTTCTTCCTGTTATTCCTCATTTTAATTTTGTCCTCACAATTGTTTGTTTGTGTCCATTCTTTCAGACCCCAGTGATTGGTCGTCGTTTTGATGATCTCCGACGCACTCCAGGCCAGGATGTAAAGAGCATGACGACAGCAGTGACCCACAGCACCTCCTCTACCTCCTCTGGATCCACTTCAAACAATGTGCTGGTGCCAGTCAGCTGGAAAAGGCCTCAATCTTCTCAGGTGAAAACTTATTCCCAAGGGGTCAAAGTGTAAAAGTGTTAGGATTTGACAAATGAAGACATTGCATGTAATTGTATTTCATTATGCAAGACAAGCACAGCACAGGATGTATTTGATGCACATGCTGTGTTTGAGATGTCTTCATCCTGTTTATTCCCAAAATTTAAATCCCATTGTATATCCAAATAAGGGAAATTGCATGTTGATGCCAGGCAAATATGAGACCAAATTTGAAAATGGTAAGATACTCAAAGAGATGCAAACGTCAAATGTTCACAAAAAAGTATAATGTGGATCAAATGGATTTATTCACAATATTTGCACGTTCTCTTTCCCTCTGCAGAAAAGAACACGGGAAAAACTGGTGAATGTGTTGTCTCTGCTGGGACAAGAAGTGGGGCTCACAAAAAATCCTTCAGTAAGATATACTTTATGTTGTGCGTTGGGAAATTCAACACTCTGAACTTAACCTTAAGATTGTTTTTTTAATCATGGATTTTTTTTAAAATAACAATTTTGCCCTTTTTTGTTTTTCTTTGTTTGTTGCTTGGTATAGGTGATCTTCTCAAGTTGTGGGGAGCTGGATCTTATGGAGCACCAGCCTAGCCAGGTATCCTCTGATGACGGGACTCGGGAACCAGAAAACACGGACGACACCACCTCAGAGCAGCAGTTCAGAGTCTTTAGAGACTTTGACTTCCTGGATGTTGAGCTTGAGGATGGAGAGGTGAGTCACGGGACTCTTGGTAGAATAATTACTTATACTTTAGATGTTAAAGTAGATGTAAAACAAGAGCAGTAAGAAAACCGTATAAAGACTGTAATGAGAATTTTCCGCTGAGGAGCAGTACTGTGTTGGGTCAAGTCTGCCTGCTCTGTGTAACGGGGTTTCTTTTTCTGTGTTTTTTTTTTTCTATCTGTGCTATCTAGGAGCTACAGGTAAGTTTAGTTGTGTTACATTTTTATTTGCTGTGTTTTATGAATGAAAATTTGCTTGTGCAGATATTTTAGTCAACTGATGGCAAAGAGTAGAAAGTGTGCATGCTTGTTGTGTTAGTTACAAAACTGATTCTGCAATGTCCCTGTATTAGAGAGTAGAATATTGGAAACACAGCATGTTATTCTTAGTTCTCTCACCAGGTTTATCATCATGGTCTAGTAGTTGCTATTGAAATATAGGGCATCTTAAAGCCCGTTTTACCAGATTTACCAGTACTTGATCTCACACTGGCACTCAGCCTAAGTGGTTATGTGACTGTGGTTATAAACTCAATAACTCAACCCAGGGTTTTCCAGTCTAGCTACAAGTGTGTTCACACGAAAGGGATGGTGTTGGCAGCATCTGACCAATCAGAAACATTGACAGGTCTACAAGCAAAAGAGCAACTAATCTTACAAGGAAAGACAAAATATTAGGAAAATACGGAGAGGTTAATTGCAGAATTCAAGCTGAAACAACAGGCCTGCTGCAGACATGTCGGTACTGTGAGTGTGTGTGAAAGGAACCGTGCGCTTTGTACGAACACATTTTAAGTGCTTCAGTCAGTAAGCCCGGAAAAGATTTTTAATATTAAAGTCTTGACTATGCGAAGTCAGGAGGCAAAGCTGGCACTATGTAAGTTGACAGACTTATCAAGCTGTACCATTAAGTGACAGAAAAAACTGATGGGTTTTAATTGTTATTCCATTAAATTAATGCTTTGATCTATGTCAGTTTGTACAGTTTAATGTTTTTATTCTTTCAGCTGCAGCCTCAGTGGTGTCCTGCAGTCTGAGATGATATAAAATCTGTCAACTTGCTGTGAAAAGTCAGGAAATAAAATTGGATCAATTAATCTATTTTTATTACTGGTGCTCATCAGGGATAAGACTTAGGATAATCTTTACAAATCTGAGACCATCCAGAGGTCTGAGTGATCTTCAGAGAATTGATCACTTATCTCAAACATAACCTGCAGCACAAGTTAGCATGGGGAGGTACCCCAGTAAGAAGTCAACTGCCTTCATAATACTGAAATCCCAGGGTTAACTCTGCTATTAGCTGAATAAGCTCAAATCCTACTTCGGAGTGCAGGCTTCTGAAGTGCTCATTGTTTGCTGATGCATAACTACGTAATAAGTTATCATAATGTTTATTAATATTTTTTATCATATGATTGACATAAAATTAATACATTTAATCATAATTTTCTATAGTTGTATGGCTATCTGGTCAACATCATATGATTTTCTAAAGCAAGCCACAGTTGTTCATATCATGGAGTGTTGGCTCCATCTAGAGACTCAGTGGAAGAAATTCTGCTCAGGTTTAACCCTCCATCACACTGAAATCCAAACAGTAAATTACCTTTACTAATTGTAAACATTTAAACTGTATTATTTGCCAAGGATGTAAGAAAAAGCTGTTGTTACTTGTTGAGACGCTGAAATATACTTAGTGTGGTTTTTAGGCTTCACTAACACCATATTTTCAGGAAACTCGACCGAAAAAACCTAAATGATTAATATGGGCAAGAAATGTCAAAGTCAGAGCCTTTACTGTGACAGGTTTTAAACTAATCATAGTTGGATATGCTTGTTTTGTCTGTTGATGTGGAGCTTTGGTGGAACGTGAGAGTTGGCTAGCATCCGTGGAGTCACGTCAGCTTGAAAAATCATTCTGTTTTTTAAAAATGAGACCAAAGCAATTAAAGCCTGTTAATATTTGAATTGTGACCATGTTAAGGAGGGCTTACTGCATTGAGCACCGCTGTTCCTTCCTTTTTTAGCTTTGAAGGGGAAAAAAACTCTCCCATAAACTCTCCCCTCTCTGAACCTGCACTGCATGGTTGTGTAAATGTTGGTGTGAAGTATGTTTATGAAGTTTGTGTTGAAGAAAAGATTATGCTGTGCTACTTGGTACTCGGTATCTAACAGATGTTTACTGTTGCAGGGAGAGACTATGGACAACTTCAACTGGGGTGTGCGTAGACGCTCTATGGACAGTCTGGACCGAAATGACCTGCAGCCTTTGGAGGAAAGTCAGATGTCCAGCAGCATGCCCAGCCTCAGCAAGCTCACTCATGAAGATTCAGACGAGTCATCTGAGGAGGATTCCCTCACCACCAGCCAGACACTCTCCCAATCACAACTTGTAAGTTTATTCATTTGTGTTATAATAATTGAAAATCACAATGAAGGTAAAACCTCAAATAACAGTTCAAACCAACTGTAACAAGCAAAAGGGATTTCAAGGACAAACTCTTATTCCATGACAGAAAGAGCTATTCAGCATTAGCTGAAATTGTGCTAGCTAAAATTGTGGTAGCAGACTGAAATCTGTGGGTCAACACAGCCGTCATCTTCACCTCTTACTTGCTTTTGAGCTTTTAGAAACTCCACTACTGTCGTTGATACAGTTTTAGAGGATTTTGTTGTTTTTAGTTCAGTGTCTGTTTTTTTTAAAGATTCTATTAAATGTTTCTTTGTCTCTTTTTCAGACTGTCAGCCTCTCTCCAACTGCAGAGATGAGTAGCATTGACTCTCCCTCTCCCTTCTGCGATACCACTTCAGCAGATTCGACTCCTCTGAGCACCAAAAATCCAAGTTTCGAGGTCCAACAACCAGAGGACTCGAAGCAGCGGGTGAATAAGGGCTTCAGAGTGTCTGAGATTCTGGGAACTACTAATTCATATCGTAGTTCTATAATGGAGTTCTTTACTAATTTTGCTAAATAGGAGCTGTTCTGTTTTCTCGTGTATTGAATGTTAAATGTGCTTTGGGTTAAGGCAATCATAGGTGTTATTTTGCAACGCTGTGACTTTTCTACATTTCCTTTCTTTAGAGTAGAGCATGAGTGACCTTTTCTTGATATTTCAGTAGTTGCATGCAAAATCATAAAAAAAACAACTAAAATCGACAAGCAGGTGATCTCTAACGCTTTGGGCTCCAGGCTATTTCTTGTCTGACTTTAATTGTGGCAGTTTGTCTGGGGATGTGAGGGGTTGTAGCCAGCAGTAGAAACAAAAAACATTTCTTTCTTTCTGTATCTGTCTATTTAAGGCAATGTGTATACCTATTGCTTCTGTGTGGGTGGCTGTAAGCAAAACTAAAATCTCTCGGCATGTGGAAGGTCAGGAAAGGTTTACACATTGCCTGTTCCAAACTGTGAGTGTGCAGAGCCACGATGCTGGCTAAGTTCAATTCTTTTATCCATTTAATTGGCAAAATCTTTGCACACTAAATTTACCAAATAAAAGAAAACACCACAAGGAGTGTCCATAGGGTCCCATGGAAAGGTTAGTGTTACTGTTTAATAACTAAAAATAACAGAGGGAATACATTTCATGCATGCTGCCTCAGTATTTTTGTAATTTATTACATTAATGTTACCAGTTGCCAACTTCTGTCTCTTCTGCTTTCTTTCAGCATGAGATGTCACAAGAAGATGATGACAACATTGTCCATGAGGACGACATTTCTCTCTCCATCACTGAGCTGCCACCTGAGTATCACTGTGGTGACAGTTTGACAATGGATATAATTAACAATGATTACAAAGGTGAACTAGATCTTGAAGGCTGCTTACCAAGGTACCTATTGCAACATTTAACTATTATAAATAAAGTGCCATGAAAAATGCACTTCTCCTAAGATGTGGTCATATCCATTCAGTCTCGCTGAGGAAGAGCGAGATGACATGCTGGAGTCGCGTTCTTCACCACCACCGTCACCTTTCTTCTCCGCCATCCTTGCGGCTTTCCAGCCAACCGTATGCGATGATGCAGAAGAGGCTTGGCGAAGCCACATCAACCAGCTTGTGTCTGACTCAGATGGGTCCTGTGCCGTCTACACTTTTCATGTGTTTTCCTCACTTTTTCAGGTATTATAGCTTGACCATGTAGCCAGCCTAATCCCAAAAGACATCAGCGCTATGTGTAGTGTGCAATGTCAAATTGTATAATTAAACCGAAAGGTTAACAGGATTAGCTATAAGGCAAACTGACCTTTCAGAAGAGGACTGCTTAATTGAAAATTGAGGTCACTCCGTAGATGCTTTCAGCTTGAAAATCTCCTGAGATTCATTAACCGGATGTTGTTCACTTCACTGACCAAAGCTGACAGGGCAACATTTCAGAAAAATTGAAATAATGAAGGATGTACTAGCGCCTTAAATGATGTAGGCGGGATTCTGGTGGTGTTACAGACAGCATGTTTTTTATGTTTTGCAGAATATCCAGACCAAATTTTGTTCTTTGACCTGTGATGCCGTCAGTTACCTTGGTGATGGCCTGAGAGGACTAGGATCAAAGTTTTTGAGGTCTTCTCAGATGCTGACATCATGTTCAGAGTGCCCAACACTATTTATTGATGCAGATACAGTAAGTTGCCTGACATTTATCAATTTCCGAGATTGATGAATGTATTTCAACACATTTAATGACAAAATTGGTATTTTTCCAGATCATGTCTTATGGACTCCTTGAAAAGATGAAATTTAGTGTGTTGGAACTTCAAGAATATTTTGATACTTACAACAACAGAAAGGAGGCAGTTCTCACAGTAAGTGGTTCTTATCATGTGCTTGTCACTCTAGATGTCACCTGTATGTTGTTGCTGAGTTATTTAAATTGACCTCTGTTTTACACAGTGGTTGAGCAACTGTAAAGCTGCTTTTCCCAAGAGTGCTGGGGGTTCGGTGATAACATGTCAACCACTGGAGCATGAGGAAAAGGTAATATATTATTATTATAAATATATTTATTTGAGCATCTCATGCTATCATATCAACAGTGGGATAAAGTAAAGCAGTGGGTTAGTATTTACTTTGGCTTAGATACACTAAGTCAGTGTACAACCAAAATAATTGTTGATTATGTACATTTAACAAAGACTGAACTGAACATATGGATTCCATTTCATCTGATCTTTCATACTGTACTTTCTGCATTGCGATTACTGTGTGATACTGTAGCTCTGTGAGTGTTACCTCTAATTCTCTTGCACTCTATAAAGTTTTTGACAAACTTAAGTTGATGCACGTCACGTTTAATATTTCATATCCAGTGTGCATTGTGTTAATTTTCAGTTCTTCTGGGCATGGGAGTGAGCTCTCTTATGTTGCAATTTAATCAGGCTTCATAACTGAAGAAGGTTAACAGCAAAATAGGAAGTTTTGCTGTTAAAATGTACGAGTTTCTCACTTAAGTGAGTGCCGATTAACACGCAGAATTTGCTTGGCTTTTCTTTTTCTTTTTTTAAAACATGTTTTTATTTATTTATTTTTTTGTATTTAATAGTTCATGGAAACTATAAGCCCTCTTCATGTTCCTAATTTGCACATACATCTACCCTCACTTTCTTCCTCTGTGCATGTCAATAAAATGACATCAGTTACACCTGTTCTATACTTCTCACCCACTCTATGTTGTAAATAATGACCATTTGCATGAATTTCATTCTCTCTCTGTGTTTTCCTTACTTCTTACTTCTTTTCTACCCCGTAACATGCTTGCTTGATAGCAAATGGAATTTCTGGCTGTAAGTTGGAAAAGGCTTGTCTCTACTTTCCGATTTAAAACAAAACAACATTGTATTTATTGTATTGTCATTTTCAGCAAAAGAAGACTTTTTTTTAAAGTCTTGAATTGTGGTTGTGCACACATTTTAAAAAGGAAGTTAAAGACTTTTTTTCTGATAATCATTTTCTCTTACTTTCAGCAACTGGAGCTCTGTCAAAGACTCTACAAACTCCACTTTCAGTTATTGCTGCTTTTTCAGTCCTACTGCAAACTGATTGAACAGGTCCATGCAATAAGCTCTGTTCCAGAGGTAGGCTTATCTGCATTTGCTTCTCTTCAGTTTTTGAAGGCATAAAACACACTTTTTTATCTGTGTTCCTGTTCAGTAACATAAACCCCTCTCAACATTTAGCTGACAAACATGTCCAAAGAGCTTAATGAGTTGAAGAGCAACCTGAGGTTAGCAGCTGCTTCAGTGGCAAATGATGAGATTGCTGCCTGTGAGAGTTCCTGCTCTGAGCCGGTTTTTAGCTCCTCCGAGGCTGCAGTGCAGGCCATCCTAGAAGGTCTGAAGAACAATGACTTTCCAACTGCTGTTCACTACATTCGTGTGTGCAGGTGAGAAAAGTAAAATTCTTGTTTCAGTGTTTATTAAAAGTGGTTTTTTTTGATAAATGTGTCACTTATTAAAACAAATACTTATGATTTCCTTCCAGAACAATGTGGCCTAATGATATCTTTGGTAGCCATTCTGAGGATGAGGTCCAAACATTGCTGAACATCTACTTTAGACATCAAACTCTGGGTCAGACAGGAACTTTTGCTATGGTGGGCTCAAAGCAAGACTTGACAGAAATCTCTGTCAAGTTGATGGAACTTAATGGAGAAACTCGGGACATGATCCGAAGAGCCCAGGGCTACCGCACCATCACAGCTTTTCTCCCAGACTCCAGGGTTTCAGGCTCAACTCTCTGATGACTCTGACAGCCAGAACTACGAAACACCCAGTGTCATGCCTAGTGTCACCTGTTGTCTGTTGTAGCTGCTATCATCTCAAGGGTGAACTCTCTCTCGGGAATAACCAAAACCCTGTTTCCTCTTCTTGCTTAAAATACATCAGAATGTCATGAAGTCCAATCTTCAGATGTGCAGCAATACTGTTGTTTTTAGACTGATGAGTGACTTTGCTGTTGCAAACATAGTACAGCTTTTATTGCACTAATAATAGAAATGTCACAAAGCAGCCTGTTTGTACTGAAGTACATAATTTTCACATTTAAAGAAAAATGAAATGAAATGAAATGAAATGAAATACCAAAGCTGAGTGATTCTCTTTCAGTTATGTTGTTTTAATTGTCAAGGGAAAATGTGCAATCCTTCACTAAAGTGGAAGACCTTTACTGTCTCCTGAAAGAATGTATTTGAATATCATAGCATTGGAAACATGAACACTGTTAGCACAGAAAAAGGGAGGCTTCATTACTTGGTTTGTGTGTGGGTGTAGGTGTGTTATGAGTGTGCTTGAGTGTGTGAATTCAAGTCTGACGACCATCACAGATGGAATTATTAAGACTGATTTGTATATTATAAGTGGTTCATGTTAAAAAAAAATTCTGACATGCGGCAGATCTACTGTAATGTCTCTCAATCCTACAAACTCTTGTGTGGGTTATCTGTTACTCAAAACATCTTACTGTACCTTTTAACTGTGCAGCTTTTAGCAAATAGGTAAATTATTTATATTGTTAACAAAAGAAAAACATGCTTTTATCAGACTAGATTTATAGAAAAAATATTTTATTTTATCTGTTAAACCTGCCAAGCGTGCAAATTCTGTGTACAATAAAAATGTAATAGTAAAGTTTATGAACAAAGAGAGAAACTATTTTAAATGAAAGAAAATGTACATAGTGAAATGGGGGGCTTTGCCGAGACTCATCAGATTGTATTTTTATGAAGTTACAGTTAAGGTGCATGCAGAGTGAGTAGCTACATATACATATATAAATAAATCTTCCACAAAAGTGGTGTAGCCTTTGGCCTTGTAAATGCTGTAAAAACTGCCTTTGCAATGTACTGTACTTTGGTGTTCTGTACACTAATACAACAATAAAATTAAGCTTAGATTTCTTATTTGTGGTTGGAATTTGATATTGGAATTTATTTATTTATGTGTTTATTTTTATTTATCTGCTTAAACTGCGCACCCGGAAGTGAGTCTTCCAGCGTAGTATCATTTAAAGTCAAAAGCTTAACGACTGTTTACTAAATAATTCAATTGCATTATTGTTGTTGTTGTTGTTAGTAGTAGTAGTAGTAGTATCAGTAGCATTAGTGTTAATAAGAATATTAAGGGTTAAAAATTCAAGTGGTCTTTTATTTTGAAGTGCCCTTGAGTTCCGGTGCGCGACGCGCGAGGTTTGTTTTTGTCGCGTGGACGTGCTAGCTAGCAGGCCGAGTTTTTCTTGACTGTCCACTTTTGCATCGTATTTTTTTTTAGTTTTATTGTTTCGTTACATCATTATATTACGAGATTTATCGCGACATGAAAGTGCACACTCTTGAACGTCGTCATGGTAAGTCTGAAAAACGTTAAATTCACTTTCCGTTCGCTCCCCCCCATTTGACAACGGTACGGTGTAAAATAAAATGTTTCTCCGTAAAGTTTTTTGCTTATCTAAAACAAACGTAAGCTAACGTTACTCACTGTTGCCCAAACAGTTTCGCTGTCACGGTAGCTTTTAGGAAATGTAGTTGAATGGCGGCTACGTTGTAGTGTGACTGCCTACCCTAGTAAATGTACACCACAACTTTGCTCTGAAATTCAGACCTCTTTCTCCTTTTTATTCAAGTTATGTTAAATTCACATTCTCAGGTATCAAGCTGTAGTACAGTGCAGTCACTGGGATGGATTTGCCCTTAAAAAACATGTACGAGACATTCAAAGACGAAATCTGGAAAGGTAGGAAAACCTATGCAACATCAAAAAGCTGCGATTTTGGTCATCGGTACTTTTTAATCAGACACCTGCAAAAACATTTGCGTTCTGAACATTATAAGTAGAAATGCATTGTACAGATTTACCTTTCTCCTCTAAATCGGTTTGTGGGTTGTCGACTTAATGATGAGTTATTACCCATTTATGATCTAACATTTTAGAACTGGGACCACTGGATCACAACTGGTTTGACATACTGACTGCTCAAACGTCAGCGAATGAGGGCGGCAGTGGCTCTGATCAAGATGAGCTATGTGCCAATCAGGAGGGACATTTTAAAACCCCTTTAGACAAAACTGCAGTAGACAGTCAGCTGTTTTCTACTCCTAGAGTTTTCAGACACAGTCGAATTGTGTCACCTGAAATTGAGGATGGGCAGTCGTTCTCTACTACACAAGGTAATTCATTCAGATTTTAGTTTTTACTTATTTATACTGTAAATCTCCAACATGTTATTCAAACACTTGCTAAATAAAAATATAGGTTTCTGTTTTCACTTAATTGCGATCAAGAAGCTGCTGTAACCTACTTATAAATAGATTAAATCTAAAAATATTGTTTCTCTGTGATACGTCTTAGAAAATGATACATCGCCATGGACGGAAACACAAAGTCCATACTTGTTTCAGATGTCAAAAAAGGGGTGAGTGCAACAATTAATTATCAGTGTTTAAATTCAGAGTTGCTATATGAACTGGCATTTCTATGAATGATGTGGGGGGTTTTTTGTTTGTTTTGGGGGGTTTTTGTAAGTGATTAAATAATTTAAGTGGCTGTGTAATTAAATCAGAACAGGAACAACAATAACTGATTTTAATAACACATACTGAAAAACGGCCTTATTCTGTGATTTATTTATTTTTTTGGAGCTATTTCATGATAATTTTGCAAAAACAGCTTGGCTTTTTTATGTTTTTCCAGCTGTTGGCTGTTTTTAATGTATGTTTTGTCTTTTTTAGGGTTTCCGATACAAAATATGAGGAAATCCAACCTCAGAGTCAGGACAGTTTTGGTGAGGTGAAAACTAATCTTAGTCTCATTTACATGAATTGCATACAGAAGCCAAGACTTAATCATCACTGCTTAATTTGCTTACTTCTACCATATTTACAGATCCACTTGATACCCCTCATAAATCTCCAGTAAGTATAGCATATCCAATGATTAATATTTTTCCGATAGTATTTGAATGTAGAAAAGTGAATAAAATTTTATTTACCTATCTTTATGGGGTTTTTTTTGTTTGTTTTTCTTTTAATGATACAGATGAGCTATGCCAAGCATATTTCTGAAAGTCTTGGTGCACAGATTAACCCTGATATTTCATGGACCAGTTCTTTGAATACACCACCCCCTGTTCCATCTACCCTGATTTTGTGTAAGTCAGTAGCAGACTCGCACATTTTAAATGACTAAAAAGGTTATATGTTCATTAATTTTTGTCTCCTTTTAATCTTGCAGCTAAAGTTGATGAGAGTCCCTGTCCAGTGAGTGTTTCTGTAGACAAAAGTGTTGTTGTGAGTACTCAGTCCAGCACAAATATACAACAAACATACCTTTTATCTATTATTTTGATGAATGTCACTTAATGTTGAATTTCTGGTCCTGCTGTATTCGCATTCTTTAAGCTGATATTCTGAAATTTGAACATGTTTAGAATGGTTGAATTGATGATTTGATGTGTTACTAGAAATCAGAATCAGAAATTGTTCTTATTGTATTATTCTTTTTGACATATTACAAGCAAAGAGGTTCAACATTTCAGATTTCTGCTGACACAGTGTTTTGTCCTCTTACCTTTTCCAGTTTGTACGAAAGCTTTTCCCTTCTCTTTCAAATCCTTCCAGAATTGTGGTAGCACCACCCAAAAATGATAATATAACTACTGACAACCACGGTACTGACTTCTCCTTTTTAGTATCACATTAACTGAAATGGTGAATATTTGTGAACTAACTATGCCTCCCAACAATTTTGGCTGACATGCTGATTGTTGCTCTGTCATCAACAGATGCTGTTTTGCCTGAAGTTGTTTCCTCCCAGACTTTATTAACCCAGAATGAGGGTATTTGGCAACAGACACTGCGGGGTGCTAATGGAGATGGCAAAATTTGCAGCACAGTAGCCAGTGCTCCTGATGAATTTCAAAATGCTTCATCCACTTTCCTCGCCAACAGTAGTTCAGCACTGAGAAAAGTGAAACCTGACAGAATCAGATGGAAGCAATTTAAATTAAGTGAACATGACTGCAGCTCTACAGATATCTCAAAAACAAACCAGTCTAATGAAGAGCACAAAGCTGATGAAGAACATAGCACCATTCCATCATCCCCACTGGCAAAAAATGGAAGCACTGCAATCAGTCAATGGTCTCCATTAAATTTATCTGAAATTCCCCCTTGTACTGCAGAAAATAATATTTTAACAGAACTGCAGCCTGACTTTGATCCTAGACAGCTTGTCAGGCCACCTATAAAAATCACAGACACTGGATTTATTAGGAAAAAACGAAAATTTGTTTACACTGTTGAGACTTTGAAGCCAAAAGTTAAAGAAAATGAAACTGACTTTCAGAAGATGAACGCATCATCAGGAATTCCAGATACTGGTAACATATTTAATTATTAAAAATACGTGTGTATTTTTCTGTTAAAATAGAAGTGTTTTTGTTTTCTACAGTGACTGAAAAATTTTGTGTTTTTTATCACCATCCTTTCTTTTAGGACCAGAACTGAGTAGTAAGCAGTCAGAAGATGCCCCAGATGAAGCAAGCTGCTGCAGTAACGAGAGGAATGCAGAAGAAAAACAAGAAAAAAGTACTTTGGAAAATCTGCCTTCATCTGTGCAAGAAAAAGTCCAGGATCTTGACATGTCACAGCTTCACAAAGATTTTGCACAAGACTTCAGCCAAATTTCAGACTCTGGTAGAAGGACTGAAGGAGTTGCAGAAGATCAAAACCACTTCTCACCTTCAGCCTGTCTGTTGGCCATGAAAAAAGCTAAGCATCAGACAAAACAAGCAAGCCTTCACCATGACTATAACAGCATCAGTAACACAGGACATATGTCTACCACTAATCAAAATTATTCCACCAATGAAGGCACCATAAGTGACAGTGGTTTCCAGTCTGCTGTTGCAGATATCACTCACACTGCTTCTTCTTGTATTGTTCCTTGCTCAGAGAACACTGGATCAAAAACTGATATTCACAGGACTACTCCTTTTCCATCTACACACAGAGGAAATGAAAAATCCCAGCTCAAGGAAAGACAGACTATAGATAGCGAAAGAGAATGTCAGTTGGACATGGAGAGCACATTAACACAACTGCCAAGCAGTCTAAAAGGAACTGATGATGGCCTTAACTGGATTCCACAAAATGGTCAGGTTCATGGCAGACTGCTAGAGAAGACGGGCGTTTCTCTTCCACCCGCCCATGCATCAGGATTCAAAACGGCTTCAAATAAAGGTATACAAATTTCCTTGGCCAACCTGGAGAAGGCAAGGAATCTCTTTGAAGAAAGAGATGGTGATCAGCCCACCAAATGCAACAGTGCCACGAAACATAAAAATAGCCAGAGTAATGGATCCATGAAAAGCACAGTTTCTGTATCAAATCAGCAAACTTCTGTAAGTGAAAGATTTGAGGGTATCAGCTGCCACTTAACAGCTTCACAAAAAGCTGATGTGACAGAACTGTGCACTCTCTTGGAAGAAGCAGATAGCCAGTTTGAATTTACACAGTTCAGAGGTGCAGAAGTAAAACAGCCTTGTCAAGAAAATGCCTGCTTTCTAGAGAAGACTGACAAAGACCTCGATCCTGATTTTCTTGCAGATATAGATTTTGATGACAGCTTTAGTTCAGATGCTGAAAAGCACTTTGCAATAACTGCCATGCCTGACAAAATGACCTGTGTGGTAGATGAAAAGGCAAATAGTGGGACATCAAACATCACTGATAAATCAGTGTCGAGTTCTGTTAAAAGAGAAAATATCTCTGCTGGAGATGTGCTTTCCTCTTCAGAAAACATTCCTGGAAGAAGTAATTGGCTTATATCAACGAAACAAAAAAGTCTTCACAGAGCTGAGCACGGTGAAGCAAGCAAGATGGAGAAACCAAATCCTTTAATGCTTAGTGTTGCCTTTAAGACTGCAGGAGGGAATGCTTTAAGAGTTTCAAAAACATGTCTAAGCAAAGCTAGAGCTTTGTTTGCTGATTTAGAGATTAATGTGTCAGATCTGAATAGGTCACACAAACAGGCTGCTGAGACTGGTGCAAAATCCAAAAAGATGTGCAATGTAGATTCTGAAACGGCCACAGATGATTTCAAGTTCACTCTCAAAGACGACTGCCACGTTGAAGAGAAAACTTGGACTTGTTTTTCCAACACCAAACAGCCTGTCTCTGCATTAAAACAGGCCAGAAACATGCAAGACAAAGATACTACCAAAAGTTTTGAAATTTGCAAAAAGGATGCCATTGTAAACATAGAGTTTGAAAATGTAAACTCTGGACTAAGTAGGCCACATCCTGATGATATAGAAATGAAGAGTGTTGGATGTAACACTGTGCTGGAATTTAAAAATCCAGTTTCTTTCCATGAAACCCCATTTTCCACTTCAAAGCTTCTACCATGCCCAGCATCAAAGAGTATTGATTCCTCTGCCATCAGTGAATTGAGCAGTGGTTATGGATTCTGTACAGCCAGTGGAAAGACAGTATCCGTGTCAGCTGATGCAATGAAAAAGGCTAAATGTCTTCTGAATGACACTTATACACTTGAAGACACAAGCAAAAAAATAAGCCAAAAAGAAAATGCTTTAAGAACAGCACAGCTCACTGCTCAAAATAAAGAATCTATTCCTAAAACAAGTGGATTTGACACAGCCACTGGGAAAGGAGTTTCAATTTCATCCACAGCTCACAAGAAAGCAAAATGCCCGTTGAGTGAATCTGATAAAGTATATCATAAAATCAATGCAAAACCATCAAATTACAAGATTCCAGTATATGGCCCACCACCCAGCAATGTAGGATTTCTTGCAGCCAGTGGTAAGAAAATAGCATTTTCCTCCAAGGCCCTTCAGAAGGCCAAAGCACTTTTCAGTGACATCAGTTTCAGTGCAGACAGCCCAGCTGGTCCTCACCCAAAGAACAGTGACAAGAAAAATGACAATTGTGAACATCCAGACAAAATGCAGAGTGGTTTGACCGCAGGGGGAGAAAACGTCCATGTCTCAGAGAAGCACATTTTAAAGGACTTTGAAGATTCTGTTTTAACAAATGCTATGCAAGAGACAGTAGACTGTGATATAGATGTTAACAATGGTGGAAATATTGTGCATATAAGTGGAAGTGACAGTGACTTAGGAATTAGACCAGATCAAAGGGTGACTTCAAACATTTCTGTAGAGTCTGCAAATAAACAAGTGAAACAAAAAGACAGTTTGCCACTAAAAAGTGGTGGATTTGGTCCAGTAAGTGGAAAGGGAGTTTCTATTTCATCTGAAGCCCTTAATAGAGCAACATCCCTGTTGGGGCAATGTGACGAAGTGAACAATAAAATCAATGTTAATCAGTCACATTTGAAGACTTCAGTTTACAGCCCACTCCCCACAAGTGGTGGATTTCATGCAGCCAGTGGAAAGGCTTTGACACTTTCATCTGAAGCCCTTCAGAAGGCAAAAACTCTTTTCAGTGATATCATTTCCAGTGCAGAGAGCCCAGTTGTTCCACACACACTGAGCATAAAAAATTGTGCAAAGTCTGGAAATGGATGCGCTGAGGACAAAAACAAACAGCTGGGAAAAAAAGAAGCCAGTTTCCCACTACAAAGTGGTGGGTTTCAGACAGCAAGTGGAAAAGGACTTGCAATTTCATCTGAAGCCCTCAAGAAAGCAAAATCCCTGTTGGTTGAATTCGATGAATTGGGTGATAGAAGTGGAAAGCCATCATGTTCAAAGACTCCAGTCCCAGAGAATGGTGGATTTCTTGCAGCCAGTGGAAAGCCTGTGGCACTTTCATCTGAGGCCCTTCAGAAGGCTAAAACTCTCTTCAGTGATATCATTTCCAGTGCAGAGAGCCCACATGCAAAGAACGGTGACAAAAACCATGACAATTGTGAACCTATGGCAAAAATGCAGAGTGGTTTCAAAACTGCAAGCGGAAAAAAGGTTCATGTGTCACAGAAAGATCTTCTGAATGCAAAACATCTTTTGAAGGACTTGGATGATTCTGTTTTTACAAAAGCAATGCAAATGGCAGAAGACTGCGATATGGATGTTAATAATGGCATTTCAGCAAAACACAAAAGTGTAGCACCTATGATTGGAACAGGCAGTGATGAGAAAAACCTTCCAGAAACCAGACTACAGCAAAAGGCGACTTTAGGCTTTTCTGTAGAGTCTGAGAAAAGATACATTAAGGACAAAGACAAACAAGCGGAACAAAAAAATGACACTTTGTCGCTACAAACAGCGAGTGGAAAAGGAGTTACCATTGCATCTGAAGCTCTAAGGAAAGCAAGATCTCTGTTGGGTGAATGTGATGAAGTGGAGGATAAAATTGGTATAAACCCTTCATGTTCCAAGATTCCAGTTCATGACTCACTTCCTCAGAATGGTGGATTTTGTGCCGCAAGTGGAAAGCCTGTAGCACTTTCCTCTGAGGCCCTTGAGAGGGCAAAAGCTCTCTTTGGTGATATAGGTATTAGTGCAGAGATCCCACATGCAAAGAATAGTCACAAGAAATACGACTACGGTGAAAACACATGGAAAATGCAATGTAGCTCCAAAACTGTAGGAGAAAAAGTTTATGTTTCAGAGCAAAACCTTCTAAAAGCAAAACATCTTTTGAAGGAAGCTGATGACACTGTTTCAAAAAAGGCAATGCAAGAGGAAGATGGTTTTGCTAAAGATTGCAATATGGATATTAACTATGGAATTTCAGTAAAACATGATAATACATTGTCTATCAGTGACATTTATAAGGACTCAGGAAATGGATGTACTGAAGTCACAAATGAACACATGAAGCAAAAAAACACTTGGCCCCAACAAAGTGTTGGATTTCAGACAGCAAGTGGAAAAGGAGTCGCTGTTTCATCTGAAGCTCTGAAGAGAGCCAAAACCCTTCTAAGTGAATGTGAAGGAGTTGAGGATAAAATCAGTATAACAGCACCACAGGGCAAGATTTCGGCTCATGGTCCACCATTCAGGAGTAGTGGTTTTCTTGCAGCCGGTGTTAAGCCTGTTGCACTTTCATCAGAGGCCATGCAGAAGGCGAAAGCTCTTTTCAGTGATATTAGTCAGAGCAGAGACACCCCAGCTGTTGCACACACAAGAAAGAACGATAAGAAAATTGATGCTCACAATGGAGAGGAAATGCATTGTGGTTTCAGCACTGCAGGGGGAGTTAAAGTCCAAGTGTCCAAAAAAAGTCTTTTGAAAGCAACCAGCCTTTTCAAAGAATTTGATGATGGGGAATGTCATGATTCACTATTATTTTCAACAAGCCCACAAGACAATCCTATGCCAAATCTGTCAAAAGTAGAAGATGTGGAAGGACCTTCGGGTTCAAACCTCAGCACAGCCTCTGACAAGTACATGTCTACCAAGGGAACTGCTTCTCTTGTAGTTCAATCTGTGCCTTCCTTGCAAGAGTCTGATCTACAAATTGAAAATTTACATGGTTGTAAACAAGGGCATGGTTGTACGTCTGTCAATAACAAGGCAGCTAAAGATGCATTTAAGTTTCAGGAAGACACCATAACACCATTTGGGGCAGGCACTCTGCATGATTGCCCTGAAGAGGAAATGCAGTGTCTGCTGGACTATGAAATAAATAAGGAGAGCAGCACCAAGGAGTCTAAAATTTTAAAACCAAATGAGTCTTCAGTTCTAAACTTTCAGTCACTTAACCTTACTGGTTGCACAGAGACCCAGCAAGAATTTCTTGCCCAGGAAGCTCTGGACTGTACTAAAGCTTTGCTAGAAGATGAAGGTCTGGCTGACCACAATCTCTTGATGGCTTTAGAAAATATGCCACTACAACATAACACAAGTGCCGATGGGTGTCAAGAGAGTGAAAAGAGAAGAGGAAAAAGATCAGTGGAAGAGACAGAAATGAATGGTAAGTACCTGTATTGCTACTCAGAGTTTAAGTTTAATAATATATTTTTATTGAAACTGTGCTGCTATTTTCAGATCTTATTTAATTTATTAATGTTTGATAAGCAAATTGCATTAATACCTTTCTTGCAACTTAGGATAAAGTTGTATTGCTTACTATTTGGCAATTTTTCAGTTTTTTTTAGAAAGGTTAAATGATACTTTATGACACACAAACCATTGTTTTCAGATGAGTAAACATGCCTGATCATAATTAACTTTAAGCCACAACTCTGCTTTGAGAATAATAGCCTTCTAACTATTTAGGTCAGCCTCCCCTAAAAAGACGGTTACTGGAAGAGTTTGACAGGAGTCTCATAGATCCAAAAGCTTCAACTCTCCACCCAGTCAAAAGTTGTTCCAATGGTAAATTGTTAGCACTATGGCACGTTCTCTGAGAACTGTTTATTTTGTGTTATTCATTAAATAACTATTTGTATTTATTCCTAAATAAGGTTTAATGAAGGACAGGGGAGTTTTTAAATACAGCACCTCCCTTTATCCAAACATTACTCGGCCACACAGGTATGTTCTTGTTGAAGCACCATGTTTTCAAACAGATTAACAAAGTTATAAGCTTTTTCTGATATGTTCTTTTTTTTCTGCAACAGTGGAAAAAACTATGTGGAAACTAGATTCCAAAAGACACCACAAATACAGAACTCAACAATGGGAGACCCCAGGAGCAAATCAGCACATTACAAGACATCAGCATTTGTTCCTCCATTTGTCAGAAATGCAAAGACAGAAACCCATAAGAATATGGTGCTCAAGGATAGCATAAGAACACCTTCGGCCTTTGTTCCTCCATTCAAAAAACAAAGAACTATTGTTCAAGAGAGTTCCTGTAAAGCGCATGAGGGGGAAGACAAACACCAAAAACCGTTTGTAATGTCATCTAACAGCAAGTGTTTCGTGCCGCCCACTAAAAAAACACAAAGCGATGCGGATGGAACTGCTGTGGCTCCTGCTCAAAGCGATGATATGAATAATCAAAGCTTACCTGTTGACTTCAGGTCTGACAGTGCTGGTGGAGAGACATCAGGTGTAGATGGCACATGTTCAAGAAGCCAAGGTGCAGTAAACAGTTTGAGCTACATCAGTGTAAAAGTTTCTTTGTGACACAGTTTTTAAAAAAATGCTGTCTGTTTGCAGATGTATATTGGAATCTTCAGAACACTGAGCTGGCACAGGATATGCAAGACATGAGGATCAGGAAGAAGAAGCGCCAGAACATTCGACCTCTTCCAGGGAGCTTGTATCTTAAAAAAACCTCAGGAGTACCCAGGATCCCACTAAAAGCTGCAGTGAATGGAAAGATCCCAGGAAGATACACCCCAAAAAAGGCAAGGCTGTAACTGTCACTGGTTTTTTTTTTTTTAGCATTTTTAAGCATACTTAGATTTCTTTGTTTTGGTTTTAAACACAGACTGTGAGACACAAATGTACTTTTTTTTTTTTTCAGCTTTATGGATATGGAGTCCAAAAATATGTTTCCGATATCACCAGTGAGAATGCAGAATCTTTCCGCTTCAATCTGCTGCAGTTCATCAAACGGGAAGCCTTTACAGATGAAGGTGGAGTTCAGCTTGCTGATGGAGGATGGCTGGTCCCCAGCAATGATGGGACTGCGGGGAAAGAAGAGTTTTATAGGTATTACTGAATCACACTTTGTGTTAAATGAATCATATTGAAGTAATCAGGTTTAGCAATACAATACAAGCTTAATATACTAAATATCTCGTTCTTATATGCCCACAGAGCTTTATGTGACACCCTGGGTGTGGATCCTAAACTGATCAGTGAAGCATGGGTGTACAATCACTACAGATGGATTGTGTGGAAGCAGGCCTCTATGGAAAAATCTTTTCCAGAAATAGTGGGCAGCCGGTGTCTCACACCCGAGCAGGTTCTCCTCCAACTTAAATACAGGTATGTGCAACTAAAGCTTGCTCAGATATTTATGTAGTTGTAGGTCACTTTTTAATATGCGTATCTTGTTGACAAATAAGTGTTGTTACGCTTTTCTAACTGCCATTTTGTGTACGGTATTTTACAGGCAAAATAAATGTTCGAAAATATAGACTTTGCAGTGAATTACACTTTTAGCTAATTATGCTGAATACAATGGAATAATGTTGACTAATGTTAAATTTGGGATAAAAATGTTGGCATCTACCTAGCAAAATAGTTGCTAGGTAATTATTGACTCACTTTAATGTATTTATTGCTTTTTTCTAAAACATTTTCTGTGTATGTCAGATATGATGTAGAGGTGGATCACAGCTGCAGGCCAGCTCTGAGAAAGATCATGGAAAAGGATGACACGGCAGCCAAAACCCTGGTTCTCTGTGTTTGCGAGATCATCTCCAGGGGTCACTCCCCAAAAACACAGAGTCACAATGACACCAAAACCCCTCACAGTGCAGATGCAAAGGTTGAAACTTCAGCTGCACTCATTTGGCTGACAGATGGTTGGTATGCCATTAAAGCTCAGCTGGATGAACCTTTGACTGCAATGGTTCACAAAGGTCGACTGGCTGTCGGGGGCAAGTTGATCATCCATGGGGCTCAGCTGGTGGGATCACAAGATGCTTGCTCCCCTCTGGAGGCGCCTGAATCTCTGATGTTAAAGGTAGTCTAAGACAGAGACCACAACTTCTATCACTACTCAACACAACCAGAAAAGAAGGTGTCTTACTTCCTCTTCATGTGTTTAGATCTGTGCCAATAGCTGCAGACCTGCACGATGGGATGCTAAGCTAGGATTTCACAAGGATCCTCGGCCATTCCTCCTTCCAATCTCCTGTTTGTATAGTAATGGAGGTCCAGTAGGATGTGTTGACATTGTTGTACTGAGAAGCTATCCCATGCAGGTGTGCACTGATATATAATCACAGTTAGTCAGATTTGGGTTTTATCCTTTTTAACTCTATGTCTAATATATATTTCTCAGTGGATGGAGAGGAAGCCAGATGGCAGTGTTGTATTCCGTTCTTCACGTGCAGAAGAGAAGGAGGCGAGACGATACAACAGTCACAAACAAAAAGCAATGGAAATCTTATTTGCCAAGATTCAATCTCAATTTGAAAATGAAGAAAAAGGTAAGGATCAGGTTTACAACAAGTTCAACAAGCTGCTACAGTCTGAAATTCGATAAGTTTTTTATAAGCTTATATCTTTAGGGAATATCAAACAACAGCGGCGAAGAAAAACAATCAGTCATCAAGAAATTGCAAATCTGCAAGATGGAGAAGAGCTGTATGAAGCAGTGGGAGATGACCCAGCTTACCTTGAGGTAGTAAAACATTTGCTTTACAGATTGTTGGCCTGATTTCAGCTGTGAAGGGTTTTAGCATATTATTTTTTCCCCTCTTAGACTCATTTGAGTGCACAACAGTTGGAAGCCCTTCATACCTACAGATGCTCTCTGATGGAGAAGAAGCAGGCTGAACTGCAGGATCGATATCACCGTGCTCTGGAAGCAGAGGACAATGAAATGAACTGCCCCAAACGAGAGGTTACACCCGTGTGGAGACTCTGCATTGCCGACTCCATGGAGCTACCCGGCAGGGGTGTGTCTTCATTTGTCTTCTTGTTTGACTCTTTTTTTTATAATTACTGCAACTTGCAAACTACGGTGTGCTAACTTTTTTTTTTTTTAAATTTTGGTTTTAGTTTACCAGCTGAATCTTTGGCGACCTTCCTCAGATCTACATTCTTTACTAAAGGAAGGCTGTCGATTCAAAGTCTATAACCTCACCACTTCAGATGGAAAGAAACGCAGCTCTATCGAAGCTGTTCAGCTCACTGGGACAAAGAAAACACAATTTCAAGAGCTCCAGGTACTGTAGGAAACAAACTCCCTTTACCACATGTGGAATTTTTTTTACCGTTTATAAATTAGACATATCATTGAAACTTTTGTAATATTTCTATTCAGGCATCACATGAATGGTTGTCAACATACTTCCAACCAAGAGTTTGCACAAATTTTGTGAATCTTCAAAATCCAGATTTTGAGCCACTGTGTGGAGAAATTGATCTTGCAGGATATGTCATCACTGTTGTAGATGGAAAGGGTAGGTGTTTTTTTTGTTTGTTTGTTTTGTCCCTTGCTTTTCTTACAACTGCTTGCATAAAGTTCGCTGAAAAGTCTTCTTCTTTTGAACACAGGTTCATCTCCAGCATTTTATTTGGCTGATGAGAAACTGAATTTTGTGAAAGTTCGCTGTTTCAGCAGCTTGTCTCAGACTGGCCTAGAAGACGTGGTAAAACCACGCGTCATATTGGCTCTGAGCAACCTCCAGCTCAGAGGTCAGTCAATGCATCCCACGCCTGTTGTGTATGCTGGAGATTTGACAAGTTTTTCTACAAATCCTAAAGAGGTTCATCTACAGGAATCTTTCAGCCAGCTTAAAACTCTGGTCCAGGTATGATGCTAAAATCAAAACCTTAAAAGCTGCTGATATTCTTCAGAAACTGCTCTCTCTCACAGCCAAAGTGCTCCGTGATCTGCATGAAGTCATTTGTGTTAGCTAGAATTTAATCAAAGCACAGCTGTAATTGCAAATGCTGAAAAGCAGCAGTAACATTTCTTTTGTCATGCTCACTGAGTTCACCTTTAAACAATGCTAATCTCCTCAGTGCTAAAAATTGTTTTGTAGAAAATGTGATAAAGTAGCGTACTTAACATATTTTTTTTCCTTGTTTATCTTCATTTCAGACTTATTTGAATGCAATAAAATGTTAACCTTTTTTATCACTTTTTTTTCTTTTCAGTGTCAGGAGAACTTCTTTTTAACTGCTGAGGAGAAGCTTTCAGAACTAGTCAGATCAAATGGCCTGAGCTCCAGCTCCTCTCCAGCTCTCCAAAGACAAACACCAGCTTCTCTAACAGACAGAAGACAAGACATAAAGTCAAGTGTGAGTTTAACTTCATGCTGTGGTATCTGGTGTTTTTCAGTATATCTGTTATAACATAATGTAATCTGGTAATATATCAGTTCTATATAAAAAGACATCTTGATTATGTCTTTTTATACAGGTCATTTCTCAGAAGCCAGGCAGAAACCTTGGATCCTTCACACCTGTCGGCAGGAAGTCTCCTACACCAACATCTTCAGGAGAAAAAGATCCCAAAAGCCTTAAAAGGAGGAGAGCACAGGACTATCTGTCTCGTATCCCGTCTCCGCCACCTCTTTCCCATCTGGGCTCAGTGGCTTCTCCATGTGTAAATAAGACATTCAACCCACCTCGGAGGTCTGTGACACCAAGCACTTTAAAAACTGTACAGACACCATCTCACAAACCCGCTGACTCACTTGGAGAGGATGAATGGGTGAATGATGAGGAACTGGCTATGATTGATACTCAAGCACTGCGTGTTAATTTAATCTAGATACATACCGCTGTGTGATGACAAACACGCTACAGCTTTTGAATTGACTGAATGTAAATGTTAAGGTTCCGTGTGTATATAACACACTTTTTTCTTAGGGTTTTTTGTAGACTTGTTGGCCTCATAAAATGGGGAAAGTTAATATTGAAATCATGTCACTTCACAATGTTTTACAATTTTATACTTGTTTCTGTGAGGTTCCTGCATTCAGTGTTAAATAAATTCAGAATTTTATTCTAGCAGTTTTGGTCTGTGGGTCTCTGTTTTTGCATTTAAAGACGAACACCTACAGGGTTGAGAAACTGGTGGATTCTTGTAGAAATGTATTGGTGTGTGTGTGGGGGGGGGGGGGTTCTGCCAGGCTCTAGTCCTGTGCAAAACTAAATACATCCTTACTGCGGTCTTAGGAATTAAGAAGCGAAGTAGCAGCTACTTGCTGCTAATGAACTGTACTTGATTAATTGATCATTAGCAAGTTTGAGCATCTATAAAAAAATAACAGCTCAGGTTTGCCAAATTGCATCTGAAAAAATCATATAATATAGTTTGCTTGCATAACTGAATGCAACCAAAGTTCAATGAACTGAAACAATGTAAAGAAGATATGAGAGGCTGATAAAGTCGTACAGAAAAATGATTCCTCAAGGCTACAAATGAGCAAATTCCTTTAGTCATTTTAATGGTTAAGTGGGAACAACTAATTAAGGGTTATTAATTAAGGTAAGATTTGTCAGTTATGTCAAAATGACAAATATTGATTTATTTTTTGACCCTTTAAAAAAGGTTTATAGGTACAAGAATACAGTATAACTTAAAGAAATTCACCATATAAAAAAGTTTGTAATAACCACTTTGAGTGATCTTGATTCAAAGCGATAAGTCTTTAACCATTTTGGTACACCACTAGTGATTAGTTTGTGGAGATGTCACAAATATATCAATTCAATTTGATTTAGCTGTTTTTTCGCTTAACTGTAATGCTGACTTGGACTTTTTTTTTTTTAATTCTGGTGTCTTTTTAAAATTTATTTAGGTATTTTCAATATAAAGATGTCAGGAAGCAGTTTATAATGCAGTCCAGGGCAGTGAATAGCAACGGCTCACATATGCTATAGAAACGCAGGCATTATAAAATACAGCGGGACTCAGTAAAGTAGTCACTGTTCTTTGTACCCATTTTTGTCACTAGCCCGTCGCCTTTCAGTCCCGCTGGTGTCGCTCGCGCATTGAGTGTCAAAGATGCCTGCTGTTAATAGGAGAATAGAAGAAGAAAGTCACTTCCGTAAACACAAGGCAAGTGCGATTTTGAATCTGCACACCGGTGTATTGTTAATGCGGGTTTCCCCGGAATTTATGCATCCCCAGTATGAACGGTAGGAAACCGTGAATATCGACAGTTACTCTATTATTTTACGTTTACGTAGTGAACAATTTTGTTTATTTATTTATTTATTTTTCTTGTCTTCTGTGTAACTCGTGTTGTGGCGCGTTAGCCAAAGGTTAATGGTTGGCTGAAGACATAGTTTCGATTTTAGCTGATTAATCTACGGTGTGTGTAATCATGTGCACTTGTATTTACATATAAACCCAGCCCAGAAAGCAAGGAAAATGTGTTTGGTGGATGTATATATTTTGTAACAGTGGTTATTGACAAAAAGTCTTATACCGTTGAAAAGTCTGTTTATTTCCCTTTAAATTTGTAAGGAAAACGAAAAACTCGCCAAATCTTTTCTGCCAATGTCAAGGGTTTTATTCTGCTATTGACTCTTATTTTGAGCTTCTGGCACCCCATGTCCTGACAATCACGTGCCTTATTGGTGCTTGATTATCAGCACCTGTGAGTATGGACTCTAATGAGATTTCTCCTATCGCAGTTGGATCATAGAGACAGACTGTGGATAAGATGCAGGGAATTTCTGTTGATTGGATAGGGTAACAGCTTTTGGTGGAAACAGTGTGATGATATGAAGTGTCATCTCCCTCACTGTAAAAACAAGGCTTGTCATCACTGGAGGCAATCTTAATGCAGGGAGATCCCCACAGTCTGGAACTAGCCTTTATTTTCCATGGTCACAACGCTCACCCTGACAGAGCGGGGTTTATCAAAGTCCCATTGAATATTTTTGGGATCAGCTTAGGCTTTGTGGGCGTTTGTGCCAGAACGACCAACACAACCACATTGGCTGACTTGTGACAAATGCTGGTTGACGAATGGGATGGCATCCCACCGCAGTGTGTGACCAAGCTGTTGACCAGCATGAAGAGGAGATGGCAGGCTGTTGTGGCTGTGTATGGTTTTCGACATGCTACTGAGGCTCCTGTTTGTTTAATTAATAAATTATTAAATTGGCAAAATGCTTTCTTTCTTCAGACTTTAATCATCACACTCCAGTAAATAACACCAAACAAGAGACAGAAGCAGAATAAGATGTGTGGCATCAGCAGAGAAGATTTTTCATGGGTGCAACCCACATATTCAACTCTTCTGCTCAACCCAGAAATGCATTTTCCTTACAAATGCAGCACCATTTCAGGTCAAATAAACAAGCTTTCCACAAGCAACTTTTTTGCCAAAAAGCATTGTTACAAAGAAATAATCAACCAAACACTTTCCTTACTTTTTCTGCTACGTTTATAAATTGGCATAGCAGCACCGAAAAATCTATAAGATAAAATAAGTAAAGCAAAATAATAAGAATAGGAATAACATGCAGTATTATTATGTAGTATTTTTGTGGTGTTTCAATGTTGTAAGTATTCTAATCTGTTTTCATCCAGATGTCTCAGCCGGAATTATGTTGTACAACCTCTGATGCCACAGAAATATCTTGTGTGAGTGAGGATAAAGAAGCTTGTAAAGATGACTCTGCTAACACAAACACTAAGTTTGTGGGCACTGACGGTGGCGCTCCAGACAGCAGTGTCAGGGACCGCGTGTTAAGGGAGGTAGGATTCACCAGCTCTGCCTTCATCGGTCCAGCATTTCCTCCACAAACAACTGCAGCCGAGTCTGTCATTGAAGACTCGCTGAGTGAGTTTTACAAAGAGCTTGAAAAGATCGATAC
Organism: Oreochromis niloticus; assembly: GCF_001858045.2. NCBI lineage: Eukaryota > Metazoa > Chordata > Actinopteri > Cichliformes > Cichlidae > Oreochromis > Oreochromis niloticus. Next base: position 30,513,407 of record NC_031979.2, read on the forward strand.
CCCTGATGGTGCTAATGGTAACCCAGGGAAACAAGATGCAGCTTTTGATCAGCCACTTGTACCTCCTAAATTACCCACCAGCAACAAAACTCAGGATGTTCCTGAGGAGAAAATTGCTAACATGAGGGACTTTGAAGAAACAGATGGCTCCCAAAAAAGCAATGGAAGAAAACAGCCAGCATGGCCTCACTGGTATCAAAATGAGCCATACAATCCCAGGAGGCAGAGGCCAGGCCCGGAGCTGAGCTCTCCCCAGTGGCGTCATCCACAACCACTGGACAGGCCACCATACCCGAGATTTCAGAGCCCACCATTCCCTCACCAACCGCCACCGTATGCATTCCCAAATCCACAAAACCCACCACCACATGTGAACCCTACCTTTCAACATTCAAGCATGGCAAACCGCTTTCAAGAGGAGCTGCGGTTTCCACCTTTTTATAGATTCCCACCTCCAAATGTTTCCAGACACCCCTCTCAGGGATTTTATGGAGGTCCTCCACATCAGTTTGACAGGGATGTGCATGGCTCCAGCTATGATGGACACTCAGCTAATGAAAGTGTCAGGTGGCCTAGAGATAGAAATGAAGAGATCTCTCAGATTAATGAAGATTATGACAGGCTCCAGAGATGTGATTCGGAAAATGAACCTTGGGAGGGACAGCACTACTACCGGCCACGTGACGACAAACATGCATGCCATTCAGCCCTGGTGCTGATCTTGATGCGGGGATTGCCAGGATCTGGGAAATCCACACGTGCCAGGTAAATCTGTGTGTAATCTTAATTTAATTTCTATCCATTTATTCTTATCTGAAATTATAGCTTAAAAGCAGAAGTTTGACACCGATTGTTTCCCACAGGGAGCTGCTCTCCACTGGCCCCAGTGGGATCATTTTGAGCACAGATGATTACTTTGCACACAAAGATGGCTACCACTATGACCCTAGTCTTCTTGGAGCAGCACATGAATGGAATCAGAGAAGAGGTATTGACTCATTACATTTTCACTCATTTAATAGGAGTAAAGCAACCACAGTGCCTCTGTACTGTAGTGATTTACATATTCATCTGACAAAAAGCAAGATCCCCCGGTCTATAGAGTATTTTAAACGAATGAGCCACAACATTAAAACAACTGAAGTGAGTAATATTGTTAATGTGGTGCAATATTCTGCTGGGAAAACTATGAGTCATGGCATTCATGTGGATGTGTCTTTGATATGTACCACCCGTTTTAACACTGGCAAAGATTGGCACACTGACAAATTACACTAACAGCTCAGCAACTCAAAAAAGAGCCTAAGGCATTCACACGGTCTCCTAAACCTCTTTGATGAGCCCAAAGCAGTTGGTAACCAAAAGGATTCACTGTTAACTTTAATGGTGCCTGATATCACAGGAGACCCCTGGAAGTCCCTAATTGGTTAGTGTTGTTTTTTGTGTGGGTTGGCCTACACAATTTTCAGGCAGGTGGTTTTAATGTTGTGCTAATGTGTGAGTGTGTTTATTTGAAGAGGTGTTTCAGTGGCCTGGCTATCCAGTTAAGTAGGTGACTTTTTCACTGATAATGTGTGAGCAACATATGGGCGAGAAATGATTTTTGAAAAAAAAAAATCAAATTAAATGGAACATAAAACAAATTAAACATTTTGGTTTAAAAACAGTTTTAATTTTCTTGCCAGAACTTGTCAGAATCTCTTCTTAATCTTCTCAGCTAGAGGTGCTCTTCATGACGGCCGGTCTCCCGTTATTATTGATAATACAAACATTCAAGCCTGGGAAATGAAGCCATATGTCAAAATGGTAAGTGGCCATACTAAATATTTATTATTATTGTTGTTGTTGTTGTTATTATTGTTATTGTTAGTTAATATTTCATACCACTTTAACTAATCCTTTGAATTTTCCAACTCCTGCATCAGGCTTTGGAAAGCGGATACAAAGTTGACTTTTGTGAACCGGACACCAGGTGGAAATATGATCCTTACGAGCTGGAGAAGTATGATTTCTGACTCATGATATTAAAATGCTGTTACATAGTGTAGACTTCACATTCTAACATTATCCTCTTTTTTTCTTTTTCTTTTACCTCCAGGAGGAACAAACACGGTGTTCCTCAGGAGAAGATCGCGCAGATGATGGATCGTTTTTCTTTTCCCATATCCATAGACATTGTCATGAATTCAGAAGAACCGTTCCATGTGAACCAGAGACATCGACCAGAGCAGCCACAAATGATGAGGAAAAAGCCAAATTTAAATAATTTCTAAGACAGTTTAACAGCTTCGTAATTTACCTTGTATGACCATTTTTAGTGTAAATATTGCGATTTTTATCATTTGTACCTGTTTTTAATATATTACTTTGTATACTGTAATTTTTTTGTAAGAAAAGAGAAAAAATATTTTTCTGAGGAAATTAAAATCTGCAATTTAGTATGTAATAACAGACTTTTACAGTATGCGTATTCTTCGCATTACAGAACAACAGTGAAAACCAGGAGTTTGCTCTGTTTTAAATTTATTTTTTTACTCATTTACAAGTTGTTACAATTTTTGGTGAGCTTGATCAGGGATTTATCATCTTTGTTGTTGTTCTCTTTCTTTCTTTCTTTCTTTTTTTTTTTTAGCTAGAAGTTGTTTCTTCCTGCGAAATACACCAATAGGCAGATTTTCAGTGCCAAAATAGCCAAATATAAACATTGATATGATTATTCTTTTTTTAGTTTGTTACACTGATGTTAGTGTTGTTCTTACATAATTAAAACATTGTTGGTCCAGGATCAGTGTTGCAACTGACCAGTCCTGTTGTCTGGGTATTTAGTTAGCATTAGCCAAGAAGGTAGCTAATGCTATTAAAAACTGTCAAAAGTAAACCGATATGAGTAGCTAAATTTGGCTAACAGCAAAAATAGCTTGATAATATATTGTTATATAGCATACATTAATAAAGGAAACACTTGAAGTGCTTTGGTATACAGAGGAGTTTTTTTTAACAAAACAGACTGATTCTGATGTCTTTGAGTTAAAGTGTTGGTGCATAATGTTTGAAACCAATTGAAATTTGCTAATTTGAACAGGGTGGTTCCTGTTTTTCTTCTGTTCATTGTGGTTATTAGGAAATCCTTTCCTAAGCTTTGCTGAGTCCAAGTTACCCAAAAAAGTGTGCCTGAAGGTAAAATGAGTGTCCAAAAAGTCAGAGTTAAACAAATCAACTGGATAAAAATCTAGTGTTTCTTGTATAAAATAGATTCTTTGTGTTTCTCTTTTTGGGTGCATGAAAGGATGAAAACGAACCTCATCTTGGCTCCTGGTAAACTTTTAAAAACATGTTTTTTTTTAAACAAAGGCCTGTAAATCGTAATCAGCATAAACAAAAACTAACCCTGTCAGTGTGCAAATGGACAATATTGTTTCTGTCTGCTGGCAGACTTAAAATTGGTGATCCTGTATTTTGTGTGCTCATTTGTGAAAGCAAAGCAGTAATAGGTATGCCTCCAGTTAAAAACTGTTGCGTCTTTGTAAACACAATATGCCTCACAGACAGTTTGCCAAAACAGAATAACCCATCTACAGCTGCTGCAGCCAATTACTGTAGGGAAACACTGAGTAGAGACCCTATTACTGTAGAAACTCTGATATAGCGCTAAACACCAAGTGTGGAGAGGTCTTTGTCTGATAGCATTCAGTGTTCATTACTGTGTGTCTCACAGGAAATCACATTTCACCCCTCTGTTCCTGCTGGTGCTCATTAATGTGGCACAGAGGTGATGTTTTGTTGACTCTTTTCCCCCAATCAGTGTTGTGCGGGGAGCCAGAAATTTTTTTCTAAACCACAGACTATATAGTTAAATGTGTGTCTGCGGTGTTATATTGGTTGAAAATTTTATGTTTTGAAGAAAATTATGTCCTGTTTTTGGAACTGGGACTAACATGGGACAAGTTGGTATTCGTCTTTGGGATCTTCATGTGACAGATCTGGGTTAACTTTCCTGTTTCTCTGCTTCACATTTTGCTGCACCGTTGTATGCTTAAGAACAGCATACTGATAATTGGATGCACATAAACTGAGATTTAACCCAAATGCAGTATGTGTTGGTTTGAGTTAGAGAAAAGGATCAGTGAAGGATGAAGAAAATACCAGCGAATGAGAGTGGGCAAAGGATTATCGTCCAGAATGAAATGCCACTGTGAGGTCACACTTTTTACCAAATACTAACTTTCACTGGTTGTAGTTTTAATTCTCCTGAAGGCACTGTTTCCGACTGATGCTCTTCCAGTCTTAAAAATATGTGTTTAGGGTTACCTATTTGTTTTTTAGAATGCAGTATTCAGCATACTGCCGTCTGCAGCTTCCTATCTTTTCTGTAGATGGTTTTTAACGCTACACCAACTTTTTGCATTTAATAAATTTTGGTGTTACAAATTTTCCACAAAAAAAAAAAAAATGCAGGTTGATGTGATATGTAAGATATGCAATAATCTCTCTGTTTCAGTGTTTGTGGAAGTTTTAAGACTGAATCTAAGTCTTGCATAAGCTTGATTTTTGATTTTTGTAAATGATTGCCTTATATGTTTAAAGGGTTAATCTACATGGAACTACAAAAAAATGTCAGTGCTAAACTGTGAAAATAAATGATAGGAAGGAAACCCATAAATTAGATTTAACTGGTAAATAAAAGCTTATTGAATCTTAAAATGCAGAGCTGGCCTCAGGTATGTTCAGTATTTAAAAAGGCTAAGACGTCTCGTTGAGTCTCCCTAAGATATAATCTGACCTTGAGTCAAGAGAATCAATGAGGAGGCCCTTAAAAGGGGATTTCAAATGGATTTGCTTTCTGTCTTTTGATGTCAGTGCAGCCCTGTCTGCAGTGAAGAGTTAGCAGTTGTTGACCATTTAGCCTATTAGATTTTCTTGCAAAATGGGTGCCGGGGGCAGAAGAACAAGATGAAAAGACTTTAATGAGTAACTCAAGTCAATAACAAAGAAGAGAAACCGTTTTAAATTTAATCTAGACTTCACTTTTTAAAGAGAAATTACACCCTCCAAAAACATTTTCTATAAAATTAAAGGCCCTTTGGTTCCACCCTTGTTAGAATAATAATGCAAACAAGCTTGAATTAGTTATTAAAAGTCTTATCAGACCAGGAAACAGTAGACAAATGTATGTTGTCACAATCCGGCTCAAAATGAAGGCTTCACATAGATGATGTTCGTTATTTTAATTAAAGTAATAAAGCCAAAAATAGTATGCTTGATTGTCAGCTAATTAATATGTACGCAACGTCTCGGTGAATTGTAAATGAATGAGTGACTGTATGCATGCAAAAATACAAAGGAAAACCTGAGATGCTCTGTCTGTCAGTATGCCAGCATGGGGGAGAGGAGCAGAGAAGAGCCCCTGAGAGGTTTCGACAGCCCTGCTTTATAATGCAACCCTAACTAGGTCAGCTTCACCCACCTGTTACCTAGAAGAGAGGCAAAGACATAGCCAAGAAGGAAAAAAGCTGGTCTTGTGGCCACTGTAATAGAATAAGATCTTTGAACTTTTAAATCACAAACATCAGTGCTGAGCAGCACAGCTGTCGACTCCCTTATCTTTAATGTAAAAGCTTTGACCTTTGTAATCCTGGAGCTGTTTAACAAGTAGGACCTCGATGAAACTCGGGTCTGAATACTGATATGGAGAGGGTTATAGGAAACAGGCCATTTCCAAAGAAACACAAGAGTATTCTGATGTCATAAAATCTTGTTTTGAAGGAGGATTGTCGCAGCAGCTATCTAAAGAGGACCACATTTACACAGAGATTGCAGAGGCAGGGAACTACATGGCGTTTTTATGATTTCTATTGACATTTCTATATCAGGTTCCATTATAAAGGGGAGGAAAAAAAGCACTGAAGACTTTGCAGTGCATTGTTCCTTCTGTAGGGGCAGACTTTCAGTCACTGACCTTCTTCAGGCACACTTAGAAATGATCGTTCTATAAATAGAAAGGATAAGAAGTTATTATCACTGTATTGGTGGCTGGATTTAGCAACTCCAACAAACCCTTATCCAATGGGGTTACAGTGACACTGATGATATTTCTCATGCAACAGCACTGGCCAGCAGTAATTAAAAACTACCTTAGAATGTACAGACAATCAACTGTAACACAATTTGCCACTCAATTACAGGAAGTCAGGAAACAGGAAAACTCATAATTTAAGCAGGAGTTACCACACCCACACTTCCTCCACCACAAAGTCACAGTCTTTAGTTAACAACAACCAGTTAATAAATACAGCAGCAAGTGTTTTGGTGATGCAGTCTGTAGGGAGCAGGCTTGGACTAAAAGGTGCTGGCTTAAATCAATGAAAGGCAAATACTATGAGATAATGTCTGTCTCTGGGAAATATTTTCTGCTGCAGAAAAATAGAAATCTGTGTGCTGAGGACTCATAAGTGTCCTTGATATATAACCATTATGAAGGATGCTGCCTGTCTCCTAACTGAATTCATGATTAAACAGATTTAACAGAGTGTTTGGAGAGACTAAAAGTAATTGCTGTTGTTTAACAGCTGCTAAACCTCTGCTGAGGGGACATCTGCGTTTCTACTTATTTTCATTAGCCGCCAGTTTAAATGTGTTTGTACTGTGTACTTCTCGGGTGCGGAGGTGCGCGTCATTTTAATGTGAGAAAGCCTGCAGCAGAATGGAGCAAAAGTGTGCTTTGAATGATGATGATGTAGGCAGCTGTGATGAGTGCTCTGTGCTCCCTAAATGGCAGTGATGAACCATAAATAAGTTTCTGCTCTTAAGCATCTCGGGAACAAAAATGGCACATGAATTCACAGCTGACATGGGAAGCAGAGGACAAGGAAAAGTGGATGTGACAGGCTAATGTGCACTAATTATTACCAGAGTAGAAAACACATTAAGTGGCTTAATGGTGTAGAACTAAAAGCTGTTTAATTTTTTTTTATTTAGTTTTTAATATATGCAGTTCTTGTGTTATTATAACCTTATCATTGCAAGTGGAAGATCGGGATGAACAGGATCCTGTAGCTCATCGTTTGTACTTGGTGCTAATGAGAGTAAGTGCTATTTACAAAGCAATAAAAAAATGGGGCCATCATATCTCCTTGAGGTGCCTGTAATAGTAATTAATTAGCAATTAATACCAACATGTAGGTGAAACTGTAAAAAACATCTTATGGATTACTGTCAGTTTCTACTTTAATTGAATAAATGTGTTTTTTGTCAGTTTTCCTTGCAGCCTTGGGTTGAAATCAGGGACTTTATAAAAGTTAAAAGCCATTAAGTGAAATGAGAAACGGGTGAAGCATAAAATGAAGGACCTCATGTTCTACCTGTCACGTTGTTTATTGTGGTTGTCACGTGAGGCTCATAGCCAATGACAACCCTGCTCTGCAACCGCACAGGGTGTCATCTTTTTACACGCTGAAAACCCATCAGTTGTGTCAAGTTATATACAAGAAGAGCGGATGCTACATGGCGTGATTTTCAAAATAAAAGCGCAAGGGTGTGTCTTGTCATAGAAATCAGTAGTGGGCTGAATAGTAAACAGTAAAAATATATGAACATCCAATAACTGGACAAGGAGTAGGATCTTTTAGATACATATCATGAACGTGGATTACCCATTTTACACAAGTACAATTTTGGTTTTAGTTCTGCCTAAAAGTATTTCCAAAAGTTGGTATTAGTCTATCAAAGTCAAATGAAGGAGCATTGCATCATCTATAATACAGAGGTACAATATCAAGCTTAATTTCCATCAAACAGCAGATGAATTATTGTTCCCATAATTAATTATTCACGAGTTAGTGTAGCCATGTGGCATTGTTTCTGTTGTATAGATACTGACTAATTGGTTTGGGCATCTGACACGAGGGTGTCACGAGAGTGGGTGTACTGGATAAAGGATGCTGAACATGAAGCTGCCAGGCAGAAGGAAAAGAGGAAGACGTCAGGGCAGATCCATGTATAGTGAAGGAGGAACAGCAAAGCGTTTGTGTGACAGACGAAAATACTAGTGATAGGGTGAGATGGAAGCAGGTGATCTGTTGTGGCGACCCCTAGAGGGACAAGCTGAAAGAAGAAGATACTGTGACCACTTTTGCAGCTTTATTAATTCATCACCAAAGTTTTTTTTTTTTTTACTGAGGCACAACTGTCACAAACCCTCAGATTTTATGTGGTTTGTATCATTATATTTTTTCTAGATGCAATTTTAGCTCCATCAACTTCAATAGCCTTTAAACTGGAACTGCCTACCAAAATTATGCTAGTTAAACTGCAACATTATCAGTTTAACTATCTTTCAGTAGTCCAGGTATCTTTTTTTTTGTTGTTGTTTAATTCCTTTACCTAATTTCTAACTGTTTTACAGAATTGAATGTGTAGGTTTTGCTAGTTTTACTGGATTATTGTTGGTCCTAATTGTATTTTAAATAATTTCTACTCCATATATTGGTTTTAAATCGTTTTAGTTGTGTATTGTTGGGGTTTTTTTTAACATCAACTTGCTGAATGTACATTTCTTTTATGAGGTTAACATATGGGATTTCTCATTTTCACCAAATCATTGTTACTTTTTTCTTTGAGTTTCGGTCATTGCAGTTGCTCAGTTTGTTGCCCTATTTTGGGTTGCTTTAATTTTGAAACACGTGACCGGAAGTTTTTCCCTATCTTCTCATTGGCTTGACAGGTGTGGAGCTCCCAGTCCTGGATTTGATGCCGTCCTTCGGCCAGTAGACTTCTGGCGGTCACACGCTGCACGTTTTTTTTCTTGCTTTTTTTAATCCGCCAGCACAATGTGGTTGTTGATGAGCTCGGGACCACCTTAAAGAGCACCTTCCTCTGATCCACATGACAGGTGGATCATATAGATCTATCGCATGTGCGGAGAGGGAAGTTTACCTCCACCGACCCGAGGCTAGAGGCGGATAATACCACGGCAGTTTATACGGTAAGTGATTTTGGCAGGGAGGCTGTGCAGTTATTGACACGGATTACGAGAAAGCTGTTTATGAATTGCAAATAAGTTGGTTACATTTTTGTTATTAATGCAATTCAGTATTTAAACTTTAGGCTGGTATACATCAGTTGCACATATATCAATAGAAACTTTGATTTGGACTAAAAGTTGTAGCTCCCCGATACAGAACAAGCCCGGTACCCCACCCATTATTAAATATAATATAATCTAGTAATATAGTTAAATACGGGGCTCATTTAAAAGCTTGGGGAATTAATTGAATTGCAGGTTACTGTCCAGAGATTTCATCTGTCTGCCTTTGAATATATTAACTTGTTATTTACTGCACATTTTACTAATGAGGAGGTCTGGTAGAATAAACCTCAAGATCTCTGCCCACATGTTCACGCTGGCATGCTTCACGGTTAGACCTGCTCTCCTTGGGCTCCCTCTGCTCAGCCGTCGCAGGCTTGTCTGTTCATACAGTCCTAACACCACTACATCACATAAAAGCACAGTGGAGGTCTGAGCTTGTTAACACGGCCTGGGAACGCATATTTAAAGTCACATATTCGCAAAATAGTGTACTCAGTGGCAAATGTTGTACGCTGTGGATCATGTATGATGAAAATATCTAAGTTAATGTCTAAGTTATTGATTACTTACAGAATCTGTGTACAAAAAATGACTAAAGTAATGGCTGATTTTTACCTTTATCCCCTGAATGCCCTGCACCCAGGACAGATCTGTGCACCAGACGTTGTCATCTGATTTAATTTTAGTTCCCATTGTCATTCAGAGGTAGAGCTCTGAGCCTGCCCAGCTGCTGGTTACATAATGTCAGCTGAGGACTGCCACAGTTTAGTGAGCAGAGGGGGAAACTCGAGCAGAATTGAGCACAGACAACACAGAATGAGGCCAGATTACTGCATTACATAAGGGATGTTTTACTTCCACTTGGCTGAGATGATGCAGATGATGGTGGTCCAGAAATAGGTCTGAGCAAAGGATGCTGCGTACAATATATTTACAAACGGTGGAGTGAAGATAAGCTTGTTAATGCACAGAGAAGGCTCTGATTGTCAGGTCATAAAGAGAGATATTTGTATTTCATGTAGTGCAAGTCGGGCTTTGTTACTAATATCCTGTGGTAAATGTTTCCAGTAATTTTCATTGTGTGGACACTAAATGGGCAATAGTCTGCATTACATTCAAGGACATACCTAATGCCTTTTGAAAGAAATGGATCCCAAATGTCTGGTGGCTTTCCTCCCTTTTAACCTTAACAAAGCATCCTGTGGGACTGCATGGTTCAGTAGGTTGCAGTGGTCTGAATTACATCTATTAATGTTAATTTCTTTGTAGACAGACAGTCTGTACATGCTTCTGTTGACTGTCCAACCTGAAGTGATAGAAGATTAAGTGGGTTGAAATTTTGTATTGTGCAATGAAGTTACAGATAAACCTCAAAAGTAAACCCATATTTGCTGTGCACGTTGATTTTACGTCATATGTTAGCAGTGAATTTCTGCTGGGATACATTATCACCGCCAGCTCTCATCTATCGCAGCCGATTGAAAACAACTCTTATCTCCCATCTCCGTGTCACACAGAGCGGAAAGTCTTTGTCACATTGCTCAGTACAGGGGGAAAATGAGAAGAGTCTTATGGCACACACAGTCAGTGATTTCAAAGCAGATAATTTGCAAGCAAAAAAGCCAATATTCAGCACTGATTTAACGATCACTTGTTGGTTAATAGTAGTGTGGGTACAAAATATGTTGAAAACAGTTAAAAACAGAGACATCTTCTTTTCTGCTGGCCTTGTCAGGAATCAGCCATTTAATTTTTTTTGCCTTTGAAAGTGTATTTCAATTGTTGATCCGAGACTTCATGAATCCATTTAGGAATTTAAATGGGTATTTGTGGAGAATAGTAGAGTTAGTGTTCCTAGTTGAGGTCAGCCGTATGTTAACAGTATAAGTATGCAACAAATCATGGGCTAAATTTATCCAGGATAAGATTTTTAAGGACAGGGGGGGTTGAAAGTGTATAATTATTACAGTTTAATTAATTTATTCAGCATTACAAACATGCAGTTTTGTACACATGTACTTCTAAAATCTCCTTGAAGTCAACATGTGATCGAAACTGTTTAGTGTGGGTTCGCTTTGCATGAAATTAATTAAACCACGACACAATAATCAGAAAGATCAAATAAGAACTCTGAATAGCCAGATATTCTTGTCCAGTTCTTTTTGTGGCATATTTTTATCCCCTTCTGTACCTTAATGGAGTGCACAATCTTTCACAGCTATCACAGCACGATGTAACACAGTGGATCATGAATGTTAAAGTTGACGAAAACAAGGTGAAACAAAAAGATCCAAAAGAGTTGAATTCATGCCAGAGTCATTGTTTTGGATTTCATTAGTTTTTATGGGTGTGCCTAATAAAGTGGCCAGTGGGGTTAGTGCTTGAGGGAGCCAAAGCAGCAGCACTGCAGGAGCTGTGGGCTGCATCCTAATAAACTGGGATGACTGCAGTGGGAGCTGTGAATAACACAAACGTCACAATTATACAATCCCTGAAATTTTCCATTGAGTTTGAAACTCTAGAGCATGTCCCTGAAGTTTACATAATGTCAACATTACATACAAATATGCTTGAAAAGAAAACAATAGAAATGTGGGCAACAATGTCCTGTTGTTGTCAAGGTGGTTGCTGTGAGCTGTAGATTTGGGGTTTGCCGCATTGTGTTCATATATATATAAAAACTCAAAGTGGCAGAGTCATTATCCAAACACTAGATGGCCTGAATTTATATAAATATTGTCCAAGAAACTACAACGTAGTAAAAGCATAAGATAGCCAGGCCAAATACTGATAGTATTTATTTTTGTTTGTTGGTTTACTACACTTTGCTCATAAAAGCTAATTTATTAAAAGTATTCATTGCACTATTTTTAAAGTTATCACTTATGATGTAGTTCCAAACCAAATATAATATTGGATCCTGTGAGTACAATATTGTGCATGAAAAGGAAAGTACCCACAATTGTGCATCAACCTAAGCTATAACATATTGATATTCAGTACTGCAGTGCTGTCAGTGCTTTATTTCCATGGAAATTTAAAGTCTTTCTCAGGATTTATGAAGGTCACATTAGGGAAATGTACATCTTACAACAAAAGCTAAAGCTCAGACCTTCCCCTGCATGTGACAGTGAAAGAAATGCTGGGATATATAAACCCCAACAGCAGCATAATGCTTACTTACAGAGTGTGAAGGAATCGATGAAAATCGCTCACTCAAACATGATTCATGTTTGTTTTGCATCCTGTTACTGACACAAAAGTGATTTATGTGTTGACCTTTTGATTCGCCGTTACTGTAAAACCAATTTCTCACAGCTGCTGTGGACATGGACCTGTTAAGAGCTTGGTGAGATGAGGTGTGCCTATTTGCGGTGACTTGGTTAGTTAATTTATATCCTATAGTCTGTGTTTTTCTGCAGTTACAGACTCAAAGTGACAAATTGTACCTGACTTGTATTCATAGAGCAGAACCTCACTGTGCACTGCTGGATGGATGTGAGAGAGTGCACTGATGCAGCTGGTACTTGAAGTACAAAGCAGAGGGTCTGATATTAAATTACCACCTGACAGATGTTTGAGTGTGTCCGCTGATTATGGTTTTGAGCTGACCTTGTGGGACCTTAACGAGCATGCAGAGGGGGTCTCCACTGTGCTGTTTCCATTTAACAAGTCCACACTATCACAATATTTTCTTTTTCATAGTGAAATTAACAGTTTAATGGAAATAACCAAAAAGACTCTCTTCTCCTCGCAGTCATGATGCTCTGAGGCCACTGCATGAGGCCGCCTGGGCGAACATGATGGAGGAGGCTGCCAGCCAGCTTGAAAGAGATCATGTACACAATGTCTACGACAAGATTGCTCCATATTTCAACGACAGCCGCTATAAAGCCTGGCCGAAGGTACGGCAGTTCCTCCTGGAACTGCAGCCTGGGAGCATCGTTGCTGACATTGGTGGGTCTCCAGCAGTAATGTGATCCTGAAAGTCCAATTACAGCTGGCTTATATTTTTTGTGTTATGTTGTAGCTGACTGTCTTGTCTTTCCAGGTTGTGGTAATGGTAAGTATCTCCACATCAACAAGGACGTGTTCAAGCTGGGGTGTGACGTTTGTCGCCCCCTGGTGGATTTTGCCTGGAGCCAAGGACATGAGGTCCAGATGTGTGATGGGCTGCATTTGCCTTACAGAGACAGCTGCTTTGATGCTGTGCTCTCTATTGCAGGTAATGGTCAGAACTATAAGCAGTTATTAAAGATGAGATAAGAGGCTTTAAAAAAAAAAAAAATTCACTCAGTAACAGATCACTCCCTTCGTATGCATGAGCTCAAACGTCGCAGCCGTCATCTGCCTCAAATTAAGTTAACACATATAATGATAAACATCATATTACCACAAACTTGCGTTGCCAAGCCAACAGTGTGAAAAATAATTAGTGTCCTACCAAAAAAAAAGGAGTGTAATTAGGTCCAAACCGAACAGCTGCACTATTAATTTATCTTGCATTATACACACAGTGTACATGACACCTCATATATCCATGCTTAATGCTGACAAATTCATGTTTTTGTCACAGTCATTCATCATCTGTCCACCAAAGAGCGTCGTATTCGAGCAATAAAGGAGATGGCTCGCACTCTGCGAGTGGGCGGACGCATTATGATCTACGTGTGGGCCATGGAGCAGAAACGTCGTAAATTTGAGAAACAGGACATCTTTGTTCCTTGGAACCCGAATCCTCAATTCCTTCCAGGCCTCAACAAACCGAGGAGGAGAACCACAGCACAGAGTGTGAGCGAAGCCATAGACAACACTGAAAAGCACAGGAAGGTTAGAAGCACATCCTCTGTGGCAGACGAAGAAGATCTCGGTCGCACTACGCCACAGCAGAGGACACACAAACTGTGGTTCTTCTCCAGGTCTCTTGATTCTGTGTTCGACTTCGGAAGCTTGGGGATCTCCCGTTCATCCTCCAGAGACATGAGCACTTTATCTTCACCCACAGGTGAAAATGAGGGGAACAAGTTCAACCTGAGCGGGAGAGGACGAGGGCTTATCAAGCAAGTCTCAAGTTTCTTTTCTCCTCCATCTGTGATTGGATCAGAAGAGGATGTCTTCGTCACAGAGCAGCACAAGGGACCGAATAATTCTGGAGGCAATGGCACCACTAACAACAGCAGCCCAGTGTCTTTAGTCCAGGAGTGTGGCTCTCTGGCTCTACCAGATCTAGTCTCCTTGCAGGGGGAGGACCTAAAGCAGTCTGAAGATGAAAGAGATGGAGGGCTGCTGGGAGAAGAGCTGCAGGAAAGCACACAGAGTCCTCAGGGGAGTGAAGGGCAGGTGGAAGACTCCTGCCTGAGGTACTACCATGTCTTCAGGGAGGGAGAGCTGGCAGAGCTGATAGAGAATCATGTCGAAGAGCTTCATGTGAAACACACCTACTTTGATCACGCCAATTGGTGTGTGGTGGCAGAGAAAATTCAGGTATGGAAAATATGACCGGAACTTGTCATATTTGAGTTCACTTTGCATCGCCTCTGCCTCAAGTTTTAGCACTGAATTCCACATGTGAGAATAATGACATTCTTTTCATTTAAATGTGCAAATGTAGCCATTGTTGAAGGCCTAGGTAACACTAACATTCTCCAGTGCTGTAATTCTCTCGTGAACTATTTAAAAATTAGATTTTTATCCATGTATTTATTTATTTATTTTAATCTGGAACCAGCTATATGTCAGACCTTTTAGAAAGCAGCAAACAGATATTTTATGGAAGTGTTCAACAGTGGCCATTACTGTATGTTGTACCAGATTTTTTTTTTTTTTTAACTATTTATTCTTTTTCAATAAATCTACAGTGTGTCTTTTAGAGTCAGTGTTTTGTTATTTAACCCTAGTGGGCTGCATCACAGCTATTGATTTGTATTTTAAAAGAACATTTCTTCTCTTTGTGCTTTAAATACCAGCAAAAGAGAAATGTACAAAGCTACAGTATACTCTTCCCTCTGCTGTTATCTTTTAATATATTGATTTCAGTAGAGAATTCTTTCTTTCTTTGTGTCTGCCCGTTTTAAAATCGCATGCTCCTTATCTCTCATTAAAAGGAGCCAAATTTGCAGCTAGTATCAGCTGTGGACTTCTTGGTAACGCTTCCTGTGAAACTGCTCGTGCGTACTTTTTCATTGCACTCTCATACAAGTTTAAAATTGTGCAGAATCTCTTCCAAAACATTAGTGCCATTTTCTTGTTGTTTTACTCTACAAGTGTTCCAGACAACATGTCGCCAGTGGGCGTGTCTGTGTGTGCGCGCCTTTGATGTTGATATTTGCAATAGTGGCATTGTGTCTTGTAACAATTTGGTATGTCTCAGCAAATCAGAAAACTGCCTCATGTACTGTGAATAAACATTGCACTCTATCACAAGTATATCGCTGCTTGATGTCAGTGAATGACATAAGAATAGGTGAGACTTGAAAGACTGTTTATATCCATTGTGGTGCATTTCTTTATCTGTATAGTTTTTGTGGACCAACTAGGTTTGTCTTAAAAGTGGCAAATGTCTTATGTGAGCTGATGTAAATACTTTTTGTTTTTTTTTATTAAATTTGTTTTTGTTCATGGGTGTTGTGTTGCTTTTACTCCCATTAACAACAAAGATCTGTTCATGTACATTTTATTTCCAGAATATTTAATTGTCACACAGGTACAATTTGGTAAATGGTAAGCTAAAAGTCTTTATAGCCAACTTACGCATACTATACTAGAATCATCACCAACATCCAAATGAAAGCCTTTTTATTTGACTTGTGAGGATTTTTAAATAATTCTTTCACATATAGTTATGTGAAAAAGATTTCCATAGGACTCTATGCAGTCTATACAGTAACTTAATTATTTTACTGTATGACTGTATTGGTCTCTCACATTGTAGTGAAATCCTGGCCCACTCTTCTTTCTAATATTGCTTCAGTTCCATTAATGTTTAATGGCATTTATTTATGCACAGCTCTTAAGAGCCACACCACACTAGCATTTAAATCTAGTCTGTGTCACTATAAAACCTGATCTTTTCCTTTTCAGACATTTTATTGTAGATCAAGGTCGACTCAATGACCACAAGGTGCCCACATCCTGTGGATACAAAACAAACCCAAATCATTACCCCTCCACCACCGTGCTTGACAGCTGATATGTGGTCTTTGCATTGGCATCCTGCTTTTGGTACCTAAACATGGTGCTGTCCATTATGGACAGATATCTCTACTTTAGTCTCATCTGTCCAGAGGACATTGTTGCAAGTTTATTTAGATGCAGCTTTGCAAATCAATTTTTTTTTTCTAATTGCATTGGAATGTAAACATTTCCAAAACTACCCGAGGCTTGTAAAGTTTGCAGCTCTTAGTTTTTTATGCCAAAAAAAAAAAAAATCCTCCCTGAGAGTTGCATTGTCTAACCTTTGAGTGAATTTTGTGGAATTCCCACTCCTGGTAAGATTGTGGCATTAACACGGAGCTGAACGCTCCAGACCAGCAAACTAACAGAAACTCTGCTTTTGTGTTTTTGACCAATTAATCAAGAGCATTTGATAAGCAGCACCTCTTGATTCCTATATAAGCAGTTTTTCCACAGGACTGTATTGAGTTCCATGAAAACCTTCTTTTTCACATGAATGTAAAAATATGTTGTTATGGTGGCTGTGATGTTCCTACAACAATATAATTGTAGTTACAAGACCATCATTGCAACAAACCAAAAATGAGTGAAATAATAAGTTCTAATATGTGATCGCGTAAGATGTATCACTCCTACAGTTAACCTTAACTGTGTACATTAAATAAATATGCCAAAGTAACTGAAGTACTGGTCAGTTTCTAATACATTTTTGTAACTTTCCCAATGACCATGGCATTGACTCTCAAATATCAGCTACCCACTGAGGATCCTCTTGATTAGGGAGACAAGTTTTACATACCACACTCCCTCCAAACCTGAAACATGAATAGCAAGATTATAATGAGAACTCTTTTTTGAACTAATCATTTATGTACATGGAAGACTTGATTGTCCAATTTTATCTGCTGTGTTTCATTTACCTGAGTTGCTGCTCTGTGGACGATAGAGTGTCTGAGTGCCAGTCTATCGATGTCTCTCGAGTATCCTCCACCAATAACAGCAGCGATAGGGACACCTCTTTTCACCACAGTCTTCAGCACAAACAAATCTCTCTGATAGAGCCCTACGAGACACTTAAAGTCATTCAAAAAGTCTGTAAAGCTGGGCATACACTGTGCGATTTTTTCAGTCGCGTTATTCAGCTTTGCTCAAACTGCACGATTGACTTGCAGGGGTTAGAAGTTCGCAGGTCACGATGCAGGGTCTCACACTATATGGCCCGATGCTCTGATGCGACCTGAGTGCTCACACTGTGCGTCCATATCATGAAGGTTATAACAGAAATTCTGTCGCTCGCTCTCCCTTTCTCTCCCTCTGTCTCCCTTTCACTCACACAGACACGCACACCACCACCATCAACTTTGCTAAATTGCTAATGAAAAACATTGATCAGGCAGCTGTGATTGAGCAGCAGTGTAGATCCAACTATTTTCACGGTTGTTGTGGTCGTGATAATTTTGTGACCCCACATCGAAAATGCTCGGATGAGTTCTACAAGTTGTGCCTCCATCGCTTGTGTCCAGATCACACGCTGCACTACCGCGCTACTCCGTCTTTTTCACCGACATTTATGTGTTTGCGCGTGCGCAGTGTGAGCGGCTGCGGTGACACCCTCACGACGGTCGGGAGGATTTCAAACCTGTTTGAAATCCTCCCGACCAAGCGATTGATGATCGGGAGCTGGTCGTGAGGTGTTAATCGCTTCTCGTTACCCCACATATACTACACGATGCATGACGCACGATGAAGGCCAAACTCAGGCCGATCACCAAAACGGTCGCACGACTCAAAAATCGGCTCAAAATGGGCCAAAAATCGCACAGTGTAAGCCCAGCATAAGTGATTTGAAGGTAAAAACACCTGGGTATAAAAGAGAATGGCTCACCTTGGTCTGTCAGGCGAAGCCTTCCGAGTTCATCTTCCCAGTGAGGATCAACCCCTGCGTCATACAAAACCAGGTCTGGGCGAAAGGTTTCCAGCAGCCAGGGAAGGTGGGCTTCAACTGTTGGGTACACCATCAGACATATTAGTGAGTTTTCAAAAGCATCTTCAATGAAAATCATCTTAACGTACAGAGAAAAACAGTAGTTTCAAAACCAGCAAGGACAAAAACAATGTATAAAAACCTCACAATTCTCACAAATTGAAAACAGTAGTGCTAGAATTGCAATTCAGTGATTAGATATTTATTAATATGGAAAGTATCTACATACCTGTGGAGAGGTAATCCTTGTCCTCCAGCCCATCCTCCACACTGATATCTAGGTCGCTCTGTTGTTTACGGAGTGGGAAGTTTTTCCCACAGTGCACTGAGAATGTAAACACAGAAGGCTCCTCTTTAAAGATGAAAGCAGTGCCATCACCCTGTAGGAAGTTTGACACATGAAAAAAAGTTTCGTTTCTCAACAAAGACAAATGCTAATCCACAACAGAGACTAGTGTACTCCACCTGATGAACATCTAGATCCACAATGAGAACTTTGCGTTTAGTCGGAGAATTGTCCATCATGTATTTGGCTGCAACTGCAAGATCATTGAGGAGACAAAACCCCGAACCATAGCTGGGAAAAGCATGATGAGTTCCTCCTGCTGTGCTGCAAGCCAGACCCCTCTGCAGAGCGACTTCAGCAGCTAGAACAGTCCCGCCTGGCAATGAGAGAGAACGTTAACAGCAAACATAATGCAATCTTTCCGGGTCACGTGCACGTCATGCATTTCTCTCACCTGTTTCATATCGACAGCGCCTTACTATGCCTTCACTCCAGGGAAAGCCTGTCCTCCTTTGCTCTTGCTCACTTATTTTCCCATTTATGAAGTTGTCCAGGTAGTCCTCGGTGTGCACACAGCTCAGTAAATCCTTAGAGGCAATTTCAGGGACCCACACCTACTGTAAGAAAGGAAAAAGCACATCAACAGGAAAATGTGCTTTCCAATAAATACTACTACTACTTTTATTAGCAGCAGTGATATTCACTATTAGTTGATCTTGTTATATTTAGTAATTGGATGTCTGTAAATCATAAAAAGTCCAAGTGTTTTGTCGAAAAAAACAATGCTTGTAGTGACACACATGCAGGAAAAACGTATTATCTGTCATTTATTATCAAATAACCGATTACACTCACAGGCAGACATCATAAAAGTGTCTCGCTCACCTGTTTCTCTGTAATGACCTGATCTCTGAGCAAACACTGTAAAACCCGGGGAAACTTGCCCATTGGAAACCTATGACTGGGTGCGAGGTCACACACATACTTGCTGTGATGAACTACTGGAAGTGCGCTAGATTCGTGTCTCACCTGCGAGATGAAAAAGGTGAGTTTTATAATGCACCCACTGCGGCGTTCAAGGGAAAAAAATACTTCACTTTGTTTAAATCATCAGACAAACTTCTTACTAGTTCAGCATGGAAGCACCTGCACGAGGTGAGAGCTTCACCAATCAACCACGCGACTTTGGAGCGAGGTCCTTTAGAAAACAGTCGCTTTACGCAGGTCATTTCTCAGACGGGAAGCGCTGAATGACAGTCGCTTACTTAAGACGGGAGAATGCTACATTATACACAGTTACGATGTTATGAAACGAGACAGGAAGTCCATGAAGTGTCCCGTCTGTACTGTGTAACGGGATGCTTGGCTGTTACAGCGCCTCCTCAATCTACTGCTGCCATCTTCTGTTATGGAGTGCAAATAACTTTCTGTGCTGGTGTCACGGTTTCTTTCTACTGCTTTGTTTTCTACTATAGTACAACTTGATGGTGAGTATTTTTTTTAATCAGTTGTATCCTATTTACACGTATATACTATTTCAGTATTATGCAAACATTTTGAACCACCGCTTAATGTTTTATCATTTGCTAGGATAATGTGTGCAGGAGAATAACCACCTTTATTCTTAAACACAGTCTGAACTCTCTCGGTAATATAAGTAGTCTTCACAAATAGCGGTCCAGGTTTACTGAAGGACATTTTAAAATTTTTTTTTTTTTAGTTGGCTGGTTTTTGTTCTATTTTCTATCAACATGACCCCACACTGCTTTAATAATGTTGAGGAGAAGCCATTCCATCACTGATAGTGATCCATTATGTGTTTTTCTATCCAGGTGTGCTTTTACTGCATTAGGATTGTGCTTAGAACGATTGTCATGCTGAAATGTACTTCTGATGACTGTAAACACTCATTGTTTTACCTCTCTCATTTGGGTTCATCACTCAATAAGAGCTGCCGTCACTGATTTTCAGTCCAGTCCATTTGTTGGGTAATTTAGCATACCTCAGCCTTTTCTCCCTGTTTCCCTTCCTTAATAATGCCTTCTTGATAACCATCCTTCCACTCAGACCATTTATGATGAAGCTTCAGCAAACAGTAAATGGATCGACTGAAGGGCCAAATGTGTTTCTCAATATCTCTCATGTCCTGTATCAAGTCTTATTGTTTCATATTTCTTAAGGACATGACTTGCAGATACTGTTCATCTGGTGGGGATAGTTTTTTTAGGCCTGCTACTTTTTTCTGCTCTCCACTTGTCCAGTTTCTTCATTTTTAAGGACGCACTAAACAGGATGTGTCCTTAAAATACTATTTAAGTCCTGTCAGACTGTTTTATCTTTGTTATTTTTCATAGATTCAACTAAAGAAATGGAATCGGTGTTTATGTGACAGGCTGCGCATAACAAAAAATATTTAATTTAAAATTGGTTCTCTAAAATTATCTGCTATGTGAGGAAAAAAACACTGGTTTATCCCTTAAATTAGGCACCTCTTTTATGCTTGAATAATTCTCAAATCAGTGTGATCAGCAAACAAACAAACACACAAAAACGTTCCTCTGAAAATGGGTGAAAAAGCAAAACTTTGAAAAACCTTCAGAAAGCCTCAGGAACTATTGCTTAAAACCAATTAAAAAAAACAAAACAAGAAAGCCAGACTCCTTGGAAACAAAATATTAAGAAAGAGGGGTGGAACAAGATTGTTGTACTGTCGTGTGCCTATGTATATGGGTTATTAATGTAACATGCATGTTTCTGTTTAAAATAATTAAATTAAGTACTTCTAAGAACTTAGTGTAGAAATAATATATATATAATTTAAAACTTCAGGTAGGCAAGTACAATTTTCATTTCAGTCATCACAACCAAGCTAAAACTAGAAAAAGCATTAAATGTTTCTAAAACTTTTTATTTTCTTTTATTTGCTTAAGGGTTCATATGAGTAAAGGTCAGTATTGCAGGCCATTCAAAGCCATGTGAAAACAAGTTTTTTGTTTGTTGTTGAGGGAACCATGATGTTACCACATCTGGCTCAAATCCACATCTTGTTCTCCTGATGTTGTAGTTTAGTCGTCATCCAGTGAGCAGCATCTGCTGAAGTAAGCTGCTCAGATTCCTGAGTTAGGGTCAGAAAACAGATGGATTGGCTTGGCCAAAGCTGAATACACATTCTTTATGTGGCTGACTGAATGCCATCTGCTGAAAAAACTAAACAAAAACGTGAGTCTGTTATATCCTGTTTTTTAACATACAAACCTTTTTTGATCAAACATAAGTTTTTAGTTTTCTACCCACTCACTGCTCCTCCTTTCTACTATATTTCCATATAACGGCAGGGGTAATTGTTTTGTTTCAACTTCCTCTCCGATGTTTATCTGTACCCTGACCATCTTTAGGCAATCCTCCTGTGTCCTCCTTTGTTCCCACTGTCAGCTCCATGTCAGCACGCCGTGAACTGAGGTGGTTAATCATAGTGAGAGAGGATCATTTATGGTGTCACAGCAAAATCATGTCAGAGCCTGAGAGATTTACTGTCTTCACTCCCACATGTTCCAGTTAAAAGTTGCAAAAGGGCTCTGTGGCAAGTAAAGTATTACAAATATCAGCAGATTTCTTTCTTTTTATAGATGTAAAATGTGATAATTTAGCTAAAAAAATACTACAGTGTTCTTGTCACTGTACTGTCGTGGACTTGAGCTGCTTTTGTGTCTGGTTTTACCTCTCTGGCTGTCTGTCTTACATTGCTTGCAGGCAGCTCAGGGCACCGTCTGGCAGACTGCTGGCTCTTCATGAATATGTGTGTGTGTGTGTGTTAGAGAGAGAGAATTGTCTGGCTGATTGGGGTTAGCACAGCCCCCTGAGAGTGGCTACTGTGCTCACTGATAGATAAGAAATAAGACGAGCATGCTGGCCTCAGGTGCAGAGGGGAAATCTCTTCATAATAGAGAGAGGAGATTAGAGAGGTAAAATCAATCACTGACTTCATTCCCGTTAACAGGCATTTCGAATAGAGAGAGATGAAGGTGGCTGTTCTTAATTGAAAGACTCCGATATATCTTGACAGAGGGATTGTGCTGGCGATAAAGGTTATATTAATTTATTATGGCGGATTTTCTCTTTTGCTTTTGCTTCGGTGTTTTGCTAAATTTCATCTCGTCATTGTAAAGACCATGTGCTCAGTCTTTTATGACAAATCACTTGTACATGTGCCGCATGAGTGTTCCAGGCATCCAGTGATTTCTATTAATTTCCCTACAGTATCAAAAATCTACTAGCGTATTTGCTGAATTTTCTATTTGCTGTGAGGTGCAGAATGAGTAGAATTCTGGGATTTTCAGTTATTTATTATTTTCATGGTCACTTTGATCCTGAAAATTTATTTTTATGTGTTTCTATTTTATTTAGAGTTTTTTGTGTGTTGTACTGGAGTACTGGGGGGAGCCCAGTCAGAAGCACCCAGTTCGACCTATACGGTTTTAATGAGTTCATAATGGCCTCGGGTCCTAATTTAAAGTATTGCTCACTCTCAGGAAGCAGAGGCACTCTAGCAGACACTGGGAAAGAGACTGTTTTCAATTATTAATGTGGACTGTACAGAGATGAAAGCTGCAATTTGTAAAGAAAAGCATATATTTTGAGCAGCTGAAGCTTTTCAGTATCGAGTTTGCATGTTCTGCCTGTGCCTGTGTGGGTTTTCTCCGGGCACTTCGAATTCCTCCCTCAGTCCAGGGAGATCCATGTTAGGTTAACTGGTGATGGAGGAATGGATGGATTGAGTATATGTTTTCATTTTACACAACATGCAATTGTTTTTAGCTTCTCTGATATGTAATTGCTGCTTAAATAATAAACATTATTTGTTATTTGCTGTGTGTTATTAGGATGAGGGCTAACAGTCCAAATATTGAGTTTACTGTAAGGAGGACTAAGAAAACAGTAAATAATCACATTTAAGCAACTAAAATCAGGATAAATAAAGAATTTTCTCATTTCATTCTTTAATTCTTTTTCATTTTCAGGTATATATTTTTTTTGTTGGGCACTGTAATCATGCGAAGTGGACCAACATGCAATAAAACATAAATTACATTTAAAAAACATGTTAAAATACTGCACACTTGATATTTACTGTGATTTATTTTAGTTCTAAAACAAGTTCTGGATTGCTGAAGACCAAGAAGACTGTAACAGCACTGACAATGCATCAAATACTGCAGTGTATTACTTTGAAAATCCATCCATCCCCACTATCATATTCAGGTTTACCAGGGTCGAGGGGTTGAAACCTGTCATACAGCGAGAGAGAGTGAGAGAAAATGAGAACCACATTGTGAAGTATGATATCCATGACTTAGATCAGATGTTAAAGTGTGCAAACACACTTCTGTAGTTCTGCAGTATTTTTCACAAGTGAAGCAGAAAGCAGAGTTGACACGCAGCTGTGAGCTGCAGTCTGCTTCAGTGCAGCTGTTTTCAAGGCTTGCAGCTCCTGCATCTCATTGCCAGCAGCAACAAAGAAAGAAGATGACAACTGTTGGCCTTTGATCTGTTTTTCTCTTTCTCTCATCAGGCAAAATAAGAGCAGGTTGACTTAAGTAAGAAAGCCTTTCTTCCTCATCGTGGCATAAGTTACAATATGTTCCTTGCTTTGAAAGCAAGGTTGGTTTTTTCAACTAAAAAAACAAAACAAAACAAAAAATGTCCCCCGAATAACATTTATTATACACAAATGCATGATCAATTTTATTCTGCACGCAATGTGTTTTTAACCAAATGAATAACCCTATCATCTCCAAATAGCCCTGTCATCTTGGCATGTATTTTCATGTTCCTTTAAGCAGCAAACGTGCTAGTTGCCTAACCCCAGGAGGGGAGTGTGTGGTGCAGTGTTTGCATCAGACACTGGATTTGAACATACCTGTCAATTACACAACAATCACAACATCAAGCCCACAAACCCCTCTGTGCGCACCCTCCACCCCTCAACTCGGAGCGGAAAGAATTCTTTGGTAGATTGCGAGCGCTTGTAGAGCATGTTGCAGCAGGCGAGAGCAGGAGTGGTTATTGGATTGAATTAATTTGTAGCTGCTGTTTCTGTATGATATTGACGGCCTGTTGCTCGGTCCCTCCGAGGCAATCCTCAGGTCACAGGAAAAGTATAATGGACTGACTCCTCATCCAGTCATGTGTTCCTATAATCACATACATCCAGGTGAGGCAGGCTGTGTTTGGGCTGTGGTATAATTTTCTGTCGTTTCACCCAGTGTTTACATTTTTCCGTTCATTATCTTCTCAGTATTCCCTGGCATCGCTCATTGTTTGGGAATGTCCTTACAGCTGTTACCCTGACTAATTCTTTCTGTGTGGCTCTCCTTTGTTAAGCATGCTGCCCATATGTGTTGTCAAAGCTGTTGTGCGTGAGCCAATGAGCCAAGATTTCATGAAATGGAGCATAGCCAAAAATATAGACACACAAATATTTGCCAGCGGGGTTACAGTTGAGGTGTGAATGGAAAAGCTCTTGATTTTGAAGTCTCAGCTTTTCAACTTAAGTGGAAAAGATTTGATCAACGCAACAATCTACTGGTCACTAAATCTGAATATTTAACTCTATTTTAAGATAGATATAAGAAGAGAATAGTCTCTGTTGCTGTTTTATCAGCAAAAAAAAGCTTAAGCAACTAACAACACAGGATAACATCTGCTATCACACACTGATGGCCCTCATGGGGGCATTTCAAGAACAGCTGTTCTAATTCATTCAAGAGAGTGTGTTTTATGTCAGAGGGGTGGCTTTAAGATCCGGGATCTGCTGATGTTGCCCTTTTTTTTTTAATGAACTCCAAAATACTGATGAAATATGAGAGCTACTTTCAGCTCCCTTATTTGCATATTTGAGTTGGCAGATTTTCTTTTTTTTTAATGGTGGATGCCTTTCCTAACACAACTCCAGTTGGATTTATGTCTTCTCTCAGGACTGAGTCAATGCTGTTTTGATTCCAAAGCAAACATGTAAACTGCAACACTACTGATGAAATATGAGTTTTTATTGTAATAAAAGGATACTCATCCCCAGAGAAGTTGGTAAGCTGTTCACGTGCACATTAAAGTCTTTAACCCTCACCTCACCCGTCAGGCTTCATCATGCATGCTGTCACCTGCTTAGTGAAAACATAAATTTCTCCTCTAAAATGGTTATTACGTTTGATTTCTATAATTATCCAATTTGTTCCCTGTAGCTCTTGTGTTTTGCTTTTTTTATAGCTGGTATTTTAAAAATTATCTCACAGTTATCCACATCTTAGTTTTTCTTAGATCAATTCAGGATAAAATGTGCAATTAACACTACTGTCAATATATTCCCAGTCAAATTGTGAGCACACCCCCATGCTTTTATCAGTCTTTGGAGGCTATAATTCAAATCTGATCAGGAGGGAAAAAAACAGTCTGAAAACTGGGCTCCTTATTATCTCTGCACAGCTTTTACGGGGTAGAGCTAAAGTGTAGCTTCATGTGATAATGCAGAACATCTGCCCATGTTCTTTGGTATGCTGTGAATCTGTAGGGGAGTCAGAAAGCAGCAGAGATATTGTGTCAGACTGCGGTATCGCTGGAATGTTTTCTAATGATGTTTGTGTTTTATATTGTATCTGTCTGTTGCCACAGCTCCGTACAGTTCGCGTTGCATAAAATGCATACAACAGCAATGCTTTATGTTATCAGTGTTGCAGAAGCAGATAAATTATTAATTTTCCATACTGATGCTGTTAGTGTTTCCTGTCTCTTGATCTGTGTAGCAATAGGACATTTCATTGCTGGCAGGCAAACCTACCACCATACAGCCACATGTTTCAACAACACAGCTGGCTCCATTTTCTTTCCCTCACTTTAATCTCACTAAACAATGTGAAGATCACAGCATCTTCAGAGTGTCTGTCTCATCTTGACAGCCATGTTGATATCGCTGATAAGGGGAAGAGAGAGAGAAGAGACAGCAAGTGAATGTGTTTCACCTCATACAGTGTAAATCATCCTCACAAGTCATAAATCTCTCAATATCTTGACATCACTACGTGCATATCATTGTTACGTGTGAAAATATAATTACAGGTGATGTTTGTACCTGTGATCCATAAACAGTTCGCTATATATTTCGTGTTAACTCCAAAAAGTAGAAATAACTACATTTAATTAGTTCTAAAATGATCATGAAAAGTTTGAAAGTAAAAAATAGATCATTCAAACTCCCATGTACAGCATGTAAAGGATATTTATTTGGAGTTTTTATTTAGTAAATATAAATGGATATTAAAAAAATGTTATTGCTTTTTAGCACTATGGGGTTTGGATGACTCTTTTGACAGTTTTTTCACATGGCTGTGTGAACTCAAAGGCAAATCTTTACCCCAGAAAGATCTTCCAAAACCTTAGATTTGTCAGACTGTAATGTTTCTAAAAGAGAGAACAGAAAAACAGAGTGATCATGAACTCCTCCAGTTTCAGTCTCTTAAACATCCAGCTGAAGTGAGTGATGAACAGATTGGTAATCTGTCTCTCTGATTGCTCTGTAAATCTGCCAGAAGTATCAGTAATATCCTTTTTCACTCACATTTGCTTCTTTCTGGAGGGTTTGGCACGTAACGCCTCCGCCTGCTGCCTTGGTGGAATTCCTGCCATCTCGAGTAGTTTGCTTTGCAAGCCTGACACATCCCTCCCCAGACCTGTCTTGACATAGTTGTCATAGCAGTGATCTGCAGTGGGAAGCCTTGTCTTGTTTCCACTTTAACAAGCTCTGCGTATGATTGCGGGTCCAAAAGTTGCACTTAGCTTTGGTACTAAACAGTTGAATGTTTCTGGAACCACTAGAATGAAGAAAAAAGAAACTCCAATGGCTACACGGGCCAAAAACATGACTTCTTGGACTTGTTAGTATAAAATCACTCAAGTGCAACAATTCTTTGAATTTAAAAGCCTAGTCAAATTAAATGAATTTTCATTGGCTAAAGTCATAAATTGCCTTAAACAATCGGAGTTCTGCCTTGACATCCAGATGGTAGGATCAGAATTCTTTGCAACCAAGATGAAAGCTTGGATCCATCCTGCCTTGTTTCAGCAGTTTAGGCTTCTGCTGCTGTAATGGTGTGGGAGATATTTTCTTGGCACCTCAGTGCCAAATGAGCATCATTTAAACACCACAGCCTACCTGATTATTGCCAGTCCCTTTATAACCACAGTGTGACCATCTTCTGATGGCTACTTCCAGCGGGATAACACAGCACATCACAAAGCTCAAATCATTTCAAACTGGTTTCTTCAATATGACAAGGAGTTCACTGGTGACTGCCACCTGATTTCAGTCCAATAGAGCAACTTTTTTTAAAAACGTACTCGGTTTTTTTTGTTTTTGTTTTTTAAGTTATGCATGCTTTTTTAAAAGCATGACCATTTTGACTGAGAGATGAATGGCCAGGTGGGTGTAGCTGCTAGCTGTGTGTTAGACCAGTGTAAAGTGACTACTGTAAATATACAAAGATATGCTCCCTTTTGTTTCCTCTCTCCTGTTTGGGATCCTGATTCTGACTTTCATTCTAGGTTAGCGTATGAGATCTATCTGACTGTTCTCTCTTCCACTGGCCTTGGACTGTTCACCTGCTCTGACGGGCCTCTCCCCGTTCCTCTGACTTATTCTTTCCTGGATAGATAGCACATATTCTGCTTCATAGTTACACTTGTCTGTTTCAGCTGTATGTACTCAACCAAGACAAGAATATCAAAAAATTTCATTTTTATGAATCAACTTGACAACCACATGTGACCCAGAAATAAGCTATTGTTGTTTTGACCTATTATTATTACCAAACAAGCTTTAAGACTTTTCATGGAGAGATTTATTGGGTTATACTACTTCCCTTTTATGATAACTTTCAAACACCAAAGCTCTTGTGTGCCTCCTGTAACCTTTCCACGTAAGCATTCAGACAGTAGAGGAAATATAAACAGATAAACACATCAAGGACATCAGGAATGTCATGACTGAACAAAAGATCATGAACATGAAAACTCTGCACTCATGTACCCTATCTTAAAGGTCAAAAAGCAGATTTCAATACATATTCAACAACTGCTGTGTTAAGTATTCCTAAATATACTGGAAGCTTTTGCATTCATTTGCAGTCCAGTTTATTTAGCTGAAAATTTTTAGAGGAATCTTTTTAACTTGCTTGTTAAGTCACTGACCTATGGATTGTTCAAGCGTAAAATACACACCTAACTCAAACTGTGAACGGCGCAGGAAGAAGGCTGAAGACAATTGGGAAAAGAGGAATAAAGAGCAGGAGGAAGCTCTCAACACTGCTGAGGGAAGATGACAGCCACAGGCTGAATGCAAAGTATGTTATGAATGAGGGAAGCATTTTCTTCCCTCAGGCCAGAGGTCAGCTTGAGTCCAAATGCTTTTTATTTATGTAGAAGTGGTTTCACACATTATTCCTGAAAATTAAAGAAAAGAGACAGTTGTTATAAACTTATAAAATCAAGCATAATTTTACTTAAAATTTCTTCTAGAGGCAGTATAAAATAAAATAAAATAAATATACATCAATTAAAAACTATGGAGACCCTTAGGGACTTTCTTTGAACAGACTTTTAAAAAATATTTTCTATACATGGAATAATGTAACTAATGTAACTCAGTTATTTGGCATTTCCCAAAGGTGCCATTAAGAATAATGTATTTGTGTTTTATAATGTGAATATTACACAAATGAGTACGATGTGGTATCCATGTAAACCAAACAGTCAGTGTTTACTTGTAAATGAAAACTTGAGGAAGCATGCTTCCTTTTCAGCATCTGAATCTTCCGTTTCAATCTTCTCACAAAGATATCATCTTAATCTGTGATTACCTGCTCCAGCCTGTTTCCCAGGGTGAATGACTTGAAAGCGTTCTTTCCCATCACAGTGTTTCAAAGCTGAACACAGACAGTTCAGCCAGTGAACTCAGCCGTTCCCCAGAGGTTGTTTTTGAAGTCTTGAAACCATTTCACGTTGTTATTTTACAGTACCAACTACTGTTGGTCCCTTTACTCTGCACACCCACCTCCATCTCCTTTCTCCTCCCCTTTCACCTCCCAGCAACTACACATTCTCCCTGCTCATATGCATATTCTGAGTCGTAGTTGCTGGAAGTTGATCAGTCCCCCCCCCGCCCCAAATCCCAGAGAAAAGCATGAGGAGGAGGAGGGGGTGATGGCAGGCTTGCCAGAAGAAGTCTATGTGAACATGTGTGCCGCTTTGAGGGGCTGTCCAACTCTCTCTCTCTCTGTTTTTACAGGAACCAGGCTTGCTGTTTCTGTCTTGCCATGATTTCAGTGACACTGTTTAGGAAACACAGACAACTCTTTTCTACTCAGCAGGTAAGAGTCACCTTCCATGTGCTTATGAGTGAAGAAACCACGATAACTGTTAATTTCTCTCTTTGCTAATAATGCTTAGCTGAGTTTGTGTGTTACGCTGCATGTTGTTTCTAAGTATGTTGAACTATTCAGGACCTTTTTTATCGCCTTAATCATCCCCCAAAGGTCTTTACACTTGTGTAGATAGTCCTGCCATGTCGGTGAACACACTAAGTCTGTTTTCACTCTGTGACTTCTTCTCTTCATTTAAATCAGCCCGGCATTCATCTGAGGATAATGAGACCTTCTTTTCAAGGAAACACTCTTTTAAAAAAAAAAAAAAAAAAAAGAGCATTTCCTTGAAAGGCACCCTAATCCTCTGTACACTCCACATTTACCATGTAGGGACAGGTTGTACTGCAGACCCTATACAGAGTTTTGTAACCTGTTATATAACACTGCCATATGGCTTTGCAAATGCATATGTCTAGCATTGTCTTTCCAGTTAGGGTTTGTCCTTGTCTGAGAATGCCTTATCTGCTTGTTTTCCAAAGTGCATGTGTGCATGTGTGTTTGTGTATGACTGTGTGTCAAGTGTCTCAAGGCCATGTAAAGGCGTTGCCAACTGCTGCTTTCTCAGAGAAACAGCGCAGACCCACATGGGCTAAATTACACAAATTAACTTTCAAAATACACGTAAATACATGTACCTAAATGATGATCTTCTAGATAAACGTTTGGGCTTGCGTTGACACTGTGACTTGTTTTGCTTTTAAAACATGCTGATTAGAAACAGTAGGTCTCCTGTAGGTTATGTTTATTTTGGAATCGTCCTGGATCATCTGAAAAAATGTCATTTGACTTAATGAGATGACAAACTTGTTTGGTGGCAAAATAAGGAAATTGTTTGTTTTTCCGGGTACACTTCAAATGTCTCGGGCTTGTCTAAGGCTCATTTTAAAGAAGGGCTTAATGAAGGGGTGACATCCACGGACATCCTCTGCCCTGATGAATGGTGGAGTGTGTAATAAATCACCAACTGTGGAGGAGCAGTCAGATTCCTCTGTGCAGTGATGTCACCACTATTGGGTGTGAAACAGATCCAGACTTGAACAGCCCAGCATGAGCCAGATGTTGAGTTTAGTTTCACTCCATGCTCTTGGCTGGATGGCATGTACTCAGAGCCGTTCAAAGCTAGATTTAGAGGCCTTATATTACACATGTATAGAGTATAGTGAGGCTGTGGTAATTACAGGACACAGAGACATACGGAAACACGCTAAGAAGTATGTATCATCTCGTTTTACGTGTACTGTGATCTGTGATCTTGTTCTTTTTCACGTGAATTACAAATGATCTGTCTGTTTGTTTCAGGTTCATTTGCTTCACGGTTTGAGAGTCTTGGATGAAAAATGGCCGTCCGATATATCAAGCTCAAGTACTTGTGGATTTATGCTTTGAATTATGAAATACTATAAAATACAACAAAAATGGAGGTCACATCGGAGGTGAATTTGGAGAATCATCAGTCTTGGACAGCTTTAGGATTGCACAAAGTGACCTTTTTCACAAAAGACTCATCTATAGAATATGCTGCTATCTCAACTAATGACTCACTGGAGCGCAGAGGAGATGATTTTTGTTCTAAAGCCCAAAGCTCACTCTTGGAGCGAAGTGGGGATATAGCCACAAATGAAAAGGCTTTTGTTTGTGCTGTTCAGAAAAACATTCAATCTGTGAAGACTGTGTGCTTTCTGGAGACTGAAGAAAAGTCAGTCATCCCTAGGGAAGCATCTCCAGACACAGCTCAGCTTCTTGAATCGAAACTTATTTCACTCAGGACGAATCAGAACTGCTGTGGTAACTTTTCACCTCCTCCTCCTGAATCAGAAGACCGGTCAAGCAAAGCTGTTCAAAATCATCCTGATGAGACGCTGGATTTTAACTGTGAATATTTGAAAATAGACCGCAAAAACTTTGACCCAGTCGCCCTTAATCGGAACTCCATTCCTATCACTGAGGTCCCTGCAGCTATTCCCGAGTGTGGCTTGAGAGTCCTGGATTTGCCGCACATTGTGAAACACAAACAGAGCTCCATTACCTTCTCAGACTACACCTGCCCTCCGACAGGCAACAGCTATGCTTTTGTAAATGAGAGCTCTGACGACGGAGGCTCATCACAGGAAGGTGAGCAGGAGGACGATGATGGTCATCATGACGGCGACAATGACGACGACGACGATGACGATGTGTTCCCAGAGCTACCTCACGGTCGAGATCTCCTTGTCTATCATAGACAGAGGAACGCAGGCAAAGAGAAAGAGAAAAAGAAACTTTGCATGAGCTCGCGAGCAGGAAATGATCACACACTGAGAAGCTGTGGTTATGAAGCAGAGGGGGAAACCAGCAGTGAGAAGGTATGCTTAATAATATTCTCTTTTGCCCTTCAATTTCAGTATTAATCAATTAATAACCCCTTGCCATGAAAATGGAAGTTATTTTTAGATGCACAACCTCACAAATAAAATATCTGCTTACTGAGCAACAGAAAAGAAACTGGTAATGAAGTGGAAATCTACAACAGCAGATGCTGCCACAGAACTGTTTTCTCCTGCCACATAAAGCAGCACCAACAGCACTCATAAATGACACGTGATATTTATTTTAGATGTCCCCTACAAACCTCCCGCCGCAAAACTTTATATTTAACAAATGAAATAACTCAATACAAGAGATAATGTAAGAAGACCCTGCACTTGAGTTTAGCTCATGTGAAATGTTTTCCCACATGTGCTAAAGCTGGTGAATTATGTCATAAATTCACACAAGATTTCTTGGAGGCAAATAAAATAAAGTGTTTTAGAGCATGATATCTTAAGAAGAGGGAAACGATATACTGATAACACAGGTACAGTTCAGTGTCTGAATTCATGATATTGTCTGTTTTCTTTAGAAAAGTAAAAGTTGACACTGAGAGATAAAACAGAGTTGCTACAAGTGTGTGGGAGTACACAGACTCCACATTGGTACTGATGTACAAAGCTGTTTGCAGTTCTGTTTCCTTGCACTACATCAGAAGGCAGCAACATTTCAGTAGGCCATACTGGCACCGAACTTAGCAGTCCATTACTGAACTTCCTGCCTCATCTTTGTCTGAGGCAATCACTAATCTTTATTGCCCTTTTAAAATCTTATATGCACATTCGTCTTATAATCCATTAAATATGTGTTCCGCTACAGCTGAGGATATCGTATCCAATTGCACATAGCTGTCATGTTTTTTGAACAGTCTGTACATAATAGTGCACATCTGAGCAGGGCAGAGTAAAGTGCATGTCGACTTCTCTGTCTGTTGGTTGGGGAAGATGTCGTAATGCCAGCTTTATGTGCAGAATGATACTCTGCCCTGAATAGGTTGTTTTGGAGAAGAGTTGAGGAATGCAGGGAATCCAGGGAGTCTGTTGTAAATATTATTAAAGGACAGCAACAAATGTTTCTTGTGCTGTCACACGACAAACCGTGTTATCTTATGGCAGGCTGTTATGTGAGGGTTACTATAAGCAAAGCAAGGCGTGTAAAAGTTGTTTGTGAAGTTTTAAGGAACTAGTGTGTGGATAACTTTTCTTTCTGTGAGCGTGCTTGAATCTCATAGCGTGTTATTAGAAGGGGGAGCCAGTAGGAAAATATATCAAAAAATGAATCCATAAGTGAATAAACTAAAATAAAAAGTAGCAAACTTCAGCGTAGCAATATAAATTAGTTAACTAATTAATTACTTAACTTGTAGTTATTGTTATTTGCTTCATCTCTCAGCGTCATCCTGTCTGATTTTATTCTCTTTTCTGGGTTGGCTCCAGACCTCTGATTGAATAATTTAAATATGTAATTGCAGAAGATCAGAGCTGCACAGTCAAGTTGGTTTTGACTGTAGTAGTGCACATATCTTTCTTTAAAGTCTCTGGAAGTGAAAGATTATTTCTGAAATAGCACACAGTTGCAGTAGTTAACATGAACCATATGAGGGCACCATTTGCATAAAGTTAACACTCTGTGGTATCTTCACAACTCCCCCTTTACTTCAACTCATTTAGCTCAAATGTAAGTAAAAGAATCATGCACTTCTTAAACTATCTTTCCTGCTCTACAGATATGGCTGTGGCTGTGTTCATGGGGTATTTTTGCAACACAGGATAGTAGGAATGTAATTTATTCCTCCAAGCAGCCAGGTAGCCGTTGCCCTTTCGCATGACCGGCTGCTACATTTGGATACCTCCATGGTGATCTCTGGCACTCTCTGTGGGTGGCGTAGACTAGGCAGCCAGCCCAGAGCTCACACACTTAACTCCTCATTTCCATGTCAAAGCCAGTATGTTGGGGTTTACAATGTGGCCAATTTGCGCTGATAAAGTTATAGTCAGCTCACATCTTGTTGTGCCCGGATGATGGCATTGATGCATTTATCTAAAGGATTGACTCATACCAGTGCAGTTGCTATGGTGTAGAGGATTCACACAATTGCCAGGGCAGGATTGAGGGTAAAGGCATGACGAGATGAATCAAGGGTAGTGTCTCACTTGAGCATCAAGTCCTCACTGGAATTTGTCTCATTCCAAGTAGAAGTGCCCACTTTCCTGAGCAGCACCTTGTGGGGATGTCACAGAAAAGAGGCAGTGTGAGTGTGTTACAGATTTGGCTTGAGCTTATTCCAGAATGAGGCATCTGGCTCTTGCGTTTGTGTTTGTCTGACACCCAGAGTTAATTACCTCACAAGATCTTCAACTTCTGTTCCTTCAGTATTTTTCAGTCATTTGGCCTAGAATATATCACCAATATCTTTCAAATGACTATTTCGGCTTTTTGACTCCTGATCAAAAGAGTTCAAATAGCCACAGACAAACATGCACTGAGCAGTGCTCAGTGCTGTATTGGGGCTTCATTCCAGGTTTTTAAGCAGATAGTCTCTCTATCCTGACTTCATAACAGCCTGGGCAGTCTCTGTTTTAACTTTGTTGGACAAATGTGTACTGATGTCACATTTTTTTTTTCTAATTTCACAGAACAATTTTTGAATCAGTATATTTTCACTGTGCAAAGCATTACCAATCTTATATCACCATCTTTGCACAACCTAACACTGAACTGAGCTTTAATTTCAGTGTGACGTGTATTTTGAGAGCCTCATAAATACTCATTTATCAAGTCACACACTCTGAAATAACAAAAACCATGATTATATTAAAGGTTAGTACAAGTGATAAGAGACAGAAACTTGTTAGTTTGAACATACAGTCCTTTCATATGTTATTGATATGCCTAATGTTAAGATGCCTTGAGCCTAAAAACCTATTTCAGAGCCTGTAAGAGATTTATTATAAATTTATTTAAAGCACAACTTTATCTAAATACATGAATTTTCAATATATTAACAACTTTTTCTTTCCATGACTGTTTTTCATAAACACAAACAGGAAAATATCTTGTTTTCAATCTGCAGAATACCTCAGACAGACACAAACAGAAGCCGAAACAGAAACACTGAGCGTGTGGGAGGATTCCTTTTTGGGAATAAGTGTGTATTCTTTCATTTTGAATATGCTGATAAAGCTTGCATGTAAAATCAAAAAAGCTCAGGCACAGATTCATCGTTATCATCATTTCACTTATTAGCGGTGGCCACAAGTTTATCCACCACAGGGCAGAGTTTGTGCCGTCTGGTTTCTGTTCACAATAAGTGAAAATTCCTTTTATTTGTTAAGCAGACAGAGAGGATTGAGCTGTCTAAACATTCCGATCCAATGTCAAGCCTTTTACATTCCCTGATCAGTCTTGAAAAGCAGACCTAGCAGAGAAAGGAAGCTTTATTTTTTCCTCTTTGGTGACCCCTCAGGACCCTTCAGGCCTTAGAGGTCAGCAGGGGATTGGCTAGATTTAGGTCATTCCTCTGGGACTGAGTGAAGGGAAGCACTTTCTCCCAGTGCTGGGTCAGTCAGCTGACCATGGCTGGGCAGCAGGCTGAAAAGTATGCCTGGTGTCTCCTCCAGCTCATCAAATTTTAGAAAGAATGCAAAATAAGTTTATATAATTATTTAAATGTTTTGCTACACTGAGACTGATTTGCAGCTTTAAGAAAGCTCCTGATAATAAAAACAGCAAAAACTGATATTACTATTAGCACAAATATTACTCCTACTGCTATTAGTGTTACTATTACTTGCCTCAATGTCACAACATTTGTAGAGCCCCATGTGACCAAGGATTGTTTGAGTTTCTTCCTCTGAAATGGAGGTATTTATTAGTGAGAAAGTTACTCTAAGGTAGATGGGATAGATCTTTTCATTAGATCTTCCTTTTTTCTTTCCAAACATTTGAAAAATAACGACCTTCTGACTGGAAAGTTACACTTTTCCAAGGCATTGTCAGGAACTCCCCAACAGAGCATTCATCTAGGAAAGTAAGCTTTAATGTTGGAGAAAATGACTTGATTGCAGAAGGCTCAGGCATGGGTTTTAGTTAAAATTCTAGGAAATTACCTAATGGTTTTACGGAGGTGGTTGAGGATCAATGCCTCTGAGTTTAACAGGAAATTAGAGTCGATCAACATTCACTGAGAAAAAGAAAA
The DNA here is from genome assembly GCF_001858045.2 of Oreochromis niloticus. NCBI lineage: Eukaryota > Metazoa > Chordata > Actinopteri > Cichliformes > Cichlidae > Oreochromis > Oreochromis niloticus. The sequence goes on from NC_031979.2 coordinate 30,549,947, forward strand.
CCACACTTTCTGTAACTATCTGGGATTCCGAGGAAACATTTAAAAGCCTGGAGTCACGATTGTTACACACTCTTATCTTTTGTTTTTACTCAAAAATCCACATTTAAGCAACAAAGTAGCTGGGAAGGAACTGAGATGACAAAGTTTTAACTCCGTGCAAACTTGAAGACTTCATAGATAAAGATTCAGAATGGCCTTGATGCATCTACCCCATAAAAAACATGAACACAGAAGCTCTACTGGATAAACCACGAGTGAACTTTTGCTGATCTGAACTCAAACTTCTGTTTACTAAATATCCAGCTCTTTGTCCTGGAATACAATTTTAACATACTTACTCTGCAGTGTATGGTATACCTGGAGGAGCTCCCTAAAAACTGTTACTACTGTGATAAATCCTACAGAAAACCCATGCTTTCATACTCAGGTTCTTGAAAAGGGTACACACGGGTGCTGTTGGATTTGATCTTCCCCAGGGCTACACAAGGAAAACACACAGTGATATCTTTCCTTTCTGTCAGACTGACATTCTGCTCAGATTACAGAACAGCAATGATAATTTATGCTTTGGTGACTGTAGTGTATCCAGCTGATTAATGAGGATGGACCGACAGAAGCACCGACACAGCTCCTGTCTGTGTAAGGATGGTCTATTTATATACGCACTGTGTGTCTGGGGAGTGGTGAAAGCCAGTGCAGGGTATTCCATCATGCTCGGTATGGCACACATGTCTGGAACCTCCTCGTCTGCTCTTTCACCCTGAGGATATCACATTTCATGCATGCATGGCAGCAAGGCAGATCTCTGCTCTAGCATCTGCAATTTACAAGAACTTTTTGGTGGTTTGTCTGTAACTTTTTGAGCCTATGGGGATGTAGTAAATTGACAGATATTACCTGGAAGCTTGCATGTGTAAAATTTGACTAACCAGTCACCCTCATTTGGATTACTTCCATTGCAGTTTTAATGATGACTTTTGATTTTGATGATGTGATCAGTCTATGTGATTTATCTGACAGTTAAAACTTGCAAAAAAATAAGATACAGATGTTTTCTGAAAACTGTGGAAAGTGAAAAGTCTATTAAAATAATATAAAGATAATAAAACTTACAATTTAAAATGGCCAATTTTTTGCAGAATAAAACACCACCTTGATAGTTTTAATTAGACAGTACTAAAAAGTGTCCCTGTATAGACTCTTGAAACCTTTTCAGACTTTTTGGCTGAATACTATTTAATAGCATTGTTTGCTTGTCGACTCTAATCTGAGTGCTTGATTACCCACAGGAGTCTCCACAGGTCCAGTCACCCTGGTCGGAGTCAATAAGTCAGCTAATGAGGAAACTAGACCAACTTAATCTGGACATAGACGAGGCTCTGAGTGCAAGCTCGTCCCCCTCCGACACACCCTGCACCACCCGCAAGAAACAGGTTGGTGTCTGTTCACACAGCTTGATATCATAGCTATAATTAGCAATGCTTTTTGTATTTTGATACTCATGCAGAATTAATAGTATGTCTCACTGTATGTGTTATCAAGCAGCACGCGGGGTGCAGCACTTCCACCTTCAGTACCTTATTCATTGGCTTCCTGTTAAATCCAGAAGTGAATTCAAAATCCTGCTCCTCACATACAAGGTCTTAAATAATCAGGCCCCATCTTATCTTAATGACCTTGTAGTACCATATCACCCTATTAGAGCACTTCGCTCTCGCTCTGCAGGCCTACTTGCTGTCCCTAGAGTATTTAAAAGTAGAATGGGAGGGAGAGCCTTCAGTTTTCAGGCCCCTCTTCTGTGGAACCAGCTTCCAGTTTGGATTCGGGAGACAGACACTATCTCTACTTTCAAGATTAGGCTTAAAACTTTCCTTTTTGCTAAAGCATATAGTTAGGGCTGGACCAGGTGACCCTGAATCCTCCCTTAGTTATGCTGCAATAGACGTAGGCTGCCGGGGATTCCCATGATGCATTGAGTTTTTCCTTTCCAGTCACCTTTCTCACTCACTATGTGTTAATAGACCTCTCTGCATTGAATCATACTTGTTATTAATCTCTGTCTCTCTTCCACAGCATGTCTTTATCCTGTTTTCCTTCTCTCACCCCAACCGGTCACAGCAGATGGCCCCGCCCCTCCCTGAGCCTGGTTCTGCCGGAGGTTTCTTCCTGTTAAAAGGGAGTTTTTCCTTCCCACTGTCGCCAAAGTGCTTGCTCATAGGGGGTCATATGATTGTTGGGTTTTTCTCTGTATGTATTATTGTGCGATCTACTGTACAATATAAAGTGCCTTGAGGCGACTTCTGTTGTGATTTGGCGCTATATAAATAAAATTGAATTGAATTGAATTGAATTGAATTGAATTGAATTATGATATGTGGAGTGTTACAGCCACTTTGGTGTGGTATGTCTGCATTCCTGTGAAGCGCATGCCGCATACTTGGTCACACTTTTTAAACTTTCCTAAATCAATTTAGTTTGCTCTCTGAGAAAATCCCAGTGGATTATTTGGACCTGTAAGTAACAGGTGTTCAATTTTTTATGTCCTGGTCCATTTATTTAAAGAGCTGCATATTAGGGGAGGATATAGACAAGCTCTCAAATAAGGCAGGAATAACCCATAAACCCAATATTTGGAGGGAGATATAGTGTGCTGCAAGGCTTGTGAGATATGGTAATAAAGTCTGTGACACTATGGGCTTTGTCACGCTGTCTCGAAGTATCTGTGTGCCTCTTAGTCTGTGTAATCATGTAGGTCTGCAGCTCTTAGATGTGATACTGGAATCTACAGTGCTTTAGCCTGGTCAGAGTGGTGCAGCAGGAACAGACTGCTATTGTACTTTTGCCATTACAACTGCGACCATACCACTGTTTTCTAAAAAGGGCCCTTCTCATGGTGGCGTGCTTCTTGGAATATCCCACAAGAGTTTGCATTCATGAACAAAAGTGCTCTTTTGGACTCCATATGTATGTACTGCACAGAAGAGCTGTTGTGTTGGAAGGGAGTTTGTATGATTTGGTCCATTAGGAATGGCTGAGAGAGGCTTACATGCCTCATAGGCATCTGCATAACCATCCCAGGCATTCACTATTACTTGCTTTAACTAATGACAGGCAACTGGGCAAGAAGACAAGACATCTTTACTGGGACATTTGACAAGGTCATACTCTCTGTCTTCTCAAAGGAAGATGCACATATACAGGCTCCTTTGTGTGCTTCTGTCAAGCTGATTTGAGAGTGGAGATTTCACTTCCCCAGACGCCGACCTCAGCCTCTTGTTTTCTTTTCCCCTGGCCACTGTTGAGCCCATCCTGTCCTTTTCTGTTTGACCAAACAGTGTTGTTGACAGTTTGCTGTTGTGATGTTGTTGCAGTGGGGTGGTGCGCTTCCAAAGTCCACGTTAAACCGAACCCTGAACGACCAAGTTGTCCACAGACCAGAAAGAGAAGAATGCCAGAACAGAGACTGGTCTTCTACACCTCGCAGATCCTCAATGGGAACCAGAGCAAGAACTAAGAAGACGGTAAGTTTTTCTAAGAACCTCAGCTTCCTGCAGGCATCAGTCAGTTTCTCTAAGCCAATAAGAGCTTACAGTGTGCAGTACAGGATATTCAAACTCTGCTGTTGTTCAGATCTCCTTCTTTAAGACTGAGCTGCTCAATTAATTTGGTAGCCCCAGCCTAAGATTTAAGTTTCTGTATTTTTATTACAGCATATTTGGGTGACTGCCAATGGGCATTACTCAGTGGACTGCCTGTTAATTTAAAGTAGCTAAGAATTATTTTCTTTCTGTTTCCCTCTAAATTATAATGATCTATAAATAATCCAATGACAAATGATGTAATTTTACCTTTTAGCTTTTCTGCTGCTTTATGACAGATGATCCAAGTCAATAGCTTTTTAGGTTGTCTGTTCGTCCTTGAATCTCATTCTGGTGAATGTAATATCTCAAACATTCAAGTAGTCAAAAGTCATATTTAATGGTCACTGTGACCTCACTAGTTGTTAACAATCAGCAATTAAAAATAAGTCAGTGAATCTCCATAGACTCCCTTTTAAAGTGCCTTTTAAAGTACTTATTTACATCCTGGTACAAAGACAGATTTGTTAATGGCAAATGTTATGAGGTAGATTTCAGTTTCCACCAAGAGACATTAGCGAGTCAGCAGTTTTTCCTACATTCTGTTAAAACCTATTTTCTTTAAATCAATTTCAATTCAGTTTTGTTTATAAAACGCCAAATCAGAAACAACAGTTTCCTCAAGGTGCTTAATTTTGTAAGGTAAAGACCCTACAATAATACAATAATACAAAACCTCATGCCAAATTACCATCCCATGTGGTAGCCAATGATTTTGATGTGGCGATCAAAGAGACCTTAAAAAGTGAATGACATGGGTGAAATAAATGCTGTTGCAAAGTGACCTTTACTAAACCTCCAGGGAGGTGATCGATGTGACTATAAACGAGGGTGGAGAATTTCAAGCATGAAGTCGCTTGAAATTCAGTGACTTCAAGCAACAATCTTTTACCTATCTCTATACTGTTAATGTCAAAGTGTGTAGACAAAACAAAATCCCAAAAGTAAACATTTTAAATGTGTAACTATTTTAAAGATAAAGCCACCATTGGGATTTTGATCTTTTTCATTCCCAATCTACACAACATTTCCATCTGTCTACACATCTGTAAATATTTAGGGTTTGGATTTGAAATCAGGTCAGTCAAACATTCTTAGAGAAGCACAACTCACTTCTTATGGCAAAGAATGTGACTGTTTCGCTGCCGTAAAGAAATAACTGAACAAATAACTGAAACTGAAAGATTTCCAGAATACAAAATCAGATAATATGAAAAAAGTCAAATCCATCTAATACATGTTTTTAGTATCATTTTGTGACATCTTCATCCACATTATGATATTTGATATTAGTCTGAAAAGGTTTCATTTTGTTTAGCTGCAACACGAAACTACAGACTGGATTCTGTTGTAGTTAAACAAAATGGATCATTTTGGTCTCTGGAAACTTCAGATGAAATAACATTGATTCTCAGAATAGGTGACACCTGTATGTTCTGTGAAACCCGTGAGTACCTTTTGGAAATGATGACAGCATGGGTTAAAACTGGGTGTCAGAGCAGCTGTGTATGTTCACATATTTTATAGATGGAGTAATTTGGTTGGATAATGAGTTCTTGTTATTCTTCAGTTATGAAATGTTTTAGGCTGTTCAAGAGATCTGTTCTATGGTCACCAAATACCATATCAGTAACCATAGCACTATCTCTCCACAAGCAAGAAAATGAACATATATCTGCAAATGCCACACAATATAACTAAGTGACCATGCAAAGTTTACAGCTATAGGTGAAATGAAATGACATGCAGCATTGCACATGTTGAGCCTGGGTCTATATGAAACTTCTGACAGCTGGGAGTTGAGATGAAGTCTGAGTCACAGTCTTGGAGTCAAAGAATAAACAAGCTAAATGTGTGAGACAAAACACACGGCTGGAACTGGTAATTGCAGCTTAATTTACAGATGTTTTATGAACCATGTAGCAAAGGTTTTTTGCACCTGGATGACACACTCCCTTATATCTGTAACATCTCTAAAAACTGGAATGCAGTTCATATCTTCCTCAGTCTAGACCTTATCTGAGCAGGAATGTCTTGGATGCTGATTAAGATAATGCCTTGGTAGAGGAAGATGCACACAGAATTCTTTACACAATGTCTACAGCAAGACGTTATGTGATTTTATAGAAAAATATTCCTTACATGTGGTTCCAATGGGAAAATATGTTTTAATGTTTTCAAAGTTTAGTCACTTGTCTTTCAAATTTCATTATGAATAGCTAAACAGACCTGATTTTAAAAAGGCACAAAGAGACATATCTCTTGCATCTTTTTTTTCTGCAAACAGTTCGATTTCAGTGCTTCTAGCATTAACTGGACTTGTGTCTAAATGGCAAGTGAACTGAAAGTTCATTTGAATCATACTGCAGCAGCACTCTGCTGTGTCACATGGTGTTTACCTCCTGCATCTATGAAGCAAGTTCAAGATACCCAGAATATCTTACTGTGATCTGGCTTCACTTACCCTAACGTCGGCAATGTAGGTGGTTATCAACTCGATAAATCAACCCAGGGTTTCTCAATCTAGCTACAAGCACGTTCACATGAAAGGGCTGACTTTAGCAGCATCTGACCAGTCACAAACATGGAGAAGTCTTATGGTAGCAAAGATGGGAAGACGTTAAACACTTAATACGGACTAAAAATTAATAGAGCCACTGTAGACAACGCAGTGTTTTGTGAGTTTGAGTGTGAGAGGAAGCATTGCACACTAGTTTAGCATTAAAGTGCTACTCCTTTTTCTTTTTAAGGATGTTTACCTGTTCAAAGAAATCCTTAAAAGCCCCAAATCTCCATGACATTTAGTTCATGATGTGTATATGTGACTATATAGCCTGAAAAATAACAACTTTATTCATGTTTGTACTAGTTATCTTCACCCAGCTTTTGAGACCAGCTTTTTTCAGTGTTCTGTGATTGGTGAATAGAGACGTATTTGGGTTGAGGTTTCCTCCATTAATTGCTGTTGACAAAGGCGGGTATACGGAGGGCATGCTGGTCTCTCATTCAGACTGACTGTTCCCCTAACGGCCTTGTTGACTTGTCATGTGTGTTGAGACAGCAGCTATCATTCACTTACACAGACTTGTCCATCCGTCTAAACATTCTTGTTGGTGCAAGCAAAGGGAAGTTTTTCCTCTGACAACAGCCATGAAAAGATCCTCTGTGCTTCGCTTCTTTTTAGGATGTCACATTTTCTGACCTGTAACCTTTGACATGTGTCTGTGATTGGCCTGAATCAGGCGATGTGTGTTTCAAGTGGGTCAGATCTCAGGATAAGTCAGGTTGAAATACTTTTCCGGGGCTTTTGAGGCAGAGAGAATGATTGATGTGTTCATGTCTTTGAAACCTCTTCAAATTGGTACATCTCCTCTGGGGCTCAGCATCTGGTTTTTGGAGTGTTCATTTTCCTGAGTTTATTTCTGAAACTAGGTCTAAAGCAGTTCTATTGAGACTAACTTACCAGGGCTGCATTTACAGAAAATGTATTTACAGCACAGAGGTAAGGACTTCATGTCTGTACATTAAAGCACTCTTTTCAGTGTTTGGATACGTGATGAAATTCTGCCAGGCTGTGCCAAATCTCACAGTCAATAATGAGGGATCCATCAGTGGCTATACCTCATGGTTTGAAGAGGCTCCACTCAACTCGTCTATGTTTAAACAGAGATAAAAATACACACATAAGGGTATGAGTCATACATTTATGTTTGACTCATACTTGTTTTTGAATTTGGTTCTCAAAGAGAGTTGGATTTTTGTGCCTGGAGGTAACTCAGTGGTTGAGCCTGCTAACCCTGGAGAATTCCCCCTCCACCTGCCAGAAACTTGTTAGGAATTATTCCCTTGATCTCCTTTCAACTGCCTGCTGTCCTTTGTGCTCATTTGCTATATTCCCTAATAGTGTCAATTACTATCTAGAGAAGACAGCAACGTGGACACGACTTTTAGTAGGTCGCTCATCCAGCCTAGAGGTAAAATGTGAGGGTTTATACTGTTTGTAGTAATGAAATCTTTGCTGGTATGTTGATAGAAAATCTAAACAGTGCCCTGTGGGCTAATTGTATGTTAACAGTCGTAACGGAGGCTCTGTAGTTTTAGAAAAAAAGACATCTTGGGACTATATGCTGCATTTTTGCCTATTCCTCAATGAACGTGGAATCAGGGCAGGCAAACAAGTGCATAAATCAAACCAGTGAGCCACAGAGGGGAAATGGAAAAGAGAGATGGGCAGGAGAGGAGATCATGTCCGGTCAGGAAAAGATTTTCAGTTTCTTGGCCTCTATAGGCAGTAGTAGAATTATATTAATAACCATTAAACTAAAAGGTTATAAAGAATATGCTGCCCAGCATAATTTTACAGTGACAAGTTCATGTATCAGCACTTCATTTCCACAGAGGTCTATTTTCCAGCGCTAACAGCATTCCAAAGAAATGATTCTGTAAAATTATCTTTGATATCTCCAAAAGTTGATTCTGTTCATCTGGACGTAGCGTTTTGTGGGAGAAACGTTTCGTCACTCATCCAAGTGACTTCTTCAGTCTCAGCTGACTGCAGGTTTCCCCAAACATTATCTTTGATAGTTTTTCTTTGGTCTTATTGGGAAAAGCAAGCTGATATAAGTCTCTTCAAAAGGAGATTATTTTACATTTTAAAGAAAATCATTGAGACTTTCTCCCTAAATACAGAGAACTAGGTGCTTGTATCTGAATAGTTTTCATGGCAACTGGTGCATATGTATGGCTGCCAAAGTGAAGCTGCATTCAAGTAAAGCCTTAGTGACTGTTAATTTATTGTTGTTATTATTATTATTAATTTATTATTATTTATTATCTTCTTTTTTGAAAAGTCCCATAAAAAAGAAACTATGTTATATATACAGTTACTGCTACAGTGACCAGTATTTGAATGTTTTCTCCTGCAGATGTTCAGGAAGGTGACGGATGCAGCAGGTGCAGGTAAGACAATATTTCTGTTTTTTATTAGTGGCTGCCCAACAAAATGCCTGTCTGTGCAGTGCATGCTGGGAGAGCATGTGACCAGATAAAGCTGATAGAGAAAATGCTTTCTGAGTATACCAGAAAGCAGTGGGGGGTAAATGCATATCAATCAGCATTGCTTTCACCTGTTGTTTTTAAAAATCAGTATTAGTTAGTATTACACTAAAGCTAAGGGTCATTATTTTTGTAAAGCTATAATCAAGTGTTTAAGTGGACTGGCACCTTCACTTAATAAGGAATTAAATCTGATAAGTAGGTTAATACATATTACTATAACTTCCAGTGATTGCATGGAGGTATTTACTGATTAATACAATTATGGTCCTTACATCTTTAACATATCCTTTTCCCTTCATGTTCATGTGTTCATTGTGCAGATGTAAAGTTGCGCTCACGGTACTTTAGCATCTGGCTAGCTACAGAAGAGTGAGCATAAACAGAGTAACGTTTTTTTGATTGGCGGGTAATTTCTAAAGCAATTTTTCAAATATCTCAGCAAATATAATGCACCATGATTTTTAGTTGGAGGGGAAGGAGATCTGTAAATCAATTAATGTTCACTGTACAGTAAAACTACTATTACATAATAGCACTATTATGTAAGAAAAGGATTAGACGCTGTCACCTTGTAGAATTTTCTTTTGGAGTCTGAAAGCATAAGACCCTGAAATTTTACATATTGATGCCTTGAAACGTTATACCTGGATCATAAAGTGTAATTGTTTAAGGAGTCTTCGATCTTAGTCCACAGCCAGTTTACCATCAGTGAAGTGCTGTCCTGTATGACAGCGGTCCCCAACCTGCGCCACAGAGCGGTTTATGTCCGACAATATTTTCTCGGACCGGCCTTTAAGGTGTTGCGGATAAATACAACAAAATAAAACCTGTATCGGTACAAAAAAAGAAGATTTATTCATAACACAAGGGAAAAGACCCAGGGAAACCGAGTTAACGATATAAACCATTTAAAAAAATAACGATAAAAACCCTGAACACCATAAATTTCACACCCAAGCTTCAACTCTCGCGGTCCAGTACCAAACGACTCACAGACCGGTATCAGTCTGTGGCCCGGGGGTTGGGGACCGCTGCTGTATGCCATGTAATAAAAAAAAAAAACCCAACCCTCTGTGCACTCTGAGGCTGGATTGCACGCTGGCTCACATGGTGGCATTCTTCAGGCACCAGACAATAAGACTGATGGCCACAGGTGGCAGCTCCCTCCCAACCGTGTCTTGAGAATGTCCAAATGCACAGATTCTTGTTTTAAAGGCCTTTTATATATTGGTCACATGGTGGTTAAAATTAGGCAGCGTGCCAGATCTTTGTTTCTGTTTTGCTGTGAGGAAATATTTGGCTTGGTGTGATGTAGGCCTTGTGGGGCAGCTGCAGGATTTGGGTAGATGCCATTTTAGACTCAGGTTGCACTCTCACATGACCTCAGTTGTACATGATTGCACCGCACAAGTGGACATTATGGTCTGGAAAAATTCCATGTCACTTTTATGAAGCAGTTAACTAATGTGTGGTCTGGTCGTGTGAATGAGATATGTCCTGTGACTGATTCTTGGAAACCTGAGTGTGCGAGCACAGTGAAAAACATCAACAGATCTGTCAACCCAGATAAAAGATTCCCATCAAATGATTTCTGATGGGAAAAAATTTTATTTAGTTTGGATAGTTTGATAGGGATATTGTGTCCAATCTAGCTTATTCCAATCTACTTTATTAGGTCAAAAAGCACATAGAATCTACAAATGGTTTCGACATTTTGACTTGTAAAAGATGGTCTTTTCTCATTAGGTGTGAGTTTTCCTGGTTGTATTTTGCAGCTGGGCTGCAGGAACCTCTTTAAAGACATGAATATGAGACAGCCAGATGGTCCTCGGTGTAGACTATAACATCACCGTCCACCTCATTACATTGACATTGGCCAGAAGAGGCTTTGTTTTTGTTGTTGCTTTTAATGTGCTAGAAATGTCCTGCAGGCTTATTACACATTCACATGACTTGTATGCAAGGATGCCCAAAAGTTCTTTTACAATGTATAATGCATGGTGGGTTTCTGTAAATTATGTTATTGTAATATTTAATAAATGTATTTTATTTAGTATTTATTTGATCGTTATTCTTTTTTTAATTACCACCATACCTGAGTTTTATTAACAAAGTGTGGAAAAAATAAATCTTTAGTTAGCATGGTGGTCTGTCAGAGCAGCACAGCTTTTAATGGTGTTGAATTCTTTTGAACATTGAACTTCATGTTTGTAACTTATAATAGGACGAGCAGAGAGCAGAGATCTTTGAAATAGTTCTTCCTACTTCTTGTTGTTTATTTAAGATCATGTTGTGAGTCATTTCTGGAAAACAGTCAACCTTTTAACCTTCTTGACTTTTGGTTTTGTTTTTTCCTGATTCAAAAAAAAAAGCCTAGAGCTTTGTTCAAGCCACATATGGAAACACTCAGAGAAGATTTGATCTATGGAGGGTGGAAAAAAGCTTAATACTGATTTTGAAATGTTTAATTTCTGAAGATATTGCTCAACATTTATAGAACGTTTTTTTAAACCTTGCATAGATGATGAGCAAAAACTACCTTAATCCCCCTCACATACAGTCATTTGTATGGAAATCCAATCCCTCCCATGTCTTTAATTGCAGTGTGGAAATGAATGGCTTCCTTTGGTGAGAGGAAGCAACTATGTTCATCCTCAAAACCCCTCTGCCTGACTGATATTAATCATAGATTTAATGAATCCTCAGTGACACTAATGCTGAAAGCTGCATATTCGGCCAGGTTTCTGCCAGAGATACAGATACAGTACAGATAAGTAGAGTAGATAAGTAGTGAAACTGTCTTCACTGTCTTCACTGAAAGATTTATTTAATAGTAGGAAGAAATTTAGGTTTATTAATAGATGTGTTTTGGATTTTGTGTCCAGCGAAAGTATATTTTCTTAAATTTTACAAGTTTCAGTCAAGTTTAGACATCCAGAAATGTCTCCAAGACACAGCTATGTTGAACTCTGTCACTTAACTTGCATAAGTAAGTGGTCTTTTGCTTTATAACATGTTTATAACATTGTATTACCCAAGCACCAGTCTGAGAGAAAATCAGCACTCTGTGACCCAGAACTGTCAGGCTGAGGCTTCCCTCTAATACTCTCATTTACACAGATCCTGTCTCTGAATACATATGCTAATCTACTTTCGGTGTGGAAATCTCTTGCTGCTGATTATAAGAAAAACAAAGGGGGAAAAGAGAGTTTTCACAACTAAGTACACCCTTACTGATTCCTTCGGAATTAAAAGGATAAGTTGCACCAGTGTGCTGCTAATCACATGCACTTGATTAATTAATGATCAGCAAGTGTGACCATCTCTATAAAAGCGGAAGCTTAGGCAGTCTGCTGGTTTGGAGCATTTATGTGTGTTTTAACATAATACCTCAATCTTACCAGAAGTGGACGTCCCTTCAAATTCACCCCAAGGTCAGACTGTGTAATGCTCAAAGAAATTACAGAAAAAAAACACTTAAGAGGTGCATCTCAGCTTCTACAGACCTCACTTAGAATGTTAAATGTTAAATTTCATGACAGCGCAATTAGAAAATGACTGAACAAGTAAGCTGTTCAGCAGGATTGCTGAGGGCTTAGGTTTGCAAAGTTGTGTCTGAACAAACCATTTCTTGACCAATGTTCTTTGGAGAAACATAACCCAAAGTGGAGATGAAATACACAGCGCCACATTCGGCAAAAAACTAACTGAGCACATATGCACAAACACCTCATACCAGCTATTAGGAATTTGGGCTTGTTTTGGAGCCACAAGACCTTGGCACATTGTAGTCATTTAGTCAACTATGAAGGCCTCTGTACACCACAGTATTCTAGAGTCAGATGTGAGGCTATTTGTCTGACAGCTAAACCTTGGCCAAAACTGGGTCATGCAACAGGACAATGACCCCAAGCACAGCAGCAAATCTACAACAGAACAGCTGAAAAACAAAAGAATCAAGGTGTTGCAATACCCCAGTCCAGACCTCGGCCTGATTGAAATACTGTGGTGGAACCTTAAGAGAGTTGAGCATAAATGAATGCATGCAAGCCTCGGTGAACTGATGCAATGTAAAGCAGAGTGGCAAAATTTCTCTACGAGAAATTGTACTTCACTTCCACAGAACTGCATAGCATCCTTTGAGAAAAGTTTTCATATGACTGTAAATATAAGCAGTGAAGCTTGAATTTAAAAATAGTTTTTTGCACACTGAATAACAACACATTTTACAGCAGATTTTATTGATCTAACAGAGGGGACAATAATTTCTACATTGAGGAAATGACCAAAATCTATCCTTCAACCAGTTTTCAATAACCACTCATTTAGTTAGGATTGCAGAAAAGTAGAAGCCTATCCCAGCTGACACTGGCCCATTGCAGGGCTAACACAAAGAGAAAGCAGACGTCCTATAAACAACTGAGAATCACCAAAATTAACTGAACATGCATGCCTTACTTTTGTGTGAGAAGAAACAGGGGCAGATTGAGAAAAACCACAATGGTACACCCTGTGCCAGTGTGTCACACTGGATGCTTACATAACTAATAATGACATGCATAGATGGTAAATTTAATCTGTTATGCTTAAGTGCTTGCATGCACAAAGCTTACTATGGATACAATACAGTACCATCCAAGATCACATTGTGTATACAGTAAGATTCTATTTTAAATGAATTTTTACTTTAACTAATTTGTTCTGCTCACATATTATAGTTACATCTTATTTCCTATGAAGTAATTCGCTCATAGTCCTGATGACTGAGGCTGAACTGCAGAGGGGTTGTAAAATCCACAGTAACAGAGCTAGTTGCTTGCTATGTGTACAAGGCCCAGGTGTTTTTGATCAGACTGTGAAAACTGAAAAAAAACAAAACAAAACTTTACGTATTTATGTGAAACATCACCACAGATGTTTTCTCTTGTCTGCTATTAACAGTATAAAACTAATATGACAATGTTGAGTTCCCTGGACAGTTCCCCTTGGCACCAAGTCAAGTTTAATCAGGCTCCGATGATTGGGATTAATGGCACAGTAGAGCTAGAACCATTTACCAGCCTTTTTCATGATTCCCACAGTGAAACTGGCCAACATGAGAATCCTTCTCACTGTGAAATGACTCCTCTGTTGAACCTTATGTATACACTGCTATTATAAATCACCAGTCCAGCTATAGATGGTGCACCAGTGGGTATTATATAATGTCCATGGCTACTAATGCATTAAAGCAGGGTTGCTGTTTTTTTTACTCCTGCATATTCTTCAGCTGTTCTCAAACTCCAGTGTCACCCAGGGTCACAGCCTGCTGGTGGAGACTGACTGTGACCTCAGACAGCTGCAGTCGCTCTCTCTGTTTCTCTCCCTGGAGGCTGGTTAGAGGCTATAATATACACATCACAAGAGCGTCATGGAAACATGTGAGGAGAAGATGACATAGCCTGACACCTACGCAGTTCTAATCAGAACATATACAAGCAAAGTTGGCTGGTGGGGCTAGTATTGAAATCAGATGTATGTTTTAGGCTGTGAGAAGGAATAATAACTCTGTTATTCTTTGTTATGGTCTGACCTCATTTTCATTCCATACTTAGCTAAGTGTCGCATTTTTCCCTGGGGAAGAACAAGGAATGGATCATTTTGAAGGAACTCTAGTCATTTTCCTATTTGCCTTGAATTGTTATTCTAGCTTTATTTCTCTTTGTTAGAGCACATTCAGAATCCAGTACAAATATGTTCAAAATTATGTGGACACTCAGAGGAGATTGTGAAACCTCGGAAAACCCATGAGCATGAATATACAGCTACAGTGCTTTGAAAATGTATCTGCCTCCTTCCTCCTTTCTTCTTTCTTCCTTTTTGCACATTTGTTACTCTTACATATTTCAGATCATCAATCAAAATTCAGTATTAGACAAACAACCTGAGTAAATACAAAATGCAGTTTTTAAATGGTGATTTCATTTATTAAGAGGAAAAAAACTACCTATCTCTGTCTGAAAGTGTGAAAAACCTTTTAGTCAGCAGTGGTTTTCACTTTGGAACTCTCCCATTGAGGCTATTTTTGCCCAGTCTTTTTTCTCATTGTTGAAACATGAACGCTGACCTTAACTGAAACAAGTGAGACATGCAGTTCTTTAGATGTTTCTCTAGATTCTTTTATGACCTCCTGGATAACACTTCAGCTCTTGGAGTAACTTTGGTAGGTCATACACTCCTGGGAAGGTTCACGACTGTTCTAAGTTTTCACTGTCGTGTGCTGTAGTCCCAGAACCTTAGAAATGGCTTTTTAGCCTTTTCCAGACCGATAGATGTCAGTGATTTTGATTCTCTGCTGTTCTTGAATGGCATTAGATCATGGCATAATGTTTTACTTTTTGGGGTCTTTTAGTCTGGTTCATTTTGCCATACACTTTTATTTAAGTGATTTATTGAGTCAGCAGGTCTGATAGTAATCAGTCCTAGGTGTAACTAGTGATACTGAACTCCGCTTTCCAAAAATGAAAATGAAATATGAAATCCTCATACAAAAGTGTTTTGTATTTACTCTAATGCTAAACGTTGCTTGATAATCTGAAACATGTAAATGTGTCAAATATGCACACAAAAAAAATTAAAAAGAAGAAATCAGCAAGGGGCAAATACTTTTTCATTGCACTGTATAACAGCCTCCGACTTTTTTTTCTCAAGGCTTTTCACAAGATTCTTACGCCTGACTGCAGAGATTTTGTTCCCATTCAGCCACAAGAGGATTAGTGAGGTCAGCCACTGATGCTGGCGGTAAGGGTGGCTTCCAGTCTTCAAGTTCATCCCAAAGGTGCTGGATAGAGTTAGGATGTAAGAATGTCAAGTTCCTCCAAATCCATATTGAGAAATTTGTGCACAGTACCACTGCTGTACACACAAAAAATGTGAAAACTGTTACTGTAAAATTGGGCACACACTGTTGACTTGGCTGCCACATTATTTTATTTTATGTGATATTATTGCTACGAGAGACGGGATATTTTATATAGGCTGTAGGCAACACCAAACCAGATGATTTATTATTCTTGTTAGCAGTAGAATTAACCCTTTGAGATCCAATTCACAAGAAGTGATGACTGACTTAGACCTTATACGGTTCTTCTTCTCCTCTCAGCTGTTTACTTTAGTGGCCGCTGCAGCTGATCATCTGCTTCCAACTCACCTAGTCCCTTGTATCTTGTTCTCCCACACCAACCCACATGTCCTCATTCACTGGATCCATGAATCTTCTCTGTGGTCTTCCTCTTTTCCTTTCCATGTTCAACATCCTTTTTCCAATATATCCACTATCCCTCCTGTGTCCAAACCATCTTAACCTCATCTCTCTAACTTCAGCAGCTGAGAGGCTTTTGACCATGCCACATACAAGTATGTATGGCACCTTTAGTCAGCACACAAAGTCCTGAAAGGAAAGGTGCTATGGTTTGCACGTCATGTTTCATGACAAAGATGTGATTGCTGGCCAGAAGTGCAAGGCTTTAGACATCAGCTGTTCTCTCTCATAAAGACGAAAAAAAGAAAAATTCCCTAAATTGATTTACTACTACCACTATTACTACAGAAAAACTAACGTTCATGAAATCATCCCGTTATTTTTACTCCCCTCTGTCTGTTTCCCGACAGGTGCCAGATCAGTGACATCATGCTCTAAATTTATAAGCAGATAGATGCAGCTCAGACTATAAAGGGTGCTGCTGGCATGACAAATGCATGAAAAATTCCACACATGGAAAGATGGAAAACGACTTGTGGTTTCCTGAGAGCAGAGGCCAGCTCGGCAGTTTCAGAGGGAGAGCAGGGGTGGGGGCGGGGGTGGAGGTGGGCTGGACTGCTAGTATTTCTGGACTTTTCTTTGTATATACAGTAATTTGTCAAGGTTGTGAAAACATTACAGAACAGCGTGGTTAACAAGGTCTGAAATCTTCTAAAGTTTTTATTGCAGTTTCAACATTTTCATTGCAATTATTTCAGCAATCATATATACAATAGCACATAATATCATTTAATAATGCCTCCAAGGCCCTTGCACTGAATGAGATCATCATGTTCTACAGTTTCTTAGATCGTGGGGCATAATTTATTGCCCAGTATAAATCATCTGGTTTGATCCTGCCATTGTGTATTGTGTGTGTTCATAAAGCTGTTTGAACAGACACTATCTCCCAAGTGTATGTCCTTCACGGAGCGGAAACGGGTTTATTGTTCTCATTCCCAATTACACCCATGCTGCCAATTAACGAAAAAAGCAGGCAATAAATCCTTTAGGGATCAGCTTCCTCAAAAACACCCTTTTGACAGTGTGTGAGTTGGTGTGTGCGTTGGGGTAATTCAGGCCTGGGTTTTGTAAACTAAGTGGAAGGAGACACGGGCAGCCGTGTCAGGACGCAGGCCAGTTTCACAAGGGCAGAAACTCCGTGTGTGAGTGAGTGTGTGAAGCAACACAAAAGCTACCAGGTTGGTCCACCACTCAGCTGCCAACTGAGAAGAAAAGCAGAAAGAAGATTGAGGAAGTAATGAGCCAGGAAAAGACACAGCACTTTAGGGTCCCACACCAGGATGTTAGTGACTAAACAGACAACCGGCTCATGTCCACGTGTCTCCTTTTGTGTGTAAATGTTTACCACTCTACTGGAAATGAATGCAAACAATAACTTCTTCCTCACATAAAGCTTATCGAATCTGGTGCTCCACTTTGTACCTCAGTGTTCCTGCAAAACACGCACACGCTCAACTTTCAAGCCAAGAACATTTCCTCAGGGCCAGTTTAGATACAATAACTTCATTGGCTCTTGCAGTGGCCTCCCAAATTTCCCACATAAACCGCGGAGATTCCAGATGTTGCAGGGAAGCGAAAAGTCTGTTCCTCCGCTGGGCCTCGAGCCCTTGCCTCCGCATCCTCAGGTTGACCAATCGCGTGGCACATCTCACATCAAGCACTGTGTGTTTTTGCACTGAAGCAAGGCTACGGGCACCCATGCTGCTGGAGATTTAGATAGTTGTTCGCTTTTCACTTGTACCCAGATAACAAAAAACAACACAGCATGCTCTTAAAAGAAGCTCTGTCCTTGGGCGGTGTAGCACTGCAGCTTTCTTGTGGTTTCAGACCTGATTAAACAATTTGGCTCAGTAATCAAAGAGCAATAGCAGGCAGAAGCAGAGCAGACTTCCTGCATCCTCTCTGCACTCTGGCTCACCGGCTTTAAAACTTAAGGGCCCACTAGGACTTGTTTGTGTCTCAGTGTGAAAACAATACCTGCACTGTACTTCCAGCTTATCATGGTTGATGAGCTGAGCAGAATTTTTGGCAATAGCTTGGCGATTCCACATTTGCTTCATTAAGAAAACTGTTTGAGGGACAGAGATAATAAAAGTACAAATCAAGTGGGCTCTGCCCCCCCGATGTTGTTAACCTAACTTTGTTTTTTAAGCATGTGGTCTAGGAATTCCCAAAGTGGTAACATACAGGTTGGGAAATAGTGTGGTTTACTAATCATAATAAGGAGTTTCAGATCTCTGAAAGCCGACTGTAACAACTTCAAATGTCAAATAGGACTTCTGATGTCCTATTTGACATTTGTCATGGGAGGGGAGAGTACAAACACTTACTGTGGCTTTAATTTTTAGCAGCTGTCAATTTTTCCTTTGGTCTCTGTCAGCATTTTAACTCTGTCTTCTTGGAAAATGCCTATCCTGAACTATAAACAGTAACTTCCTGTTTCAGTTTGTGTCATTAGGGCTAAGGCCCTGCTGAAGAAAAAAAGTTTTGATCTAATATTGTCAAATAATGGGATTCAATGTAATGTAACAGTCATATCTGAGAGGCATATAATCTGTCACTTTGTGTTGCTGCCATAATGCACCAGCGATAGCACCATATGATAGCAGTGCAGATCATGGTCCACTGAGAAACTCTTCGAGCTATATTCAGTTTGTTTGTTTGTGTCTAGTTTTCACTTTCATTCCTTTTTTCTTGGTTAAGTTCACAAAAAAAGATTGACATATGCCTGTTCACAAGATTAACCTGTTGCATCTCTTAAGTGTGTGATGAGTCGCTATTGGCTTGACTGGTTGCATCACAGCAAAAAAGTCAAAAGACAGCTTGTGTGTACATTTGAGATGCCAGCGACTTTGACAAAACGGTTAGGTTTGATGCCATGAGAATAAGAACCTCGTCTGAGATGTAATTTCTCCAAAGTAATCCCGTTAGCTGTAATGCTGCTGATTGCTTTGAAGGTACCATGGAGCACAACCTAATAAACATTTTACATCAGCTGTTATTGAGAAGCAGTTATTGAAAGAGAGAAGTGTACCTCTGTGATTAAATCCTCATTGCTCTAATAGAAACCAGGTGCTGGAGAGTTGTGTAAATGTTTTCCCATGGATTTTTGTGGGCAGTGCAGCTTTAAGAGATTCAGACCTGACAGCATTACATGCTTTGTCATTCAATTAAACAATAGCCACATACGCTTGTCATGCCAGTTTTACATTCCTCAAGCCTGTTTTTACAAACTTTGACCCCTGTGGACTTATGCATTTACAGAAGCTTCGTGCCATGGGGAATATTTGTATATGTTTTTGAGTTTACCTCACTTATAGTCTAATTCAGGATGTCAAGTTACGTAAGATTCTACTGCAATAACAAGATATGAAGAAACATGAAAAATCTCAGTCAATCTGTTAAAGAGAGATTAAAAGTAAATGATCATCTATTTTGGATTTAATGGCTTTAAAAAGAACAACCCTTACTAAAGGAAGAAACCATTACGTTACAACAGACGGCCCTTTAAGAAAACAGAATTAGTGGCCACTTTAATGGATTGGGACCAAAGTCAGCCCCTCCTTCCACAACCACATAATCTAAACCCAGATATACACCACATGTGTGGCTCTGCTGGAAAAATGAACTCGGCTTGGGAATATATGGTCAGGAAATTTATAGCACATGCCTGAGACAAGCCCTCGGGGGCAGGGATGGAGGTGGAGGAGCGATCTCCCCATTCCCTGTGCCTTGTTTCCATTAGGCTGGGAAGTGCAATCTCCCAGACATTTCAAGGGGGCCTGGTGTAAGACCTCCTGGCCAATAACATGACCCATTCAAGGAGGAGAAATCAGTTTCCTCGCATCGGGGATTTTCCCACTACAGCAATGGGACAGCATTCCACATCTGTCACCAGACATAGGCACAGACAACGGTTCAAACTCTGGAACTGTTCAAATGTAGACATATAATGCATGAGTAAATATCAGTGTGTTTATCTGTAGGTGTTTATGAAGGATGGAGAGAGAGGGTGGACAAGGGAGAAAAAAAAAAAGTAGTCCAGAAAGTATAGCACTTTTTCGGGGGAAAACGGGAACACGAGTGCTGCCTGGCCAAAATAAACAAGTGGGTGAGTCAGCAAAGGGAAAACATTCTCAAGCTGACTGATGTTTCCTCTCTTTGCATCTGCTATTACTTCTGCTGCCAAGGACTGCTCCAGAGGCTAAGTCATTGTCTAGCCACAATGATCCACAGTGTGATAATGCTCGTCTTTACTGTGCAAGTGGTTTCTTTTTAGAGTAAGTAGGTTGTGTTTTTTCCTCTTTGGTGATTCATGTCAAAGGAGGTCAAAACCTAGTTGCTGTTCTTCCTCCATCACCTTTGCTCTTGAGAAGATGACAGGGTTGGTATTGTCTATCTGTCTGTTCTTGCCTTCTACGTCACTGAGACTTGTCTCTTGTTTACATTGCCAAGATCTTGTCTTCACTATTCCTTTTTTCAACCCGTGTCCAGTACAGGTGCATCAAGATGGGTTCTTTGACAAAGTCAACAGCCGTTACTGTCTTTTGTGTTAAATTAGATATTGTGCTGTCTGTTGACATTCTGGGCTTTTCTCTGTGGGCTTCCTGGGTCATGTGACCAGTGGAAAACGAATTGCTTGACTCGGCCTGACCCTGACCCTTTCTAAAAGACTCACAGGATCAAATGAAGCAGCTTCTTTACTGAAGTGTGTACGTGTGTTTTAGTCCTCCAAGCTACATTTTAGCCCGAGGTGAATAAGTGGGGCTGAAAATAGAACCACGGTGATCACTGGCTGAATTTCTGAATTACATTTCATTCCTGTCACTTGCTAAAAGTGACAGATCGCTTTTGATAGAAATACAGAAAAAGGATGTTACACACTGAGAAAACTGTGAATGGGTAAATTTTGATGTTTTGCCTGGTTGGAAGTCTTTGATGTTTGCAACATAACATGAGAAGTATGCAGCTGTTATTGTTGTCATGTCAGATAAACTAAGATCAGAGGAGTTCTATGGGCTCCTACGTGCAGTCTCTAACTCTCCCTACTATTGTATAACTTCACTTTCAAACAGAACAAATGGAAAACTGAGCCCTTCATTAATATTCTCAGCTGCACACTCTTTGGTGCCGAGATATCTCACTATGTGACCTTGCTATAATGTTTAAATCACCTGTCCTGCCCGGTAGAAAATGGTCTTTGTCTTTACTTCATTTCAGTAAAGTCACATCAGCTTCATACTGAGAGGGCAAGCTGGGGTCAGCAGAGGTTTAGTCATTTCAGAAAGTGTCATTCTGTGTGTTTAGCATGGATTTAAACCTGTTACAGCAGTAATCCCAGCTGGTGCCCACGAAATGAATTCAGCCGATATGATATCACTGCTCTTAGGTCATGCACTGCCTGAGCGAGCATACAATAATAGGAGGAAATTCCTAAAATAATTATGGTAGAATGATCATTGAAGCTGCTGTCTTCAGTGGCAGCAGCCAGCTTAGAAGAGGTTACTGTGGTTATTCTTCAGGGATGACCTGATGTTTTCTTGCGTTAGGATTTTAGTTGCATATTTTTGTAAAAAGAAATTATTTTTTCTTAAACGTGTAACCTGCTCAGATCTACCTGGGGAGAACACTCTAAACCCATGTTAAGCTTTGAATAATAGACTGCATTGTCCCGAGTTAGGTGGAAATTCTGGTAACAGCTAACGCATACACTCACAGGCTATTTCATTAGGTGCACCTGTTTGGTTGCTCATTAACACAAATATCAAATCAGGCAATCACATGAGAGCAGCTCAGTGCATTCAGGCACGTAGACATGGTCAAGATGACCTGTTGGACTGCAGTTAAAACTGAGCAACAGAATGGGGAAGAAAGTGACTTTGAATGTGGCATGAATGTTGGTGTCAGATAGTCTGGTCTGAGTGCTTCAGAAACTGCTGATCTACTGGGATTCTTAGCATACAAAAGTATTTAGGGTTTAGAGAGAATAGTCCAAAAAAAGAAAAAATGTCCAGTAAGCAGCAGCTCTCAGGGCAAAAATGCCTCACTGATGTCACTGGTCAGAGAACAAATTCCTGACTGCTTCGATCTGTTATGAAGGCAACAGTAGCTCAACTATTCGTTACAACCAAAGAATGCAGATGAGCCTATTTGAATGCACAACATGCCAAACCTTGAAGCAGATGCGCTACAGCAGTAGAAGACCACACTGGGTGATTTTCTTGTCAGCTAAGAGCAGGAAACTGAAGCTAAAATTTGCATTGATCAAACGAAAAACCGGACAGTTGAAAATGTGAATGTTGCTGCTTGGTGTGATGAGTCTCGATTTCTGCTGCGAGATTCAGATAGTAGGGTCAGAATTTTGTACAAACAACATGAAAGCATGGATCGATCCTGCTTTGTATCTATGGGTCAGGGTGCTGCTGTTAGTGTGATGATGTGGGGAAGAATTTCTTAGTATACTTTGGGTCCTTTAGCACCATCTGAGCATCATTTAAATGTCATGTCCATCCCTTTATGACCACAGTGTATCCATCTTCTGAGCATCTTCCAGCAGGATGGTACATCATTTACTTTGTCATCCGCAAGATCTTAAGCAGCCTTTAAGATGTGATGGATCAGGAGATTTGCATCATGGATGTGGAAGTCTGTGATGCTTTCAGAATTAAAGCAGAGAACTGAGGTAGCTATGAAGGCAAAAGGGAATTCAACTTGGTACTAGCAGGGTTTACCCGATGAAGACAATATGTGAGTTGTCAGTTATACCTAAGAAAGAAAGACTGACTGTAAAGATTATACACAAATCTGTAAGTAAAATAACTGAATAATTATTATTGATCATCACATACAAAGAATACCTATAATAGAGCATTTGTCTGATTTTGGATTTATTTATTTCAGTGCTATTTTTCTGGATTTTCAGATTAGAATATTGTGACAGTACAGGAGAAAGTGATTGCTCACTTGTGGATTCTGTCATTTGAGAGCCACAGTGTGTATTTGCGGTGTTGCGTGGTTTGTAGCTAGTGATGCCTTCAAGTGCCCTACGTAGACCTGGGTACTACTTGAAAATTGCACGAGTACAACTGTGGAAGCGTTAATCTAAAAAGTAACTTTGTATGTAAAGCAGGGGTCCCCAATCTCAGTCCACGAGGGCCGGTGTCCCTGCAGGTTTTAGATCTCACCCTGGGTCAACACACCTGAATCACATGATTAGTTCATTACCAGGCCTCTGGAGAACTTCAAGACATGTTGAGAAGGTAATTTATCCATTCAAATCAGCTGTGATGGATCAAGGACACATCTAAAACCTGCAGGGACACCGGCCCTCGTGGACTGAGATTGGGGACCCCTGATGTAAAGCCTTAACATTGTACACAATATTGTATTAACTGCTCAGCTGTGATAGTGCTGGTAAGATGACAAATAACAGAGTCAGTTTCACAATGGAGTCCAGAAAACTTTGCTGCACAAAATGTGTGTTTATGTTCTGAAAAAAATAAAATAAATATTAAACAGAGAACATATAATAAATGTGTCATAGGCTATTGACTTCACTGACATAGGCTTAAAGGTAGCTAATATTTTTTTTAAAAGTGAGCATGTGTATTGCTTCTACTGTACTCTATATACTGTAAACGTATTAGACATTTTGCTCTGTATCTGCTACTGACATTTATTGTGTTCTGCTTGTTTAAATTTGCTTTTTTAACTAACAATTCAAGCTACGTTATGAGGATGGGTTCATCAGTCTTTTTTTAGCTGTGAAATAAATAAATAAACAAATAATCAAGCCTAATCAACTTTTCTTAACAATCACTTTTCTCATATGATTTTACAAAGCCTGCTCAAATGCCTGCAGGACCTCTGCAAAAACACATATTTGCAGGATCATAAAATGGGACGTTTCTTTTTTTCTTTTTTTTTAAAAAAAACCCCTTTTGATTAGCTATACATTTGTTAAACATAAACTCATGATTCTATTAGAATCATGAGTTTATGCGTTTAACAAATGTTTCCCGCGGTATTTGAAGGCGTCACGAGAACAGGGCTGTGAGTCGATACACGCGCGCACACAAACACATCTGGTGTGAAGTGGGAAAGCCGCGCTTAGTGCTTTACTGTCACTTTCTTACTTTTACTTGTCTTGCTGATTTCCGTTTCTAACTGGGAGGGATACATTTAATTCCCCTTGAAATGGTGACAACTTTGTTTGAAGACCGGTCACCGGAGTCAGGTTTGCCGCCACTATAGAAAGAACTTGAAGCCGGGAAAAGGTGATTTTGTGTCGGGGTGTTTAAAGGGGTTTGTGAGAGACCAGGAGGATTTTATTATTATGTCCGAGTGGAGGATTTGAGATGAATTCTAAAAGAAAGTCAGCGAAACTGAAGCTCCGGCGGTCTTTCAGCGAGCAGCTGCGGAGCTCCACATCCAAAGCCTGGGATTTACTCTGGAAGGGTGTCAGAGAGCGGAGACTGGCAGGTCAGTAGCCCGCTTCAGGTCAGAACTTAGCCCGCGGTATAGGCTGGAATAGAGTGTCATCCACCGCAGCAGAGACTGAGGTGACCCCATCCTATTAATGGGAAGAGTTTTTTAATTCGTATATAATTTGTATATAATAATTATTATTGTTTTATTATTGCGTGAATCAAAGTGCACACTGATCAGAGTGACATTTAAAGAGAATTTAAGAAGAAAACATTCTTAATGTGGTAGGCTGTGAATTTGTTTTTGTGTTGGCAGATTTTTTTTTGTCTAGACACTACTGATACTGTTTATCCTAAAAATCACTCCACGTGTTCATTAAGTCTGGTCTAATATTAAAATTTAAAAAATTATTTTTTTAGTTGCTCTCATAGTTGAAGTTAGGCAGCAAACTAAAAAAAAACCCAAATTGTCTATTAAATGCCATTAACTTATAATAAATACAGTAGAAACCTTTCTACAGGAGAGTTTTCCTTTATTAGCGTCGATTTTTTTAATTACTTTCAAATGACAGTGGGGTCGTTACACCGCAAGGGGGCGCTGATAAGTAATTTCACCAGTTTTATGAAGTGAATGAGATTGAATGAAGCAATCTTTGATCTTATTTTCTGTCAAATAATTTACGTTAAGTTATTATTGTGTTCATAAGAAAAATCTCATTTGGTTTTCTCTATTTAGAGCAAAAATCTATTTTTTCTTTCATTAGTTGTAATGACTGTATTTCTGCAGGGTAACATTATTGTGCATGCTTTCTGTGCCACTTTCTTTGAGATCATAGATCACATTTATTTCCCTTTACATTATTTGCTCATACTTGGCTCAAAAAAAATCCCAAATAAACCCAAACTGAAGCAACTTTGTGACTGCATTGAAAATGTTTACACATAGGTGCTTTAACCCCTTTAAAATGCATTTGCCTTTTTCAGTGACAACACATGTGTTGCCAAGAATTATTCAGTGAAAGTGAACTTTATTTTCCAAGTAATATCACATATAGCATACATGTTAACTTTTTGAAATGTGTATGAAATTAACTCCATACGAGGAAGCCACTTAATGGCAAAAGGGATGGAAACATTTACCACGATAGGCACAGTTTTGGTATTGGTACGTTTTGGTATTTTTTGCTTCTTCTAAGACTGTGTTACATAATGTGGAAAATGTTTAATTTTTAGACTGCTCTGGGATCGATTTAAGTTAATAATTTCAAGGTCAGTTTTTGTTGCACTGGTTCTCTTAATGGTCCTGAGAGCATTGCATCAGAAGTGAACGTCAGTCATCTGTGCAGTTGCCCGAGTGTACCGCCAGGTGCAGTAAAGTGACCACAATAGCGCCTTATGCGGGGAAAACCACATGAATTACAAAACAGCTCTGTCTTCACTGGTGGATTTGAAGTGCTGTAGTCATTCAAATGGAGACCAGATGTTTTTACGTGATACATTAGAGAAGTTGTTGTTGAGTTTGCGCACAGATCTGATCCATGCTTGGCTCAGCTGTGAAGCCTGTTTAGGGACGTCACTGGTGCAGCAGCTGAGTCTGCCAGTGTCTGGATATCTGACACATTAATCTTGCATTCTTTTCCATATGCAGCATGTGATGTGTGCCATGCATCTGCTTGAGACTTGAAGCTGCTTATGTAGACACTGAACAATGAGGGGACACATGCTGCATAGAGACCAGACCCAGATGTAGATGGCTGACATATGGGAATTGATTTGAATCATTTGTGAACTCTGCGTGAAAGTTTTTTCTTTCCTCTTTTTTTTAGGGTGCTAGGTGTGGTGCAAATTTATATTTTTGGATATTTTCTTTTTTCAGTGTATATGTAGATAATGGTGCTAGTGGGGTACTCGAGATGGATTTGGCCTGTCAGCTGAGAGATGGCAGCTGTTTCACAAAGTGTGTTTGCACCTTAAATTACTAACTAACGGGCCTAGCCAAAACTTTAGTTTAACATTTTTTTTTAAATAAATTATACAGTATCTTATATTATGAAGATTAAATTTAAGGCCATTCTGCAGCAAACAAATTTAAAACCAAAGCTTTAATAAGCCTTATCAACACCTCTGAGATGAATGTGTGTTCATTACATATTCAAAGGAACAAAGTGCTGAGAGATGTGAGCTGCCAGCCTATGTAGATAAGTTTAAATCACAAACTTTTTTTTTGTTATAAGGCGACAGTCCAAGGTTATGACTTTGAGAATGAGCCTTTGTCCAAATCCTAGACAATAATTAAGCCTCTTAAACTGATTTTTTGTTGGCAAAACAGAAATATTCAAACTGAAAGTTTAGCTTTAAGTCAAATGCCTGATTTGATTTGTTTGGTTTATTTGGGAGCTTTGGAGTAAGTTGTGTTGCAGCCTTAGAAGTCAGCCGTAACAGTATTTTATTTGACATTTAGGTGTTGCAACTGAATTCTGTGGAGGAATACAAATATACAGGATTGCCTGTATTGTGCAGTAGTGTGACGCATCTATTACAGCTCTTAAAAGTGTTAAAATATTTGGTTTATTTATAAACTGAGGGTTTAGTGGTTTTCTCTGTCAATCATCACTTTAGTGAGTTGAGACGTTCTTGGTCTCTGTGTCCAGTTCTGATAGATTGTGGAGACACAGGCATCCTGGAATAAAAAATGTCGAGATACTTTGGTCTGCTTCCTTATTTCCCAAGGGTTGCCACAGCAGACAGATCTGCACGTTTGATTTGGTACAGACTTTACACGAGTAAGCCTTCTTAAAACCTCCCGTTTATCTGGGTATGGCATTGGCATTAAGGCTGTCTAAGCCAGAAATTGGGTTTTTGTGTGTCCCCCAATCTTGAACTGGGGATCATTTGCAGATTATGCCTGGTGTCTAAACCCACAAATATTCCTTCTGTACTCAGCTTTGGAGCTCAAGCTTCAAATCCACAAAACAGAATGTTTTTTTAGAATCACACCTGGCTGATGGGTGTGCTAGATATTTGTTTAAGTGTCAATAAGCAGCTTTGAGCGACCGTCCTCCTGTCGTAATTTTATCTGGACATTTTACCCCCAGCAGAAGCAAAACTTGCAAGTCAATGGTGAAATAATTGGTTTGTAGCATTTATATTGTTAAATTCACTCCCAATGATAAATATAGGCATAAAGTCTTGCTAAAAAAAAAAAAAAAAGCATCCAAGAGCTGAAGTGAGTTAAAAAGTTTAACCACCTCATCATATAGAGCTCAACTGGTCTTGCAGCATGATGATCATGCAGAGCTGAGTTCAGCAGTCAGAAATGTGGTGGCTCATGAAGTGGAAATCTTCTGTCACACTAGAGTTATTCTTAAAACTTAACCACAGAAAACATAGCCACACCAGAAGCAAGACTGCCCAGTCCATAATACATGTGTGTGCTGCTGAATAAAACCACATCAGACTAGCGTCAACTAACTCAAGATGATTCAGAATACAAGTTCCCCTTTTGTAATCACACATGGCAGAAAGTGAGTGGAAAGCAATGAAAATTTGACATGCATTAAAAGTCTGCATTATGGCTTGGGCCTAATAATGAAGTGTGATAGTGGTGCTGTATATGAACTGGACATGATTCAAACCCAATGTCACATATATCTATTTTTTTCCTTATGGGGTATATAAACAATACAAATCCACTTTGTGACATGGTAGCTATGTTGACAGAGCCTCTGTATGTTTTTGTGCATCTGTAATGTGAGTCTGGATTCCTGTTGTCATGTGGTATAGCAGTTGAGCTCTGAAACCCAGACAGTGGCGTGTTGAAACAAGTTTGATAAGGGCTGGAGTCACTGCGCTCCCTCTAAGGACAGACCACAGCCATTTCATCATGGCATGCGGCATAAAGTTAAACACAAGGACATCTCTGAGTACACAGAAGATGTCGTAGCTCTTTTACGATCACTGCTCAGGTATTTGAGCATGGACGGAGACGGTGACACCATTAATCTCATTCACTGTCATTCACAAGATTGAGTCTGTAATGTGATACGTATGATGCACTGGGTGATATACATCGTCTAGACAAAAGGGAAGAAAAATATGCAGAAATGTTTGCCCTCATTTTTTGCATCTAACACTTTAAGCCATTCTTTTACAACATGAATGAATGCAGGTGTTTGTGTGTGTAAAAAGAGAAAAAAAAAAGAGTCGTCACCCAATGAAATCATCTGAATGGTGTCGCACCATCACCTAGTGCTTTTAAAAAAGCAAGAGCCTTGTATTAAAATAGCGCCACTTGAGGGTGTGGGGAGGGCCATTAAACCCGGGAGAAGTTTATGAAAATGTGCAGAGGGCTCTGAAGTGTGCTGCTGAATTGTGGTCTTTGTGAGCTTAAGCTAGGGTGGATTATGCCAGCTAGTGAGAGGAACAGACAGGGGCTGTGTTTAACTTGGTCGCTTGCCTATTTGTGCTCTATTCACGTGTATGGCGCCATGCTCACACTAAACAGACAAGCCTGTATGCTGAGGCCGGGACAGTCACTGGGAGAGTGGCAGGGGCCTTGATTGGCACTGGGTGTGTCTGCTGGTACCAAAGCATATTTCAGGTATTAGAAGGCTGTTATTTTATGGTGTAAACTGGCTGACAGAAGTGGACTTTAAAATCATAAGAATATATGATTTGGTTTGCCATTCCAAATGGAGTAAGTTACTTGCTTTTGAAAATATTTGAGATGGGGTTTTTTTAGCTTAGAGGAGATTCATTTTTGGTTTTACTTGTAAAACTTTAAATTTAGGCTGAGTCAAAAAATCCAACCTTCTAATGCAATTTTTATGATGAGCTTTGTTTAGTTTCTGGAGGATAGGTTTGGGATATTTTCCATAAAAAATAGTCCAAATGAGATGTGTTTGCAGTACTGGAAATAATAAGTCATATGGAGTTGCCTGGATAGAGCGCAAATAAAGTGAATGCACCGAACGGTCACCTACACTGCCCATACATTGGTGCAATCTAGCAGTTTCAAAGAGCGGCTAATATCGGATCCCACTGGGATAGGACATTTACCTTTTCACAAGCTTCTAAAAGGCTTTAGGACTGCAGGGGATGTGTTGCTCTATCATTAATAAACATCAGGGAATCACAAAGAATGTGTTTAAGGGAGCATGTGATTGTTTATCTTTATTTTAATGCATTGTACATTGATTTAGCAGTTACTTTGTTACTGTCCTGGAATCTCTTACAAGAAAATGAGCTTGCGGAGTTGCATATGAATAAATAAACAAATAAATGGGGGCGAGGGGGGATTATATGCAAAAAAAAGTTGTAATAAGTTGTAGCAATTGTCCCATAAATACCTCATTTTTCCTTTTGTTCTACACAGCTTTATTTAAAGTCACAGTTTGATAGATGTCTGTTGGTCCATGGCAGAAAATGGAAAGTCATTAAGTCTTTGTGTACCAGCTACAACAGCTGCGATTATGAGGAACATGATACTAGTCAGATTGTACGAAAGTGAGACTAAACATTATTGTGTCAGGGAGATGAAGCCTTTAATTTTGATCATCAGAACTGAATAAAATACTTGCTGGAGATTGATCTTTACTTTTCAGTTTAGTAAAGTGGAATTAGGTCAATTGTGTTGCAACTCCAAGCTATTTTTCCTGTGAGTAGCTGACACTTTATAGGCAGCTTACTGAGAGCACTTCCTGTGACTGGCTGTTATGAGAGACTGTTATGTGGTGGGGGTGGGTGAGCAGAAATGATACTTGTCAAATGAAGAACAACTTCTCGATCTCATTCCCTTTCCGTAGTTTTCTCGAAAACGACACCAAGAATTTCTCGTGCAGTAAATTTGGTGCCTGTGTGACCTGCAACAGCACAAGTATTGTTCTAGCACAGGGAGGGTCTGAAAGCCACTATTTTTGTAAGCCCTCCCAAACCCCTCTTCATCCTTTCCTGCTCTCCTTACTCAGTTCATAGGCATTCCAGTGGTATTTATATTTCCCTCCAGAGCAGGGGGAAGTTGACAAGTATTCACACAGACATTGGATTCAGCTCAGAAAGGTGGGCAGTACTCCCACTGCCGGCTTGCAATTGGTTTCATTGTGGTCACATGGCCTGCAGAGACAGGCTGAAGTGTTGGCACTCCTCCCCCCATAGCCTACGCTGTGCCCTCCCTCTCTGCTCACTTTAGGCTTTTTGCGCATGTATGTGAAGTTTTCTGTTGGTCAGACCCTGTGTGGTTGAGTGTGTATCAGCCAGGGGATAGGGGCTTATTACAGTTATGTTTTGGGAGCTTACCGAGTCCACGGGCAGTGAGTGCCTCGGGAGTATGACCCCTGAGACTCAGGATATATACCTGAGAATGGACCATCACCGCAGACGCTCTGGCTACAGGTTGGGCAGGATTATTGCCAGGCAGCAACTACTCAAGAAGATTGCTGGAGGTATGAGACTTGTTAGGATAGAAGTGACAGTTCAGACAATTATTCGAGTCTTTTGGTTGTTTGGTTTTTGAGCGAATTTGTCATTTTTCCAGGATTGAGAGGAATACTGACTAAGCAAGGTGGTAGTCAAAACATGGAGTGAATAAGTTCTGCCATGTGTGTGTGTATATGAGACTGTGATGGCAGGATGATATGTTGACAAAGTAGTAAGTGTCTTGTTTTGATTGGGATAAGCTGATTGTCTTTTTCATATCAGTTTGTATCTGTATTGGTTTCTCACTGATTTCTAGATAAAAGTGGAATTCAGTGTTAACAGGATTTTAAAGACACATGTACCGGAAACAGGGTGTGCTTGTGTGTATCGCTGCAGAAGAGGGAAAAAAAACTTGACCTTTAGCCAACAGGTAGTCAAGGGTGCAGAGGTGGTAAATAATTGGTATTGACTGACTATAACAAATACAGATAGGTGATAAGCAATAGGGTCAGTTATGTAAGAAGAGCTGGGCCCACAGTGTAAACAAAATACATCAAGGAATGTCTTGACTTGACAGGTTTACAAGCACTCCATTCATTTAAAGATTGCTGCTTGTAACCAGGTGAGCCTTCAGCCTTCAGCTTCCTCCAGGGCCTCTAACCTCTTTCCTTTGTCTTTAAATACCTGGAGACTTAAATCCATTCCCCAGAGGCCAAGAAAGGGCATGCATAACAACAAAGACGACTAAATACTACGACTCCCGCTCCCTCATGCAGGTGTGAGCACTCTGCCGCTGGATCAAAGGGTGGCTGCATTTCATAACATAAGCTTCATTGCTAAGAAACTTTGGTCATCAGATGGTAACGCACAGCATAGTTCTTCTCACAGTCACAGTAACAAGAGCGTGAGTCAGGTAATGCAGCCTTACGTGGGTAATATTTTGTATCGCCGCAGAGGCAAGGGCAAAACACAAGGCTTGTTTTTGATTGTGATGATGTAAAAGATGCACAAAGGATGCTGTTGGGTGGATTTCCCAGTACTGCGTGTGTGTACGCTTGTTTTCTGGTGGAAATCTTTATAATCTGGTGTGTACTGACGTGTGGCATCATGTAACTAGACGTGTTGTTTTCAGATCACAGATGTCTAGGTTGACAGCAAACTAACAATGTGGGTCATCTATGACACGGACAGAAAACATGTATGTTTAAAGTGCAATTTAAGTTGCTTTTATTCAAGTTAAGTCATTTTAATAACAGGGTTTCTTTTTATGGGAGATCTTATTTGTCATGTTTTTGAGGAGTAGCTTGGAGCCTTTAGTTGGAACCAGTGTTTTGTCACAATTCAGCAATTTTCCAGCTGTGTGACTTTTTTTTTTAATCCTTTAAGAAGCATTTTAGTTGTTTATCACTGTTTTTTGGTTCTTTTTTTATCAGTTGTGTATGATCTTGTGCTCTCATACCAGTCTGAAATGCTGAATCTAACAGTGAAGTGGTATTTTAAAGCACTGGCTAGAGAGCCACCGAATTGATCTTTGTGTATTGGCAGTAGCTGCTGCATTCCAGCTGGTCGGCCCTGTTGACACAGCAGGTTGAAAGTGAGTGTGGGTCATGGTGATGGGCAGCATTACTCATGTATTGTTTCATTCCAAAATTCCAGGGATGGCTGTTCAATCTTAGTCACGTTTCCGATAAGATGACATTTCAAGGTATACTGAGCTATCTGCGTGTGATCCTCCTCAGTCCTTTAAGTTAAGGTATCGTCAGTTGTTACTGTCGAAATATTCTGTCTTTCCAGCTTGGAGAGTAGATGGATGTGCACGCACAGCTGTGTGAATTAAGATGAGACAAAAAAGGTATGTTGGCTGGTTGCAGATCTGAAGTGGTCTGTATATTACAGCAGGAATGCGTCGCTGTCCTTGAAAATATTTCTGAGATTTCAGAGGAGTATCCCACATGCGATTACTCTGGAGGGCTTACAGTCTGTCTGCAGCTTCTTGCCCTCTCCCTCAAATCCTCCCTACTCAACCCTTGCCTGGATTCTCAGAATTTCTGCATCTGTTTGTTACTATTCATAGGGCAGAGATACATACAGTACATCATACATTTAAACAGCCATTTGTGTCCAGGCACTGCACATGTGTTGCAAGAATGTGTTGATTTTTTGTACTGTTGTTCTTGTTTAAAAAAAGAAACGACCTTTGTTACTGACATTTGAATGATACATTTAGTCTTCTACCAAAGGTCCGTATTAGCCACATTTATTTTTGCATGCACATATGTCTTACATTAAAAAGGATGATTTTCATCTGTTTTCCTATAAACTATGCCAGACTGTCATGAAACCTGACTGTTCATCGATTGTTCATGGACTATTTTCCTCTGTGGAAGCATTCCTGTTTTATCATGGAAAACGTCTGGAAGCTTCATCTGCACTTTGGTGGAAATCCAGTTGAAAGCCACACTGCTACATTTTCTCGCTTACTGTTTTGGGTCCTTTTCCTAAGTGAGGGGCTGTTGTGTTTTGAACAAGAAGCTCCGTCCAGTGTGACCCTTCCATGGCCTTTCTTCATGCCTTATTGACCTTGGCGCAGGCAATGGGCTCCAATCTCTAGCCTGGAAAGGCCGTTAGTGCTTTCCTCCATAGCTGAGGACAAATCCTGCTCCTTTTAATATGACAGAAGTTACTGAGTGGCAGCTGTGTGCATATCGGTGAATCTGTCCATATCCAGGAAATATGCAGTGCATCTTTCTTTTGCTACCATGGCTATAAGGCTCCTACCTTAATTGTGTTGTCAGCTACATTAGTACTTATGTTGCCACACAGCACAATTCACATTAGTATCTACAGTTACCTGTTAATTATATTTAATTGGTATTTGGTCTGGTAAACACCAAGTGTTTTTTTTTTAAATCAAGGTTTCATGACAAGGTTTATATTTTCTGTAAAGTTTAAATGATTAAAAGAGATAAGTTAGTGAGGCAGAAATGTTTGAGTGGGATAATGTGTGTACTGCTTGCAGATTTTTAAGTAGTTAGCATAGAGGAGACAGGACCACTTAAGCTTTTTAAGAGGACAAGCTGCACCTTATGTTCTTCCTCTGACTGGAAGATGGTTTGAAAACTGCATTGGAAATGGGTTTGCATTGTTCTGTCTTTTGAGAAGTTGTATCAGTAGAAGGGGCTCTTCAAAGTAAGGAATCCAGTGAGACCATGCCCTGTCCCCCTCAAGGCTCCTCTGCCAAAGCACTGCATTATTCATCAGCGGTCTGCTACAACATGTGGCACGTTTGATGAACTGAGTGTGAAACAAATATAACTGCTCCTTCTTTCAAATGAAAGTATGATGATAAGTCAAGATGTAGCCTTGCACGTTGTTAACTTGGCTCCTGCATGCCTGTTTATCTTTTATTCATGAGTTTCTGGGCTGTAGCTGAGAGTGCTATGCAGATTTTGATTGCTGCCTTAAGGGGGCAGTAAATAAAACTGACAGGGAGGGAAAAGCAATTTTGACAATGTGCTTAGCTGGTTGTCTACATCCAACATTACAGTCATCACACTTTAGATAATGAAATCTATGGCTTGTACTGTTGCAGTTTGTTCTGTTGCATGATTACTAAAATCGGGTGTGTATTGGTTTAGGCATAACAATGCTATGTCCCAATCCATACCATGCTATTTCTAATTAAGTCTTAGCATTTAGTGTTTTTGCACTTTGGTGTTTTTTGCAAAAGTGAAGCTGCTTAGCTGAGGAAAAATAGAAAAATCAGGATGTAAGCAAAGAGTCTTAAAAAGACTTTAAAAAGTTCTTCCTTTTTCACATTTTAATTGGCTGCGATAGTCAAAAGCTGCTAACTGTCTATCATGTGGTGTTGCACGTATTGTATAACTTCCTGTTTACTGAAAAGTATGTTGAAAGCTGTGTAATAGTTAAACATAGTAGTTAAGATGTAGATATAGCATGTATATGAGTTTGGTCACATGCCAATGTGGTTTTTATTCTCTGTATTGCTGTGGGTGTGAACATTTGAGGACAATGTGCTGGCTGTTCTTTCCAGGGTGTGTGCAACCTAGGATGGTACTCAAAAAGGTTAAGAATTTTAGAAAATTAATGTTCCAGTTGTTATACTTTTTATTGTAAATCCTGTTTTGCCATTTACATCTACCAGAAACCAAAAAGCCCCCCCCCAAAGACTTGCTTCCTAGTGCCTGTTTAAAAGGTGTAAAGATAAATAGATTGTTAATGTTCAACATTGTTTGAACAACCCTTGTTTCAGATTTTTGTCTCCCAATCCTCCTTTGTTGAGCTGGCAAATGGAAAAAGGTCTGAATTTCAATGAAAACATCAGACGTGCACATTTTATTTCAGATATTATTCGAGTGTTAAATAATAGATCACATATACACTTGTATAACAGAGCTATTTAAACTATAGCTCTACATGGATGTTGTTGTAGATCCCACTGTTCCTGAAGTCAAAATGTACCGTGTACAGTTTGTTAGTTGTTGGAAATTTCTTGCTCTGGTGACTAACAAACAGAGGGAAAAAAACAAATGGTTAAGAATCTTGTAATACTCAGGAACTGGCTCACTCCAACCAACCTCTAACAAGTAAAGCAAAGCTCGCATTCATAAAGCTCTTTTGCAGATTCCCACTTTTTGCCTGTATTTGGCAGGGTGAGCTCACATACCCTTTGCAAGCTCCTTCTCCTGTGTGTGAATCAGTTGAGGCTGACAGCTGCCACATGTGCGGAGCTAATCATTTACTAGGTGCAGATTGAAGAAATGCCTTGGCTGCACTGTAACAGGAACACAAAGTCACATATTAACAGAAGTGCTTTGGAAAACTGCTCAGATGTTTCATATTCCACATGCCACAAAAAAATGCTCTACTGTTTTTACAGTGAATAGTAGATTTATTTTGGTTTGGTCTTGGTCAGAAAAGAGATTATATAGTCAGTGTCTTTAGGGGTCTGACCTGAAATTTCAACATTTGCTTATATATAAATGTATTTTCTATGGATGTAAAATAAAAAATATAGATAACTATGTATTGCACAGTCCAAAATAATTGGTGATTAAAACACAGTGCTCTAAGTGCCAGAGTTTAGCACTTGACTGACCTCTTGTGGTAGAAATGTGCATTACAAGTCATAGCTGGAAAAAATGACAGAAGTGTAAAGGCAGCGCACATCCAGGTCACAGACATCCAGCCGCCGTCTTTCCTCTTTATAGGCTGTTCAGCCCTGACGCCGACGAGCACAGATGAGAAGTGGTTTTACATTTTTAAGTTATTGTTCTGTGGGTAAGAGTACAAATGCTCTAATAGAGCAGAACAGTCATTTAACTCTATGGGTGGCTGGCAGTACTGGTAAGCCAAGCTGTACCTCGTCATACACAAAACTTGTGCTGACAGTATGATCCTCTGTGCTGCCACTTACAAGTCTGTTCCATGAGTACATCAAGCTCCTAAGGAAATCTTGTAGCCACTCACTTTGAAGTTGTTAATTAGGACCAGCGTCCCAAGGGATGCTCCATGCTTTTATTGTGGAGGTCCTGAGAGGGCTTTCTCACGGTATGGGGCCCTTGCTCTGACATTGGCCCTCTCTCTACCCTCTGACTCTCCCAGGCCATTCCCAGAGAAGGAGGGAACCCTGCATAGTGCCCTCTGGGAACTTTTCCAAATGAGAGGAAGGAGGACCTAATAGAGCTCTGCAGGATCTGACTTCAGAAGGGTTTCTTCGGGATGTTTTTTTCCCCTTCTATTTTTGTCTTTACTCATTACTTCACTCATAAACTATGCAGAATGTGTTAGTTTATACTAATTATCTCAAAAAGTTGATTCTGTTCATCTAGACGTAGCCTCTTCAGTGGGGGGAAACATTTCGTCACTCATCCAAGTGCAGGTTTCCCAAACCTTATAAACAGTACATTTGCATAATGACTGAAACTAGCACCACTGATGAAAAATGGGCTGTGAGGCCAGTTGCTTGATCATTAATATGCAAATTGTCACGAGCATTGATCAATGGTCATGAGAAGCATTCACAGAGAGTTGGGGAATGGCTGCAATCGCAGCATTGTAAGATTGTGAAAGATGTACCCTTAGGCCCCCTCCTTGATTCAGAGATGCTCTTTCTCTTTTCATGAAAAATGGCCTCACTGACTCCCCGCTCAAACCAGCCTTCCTCCCTCTCCAGGATGTCTACATCCTCACCATTGAAAGAGTGGCCATTGGCTGCTTAGCGCTTCTGTGTTGTGCCATCCACTAAGCCAGAGGTTGTTTGATTTCCCAGCTGTATTAATCACTGTAATTCTCCTAGCACTTAATGGCGTACACTATATTACTCTGTTTGTGCCAGGCAACTGGATCCTTGGGGTGGACCAATTTTTGGTGCAGCGTGTTTTGAGGTTTGAAAATCACAGAGAAAATGTGCCTCAGCTGTTCCGATACTCCTGACTCATAAGGGATCACTAAGGGTTTTCACTTAGGCAGCAGTTGTCCTTCTTCTCTTCTGGATCACCTGGAGCATTTTGGGATTTCCTTACCTGGATGATTGAACATGAATCAAGACATTTATACTAATTAGCATCTGATTTTTTTGATCTGTGTGGGTGCCACAACTTTAGAAACATGTGTCATAAAGGTTCCAGTCATTCTATTTTCATTACATTTCATTACTTCGTTACTGTCAAGATTTCACCTGAGCTGGCTGAGAGTTTGTCAGTAATTCTTAGCATTTAGTAATTCTTCTTCACTGGAAAACCAAATTATAGTGTTTACGTAGACTATCAAAGAGAATGGAGAATCAAGGCATGCATTTCACATAAAAGACAAGATGTATGGACTTTGAATGCGGCTGCATCAAAGACGTACTGTATAAGAACTTGTTTAGTTTGTTTGTAGGCCTAAAGTGTTACATTTAACTACATGACCACATGGGAAACTGTAGGAGCTAACTGTAACAGAGCTGGCATAAAAGATGAGGAGGAGGGAGTCAACTAGAAAAGCCCTGACAGGAATCTTGCTGAGAGAGGGAAAAGGAAAAGAAAGGGGGGAGGTAGCAGACAGCTCCAAGGAGATGTTAGTGAAGAGAAAGTGGAGCTCACCGTAAGTCTGATAGGCTTACAGACCTTACATCTGGACTGCAGGGAGCACAGATGTCCACAGGTACAATAGCTCTCTAGGATCTGTTTCAACAAGCTATGCTTCCTATATTGGCTTTAAAAAACCCCCCACAGTTTTGAAAAAGGAAAATTTATGAGAGCAGATAGGGACTCCTTGGTGCATGTTATTACTGCCCAGCCCATGTTATTAATCTTGCACTGTGTTACTTATCTGTTGATAGAGTGAGTAATTTCATCTGAAAACTAGAGCGATGATTAATCTATAAAGATCACTGTGGGTTGAGGAAATAGTCCAGGGTTTCAGGGACTTTTGCCTGCATGAAGAAGGAAATCTGCAAAAGCCAAAGCTGATACTTTTATCACAAAAGAAAGCAAATCCTTAAGAAAAGGGCCTCCGCGATGGCTTTCAGAACACTTTAACATGCGTGGGAACGTGGCTTCAGTTCAGTGTCTGGAAGTGTTTAGCTTTCGCATTGTCTCTTGGAAGTTGCTGCGGTATGTATTTCACAGAAAGCTCTACTGATTGATTTCTCCTCTATTCAGAGCTGTTGGCAGTAAAGTGGAGGTACATGGGGATCTGGAAATGACCATCCTTTCCAGAGTTTGGGGTCAGAGGTCCCTTTTGTAGTAAAAGACACTTCTGTTTAAGTGTCAGTTTGAAGCCATGTGCCAAAGTATCCTGTAGTGTGACCAAAGGGGAGGAAGCAGAACACCTGTCTGTGAAGCAGAAGTACACTTGACACTTCCCTCAGTTTTTGCTATTTGCAAAGCAACCCCAGGGATTCAACATGTGATTGTTAGAACATTTTCTCAAAACCAAGTGAATGTGAGACATTGTAACAGCCTGCCTGAAAACACTGTAGAGCTGATGGTTTGAACTTTGAAGCCTTGGCTTGCTCAGAAGCCACGTGGCCCCAGCATCATACCCAATTATTTGTCTTCTGGCTCTGACTCCCAGCCAGCAGGAATGGCTATCAGTTTACAGTTTGTGTCTGGGATCATCTGTAAATCCTCCATGGGAAGGCTGTTTGTGGCAGCACAAGAGAGTGATTTTGAAAGCTTTCCATTTTCTTTCTGACTGTTGACTTGGAACATAAACTGATATTTGCTTTTAGAAACCATTTGTAGTTATTTACTAGAGTTTAGCAATGTTTGGATTATCATGAATCGTGCCATTCCCGCATGATTTTCAAACTGGAATTTTACTGGAGTTTTTTTTTTTTTTTTTTTTAAGCCTACTGCTGACCGACACTGCACAGGAATGAGCGTATGTGAGTTAGCGTCTTGGTATTTAATTGTTGTCACTGTGCATTGTATTATCATTGCTAGCTTGTGAATGCTTAAAACGCTCTAATGGCTATTTCTAGAAAGAAAGAGAGCTGATGGGTTGTTTCCCCTGAAGATGAAAGAACCTTCTCTCTGGGTGTCCTTCAGAGGTGAAGGAGAGTGTTACCACAGCTGTGCTGCTCTTGTTTAAATTCAATACAGGACCTCAAGAGAAAAACACAGCCCAGATGACTTTTGACCCAGCAGGCTTTGGCAATGGTCAACAGCAGCAGATCCCTAGCTCACGTAGTTATGTTATTTACTCTCAAAATCAATAAGTGCTTGCTGTGAGTTTGTGTGTGCGTGTGTCTGCTGAGAAATGAAAGGTAGACTTCAGCTTTCACTGATTGAGTCATTAAAAATGCTAAGGTTTATGACTTTTAACAGACAAAGAAAAGAATTAAAGACCAAATGATGATGATAGATTAAAAGGCTGGTCTGTGGATCTAAGATTTAATTGTGAAACCTTGCACTTACACAGGTTCAGAATGCTAATGCCTCCTTGGCACCAGGTTTTTCTGGGCTCACACTGTGATTGTCCTAAAGTCTCTGTTCTTCAGGAGGCACCGAGATTTTCTTTATCCACTTTGTTACTGGAGACCTGTGGGCCAATGAAAGGATCTCTCCACAGGTCAGTGTGGACCACAGGGCAGAAGTTGGCCCAAGATTTGCACAGCTCATTTGTATTTGGGGACATTTTGCCTTGGTGTCTTAGCAACACAGCCAAAAGCTGATCATTTTAAACCTGCATCCTGTGTCGACCGCAGGATAACAGGTCCCCTGTGTGCCCCACAGGATCAGATGAAGGGGTGGAGGTCCCTGGATGATTCAACATTGGCTCTCTGTAATTACTTGGCCTGTGGAGCCATCTAGCTCATGTGCCAATCAAGAACAAAGTCAAATCTGCAAAGGTACTGTTGTTACTCAATAAGAGACAAACGAAGTCTCTTGAATTTGACTAGTATTCTTTATTTCACTATCTTGGTAGTTTATCAGTGATAATGTGAATGTTATAAACTGAAAGGCAGTTGTGATGTTAAGCAGTGGCACCTCCTGTTTTGCTGTGGCATATTGTGCTGAGGATATTGGAGTCTGAGGGACATGTAGAGCTTTGTTAATTAAGACCTTCTTTTGAAATAGGAAGGCTTTATTCCCACGGCATTAGGTGAATTGCATGGGGCAGCACACTATTAATCCACCTTGTGAATTGCAAGCATTTCCTTGAACTCTTCTGTTCTCTTCTTTTGCGCTTCCTGTTTGCTCCCCTGTACACAATTATAAGCTGTGAGACAGAAGGAATGTAAGGCTATTTTCAGCATGAAACATCAGATGTTGTGGTTTTGTAGCAGACTTGGAGAAGGGCAGTGTGTTTCCCCTGGCTGTCTGTCTAGCCTTAGCTGACTCCTCACAGTGAGTGGGTGTCTGTATGCAATTAGCATCATAAAGGAGAAGAGAGGCCTCACCTCTATGCTTCCCAGGATGACGACACCTTCTAGTGGAATCTTTTTCCATATTACTGGTTCTGTTTGTCATTCTCCAGGTGTTCCTATAGACAGTCTCAGTACTCAGTTACAGTCTGAGTCACCTGGCTGATTCATTTTGTGGCACTGAAGTATGGAGGAGGCACATTTGTGTGGGCATACACAGATAGTAAATTTAACCGTTTGTTTGAGCGTTTTAAAGTTCTGCCATGCTCTTAGTGTCTTTGCTGTTAAATGATTTATTGAGGTAACTAGAGTGGAGGTGCTCTGCCATTCTGTCTGCGCTTGAAGCTTTATACCCAGTCCTGGCCCCATTAGACCAGGAGAGGAAATGGCAGAAGTGTCACAGCGAGGCAGGCAGAGGGCAAGCGGAGTACATCTGGAATTCTACTCACATGATAGGAAATTATGGATGGTTATGATATCCTTACGTAATCGCAGAGCCATGGAAAACCCTGATCATTTTAAAGTGGCTTTATCCGCATATTAAACCAATAGATTTTCCTCATAAATCATAATTGTGGGGATTTAATCTCTTACAGTATAATGTAAAATTAGGCTATTGATGTATTGTACAGCCAATCCGGCCCCTGTGTCTTTCTGGATTTGATTTATAAAAACATTTGCTTCTTTGATTCTTTCACACGTTTAACTTTAAAAGATTTACATTGAACTCTAAGGTAAATTGAGTTGACTTTTTGCTTTTTTAAAAGTGTGTTTGTGTCTTTTTAAATTCCAAAATATATTTTATTTAAAGGTTTTTAAAAAATTCTTGTTCTTTATGCATTTATTTAATTGAAACTACCCTCTCAACATATCAGATGACTTTGAGTGTATTTGTTTTGTTTCAGACATAGAGTTGAAACAGATTGACATATATTACTGTTAGGATGATGTTAGCGCAGAGTCTTGTGAGCCGAGGGGCTCAGCATGATTCACTGCTGCTGATTGCTGACAGTTTATGTCATGGTTTTCCCAGAGTTCAGCTGCCTACGTTTTTTCCATTTCATTGACCCGCTGTAACAACATCTGGAGTCTGTAAAAACCATTCTTCCCTTTTGTTTGTTTAAGTTAAACTTTTCCCACATCACTTTTAACACTTCTTGGATGAAGTTTCGAGAAAAAAACTGTAAAAGCTGACCTCATGTAATCTGGCCAGAAAACTGACTGAGAGCAGAGAAACATCTTTTAGGAAATGGTAGGAAATTCTTAATTTTTAAATACAAAGTATTGAAATACAAGAGAGTCCAAGGATTCAGAGGCAATCTCCTCTGCTTAGATGTTTGCCAAAAATCTGCTGAGTGGGGTATAAAAGAGTTGTCGTGGGCAGAGCTGGGTAGGAGGGTCAGGCAGTAGGAGCTGAAGGGGAAGAAGACGGGGGTGAATGTTCACAAGTCTGCCACAGAAAGGGGTGGGTTGAAGGAGAGATTTAGTGTTGGGGCAGGCACATGGTAGTTGGGGGTAGACGGAAAGAGAAAGGGGAAGAAGGAGCTGTGGATCTGAGTTCCAACTGGAAGCTGTGTTCAGACAGGGAGAGAGAGCAGGAATGTGGCTCAGCGTGGGAATGAAGATGCTCTGACATGCTGAGAGACACTCTTAAGATTTGATGGATATATGAACCACTCTGGCTGTATGATGAAAACATCCCGTGAGTACATGATAATTTGTTACTGGCAGGAAACTACAGTGGTAGTTGATTTGAAGTGTTTTGGAGAGTAGGCATATTAAGACAGATGCTTCACTGACGATAATTGTTTGTACTTATTCACAATAAGACTGAATGAATGAATTTGTTCTTTTTATTTTGGATTGTTTTACAAAAGAGTATGGAAGGAAGGAGATTACTGTTTGTCATAAAGGCTCAGGACAAAACAAAATAAAAACCCGAAAAGTTTTTGCTCATGTTGTTGCCAATCAATATTTATCAAAAGTTTGGGATGAGACTGTGGGTCTACCCAGCTCATTCTGTATCCAAGCTAGGTTTTCTTTGAGCATTTTGTCACGTCATATCCATGCAATGAATTACATAACAGCTGGTTATTTTAAAAATTTATTTTTGGTAATGTTGCACAAAGACAATGGTAAAGGAAGGACGCCCTCGGTTGCCACAGATGCTTTAGTTGTGCACAGCTTTTAACATTCAGGGCTATTGTGTCACAGCCAAACTGGGTTTCATCTCTTTGTGAAACTGTAATTTTATACTGTACACAGTTTTAAAGCTGTGGGTTGTGGAGGGAAAACACAAGTTCTCATTTTTGGCATCATGCCCATCCAGCCTTTTATCCACAAGAGATTTCCTTAGAGAGAGGATGAGAGGACAGAATGTCTCAGTATCGTGTTACAGAATGCCAAACAGAGAGGAATTCCCAGCTCATGTTACTTGCTCCCAGTGGTCCAACCTGTGGCTGTGGGACACAAGAGGACCTGGCAGCGCTCTCACTATGAGCTACAGTTGAATAATACAGGCCTGATATTATCCCCCTAAGAGGGAAGGCTAGTTGCTCAGAAAACCTTTAGCTCCTGCTGATACAGGTGGGAACAGAGCAGAGTGGCTCCTGGCCGCCTACCCATGTTGACTTAACTGCTGGTTAAGGGGGTAAACAGCAGACCTTTTCTATCATCCAAGGACAGAGGGAACTGTTAATATTTATTCAGTTGCATGACCAAAGTCACTTTTTATAGATTTCTGGATGGAAAACAAGTAAAGCAGCACAGGTGAGTTCTGGATTATATCTGGAAAAACATCCAGTAGCTGCATATTCATTCTAACAATACAACTGCTGTAATTATGCAGTATAGTGTGATGAATGATGGTGTTTTATGTTTCAGTCGTATTGTGTCAGGCTCAGATAGGGCTTGGAAATAAGACTTCAGATATGTAATGGGAGAATTGTTTGTCAGCCGCTGGCGCAGTTTATGCACGATTATTCTGGATGTAATGTTTACTGTTTGTATTCTTCTTCAAATTGTGGAAAGGTTTTTAAACAATAACAACAAAAAACCCACCCTGAAACTGGTAAGAATTGTTTAATATATAGATTTAGGTAGATATAAAATCTGTGCTTCATATGTTTTATGTTAAATAATTTACCACAGAGTTACTTAGGTTTCTAATGCTTAAAAATGTGCCCGTAGAGTGGCTGATCATGGATAACAAATGATAAGGGATTGTTTGGTTATTTGTTTTTATGAAGTTTTTAAGAATTTTTGGAACTTTAAGAATTTTTGTTATAAATTAATCTTCGGATCAGTTTGTTAATTATCGTAAGATAAAAAGTAAAACAAAAAGCATTTTTCAGAACAACCAGAAGTTTAAAAACCTTAAGAAAAATGTTTGTTTTTATAGAAAACTGCAATAAACAGCAAGTAATCTTCTTCAATGAGGACAAGTAGGCCTTTTTTTTTACCATAAAAAAGCAATAATAATCATTTTTAATACCTGAATTATTT
Source organism: Oreochromis niloticus (assembly GCF_001858045.2). Classification (NCBI taxonomy): domain Eukaryota; kingdom Metazoa; phylum Chordata; class Actinopteri; order Cichliformes; family Cichlidae; genus Oreochromis; species Oreochromis niloticus. The sequence continues at coordinate 30,594,167 of NC_031979.2, forward strand.
CTCCTAACACATTCTTATAAATTCTGATGTTTATTGACTACAGTTTTACATTTCCTCTCCTAATGTAAGGCAACCTATTTACTGTAGCACTGGCGTGTCAGACAGCATGTCTTGTGTAGGCGGTAAATGTCACCCAGCTCTATTAGCATTAATGGAAAGGCGCCAATGGTCTGTTTCCTCTCCTTGTCATCAGCGGCTCTGCAGACGTCTCACTCTGCAGGTCACCGGGACCAGTTTATGATCATGACTGGAGGGATCAATTCTTTATCACAAACTCTACTTGTTTGCTTTGCTTGGACTCTATTAAAGATGCATAGAGTGCTGATAAGGATCCTTTTACCCTATTTACATTTTGTCACTGTTTGTTTCATACATGATAGTATCTCTGGATTTACCCAGATCTGCTGTCTGTCCAACCTTAAGTTTGTTGTGCGTGTTGGAAAGAGGCGCAGGCTTGGTTTTGTTTTCACTTGAAAGCCCAGTTTCTTTGTCAAAATGAAAACTAACTCATCTAATGTGATTAAATTTCACTTTTTATCTCAGACAACAACATTTTTTGTATTTCAGAAATTGAGGCGAAAGAGGCGTGTGATTGGCTGCGGGCAGCAGGATTTCCCCAGTATGCTCAGCTCTTTGAAGGTAAAACAAAAAACAAAAAAAACTCCTCCACACATTCACACATGACCAAAGGGTCAAAATGTTGGCATTAAAGGGAAGAGGTTAATAAAGTAGAACAGCAATAAAAGGCTTCTGTAAGGAACTAAAAATGGCTTTTTTTAATTTTAGATCTGTTCCTAAATAGAACAGTGTTTCTGATTGAACATGGACTTGCAAGCTGATGAGTGAATAATGGTACACAGTGTTATCTGGTCTGCCCCCAACACTGTACACAAAACCATGTATTCATGAGCTGCATAGTGCGCCTCATTTACACCACTATTCTCAGGAAGCCTTGGAGCTTGGACCGCAGTCAGATCCCTAGACACAGCAAAACAAGTGGAAAATTCAGTTGCTTTTAAAGTCTAATCTTTTCCAAGCTACGATTACTACATAAACATGTCCTCTGTGCTTAAAGACTAAAGTCATGGGAAGAACTGGGTTTTATCAGAGCTTAAGGTAGCTATACTCCCTCAGATCTCTGCGTCGTGGCCAGACTTCTGATGTGCTGTGGTGCAATATATTTGTTTTCTGACAGTTTGTAGATAGTATCTGGACTTTGGCAATGAATACAGACATTGCTGTTTGAGTGAATGATAAGTTAACATAATTTTAGTATGATATTGGGATTGTGTATTAGAAATTATCCCAGTGCTTGAAGCTTTTGCCATTTTTTAAGTCCAGAATACAGTTTATCAGAATATTTGCCCAACTTTAAAATCAGACCGAGCAACCTCTGCTTTTTATAAGAAGTCGACAACTTGACATGAATGCAGTGGAATGTTAGATTCATCCTCTTAAGTTATGTAAGAGGAAGCCCATACCCAGGGCAAGACGTAATGCTCACAAGCCTGAACGCTGTTATTTGGACAAATTCTGTCTCTGCTCATTAGCATCACATACAAAACAAGTTAATGGTCTCCCAGCTTTCAATGTAGTTCTGGAAAGAATGTGGTTTCCTCATCTCTCTTTCCATTCATCATATCCAAGAACACTGCTAAAATGTCAGGGAGGAATTTGAACACTGCTTCTTTCTCCAACTTTATTCTTTTTTCCCCCCAGACTCGCAGTTTCCCATTGACATTACTCCTGTGAAAAGAGATCATGATTTTTTGGACAAAGATCTTGTGGAACCTCTGTGCAGGTAATGCCATGTCAGATATTTATAGCTAATCTTTGAAATAAAGTTGCAAACACTGAAGTGGAGCTATGTTAAAGGCCCTGTGAAGTTTGACATGAAAGCACAACTTCCATGTAATGATGTGAAAAAAGTTTAAAAGCTAAAAGCTGCAGACACAAATCCTGTATTTATACAACTGTTATTACATAAACTCGTTGGCTATCCCCTTTGGGATCACGTCAGGAAGGGCATTCAGCTCAAAACTCTGCCAAGTCAAACATGAAGCTACCCACTGTGGGGACCCCTTGTGGCAAGCGATCAGCTGAAAGTAGCTTACTATGAAGTTTTTTTCCCACTTGGAGTTACGTTTATTATTTCATTTATTAAATCACTGCTTACAGACCTTCATCAGGTCGCACAGATATGGTGGTCCCCAAATGGACAAAATGAAAATTTTGGTTTAAAGTTGGTGTAAGCAACATGCTCTTTGCCCGCACTGGATAAAATACTTCTATATTAACCTGATGTCCTTTTTGTAGTTTGTAAGTAATCTGAGAGAGACGAGAGTTTCCAGGCTTTAGAACACTTAGCCTGGGATTGGAGACTTTGGCCAGCATAAATTAGAACAACATCAGGTGGAAGGATATGGTTGTCCAATCGTGTGTTTGACTCTTCTGAAGTCAGATGGGATCATTGACCTATTTTTAGCACTGCAAGAGGATACAGCTGTTTTTAAATTTTTTGGCCTTTTCCACATTTTATGCCTATTGCAGCTTTGTTAAATCCTTCACTTGCAAGAGCACTGATGAGACTCTTCTGTTGTTCATCTAACCCAACTATGCCTAAATACTGTATATAATTTCCTAGTTTGCCAGAGAATGACTAAAAACGTACACTAAGCGAACAACTGGTGGTTACACATAACGTTCTTGTAGGGTGAGACAACGCATATACTTTTTCAAGCCAAGATGCAAACAGCACTCGGGCTACCACTGTAACTATAGCAACCATCCCAAGAGGAAAGCAGAAGGAACGTGAGGGGTGCCTCGCACAGCTCAATATGCTGTGACTCTAAACAACCCTAAAGCAACTCATCTGAATTCCAAACTAGCCACAGGATAAATACAGCACAATTGGAAACAGTTCCACCTCTAACGTGATTGTTGTCCACGACGTCCCTCCATCTCTATGGTAACATTAGGATGGCTTTATTATCAGTTTTGCCACCACAGGCATGTGTGCAAAAATAAACAGCCGCCTTCATCTTGTGATTGAACTGAAGCAGATAGTTATTTTATGTGTGTGAGTTGCTCTCTGATCCTTCAGTAAGCAGCCTCCTTTTTTTAGTAACCACATTCAAAGCTCTTCTGGCCTGCGGAATAAAGGGCCCCCAGCTTAGAGATCCCCCTCTTCAGTGCTCCACTATCTACAGTAACAATCATGGGAACGTCTTGTTTAACTAACCCCTTCTGTAACACTGGAGAATGGTTAGAGGCCTTTTACTGACACAGAACAATACTGTCAGTCGGTTAAAAAAAGCCTGTTAGCAGTATGTGGAGCCGTTAAAGCTTGTGATTATCTTACCGCACATTTGTTTCTTTGTCTAAAGCCAACATTCAGTTTAGCGGGAGTGTGTTTTCTTATGTCGTCATTTTTTCCATCTGCAGCGGTTGGTTCATTTTCAGCTCTTAGTGCCGTTGTACAGTGTACTGTAAATTCCAGTTGGCACACCCACAAACTCCTATAAACTGTAATCACTAAGGATACGCTCAAAGCCTTAGTTTGTGATGTTTATTAGAGATACTGAAAGCATTCACTGTTTGTCTTTATAAAACTACATTAAGGAAATGTACATCAGTATTTATAAATAGATTATGATAAATGCAAAACATACAACTATATTGTCTATGCTTCATGTTAAGGACAGTCTTTCTAAATCACCATGCTAAGTTGAAGATCACATTTAAGACCTATACGTTAACACGTACAGGGGAACATTTTGAATGAATTTGATTAGGCAAAGTTGAACTAAAGTTCACCTTTGTTCAGACTGCTACAGGCAGCCCTTCAAGCCACTATCACTTAGAGAACAGAGCAACTGACAATTACCGGTGTTCATTAGGTTTAGGGTATTATTATATGGATAAATTCAGTTTCCCTCTGGGTCTGGCTGTGCATCCAAAACAGACGCTGATCAGATTAACACTTAAACAACAAACAGAAGTGGATCTTTTTCTAGTCTGCTCATCTGGTGTTGATTACTACTGGTGCTTTCTTTTGTTTGCTTGGAACAGCTTTTCATCCTATGGCTGTTTTTCTTTCAGGCGACTCCACACTTTAAATAAGTGTGCCTCTATGAAACTTGACGTGAATCTTCCAAAGAAGAAAGTAAGTGCTAAAATCTTTTTACTTTTACAGTTGTGACAAGTATAATATAACATTAAATGCATTTTGGATTTGGGGAAAACGGCATCCTCCTTGAAGAGATATATTTTTAAAACACTTTATTACTCAGTTGGTTATATATTTGTTTTTGCCACAACCATAGCCTTTTGTGTGCGACTCTCCACATACTCTGGACTGCTTTGAGCTGTTATTCTTCATTTGTAGCTCTTGATAGAAAAAAAAATCTATGAGTCTAATACCACAGTAGTTATCAGTAATTTTTAAGATGTTGAAAAGAAATGTTAATACATGCTTCAGCACAAATAGAACCTAACTTTATCTTTATATACAACTATTATTACATTCACGGTTATTACTTCTTATTTGTTCACGCATTGGAATGTAGCCTTTTCTTGGCTGGTTGCATAATGGTATTAGTCCTTTGCAAACACGTTTTCCTTTTATTGCCTGTAGCTATCCTTTGTGCTTTGTGTGATAGTACACACGTTTTAGCTTCCAGTGAAATTTTTTTCACACACACAATACAAAGAGGAAAAATATGCAAATTATCCTTTGTGGAGTGTTTCTGCATCCATTGTCTTTTTGATTATTATTATTATTATTCCAGTGAATAGTTATTTACTACTGTAGTTACTTTCATGAGACCTACATAGCAGCAGTTGCAGTTATATCTGCCAGAATAATTACTGTAAAATAATCTTTCTTTTCCCAGAGTGAAGACTCTGATGAAGACGATCTGTTTGCTATTAGTGACAAATGGACCTTTGAGTGGAGCAGCCGGCGCTGGTCCAGGTTACAGGACATTGACAGTCTGCTGGGAAATCACAGAGAGGGTGAGCTCTCCAGAGATGGTGTGCCTCTGAGAACTACCACCAGCAGCGAGAGTGTTCTGACAGACCTCAGCGAGCCAGAGGTCTCTTCTTTGCACAGCGAGAGCAGCGGAGGCAGCGGTCATCGGGGCCTCAGCACAGAGGACTCTGACTGTTCCAATCGCACCTGCTCAGACACTGCAGCAATGCCAGACTCGACTTCTCTCACAATGCCTCACATCCCCAAAGAATTTGCTCACTTCAATTCACCATCTGACAAGCACAGCAAAACAACCCGCTCTTGTGCCAAGGAGTTACTAAAGCGTATGGATACACTGAGCTCCCGAGGTAATCTGGGAAAAGGCCATAAGACGCTGGTAATCAGCTCTCCTGTGCTGCAGCAGGAGGCCCAGGTCCTGAAGAAATTGAGGTGTGAAGACATCATAAATGGAGATGGTGGAGCTCTGGAACCACCATGCAATAAAATTCTGCCATCCCACTCCAGTAGTGAGGGTAGCAGCCATTCTGGTGGCAGCACTGTCAGCACACCCAGCCTAAAAGAGCATAAGCCTCACCGTGTTGACCATAAACGCAGTGGCATGTATTTGGAGGACATGGACATCTTCTCAGGATCCCAAATGAATAAAGTTGCAGAACAAAATCGTAGAAATGAATTTTGCTCTTATGAAAACCTCGTGGTCCACATTCCCAAAGACCACAAGCCAGGAACCTTTCCCAAAGCATTGTCCATAGAGAGCCTGTCCCCAACTGGTGGTGCCTCAATTAACTGGCACACTGGCAGTATGCACCTGGACTCCCCTTTAATTTCATGCAGGAAGGAAACACGGCCTGCCACCAAGTCCTCTTCCAGAGGTAGCCGCATCAGTGTGTACGATAATGTTCCTGGCTCGCATCTGTATGCCAGCACTGGAGACCTGATAGACCTGGAGAAAGAGGATCTGTTTCCACACCTGGATGATATCTTGCTGCATGTCAATGGTCTACAACAGATAGTGGACCACTGGTCAAAAAATGTGTTACCTGGAGGCGAGGGGATAGTACAGATCGATGACGGGAAGGATGATACAGCGGGGCTTCAGTCCTCTAGTCAGATTACATTGGACTTTGAGGGAAATTCTGTCACGGAAAGCCAGATCGTGCCTAGTGATGGAGACAGAGACAAAGTATCACTTACAGAGACAGAATCTACAAGGCTCAGGGAAAGGAGGGACTCCGGAGTAGGTGCATCACTCACAAGACCTAATAGGTAAGACTGAACTGATTGAACTAAGCAGTAAGAGTATGTTAAGATGAATAAAAGTTTACTCTATTTTCTTTGCTTTTTTTCATCTCTGTTGGCATTAGGTTACGATGGCCCAGCTTTCAGATATCTAATCGTCTAAGTCACTCAAGAGCATCCCTGCAGATTACAAACCAATCAGCAGGCCAGCTGAGTTTGTTACAAAAGTTTTCACTGTTGCGTTTGACTGCAATCATGGAGAAATATTCCCTGACCAATAAACATGGCTGGGCTTGGTAAGTCTAACATATCCTCCCATCTACTTATGTTTGATTCCTATTTTCCATTTGGATTTTATTACAGTTCTTTGAACTGATAATCACTCTCAGTCGTCAGTATTCTTTATGTATGTATTTGTCCAAATCCTGATATACTGTATTGGCGTCCTTCATTGTCATTATCTTTCTTTAGTCTCAAGAGAATTTTTTAAAACATGTGCTAATGTCTCTCCTAGGTCTGTGCCAAAATTTATGAAGAGAATGAAGGTACCAGATTATAAGGATAAGATTGTGTTCGGAGTTCCTCTCATTGTGCATGTGCAGCGTTCAGGACAGCCCTTGCCCCTCGGCCTGCAGCAGGCCCTGCGGTACTTGAGGAGTCAGTGTCTTGACCAGGTCAGTGACAGCATACGATACTCTCACACTGCACATGCCTTTCATTTTCATATATGAAGTTTATGTGATATCACTGTTTTGTTTCCAGGTGGGTCTTTTTCGTAAATCAGGCGTGAAGTCTCGAATTCAAGCTCTGAGGCAGATGAATGAAAGTTCTCCAGAAAATGTGAATTATGAGGATCAGTCCGCCTATGATGTGGCTGATATGGTGAAGCAATTCTTCAGGGACTTACCTGAGCCCCTACTTACCAGCAAGCTGGGAGAGACCTTCCTCCATATTTACCAGTGTAAGTAAAGATTGCGTTTTTATCTGATATCACTTCCTCTGCAAAGCAGAAATGTTGTTTTTTTAATCCTTCTATTAACCTGTGCAGATGTACCAAAGGACCAAAGATTACAAGCTGTCCAGGCAGCCATCATGTTGATGTCTGATGAAAACCGAGAGGTACTGCAGACGCTACTCTGTTTCCTTAGTGATGTCACTTCCTCTGTGGCGGAGAACCAGATGACACCTATGAATATTGCTGTGTGCCTGGCTCCGTCCCTCTTCCATCTCAACAAAATGAAGAAGGACAATCTTTCACCAAGGTATTGTTTTCTTTTTTTCTTGTGTTACACTTAACTTGGTGTCTCTGGTTTTGGGTAACATTACCTGCCATTCTGTGTTTACAAAAATAATGATGAAGACATGCATACATTAACTCCTGCATGATTATCTTCCCCACAGCTCCATAAAGATCGCTATAAAGTGGGTTACAGATTTTACTCACCCCTCAGGGGTGCAGTAGATAACTCTCTTTCTGGGCCAGTTTTACCCCAGTTAAAGCTTAATGTTTTATGAGATCATGCTGTGTACAAACAAAGCAAAGCTCTCTAATTTAGCAAGTTGAAATTGTTGCTAAAGAGATCAAAGCGGTTTCCTGCAGAGCGGAAGAAGGGTTTATATACTGTTTCTTGTGGGGATGTTGACCTGAAGTCCCTGCTGGCCTAATAGGTTTTCTCTCCTCATATAATCTCCAGGGCCATGCATAAGAAGTATGCTACTGGTAGACCAGACCAGAAGGATCTGAATGAGAATTTAGCAGCGACACAGGGCCTCGCTCACATGATCATAGAGTGCAACCGCCTCTTTGAGGTACGAGAACCTGTGTTTATTATGCAGTAAGAATTTAAAGCCTGAATGCAGTATCTGCTCTTGTTTTTATTTGCTGTGAGCCTTACCTTATGCTTTTATGCACCCATTAGATCCCTCATGAGATGGTTACTCAGTCGCGTAATTCCTATGTGGAGGCTGATTTGCATGCACCAACAATTGACGAGCTGTGCAAGCAGTCGGAAGATGAGGACGGAACATACCAAACACTTTTGGAGGGGAGACTTCAGAACCTGCTCAAAGAGGCCCGGGAAAAATCCAAATACTGGGTGTCTTGCAGCAGCTCTGATAACACAGAGCTCTATTATAAGAAGGTTAGTTTTCTAACCTAAACCTAAACCACTATCTTTATTTCAAAGATAGTGGTACATGAAAACAATCCTTTTTGTGTCTTTGTGTGTGATCCAGGTGGGAGATGGCAACCCTTTGAGACGTTGGAAAGTGTCTGTCGAGGTGGAAGCACCGCCATCTGTGGTGTTGAACCGGGTGCTGCGAGAGCGCCACCTGTGGGATATGGACCTCCTTCAGTGGAAAGTGTGCGAGACACTGGACAGGCAAACAGAAGTGTTTCAGTATGTCCTGAGTCGCATGCCCCCTCATCCCAGCAGGGACTTTGTAGTTCTTAGGTGAGTGCTTAAGAAAACTCAACGCACCATATGTTCTCTTATTTTGGGAATAGCTCAAATTGTATTTCTTTAGATACCATAATCAGTCTCTTTCTGTGCATTCAAGGTCATGGAGGACAGACTTGCCCAAAGGTGCTTGCTCCCTGGTTTCTGTGTCTATAGAGCATGAAGACTGTCCTCCTTTAGGAGGGATAAGGGCTATAGTCCTGGAGTCTAACTACCTATTAGAGCCCTGTGGCTCAGGAAAGTCCAGACTAACTCACATCTGCAGAGTGGACATGAAGTAAGTCCTACAATGAGCTTTTACACAAGATTCTTTTAGAAAGTGCTACAAAGAAAAGTTGTTCTCTTATGGTTTGAGCTGCATTTCTAAATATTTTGCGATGTATGCTATAGTATATTGAATATAGTGTTTTGATTTCAGGGGAAGGACTCCAGACTGGTACAACAAAGCCTTTGGCCACCTTTGTGCTGCAGAAGCTGCCCGAATCCGCAACTCCTTTCAGCCACTAATCACAGACGGCCCAGAGACCAAAATCTGACATTCTTTGCTGCTTGTGTCTGCTCAGCCTTGAGATCAACATTGAGCCTTTGAGTCATTGCTAACAGCCACAAAAAGCAGAGACAGGACTCCAGAACGAAAGCACAGTTTATTGTTTGTTTGTCTGAATGCAAAATGCTCTGAAAATAACTTATGGCTCCTCTGTAATTGCACAATTTTAAAAGAGGACATCTTATAGGTGCTGAGCATAATTCTTCATTGGGAAATTAATTATCCTGCCAATATCATTGACATTTATGACTATTTTATTTACCTTCATGTTTCTAAAACTGTATGTTATAATAATTATCTTTAATAATATTATTGTATTATTGTTTCTACAATGTCTAGGACATTCAAGCTCTGAAATGCTTCTGGGAAGCATATATTTGTTTGTTTCAGATTTAAAGCTATAATTATTTAGATGTACACTCAAGTGTATATATGTGTGTCTGTGTGTGTGTGTGAATATACTGTAAATTAAATAGAATGTATATTTTGTATATATGTGTGTGTGTATATATATACATATATATATATATATATGAAGGGGTAATGAGTACATATGTTAATTTTCCATATATTAATTCATTTTTCTGTGTGAACCGTTCTGTCAAACACATGGTACAAAATTGTAAGCTGGTTTTACTTTGCTCCTTTATTGCCATTTTGAAATGGGTGTAACTGTAATAAACATTGACCTTCAGTGGTTGTGAAGAAGGTGACTTAAGGTTTGACTTGATCATACCTGCTTTAGGGTACTGGATTGTGCAGTCAGGTACAAAAATGTCTTTTTTTTAAAATAAAACCATGAAAATGATGAAATGCCTTGTGTGCTGATTTCTAATTGTATTGTCTGCTTCTAAAAAGAAGTAAAAATTTAAACAGTATTTTTGGGAGTATGTAAATTCGATTAATCGTCAAAAGAAGCTAAGAACTTGTTACAGATGTTTAGGAGGTGTCAGAAATTCTCATTTAAAAATACTTAAATATTTTTAAATACAAAAGTTCATACACCGAGCAAGGAAACACACTTCACTCTGATTTGGAATGAGAGGGACCTCTGCTGGCTTTTTACAAAAATCATGCGACTCGAAATAGTTCACAGAGGATGACTTATCTGAAATTGATTGCTTTTATAATGCCACCTCAGTGGTTGAAAAAGCTAATAAAGACTGTTTTATTATTCTCTGGCTTTTTCCCCCCAAACTATATGGTAACTTGCAAATGTACTGTTTATAAGATTGGGGAAACCTGCAGTCAGCTGAGACTGAAGAAGTCACTTGTATGAGTGACGAGATTTACTTACCTGAATGATTGAGAATGCATCAAGACATATATGGTAACTTGGGTTAAACTGGGAAAACTGTCAGTTTCTGCCACTAGATGGCTCCTCTATTTTCAGATTGATGATCTTTACAGTGGCAGCTTTTCTTTTTCCTCTTAATGATCTTGCCATGGGTACATTTATTTATTTTAGCACGTTGAGAACATATCACCATACATATACAATACATTTTTGATGGCAGTCTAGGTTTTTGTATGCCATTTATGTACACGCTGTTGGTGTGTGTAGACCAAGCCTCCTTCACTGATCTCAGTTCAACACTAGCGGTGTTTGTTTCTCAGTTACAATGATTCAGTGACGCGTTGATAGGCAGAGACAAAACATTAGAAAAAATAAAACAGAATATATTTATGCCTTATACAATGCAGTCTACAAACTAAGCCATTATGCAAAGATATAGCATGAGAAAAATAGAACACGAGAAATATGTGAGTAAAAAACAATGTCATTCAACAAACTTCTACATTTCATTCGCAGGTGAACTGTCAAATATTACAATGTCTATCATTTTCGGTGGTTTATCACAAAATACATCAAAATTACACAATGGTAGTCATGATAGGCACAGCAGTAAAAACTGACACGACTCTTTTGAAGCCATGCTGACACAGATCTGCTTAATGAGCTCTTGAAATGCACGCTCAGCTTCCGACTGTCAGAAAGGAAGATTGACAGAATTGTCCCAAGCTGTCAGTGCCAGCCTGTTTTATATAAATGCTGGAAACTGATTTTTTGATTATTATCTTTTTTAAAAAAAACAAACAAACAACCAAACAAACAAAGCATATGTTTGTGCACAGAAACGTTCTCTAAAATGTATATATATGTATGGGATTACATCTATCCAGATTTGTCTTTCTTTTATAGCAAACAAATAAGTGGAATATGCCCTAACAGTGTATCTTTTAGTCATTACTCTGTGAGAAATAAGGGCATGTAAAAGATATTGGAGAAGTCAGCCCTCTTAATTGTCTCATAAAACATTTAAGGTGGGGGGAGTGGCAGAAATGCTGCATAGTATAATTACACTGTCCATTTGAATGTGTGTCCACAAGACGACTGCTCCCTAATTCAGTAGGAAAGTTAAGAGAAACCCTGTCTCAGTATTAGTATTCATCCTAATGTAATTAAATTTATATTGCCTTGCATAAAAGACTATCCAAGGTCACATTTGTCCTTCATGAGATATGCCACACCTGGCGCTCTATAACGAAACTACCATACGTTTTTGTGAGAAAGATAATAATAATTGTCAGCTACAATACAGACATTTACAAGTGTACATGTGCAGTGTCTGATTAACCTTTCACGAACATGTAAATAAAAGCAACAGTGAGTTATTTGGTAGGCCTAATTCTCGTTTTTGATAGGAGTACAGGTATCTTTAGCAAGCTGGCATATGGTCAGGTATTATATTCAGGTGTACCAACTCATCACTGAATACAGTAAATACAGTTTGGTGCACCAACAGTGGAAGTCATCTGTAATATTAGGCTATGGCTCTGCTTTTAATGCGAACATTTCCACCACATGCGGTTTTCTTTTCTTTTTATCCGTCCATTTCTATTTTACTCAGTGTTCATTTCATATTATTTTACTATAATTGTTTTGATTTTCCAATTAGAACATTTCTCATACCTAAATTACTAAATTAGCATGAGATAAATCTCTAATCTTCACCGGTAAAATCTAATCTTGACTTAAGGGAATGAGAAACCTGTTGAAATTCATTAGCCATCAGGATAACACGGTCTATTTTTTTACTGTCTACATTAAGTGTCTGTCTAAAGTTATTGAAGCCAGCCGGTCTTGGCTGCTCCAGCCCACGCCGCGGAGAACGTGGCGAAGCGACAAGTCTCCGGTATCTCAGCCACCGCAGGCGTAGTAAGCGGGACGGCAGGTAGGGGGCGGCAACATGGCGGTGACGGCAGCACAGCCACTGAACGGCGCACATCCGTGAGAGCGGCACAATCACGCACAGCTTTGTGTGTTCATCGCAGGTCTGTCAGCTCGGTAAACTGCCCGGCATCGATTTCACACCGGACATACTGACCAGAACTCCTCAGAGTGGATTTCACTGACAGAGAGTGATTTCTTTTTTGGTGTTTTGCTTTTTTTTGTTTTTGTTTTTTTTTCTCGAGTGTTTATTTCATTTTTTTTTTCGTGATGCTCCAGAACAGTGATTAAGTATATTGCAGAGAGAAAGCGTAACAGCTCCTGAAAGCTCCCGGTTTGGCTGGAAATGACAAGCGGTAGACCGGTGACAATGCCGGGCTCGCTGTCGCTCTCGGACCGACAACCTCCTCCAGGTCACGGGCAACACGCGGCTGCAGTCTCCGCTGCGGCCGGTGAGACAGTGATGATGTCCGGATCAGGTTCAGTGGTCCTCCCGGCTGGGATTATGAATCCATCGGTTCCTATCCGGAATATCAAGATGAAATTTGCCGTTCTTACCGGACTGATCCAGGCTGGAGAGGTTAGCAACCGGGATATTGTTGAAACGGTGCTGAATCTGGTAAGTAAACATTTTTCCTATCACTTTGTGACTGGACATTACTGCACAAACCCCAAATCATCACTGGTGTTCAGTGGCAACTAATAGAATATAACGTTCACATGTAACAAAATAATATTTATTTATTTATTTTTTACATCGAGGGAGTGGAAATAATAATTACATTATTTACAGCAGTAATATGAGCAGCTGCCCCAGGATATGGGATAGTATACAGCAGTGAACACTTAAAAGTCACACATGTACACATAAGGAAGGAGGAGGTGGTAAGAACACAAAGCCATAGCTCAAGTTTTCTAAAAAGTCCCACAAAGTCCCAGCTTCCCTTGTGTTTTCCTGTAAATCAAGCAGAGTCATTGCAGGTGAAGTGCATCACTTGCTGGGATTTAAAGGGCAATGTCAAGTGGTATTCATGTTAAAGTAAAATATGAGCCCATGCAGGAAGGCAATTGCTTCTTCTAAGTGTGGGAAAATTTAAGGGATACACCTGGCAACTGTTGGGGAGCTATTTCCACGGAGCCCAGACTTACTATAGCCCTGCTTTGTGATGTGATCAGTGTAGCTCCCCAGCAGCGTGTTAAAGAGATATATTCTACACTTAATTAAAATGTGGTATCTTGTGGTAGTATGATAGTCACCACCCTCTCCCCATATACATTTACTGTTACCTCTAGAGTATTTTGTTTCACTGCTGCTTCTAAAAAGTAAGAATGAATGATTTCAGCACAATGTGTTTGAGAATTTGAACCCATATATGACCAGGCTAACCAAGTAGACCAGTTTGCTGTCCTGGTGTATAAATAGACTGTGTAGGCAGTTAATACCTTTTTGCTTTGACCATCTGCAGGAGTACTGCACAGCCTGTTTGCAGTAGTTTGCCTCTCCTTGTTAGCACACTAGAGATTAATTACGACCTGTTCTGGCACAACAGAGATCCACTTTGTGGAGCAGGACAAATTGTAGCCTTTGGCATGTTCAGGCATGAGAAAAGTACTGCAATAGCTGGAGTCTCTGACACCTTGCCCCCTCACACTTTGCAGCGCTTTTTTCACAGGAAATGTGCACACCAGACACGGAATAACACTGCAGCCTCTTGCTTTATTCTCTTGACCTACTGAATACAAAGTGTTAATGTCACAGCTTTCATTTTCTCCCTGTGCTCATTTAGTTTCAGTTATTTGTAGGGCTGGGCGATATGGCCTAAAATCAATATCACGATAAATTGAGCAGTTAACCTCGATAACGATAAATGGACGATAACCACCCCAAGTGCCAAAAAAACAAACGTTGAAACAAACGAATCACATGGTTGTGCTGCAGGTGGTGGAAGAGGTTGGTTGTGTTACCTTGACTTGACGCAACAGTCTTTTTGCAGAGTTTACATTTAACAATTTTTTGATCAATATCATCCTTGTTGAATCCAAAATGTTGCCAAACGATTGATGATGCATTTTTTTGTTAACAAGCGTCTCCTCTTCCTCCTCCACCAGCTCTACCTCTGTCGCTGCTGCTTCAACATTTAAATCATCCTCCATTTGTTCACCCGTGTCTCGTCTTGTTACAGGTAGCAGTGTTGCCAACTCCTCAGTAAGGAAAATCGCTATTGGCTGTCCTAAAAGTCGCCAGAAGTCGCTAAATGACATCATCGCCTAATTTGCATAATTGGTCATGCTAATATAATTGTAACCTACGTTGTTGGAGAGAGAAATAACATTGTGGAAGAGACATAAAGTGATTAAAAAACGTCCTAAATGCATTTAGAATTTATTTAGAACTACAAATTAAATTTATTTTAGCAATTATTGTTTTTTTTAAAGTCAGAATTCCAACCCTGCTCCTTTATCCGGGCTTGGACCGGCAAAAAAGACCCGAAATAGGCACTCTGGTGGAGTTACTTTGTGTGTGTGTTTATAAGTAGTTTTAAACCTCGTGATCCACAAAACAGCATAACAGTAAAAGAAGAACTGACTGCGTTACAGTCAGTGCGGGAGCGGCGGCTTCGCTCATGCGCGATTCATTTGCAGTTCGGACGCATAGGTGTGAACATCGTCTGCCCTGATAGCAGCTGGGGGAGGACTATCCTCCGCCTGTGAGCGCTTTGGTACGGGCGAGGTGCGGCAGCACCCGCTGCTTGTTGAGAGTAAAAGCGATACCCACTTTCACGTCAAAAAGTCGTCATAAATAAATCTCCAATAACACCAGAAAAAGTCGCCAGATTTGTCGCTAGTCGCTTTTTAGAAAAAAAAAGTCGCTAAGGGGGTCTGAAAACTGGGTAAATATAGCGACAAAGTCGCTAAGTTGGCAACACTGACAGGTAGTAGAGTCATGTGACTCCACCCCGTCAAGTCTGTAACGTAGCACAGCGTCTTAAAGGGACATGAACATCGCCAACCTGCACATGCCTTTTCTTTTTTTTTTAAATACCGAATTTACCGACATGGGCAAAATGACGTCGATGAGAGTCATAAATTTCGGTAACGATAAATTTTTGATATATCGCCCAGCCCTAGTTATTTGTAATGTAATGTAAGATGCATTTTTATCAAATCATTTTCCAGCCTCATCTGTTCTCAATTCTTTTGAATGATGAATTTAATTAACTGGGGTAATTAGTGGTCTGCTCTGGTTAGGCATTTTGGATATCAGTCAGTTTGATCCTGGTTGATTTTTTAAAGCACAATCAAAATAATATCCCTGCAAACACACAAAAAAAGACATAAACTTAGACTGTAATTGTTGTTCTGTCTCCCTGTTTATATATAATATGTCCAAAAAGTGTGTATGGATCTCACTAGTCAGGGAAAATGGTGAAAACATTTATATTTATCCTTACAAGATCAGGCTGTTTTTTTTTGAGTGTACAGTATTTGGGCATTCTGAGGAATCCTTAAGTTTGCCTCACGGGATCCAGCTGTAGAGTAATAAAATATTAATGTTTTTCTCATTCTCTAAGGAAACTGTTCAGAAAATTGTGGTTTAAGGATACTGGCTCGAACATCTGTCATGTAAACATTTCATTCTGTTTTCTCCTGCAGATGTGCAGTTTATGACCATTTTTTGGAACCTGTCTGTCTGATGAGTTTCTCCAAGTTAATAATTAGCACCAAGAATAAATAATTTAACGATTCTCTGGCTGAAGAAAGTCAGGTATGCTAATGGATCATACATTGAAGACTGGTACTCAAACAAGATACCCTGACCTATGGATACAGACTTCCAAGCACATAATTATCGTGACCCTGACACTATGGCTTCCCATGTAGTGACAATAACTAGTTGATATTAACACCAAAGGATGACACTGTCATGTCAGGTCAGAGTTATCACAAGGCTTACTTAGGACTTATTAAAATGATACTCTACCCATCCCATTAGATCAAACTCTCACTATTTCTGGGCTTGAAAGGAAGGTTTTAAAAGTGGGAGACTTCTGCTGAGTTGAGGCTAATGCCAGTTATGTTGAGTTTAATAGTTATACATTTTCATGTTGGGAAAAAGTTTTAAAGCTAAATTCAAACTTGTTTAAAAATTGCTGTAAAATCACCCAGTTATCCACTATGTTTGTATGCTCATTCTGCTCCATGATAGAGAGGCTGGTATTGTTTTCAGCTTGTGAATCTGTGTGTCTGTAGGGGTGTGTGTGTGTGTATGTCATGGAGATACTGTCATGGGAACTAAGTCAGCAGCTGAGTGCTTTGGCAGGTGTTTATGCATCTGTTTATGGACAGATTGTGTTCATGTGATGGCAGTGACTGTGTATAGTTAAGCTCAAAATGAAGGGCAGGTTGAAAATGGATTTGGCTACAAAGTATTAATGTAATGTAGTAATGACTACAGAGTACTTGTGGACTGGAACATTGACATGTTGATAGACACTGACATTTTGATAAAGGATTTTTGTTACAACGGCATGTATTAAAGGAGCAAGGAGGCAAGATGGAAGAACTAATTTAGTATGATTCTATAGTATTGGTGCTGCTGTCACAGGTAAACAAATTTGTGTAGATGCTAATTTTATTTGGTCAGAACCACATTTTTTAAAGAAAAAGAAACTGCTAACGTGGGGTGGTGATGCGTAAAATAATTTATTAATGCCTCACCTTGTTGGCCAGTGGTCTATAAAGGGGTTGTGAAAGCTTACATTAGTTGTCAAAAATAAGAGTTAAATAATAAATTTCTTGAAAATTCTTGCCTGTACAGTGTTCCCTTAAGGCCACACTAAGGTCTGTTACTGAGTCCTCGCAAGTATGACTTGTCTTGACTGTCTTGCCAGCTTAGGTAGAAATGGCACTAACATTCTTAAAAGAGAAATTGAAGGCAAGCTTTTTGTACACTCGCCAGCCAGTTTATTAGATACAGAGTTGGACCCCCTTCTGCCTACATAACTGCCTTAATTCGCTGTGAAGTAGGCACCAGGAGACGGGTACACTGTGTTCATGAAAGGATGGAAATTGTCAGTGACACTCGGGGTGCCTGTGGTACTTAAACAATGCTCAGTTGGTACTAAGGGGTCCAGAATTGTCAAGAAAATCCCCCTTATACCATTAAACATATGTCTTTAATCTGAATGTTGCAGCAGGCTCATAAGATCAGGCAGCATTTTTCCAATCTTCTGTTGTCCACTGTTGGTGAGCCACAGTGTATTATAACCTGTTTCCTGTTCTTAGCTGACAGGAGTGACACCCGCTGTGGTGTTTTGGTGATGTAGCCCATCTGCTTCAAGGTTTGATGTTCAATTGAATTGAATTGAACTGTGTATTCAGAAGCGCTCTTCTGTAAACCTTTGAGTTACTATTGCCTTCTTATCAGCTCAAAGCAGTATGGCCATCTGTGATTCTGACCTCTAATATTAACAAATGTTTTTTGTCTTTTCTGGACCATTCTCTGTAAACCATTGTGATGCTCACCATGAAATTCAGCATGATTAGACCATATCTATATATCTAAATGCACTGCATTGCTACTACGTGTTTGGCTGATAAGATATTTGGATTATGAACAACTGAATTGGTGTACCTAATTAATTGGCAAGTAAGTTTATACCCTTGATGTTTTGGTGATTACACGGTCAACATACAAATGAGTTATTTTCATGAGCTTAATTGCAAATGCTGCTAGAATTATCCTAATGACAAGTGCAGTGATGCATATTGGACTATGGTTGATTGATTATTTCAGATTACAAAATACTCTAGAGCTCAGTTTAACTGACTATGAACCATCTTTGTTTTATCTTTAATTCATAGTGAAAGCCAAATTAGTCAAGATGCTGCCATATTGAATAAAGGTGAAGAAACTGGAGAGTTGACATACTTAAACAACGAGTGCTTTGCACCAGAAGGCTCTGGAGCTTAAACATTTGTCTGCACTAAATTGGTATTTGTAATTTTAAAACTGGTTTTCTTTGTGATGTGTTTGCTGATGTCGACAGCAGTCAACAAGGGGTAAACACTGCAGTTATGTAGTGCAGCTTGTCTCCTCAAAATGAAGTTTTTGTGTTACTAAATTGTTTACAGAGTGAAATAATTGCTATCTAGAATTTTGGGCTTTTCATTTTTGTGGGAATGAGGCACTTTTTGTACCTGGCCAGAGTGTGACGACCGAAGGGCTTGGCTGTTTTCCATATGACCAGTGTCTCTCTTCCAGGTAATTGGTGGGTTAAGGTGACCCAATTTAGGATGCAGCACACATGAGCAGATGGGACTCAGGGTTCCATCAATCAGCCCATCCAGAATTTTTTGAGGGCCTCTTTTTCTTGTCCTCTCCTCTCCCTCTGTCAGCCAGCTGAAAGCGCACTCAGACATTGCATGGACACTGATGTGCTGACAACAATTGATAGTAGTCTTTGGTTCCATTTTTTAGTTAATTTAACTATTTAACAGCATCCTACAACTATGTGTCAGCTCCATCTTTTTGTCACATACTTTGAGTTGGATTGTGACAAACGGGGGCTTGTCCAAGAGTTCGAAAACCCACTTGTAAGATTAAAGTTTTTGGTCTGCTAAATGCTTAGCTGAGCTGAAATGCTTCTTTAGTACAGTCAGAAGTAGTTTTAGTATTTAGTATCATGAACAACACAACACAAGATGGTGTTAGTTTCAATCGGTTACTTTAATTAACTTTGAGTGACTTCAGATTGATGTTAGAAGATTAGTCCCCATTTCTTTTGGCCTCAAACCAAATGTCTTTGTCTTATTGCATGAATCTAGCCATGCATTTATCAGTGTGACAGCTCTCTTAAAGTCTTGCCACAGCATTTATAATTGTACTGTCATGAACTTCAGCATTTAACATGTTAACTGAGGCTTTTAGAGTCTCAGATTATGTGCTTGGGTTTTTTGCTGTTTCTCTGAGCATTTCACAGTCTGACCTTGGGGTGAATTTGCTGTGATGTCCACTCATGGGAAGACTGTGTTAACACACCTGACTTCTCCAGACCAGCAAACTCCCAAAGCTTCTGATTTTTATAGAGGTGGTTACATTTGCTGAGGATCAGTTAATCAAGTGCATTTGATTAGCAGCCCCTGGCTGCTTCCAACCCTCTTAATTCCTCTGGAAGCAGTGAACCTAATTTTTAACAGAATTGCATAGAATCCTGTGAAAACTTTCTTTTTTACACGACTGTGTCGTGACTAAGCCGAGGGGAACCTGTGTCCCATCTGTGATAGAGTTACAAGGCATGAATGTACCTTAAAATAAAAGGCAAAGCGTAGGGCAGTTTTAGGAGAATCAAGGAGCGACATTGTTTGAAGTTGATCTTTCTCACATGATGTCACAGTTTCACTACTGGAAATACTTTGTGTCTGATCCAGGAGGCAGGGCACATGGCATCCACTTGCTTGCAGTGAATTCTCCAGACATTGTAATAGGGAGCTGGCAAGTTAAAGACCATTTCATGTCTGATCCAAAGACTCAGACTTCTGCATTCTATCATACAGATCCAAGTTCAGGGCTGTACTGTACGTGTGAAAACCTCTTGTAGGAGTCCTAATTGGTTACTTATAGCTGTTCTGTCCACAGTCCAAACATTTAGCCGTAATGAATACTTTAAATTTCTAATAGTTGTAGATGTGGGCAACATTCAGCAGTGGCCAGGGTGATGTCCCGATCATCCATCCAGAGTGTTTTTGCTCTCTGCCAGCTGAACTCTTAAATAGGCTTAAGCCCCACAAATGTAATGAAATATACAGAACATAATGAGAATGTTCTGTATATTTCATCTAAGTGATTGATCGAACAGCTTGGAGCAGCACCAGTCTGACACGTTCTTTGAGCATTGTTTCACTATAAATGTTAACAAGTTAATTGAATAAGAGTTAAATAGCTTTCCCCCCACCTGACCCTAAAACAAAATCTTGTTTGTGCAATAGAGTAATTGAATGAGCAAAACACTGAGATGGTACTGTTTTGTGCCACCATCCCTTATCAGACCTAATTAAAGAGAGATGTCATTAATCTTTCATGTATAGCCAGCCTCAAATGAAAGCTGTAATTAAGATAATGTAGTATAAAACAGGTTGTGGAGTTCTGCCTTCAAGGTTGATGTAATTCCGTAGGAATTAAATGGTGTAACAAAGGCGAGCTTGAACCCTGCGATTTTTACCTTGGGATAGCTTGTCTTTTGTGCATTGCTGTATATTAGTTGTGTCAGTATAATAAGATCTCTTAATTTCAAAGACTCCAAAGGTGCTCAGCTGTGTGAGGGGGCAGTAGTGCTCATCTTTCTGCGATATTACTGCTGTTGTAAAGGTATATTTGGCTCACGTTTTCTCTAGTTATTGAGACCTTGGTAGATTCTGGTTCTGTTCTGCAAATAATGATCTTTGTTTCTTCTTTTATACTGATTGTTGATTTTCACTGTAAAAAAAGGCATATTTTACTTTCTTTCAATGTCACGGAAGTAAAAAACTAAAGGTGGACCCTTTTTACAATATGTAAATCACAGCAAAAACAGAAAAGGAAGACTTTCAATCTCCTTCTGTTCTGTGAAGGCGGGAGAAGCTGGAAATGTTAAAGTGCATGTGTTATAATTTAAAGCCAACATGTAAGCAACCAAGTAAACAGACAAACAAAAAAACAGGGAATCAGACAATTTAAACTAAAGCTCACTTGCCATCAAGAGACATTCAATATATATGAAAATTAATAATGGATGAAAGACAAGCGCCGAGACTTGTATGTGGTCTAAGCAGCTTTCAGTTATTATTGGCCTACACTGTAAGTGTCCCTCTGCTGCTGTTGAGTCAGTTTCACACTTTGATCAATCTTGGATCAATATGACCTCTGGGCCCTTCTGCAGTTCTACAGATACTTTTTTTTGTTTTTTGAAAAATTATATTGGCTTCATGACTCTTTTATGTCTTTAGTGCAGACTCACTGCATGCATATATGGAATAACTATTTAATACGACGAGAGATGAGAGCCGTGGATTTATACATGCATTCTCAATTTAATGGCATAACACAGAACAGGAACACATTTAATTTTTTTGATTGTGATGTGGCCGTTGCTGTTTTAAATATCATAACAAGAGACTTAATGTAGCGTTAATCTGAAACATGTTTTGCTAACACTCTTCTGTAGCTGTGTGGTGCACTGACCTCTGTGTAGAGCAGGGTAATGAAAGATAATTTACCTACGTGGCTCAATTAGGAATTGCATTAATGCTCTTAATGTACCTGGGACAAAAGCAGTGGGCTTCATGCTCTTTATAATGAGAGATTTAACATTCACCAGGAATAGCAGTGTTTACCTTTATGAATTCTTCACTGAGCCTTTTCACTTTGAACCACATGTATTGGAGGGGACTACAGTATGCTAAAATTGTCCTTCCCTTCTAAAGTTTATTCTCTACTAAGCCATCCAATTTCTGCCAACAGCAGTCTCCTCTGATCTACTCCATGATAATCTTCTTAGGATCTAAGGGAAAATAGAAATTCTTATTCTGTTCAAAGCTGTTTATTTAAAAGTAATTTACCTGAACTGTTGATTGATTCAGCCAGAATGCTGATATGCATTTTCTTGTCCTCAACCAAGAACAAAGCTAAGAAAGCATTCAGCGTTTTTGCTGTTGAGGCACAGCTCCATTGTTGTATCTAATTTTCAGGAGGTCTCTGCAGGTTGTCAAGTATCCTTGTGGTCCTGATTTATCATATTTTTATTGAATTGCATATTAAAATTAGAAATTCAGGGACATTGAAGTTTTAAAATTCTGGACTATGATTAAAATATAGTTAATCATAATAACATTTATTTTAATACAATAAGTTAATAATAATAATAATAATAATAATAATAATAATAATAAGCCTATATCATGATAAGGTACATTTTTAAACTTATTTACACAGTACATGTAAATCCAAGCTACGCTATATGGACAAAAGTACGGGGCCACCTACACATTGCACCTACAACAGCTTCTCAGCCATGGAAACCAATGCCGAGCTGCTCCATGCACAGTTTTTGTGCTCATGCTAATGCCAAAGGAGGCTTGGAATTCAGAGCATTGGTGACTTTTATGCACTATGCACCTCAGCGCTCAGTCACTCCGCTCTGTAACATTACAGTGTCTGCCACTTCATAGCTGACTTCCACTTTCCAATAATACCACTTACAATTGATCATAGAATTTCTAGGATGGAAGAAATTTGACAATCTGACTTGTTGCAGTGGTGGCATCATATTACAGTACTATGGTTAAATTCAGTGTGCTCTTTAAAACGACCCAAACTATGTGGTTGATTTTAACACATCTGTGCCAGTGGGACTAAATCAGAATCAGAATACTTTAATAATCCCTAAGGACAACAGGTTTAATACATTGTGTGGCACAATACTTTTGTCCATCTTCTGTATTTTCAAATGACATTCGCTCTGTCATCTTGAACAACCAAAACTGTTCTTGCAGAAGTTACTGTACACCCCTTTACATGGTGTTTATGCATGCTATAAAGCTCCAATTTCCAGATTCCCAGACTTGCAACCCATCTGCAAGTGACATCATTGGTACATATTTTACATTCAGTTTCTCACACGGCCAGATTTTAAAAGATAACTATGGGTCATGTGATAACTGCAGAGATGACTTATTGATTTGATTTCAGGAGGACAGTCTCCTAAACGCACTGTTGGGGAGAAGAGTGAGAAAAGCTAATGTACTGCTTCAGCTATTCAGAGCTGATACGTGTTAAGAAATCAATTTTTTGACCAACATTAACATGTAAAGCAGCTTTGACAACAGTGGGAATGCCGCTGGGTATAGACCCTTTGTGGTTTTATTGTGTGGTCAAACTACTTTGCAGAGAATCAAGTTGTGCTTCACAGTATGACCTACAAATTAGAGCCTGGCCAATGCATCTGTTGGAATCAGCATAAACTCCAAAAGCAGGACTAGTCAGACTCAAGTTTGGAAGATTTTATTGATATGTTAAAAATGCCCTGAAAGGTTGAAAGCTTGAAACATTCGTCTAAGTACTATTTTCTTCTCTACTGCAGAACTCCAGAGTTTATTAACACCCACGTGAGCATATGTGCATCCAATAAACTGAGGCTCTATTGTGGATTTGTGTGGTCAGGGGACATTAGAATGAAGCTTGTTTTAAGTTTGTATTAAAATGATTTTCCTGCAGTTTTCTAAACAATATTATGTGTTTCTTTTGTATGTATTTGTATCATTTATTTGTGTATTTAAGAATTTTCAATAATACTAATAACATTAATAATTCTAATGTAAATGGTCCATGCAAGACTCAAGTGGAAAATGCAATGCAACTCCATAGTTAAGAACCAAATAAAAAAATAACCTAAAAATTAAAAATCGAAAGAACAAAATGAGCTAAGCAAAATAAATATACATAAAAAAGTTTGAAAAAAATGTAGAAGAAAGCCTGATGATATCATGAAGTCTTTAATAGTGATTTAAAACAAGATGCTGATGAAGCAGACAGGACCTTCCACCAACAAGGCAGCATCTTATTTAGATTTCAAATCTTCTTTTTCTTGTTTTTTCTCTTGGTTGAGTTACATAAAAGTATTTCGAAGAGCACATCTCGAGTCTTCTTTCAAAGGATATGTGATTGTGGTTGTGCTGTGATGATAATTCACTTTGACATTGAAAGGACATTGCATGGATGTTTGATCCAATTTGGCATCACTCATCCTTCTCCAATCTCTGAAGGGGAATATTACAAGAAAGCCTGTTCAAACCATGATATGTTCACTCTCTCTTTGGGGATTAGTCTCTGTACACATACAATAATAATGAATAAATTGCATCTCATTTAATGTTTCAAGATAAGCATTTTTGAATGGTATAGGTAAACATCTACAGCTACTAACAGTACAACATGATCTGGGCTGTAACATGTGGCATAGCAACATATTACTCATCTGTGGTCTGTTAGTGGCCCGTTCTCACCTGTTTTTTTTATGTCAGGGATAAATATGTTGGGTTATCGTATATAGCAGCAATGTAACTACTCCCAGGTGGAGTTAGTTGAGTCAGTTAACTAAATTCCAGCCTACGTATTAATGCATTGTCTCCCCCCACAACAGGGCACAAAATCCTACATTCACATGCTCATTTCTATGGAGATGAGCTCCATCTATGATTAGGCAAACATGCAAAGTCATATTGCTTGCTGCAGCTGGTTGACAGCGCTATAGCAAAGCAATGCGTTCACATCGCAGTGCAGATGCAGCAAAAGCAAAGATTACTTGGCTGAATATACCTGAATATATGAATGAATAAAATAGTTGGTTTTCTATAGTTTGTTTTCACTATTAAATCTTTTGAAAACAAACTCACCAAACACTACAATTGATCCAGTTTACTGTCAAGAAAATATCTGTACATGTATATAAGTCATGAACCCTAACAAATGTATTAAAGGGCATGTGACAGGCTGTTTAAAGTTGGTATTAAATCTATCTGATTTCTTGACATCACAGGCCAACTGTGCTGCAGACAGTTGAGGCAGCATTGAGGGGGAATGGATGAAGTATGTGATACAGTCCCAGAAAATTGATTCTGCTCATCTGGACGTAACGTTTTCAGTGAGAGAAATGTTTCGTCATTCATCCAAGTGACTTCCTGAGTCTCAACTGACTGCAGGTTTCCCCAACTTTATAAACAGTATATTTGCGTAATGACCCAAACCAGCACCACTGATATGTGGTGTGATACAGTAATACCATCTTGAAATGACCCCAAATACCTTTAAAAAAATACATTTTCATAGTGGTGAATATCAGACATCGCTATTGCCAATACTGATATATCTGTGATGGACTTATTGATTTGTGCTTTGATTTTAAAGGGGTATTTTCGTGTATGTCTCACAGCAAGATGACTTCAAGGTTCAGATGCGCCTGAGGTCTTTCTGTGTGGCGTTTGCATGTACTTCATGTGCCTGCATGGGTTTCCTTCTACAGTCCAAAGGCATGAGGACTAGATCATCTGGTGAAGTTGTCTGTAGGTGTGGATGTGAGGGGGAATTGTTTGTGTTTGGCTGCTAATATGCTGGCGAACTATCCAGGGTGTATTTTTGTCTCTTGACCACTGACAGCTGGGATAGACTCCAGCCCCTCTGCTACCCTAAAACTGGATAAATGGTTAAGAAGATGAATGGATGGAAAATGTTTCAGAATCTATATACTTTTTCCTTTGTTATTTTTTCCGGAGGCAGTGAATGAAAGGGTAGACGTGTGTACTTTGTGCTGCGTTTTTCTTAGTATTATGCATCAACAAAAAGGCGCTTCAACACATGTTCACTGTCATTCAACAGCAGCCTCCCAGTAGAAAATGTGAGGATTTTCTTTTTTTATCTCTGCTAGTGACAGAAAACGTACAAGAGAGGGTTGCTCACTGTATTGATGTAGCATAAGGCATGAGGTCCGTGTTACAGAGAAGTGACAGATTTATAATTTTCAGTTGCACATGAGCCACTAGGCAGTTAATGATGTGCGTTGTGAATACAGATTTTTGCATTATGCCTGACAAAGCTGGCATTGTTGCCAGGATGCTTCTCTTCAGAATATGTTTTCATTTACACTTCATTCCATTTGGTTTTGAAGTGCTATGTCAGTGTACCCTGCAGTGTTTCACCATAACATGTGTAGCCAGGCTCCCATGTACGTCCTGCTCGCTTGATTTTTTTTGTTTTGGCAGTTCCATCAAAGCTTTACTTTTTGATAAAGGTTAGTGTAATCTATCTCCTATATGTTTATATTTATTGCTCCAGTACAGCTGGGATGTTTCCATTTCCTGCTGATATTGAAGCATGAAAGACTGTGTAAGAGGTAGATCACACACTGATTTAATGTGGCTGAAGTAAGGGAGAAATAATGGAGGGCTTAGTGAGAGTTAGGGGTTTGGATTACAATTAATACAAAGGGATCAGCATAATGAATGTAGACACCATTCGTTTTTATGGCTCATTATCCTCCTTGCCACATTCTAACTGGATCATTTTATGATTAGTAACTTGGACATTGTCTGCTGTTGGCTTGATTCTTTCCCTCTGGTTCATTTCATTAACTTCCTGATTTTGATGGCATCTCATCATTTGTTATTGAATGTTTAGGTATACCTCTAATGAAACATAACTTTGGTGCATTAGTTTGAATTCAAATGCCATTTAACGTCAGATTTCCCTAGCACAAAAGCGTTGCTCATGTATAAATTCATGAGAGGCTAATGGACAACTACATGTGATGTTCTACTTCACTTGTTTAACTGAATGGATTGGAAATGGCAGCTTTGCTACTCCTTTACAGTTCATCAATTCAGAGCGTATTTATTTTCCAATTCCAGGCAGATCAGTGTTTGTCTTCTCTTATCGGGAAGTAAACATCCGATGATGTATGGTACATTGTATATGGCTTTTTGAGCCTGTTTTAATACTCACTGTTCAAAACTATTGAATGCAGTTGAGCTTCAAGCACAAGATGCCTAGTAGACAGTGCTTTAAAAATAAACAGCAAGTTAGTGCTGTTGATCTGGTTTTATTGTGTTATATGTTTGTTCTTGCTATATACTTATCTTCTATGTAGCTTCGGGGATTGAGCTCAGTATGTTGTATCTATGGGGTACTCGATCCCAATTTCAAGCAAAGGCTAGACTCTGAATATGTGTCTTGGGCTAATGCTATTAGTTGCGAAAGCAGGACTGCTTTGAAAGGAACATCTGGTTGGAGAGCCTCCCTGTTGCTCCCAAGTCTCAAGCAGAGATGGATTACTGCCATAGCATTTGGTGGAAGATGATTCAGCATGGAATTGGATGCCCTATATGGAACATGGCTTGGGACAGTGTGGCAGTGCTTCTCTTCCTGTTATGAATACAGTGTGTTAGTAGTGATAAAACGCTGTGGAGGTTACTGAATCCAGACATTTTGATTCTGACTGATTACATGCTTTGATTAATCTTGAAGTTGTTTATCTATTATTTCTTTGCTTTGGGCAGTAAGTCCGCACAGCTTACTTGTTTAATACACACACACACACACACACACACACACACACACACACACACGTATGGACCATAGTTATTTTCTCAACAGAAAGATCAAGTATTGCCTTTTAAAAGCTACAGGCTGTTTTTTTTAAAAATATATATTTTATTTTTATCCATCCATGGTATTGGTATCACACCTGTCGCTCCTATCTCTCCCTTCAAGCATTTTTTTCATCTGACAAAAATCTCAGAGCATTTAATAAAAAATAGAATAATTAAACAAAGCAAAATATTTAAACAGCACAAATTTTCTAAAATAGCCCCCAAACACATTTCCCGAGCCTTATCAAACTAGACAGAATATTTGATGAATTATTTTCATTTCTGTTTAAATAGACAGCTCTCCTTAAAAGTGGGAGAAGATACTTATTGGATAATGTACATCTAATCCAGTGCACTTGAAATATCATTAAAAACTGGATTTCAAGTGAACCAGACAGCAGCTATTTGTCTTAAAAAGAGGATACAAATCCCTACTGAAGAAAGAGGCTCTATATCTCAGGAGTAACGTTTGCAGGTGACATGGCCTGGAAAGCACAATGTGGTCGTTATTGTGCTGACAACCTTGTCTGCACAGTTTAAATATGTGTCCAACTTCCTGGAGAGAATCACGGTGTACTATTTATTTTATTGGTATCACAGGACTATGTCATTACAAACCTGAAGTAGTTCTGTTTTTTTTTTTTCCAGTCCTGCCAAGGCCAAAATTGCTTTCACTAGGTGTCCTGACAGTTTGTCCAACTGGAATCACAAGAATGAAAACCGGCAATTGTGTTTGGCAGGCACTTGCACAGTGTGACATAAATTGTGATTATAGTTTTGCAGGCATAATGTATAAATTTATGCACATTAAATGTTATAACATTAAATGCATCTAATTGTATTTTTAGTGTAGAGACTATTATGTTTCTTGACAACTTGTTTTACAGCTTTGGGTTTGGTCACAGCAGAGCAAGTGGGGTTTGTTTTTTTTTGCTTTCTTCTCTAGTAATACGACAGCCGTGGCTGATGCAGGACTCAGCCTTGGACTAACCTTGGAGAAAGCGCTGTTTCACCACAGGGGGGTAGTAGATTGGGGGGGATGGGTAGTGAGGTGAGCAGAAGTTCAGGACAGCCACGATGCTACTTCAGGGCACAGGAGGACAGCTGAGCTAAATCCATGTTGCTGCTGCGCTTGCATTTTATAACAGCAATGTGTTCACAATCCACGCTTGTACAGTGATTGTTCCAAGTTGTGCTTCGTGGCTAACAACAGAGAGCTCTCCCTATGGCTACCGTCTTGGAGTGGTCATTGTTAACATTTCCAGTCCAGAGCTGTGCAGTTCTGCGTCTGCAGTTAATGTTCTAATATTTTCCTATTTCCTATTATTTTCCCATTTCCTATTTCCTATTATTTTCCTCTTAATGAGGAAAATAGGAGGAAAAGGAGGGCTCTCTCATGCCATCATAAACCAAACTGTGTTTACACTTGATATGTTTCAGACGGGCTCAAAGAACATCAGTATGATTGACTTCAGTGAAACCTATTTATGTGCATGATCTCCCCAAGTGCCTATCGACCAGTGACCCGCAATCACAGTTGGCCAGCTCATTCTGCCTGCTTTCTGGCTGCAGTGGAGTCATAGCCAATTCTCTGGAACAGTTTTATCTGTCTTACCTTTTTAAGAGTGTGAGCAAATTATCGAGCCACCACCGGCCCAGAAATGTCCTTGAGGCTTTAAAGTAAGTTTACACTGCTAAATCTAACAAAGCTGTACCTCAAGTTTCTAGCATTCTGAAAGTTACCACAGCTTCAGAGATCCCATGTCTCTCCTGACCAGGCTTTTTGTTTTAGTACCACATACGGTAATATGGTACTGTGCAAAAGTCTTGAGCTACCTGTATGTCTGTGAAGGTTCTCAGTCATCCAGGTCATCGTAGTCTAAGGAGCTTGGAAAGAAAAGCTACCTTTTCTCTTGAGCTACCTCTTATTTTGCAGAATTTGCTGGATTTTTTTCCCCCCATTTCTTGAGGACATGACTGTCAGATATTGTTCATCTGTAGTTTGTTTTTTAGGCCTGGAACTTATTTTTTCCTCCACCTGTCTAGTTTCCTCCAAAGTTTTAAGGACACACTACACACCATGCTGTGACATATACTAGGTTTTTGCCTAATAGCTCTTTGGGAACCAATTTGTTGGTGCGAAAATACTATTTCATGCCTGTCAAAATGTGTTGTGTTTTTTGTGACAGGCAACTAGTAACAATGTACCCAAAAATACAATTTGGTTAATTGCTATTTTTTTTATGTGCAGATAAAACACTGGTTGATCCCTTGAGTTGGGTGCCTTGCTACAGTTTGAATGATTCATAGGTCAGTGTTAAGTGGTTTGAGCACAAAAAAGTGCCTCGAAAACTACAGCTAATACAAGAAAGTCTTGCTGATTGGAAGTAAAATATAGAGAAATGAGATGAGAGATGAGTTTTCAAACAGTAGGAATATCGAGTTTTAAAAGTGGGCTACTCAAGGTACAGGGACACAAATTGTTGTCTATAGATCATTAAAGTCTACAGCTCGTTTAGTTTCAGTGTCTTGCTTGTTAGACTGTGTCTTCTCAGAAATGTTGAAGCATAAAGGTTTATAAAAATTAGTACTTTATAAATTATTTTGGTGGATCCAGTAGAAAGAAGAACCCCAGCCATTTCAACAGCATGAGAGTAAGTAGCCTGATGATTGGAAAATTGGTCCTGTGTCTACTTTATCTGAGTAATGGTAAGTTTTTAAAAGGTAGGCATGATGGCCATGATGAGTCATGGTTGCTTGTGTAAAATATCATATGAATATATTTGTTTTGTTGTCTGCCTTGGCTGCCTTATTTTAGGTGTAGGCACATCTGCTTCTCCTCTGGATTCTTTCTCAGCGTTTATTTTAAGAGGTGCAGCTTTTAATTTACTGGCTTGGTCATTGAGCCAAAATGTTCATTTTCAGTCACTGTGAGGAAATATTTGTGAAACACTGTGACATCTGCTCTTTTGGCAGCCGGTCCATACCGAGCAACAACTCGGAGCCTCATTTAGAGAATCCACAGAGCTCAATGGACTGTTTGGCCCTGACTCTGTCTGAAACCCGTCCTTAACCTAAAGTGCCATGCTAGACATCAACATTATATGCACTCACATCTAAAATGAGCCTTTTTGGTTGGAAGGGAATCTTTCAGCCAAGGAAATCATCTGAGCTAGTGAATTAAAAGCTCTAAAGAGCATTCCCCAAATAAATATATATAAATATCACTTCACAGCTTCCATCTTAAAATCATTTACTTTCAGTTTTTTGAAGCTCTGCTACTGAAGTCACTTGAACTCTTCAGTTTACTTTCCTGTGAGGTTTAATGTCTTCAAATATATTGTATCTGCCATGCTCTAAAAACACTTTTAACAGCCAAATTCAATCTTGATAGTCAATCTTGGTTTCCTATATAAATAAAAAAGAAAAGAAAATAACCCAGGACTAAATTGGATAACAAGGTGCATTTAAAAATTTGACTATTCTAATTAAAAGTGATGTCCTGCTCAAAACTTTTGGCTTGATCCGAGTCAGAATCCTTTAAATATGGACATCTACCCATAGAAGGAGAGAGACTTGGAATAATTTTATATGTGGTGCTGTATTCTTGGGAAACAAATAACCCTAAATATATGCAAAAGCATTTTTTAATATTTAAGACATTTTATCTCAACTACAAAAACAAGGTTCCTGTTACTACAAACAATCCTTCAGAAGAGACACTGGTAAAGTTTACCATCAAAAATCTCACAGCATTAATAACAGTTATTGACAGTTGACTGTTTTATGCATTGCACTGTGTCATTGTGTGTAAGCTAACATGTGAATCTGAAATACGCACTGCTTGTTCGCATTCTGCACAAGCTAAATACATGTTGACACCTCAGGTGCAGATACTGCACAGGTTTGTGAATTTCCAGCTGCCGTTAAGTTATGAAATCTTGTTTATTCATTCCTTTTGACAGCTGTCATTTCATTCAGTGAGTAGGAATGATTTTGCTGCACCTACAGCAGTCAAGCATGTTTAAAGTTCGGACCAGTGTTCATGTCGATACTTTATGAGACCGAGGGTATGTGACCTGTTAAACGTGGGGTCATGCTCAGCATGGCAGGTGAATAAGAATGCATCAGTCTAAAAGTTACAGAAGGATAAAGTAAGTCGAAGAGGAGAAAATGTGTTCTGTGGATTTAATCAACCGGTCATGATCCCCCTGAAGCCACACAGCTACATCAGTGTGATTTAAATACAAACTCATTTGCTGCATTAATGCAGTGATATACGCTTAGAGCTGAAAATCCTGTAAGAATATTTAGGTTTTCGTTAAAACAAATACTGCAACACAACATCATTAATCGTTAAACATCAACAAAGCTTGTAGCTATTCTACGGAATACTTGCATATTTTATTTATGATTGAAATGAACAAAAAAGTTCAACTGTTTTGTGCAAAGTATGAAAGATGTTTATTCAAATGTCCTTTTGAATTCCAGATGGAGCAGGCTGTGGACTGTTTTCCCTTTGCTGTCATATGGCTCTGCTTTTTTTCCTTTAGGCAGGATATGTCACTTCACTGTGCATAGCTGGACCTCGGTGTCCTGTGTTAATTTGTCATCTGTCACGCCAGACTTACA
Source organism: Oreochromis niloticus (assembly GCF_001858045.2). Taxonomy (NCBI): domain Eukaryota; kingdom Metazoa; phylum Chordata; class Actinopteri; order Cichliformes; family Cichlidae; genus Oreochromis; species Oreochromis niloticus. The sequence continues at coordinate 30,626,446 of NC_031979.2, forward strand.
ATTAAATTATGTATCCTAACCTCATTCTTTCACTGACAGAAAGTTACTATATTATAGTAGCAACATTGTTATATTTTGTTTGAAAATGCCATTAACAATGACCATAAGGGTATTTAAAAGATGGGCATACCCACCATGACATCACGTGTTGGTTTCCTATGTGACAGTTTGAAGTGTCAGCATTAGTTTTTTGCCTGCTGACATGTTGTTGTTTTGGAACCAGAAGTGATCATATTTAGAGAAGATTGTGGTGTGCTAAATAATTAGCTAATGCTAAATTGGTTGGCAAGCTACATTCATAAAGTGTAGAGGTGCAATATAAAGATACACATGTACACTAATTAATGCAAAGTAATAGACTCATAAAATACTTTCAGTCACTAACACACCACACCACAGATTTCAAGATGTATTATTTATTAAAAATAAATGCGGTGAGTTGGGGTAACTGTAGCTCAGGAGGTAGAGCTGATCATTGGAAGGCTGCTGGTTTAATCCCTGGCTGCTGTAAATGTTTTTTGAGAGCTTTAAGAATTACCAGTATAACACCAGAGGGGGGTACATATTAAAATAAAATAAATACAATAAATAAATGTTTGTAAAAGCATATTAAAACTCGTTTTTATGCTGTAAAGTTGGGCATTTTAACATTGGAGTTTAAAAGCCAGCACTGTAACATCATCATGACAGCAGTCACTGTTTAACAAGGTTAGCCTAAGCTACTTGACATTTACACTCACCGCACAAAAACTGGATTACGTGAGAAACCGGATTAGGGATGAAAGTGTGGCCAGTGATTGAATCAAACCATTGCTTTTAACAGTGTCAGTTCAGCTCCTCTAACCTCACTGTGCGTGAAGGCTCCAGAATGACACTCCGGGGGGGGGAGACAGTTGGCCTCTGTCAGTACACTCGTTCTCGTTCAAAGGGCAGCTGGTGCTTCCAGGTCCATCACTCCTTCAGTGGTGTTGTGGACGGTGTGTGCCTGTGTTTCTGCACTGAGCCGTGTGATTGCCGTGTGGCAAAGAGCATGGCCAAGCCTCGCTCGGGGCATCTACAGATTAGTGTGTGTGGTGCCTGAGTGCCCATGTTTCTTGGCTGCCCAAACCTCTCCTCTTTCTTCCTTTTTTGTCTTAAGTTATTGGCTTCTGTTTAACAACTCAGTCCAAATGCGCAACAGTTAAAAGCCCTTCAAGGCACTTGTTATGTTTTTAGTGTTTTAAATAATGATATCAAGCATGTAGACATTTTGTCCATTGAAAACCCCCCAAAATTTGGAGATTTTTGTCTCTTTGTTAACCTAAACTGGTAGAATGCTACACAGGAAAGAGCACACTGAAAAAAACATACCAGCTGACATACTAGTTCCTGACATCAATTTGGAATTTTTCAGCAGTAAAATCCTTGGGGAGAGTGTACTGGGTGTCTGTTTAGATTGACAAGTGATTTCTGTGCGCTATAAAACCACTACAGCAACAGCTCCTACTAAGAAAACTCTTTTCTTGGCTCAGTTTTGAGCTTTGGTGAGTGAATATGCATCTAAGCTGGTGCATCTCTAAGACAGGCCATGTATAGCAATGACTCTTTTCACCCTAGTTAACACAACTTTATGGATTATTATTGCAATAGCAATAACACTGAGTGCAGTACTCTTTTTCTGACAACATTGTATTTTACTCAGTTGTATGTAGTATTTGTATTCTATTTTATTCTATTGTATATAGTGTTTTATTTTATTCTATTCTATTGTGTACAGTTGTCTTCAGTATCTTATTCTTATTCTATTCCAGTGTTTTCTAATTTTTGCTATGTAACTGTGCACTGTCCACTTTCTGCTGTAACAAAACAAATTTCCCACGTGTGGGACTAATAAAGGTTATCTTATTTTATCTTATTAATACTGTCCATTTGATAAATAAAGATGTCCAAGAAGGAAAAGTACGAAAACTTGTTTAAAAATTGTTGTATTACATTGCAGGTGATTTTCCTTTGGCTCCAGCTAAAAACCAATTTTTTCATTTAAAACCAGATACAAACAAAAGATTCATGTCTACACCATGACATCACCAACTAATGGTGACTGATAAAGTCTTGCTTTGAAGATTTGAGTTTAGCAATTTGTTTTTTGTAGCCAGACTTCACCCTATTTCTTTCGCATATTTATGGCAGCTGCATGCTCAATTTATACTCTGTATGAGTGTGTTACAAAAATATGAAACAACTTAAGGTGCACACGACCAGGTTGTCTCTAAGTTTTATTTACCTTTGCAAAAGGGTTCAAACAACAGTACAGACTCCAAAACAGCAGTCTGCATGTTTTTTGTAAGCAAGAGAATATTTATAGAGATGAGTTACCTAACTGCCATGGTCACAGAATGCCATCAGAACACTGTGTGATAAAATATAACTCATAAATCAACATGTGGTTTATCTGAAAGATTACATGGAGACATGTTCAGTAAGGTCAGCTTGACACAGAGAAGAGGAGTATTAAAAATTTGCAGTTTCCAGGCATAGGTACCTGCTAATTACTTGTAAATAGCATGCAAACCCTAAAATTAGATTCATTAAAACCAGAACACAGTGTTCTTGAGTACAATTAAGCTAGGGATATTTTGTGCCAGAATTTAAAAAAGCCACCAAGGCCTAAACATGGTCAAGCGGTCCAATGCAGTGGCTCAAATTAGATTAGGTGACAGCTAGCAGGCAGCCACTGGCTACAGCTGTCTGTGTCAGCATCAACTTGTCAGTCAAAGCAGCCATAACCCTGCATAATTTTAGTCCTTTATCCAATTAAAATGGGTGATTATGTAAAAAATTCAATAAACATGGGTAAAATAGGCATTTGCCACCTGTTTTATCCATATCAAACATAATATTAAATTGAATGCTGTCATCCCTGGAGAGTGTTACTGATTTTGTGCTAATTTGCATTTGTACTGGAGGAGACTGGTCCTTCTCTACAAGAGTAGCCTGTGTATTTTTGAAAACTAATGAGACTAACTAAATGACTTGAAATCCACAACCACACTTAAGACTTTTCAGTCTCTCCATAGTGCTGTTTCTGAAAAGTGTAAAAGCAAAAATAAGTTACATCTGTTTTCAGCTGGCAGCAGTGTAACTAGAGTAAATCTAGTTTTTGCTTGGTTAATTAGTGTTCTTTTCCCCATAATATAATTATAGCAGAATTCATTTGCTTTTTCTCCTCCATTTCTGGAGGTAATTGCTGTGCTTTCTGAGGATTAAGTGAAGGGCTTCACACTGTGGGCAAACTCCACTGTTGGCACTGTAGTGTGACTCTGCTGTTTCACAGCCATCTGGCTCCTCTGTCTGTCTAGACCCAGGTTGTTTTACCACACCCCAGTCCATCTTGAATTTATAAATGGCCATAAATTCTGACAGGATCTAATAATTCCACATGATTTCCATCTTAAATTTGCAGTCATTCCTACAGTTTTTGGTTGTTTAGCACTCCAAAAAGTATTCACAGTATTTGTGGATTTAATTAATTCTGTACCCACACTAAAACCTACTGTCAAGAAATGAAAACTGGGATTTATGTAGAGCTGATGCTTTTTCATTGATTTACAATTACATGCTGAAATATATGGTAGCTTAATCTGTAATGGTCTTCTTATTGGTAGTTTTTAAAACCTGTCTGACATAGCTCACAGTATGGTTAGCAGTATATATGTAAACAAAGATTATTTAAACACAGTTTCATTACAGGACTAAACGATGCCGGGAAATGAGTGGGAAATGCTGGTGGCTGCTTGTGAATGTTACAAGCCTTCGTCTTTGTGTAGACTTTGCCAAAACAAATTAGCTGGCAAATTACTGTTCCCACTTGATTCCAGCTCATGTTTTGAATATGACACGAACATGGGAAATTAAAACAAATAAAATAGATCTTTTTTTTGTTCATATAACTAGTTTTGTATTATATTTTTAACTGAAGCACTCCCAAAAGTAAATTTGAAACCATCCATCGCTTTTCAAGTCCGGCCTCCTGTAAACCCCGGAAGCTGAGGCATCAAACATAATGAATGTAACACAGTGCCACAGTACTGCACTTATTTTTTGTCTCATTTTACTAATCTACACACTTCTTCCCCACGGACTCAATAAACAAGTACCATAGTTTGTCCATTTGAGTTATTACATATTTTTGAATATGCATATGCCCTGCAGAAGGAATTGCAGACAGAGGGCTGTCTATAGTTTGTCTGGAATTGATCAGTGTATGTGAATGAGAACGATGCATTGTTGATATTTCTCCCATTTCAGTGAGCAGCATTCTGCTCAGCAGCCTCATGACGTTAGGCAGATTGAAGCTGACAGATTGTGTTGATGCAAGTAATTACACAGTAGATCAAATAAGACCATAATAGAGCCATCAATCACTGTGCTGCCAACATACCACACTCATGCAGTACGCATGTGTTTTGTTTTCAACACTTCAATGCCACGAGATACTCAACAGACACTTTCCATGCACATGATTTCAGCTTCTTCTCGCTGTCTTTGTTTTTTTTGGGGGTGTTTGATAACCTTTTTGACATTCAGCTGGAGAGAAAAGTGAAAAACACTTTGTCTCGCTCGATATAAACTGAGCATGGCACTTGACTGTGTTGTTTTATGTTTCTGTGGCTTGGTTAAGAGGAGCTTTCAGAGCTTGTAAAACTCTGCTGTAGATGATTGTTTCCCTCTGCAGCTCTGTCCACGGTGTCTATTTATGGTATGGCTGATTATTACATACGCCCCGTAGCTGACAAAAAGGCACAATTTTCTGCTTGTGTAGTCATATTGTAAATATCCACATGTTTCAATATGAGATGTGCACATAGCCATACTTTTCTTTTGTCCACTCAAGTCAGAGCTGAATTATTTATTTTCTCCCACCATGAATGAGACTCTCAGGGTTGAGGTAGAGGTTGAAATAGAAAAAAAATCTTGCTCTTTCCCTCCTGTTTTTTTTTCTTTTTTTTATAGCTTCACCAAGTGAATGAAGCCATTTGTGCACTAAAGTTGAACTACAGTAATGTAGGTCCACATTGTTATTAGTGATTTAAGCTAAAGCATGGAATATCTGCTTGATTATATGAATATATTTTCTCCCTCCATCAACAATAAAATATTAGGTCTGTTTTATACATGCCCGTATATCAGAGTGGAAAAAAGATTGAAAAGTAGTACAATAGCAGTATAGAGTAAATGTTTTCTTTTTTTACTAAAAGCACTTCATATAAAATATTTTTGAATGAAAAGCAGAGCTAATACAATAGCAAGACGACAGAAATGTTTCAGCGAGGCGTGTAATGTTCTTTTTGTCAAAAGTAGGTTGGCGCTAAAATGGCTCGTTAGGTTTAAAAATTTTATTTAATGACAGCACTGACAGTTCAAATGGGTTTTTCGTCTAGAAAACAATCACCAGATTATGCAGTCCTCATCAGCTCATTGTGTTTATCTTTCTCCCTCACAAATTCACAGCTGTTTCACAAAAAGAAAAAAAACTATAAACCCATTCTGCAATACCTGGTCAGCCTTAGACAGCTAGAAAAATTAATGGTATGTTAATTAAAAACTTATTTTTGGCTAAAGGATATGTTAGAAATGTAAAAAATACATTGATATTTGTGTTCAGATGTTGATCAAATATCATCTTGTCCTTTGTTGCCATGTTAATAATGATTGATTTACTGTTCATTTTTCCTTGTGGCTCAGTTTAGTTGCATTTTCTTTGATACATTTTTTTTTTTTTTTTTTTTTACTGTTCTATTTATATGTCAAGTGTGAGGGTTTATATTAGCACTTGCATCATCACTCCTCTTTGAATGAGCAGCATTTGAGATCCACTGTGCTCAGCTTCAGCTATTTCATATTCTACCTAGCATGAGAAATGAATCATGGATGATCCCAGCACGCAGTGATAAAGCCTTTTATAAGGAGAAGAGATTTCTTCATTTTCCTTACCACGAATACATGAACATTTCTGTCATGGGAGGATTCTACTTCATGAATGCTGAATTTTGTTGTGAATTTCTTTTTGTGAAGTCTAAAGTCTAGTATTTTGTTATTATAAAGCGACCACTTTGGAGTATATGGGGGCCAGTGTGGAAAGGGATTTGCCCCTTTTTCTTTGGTTAATGTCGGTGGATTTTCCAGAACTGACAAGCCACGCTGGAGGAGCAAGTGGTAAGCGGTCAAGTAATTACACTGCAGGACCGTGAGGGAGAAAGGCAGAACTGCTTGGATTCAGAGGTGTTGAGAATGGTTAAAGTGGCCTGGCCTATCAGTGAGGGGGTGATGGAGTGGTGAAAGAGGGCAGCTGGTGCTTAAAGAAATGGCAAGCAGTGAGGACAGTTTGTCAGTGGAACCAAACCAAGATTGGAAGAACAGTATTTTACAGCATACAGACTGACAAGCAACAGCTTACTTACAAGTGTCACTCACAAAACATTGCCATAGGCCCCTTAGTTGTTTTGGAGGCAGGCTTGCAACTCCCATACCCCAGTCTGACATTCACATTCTCTTATCATTTACCCAGGCCACTGCTTAGTTTTACCTGACTAATAGAGTAAAAGGGTGAAGCTTCCTAACAAATTCTCTACATATAATTGACCAGAATATCATGGCTATTAGACTAATTAACAGCATTAAGTGACTGCAAGCCATCATTCCCATTAGTTCAGCAGCATGGTGTTGACTGAGAAGCCTTTGAAGTTCCCATGAAGATGGTAATATACCTGCAACAAGAGACAACAGGGTATCATACTTGACCCCCTGCCTCATCCCGATGTTGAATATGTAAAACTCCCTGCTCACTGCTGCTACAAAGACTCTTGTAATGAGCTCGAACCTCTCATTAATTGTCCTTTTCCACTTGCTGTTAGAGCATGTCTAACTAGTGTCTAGTACATAATGATGTGTATACAACCAGAGTCCCGATTCATCTAATACTCACCTGCCACCCCCATGCTTTTTGTGTTACCGCCGATTGCTGCAAGACCTGGTGTAAACGCACTAGAAAGCCTTCATAATATTAAGCAAAATCCAGCTTTTCCTGTAATTATAGCTGCAACATAGCTACTTTTTGAAAATGTAATAGTTCCATTTAATCAATTATTAGAGATGGTGTTTGGAAAGATTACATTAAATATGCATTACATTTAATATGCTATGAGAACACTGATGTTACAGGAGATGAGAGCCTTTGTTGGACATTATTGTTGGGTGTACATTATTACTGCTGTTTGTCAGGCGTCTCCGATAGCTGATGCAAAAGTCTCGGTTGGCTGAACATGTCAGGAATCTCTGGCATTAGAATAACAGGCAGTAAGGGTTTGGTTGGCGGTACATTTAAATACAAATTACATTAAAGGAGAGAAAGATTAGGAGGATTTAAATGCACATGCCCCAGGCATGTATCTTTGAGCGTGGGAATGAGAGATAAAGCATCCTTGCTTTTTTTTCTCTTGCTTTGGTGCTCTTTGATGCTTATGCATGTATTAGGTAGTAAACGTGTGAGTGTGACAAGTCCTTTATTCTTCTTATTTACCCTTATGAATTTTAATGGGGTAAATATATTCCTTCTTTATTTACTCAGGTAATTACCTCTGTGAGGAAAGGATACTTGTCCCAAACTACACCAGTGAAATATTTGGTATATTTGCACTAAAGTTCAGGGTAAAGCTACACATATATTCATTCATTCATTCACATATATTCATGTGATTTTCATGTAATACAAGGACTTTCAAGACTTTACAAGAATAAACCTCAGCTTAAGGTTCACATCACTTCTCCACAATAACATCTACCTCTACAGTCCTCTGAACTTGGAAATGGATTCTAGTGCATGTATTTTACATTATATTTTCTTTTTTTTAAAGCATTGACTGTGTGTTTGACAGTGTTATTACTATGACATCTAGTTTTTTGTTTTAGTTTTTGCTATAAGAAACCAGTGAGGCTTGCTGTCAGAGTGTGATGAATTGTCCATGAGGAAACAACGTCATTAGTGTTGTGGTCAGAGAGAGGAAGTGGGAGATTGCTGCAGTAAACACAGTGGACTGTTTCCACCACTTTCTTCCTCTCCTCTTTGGTTCTGTGACCTGCATACTGATCTCCGTTTTTTAACCTAGAGGACATCTTGTCCCTAGCCTGGTAAGAGAAGTGACACTTTGATGATCTGGTGAGGACAGAGTGAAGAGCTCTCTGCTGTCATAGTCTTTTCATCTTATGCTGTTTTTTGCCTTCTAAAGGCCCATCTCAAGCTTTTCTGTTTTCTGTCCTCCCTTTCTATCTCTGCCTCTGTCTGCATTGCAGTGTACTTTTCTTCCCTCTATCAAGCAGAGATGTTTATATCAGCAGTGGAACTTTAAAGTCCTCTCCCTTTTCTCTCTCACTCCTTGTCCCTCCTCCTCTCCTCTCTTCTCCAGATGGAAGCTAGCAGCACATATTTCTGGATGGATGCACCTTGCAATATACGAGACATCAGGAGAGCATATGTTTTTTGACAGCACTATTCAGCAGGAGGAAACTGTGCAGACTAATCACAAAAAAGATCAGTTGTGCTAGTCCCCAGCTGTCTTTCATTGTTGATGTAACGTGATATTTTTCAAATATGAGCTTGATTTCAACCAAATCATATCTCGAGGTCAGTAGGATTAATACAGGCTCACAACTGTTGCTTCATATTCAGTGTGCCTAATTAACTGGGAATTAGAGGAGCACTTTGATGCTAGTGTGTTTAGAGATGCAGAGAAAGATGCTTTTGTTTCCCTTGTCTGTGTTATGTGATTGCATGGAATATGCTGCAGTGCAGGGCACAGTCAAGGTGACCACATAGTGTAAAACTGATAAGTGAGTTATTGCATGTGCCAGTTCACAGTTTTTCGACAATATAGTATCTCAGCAGTATTTCCTTAGACTTACAAGTTGTTCCTGTTTAGATGATTTATGACACATTTTTTGCATTGCTTGTCAGATTTGACCTGCAATTATTTATTGATAACAACATTTTTAGATTTTAGGCTCTACACATTTTCTCTCCAGGGTCCTATGTGGTTATAACTGTGTCAGACTGTATGATGCTCTGTGACAAGCACTATCATTCACTCAGGCTTCTTAGTAGCTATGTTCACAGTGCAGGCTTTTTCCTTGTGCAAGATATATTTCCTGCAAGATTGCCTTTTAATTTTCTACCTCTCCCCCTCTGGAGAGGTGAGCACTTCTCCTGTTTGACAATTCCAAGCATTTCAAGGGATTAGAGAAACGACCACATGATGCAAACCACCAGAATAGTAAACAGGCCGGCGTTGCCACACAGTAAGCTGTGAATATGAGATAGGGAACGCAGTGTGGCTTGGGGAGTTTTACCCTCCCTTGCACTCGGGCTGCCTTTCGACTAACTGCCCCACTGAGTGTGGCCAGCTAAAAGGTGTGATTAATTAGTAGAGTGGAACAAAGACAAAGTCTTTTCATAAGTGCCATTCAAAAGCAAACAGACCAGCATTACTAGGCTTTGATCCCCATTTTAGTTTTTGACAGTCAGGGTGCTTTAAAGTTCAAGACTGGCCGCAGATGAAAGGCCTCACTTCTATGTTCATTGGCTGCTCCACATGACAGCGTTTGGCATGGAACTGACTAGTAGAGGCTAGACAGCGTAGACACTGCATAAAAGTATTTTACACATTCATGAATCCGTGGAAAGTAAAAACTCCACGTTACAAAGCTAAATCTGTCAGTCTCGCTTAAAGGGGACCTTCCCGTATGGCACGTCAGAAGTCTTCCTCTGATTCTTCAACAGGTTTTCATAAGAAGGGAGCTGTCCTCAGTGCTGAAATCAAGACAGGCAGCTGGTGTCAAGGGAATCTCACTGTTCAAGTGCGTCTTTTTCATTGCAGTAATCACCCATTTCATACCCTCCTCGTAGACCAGATCTTTCAGAACCCTATGACTTTGCTCTTAAAATTATTTAGGTTACTATTACCTGATGAGCTTTGGGTTTTTTCTGAGGGGAGAAAAAATGGTTACTTGTTGGGGAAAATTTAGCATTACAGTACTATTCTTTAGTTTTACCTTCAAACTCAGAATTTTCAACCTTCTGGCTTTTGTAATATGAGTAACAGCCAGATCTCCTGCCTAGCAGTTGTCCTTTAAATGCTTTATTTCTTTGTATGCTTAAACATCCCCAGATAATTTGATAGGTTAAACACGGTTAAGTATGTTTGTTAAATTATGAATAACCACAGTGTCTGCAAATTAAATATCTGGCTGTACTATTAAGTGGGAAAAAAAGAAGTGGGACACAGGACTAAATGGTTTTACCACACCTTGCTTGTATTTCCATTTATTTCCTTTTCATGATGATGGCACTAAGGGTCATGCTATTAACTTAGGTAGGAGCACGAGCAAATAACCAAACCTTTGCAAATTGCACCTGCTGCACTTTTTGAGATTCGCTACATTTAATTTTCCAGTAATTTACCGGCAGAGATGATGAAAACACTGGATGAGTTCACACCTTTCCCGAGGTAAGGTCTCTTACTGTTGACAGTAGCAGAGGCTTTTAATATTCAGTTCAGGTTCCTGTGCCTCTGTGGTCTTTTTATGTGATTGAAATAATTGTAGCAGCTGTGTCAGTTAGGGAAAATAGTTTGAGGCACAGAAAAAGAGGCAAAAGATATGAATTCAAGATCTAAATTGATAAATATCTGTGGGTGTGCTTCTGTGAGAGAGGACCTTTGGACATAATTGTGTTTCCAGGGGTAGGAGTTCAAAATACAATCTGTTTCTTCCACTATTACTTCTTGTTCTTTCAGTAAATTCCTTTTTTTTTTCTGTTAATAAATGGACTCTTACAGGATGAATGAATTGACATATTGCTGATGATGTGGTAGACCGTCCAGGACATTTAATTTAATACAGCTAGACACGGTCAGGATTAGTATGAGATGAAATATATGGGGTCCCAGTGATGCATAGGACGCACTTACTCTGCCGTGCACAGAAAATAAGTGGATCAGATGAGGAGATTCACAGCTTTTTGTCAACTGTGTCTGGATACTAAAGTCAGATACAGCACACAAAGCCTTCCAAAACTGGCCGGTAGCCATTTCCCTTCAAAGAAAGCTCCTGGATTGGAACTTCTCTGTTTTGTTGTTGTTTTGTTAATTAATTAATTTTTTACTGCAGACTTTGTGTGAATTATTTTTTCTGCTTTTGCAGCAATGCATACTTATGTTGAGAAAATAAATCAGTAAAGCAAGAATGATTAAATGAGTAGAACAAATTTATGTACTTGGAAGTCTCACTTTTTCCAGTTTGGTTTCCGTTTTGAGTCCCACTCTGAGGCTGAAGGGTTCCATGTCTGAGCAACAGTGACTTGTGTATGATTGCTGTTGTCTTGCCATGACTTGCTATTTTAATGGAACCCGTTCAGTAAACATATTGGCTCATGGTACTCTCTGACAGCCTGTCCACTTTACTTACAAAAACAGTAGCTGAAGGTTTGGCTTAGGCTTTGAAACACTTCAAACAGTCTGGTCTTCTCAACACCTAAGGTTATCTGTTAGATGTCAGTAGTTTTACTCACGTTATGCAGTTAAGGTAGTTTTTTCTCAGGAGGAGGATTGTTTGTGTATTTATTCAAAATTTTCTAATTTCTCCATAATTCTTTTTTTGTTTACACCTTGCTGGTACAGAACTGTTTTATCATTGCACAGATTCAACAAGGTCCAACATTCCTCTGAGAATTAGGTCCGTATTGATATGATAGTATCACACAGTTGCCGCAGATCTGTTAGTTGGATATCCATGATAGGAATCTCCCATTCCACCTGATAGGTTTGTAGCTTGAACCTATTCACTGGAACGTTGAAGGCAATGTAATAACACAGCAAGCAAGACACGAGTAGGCAACATTCTTTATGTTTCACGTGCACGGGAGAGAACTGGACAGGCGCCGTTCCTTCGCTTGACCCCAGTTGCTCTCGTCCGTTCCCCCGTAACACTGCTCTTTTATTGTGGTTACATGAATATGCATAGGTTCATTAACATATGACATCTTATAGGTATACATGTGAACGAAGAATACCCTGAGTGTGTGTGTGTGTGTGTGTGTGTGTGTATCTATGTGTGTATGGGGTCAAGATGTAACCCCAGGAAGACTCCCCAAAGCTGGTGCCAGGAGTCTAGCGGTACATCTGAACAAAAGGCTCTTAGACTCAAACAGATATACGTGTGTTTGCTATACCATATATCAGCAGGAGAAGATACGACATCTCCTAGGAGGTGTGTGATCTATGCCAGAACACTCTGAAGAGGAGTGAATGCACTCCCCTCTTCATGCTACACAGAGTTGTTACAGACCTCCTAGGATGAGACATTCTTTCAATCTACAAATGATTATATACTTCTAAGCATATATGAGTAAATATTTCTAAGCATAAATGACAATCACAATACAAATCTAACACCACCCCATCCCAAAGGTCCTCTATTGAACTGAGTTCTGGTGACTATGGAGGCCATTTAAGAACAGTGAAATAATTGTCATGTTCACAAAGTTTGAGTATTGTGACATGGCGTGTTATCCTGCTGGAAAGAGCCAGCAGACGATGGGTACACTGCTGTGATGGATATGGTCAGTAACAACACTCAGGTAAGCTGTGGCAACAAGTGATGCTTAGTTGGTATTAAAGGGTTCAGAAACTGCCAAGGAAATACCCCCCACACTATTATACCATTAATGTAAGATGGATCTCGTGTTTTTTACGCCAAGCTCCGACCTGACCATTTGAATGCTACAGCAGAAATCAGACCACGTTGTGTTTTTAGTTTTTTATTTCGTTATTATTTTCAGAAGAAAATTATTGGTGAACAATGTTAACACTGTGTTGGAGTTTGTTACATTGAGCTGTGCACATGTTATGTGGATGTATGTGTGTGATAGTATGACCATTTTTTTTTTTTAAACTCCCTATTCCCATATCCATATCAAGAATTTATGAAAATAAAAAGGATTGGCAATGTTGCAAATAAATCCAGGACCTGGGTTCAAAAATAGGACCTTCTGTGTGGCGTTTGCAAGCTCTCCCTGCCTGTATGCGTTCTTGCCAGGTACTCTGGCCCTTCCAAAGAAATGCACGTTAGGTTACCTGATGATTCTGAATTGGTTGTAGGTGTGAATGTAAGCATGAATGGTTGTCTGTCTTTATTTGTTAATGCTGAGACAGTCAGGTGACCTGTCCTGGATCTACCCTGCTTCTCGCCCTATGGCAGTTGGATTGGTTTCACCACTGCAACTGTGAATTGGATAAGTGGAAGATAATGAATACAAGGGTGGATGATTTACATAATAAGTCTGGATTTCACAGCTGAGTATTAAAGATAAAATAAAAAATAATGATGAATTAGAGAGCTTGAAGTTGAGGGAAATGATACTGAAAATATTCAGCAACAAGAGTTTTTACTATTTTTTTTCCCTTGTGTAAGAGTTAACCTTGTTGACAGCCGAGTCTCTGTTCATAAAACTCTCTTTGTTTCTCTAGTCCAAATATGAATGTTCTATTTACATTTGGCCTGATGGAGAATAGCTGGTGAAAGGCATTAAAATTAGCAATTTTGTATATTCATGAATTATAAACTGTTTTAAATAGCAGTTGTCTCAAAAACTGAATGGATCACAGATGAGAGGTATAGTCATGTAAGTGTCTGCATAATTTGGGATTTTTAGTGCTGAGACTGCTAATATTGCTAAAATATCATAATTCAAATGAAAAAACAAACAAACAGGAAATTAAAATTTTGCTGCAGTCATCTTTCTGCAGCAGACTGTTGTTTGTCGTTGACTATAAAGAAAACAATAACTTCCACTCTCTGAGGCTTTCAAAATAAAATGAGGGTGCTTTAAAAAGTAATGATATGAATGAATTTTATTTATCAATAAACTTGCAGTAAACTGAAGAAATCTAGACCAGATCAATATTTGGCATGAGCGCTCTTTACCTTTAATGCAGTACTATTTCTTCTTGGTATCTTTGCAGAGAATGTTTTGGTAAGTATGTTGTGTCAGGGATGCTTGAGAATTTGCCGCAGTTGTTCTGGTGATTTAGGGTGTTTCTTTGTGTACCGCCAGACTGTCCTAATGATGTTCTCTTTTAAGATGTTGGTTAAATGTTAGGACTTCCATCATGCTACAAGTGAATTTGGGGCTGATAAGCCTGAAAGTTAAATGCAGCTTCTATATCTTGGTAGTTAGGGTGTGATTTGCGTCTACCAGCCTTCTGCTACATCCTAGAGAAATACGTCTTGAAAAGGAGAGCATTTTTAAATGATCACATTTTTTATGAGTTACACATAATTTTAATCATGATAAAGCTATCAGTGCCGTTAGTGATGCAGCTGTTCAAAAGCATTAAAAAGCAGATTTATTGTTCCAACAATAAAAATATGTTTTAGCCTTCCTATTTAAAAATAAATATTGAAATAAATAAAGAAAACAAAGAAATTGCTGCAGATTTTGAGCCTCTACCACAGCCATAATAGCAACTTACCAGCAATTTGTACTGTGAAATGTAGTTTACATTAGGTTAATTAACTGTCAGGAATAATTTAATGTTGATATGTCTTCCATGTGCAAAACACTATAGTGAGGCAATTAGTGTTTAATTATATATTCCAATCAGCATATTGGACTTTAATTAAGCAAAGCAACATTTTCTGGAAATCTTGCCTTATATTTTACATTATTTTACTATATACAAGTAGCCAGAAATCAGAGAAACAAATCTTTGTGTGTGTTGGGTTTTTTTTTTCTGATATTGTGTGAGTGTGCAAACCTAGCTGATAATGAGAAGGTATGAAGACAAACTTGTCACTGAACTGACAAGCAGATGTTTCCAGATAATAAATTCAAGAAGGATCTGTTAACTAAAGATTTTCCAAAATCCTTGCCCGTGGCTTCCCTCTTTGACTGAATGATTACGGAGCAACTTTCATCATCATTATTTCTGAGGGCTTGTTAGCCCCATCTGTATGCTGCAAGCACCCAGTTCAGTGAAGCATAAACGCATAATCTTTAAATCTCTGGCACTGTTTCCACAAACACGAGCCCTCCTGATGTCATAGTCACTGTCTGGTCACATGTGAGGACTACGTCAATAATTCAGGTCACATTCTCTCCAGCCCTCCCAGTGTATGTACCTAGTTGAGACTGGATGCATGTAATTAAAGGTTGGCACAGCAGCTGTATTCAGGAATAGTGTCATTAAAGGTTACTTGAAAACTTAAAAATTAGTTTTACAAGCTTAATGTAATTGCTTTTATGATTTAAGCACATTGCTTTTTCATTATGTTACTGTCCTCTAAGCTGTGAGAAAACAAATATTGCCAAATTTGTCCACCACTGTCAGACATATGGATGTCAAATATAGTCTTTCTTTGTATCCACACTCTGACTGTACATGACATGAGATGTGATCCGAAATTCAGACACACCAGGTGGCTGCTGTCGGCTACATGTTAGACTGAGCCTAATTTTTGGTGAAGGAGAGGAGCCTCCCCAGGTGTCAAACAGAAGTTAGTTGGTATAATGCAGTGGATGTTATGCGGCCTGTGTCCTCTCATCTGTCTAGATAGTGCTTCTCAAACATGAGCTGTACTTTCAATTATGAAGCAAAGATGTGCTTCACAGTTTGCGGCAAGATAAGAAATGATTGGTTCAAACTTTTTCCAGATGGATATGTAATTCAATTCCATTTTCTTTATATAGTGCTAACTCTCAAGAACAGTCATCTCAAGGTAAGGTAAAAACCCTGCAGTATTAGAGAAATAGTCCCGATGGTCTGACGCCAAGAACTTGATGATGATGGTGATGATGATGATGAGGAGGAACAGGAGGAGGAACGAATTACTTACAGGAAGAGAACTTGAACCTGCTGATCTACCGAAGTGCCAAAAATGTCTTGTTGATGCTAGATGTCAGTGGCTAGATTGGCTTGGAGCTGATAGAGCAAAAGTATCTCAAATAATCGATGTAACCAAGGTATATCAAGTGGCAGAAGAGCATCTCTGAATGTAAAACACATCAAATCTTGAAGCAGATGGACTACAGGAGCAAAAGACTACACTGGGTGCCACTCCTGTCAGCTAAGAATGGGAAACTCGGACTACAATTTGCACAAGCTCACCAAAACTGGGCAATTGAAGACTGGAAATATGTTCCCTGGGCTGAATGTTTTTGCTTTCTCCTGTGACCTTTGGTTGATATGGTCAGAATTTGACATTAACAACATGAATGCATGGATCTAACCTGCTTTGTATCAGTGGTTTAGGCTGATAGTGATGGTGTAATGCTGTTGGTGATATTTAGTATTGTATATTTTAGTATCAATGAAACATCACAGTCTACTTGGGTGCCTTTGCTGATGGTGCCCATCCCTACGTGAACACAGTGTACCTCTTCTGCCTGCTGCTTCCAGCAGGATAATGTGCCATGTCACAAAGTTCAAATTGTCTCAAATTGGTTCGTTGAACAGTGATTTCACTGTACTCAAATGGCCTTCATATTCACAAGATCTCAATCCAACCTTTGAAATGGGAGGGAACAGAAGGTTCAGATCATAGATGTTCAGCCGACAAATCTGCAGTAACTGTGTGATGCTATCATGTCGACATAGACCTAAATCTTTGAGTAATGTCACCAGCACCTCATTGAATGTCTGTCATGAAGAATTAAGGTAGTTCTGTAAGTAAAAGGAGTCCAACCTAATGCTAGCAAATTGTTCCTGGAAAACTGATTTCTTTGTTAGCATAAAGTAATCAATTTTCATTGTGAAAAAAGGGAAAGAGGTTACTTTAATGAGGAAATCATAGCATGAGGCTTGGAAGACTTAACTGAAATCCGAGCTTTCCCCAACAAAATTCTTACAAGGTGTTTTGTTTTTCTATTTCCTTTCCATATGGGTTTGCAAAAGAGTCTGACTCTGTTTGGTTTAGCTGTAGCATGAAATCAGAGATGAGTGTGTTTGCAAGATCCCTGCAAATCTTCCCTGTATAATTCAGTAAGCCAAAAGGCCTGTATTAAATTTTTGGCCTTGGTTAAATAGACACAGTTTTCACATGGTTGCGTGATGTGGCAAAGCAAATATGAATCGTGATTGACTAGAAAATGAGGAAGTGTTCCACTCTCTCAAGCATGCCAGGACTAAGATATGGTTCTGCGCCACTATGAGACTTAAGAGACTGTCATATTGATTTCAACTCCTTTTTCTCTCTCTTGTACTGTAGTTTAACCATGTGTTTAGTCAGAGATGGGACTTGCTCTCCCAATGAAACAACATTGAGTGTAGACAGAAGGATGGTGCTGTCAATATGACTGTAATTTGTATGCGGCATTATCTCGGAATCCGTACTCCTTGTCTGACATTAGTTGTTCAAATTATGCACCGTTTGTGTCTATATATCAACAGTCTAGCACAAAAAATGTTTTGTAGTGTGAATTTTACAGTATTTTGAAAATGTTGAATGTGGCGTCTGATGTCTCCCTGCATGCTTTAGACAATGATTGCCTTTTAAAGGGAGAAAGAATAATTATTTTCTCCCTTGCAGATAGTCCGCAGCACTGTTGTGTGCTTAACTCATCAGTGAAGCAGAGAGGATAGGGGCATTAGTATGGCCATTAGCATAGTTCAGCATTGATGTGAAGGCCATTCATCAAACTCAGTGGAAGCACAGAAGCAATAAACTAATTTCTTACATTTTTGACACTCCCTCCTCCAACGCTTCTCACCCATCTGCCTTAAATGGCTTGACCTTTATTTTGGTGACATTTTCAGACTAAAGAAAGAATGGCCCTGAGTGGGCTTCCAGCTCAACTCTTCAGAATTGTTCCCTGGAGTGGCAGCACCATTTTGTCGCAATGCACGGCGGCATTTGCATAACATCTTGATCCATTTTTCTTTTCATGTCATTTGTTTTGGCACATTGGAGAAAGCCTAAAAGCTAATAAGGTTAGCAGTTTGTTTTTTGCACATTTCTTTTTCTCCAAGCAAGAGCAAATTCTCTTCTATGAATGGTTTCCCAAATTAGTTTGACATTTGGTTTTTGAATATGCTTCTCAGCTTCATATTGTTTGTAGTTCCATTATGACTTGGGGAGCTCTAATTCTGTATTTTCTATCCTCATTTTATCTGCAGAGGTGAACCCCGTTATCCAAACTCATTATCTTATTTCTGTGGTTCAACTGTGACTTTTTACTTTTTATCATTTCTATTCTTTTTCTTTTTTACTGCAAGAACACCCAAGTTTGCATATTTGTTTTCAGAAGTAGAGAATGCTTTTTACCTTCCTTTTCAGTTCTCTTCTGTATTTGTGATACATTATTCAAAATACAGACATTTGAAAATTATTCATTATTTTTTCAATGACATTTTTCAAAATAGACTGTGGGTCTAAATCCAGACTTATTCTTGTGTTTTGTGTGAATGGATTGTGCTACCATTACATAATGCTCTCTTTCATGTCTTTTATTATTGCACACTTCTGAGATTTATTTGTCTTTTTCTCCTTGGTGCTTAAAAATATATATATTTTTGCAGAAACCATGAAGAAATGAGCAAAGTTGTTGGGTGAAAAAAAAAAACAAGTATGCTGCTTGAATATTGTATTCTGCGTTTAACTCCCTCTGGTGCTGTTAAGCACTTGGCTGGGGAATGGTCACTTTATTGTTTCCCCTCTTTACTTGTGCATGCCACATTTTTCATCATCCCCTTGACTGCATTGGTTTTTCAATAAATGGGAGCTGCTGGCTTTCCTGAATTTTGTAGTTGAACCTTACCAGAGTTTGTCTTCCAGGTTGTGTCCCTGGAATAAGCCACCACAGTACACTGACCTCCAAGCATAAACTGCGATGGTATCTGTTTTTGGTTTTTTTATACGTGTGATGAATTGCTGGTTGTTACCAGCACCAAACAACATATATATATATTGGAGCTTCATTGTCCAGTTTTTATGCTAAGCACATCATGAGCACTTCTTTTTAGCCTTTTGGTGCAAGTTTAAAGTAGTTCTGATTGGCAAACTCAGTATTATCAATCCTGTGCATTCGATGATTGTGAAGGTCCCAGTTAATTTTTTTTAGGGATAAATACAATGGTAACCAATTTTATTAACGGAATGGACAGTATCTGTGTGATCTTGAAGACTGCATAAATTTGTCTTTAAACCAGGGGCACTTCTCATTTTATCAATTTAAAAATATCAGGGAGGAAATTTGTACTCTCCACATCTGCTTTCAAGCGACTCCGTCACTGCAGCGGTCTTTGTAAATAGGACATCACTTCTATTTATTTTCACCCAATTTAGTGGCCACTATAGACTTCCCTTGGAAATTGTCTCAAGTCCAGTCATTGCTGCCTGTCACCATGGTGACAGTAAGCCTCTAGCCCTGGCCTAATCAGAAGTAGTTGAAAGTGGGGGGATTGTCGAGGGCTCAGATGTAACTCTTAATACTGTGAAAAAAAGTTATTTAAAGGTATTTAATTGAAGTTCATATAACCCTGTCGCACTAAAAGAGAGTGTCCACTGGGGTAAATAACGGACACCTTAATTGCTTTCAAATTTTAAGTCATGCTACCAAGTAAAATAAATACCTACTTGGTGGACTGCATATCCCATCATCCCATTACAGTAAAAATATTACAAACTGCTTAGCTTTATGGAGTTTGCCTTGTGTCATCATGCTTGTGCGGATTTTCTGAATACTCTGGCTTTGTCCCACAGTCCAAAGGCATGCATGTTGATTTACTGGTGATGCTAAAAAGCCTGTAGGTGTGCATGATTGCATGAATGGTTGTCTGTTACTCTGTGTTCCCTATGATAGACGGATAATCTGTCCATGATAGAGTGTCCACTGGGGTAAATGGACCTTTTGCCCATTCGCAGGTGGGATAGGCTCCAGTCCCATTATGACCCTGAAATCCATAAGTGGTTAAGAAAGTGAATGGGTGGCACAACAATCTCTGCTGGGTTATTTGTAATTTAATAGGAATATCAGTCTATGCAGGTCAGCCAGATGGAATTACCGATTGCATATATGGCGGTGAGCAGCTTAGTGATGCGCCAGTGTGCTTGAGTGACTGAGAGACATTATTACTGCTCTAGATTCACCTCTGGTTTTTGAATGGAAAGTCTTTCTCTTGATTTTGAGGCGCTGTATAGTGAAAATAGCTAACTGTCACTCACCATCCTGACATCTGACAGCCTGAGCTGCATCCATATGAGTTAGAGCCTAATTAAGGTGGTGTTGCTCTCCCGACTCACATTGTAGTGTTTTCATAAGCTTCCTCTCGTTTTTATTTTTCTGCAACCCATCGACCTGGCGCTGCACTGAGCTTCTGGGCATCTTAATAGTCTCAGGCAGATATTCTTAATTGAAATTATATGTTTAGCCATAGCTACAGGAAGCAGGTTTTCCCCTTGCACTGGCCCCTCTCCTGATAATAGGCAAATGACTGTCTGTAAAACCCTGATTTTTAAGCACAAATGGGTACTTGTGAATTGTTGGCTGCTGAGTTTTCTTCTCTCAATTATACCAGGCTTCCATATGACTAAGACTTTCTGTACAGGTGGACGTACACGTGTCTGTGTGTTTCTCTGCAATCCAGTGCTCTCACACTATGCAGAACTTTTATGCCTCTTTGATGTTGAACTGTGGCACTTTCAAAGAAATGTCAAATGATTCAGTTCCATTTAAGTTTGTATTTGAGTGAAAACAAAGTGAATACAGGTTGGTAGTTGCACAGAGACTATGATAAATGCTGAAGATGAAACTTGATATTCTGACTCAGAACTGGAAGACAGACCTTTAACACTCAAACACCTAAAAGTCTTCAGGTGGAGCCCATCATTTTTAGTATCTTCCCTTTAGTGAGATGAAGACGCAGAAAGGAGCATTTTTTACATGGGATTAAAAGTTCGATTATTTGGATCCTCCAAAGGACATATACAGAAAACAGAAACATTATTATTTCTCCCATTTGGATAAATAAAATGTCTGAAAAAAGTTGGTGGCTGTAATAGTTTTTTATTTAAACCTATTGCTTTAAATAATTTTCTTTAGCCTCTTTCCTATAAAGACAGCATCCTTTTTAGTATTTTTTTCATAAATATAGCAAACTGTGATTAGGTGTACAACCCTGATTGACAGTTCAGCTTTACAACGATATCTGATCACATCTCAAGATAAGACTTGCAATAAGGCTTAAAGAGTCCAGAACACTATTTGTCTTTTTTTTTTTTTTTTTTTCCATATTCATGCTGATGGAAGTTTAGATGTAATTTTCCACAGCCAGACTGATATTAATCACCTTTAGCAACCTTCAATGTTCTTACTTATAACACTGTTTTTTAACAGGGCTTTAATGATTCAATAAATTCATCGACTCTTTAAACCACTTACTTAATGAGCCACTGGCTAACTTTTTTGAAATATAGTTAACTTAACCAGTTTCTTTCAGTTTGATGTAATTGTCTGAATTTTTGATGATTGTCTTTTACAAAGCTGGAGTTTTACAGTGCAGATTAGCGATCTTTGAGTGTCAGTGGGAAAGGATTTGGCAGAGTAGCTCACGCTCACCAGCACACTCAGACACCCTTGGGTTTAAATATGGTAAACAAAACAAAACAAAGCTACCAGTGCTCTATCATCGGGAATCATCAGGGGCAGAAAGACAGTTGCAAAATAAATTGGAGTACAGTCACATCCTCTCTCTGTTTCCTTATATAATAGTGTTTTAGATGGGTCCTTTAAAGCGACACTGTATGGGCAAAGTATTCAGGTGTTTTCAGTCCCTTTGCCGCATGTGTATCTAGTAGCCATGCAGACTGCCTTGATGAATACAAGAATGGGTCCTTTCTACAGAGCTCACTGAATTTGACTATAGTACTTTAACAGGTTTCCACTGTTGCTACAAGTCAGTTAATTAAATTTCTTTCCTCCTAGATATTCCACAATCAACTGTAAAACGGAGATGTCAGAAAGGTTGAACAGGAAGGTTGCTGAGCACAAATGTAATAGTTAAATGTGAAATTCTCTCTATGTTGATTGCAACAGGTATGTAATTTGTGACAAATTAATACAGTTAGGGTCGCTGTATTATCAGAAACAGATTACAGATTTGACGCAGAACAGACTCAAACAAAGTGAAAAACTAGAACATAACTTGTTGCAACAGTAAAACACGATTATTTTTAAACTGCAATGCCACATCTTAGTAAGCACTCATAAAGAACTACACATGTTAGGAAAATCTGTTTATCCTGTTTGTTTGGGGGAGAAAAGGGATTTTTAAATCACCGAGTATCATATTAGTATCTGTCTTAATAATCCTACCTACATCAGTTATCTCATTATTTTTGCCTCTGCAGGTCTTTTAGCAGTGCACACAGTATTATATATTGCATTAGCTATCATTTTAGATGGTATTGTACAGCATTAGAGACTTAACAGTGATCACTGGAAGGAGCTATTACAAGTGTTATGCGTTCATTTCACTCTATAGGAAACTTTAGACATGACATTTTCTTTCATTCATCGGTGTAGTAGATATGCTTTGAAATGCCTTAATTACTTAATACACTTAGATTTTCTTGACTTGTGAGCACAGCATGCTCTTCCTTTCTATCACACTTTTTGTGTCGTTTGTGTCAGTCTTTTGCGGTGATCCCGTCAACCCCTGACAGACCGGATGGATTTGTTGGAGAAAACAACCTTCAGGCCTTTCCAAAGATTTTAAAGCAAATTCACCTGCAGACCATGGCTGGTGCCTTGATCACTGGGCATTCAGACACATATCACGTAGCATCTGCAGCACTGTCTTTGCTATGTGCCGAAAGGTCATTGTCATCCTGAAAGGTGAATCCTGCCTTTGAGGTCATCTTTCTTGAAAGATGTTTCGGCTTTTATCTTTGTTTATGGTTCCCTCACTACTACTGGTTATGCTGGGACCATCATCTTCTCTGCTAACCAGGTGATGAGCGACTGCAGTTTGTTTCCTGTTTATTACCCCCATGGTGTTCAGGCTGGTGTTCCGAGGAGAATATTTTCTGCTCCTGTCAATTTTGCAATCATTAAGAAAACTCCAGGGAGGCTAAGATAACCATTTAATATAGGAGCGAGATCTATCTAGCTACTCTTCCAAGAAGGTCTAATTAATGTAGTGTAGAGCTCTTTTGGCAGGTTTTCCATCATCACAGCCAGACCCAGAAGTTCTTTTACACCACCTAAGCCTAATGAAATACATTTTTAGGGGCCAGTTATAGTTGATTTATCCATGATAGCAAGCCTTTGAATGACAGTGGAAACTACAATTGGTCTTAGGAGCAAACACCAAAAGCATCATCTCAGTACAAACCAGTAATTTTGCTGTCCACCCATGTCAAGTCTCCAACAAAGAATCACCTGACCTTTTCAGAAGCTGAATAGGGACATATCAAACACAACTGAAGAGGATGACTTGCTGTAATTTACCACAAATCTTTGCTGTCTGTACTCTTTGTTTTCCCTGTTTTTCACTTCAGCTGTGTGTTGTGTGCGTCTTGCCGTGTTTGCAAGCAGGACATTTTCCTTAGTCACTTGATGTAACTGCTTGTTTTATGTGGAATAGTAATGCTAGTTTGGTTTTGCTTTTTAGCAACTGTTTGTTGCAATTTTATGTTTTCTGCAGCAGTTCCTTCTAAGCTTAGTCATTTACACTGATTATGGGGTTTGCATCTGAAACTAAGCAGTGTTCAAACTGTGCATTGATGTTGAATTGAATTTTTATATGGCTGAGATACGCTGTGCTGTCCACCTGTTAAGCGTGTAATCAGTGATTTAATGTCTTTATGTGCCTCTTGTAAGATAATGGGTGAAAATTATTCTGAGGAACCAAACCTGCAATTACTTCACTTCTCGGGATTGTGACGTGCCTGTGAATAGTGTGATTAATGGCAATTGCACTTAAGAATTATGAGGTTTAGTCTAGACTTTATGGCTCTTTTCCCTCTTATTGCATATGCTCTTGGATGACGAACATCATAGCGGCTGAAAAGGGAGTCTTTTGTCTGATAATAATTTACTGACAACAATTGCAGGAAATTTCTTTTATCATCAATCTTTTGATATATTGTTATTCTTTATGCCTCAAACAACCACACATTAAAAACCACATAAATGCTTTGTGATCTTGGGTAAACCTAATGCTGTGAAGACACAGTCACAGTTCATAAAAGAAGGGAACATGGCAGGTGCTGCATAGACTGAACTGTTAAATTTTCTCGATACAATATCTGTTGACATCATATATGATTAAGCATAATACCAATTATTTTTCTTTGTATTATTACACTCACCACTTCATTAGGTACACCTGTTTAATTAACCCGAACAAAAAATATCTAACCAGCCAATCATATGGCAGCAAATCAATGCATTTAGGCATGAAAACATAGTCAAAATAATGTGTCAAAGTTCAATATTGTTCATCAGAATAGAGAAGAACTTTCCCCTGAACCATCTCTCAAACTGCTTCGAGCTGTTAGGAGCAATCACTCAAATAACCCCTGGTTACAAACAAGTTATGCAGAAGAGCATCTCTGAATGCACTAAAGCCTTGAAGCAGAACGGCTACAGCAGCAGAAGACTGCACCATGTGCCACTGCTGTCAGCTAACAACAGGAAACTGAGGCTACAATTTCCATAAGGACACCAAAACTGGGCAATAGAAGACTGGAAATACGTGGCTTGGTCTGATAGGTCTTTGCTTTCTTGGATGGTATGGTCAGAATTGGGCATTAACAACATGAAAGCATGGATCTATAATGGTTATGCTGGTGTAATGGTGTACCAATGGGGGCATCATTGGGGCGATCGTGGCTCAAGAGTTGGGAGCTCGCCTTGTAATCGGAAGGTTGCTGGTTCGAGCCCTGGCTTGGACAGTCTCGGTCATTGTGTCCTTGGGCAAGACACTTCACCCGTTGCCTACTGGTGGTGGTCAGAGGGCCCGGTGGCGCCAGTGTCCGGCAGCCTCGCCTCTGTCAGTGCGCCCCAGGGTGGCTTTGGCTACAATGTAGCTTGCCATCACCAGTGTGTGAATGTGTGTGTGAATGGGTGGATGACTGGATATGTAAAGCGCTTTGGGGTCCTTAGGGACTAGTAAAGCGCTATACAAATACAGGCCATTTACCATTTAGAAAAATCACTTATTTGAAATGGTGACCTAAGCTTTCCATCAGTCTGTTAATGTCCAAAACCAGTTAACCTGGTGTCTAGACTTACACAGACATGTTACAGCTTGTTTGGGTTTATAGAATTTATAGAATCGTCTGTGCATTTTGGCCATTGAATTGAATTAGACCTCACCTTGCCCCCCACCACCTGTGTTTTCAAGCTGTGAATACCTGCTATTGTTAGCATCTCACTGATCAATGTCTCTGTTTTTTGTCAAGAGACTGATCGACCGATGAAGAGGTCTGGTTTTCAGACTGAATTTCAGATTTGAGAATGGTTTTCTAAATATGTTGACAAGTGCTTTTTATTTCATTTTTTTCATGTTAAGAATTATTCTACCATTTATAGTTCTATGATCTCCACATGTGCAACAGCTGTTAAATGTGGGGAGATGGCAACAAAGCACAGCCAGTAGACCAATAAGATGTCATGGGTAAGCTTTTGGTCATATATAGCAGACGTTTCCTTAGAAGAGACTGCCTGAACCATCTGCTCGATAGGAAAGTTAACATTGCTCTCAGGTCATTGTTTGATGATGCTTGATAGGAGGACTGTAAGGACTGACTCTTGTATATTAAGTCCCTTTTGTGTACATAATACCAAATAGCATTACGTATAAATGTTCCCATTATGAATTTTTCCATTTCATGCAATTATTTTTTAATAACTGTGGATGTTCTTGTTGTGTTGTGTGTAAAGCTATTGTGTGAACTCTCGTTGCAACACAAATAACTCGAAGTGGGCCAATAAAGATAACTTTTAGCCTCAAACCTCAGCCAGACTGTGTTTGATGAGATTGTATTTGTGAACAGTTTACTTTTTTATGCACATCAATGTGTATTTTACCCCAGAGAGAATATGTACGTTTTTGTGCAGGTTTTTTTTAAAAATTTTATTTTATTTTATTTGTACTCTGAGCAAAGACTGTCTCTCAGAACTTAAAGTCCTAGCAGTCCTGAAGCACACATCATTGTAATGTAATTGTGTCAACATCTGATGATGATTGAGGCGAGACCTTATTTATACCTCCATAGACTAGTCCTTTCTCTGCTACTTTAGGCAGCTTTTGCTCTCACCTAGCTATTACCAGTCAGTCACAGTAATGTGCATTGGGTATCTAGGTCCATTTTCCACCTGCTTGCTTTGATGCCCACCAGCAAGTTGTTGACAACACACTCCATAAATACCATGCCCTTTTTTAAAGGGCTAATTTCATGCTTTTTGGTCTCAAAGAACTGCATTATCGATTGCACTTTTCTACTTTCTTAATAGTGATTATCAATTGTGTTTTAAATGGAGCAGTGGAGTTATAGTGGCTCCATCTGCCTTCTCCTTTTATTTTGTTGTATGCCAGCTCTATTTTCACGGGTGCTTAAATTCTGATCGAAATCTTGTAGAAGGAAAAAGATTTTCACTTTCTCTTTCCAGTTCTAGCCTTAACCATCAGTGTAGTGAACTGTGACATTTATGAAAGGATCCTATTAGTTAATTCCCCCCTAGGAAAAAAAAAAGGTATTGGGGGGGGGGAGGGTTGAAAGCTGGGTCAAACAGCAGTGTCCAGTGTATAAATTTATTAAAGGTTGCTACTTGCTGGACCATTACATTAACATAGAATAAACTATAATTTATGCAGAATGTGAAAGGCATA
The DNA here is from genome assembly GCF_001858045.2 of Oreochromis niloticus. Taxonomy (NCBI): domain Eukaryota; kingdom Metazoa; phylum Chordata; class Actinopteri; order Cichliformes; family Cichlidae; genus Oreochromis; species Oreochromis niloticus. The sequence continues at coordinate 30,653,370 of NC_031979.2, forward strand.
AAAATTCAATCTCTTCACACATTTTCCTTCTGTCTCACCTTATTTTGCAGCTGGTGGGTGGTGAGTTTGATCTGGAGACAAACTTCATTATCCAAGATGCGGAAAGCATCAGCTGCCTGGTGGAGCTGCTGGAGCACTGTGACATCACCTGCCAGGCTGAAATCTGGAGCATGTTTACCGCGGTCCTCCGAAAAAGTGTTCGAAATCTGCAAACGAGCACTGAAGTGGGCCTTATCCAGCAGGTGTTGCTGAAAATGAGCTCAGTGGATGACATGATTGCAGGTACGATAACGATATGATTCTGTCTTCATTTTTTGCCTGTAGTAGACGTAGTATGTGTGTTTTGTTTGTTGGTTTGTTTGTTTGTTTGTTTTTTCAGATGGATTGATGGTAATGAATATGATGTTTATATCTAAAAAGTACATGAGAATGCCTGTTAGGATTTAGCTTCAGTCAAAATCATTTCTGTCATTTTTGCTGAAGGTTTTGGTTAAAAAAAAGGCGACTTAGCCTTAAATTTTATCCAGAACAGTTCTATAGTAACATGATTAAAAAATATAAAAACATCAACAAATTCCTTCAAAATGAAAGTAGTGAAGACAACAGTGTATTTGATGATTCTCATTGAAAATATGAAGGAAATTAAGTGTGTATGGGGGATTAGATTTTGTTCAGTAATTTAGTAAATCCGCACAATTCTTTGACACATCAGTTTTTGGGAAAAGTCACGATAACCCTTGAACTGGGTCGCCACAGTTGATCATCTGCCTCCATCTCACCCTATTCCCGTCCTCTTTCACTACATCCATGAATCATCTTGCCTGTGATCTTCCTCTTTGCCTACTCTCTGGGAGCTCCATATTCAACATCCTTTGTCCCTCTTCTTCGCATGTCCAAACCACATCAGCCTTACTTCTCTAACTTTGTCTCCTCCTGATATACTATATCTTACAGTATAAAAGAGGGACATTCACACTGAAAGTCTTAACTGCTTCCACCTTCTTTTTGTCAATGCCACCGCCTCCAAACCATACCTCATAACAGATCTCGCTACAGTCTTATAAATCTCGTTTTTCATTCTCGCTGCTATACTTCTGTCACAACTCACCCCTGAAACTCATCTCCGCCCACTTCACTGTACCTGCACTCTCTTATTCCACCTCTCTTGTGCACTGTCCATTGCTTTGGATGTTTGATCCCTGGTGTTTAAACTCATCTGCCTTCGCTACTGCTTGTATCATCACTGTTCACTCCATTGCATTTACGCACATGTATTCTCGTTTCACAAAAGCACCTAATATTGAATATAAACTACTGTATTTTACTGTTTATTTATCCTGCAATATTTTACATGTATTGGTTATAAACTAACGTTTTTGGGGGTTTTGTTGCAGGGGTTCGGATAAAATGTAGACGGAATTAAAATATGGCACCAGGATTATATTAGAATATCTCGTTGATAACACCTTCAGGTAGAAGTATACACACAAGGATATAGAAACAACTGAGCTCAGAACCCCTCAGCCTGTGAAGATTAATGTTAGAGATGAGTTTTTTGTCACTGCGGTTTTGTGTACTGAAGTCATTGTCACTGACATGCTGGGCTCTGCAAATTACACCCGTACCCCATCTTACTTCTAAATTATGCTTCAGATGATGAAATTAGAATGCATTTTCGCTGCAGTGTTCCAAGTCATTCTCCGTGCAATTTTGGCTTTTCTGTGTTAAATATAAGAATTTCACGGACAATGAACTGTAATCTAAAGTAAAACTGTTTCCATTATCTCAGATGTTCAGTCATATGAATACTTTTCCCCATGAGAAACTCCAGGAAAACTTCCAGCGTGGATGAATTATAATATCAGCAAAGTGCAGCTGCATTTGATTATTGCCTCCTCTCTCTTCTCATATATGTGTGTGATGTGTGTATGTTATCGTTGTCTTTAAAGATTTGTTAGTGGATATGTTGGGAGTACTGGCCAGCTACAGCATCACAGTGAGGGAACTGAAAATGCTCTTCAGCATGTTGCAAGGAGAAGGAGGCCTCTGGGTGAGTAATACCAGGATGAGTTGTACATGTGTGTGATTGTTTGACACTGTCACTGGACTCGCCTCAAGAAACCCATCAACACTGATCGGTCTGTGGCTTGTTCTGTAATTGACTTACTGTCGAATGATTGAATGAAGTAACTGAAAAGATATTGAATGTCTGCTGTCCAACCAGCCACAGAGAAAGCCTTGCTGTCTTATCTATACTCTTTTTATCTTCGCCACCTGTGCAGCCGAAGCATGCAGTCAAAATGTTGTCGGTGCTCAATCAGATGCCCCAGAGACACGGTCCGGATGCCTTCTTCAACTTTCCTGGTCGCAGCGCAGCAGTAAGCTTTCCGATTTTGCATTCTGCCATGAAGCAGTTTTCATACATGCACTGCAAGCGTGAACTTTTTTGCATGTACAGTGTGAAAATGCAATAAAAAGATGCAAATGAACCTTAAAATCAAAGATCACACAGGTAACAAAGGGTTCTGTTAAGAAAGGGGGGAAAAAAGGGAGGTGCATCCACATACACAAACTGGATCTCAGGTACTTTTTGGTCTGCATAGTGGGCAATACACCTTCTATAATGTGAAGTATGCTGTGCCTTGCCTTTTCCTCATTAACTCTTTGCAAGATCAAAAGCTTTGTTGATTTTTTTTCTGGTTTGCTGGATTTTTAATCAACATACTGCAGGATGCTGATTAAAGCAAGTAAATGAGGTGTCACAGTAATGTCATTAAATGTTTTTTTTAAACTGATGTTTTAAAAGTTATTTCAGACTAAACTCCTGAAAGTCTTTGAGATTAATTGCAAATTCACTCAAATAAAAGTGGAACTCAAGCGGATTTATGTCAAAGAGGCTGAACACATGCGCTGATAATGTAGTCCGGATGAGAAGTAATTATGTCATCACCTAACGCTATGGATGACAATTCCAGAGCAATTATTAAACATCACCAATATTTAACTGGAGGTACATATTTGGATAATTAAAATAAAGACTTTTCTTTACATTTAAAATGTTTTAACGTTAGTCTCAAAAATTGAATGAAAGTATGGATTCGGATTTGGGATATTCTTTTTGTATTTTTTTGTAGGTGAAATTATGAACATTTTAATTTACATTACTGATTTTTATATTTATGATTAATTTTAATCCATATAGTATAGTATAGTATAGTATAGTATAGTATAGTAGCATATTATCCTACTATAATACACCAGTCTCTGTCTGTGTGTGAACTCCTACACGAGAACTCGTTCAGCAGCCAAAACTGGCACAAAGAGGTACATCTAAGGCCCCTGAAGCTTCTTATACAAATCAGATATTATAATGTTATCATAGTGCCCAGCAACCACCTACCAATGGACTAAAATGACCCATATGTAGTATTTATGAACCGGTAACACCTTATGAAAGCATTGTGTTATTTTAATTTCACAACAGTAACATCTACTGTATAGCCACAAAATCTGAATATTCAGATATACTGTATATTATATATTATGATGTCATTATGCCATCTAACAATGGACTAAAATAACATTTGTATACTAGAGCAGGACCTGTGCATTGCAGGGAAGCTGCAAAAATTGGCTAAACTTTATACAGCCAGTCCAGTATTTATCTTCAATTTATATACTGCCGCTATTTTCTTCAAAGCAAACAAGAATAAAGCTTAGGTGCATACTAGTCTGTATAATTTAGCTTACCCTGTCATGTAACTCAGCGATAGCAGTAGGGGAACATAATTTTAAGGAGCTATCTCTGATGGTGCATGAATTTGTCCTTTGCTATCTTTTCTTTTTTTTTTCTTTGCTTTAGGCAATTGCTTTACCTCCTATTGCTAAGTGGCCTTATCAAAATGGGTTTACATTCAATACCTGGTTCAGAATGGATCCCTTAAATAACATCAACGTGGACAAGGACAAACCATATCTCTACTGGTGAGTACACACTAACTTATGCTTTTACTCCTTTTTCCAATGTCCTCAGTACACGCCCATCCCTCTCATAGGTGCTGTAAGTCCACGTTATGACACCAAAGAGAAGTAAATTGCGCTTTCCAGTTTTCCATCATTCTAATTGCTTTAGCTTTGTATTAGAAATCATACCCTCTCTGCAGAGACCTATAAAGCTACAAGCAGCTTTATTGACAAAGCAGTGTGGTGTCTGATATGCTGTGACCTACAGTGATTTTCTCGTCTAAGTAGATTATGACTGCAACTTGTTTTTCAAGGTTAAACTAGTTTTACAGACAGTTTTTTACATACTGGCAGCTCTTATGTAATGTGGTTCGTGAAAAGGGCTTCATTTTTGCCAGATAATATTCATGAATTATAATAAGAATAGGGAATTAGGTGAGATTATTGAGATTAAAACCCACGGAGCCATGAACTACAGCGGCTACAACTGTCGACTCCAGTGGTGAATTGCCACAGTGGGAGACGCTATGGAGGTATTAATTTAGTTTTGAATATCTGCCACATAAAGCTCACGTAGCAGCCCATCCAGGAGCTTGTGAGTAATTAGTGCTAAAGTCATTAACCTAGACGTGCAGTGATGTTTGGCTGCTCTGTTTATTAGAGGAACTTTGGGAGAAAAGCTCAAAATACAAAGGGACATATAAAAGAATTGTATCAGGAGAGCGAGCCAATAATAAGGATGAAAAGTCAGAGAGAAGACTAATTCCCCAAAGACAATAGGTAGTTCAGTGTGAATGAAAGAGTCTGTTCACCTTGGAAAGACTTGTTCTGTGTTTGTCAGATGTACAACATCAAAAAGAAAAAAAATGGCTAAGCTGTGATGTTTGTATTCGTCCAATCATGTTTGTATTCAGCACTGGTAGAGTCCCACAAAAAGGTGAGATATGCCAAACTAATCCTGTTTATGCTTTGCTCTGAATGCCTCACAGCTCACTGGTAGGGCATGTAGACAACAAAAAGAATTGTATCTTTAGAAAGGAGTGTGTCCACTGTGTCTTGGCTGCCTCAGCAGTAGCCATGTGTGGGTCATATATTTCTCTAGCTCTGCATCCAGCCCTGCGTTGCAGAGGCCTGTATTCTCTTTATCTGCCTTGACAAAGAGGTCGGTTTGTCTTAGATGGTGGTGTGGTGGAGTGGGTCTTTGTAGATGGAAGACTAATATAGACCTGAGGATTGTGAAAGTGTATTGAGTAAGTGTCAGCAATGAAAAAGATGTTCATTCCAAGCAGGCTACGAGTGGAGAACTATTGTTGTATTGCAAGGTTGTTTGTGTGTGTACATAGTGTGGGCTGTATAGGGTCTGTTCTTATTGTTTACAAGTTGAATTTCCTCAGTGCTTCTGTAATATATCTTTTACCAGGAAGGCAGGAACATCAGAGTGGAGCGATTTGCCATTGAGAGCGTTGTTAAAGCGTAGTCTCGCTTTTCTGTTTGTTTAAATCCATTCACTATATAGCTTAACAAATAACTACGGCTACTTTGCTCTTCTGATTCTTGAGGTATAATATCACAATTCTCTTATGAGTTATTTGTCAGTTACTTTTGCAAATTGCTTTCTGGCCGCACAGTGCAAGGTATTTAAAATAGCATGACCACAAACTTATTATGCAGTGCAAAGCCACCGTTTTCTTAATTTGTTTTTCTTTGTTTGGCGCCTTGAGGAGGAAACGTACAAATGAACTTGAAAGGATGAAAAAATAAAGAAATCGGACTGGATAATTTGCTAGTCAAAAAGTTCTGCTTTTGTTGCTTTAGAAATATATTTTTTTCTGTTTGTGGCTAAGTACATTTGGGTTACCCTGTCAAGTTTGCCAGCTCATGATATACTGTGTGAATATCTCTTTTTGCAGCTTTCGCACCAGCAAGGGCATCGGCTACTCTGCACATTTTGTTGGTAACTGCTTGATCATCACATCTCTCAAGTCCAAAGGAAAAGGGTTTCAGCATTGTGTGAAGTATGATTTTCAGCCCAGGAAGGTGAGAGCAGTTTTGGTTTGCTCCTGCTCCAAATGTTCCACACCATATATCATTATTTAGACCTTTTTCAGTTACATTATCTGTACACATGGACTTCATATGTATTCCTAGTAAGGATTATTTATATTATATAAGTAAGTGTAACCCTAACAGTCCATACACATGATGTCTATTGATGATATTCCTTGTTTTTAGTGTCATTCTTCTTATATATTTGATTATAGTGTAAGTCAGTGTACTTGTATTTATATAGCACTTTTTGTGTTCTTCATTGTCATTCAGAGTGCGGCACTTTATTCTACACACTTTATCCACCTCACATGTATGGCCAATTTAGAATCACCAATTAAGCTAACAAGCATGTCTTTGAACTGTGGGAGGAAACCAGTGTAGCTGTAGGAAACTCGTAGAGAACGGCCACAGCTGGGGTTCAAACCAGGAAGCTTCTTGCTGTGAGGTGACAGTGCTAACCACTGCACCAGCATGCCACCCTCTATCGATTCCCAGTCGATTTTCTGTGTGGCGGAAACAGTAGGTGTACAGAGCTTTTCTGCATCAATGCAGTCGTTTTATTATCTGAAAGTATAAAAAAATAAAGGGCTGCACGTGGCTCAGGGGTGCGGAAACTCTTTCTTTTTGATATGATTGTTTTTCAGTGTACTGTCAGGAAAAAAACAAAAAACATGCCAGCGTGGATTAGGGGATTTAATAAGCTTGGCGGTAAAAAAGAAATTCTCTTGAACTATTTCTTGATCCCAATTGCCATTCCCTGTTCCGTTTTCTTAAATTGACATTGTTTTTTATCTCTACTGTTCTCCAATTGCTTCCTCAATTGTGCTTGTTGCCTTTGTCTCTATAATGTCTTGAACTTATTGTTACACCAAATCACTACACATAAGTCATGCTGCGTATGTTTCCATATAAACGTGAATGTGTTTAAAGCCCCCGAGCAGTCTTAACAGGTCTAATTGGATGTAAATGTAGATGAGAATATGAAACTTAATTTAGCATGAAGTGTCAGTGTAGCGTACCTATCCCTGCAGAGAATGAAAGCTGTCTCTAAGCATGTGTCAAACAATTAGAGGCTTCACATAACACCTGGGAACAACTATTCGTCTCATTCCAAGTGTCACACTGCAGGTATGGTTTTGTGGAATAACTTGGAAGACAACTTGTTCTAAATTGAGTTTTAATTGATTTTGAGTTCAGACATCTGTGGACAAGTACAGGTAGCTTGCATTCTTCCCCATAACCATGAGTCCTCTTTTAAGTGTCCTTACCTTTGTGTGAAGACAGCAGTAATTCTATTAGACTGCTCACATTGCCCTTCCTGGGGCAAACTAATAAAAAGCAGGCATAGCCATGTACTGTAAGAGATGGACAATCTGTTTCCTGCTGCTGTGACTGATTGTCTCAGTCTTACCCTATGTTCATATTATGAGCAGCCTGAATGCTTTATAGTGGTATGCAGTTCTGCATCGGGCATCTTATTGTTATCGGCACAAGCAGCTTGACAGGGGGAGCAAGTCCAAGAGCAGTGCAGACACCAATTCAAAGCAGTTCTGCAATATTTTTTAATAAAAAGCAACATCAAATAAACATTTTTAAAAACTCATAATTAAGAGGCCACATATATTGCCTGGCCTGCAGTGTCACTGTCTCTTTGCTACATGCCATGTTCCTACTCTCAAGTTAAGGCACAAAAAGTAAAAAGACCAAAAATATATCTTTAAAAAGGTGGAAAAAATATATTTTTCTACTTGATGTCATTAAAGCCACATTGTTTTGCTTCTGCCTGGTGTGCCTTTGTCCCACTTTCCACATTTCCAACTGCTGCTTCCAATTCCTGCTACTATTGCTTACAGTTTCCTATTTCTTATTATATAAAGAATTAAGAATTAATTTAGAAGAATTAAGTTTTAGTTACTTTTTTTTTTTTTTTTTTTAGCAGATGAACAGTTGATATGGTCAAATATAAATACACTCACTGTTCACTTCTTTAGGTTCGCCTTGCTAGTACCTAATGCTAGCAGGGCTGGAACTAGTTTTGCCTTCAGAACTGCATTAAGTCTTTGTGGCATCAATTCAACAAGGTGCTTGAATGATTCCCCCAGGAATCTGGTACACATTGACGTGATAGCTTCACACAGTTGCTGCAGAGTTGTTTATCCAGTTGTACATCTGCAATCTTATGTTCAACCACATCCCAAAGGATTGAAATGCGATGGTTGTAGAGGTCATTTTTTTGTACAGTGAACTCATCATCATGCTCAAGACACCAGTTTTAGATGGTTTGTGACACAGCATCATGTATTGTGTAACATTTAGTGAATGCTCAGTTGGTACTAAGGAACCCAAAGAGTGGAAAGAAACCCCCAACCATTACCATCCTAGTAATGGTCGTGAAATCCCAGTATATCAGCAGACACCAGCAACCATCCCATGTTTAAAGTCACTTAAATTAACTTTTGTCTCCATTCCGATGCTTAGGTTGAACTTCAGGTGGTTGCTGCTATATGACTGGCTGATTTGTGTTGACAAGCAATTGAACAGCTTCACCTTGTGAAATGGGCGGTGAAATAATATAATAACAGACCATTAATGTTTACCTCTTGTAGCATATAGTTAATAAGAAACAACTTTCTCCCTCTTGCTCGTTTTTAAATTGTGTTTCTATTGTTGCACCCTCTCACCTCTTTGGCTGCAGTTCTCCAGTATTTACCTTCCTTTTGTGTGTGATTAAAATTAGCTGTCTTGCGTCCCTTTGGCCTGTCTTCTGATCTATTATTTACTCTCCTCCTTTGTAAATCTGAAAACATTGTGTAGCAAGCTTCATTTCCATTGTTCTTTTGAACTTTGTGATTCATTTAAAAGTATTTGTGATGTTGTTTTATAAACTAAATGATACATTTAGTTAAAACATTAATGACCTAAATACATGTATTCTTTAAATCTCAATCTGATTCTTTCTCACCTTTAGTGGTATATGATCAGCATAGTCCACATCTACAGCCGCTGGAGGAACAGTGAAATCAGATGCTATGTTAACGGACAGCTCGTTTCTTATGGAGACATGGCATGGCACGTCAACACAAATGATGTAAGTCCGCCTTATTTGTTACTTTTTCTCACTGTTGCCGTTTTGTCATGATTTTAATGCTTACTGGCACAAGGCCTGACTAAGGCTGCCACATCAATGTTTCGTATAGCTCGCGGTCTGTGGGAGTAAAAAATGTATACATCCTCAATAATTCTGATTGATGAAATGAGAAAATGAGTTTTAACTTACTGTTTTCCTCTGAAGTCTGTCTAGAGTTTCACTCTTTATTTGAACATCTGTTTGTCACAGTTGTGCTGCAGTAGATGTGAGAATACAATTTCGAGGCCCAGTAGCTGTTTTATGTGTAAATAAATTGTAACTTTCATTAGACTGAGGATGTCTTATTTAAAATGTGTGATAACAAGGTGATTTACAGTCTAACAGAATATTTGCATGTTCAGATGATTTCACACAGTTATTTAGAAATGATTAGTGTTGTATTTGGACTTGCGGAGAGGAAACGCATTTAGAAAGGTGTGCTTTGAACCAAGTATAGTTCATGAAATATTCAACCACATTAAATGAAGATGCCTTAATTTGTGATTTTTTTGTAAAGAAATGTTCCGATACATTAAGAAAAAACATGAACATTTGCAGTATTCCATAGGGATAAGCAGGTTTCTGGTAACATACAGTGGGCAACACATTTAATAGACGACCTGCCAATGTGGTTTAAGCCAGAGCTGCCCTAAATGAACATTTTCTGTAATTTCCAAAATAATTGTTTATGTTTCTGTAATGGTTAATCCATCAGTATGCATAAGCTCTTCACTAAAAATGGTATTGTTATTATACTATGTTATATTTATTTTGCTGAATTATAATTGTTGTTGGCCATGAATTTTCACATTTATTGTTTTACAGAAAAGCAGATAAAATAATAAAACTTTAAAGAAAAAATTTATTAAGACACTAAATTACAGTTGTTTTCTTGCATCTCGTCCTTTCATCCATTCTCTTCCATTTATCTTTAACAGGATCACTGGAGCCTATCCCAGCTTCTATAGGTAGAAAGGCGGGGTACATCCATTAACAGAAAAATTAGTTTTAGTGGTTGAATGTTGTGCTTGATTAATTTCTGAGAAGACCAGAAGGTATAAAAACATGAATTCACATAAATTGAAAATGTGACTTTTTTGTCTAAGTAACAATATAGGTTTTAGCTTTAAACAAGTTTTTGGCAGATTTTTAAAATATTTGGGTTTTCATGTTATTTGACAGGTGGTATAATAAATTTGTTATGTATAATTTTGGTTTCTTCTTCTGTTTCTCTGCTATTGAGGCTACAATCTTAAAGGTTAAATGCTGTCATCTTTAGATATCCTTTTTAATTGCCTTATTCTGTTCTTAACTACAACTCAGATATAGATTATTGTATCTTTCTGTTCCTGCTAAGTAATACAGTGCACTAAAGCTGTATTTCTTAGTTAGCATAAATATATGTGGTAAATTTTTAGTTGTCTGTTTGCTTTAAATTTTACACATGTTGGACTTATAACAGCTTTTTTTTTACAGGGTTAAATGGAACCAGATCTCTATCAACTAATCTGATGTTTTTATTCTTCCATTGAACCTCTTTTATAGATCTTCACTTGTTATGCAATTTGCTGCTGCCGTTGTAAATTGCCCTTCGATTTGGTGCTGGATGTAACTACAGCAAATACATTTTTTCACTACCACAGAGATTATATAGAAGTTTCATGTCTTTGTAAATCAGGGCCGTTAGGAAATTCTTTCCATCAGGAAATTGTCAACTTAAACACTGAAACAACATGAGAGAATGTTATTTTGAAAAACTAAATTGAATTTCTAGGCTGGAATGGGAAAAAAAAAAAACACATTTGAAAAAATCAAATATTGTACATTTTACTTTTTGACCTCTGCGTAATAGAGCTGTGTGATGTATTTTTTTTTCTTTTTCTTCTAGTCCCTGATGGTGTTGCCTCTTTTTCTATGTCCCTCTTGCAGAGTTATGATAAGTGCTTCCTTGGGTCCTCAGAGACAGCGGATGCTAACAGAGTGTTCTGCGGGCAGCTAGGAGCTGTCTTCGTGTTCAGCGAAGCTCTCAATCCCGCTCAGATATTTGCAATTCATCAGCTAGGACCAGGCTATAAGGTATGTGCTTGTGGGTGCCTAAATTAGATTACATGTAAGCAGTCTGCATTACCAATCCATCTGTGAAATCAATGAGCAGCTCTGTCCTGCTGTAGTTCCTTTGCCTTGTATCGCTGTCCTGCTTTTCCTCCCAGATAAACGGCTGCATAAATTACCTACTTCTAGGGAATAATGGCACAGTACACAGAGGAAAGCAGCAGGCCCTCTGAGGGGATAGAGACATGAGATTATATCAGCTGCAGCAGGTGGAGCGCTCCCGAGCATCTTAACAAAAATCAAAACATGAATGTGAATATAAAAGGAAACTGACCTCCCAAAATAGGGATTACAGTGTGAATATTTATCATATGTTGACAAAACATCCCACTCATCTGAAAGAAAAAGGAGGTGCCTGTTTACTTTCAGATTCTTCTCCTTATTGTCTCACTTTTGTCCCAGATGCTCACAAAAGGCTGTTCTGTTTCTTCAGTGTTAAGCCCACAAAGCTCACAAAAGTAGGAATTGCATTTCATGCTAAATAAACCCTGAACACAAGATGTGACTCATGCAGTTTGCACTCTCAGTGACCAATTTGTGCCACTAGTGTTTTGTCTCCAGCTGTTTTAAAGACAAACTTACTAAGTAAAAGCTACCCTGCTGAAGATGATTTAAGTCAGGTCTACTGATGCCCAGGAAATCCTCAGAGAAATCATTGTTTTCTCTTTTTGCTAATGACTGGTTACTTGTTGTTCCCCTCCTTAACTGCATTTCATGACCTTCTATTAAGCCACAGCAAAGCAATTGTTCAGAATTCTTGATATAATGAAGAATAAATGTCCCCAGGGGAGACAATTACCTGCAGTTTGTGAAGTTGTGAACAATGTTTTTAAGACCTAGACAGGTGAGCTGGGGAGAAAGGTCAGACAGTTGTCTACCCCACTGATTTATTGTTGTAGTGGGAGTGCTATACAAATGACGAGAGGTCTGTTTTAATTCAGAATTGCCTGGAGGAGTCTGAGTGCAGCCAATCTCAGCATACATCTGTTAGACTGTGTACTGTACACTCAACTTTATACTGTCTGAACTCAGCAGAGCCGGAGAAAAACCATCGCCTCTGATGTATGATTTATTCTCTAATCCGTGGTCCTTTCATCCATGTTTGATGTTCGACATGCTTTCACTTACTCCCACGGTGTATTCAGTGTAACCGTAACTGCACTTAGTTTAAATGCAGAGATTATTGTTGCCTAGGGTTACCATTTCTAGTGCATGTTATGATTTATGGCTGTAAATCTGGCGGCGTTGTGTTAGCTAGATTTCTTCTTCAGGCTCTGAACTTGGATGTACTTCTGTTTATTTCGTTTAAAGTACAAACAAACAACTTTTTTCTTGTAAAGTTCAAACTTTATGATTGACTTGACATTCACAGACTTTGACAGATACAGTTTTAGGGTAGAGGTGCTTCTGGACACACTGTGCCTGACAGCAGCTGACATAATTTTTTTTTTTTCTCCATTCATTACTCCTGTTTTAGCAGCTAGTTAATCTTCAAAACTCAGGTAATGACTCATGAGGTCTGGGAGTTTTTTAAACAGAAAGCCTAAAAAAATCCCCTCTCTGCATACTTATTCCTAATATTATCTTCTTTTTTCATTTTTCTTTATTCTCTTGGAAATAATGTCATCTGTATTTGACAAGTCAAAACAATTATGTCACGATTAATAATTTTTCACATGATGCACTTTTTTTTTCTTTGTCTTCCATTATCACCATCATATGTGTTCTACATAAGGCAGATTAGCCCATGACATTTGTAACAACACTGCACCGCAGTATGAAACACAAGCTACAGGAGAAGATATTGGGGCACAAATCTGGTCGACTGTTGCCCAAAGTATTTGACATCTAGCCATGCAGAATGCCTTTTCAAACATTTGTGAAAGAATGGGTCATTCTTTCTCACTGGATTCATATGTGCCACAATTGCAACAAGTCAGTTTTCGGCCAATACTCTACTGATTTACTAACTGGAAAGTTCCAAACCTCCTCTGGCATCAACATTAATGTCAACATAAAAACTGTGAGCTTCATGGCCAAGCAGCTCCTGTACATGAAAAGTGAACATGGCCAAATACTTTTGACTATGTATCAGAATTGTGTCAGGAGTGAACTTCCTTTACAAAATAATCCCAACAGTAATTTTTATAAATAACTTAATCAGCGAGGAGCCGATGGGAAACGGACCAAAGCTGGAAGTAAAACAAAAACAATGACGAGCAAAGTCAGTAAAACAGAAAACTAACAGCCTACAAAACAAAAACCATGCAGATGATAGATATGGGACTTTTTTTTCTTAGCAAGTGAGAAACAATATACAGAAAGAAAAATGCAAACCCTTGACAGTTGTAATAAAACAACAAAATGGGGCTTACAGCGCACACAGATATTTAATGGTACTTAATCTTCAAACATTGGGTTAATACTTAAAAAAACAGTGTTTATTTCGAAATTTAAAATTGCATTTATTTTAATTTGTAGTTGGATAGTTAGTTCACTTTATTAAAGACACACAAGGGTCGATAGCAGAAGAAAATGACAGTCATACTTGGGTATATTGTGTTATTTTCTACTTGAATCACAGGCAACAGGGAGTGTTGCAGTCCTCTAAGTGTCTTCCTGTGGTGTGCAGAGAGACTGGGTTGCCCCTGGTCAGTGTCAGCCTTTGGGACTAGTAGAAAAAAGGAGGAACTGCACTCTAATTCTTTTTTATGAGTGTCTGGCCTATGGAATGACGCTGTCACGCTACAGGGTTTGATAGCCCAAAACCCACGGGATCATTATTTTCACACTGCGGCAAGGATCGCACAAAAGTGCAAAGCAGTGGAGCTTGTTATTTCTTGCCACTTGGGTTCCATGAGTTGAAACTTTTGAAGGATGTTAGAGACTGCATGATGACATGCATGATGTCCGCTGTGTGGACCTGATCATAGCAGATGAAGAGATTATCTCTTATGCTTTTTTATCATTGGACTGTAAGTAGATATGTCATTAAATTGGGCTCAACCCTCTCAGTTTCAGTGCTGTGAGGAAACTGATATAACGCCTCTATAAGTCCAAGACATATTTACTAGCATCATGTTGAAAAAGGTTCATAGCACTTTAGGCAGAGACGAAACTGTAACATGTAACGAAATGAAATGAAAATGTAAAATACTATTATTACATTTCAAAAGATACAAGGTAGTGTTGTGCAATACTTGTATTTGTTGTTTAATAATAAAGATTATTAAAAACTTCATATTTTATGTTTCTACTAAAGGCTGCCACCCACTTACAACTCTGCTCTTCAGAGGCAGTCAGAATAGAAACCATACTCATTGTAGAATTTGACAATCTCAGTAAGATCACATTTTTTTTAATCCACTTATTCCTCACTGAGAAAAAGAATCCCAGATTTAGATGCCTGTTGGACAGGTGTGCAAACCCTGTTTGCCATGTTGCGTAACATACTGTATTTATCTACAGTCCCTCTAGGACCAGATGGTTGTTTCATCACTGTTGCTTCAGCTCTTTCTGCCTCTCTTTATCTCACCACCACAGTCTTGCTGCCCACAAGTCAGAGAGGGAAGGAAAAGCATCTTTCACCCATTAATAATTCAGCCCTCCTGATTAGAGAAATTGATTTCTGCGTTCACACTGCACTGACAGATTAATTCAGCTCATCTGTCAACAGCTAATTGATTGAGTAAATTGAGACTAGTCTGTCATTGATCAGCAGTTTGTTATGGTAGCCATATTGAATGTGTTACTAAACCACTGACTCATTTAACCTGTGCTTTATGAGACATGTTGGTAAAGGCATTGTGGTAAATATGATGCAGGCATTCTTACAAGACGCAGTCCCAGTAAAACATTGAATTATCATCATAATCATCAAGTCGCTGGTTTATTTCCCTCAGCTGGATGTAAATTTATAATCCGTTTTCTTCCCCTTATTACTATAGATGTGTGGTGGCACAGCAATTTGAAGCTAAACTGCCGACCGCCAGCTTTAATTTGAATGTGTTTTCAGCTGTATTGGCAAAACTCGTCCCCAATTTGTCTCTGCTCCATGACTGTATTGGAAAAGAAAATTACTTACTTGGAAACAATGTCAATGCAAAACAAGCAAAAGCAACCCCCCCCCCCCCCCCCCCCCCCCCCCCCCACCACCACCACCACCAAAAAAAACCCCTGCGTACTTTATATCCAAAAAGACTTCTCTGACAGTGCCTTGTCTGCAGCCTTCTTTTAGTATGTCTTTGTGAGAGTTCAGCAGTAACTGTGCTCGGCTTGAATTTGCTCAAGAACAGAGTGGAGTAAATGACTTCTTGGTTAAATTAATGCAGGTACACAATCATCTCTGGTATCAAAGCAGCTTTGATCTTTATCATCACACCCTAATCATTGTACTCTGCAGTCGAACTTGAAGATTGTCATCAGACAATGTTTCACTCAGAACAAAAGGCTTACGCACACATTCAAAATAAGACAAAATGAGACCAAATGAGAAAAAATATGCAGCAAGTATCTCCAAAGAGCCATAAAGATAAAAAATATTTTATTTTACAAATATGAGTTTAAACATGAGTTTTACGTCTCATATTTTGGAAATGAATTTACAGCCACTGGTTTTCTATTTTGAATACAGCTTTTCTTTTGACATGTAAACATAATACTGCTGTCACAGCTCACTTTATTCTCTTAGTTACTAAAAAGCTAATGGTTTTGCCTTTTGTTATTGATTGCACCCATACAGAATGATAGAGATGAACAGGATGCTTTAATCAATGGAGAAAATTCATTTTGAAAATGGTGATATGCTGTAATGCACTCAGTGTCAGCCATTTTTCATTCTCAAATGAAGTTATAATTAAAAGATAACACCCAAGAGGCAACGATGGGGTGTATGTTCACTAAGAAAAATACATAGCCTATCATTCTCACTCTCCCAGTCTCTCTTTTTTATTTTTGTCATTCCTTTATTTGATTTCTCTCTCTCTCTGCTTTTTTCCCCTAACAGAGTACATTTAAGTTCAAGTCAGAGAGTGATATTCACTTAGCAGAGCATCACAAGCAGGTATTATATGACGGCAAATTAGCCAGCTCCATCGCCTTCACCTATAACGCGAAGGCCACTGATGCCCAGCTTTGCCTGGAGTCTTCACCTAGAGAAAACGCCTCCATCTTTGTGCACTCACCGCACGCCCTTATGCTTCAGGTCAGTTGCATTACTCTTAACTTTGTGCTCAATACTTTAGGTACTGACTCATTCATTTTTATTACATTGGGTTTAAAATTCAGTCAGTACGAAGGCGTATTTATGGGTTTTGCCTTACCCTTCCAGGATGTGAAAGCCACAGTGACTCACTCCATCCATAGTGCCATACACTCTATTGGTGGGATCCAGGTTCTCTTTCCCCTCTTTGCCCAGCTGGACTTTCATCAGCTGAATGACAGCCAGGTGGAAACAACTGTCTGGTAAGAAGAAGCAATATTAAGACTGTACAACTTCTTTTAGAAATGGACGTAGAAGTTATATACATGAACTGTAGATGAGGGGAAAAAGTAATTTGGAAGTTGTGAATTTAATTACTTTTTGATATTTTTTATTGTGAATTCATTTATTTGTGCGGGTGTGTTTGCGACTGATGAAGGGTTGGCAACTAAAGTAATATTAATCACTTCTTAAAACAGCTTAAGGGTTGCTTTTTTCCCCTATGAATACATCTTCATCTAAATTATCATGTATAGCTGCAACATTCCAGCATCTGACTTATCCTAATTGGGAAGTCACTGAGGTGTTCCAAATAATTATCACCCTTTTTTGTGGTGTTAAACTGATTGGCAGTAAACCTCATAACTCACTGGGAGTAAAATCAACAGAAGCAATGGGCTATTTTGTTAAACTTGATGCTAAATATGGTTTAAAACTACGAATGCTGGTTTGCTTCTGATTTTATAGTAAATGACAACTTGGTGATGGATTCAGTTCAGAAACACCCAGGGTCTGCAGCATGGATTTGTTGGATAAATAATGCAGTGATGAGATTTTCTGTATCATATAGCAGTCTTGGTCAAGCTGTAGTCGCCTTTCATTATTATCTCTGCTCACTGCTTCAGACTCCTCTCACCCCATCGTTCTGAGCTGGTCTGCCCAAAGCTTCCCAACTGTGCCCAGGATGCAGCCTGAGCTCTGCTCTAATCCTGTGTTAGTTCAATGACATGGATGGACGCAGGAGTGGCCACATAGCAGCACAAATCCCTGATACCCAAAGCTCTGTCCCTCTGTAGATTCCTCTCCTCTCAGCTCTCTGTCCCTCCTCCTCCTTTTCTAGCATGTTAGAGTCTTTGGCTCACTGTGTGCAACTCTCCCAAGCACTTTGCTTTGTCCTTGCCGTGGCTTTTAGACTGAGTCCTTCTAAAAGCCTGTTGGGCTGAGAAGTTCAAAGCGTCTGCAACAATTAACTCCATATAATGCTCCCTGATCTGCCTTGGCTGCTCTTGACAGCATCATCAAATAGTGATTTAAAAAAAAATCCCCTTTAATAATAGCGTGAGCCTGTGTCACCTTGATTTCCAAGCAGTGCTGGTGTCGCATCAGCCACGACTCCTCGACCAAATTGGAAAGAATCTCTGCTTGCAGCAAAGGATCATGGGATAAACCAGACCCACACAGAGTCGTGTCATCTAATTCTGTTCTCTGTTTAAGTAAATAGTCCAAAGGAAAAAAAACCAACATGAACTTAACATTAAGTAAATGAGTTTGTATGCATGTAGTGTATGTTCACTATACATGAGCAAGCCTGCAGAGGAGTGATTGTGTCCTTGTGATTGTTGTGCTGGGGTGAAAGCCACTAGAGGATGTGAGGAAAAGCCGATTAAGAAGTGTCACCAAGCACCACTGTTGCTCAGCCAAGGGCTTCAGCTGAGAAAAAAACCCTGCAAAAAAAAAAAAAAATGCATTCACTGCACTGCCCTGCCTCCTCCTCCTTCCCCCACCTCATACAAAAATATGATACCTACAAACTCTGTTACAGTTCACCATAAAGAAATTCCCCTGTCCCAGGAGAACCCAGCAAACCAGCCTTTTCTCCTGCACTGAAGAGGGATGAAAGCAGTGAGCTAGAGTTCCCAGCTGACTTCTGACATCCTCTGAAAATGACCTTGTTTTTTTTCCCCCTTTTCATTCTGTTTATAGAATAGTTGATGGACAAATTACATCTTAAGAGTCTGTGAGTCGATGAGTATTTTATTCCTGTATGAGAGATTGTGACTTTTACTTTTACAGTGCCACTCTCCTGGCTTTTCTGCTTGAGCTGCTCAAGAGCTCCGTGGCCATGCAGGAACAGATGCTGGGAGGAAAGGGATTTTTGGTGATTGGATACCTACTAGAGAAGGTATGCAAGAGCTTACACAAAATATTGCCACTGTTTTCCTACCACAGTGTAAAGTTTTCTAATTTAACCTATGTTACCACACCTGTAAAAATATGCGGTACTATCAAAGTCTTCTGGAATCAGTCCATAAAAAATAAAATAGAAAAATTTAGACAGTTTTGCCTTCAGGTTCATCTCCTTGTGCAAGCTGGGACTGCTTTCATCAACGCTGCTATCTTTAGATTAGATGCTTCCTTGATCTCACACATTTCCACAAGACAGATTTCACAAATCACAGTTCTTGTCGTATTTGCTAAATGTCCTTCATCAAATTTCTCAGTATGGTACAGTACAATTTATTGTTCAGTCTCATCCTGGGAACACATTCACAGTTCAGAAATCTTGTGAATGTTGTAAAAAAAAAACAAAACGTACCAGCTATGCTACAAGCTGTCGAGACATGCACACGAAGATGGCCCTGAAAGGGAAATGATTCAGCTTCAGGCAGTTTTAATTGGTTGTTTGTTTTTCTTTTGTTTTGTTTTTTTGTATGAAAAATACAGGAACATTTTGACCCAACTTCACTATAGAACCTGTTCGCTTATATAAACTGATTAAACAACAGCATTTACCCCACAGCCATCACACTACTGAACACAGAACATTTGCTCCCCTGATAACAGACCACAAGACTCAGCATTACTGCAAACACTCACACATTACATTTGCACAGTACAGCTCATCATCAAATTCTCACACTCTAACTGTGCGTATATTACCTTTTTATGTATTCAGTATATGCATCTTATTCAATTTGTTACAGTTTTGCTATTTTTTTATTAGATATTTTTTACCAGGCATCTGCTGGCTTGTTCTAAACAATATGTTGTTCTGTCATAATGTCTGTCTGTATGTTTATTGTTATGATGTACTCATAGGCCACAACAAAAAAGTCAGGGTTTATTATAATAATCATGATGCGTGTAAGATGCTGACTGTCTGTCTGTGAGAAATTACAAATAACATAACAGCTGTATAGACGTTTATTATAGTTGATCATTTTCCTCATTTTTAAAGGTGATTTGACAGAAAAAAGCACATGTTCACCACTTCATTTTCTAGTTCAATGAAAGGATAACTGGGAAATTATTTGGCTTTTTTTCCCAACAAAATCTTTTCAAAGTCCTATCCCAGCGATCTACCGTTGTCCTCAGTGCCAATGTGCGCCGCGTCTCCCCACACTCTCACAGCCCCGTCACTACTCTAATCTGTCGTTGCCTGTAGCAGAGTCCTAAATGTGTCTTTGAACTAAACAGAGCTAGAGGAAGAACACCCCCCTCCTCTCCCCTCCCTTTCTTTTCACATCAATTTTTATTTACCCATTTTGTGATTCAGATCTAGCAGCCGGTGTCTCTAGAGTGCTCGCTCTTTTGGAGCGCTGAGAAATGATGCCACTTTGTCACTCAGTGACTTGCCTTCCTGCTGGCTTCAGCTGCTGTTAACTAACAGCCAGGCAGAGTCGGCACCTGAGAGCTGAAGGTTTTTTGTTTTTTTTTCCTTGCTTCCTTCCCGCCGCCAGGTTTCACACTTTCACATATCGCACCATCTGTTCATTATCTGTTTATGCCACACCTTCCCTTCTTCCCGGGCCTTCATTTTATCCCCTCTCTTGCCCTCAGCAAGTGTCCACCTGGACAGTGAACAGGTGCCAGACATGATCGCTAAAAGAACTCGTCAAAGTTGACTTTTCTGCAAAGTCAAAACAACTTGCACTAATTTTATTTGACTATTTTAAATATTCAATATATATTTTTTACAATATATATTTAATATTTAATTGGACTTCAGTAACTTGACAAAATGACTGAATAGATCAATTTTTCACCCATGCCAACATACACGACATACATATAGATGAATATATATATATATATATATATATATATGTGTATATTTAAATACATGTAGATTTTCAAAATGCACATTATCATATCACACTATATTATCTGCTGCTGACCACTTTTGTAGTTTAATGCTTCTACCTATCTTTCAGGTGTCGGTAACACAGTTACAGATGTTTTTATTCGGTTTGTGACAAAAGGTTTTATCTTCCTCTGGATATTGCAGACACATTTCACAAACAGTTACCTTAGGGGTTTGCTTGATGCAGCAAGTATCAGGGAACATAAAAACTTGCTTACAGCAGAATCGTCTTGGTGACACAATTGTTATTTAACATGACTCTGTGCTTCTCTGTGCAGTCATCACGTGTACACATCACCAGGTCTGTATTAGAACAGTTCCTTTCCTTTGCAAAGTATCTGGATGGTCTAACACATGGAGCACCACTCCTGAAGCAGCTGTGTGACCACATCCTTTTCAATCCTGCCATCTGGATCTACACCCCTGCCAAGGTGAGTTCCTGCAGGTAACTCTCACTGGCATATCCAGAGTTTCCAATAACAGGCTTTAGTAATCCCCCACATCATGATTTCTTCTGTAGCGTGGGGTGGTATTAAAAAATAAAAATCCTTACACATTCATTCTATTTTAATGGAAACAAGCTGTCAAGTATGCATCATACTGGTGTCAGTTTTGATGAGATTCTCAGTGACAGCAAGCATTTGTGCATGTGGCAATAAAATAAACTATATGGGTAATAACACTGCAAGTGAAAACTTTTTTATGAATAATTATTAAATATTTTTCGTAAGGATCAACTTGGATTAATTTGAGCCAAAGGAAAGCTATTTTTACTCTGTCAGTTGAGATGTCAAATAAAAGTAAATTATGTAGTTTTACCTCTAGACGGTGTTCAGGGCCCAAGTGACATTCAGTGAACTACTGCTTTTCTAGCGTGTTTTAAATGTTCCAGAGGTCTTTTCCACCTCCTTTTAAATAATGACCCATAAAAAATAGGATGAGGTATATCAAAGAAGCTAAATGTGTGTGTGGCAAATACATTTGCCTCAGGAATGCTGCTTGTGGTGCCAAGGCATGAATAAATAAAAAGAGGAAATAAATACAAAAGTGTCTGGAGGCTCGACTGCCACACTCCTCCAAAATAGGGCATAGAGAAAAGAGTAGAGAAATGAAAGAACAGCTAGGTAATGAAGTGGGGTAGAACACTTTAGCTACACACAGATACTCTGGCTCCTTCCCTGAGGACATCCCACAAGGTCCACATTTCCTCTCTTCATATTCTCGAGCTGCACAGGCTGCAGAGAGCCAGCTGTGCCAGTGAGCATCCTGACATGCACTGTGCATTAATTACACGGGACCTATGATGTTCTTCCATGGTCATATAAGATTTTGTGAGCAATTTTAATACTCTGTTCCCATGGATATTGCATTAACAGTATTGCAGTGTTCATTTGTCTCAGAGGCCCTCAAACGATATCACATCATGCGCACATCATAGCCACTCTGCCACCTTTCATCATGACTCATATTTGGCTCATTACTATCTTGCAATTTATGACATATGGGGAAAAAGCCATCAGTATTTAGTGCTAAAAGGGCTGTAGTAGGATTAAGGATTCTTGTCAGGTCTACTGCTAATTACAGAGGACATGCTAATCATCACTGAACAGAGTGGAGCTGCGACAAATATGAAATTGAGTAATACAGGGTCAGTGGCCATCTAGAGCATACACCTGCAAGGATAATGAGCTCGTTTAGTACGAAATATCACAGCAAAACTTCTTTCTACAAATGGTTTGTGGTTCATTGGACTAAGATGTCAATATTTACTTAAATTTTTTACTTAACTGTCCATTTAGTAACATGAGTACATCTATGTGTCTATGTGTGTGTTCCAGGTACAACTCTCTCTGTATACCTACCTTTCTGCTGAGTTTATTGGCACAGCGACCATCTACAACACTATTCGTCGGGTGGGGACTGTGCTTCAGCTCATGCATACGCTGAAGTACTACTACTGGGCTGTCAACCCTTCAGAAAGCAGCGGCATCACACCAAAGGGTCTTGGTGAGCCTATGAAGCGTCCTAGATCATTTTGAGCAAGTTCATTTTTTCTCCCTTTGATGTGGATTTAGGATTTGATTTGATGGAGGTTGCTGTTTATGTAAACTCCTTCTCATCCATCCGAGGGCTCATCCACGAGAAGCTCGGTGTTTTCGAAAGCAAATCATTGGTACCGAACCAATCACAATCATTGTGTTCAGTCAAAAGCCTGCTATCAAAGCGTCTTCCTGAAATGGCAGCAGCTCCCCCTCATTTGAAATGACTCATCTCCACATGGAAGCGCTTGCTTGTCAGCTGTTAGGACCGTGGCCATCACAGGAGATGACAGTGAAGCAGACACACCATATCAATATTGTCATCCCACTCGGGTGCTTAGTGTGGGTGTTAGGTCTCTGAAACCTGGGCCAATAGCATGACTGGCATCCTCAGTCTGTGAAACAACAGCATGTCACCAAGCAGGCTGTGCTGGGAGTGAAAGTGCCCTTGAACTGTCATTTCCTTTTTGCTATCCATTATTCTTTACTGAAACTATCTGTGTCACAGTGTAAGATTTGTTTTATGTTGGATCTTAGAGCTCACTTTATACTGCACCAATGCCCAATGAAATTTACTTGCTGAAGGTTGAAGCTTGTATTCTGACAATGACAATGTCATACTTGTTGTACAATCAGAGGCTGTTTTCTTCCAAAAATCATGCTTCTCTACCCCCAGCGTTTCCTGCGGCACTGATCATTTCTTACTAATTCTCTCAGGCTGTTACAGAGCTGGCTGAATATTGCAGTGTTTTTTTCTGTATATACCACATCAAGGCACTTTGCCTGCATCCTTGATACTTTACTAATGGGTGTGATCCTAACTGATATAATTCTAATAGTGGTAGTGACATACAGACTGAGTTATGCTCACCATTTCTGACTTTATTTAGTTCCAGATCACATCAGCTCACACCAGGTAGTGTCCCTTATTCCTTCCTTTGTAGATCAAAGGATGTTAACAGGATTCAAGTAATGAAAGTTCATCCTATGTGGGCCAGATTAAAAGAAAACCTGAATCCTTGACCTTTACTGTGAGGAGATATTTTGGCATTTTTGATGCCATGATTTGGGTACTATTTTTATTTTTAATAAAAAAATAAATAAAGAAAAAATACTAATTATTAATCCAGAGTTATCTGTTTTAGTCATGAAACATTTCTTTCCTGATGGGAACAGTTTATAACAGATCATGGGCCACAAGGGATCACTGAATGAGTATGAAATTGTATAAATCACATGCTATGACTTTTGCAAGTGTGGAAGCCAAAATCCCTTTAAGACATTTTTTCCCTTTAATTCTCATGTCCTGTCTTGAGTTCATGTCCTAGGACCAATGTTCCCTCTAATTTTTCATGTGTCTGAGCGAACACACAAACTCCCTGAGCGGTTCCTTGGACCACTGTGAGCGACATCAGACGTGTGCACTGTGGTCACGCCAGCATCTAATCCATCCAAGTTACATGGTTTATTAAAATAATCAAATTACAGCATTTACATGTATGTTAGACTACTTTTAATTAACTGCTTTAGCCCACTTACAATGAAAATTTAAAAAATCTTGTTCATGACCTGTGTAGTATGTTAACACTATTGGAAGTAAAAATAACTTGAACTCCAATTTTGAAAACACACTTTCTTTCTTTTTTTTTTTCTTCATAAAGCTCTGACTTGTATTATGAGTCTGAGTCTGTGGTCTGGGAGAGAGTCCTGTAACTCTCTGTCTGCAAAATACAGCATATAATGACCAATGTTGGGCAATTAATTATATAGTTACTACTTCAAAAAAGTAACTCAGTTTGGCAAACAACAAAGTTTTTTGCAGCTATTTTTTTTTTTTAATGCAGCCAAGGCGTTTTTTAAACAAACATTTCAAACTATTTACAGAACAATCAGCTGTTCTGCATCAAATCTGATGCCACACAAATTATTTGTGCCACTCCAAAAAATAATTTCTGTCCACTATGAGATAAAGGAGAACAACAGCCTGATACCTGCAGGCGTGACAACAGGAGATGTATCACTCCTGTAACACCTGTAACATTCAGCAGCCGCCTCGTTGTTCTGACACACCAACAAAACTATTGACTACACTACACACTAACTACACACTAACTACACAAGATTTGCGCTAAACGTCTCAAATCTCTCACATCTCAGAACACCGCCGTCACTCCTAAAACTCCCCCCCCCCCGTTTCTTAACAACTAGATGCCACGTTGCCATATCATTTTTTGATTGGTCGACACGGTACTTTTTTCGACCAATAGGAAAGGGTGGGGGGGTTTTTGGTTTTGTTTTTGCTCACAGGCGGAGAGTGCTTTCCAGCGTTTTCCTTATAAAATGCCGTTTTTACCGTTTCTTCCCGCAGTAAATATAAACAACGACAGTATTTAGGAAGAAAACCAAACATTGCATATATTTTTATCATAACTCTGGTTTTACGTGGCCTATCAACACAATTTAAAAACTGGTATGAAGTCCACATTTTTTCCGTCAATTGTTCCGTCTGTCCTGCTCACATCTCCAATGGTTGTACACGTTGTCATTACTGTGACTTCACTGCACATCAGCCACGCCGCTTTGCTAGCTAAAACTCCGGTGTCGGCACATAAGGACGCTGTCATAGCCTGTCAACGACGTTGATTGGCTGCGTATATACGAATGTGAATCGCATTATTGGCTGGACTATAGGATAAGGTGGCATCGCTCTAATCCCATACAAGAGCAGCCAGTCACTTACTGACTAACACTGCAAAACAGAATTGTTAAAGTTTTAATTTTAAGTTCAATTCAGGTTAGATTTTTTTTGTGCGCAACGCAGATTTTCTGTGCGCAGAGACCGTGCCAGCAGTGCGCAATTGCGCACGTGCGCAGCTTAGAGGGAACATTGCCTAGGGCAATGAATTCTTTTCACCCTGCCATCAAAGAGATTTTATCATAACCTGTGTTGAACAGTCTGTTCACCAATTTGTAATAAGTTACTGTGATGCTAAAATAGCTTGTTTAGGACATGTTTCTATCCTAAACTTAGGAATTGTAGTTTTTTTGCATGAGATTGTTTCAAGAGCAAGTTTCCTACTACTCAAGTTTAGAACTACTCTTACTTACGATTATATCTCACTGTAATTTCTTATGACACATTGCTTTTGGCTTTGTCAAAGTTGTCCCAAATGTTGGTACATTGCAGCAGTTTAATTGAGTATGACATGGTTGGCATCAGAGCCATTGACATGTCAAAAGGCATCGATCTATGCTTAAAAACCACAAATTGGCACCACCAGTGTTGATTTCCTGTACCAAATGAGAGAATGACGATGAGATAAACAGGTAGGAGCAATCCAAGCATTTCAACTCATGTGGTAAACAGTGAGCAGAGGTTAAGAATAAAAATGCTCTAGATTTACCAGTCTAT
The DNA here is from genome assembly GCF_001858045.2 of Oreochromis niloticus. Lineage (NCBI taxonomy): Eukaryota > Metazoa > Chordata > Actinopteri > Cichliformes > Cichlidae > Oreochromis > Oreochromis niloticus. Next base: position 30,679,416 of record NC_031979.2, read on the forward strand.
CCCAGACTTTGACTTACAATCATGGGCATTGCCTTGTGACTCAGATAATTGAATGCCTAGATGAGGCTCCTTCACAAGGTGTCTGTGCTTAAGGGGGACAGAGCTGAAGTACACAGGGAAACTAGAAAGTCTATTAAATTCTGTTTCGGCGTTTCATCATGCATCAGTACAAAATTAAGATTGATCCAAAAAGTACACTGGAGAAATATAAACAAAAAAATGGAATTTAATTGGCACATGCAGCAGTCGCTGCTCAACAAAACTGTGAATAAAAAGAGGTGTGACAAAGACATCCACATCTGCACTTACATTTTGTAGTCCATACTTGTCAAGCACATTCCTCTGCTGAGTTTTTTTTTTTTAGCTAAGCTTTCCCTAAATACAGACTTTACAAAGTGTAATTATGGTGCTGATTGTCGTTGTGTCCCTGGTAGACTGTAATGGGCTGAAATAATGGTTGAGATTCTATGGAAGACATCTCAAATGGATCACCTTTTTGCTGTACGTAATTTTCCGAGTGAGTCTGGTTTCATTGATCTGTGCATCTTTTGGCAGGTCAGTTTTTCTCTCTGTCCTCCTAAACTGAAAAATGACCAAACAAAGATGCATACAAAAAGGGAGAGCGCCAAGCAGATAATGAAGTGTTCAATTATAGGACACAGAGAGGACGTTTAAAACGGATTTCCTCCAGCTACTCGTTCTTTTTCTGGGAGTGCCTCCTTTTTTTTTTCCTCAGGTCTTAATAGAGAGCGCTATCAAATTAAAGCCATGTATCATTCGGTTATGCGCAGAATCAGTGCAGACACTCGTAGACAGTTGCTCATTGCTCAGCTTCTGTCAGTCTGTGACATGTACCCACAAGCCAGCACACAATTTGTCTCAATCTATATCATTCTCCTTTTGTCTTTGTCTCTGCCTTGACTGTTTTACTAAATAATGAGTAATGAGATGGGCAGCAAAGTTTCTTGGCCATTTACCACATTCGCTTTAATGTTATCCCCATTATAAGAGAAATCACCAGTTACAGACATGCAGGGATGCTTCAGACGAATAATATGATCAAGAGTTTTAGATGAATAGTTTGTGTGTGTGTGTCGTCCTTAAGGGTAAACCACCAGAACCATGTATCTTTGGTGAAGGCTTTCACTTCTTTCATTGGTGTGCTGTGTCACATTTACAAATTTATACCATGAAAACTCAACAGAGCACATGAAGGGATAAAAAAGCTTTTAATATCAATAAACATTTGTCTGTAGCCTGTCTGCAGTCTGGGTTCTGTTTACAAATCACATTTGAACAATCTTTGGTGGAGGAAAATATGTGGCAAGCAGAAGAGGGATGGCATTACATTTACCATCATGCTGTTTTCATGCGAGGAGTGGGTCTGACTAGGTAACTGAGGGGCACTGTGCACACTCATAGGATAGCAACCTGTCAGGCACAAGGTAGACCCACTCTAAAGATTATCCTGCTTTTATGGTCCTTGTGGATGCCAGAATGGTTTCAAGTCCAAAAACTAGCAATTGAGACAAACTCATCAGTAGTATTTACTGATATCATGGGGCTCAGGAGCTTAGGGCTATTTTCACTTAATTTTGAAACCATTTAAAAGTTGAGACTGGAGGAGTTTCCCGTCTCTGGTACCAGAACGAGTTTTTGTTACTTCTGCATTGTTCAAACAACCCCCACCTTTGCCCCAGAGCTAAGTCAGTAGACCAGCCAACGGGTTCTCAGATGTGAAGTGCAGTTGGGTGTGATATGGAAGCCTTGGACATTTAAATGTTTTCTCTGTCGTGTTTTTCTGTCATCATTCATACACTACACTTTTTAATCTTTGAATTTAGGTGTTTTTGGTCTGATTGCCACATATATCTAAAATTGAGCGCCTAGCCATGCGGTTTGCCTTTATAAACATTTGTGAAAGATAGGATGTTGTCTCTGAATTTGAGTGTAGTATGGTAATAGGACACTAATATTGCAACAAGTCGGTGTGAAAGTGAGGCAGTAATTCCTTCCCTCCTAGATATTCTATCAACTGCAAGTGCTTTTCATAGAATGTCAGTGCTGAGGCACGTATTGTGTAAACGTCACCAACTTTGCCAATTTTATTATGCCAGAGGGTTATTATAGCAAGATAATATAAGGCACTTGCAGAACTAATAATAAAATCTTCTGTAAATTCACATTCCTCTACAGCACTTCAAAATGCTTTCCAAATGTCCTCAAACGGACATTTGGAAATATGACTTATTACAATGTTTGGTTTGGCATGTTATAAAAATATAGTTCTAAGTTCTTTACCCTGCTGGTAGTGTGTCCCAGCACAGCTGCAGCTTTAAGGCATTTTTCATTTTATTGCAAGCAGACAGTATTTACAAAAGAAGCACATTTATTTTGTAAAACATCAATATAGAGCCACAAGTTGCTTTACCCTTTAGTAAGGGCAGGACTGAATTGCAGTCTGTCCCAATGAAATGTTTCCTTATTGCAGTTTAAAGTGATTATTCTCCACATGCCATAACAAAAAAGGTTAAACCTGGGTAAAAGATGCAAAAGCAACTCATGGCTAAATTTAAAGGAAAAAGTGAGTGCTACTGCAGATTATTACATTATGTCAGAATTTGTTTGTTTAGAAACATTCATTCAACAAATGACTTTACTCACTTTTCTATTGAAGCCCTTGTACCAATAGATGTCACACATGTTTTTGTGCATGCCATAACTTTGTTATTGTCATCAGTCATAACCTGAAATTAGGCTCCTGCATTAATCACATGGACATAAATCGCTTTTCAATAAAGGCTTTCTCCTTGTGCCCTTGGGACGCAGGAAGTAAAGCAATCTGTGAATGAGAAACAAGGGCCGTTCAGAGCTGCTGAGCATAATTGGTTGCGAATAACTGAGATGCGGCGGCTGTAGTAATAATGTTCTTATCGTCCCTTCTATGTCAGACTCTGTCCCTGCCCTGGGTTTTTGTCTCTCCCTCTATTAATCAGTGTCAGGATGCAGCGGCACTTACCATCATCCTGCAACCTCAGCGAGCCTCATCATTGATTACATTGACCGGTTGTTGGAGCAGGATGGTCAGTTGTCTACTGCAGTTGTATCTGTCATCATGGCATGGTCCCCATTTCAAATGAACATGTGTTCTGCCAAGGTGGAGGTTAGAGTTTATCAGGGCTGAGAGGAGAAGAAAGACAATGAAAAAAGTATCAAATTTTCCGTTAAACACTTGTGTTTTTGTGATTAACCCTGTTACTGTCATTTTTACCTGTGTAAATGCAACAGATTTTGTCAGTGTACCTTATTGGCTACATAGGATGAATAAGAAATGAACTGTATAGAGATATATATATATATATATATATTATATATATATATATATATATATATATATATATATATATATATATATGTATATATATATATATATATATATATATATATATATATATATGTGTATATATGTGTATATATATATATATGTATATATATATATATATATATATATATGTATGTATGTGTATATATATATATATGTATATATATATATATATATATATATATGTATGTATGTATGTGTATGTGTGCACCAGATTTCCTGCCTTTGTGCTACAGTGAGAGTTCTGCTAATCCTAAGGGGATTGGCTTGTATTGTCATAGGCGGTAATGTATGCCACATCCTGTATTTTCTGATGTGTCGGTCTGAATAGCTCTGTATTGTTGTGATCTGCCTGTTGCTGGAGACCATTAGAGTGTTTGCTCATGAAAACATGTTTTGGTTAATACAGAAGAGCTTATGATAATGAGCAGTGGCTGATTGTGTCAACATTAATTCTTGTGCCAGCCAAATCACTGCAACGGGAGCAGCTCTTTGATACGACGGTTAATCAGTGTTTTTTGTCATTCCTGGCATTCTATTTTATTTACACCTGGTGACAGCACTTAGCTCATCACATGTTGACTAAGTTAGAATGTGAGGCTAACTTCAGAGTGCCAAAGTGACCTTAAGTTGGCAAAGGCATTTTGCGTAGATTTAATGAGATGTTGGCAGGTGTGACGGGCAGGTGTGACAGAGGTGACCTTGGGCTGGCTGCCTGGGTACTGTGTTGTGGCCAAGGCCACGTGGGATACACAGAGTTTGGATGCAGTGTGGATGATGAATACGTTTAAGATGAATACTCCAAATGAGCCCTCCCAGGCTTAAAGCATAAAGCCAGAGTACGTGTTCTGCTCTGATGACAAAGTGGGAGATTGGCTGTATGCCCAACACTAGACTGTTGGTGAAACTTTTCATCCACACACTGAAGGTGAATCCAGTGAATCAATAAAGAACATCATAGACCAAAAACTGTAACAACAAAACATACCCAAAATAAATCTAAAAATAGGCACTCGTGCTTTAATAGGCGCCCCAGCTTTTTCTCAAAAGCCCAGAGGAGCAGAAAATATGACTATAATGAGAGAAATATTTTAAGGTTATTAAAAAACATCAAAAAGGAACTTGCAGATAAGGTACAAAAAAAAATCACCAGTAAAATATTAAAAATTGAGACAAGACTGGAAAATAAATGACAGGAAGATGTTTTATTTGGTTCCTGTACCTCCTTTCTCATTTTTATCTCTCCTTTCACAGATGGTCCAAGGCCAACCCAGAAAGAAATAATTTCTCTGCGGGCATTCATGCTTCTCTTCCTCAAGCAACTCATCCTGAAGGTATATCCCACCTGTCTTTGTGCCTCATAGCTCCTCACACGGCTGCACTGAGAAAATATGGAGATCGTTCCTCTGTTATCCTTTAATGTTCTCCTGGCCTGCTCCTTAATAAATTCAGGAAACTAGCTGGGCATGAAAAGTTTAATGGTATCAGTAAAAAGAAAAAAAGACAGTTTTAATAATTATTTCATCATTGCGTGAAGATATATTTGTGAGTTTCAACTTTACAAATTGCTGTTTCTCTTTGCTTCAGCTAGTTTTTCTTTATTGCACGCAGGTTTGCTGACTGTTGTTGACAAAATCAGACCCTTCAAGTCACCACTTATTAAAAAAAATAAACAAATTGCGTGAAAATCATTACTAAATTACAGTTACTGCACACATATAAATCATTTGATTAGGCTGTCCAGTTATTTATATAATATAAGTTGGCATGTTGCTGCTTACATCCTATGATATTATTTTTTTCTGCAGTTAATTATCGTGCTCGCATCCAGGGGCAGGGAAGAAGACGTATCAAATTTTAACACCGAGCAAAAATCAAGTTTGGAGTTATCTGTCTGTTCAATACGGTTTTGTTGCAGAAACGAGGTGCATCGATCGTAAACCCGTTCGGAGTACAACAATGAAAATTGACACTGAAGATGCCAAAACTCTTGTGTTTCACCTCAAGCAATTTCAAACGAATTGATGGAAAATCATAAAAGCTCTGAAGCCTTTTTTCAGCCTCTCTAATATTTAATTTTCTTTGCACTCTTTCAGGATCGAGGTGTGAAGGAGGATGAGCTACAGAGCATCCTCAACTACTTGTTAACAATGCATGAGGTACCTCTGAGACTCTCGGCTCCTAGTAAATTAACTCAGTGTGTTATTGTATCACTTTGCTGCTCTAAGCTTCGAGGTCACAGTGCATTTTCATAATTGCTCTTCTAGAAGCGGTTTATTTTTATTTTAACACTTTAACTGCCAAATTAGTTTGCAACTGACGTTGCAATTTCTGATGTGCAAAAACTGGTCCCTGCTCTTGTACTGATTTTTTTATCTTGTATCAGAGTCTCAGTTGTATTCTGTAATTGCAGTTTGTTTAAATTCTGCCTTTACTGCACTTTTATTAGTCTTAATAAGGAGTCTTTTTGTTTAGAAGAAAAGCTGTGCTCTCTGTTTTTCTAACTCTTTCTTTCTCCACTGGATTGACTGCAGGACGAGAATCTGCATGATGTGCTGCAGCTGGTGGTGGCCCTCATGTCTGAGCATCCAGCCTCTATGATCCCTGCTTTTGACCAGAGAAATGGAATACGGTAAGCCCCTCAGGGAAAGACTCTTTGCTGTTCAGGCACAAAATGAAGAGGTGATTTCGCAAAATAAACCTAAGCACCTAACGCTTGTGCTGATGCTGTGTGCCTGTGTGGTGCATGAATAATTCATATGTTCAATGAGGGAAAAAAATATGCATAGGAAAGTAACAATATTACCATATTGATTTCACTGTATGTGATGATCAAACTTGCCCGATGTGATCCTATAAAATATAAATGCACACAGTGTAGCATTACAAGTGAGTTCTAAGGAAATTGCTTGTGTTTTCCGTAGCAGATTTTGATGCTAATGTAAATTCATTCTGAGAGGAAGCTGTTGTCTGCTAACCGGTGCAGAGCCTTTTTATCATCAGGGCGATACTCTGTCAAGACCATGTACTGTCACCAGTTTTCACTGCTTGTTTATATTGCAGGGTAATCTACAAGCTCATGGCCTCCAAGAGTGAAAGCATTCGTGTGCAGACCCTGAAAGTCCTTGGGTACTTCCTTAAGCATTTGGGCCATAAGTGAGTTAACATAACTTTGTAATTCCACACACTTATGCATTTTATAGTGACTAATCTAAAGCTTAATGAAACTTAATATGTAATGTTGTAATATCTAATATGCAATTTAAAAATTCCCTGAGACTTCTTACATGATTTAAATTCAATCCTAGTCCCCTTTAGGATGAACTTTCTGTGTACCTCTGGACTGCTTACATTTGAATTGCACCATTTAAGAACTGTTATGGTCACATGCTGTTGATTTAACTTCTTTGTTAAACTGGCCCATTGTTCATATCAAGAGACAAAATCCCCTCTGTGCCAAAGCCTCTATGTCTCACATTATGTAAGGAGCATATCTTTGAGCATACTCATCATCTGAGGTTGTGCATTGAATTCAGCCCAGTTCCACCCCCCAGATTGAGGCTACAGAACCAACCCAAAGTTCCACTCTACCAATCTAATGTGTTTAAAGGCGAGGCGTGCTTTCATGCCATCGTGCAGTGCAGGAGCTCACAGCAAGTTTTTTGGTTTTTTTGGGCTGCATCAGCACAATTTTCACTCTACTTACCAGATTTGCCTCCCTGTGTACTTCAAAACCAAAAACACAATAAAGTTAAAGAGGTGCTGTTTTTACACAGTGGAGGATTTCCACTATGCAAAGCAATTGCCCAAGTAAAGGTGTCCAGAATGATCTAAAAATAGCAGGAGTGCTGGGAGCATTGCAGGTGGATATCTTGGCTTTTTTTGGTTAGAGTCCTGGAACTTTTTAATCATGCCTCATATAAAATGGTTTTAGTTTTGTTCATGCCCGTGTCCAATTTAAGATTTCATAGGCTGGTAAGATAGAAACAGAAAAATTCTAAATTAGGTTTTGGAGAGAGAGAAGTATCATCTGTTTCTGCAACACGGAAGAGCCAAAACCTCTTGACTTGATGCCAGCTTTGCAAATGTGGGTGCACTTCCTTGTTGAACACCTGAATTCTTGGCAATTTGCCCGTAAACCATTAATTCACTTGAGAAGGGTAGAAGAAGCCCAGGTTACCGTCTCACAGTGTAAAATAAATAATAAAATACTCACTAGGATATCAGCATATGATCAGTATTCTGGACATTAGAGGGGAAAGAGAGTGCCTACGGGTAGAAAGCTTATGGTTTAAAATGCAGGTTGCAGGGAAAGATATGCGGGTGGTGAGTTAACAATAGCGGTGCATCAGTTAGTGTTACTGGTGCCTGCTGAATGGAAAGAAATGGCAAGCATAAGCCTCAGGCGCAATTGAAAAGCCTAAATCCTCACGTTGCCCTTTAATAGCTTTCGCAGAAGGTAATGCACAGTGGCAGTTCCCTATAAGCGCTAGTGCAGCTCATAATGGATTAAAAGGGTTTTCTTGAGGTTATGAGTCTTTAATAATAATTTGATTTGTTATGTATATTCATTAGCACGGTGATGGTAGATATTGCTATTCTGTCTGGGTTGATGGGTCAACCTGATAAACAAATAAATTAATTCTACAGGCAGTAGAAGAAAACTGGAAAAAAGAGCACGAGAGAAAGCAAATACAAGATATTTGCACATTTTTCAAGTGCAAGTTTTGCTCAAATCCCAGTTTTTGGTAATAACTTCAACTGCTCACTCCGCAATCATAAAACTAAACATTTAAAAATCCTTGTGAATATGACATGGGAGGTTTATAATGTCAGATCTTAATGTGCTTACAGCTGTATGATTTCCTTATCTCTCTAATAGCAGGGTATTTAATCTTTTTTCACTAAATAGCTCACATCCAATTCCCATATTTTAAACAGTGTGCCTAATATTGTCTCAACTGCTAGTTTAAAGTGGCATTGTCTGGATTTACATTCATGAAAGCATTTACAACAAAGCTTGTTCTTCTGCTTTATGGTGATGGTAACTGACTGTAAAGCTCAGCATGCTATGCATCATCACTCTGCCCTTTTCTCCTAAATTTCCATATTTATACAGTTGAGAGAAATGCTGCTCTCCAAAGTGTCCAATTTGCCAGCCTCTATAAAATACAGATTTTGAAATTTATTAGGAAATTTCCAACTTGTCTTTAGTCAGAGTAAAGCAGCTTTAGGTTTGCATTGTGACAGCAGTCCTTATACTGTTTGCCCATGCAGTTTGTCACTGTTGAACCAATTCACCTGTGGTATGCCTCTGTTGCATCTTGGAGCCTTTCCTAGTGACAGGATAACTTCGTTATCTTACACACCTCCAACAAAATTCCCCCAATTTATGACAGCAGGCAGTTCCTGACACTTGTCTCCAGAGCCTGGCTCCCCGTGGGTGAGAACTGGGAAGCAAGCTGACGGCACTCACTGATCCTTTCAGTGGCTTAGGGAGCTCTAAACAAGCCACTTTCCCATTATGCCGGTGTGTGTGTGTGTGTGTGTGTGTGTGTGTGTGTGTGTGTGTGCGTGTGCGTGTGTGTTTGTGTTTTTTGTGTGTGTGATTGTGTTTATCTACAGGAGAAAGGTGGAGATCATGCACACACACAGCCTGTTTACTCTCCTGGGAGAGAGGCTCATGCTACACACAAACACTGTGACTGTGACGACCTACAACACTCTTTACGAGGTAACAAAACATTTTCCACTCCAATGTGCTAGCATTACTCCGACATTGGTCTTTATGTACAGTATGTGTGACTGACGTCTTTTCATCGCCCTCTGTGCCAGATTCTGACGGAGCAGGTGTGCACGCAGGTAGTTCACAAACCTCATCCTGAGCCTGACTCTACTGTCAAGATTCAGAACCCAAGTGAGCCTGTTCTCTGTCACAGTCCTTTGCTTTCCAATGTACTTGATTATCTAGCAGCATAGATAATACCTGCACATTTTTGTGTTTGGATGGATGTGATATCAGTGATTCTCAAGGTAGTAGCGACTTTATTGAAGAGCTCTGCCCCCAGCACAGAGCTGATGGAGGTTCGTCGCCTATTCCTTTCGGATATGATCAAACTGTTCAGCAACAGCCGAGAGAACAGACGGTGAGCAGAATCAAGCCACCTTCGCCCTCCCATGCCATTAATTATCCTGCTGGTTAATGTATCAGCCTATTAAACATTACCATCTTTAATTAATGCTAAATCATCTTTGGACGTGCATGTGTTCTCCAGCAGATGTTTCTATGACAGTTTTTGGCACTTGCTCATTTCTTCTTTCTCACTTTTTCACTCAGATTTGTCCTTCTCATATCCGTATGCACACTATCTTAGTGCACATAGCAATTAGCTTACCGACCCTAGGAAACCTCTGGCCTAAATCAAGAACACTAATTAGCCTAAATTAAAAGGTCAAAATGCTGTGGCATGTCAATCTGTTGATCTAAAATAAAGAAAATAGTTCATGTTTTTTGTACTCTGCTCATTTTTTTTATATATATTGGCAATAAAATAACAATAAAATCATTATAGAAATGGTCAAAAAAACATGATTTGCTCTTTTGGTAGAAACAAGGATGTAGGAAAGAAGCAGAATATTAATTGGTTTAAATTATTTTATATCACCAGTCCTAATTAGAAATGTAAAACTAAAGGTAAGAGGATTAAATACTTGCCCTACGCAGATTGTATTAGCTGACTGATGTGCCTTTTGCAGGTGTTTGCTTCAGTGTTCCGTTTGGCAGGACTGGATGTTTTCTCTCGGCTACATTAACCCTAAAAGTACTGAAGAGCAGAAAATCACGGAGATGGTGTACAACATCTTTCGCATTCTGCTTTACCATGCAATCAAGTACGAGTGGGGAGGATGGCGCGTGTGGGTGGACACACTCTCCATAGCCCACTCAAAGGTGAGTGCTGTGTTGTACAGCAAAGAAGAAACACTGACCTCTGCCGTCCGTGGAAACATTGCTATTCATTCGGTCTTGTCTCCGCTGTCAGTTCACAGCTGGCTGCATCATAAATGTGTAGCTGATGTTGTCTGTAAAACTGACCTTTTTATAGGTGACATATGAAGCACATAAAGAGTACTTGGCTAAGATGTATGAAGAGTACCAACGTCAGGAGGAGGAGAATATTAAGAAGGGGAAGAAGGGTTTGGTCAGCACCATCTCTGGTCTGTCTGCTCAAGCCTCTGGCATCAAGGGTGTGATCGAGATCAGAGAAATAGATGATAACTCCCAGACACCTGAGAGTGAGACAGAGTATGAGAGTTCAGACTCGCGCAATCTGCTGGCTGAAAGTAAAGTGTCTGAAGAGGGTTTCAAAGGAACAGAGGGTTTGGTAGATGGAGTCCGGGTTGAAGTTCATGATCTCCTGGTGGACATCAAGGCTGAGAAGGTGGAGGCTACGGAGGTTAAGCTGGACGATCTGGACCTATCCTCTGAACCTTTGGGAGTATCTGAAAATGGAGCATTGGTGGAGGTGGATTCCCTGTTGGATAATGTTTATTGTGCTGCTGTGGACAAGCTAAACACTAATGTTAACAGTGTGCTGTTGGCAAAAGGCAGCATGGATGACCAAAATGTAGCCCCTCTCATTACCCTAGATGAGGACAGCATCCCTCACAGTAACAGCTTCCTGTTTGGAAAGGTGGCAGGCAGCATGGAGGACAAGCTACTGCATGAACTCAATCCAAATGAGCCTTTGGTGCTTCCAAGCCCAGAGCCACCAGTCCACAACAGTGCCAATACTGAACTGAGCCTTTTAGTCCACATGACACGCAGCTCTTTACCCAGTATACTGGAGAAAGATGAATTTGAACTGCAAACAGCCCTGGAGGGTATCAGCTCTGTTTCCGGTGCTGAGGCTGACACCTCTTCTAAAAACCCAGAGGTGACTGAGGGGACAGTGGCAGCTGAATCTGAAGGGGACCTCGTGTCTAATAAGACCAGCAGCGGTGTAGATGCGACAACCAACACTTCTGACACAGAAAAATCAGATGATGGCAAAGACAAGGACACGAAGAAGATTCAGACTACAGCCACCACCCAGGTTAGTGTGAAATTAAATCATGTGGTTCCCTCATGTAAAATAAGATTTAAAAACAAAAAGTTTAAATAGAGGAAATGGTAAAAGTTCACTGACATGACCACCAATTTGAAAGCTTTTATCCAGGAGGGAATTATAACCGATGAATGAAATGATCTTGAATTTTAAAAAAGGTAGAGTTGAAAAAGAGAGGAAAGTAAGAAGTGAGGCTAAGGTCATTGTAGGGAAGCATTAGCCCTTTTGAACAGTTCTATATTAACAGGCCCACAGAGATCATTCTTTTCCCCAACTGCACTTATAATGGATACAGGAAGGCCTGGTGCACACAGGCATCGTCCCTCTGAGACTCGGGAAACTGGGCTGGTGGAATAGTTGGCTGAGCCAACATGAGGGTAGAAATAGACAAAGCATTATTCTGCAGCAATCGCCTGGGATTTATTCATTGCTCCCCTTATGAGCTGTGCTCTTTCTCAGAGGTCAGGATCTTTTGCTTGGACTGGGTCACTATGATGGAGGGCTTGTGGGGAACAGAGTTTATTTTTAAATCCTTTTCTGCTGTTGCATAATTGCTCATGTTGAATTTATCACCATTGCTTTTTAAACAGGGCTTTTGCAGCACCTTGCTGACTCATTCATCTTAAAGCGGTTTCGTGGTTCCACTGGGCTGCTTTTTGTTTTGGGGTTTTTTTTTTCTGTACCTGCAGGCGTTAAGAGGTTATTTGAGGACTCGGTATAACCTGGCAATTTATCATTTGCAAGTAATAGTATGACAGTAGGGTTATATCTGATTTTGGGCGAGCTATTGATCAGATAAGTACACTTAGATAATGTGCTTCAGTATCTCATGAATCTCACTGGCTGTATATGTGATTCCAGATTAATTTGTTTAAGTAATTAACTGGTCTTCAATCAGAGTCTGCATGGCCGCCTGATCACCCAAATGGAAAGGGACATACATGTGGATCTTGGCTTCAGGGGGACGCCCATGACAGAGGAACAACGACGTCAGTTCAGCCCTGGCCCACGCACTACAATGTTCCGCATCCCAGAGTTCAAATGGTCAGCCATGCACCAGAGACTGCTCACTGACCTGCTGTTTGCACTGGAGAGTGACGTCCATGTCTGGAGGAGGTGTGTGAAGTGATTTATGTGCACATGAGAGCCAGTGAGAGGGAGGGTGAGCATAGTGCACCTAGTGAAACTTACCCTTACTACCCCTTTACCAGAACTAACACAAAGTTTGATTACTATTTTAGGGATATTAGATTCTTATTCATCTGATTTTTTTGTTTCTTTGCTTACAGCACAGTAAATTGTCCTGTGTTTTATAGAAGCGAGTAACACATGCTTGCGTTTTTTCCCCTCCTACCTCTCTTTGCAGTCACTCGACTAAATCGGTCATGGACTTTGTTAATAGCAATGAGAACATCATTTTTGTCCACAACACCATCCATCTCATCTCGCAAATGGTTGACAACATCATTATCGCCTGTGGAGGGATTTTGCCCCTTCTCTCAGCAGCTACGTCTCCTTCGGTAAGTAAACTGACTTTAGTGAAGGGGAATAATGACATCTAGTGGTAGTTTATTATAACTGCTCCGTCTATGGTCTAACAATTCAGTTTGTACCTGTGGGGGATAAAAAGAATACTTGTTTGTGTTTATTGATTGGGGCTTTGTTTGTTCAGCTTCATCCTGCTATAATTAATGCTTGAGACATTATTTTGGCACAGTTTCTTATGCTTGTAATTAATTTCCCTGTGTGCCTTTCTTGTTTACTTTGATCTTTCTAGTACAATTATAAGATTTAATTTGCAGTCTTGAATTGAAATTGATTTTGATTTTATTTTTTTCCCCTCTTTCTTTTTTTTCATTTGTGCCTGTGTAGAGTACCAAGGTTAGTACTTCTATCGCTACTTTATTTGCTCTCGGTGAATTTCGCACTATAGTTATAAAAGAATCTGTCGTTGATTCGATCTGAATAGATCTGAATAGATATGTACTGCCCACTTCTGGTGTGTGCATGTGTGTGTGTGTGTGAGTGTGTGTGTGTGTGTGTGTCATTTACTTAAACTCAGATCCAATGCTCCACCAGTTTCTGTTTTTAATTCTAGCTCTACTTTCTTAGACACCCTATTTAGACCACTTATAAAATATGATGTTTCCTATTTTCTGGCCTAAATTTCTCTGTGGAAAATTCAGCCACATTCTGTACTGTATTAATAGATGTGACATGCCTACCTTTTCACATTTTTTGCACGTTTCCTTTAAATAATCACATTTTAACCACAGCTGGTGGTGCGAATGTGCATATATCATGTCTCCCTTGTTGCTTCTTCAAGACTGATTTAGAGAACATCGAGGCAACACAGGGCATGTCCTCAGAGACCGCCATCTCTTTCCTGTCCCGTCTCATGGTCATGGTGGATGTCTTGGTGTTTTCAAGCTCCCTCAACTTCAGTGAGATCGAGGCTGAAAAGAACATGTCCTCAGGCGGCCTGATGCGTCAGTGCCTCAGACTTGGTAAGATGGTGATCATACGTTTGTGGCCAGAGATGTGAATGAGTAAAAGTCAGTGCAGTGAGGTAGCAATTAAATTAACATATCTTTATGTAGTGATTGTATACTGAAAGGTGAATGAGGTGGAAAATGCCATGACGGTAGTCTCTTCACATATTCTGATAAATCCTCTAATCCATGAAAATCATAAAAAGCTAATTAATTTAGAAATGGTTTGCTAATTGTATACTAGATTGGAGAATGTTCAGGCTTTTGCTGCAGTTTCTATCGGTGAAAAATGAGTCACAATTTTTTGGGATTCAGAGCAAGCAGAGAGAGTCATTTGCAGTTTGATCAGGTTCTCTTTGCAAATGCTAGCCTTTTGTGTCTGTCATTAGTGTCTCATAGGACTCTGTGAGGTGCTCTCTGCCCATGTGCCTGTTTGCATGTGACATTTCATATAATAGAGATCAGATGAATTATATTTAAATAAAGAGGCAATAACAGCCTAAATTCAGAGTCACTAAAATGTGGACAGCTGTAAGATTCAGAGTTCAGATGTTTTGGATGAAGTATTTGAAACACAAAGTGAGTCAAAATCTGTCTGTATCTGTTTGTTCCTGTGGGTTTGTGTGTTGGCGAGCCTGTGTTTGCTTGATTGTTGACTCACAAGTTGTGCTCTGGGGGATAGAAAATAGCCTTCAGACTACACAGTGTCCTTGGTGCAAACATACAATTTGTCATCACAGGCTTCAGTGTGAAATCAGTCTGCCTGCTGATTTTACTCCTGCTATCTTTCCTGACAGCCTGGAACAAATAGTCATCAGAGATAACTGATTCGTTTCAAGGAGTTTGTGCCTTTTATTAACATTTAATTTCCACTTAACTCTCAAATAAGCCTATTTATCTACTCTTTGTGTGTGTGTGTGTGTGTGTGTGTGTGTGTGTTGGTTTGTGCGCAGTGTGTTGTGTGGCTGTTAGAAACTGTCTGGAGTGCAGGCAGAGACCCAGGGAAAGGGGAAATACGTCTTCCATTCTCAACAACAAGACTCAGGAAATCCTGCATAACGCTACCAGCAAGGTAGGATGTGATGCCACATATGACATGTCTCAAGTGTCCAAAATATTGCAGCAGCTAGTCTGATGACTTAGCCGCTAGAAATTAAAGTCCCCTGTTCTGTTTGCTGCTCCTTGTTTACAAATCCAAATGAATTATATAAAAGCTAAATTGAGATCAAAGTTGAAAAAATGTTTTTTGTAGGGAAAGTAAGCAAGAGTTTGATGCTGTACTGCTGATCTTTAATTCACTAAAATAAAATACAGATCAAATTTTCTTTGTTCATTATTGATAAAAAAAATTTGCAGCCCGTGGGGTGTGAACTGTTTTCCAGCTTTTGAAGTGATTCATGGCAAAAAAGCATGACAACCACCACTGTAAGAACACTTTGACCAGTGCTCATAATGTGACATGCGTAGAGGGACAAACAGTTCTTTGTATCATCTGAATATCCAGTGATGCTAAATCTGACTTTGAACCCACCATATCAGCAGATTTATTTAAGCTCTATGATCTTTATCTTTTTTCTAATCCCTAAAATAATCTGAAAGAAAAAAAATACATAAAGGTGAGCTTTGATGAAACAGAGTAGCATGTCACGTCCTGTCGTCTCTCTGCTTTAGACAGCCATAGAGACTCTCCCTAGTAACCTGTCTCCCATCAAGGACCCCGATCGCCTTCTGCAGGATGTGGATATCAATCGACTCCGTGCTGTGGTGTTTCGTGATGTGGTGAGTCCAGACATGTGTTTGTCACAAAGGTGAAGTAGTGAGTGTGAAAAGAGGATTCCACCCCTGCAGGTTAGCAGGGGTGGAATCCACAACATACTGCAATCAACATGCATGTAAAGCAAATTTAGAAATATGTTGAGAATATTTAGCTTACTCGCTGTGACTTTCATGCTTTGTATGTAAGATACTGTGAGAAGCGTTTAAGACACCAGCAGTGGATTGTGTCAAAATGCATATTCCAAATACAAAGTGGCATTGTGTGATACTTCTTTACAGGATGACAGTAAGCAAGCCCAGTTCCTGGCTTTAGCTGTGGTATACTTCATCTCTGTCCTCATGGTTTCCAAATACCGTGACATCCTGGAGCCCCAACGTGAGACCGTCAGGATAAGCAGCCAGTCAGGCCGCAGCATGCGTCAGGAGATCAACTCACCAACCAGCACAGGTGTGGACTGCTATGCCAGGCCTTTCTCTGATTAAACTTGTTTTTCTGCTCAGCTAATCTCAGTTTGAAGTGACTGTCTGATATACACAAATGTTAAGTGTCTTTGGTCCTTCTAGTGCCAGTCTATGAGCGCTCATTCAGTAAAATAACAGGGATATCCTGCTGCACTCCACTGACTCACCTATGATTTATTCATGAGCTCTGCTAATTGCACCGCAGCAAATTAAATGTGGAAGCAAGAACACTGGTGCTGGAGATGGTGGTTATGAACTTGAATAGGTATCAGCGTTCTCTTTGAAATGAAAGGAAGTACATGCCTCAAGTCATAAATCATACATTAAGTCACATGAAAGGAAATCAGTGGCTGGCTACAAAGGCTGAGCACAATGTCTGCTGCAGTGCCAACTTACTATTATGAAATGCACGAGTGAGTACACTTTATCAGCTTTAATTCACACAAAAGGTAAAGGGAATAAAAGAAACGGGAAGAGGAGAGAGGCCAAAGGAAACATGTAAGTTTAACACACTGAATAAAGAAAGTGAAGATGAGCAGCAAGAAGTTAAAAGATGAGAAAACGGCCGCATGCTGGCCAACTACTCTGGGTTTTTGGGGCACTGGAGCCAGGCTTGCTATTTTCAGCCCCATCTGTCAGTCCCCATTAGGCAAGCAATCCACCAGAGGAGAATGGGATCATAGAGGTTGCTGGGAGGAGAGAGGCACACTGCCGCCTTCATAAATTTCACCAGAAAATGGGGGAATTTTCCAGACGGCATGTGGCAGACGATTGTCTGATGGACCAGGAAGCCAGTAGACTTGCTGGCTAAATCAAGCCCTGTTGACCTCGTTAGGGGGCATGTGATGAATATTAATATGGCCACCCTTGCATCTAGGTTGCCGCTGGGTCAGGATGAGCTAGTGAGAGTGAGAGAGGCACCTCTGCATTTTCAGGAAAAATGAAAAAAGACTCGATCCATACATAGACCCTAATTTTAATGACTAAGTTCCTCATGTATGTAGAGATGCACAGTGCAGTGGGGGGTTTTTTAATTCCCAGAATACTAGCTCAAACTGTTAAATAGACATGACTTTAGGCTGAAGAAAGCTGAAGAAAAGGATTCATGCTTATTACCATGGAGGGGGGAAAAACATTATCTCACCAGAGAATCAGAACTTGTGGGTAAGAAACTGTCCTGGCATGTGGCTCTTTCTACACATGCTAAATTTACTATTTGGGGACGACTGTAAACTAAGCCATGGAATTTATCTGTCCTCACAAATACTGGTATCATATTTACTCAGCTTCTTAAAAACCATTAAAAATACCAATTTCTTCTATCTCAAGAAATTCTATCTTAATTTTATTTTGGCACCTGTCAGACTACTGACTGTGTTTTTAAAATGCGTGATATATGGTGCCCTATTTAGTGTAGAGATTGACACAGTTTGAATAATTAACTTGTTTATCCAGTAAACATTACATACCACACATTAGACCGTACTTATTTCTGACTCAGTCAGTCATAAATGAAAAAAATTATGACTAGACTTATCATTTATAATGAATGTACTATGTTTATGTTGGTAACGCTAGTCTCAGCCTCTTTAACTTTCAGTTTTCTGTGCATATTTTACAGAAACTGCTCCAACTTTTGAATGCAGTAAAGACCATCTTGTGCCATCAGAAGATTTCCACACGGAAAGCTTTCTTCCCCACACAGACTCTGGGATCGGAGAGGAGCAGGTAGCCAGCGTCCTTAATGGGTCTGACGTGGACCACAGCGTTGGAGGGACAAGTGCCGTGAATGACCTCATATCTACACTCTCCTCAGAGGTGAACAAGTCCCAGGAGAGCTTGTCTGAATCCTCCAGTGTGGAGGTGCTGAAACTGACCTCCTCTGTCACCAGCATCAGTCAGCCCAACAAGGGCATCAATGTCAAAGAGATTTTGAAGAGTCTGGTAGCGGCTCCAGTGGAGGGCATGGAGGCTGGGGTGGAACCTTTATCTTATCCAGACCCTGCTGCCAAGGCCCAGGCCATGCTGCCCATGCAGTTTCACTCCTTTGACAGGTGAGGAAGTGAATCATTTCTATGATGGTGCTTCAGTTTTTCTCTGCCAGCTAAATCTAACACCCCCCCCCCCCCCCCCCCCCCAAACAGCACCAAGATATTATTGCAAATAATCCCTCCTTTTTTTTTTCTGCATGAAAATCAATGAACACTCTTTATTGAGTTTCAGATTTGTCAAGGTGAACATTTGTTTTGCATTTTTTAAATGAAAGTCACAGTATCATTGGTTTGTCATTACATCACTGGATGAAGCATGACATTAGAACTTCATGTCGACTGCGATGGATTACAAAAGGGTTTGATTTTCATACTTTTAAGAAATAATAGGAAAGAAAAGATCTTTCCTAAAAAAAATTTTTTTTTGAGTTGAATCATTGGTGGATTTCTGTCAGTATGTTTGGGTGTGTGCAGCATCTTGAGCGGCTGCAGAACAGTGATGTAAATCCTCAGGGTTTACCTTATCATTCAGTTTATCACTAATGGTTTCTAAGTAGCTTGGAAGCTTGGAGCACATCTTTTTTTCATTTCAGGCCACTTGTATTGTATTCTTTCAACAAAGCAAAGGATTCCTATGTTTAAAAACAGTATCTGAGGCATGGTGGGTCTGCTGCAGTTTATGTAAATTCCTGGATTAGATAAAACCACACAGTAATCTTTTTGGATTTGTATGTTTACAAACCTGCTTCTACAGGGATTTCAAGCATCAGTTCCTCCGAACTCTGTTTCCTGTGGCCGATAAAGTTTTGAAATAATCATTTTTCATAAAGTAATTTAAGTTTGTTTGGCACAAACCAAAACTAACCCTTTCCTCTGGAAACCACTTAGTTGGTCAGAGTTTTTCACGTTCAGACCTCAGAGAGAAAGCAGAGGACCCACCGAGTCAGGAGCAACAATGGGGGCCTCCCTTCTCCTTAATGCATGCTGTTGCTGAGCTGGGTTGAGGTGAGCCTGATGAATAGGGGAAAAGATGAAGGGGTATGTGGAAACTGGACAGCTTAGAGGGTGGGGGTCTCCTGGGCGTTGATGACAGATTGAACAGAAGTGGCCACGCACCACACCGCAGCCAGCCATCGTCCTCACCGCTCACATCCTTAATGGAAAGTGGCAGCCTGAAATGAGTCGCCGCGGCAAAGAGTATTATTTTTGAAATGCTTTTACACAAAGGCTGCTGACCACATTTACAACTTTGTCTCATGCTTTTCATGTCACTCCCTCTCCAGCCTCTATTTGCTGTGTCTAATTGTTTGCCACCTGCCAGCGAAATGAACTGCCAGCCGTGGACGGACCTTTCATTTGTCTGTCAGGATGAAAATAGATTGGGAGAGACAACATCAAAAAGAAGGAGGGAAAAATGGCTGAAAGTGGAGTGCACAGAGGCAGTTGTCACAAAGGCCCCTCTGCTAGACACTTTCACAGAGGAGGGGTTTAAAGTCCTCGAAACCCGTATTTAAATTGATGAAAATAAAATAAAATCTTTACTTTTCCCATTTGCTGAAAGTCTCCAGATTTCAGATATTATTGGTCCTCTCTCTACATATTTGATTGTTCATGTGAAGAAGAGCAGCGATAACTGTTTTTAAATTAAATTTGCATGTGTAATTTTACCACAGCACATTTGCGCTGCTTTACTCCTTGTATTTCTGAATAAAGCGCTATTAGATTAGATTCCTACTCTAGATCTACAAAGGAGACATTTCTTTGGTCATACTTTACATTGCAGTCATCCCTCACAGCCGCAGACCTCATTAATATTCATTTCAAGATTAATCCTTGCTTTATTCTCTGCAACTCAATTAAGACAATCCTATTAATAAAATATGCACTAGATAATCTATACATGATTCATGAGCACTCGGCTAATGAATTATTCATCGTAAGAGTTTCATGTTTTCTCAACATACTGTAGATCTAATGTAATGCCCGCGCCATGCCAAAGCATCGGCAGGCCCCTGCAGGAACATATGAGGAAGGGGTGAATGTGGCAAAACAAGAGGACATTCACAAAAAGCCCCTGCAATCAAAACATGAAATCTGTCAATGATGTTTCACTGAGAACTATGAAGATCTGCTAAATAAATGATACTTGTCATCAGTGTTCTCCAGAGCACAGCTGTATCCCAGGAGATATTAATATTTCAGGAGGCTTTCAAGCTTTTCCTGGCGCTCTCTCATTCTCTTATTCTGTGTGTAAGTTTCAACTGCTTTTTTATTTCACCATTATTTTTGTTATTGTATGCTTGCTAGGTGGTTGTGACCAGGGCTGCACTTTCTGCTTAATGTGCAATTAAATCAGCTTTTTGAATATTCTCTCTCCGTCAAGAAAAAGTAGAGAGGTATTTTTTTGTGAAATTAAACATCGTACCTTTTCATATTTTGAGCAGAATCAGTAAAAATGTATATAAAATAAATTACCCAGCAGCCTGAAACGCATCCAAGCCAAACTGTGTTTCCCAGGGCATGTTTTACATGATCTATGACTGTAGATACAAAACAGCAACAACCGTCTGTGTTGTTTTTGTGGAGGAGGGATTTCTGGGGATTTGGTTCAGATGACAACAGGCTTAGCTCGTGACAGAGCAAAGGCCTGGCCTGTGTCACAGAGAGTAACTGCAGGAGATTGGACGAGACATTATCTGGCACCTTCACAAACCCAAAGGCCAACTGCAGACCCGATAAGGACAAGCTTTCCTTCTCTTCTCTGTCAGGGAGCTCTTGCAGAGCCAAGTTCACTGGATCATCTTTAATCCTTGGCCAGTCAGATTGCATGTGAACTGAGGAGTCTGGTGGTTTAATGGTGTGCCTGTGCTTTTTCTTTTGTCATTACATAAGGTCACAAGTGTCATTTCCATCCCAAGCAACATGCTTTATTTCATAAGTTAATAAACAATGTCCCTTTCATCATAATACCATGTTCTGTTTTGTGCAGTAGCTTATATGAAAAAGCCACCCGTAATTTTCGACTTCCGTATGTGCATATTTATTTGTGATTTCAGCTTTTTTTTTTTTTTTTTTTGAGTTTTTGGTTTCATTGCTTGCATTTTTATTTTCTATTGTGTTCCTATCTATCTAGGAACACAAAGGAAAACCAGTAGTAATTGCCATAATATGCCTACACTCTTCATATAGTTTCTGACTGTGAAGCAGATTCTGTTTTGTTGCTCTGGATAGAGTAAACGCCAAGTAGAGAATTCCCAAATCTGCTTCTGGAAAGTCTTTTGTTCGACTTGGGGATGTTTTCAGGCCAGGCTGCAGCAGGGGACCACTGGAGGCAAGAGCAGATGTAAGGGAATGTAGTAGCTCGCTGGCTGGTTCTCATGTTTATTTACTTAAGCCTCATGTGTACATGTGTGTCCATGTTTGCCTTGCATGCATTACGTTGAAAGATGGAGTTACAGGGCAGGATGTTTACCCTTCAAATGCCCTGACTAATGTGTCCGCATGCTCGTAATGGCAGGCCCTGAAAGGAGTAAGAGATGCAGATATTTTCCCCCTTAAAACATGAATGACTTTGGTACCAGGTTTGCTCATGCTAATTGCTTTGTGCTATCATCTAATTTATTTTAAAAAAAAAAATCTTTTTTTTTTTTATTCCTGTAAGATTTAAACTTGCCTCTTGCTTCATCTACATTTTTTTGTAGATGGTTTTGTTCCTTTAGTTTCTTTCTTTCTTTCCTTTTTCTTAACTGTTACTGTGTTACTTTTTTTTTTAACTTTGTTTATTAAAACAAATGCCTCTCTCTTTTTGTTAAGCAGAATGTCAAATATAAAAGACCTAATTCTAGATCCAAACATATTTAAAATGCTATTCAATCAAGACTATAAATCAACTATGTTAGCAATTTTTTTTTATAATGTACAGTTTGAATCTCATACACCTGCAGCAATTACAACACCCTGTAGCTGTTCTCTGTTTTTTAATAATGTCATTTTATTTTGGTTTTAATGCATCATTTTTGGTGCATATATAAATAAGACACATTCTGTGTGTGTGTTTGATGTAGGAGTGTGGTGGTGCCTGTGAAGAAAACCTCCCCTGGCAGCCTAGCAGTTAACACCCTGGGAAGCAGCAGCAGCACCTCTCCAGGCTTGACAACTGGCAGCACCCCCAACATCTTTGCTGCTACCTCTGCGACCCCCAAAAGCATGATAAACACTACGGGTATGCTACAAACAAGGTTACTGGAGTACAACCACGTTGTTAAAATCCTACACTCAGTCCTAGTAGCCTTACTAGGATTTACATAATACTGCTTCAGAGTAAGTTGCAATTACTTGTAATCTTACTGACCTCTCCTGAATTTTCGTTAAATGATGCTATTCTAGGAACAGAACAAAGTGTTTTTACTCTGTACGATCATGTGATCCTGGATGTCCTTGCAGGTGGTTGTTGCTATCACTAGATGGCACTCTTTACCTTTTTTGACTCCCCAAAGCAGCCCTGTGCTTCTGAGAGTGAAAATGGCTGTTGTTTAGCTACCAGGATTAGTCTAGACACCACCCTAATTTTAATCTGCTTGAACTGCACAGCAAAACAAATACATTTTTCATGACAAAGGTGAATTTGCATACCCTGACTTTTTATGGCACATGGCTTCTGATCTGATTGACTACATGGCCTCTCCCCCTTTGCTGTCACATTGCTTCTCCCGAGGCTGTGCTGCATTGAGCAGGATTCACCTCAGAGCCAGTGTACTCTGGCTTTTGAAATACCCCACTTAACACCAAAAACAATTAGGATTTCAAACACCTTTTAGTGTGCTCTATTATTATTAATAACAATAATAATAATGGTAATACAAATCACTCTCCTCTCTGAGGCCTTGTGAAGGAATTTGAGAAATGTACCCAAGTGAAAGTGTGTTTTCAGCTAAATCCACAGGCTCTCACCCAGACCACATGATATCATTCTCACTGGTTTTGACCTCTCAAAAGGACAGTCAGAATGATTTTATATTTGGGACTATGCTGCCAAGAAGCTCTGACTCAGTTTTCACCTTTAAATTACAGTTGTCACAATATCCAAATTTATTGGCTTGTTTAAAAAACAAAAATGCTGATATTGGTTCGATATGTTGGTTGATTCTTCATCTTTGTCATTTTACTAAACAAAACAGTTCCATGTGTCCCTGCTGGCACAAGTTTGAACCAGCTGAGTTGCACTTGGATTTAGTTAAAGTGCATAATTTGTTCTACTTGGTTGAAATTTGGGCTGACGTCTACTGTCAGGGGCCAGATTGTGGCTGCTTTTTATAACCTCCCATCCTTCCTTCATTTTCTTTCAGTCATTTCAATCTGTGTGCCATTAAATACATTTACAACCACTGGATGTAACATTAATGGAATTTCCCTGAAGATAGACAATAGTTTTAAATACGGCATTGCTTCTCTTTCTTCCACAAATCTTGTGGAAGTATTTAAATGCTTTGAATTTACCACATTTTACTCTCTATTTTTAGTTACCTAAATATTCCTGCTTGGTACTTGACAGGATTAGTAAAAACACAATAAGACATAACATTGTGTTTTCTTGTGTTCACTTAGTGGGGAGGGGTCACTAAAAATCAATGCAAAATTGTTTGGTGATCACCTTTATCATGAGATGAAATTTTATATCCTGATTCAAAGTGGTGTTCTTCCACTGTGACAATGCCTGCATTCAAAGGGCATTAGGGGCCCACTGAATGGTTTGATCAGTGCAAAAATTATGCGAGCCATGTGTGATGGCTTTCACACTTACCATATTTTGACCCAGTTGAACACATATGGCAGAATGTGCACCAATGAGTTGCATACCACCACTATCATCAAAAGCAACTGCCATAGCGAGCTCTTGCAGCACTTAGAGGCTTAACATCATAATAAGATGCCTAATGGACGTCTTTCCTTTAATTTGTCAGCCATCTGTATAAATCTGAAATTATTTTTGCCCTGCATTAATGTCGTGTGCTTCTGTTATTCCTCCCGCAGGAGCCACTGACGCAGCTGCTTCTACCTCCTCTTCCTCCAGTTTTGTCAATGGAGCCACGAGTAAGAATCTGCCGGCCGTGCAGACGGTGGCCCCCATGCCTGAGGACACAGTAGAAAACATGAGGTACAACACGGTTCTTCCCTTCTGCCGAACTCATTTAGTCAAACTGTGTCACTTGTGTATAAAATCTACCTGAAAGCAGATTTTTCTACATTGTGTTTCTTTCCTTAAAGTTTTCCTCAAAGTGCTAAATCTGTAGTTTTCTGTATGTTTTAAAATATATATCTATCAAAAACCCCTAAAAAAGTGGTTTTATGTTAACACTGTGGCAAAGTTTGACCTAATTTATGTGCATGTGTATTACCCTGAGTACAGCTGGCTGTGACCTTGACTCATCTTCTCCCGTCGCTCTAATAGTTTGTGACAGACGTCCTTAGATCTACTCTCCCACCGACTGCTGAGAACCCAGGTCTTTCTCCAGGGTCTCGCTCTCCTCTCTTGCTCTGCCTCAGTGTTTTCTGCCACAGGAATAGAGATTCAGTTGCCATGGCAGCAGTAACCGACATCACTTAGCGTAACTGTGAAGTCAATGATAGTACTATCTCGCCACAGACCCTACTGATGCCTGTGTTATATTTTAGATCACATCCGAGCTGAATAGACTGCTTCGGTCTACTGAAATCAACAAATAAATCTGATTATAACCATAGTTCATGTTCTTTATTATAATATAATGACTTCATGATCCCAACTTCTAAGTCCCAAAGCAACATGAAGGAAGGATTGCCTGTGGTTTCTTTTTTTTTTCTCTCTATTTCAGTGCCTTTTGTGAAGTAGACCAGAATCCACTACGTCAGAAGCTGACACCTCCTGAGCTCAAACCCTTTAGCTCCCTGACAGGATTAAAGACAGCCTCCAGAGGTGCAGGACAGTGTCTTAGGCAAGGACATCTATGCTAGCTACCTAGACTTCCTGCATCCTGCACTTTACGCTAGTGTGTCATCTCTCTGAATATGTTTTCCCAGGTTTCTTGAAGCGGGTTTACACTACACACAGTCCCTCTTCTCTTTCTGTTTTTCTGTATTCTGCAGCTTTCTGTCCATCTTAGCTGGGAAAACAAGCTTCAGCTCTCCTCGTGTTGTCCTTTTTTATCTGTGTGTGTGTGTACACATAGGAGATATACTGTATCTCTGCCTGTACACTGTCTCAGTTTGTATGGCTGCATGACTCCAGCTCACAGTTTTTCCGAGGTTCTTAGATAATGTCAGCCAGAGGCATGGAGTGATTGTCTAAAAGATTTGGAACTTCCTCTGCAGTGAACAACTGTGATCTCAAGTGCAACCCTGGTAACATATCACAACAAAGAATGCAAACAGCTAGTGAGATGTGAGTTCACATGGCTCTTAATAACATTAAATCTTCACTCACTGACATCTCTGGTGATAGCAGCCACAATCTCATTGATATCTGGCTTAGTTTGCATCCTCTGAAATGTGCTGGTTACCTCTTGCACCCACCAGTCTGACTCTGACAGTCTGACTACACACTAACTGCTGTTAGCTGTGCACACTGGGTGAACTGTGGGGCTCTCACTGCTCCTTTTTTATTGCTTCTTGATAGTGTAGCAAAAAGAATGACCTCTTTCAAGTTTTCTTTTTGAAATTCAGGTGTCTAATTTCTTTTTCTAACTTCTCCTTTGATGTGCTCTCTTCGACAGCATTACTACAAAGCTAGAAAGGGCCTTGGAGAAAGTCGCACCCCTGCTGAGAGAGATCTTTGTGGACTTTGCGCCTTTTCTATCTCGCACCCTGCTGGGCAGCCACGGACAAGAGTTGCTCATAGAAGGTACAGATGTTGTAGGGTGCGTTTTATTCTTGGTGCGCTGTTAACATTTTTGTCCCAGTCACCCCACCGGCTGCCAAGCTGATGGATGCAGTAGACATTGACAGGAGAGTTGCGATATTGCACACAAGCTGGGGGTCTGATTTAATTTGTTTTCCCTTTCATTCATCTTGTGGCGTGTGTGTGTTTGTTTTCTTCATGATTCTTTTCTCAAATTCTTTCCACATATTGTTCCTAGATGTTTTTTTAAGCATCAGCGTTTCACTGTCACAACCAATCTCATTTTGAACTGAATGTTGGTAGCCTTTGCCACCTCATTGCATTATTTTTAGTGCCAAAATAAGATCATATTTCCAACTTACCCATTTGCATTGTACTAGAAAGGATTTTTAAATCTTTTTTCTTTTTTTTTTGGTCAAAAGTTGTTTATTTCAGAGTAAAGAGTTTGCATAAGCTTTAACCTTTTCGGGCACAGTAAAATCTTTATGCACGCACATTTTATTTCCAATGAAGTATAGGTGCTTAAATGTTTCTGTACTACCGGAATCATTTTTGTTGCTATTGAAATGTACTCTTGAATATTTTGACCGAGACTTGCCTCTGTGCAGCCATGAGGTTTAATGGCATTAATGATTTTATTTTAAAATGGTATTACAGCAGTCACTTTACAAATAGAGCTGCACTGACTGGTTTGGTTGTGCATAGTGTTTGCAGAAGCGTGAGATCTCTTTGCTGCACTCCACTCTGGTCTCTAGCCTTATTTCCTGGTGGCTGCATGAAGCTTTCCAGTCCCTTCTTCAAGCCTCAGGTTGGCAGCCTCTCACAGTGCTACTTGTGCCTAACCTCAGGGCTCTATGCCTACATGTGTGCGCACTACCACTCTATTCCCCAGGCTTGTTTTGGCTTGTATTCACAAGAAAACAGGGCCACCGCAGTCAGCACGCGCATGAGTGAGACTGTGTGTGTTTGCAGATGTTTGTCTGTTTGTGTGTAGCGCAAAACATACGCGGGTGGTCTCCACTCTCTCGACTTGCACTCAAAATGCTTTCTCTGAATCCGGATTGCAAAAGTCTTTTCTTTCGCTGGTAACCTAACCGACACTGGTGGAAAAGGTCTTTGCAGAGAATGACGGGATGCTGCCAGAACGCACTCCTGTGACTGTATTAAAGCCCTGCTAGAGAAATACTTAGACCCACGTTTACTGACCACCATTGTCCACTTTTCTCCAGGGGCATACTTTATTTATTAACTGTTTACACAACCAGTTAATTTAAAAAAATGGAATTCCAATATTTTAATGTTTTGAATAATATTGCATTTAGTTAGAGGTTGTTGTTTTTTTTGGTTTTTTTGCAGTGTTGGATCTAAAGTGTTATGGATCTTTTTATTAGCATCTGTTAGTGGCATCCAATTTAAGCTTTTAAAATTAATCAGCTTTGACATGTTTAATGATAAGCAGGGTCTTATGTATTTGATATAACTAGCCTTGTCAAAAGGAATGGTGAAATGATGCATTAAGTACTTTTCTGCACTCATGAAAAGGACATTTGAGGTATTACGGACTCCTTTTTAAAAATGTTTCCATTCCAGCCAGTTAAGTTCCACAAACAGGCATGGTTTCCTCCAAGTCAGCCGTATATCATACATATATACATAAGTAAATAGAAATGTGAGTATGCTATGCACATGTGGCTTGGTCTACTCACTCAGTGTCAGGAGAAAGGAATGAAAAATCAGGTAGCAAAGCCTTGACAAGTGTGAATATGTCTGTTACCCTTTCACTCAAAGTCTGTCAGCAGACTGACCAAGCTGACAAACCAGAGCTGATCTCAGGCTGCAGACTGTAACCCCACAAACAAGGTCATAGATAGACAGCTTGGGCCTCAGCACTCTAGACATGTTTAACCCTGTCTGGGTCTGTGAAATGTGAACCCTGACAGGGATTAGAGCAGGTTTACCAGTCAAAACACTGCAAATACACAGAATCAACACTTGCTCTTGGACACCTATATGATATGGAAGTTTATCAAGCCACTTCAGCCCGTCTTAGTTTCAGTCTGTTCATGACTGAGCTGATTTCGCTCTTCCTTCGTCTCTTTTCGTCATCTACTTTTCTTCCCGACCCTTCCCAGGCCCACAGTTGAAATACTGTGCTGCAGTGCAAAGGCGCTCCATTTACCAGTAATTACCAGTCATCCATCACTCCTTAGATTGCCCGGGGTCAAGCCCTCCTGTGCCCCGTGTGCCCCTTTGCCTCACTCTATTCCTTCACCCCCTTTGCAGACATGTGGTCACTGCAGCAATTATGTTGTGTGCACCCTGAGCTTTACACTTGGAGTTGTTGGGTAAGAGCTGTACGCGAACACTGCCGCTGTTGTGATGCCTGCCGCCTGCTCCTTGCTGTCCCCTGAGTGGCCCAGCTTGCCGGCACATCACCCCACAATGCCACATTCACCCATGCCTTAACCCTGCCCTGTTTACAGGAAAGGACTGGCAGGCCATGTTTAAATAGAATGCATTTAGTTTGTCTACCAGCACAAGGCCAGGGTCAGTTGGCCACCTGACTACTGTGTCAGTTCGGACTGACTTATGGCTTAGCGTGTCACTGCTATAACAAGAGGTCAACTGTGGCACTCTGTGTACAAGAGAAGGGTCACATCCTCTTAGAGTATTTACAATATGTTCCCTTGGACAGTCTCTGCTCATGAATAGAACTCAATGGAGAATCAGTGACCAAAAGATCCGTCCGTCCAGGGTTCGAATATTTTGCATTCTGTGTTACATTATACCGTTTAATCACACAAGTAAAACTATTTCCGCTGAATTTTGTCTAGTTGACCTTTAAAGGGGACCATTTATGCTCATTACCGGCTCAAAGTTTCCACCCTTGTACCATTCAAAGTTCAAAATAATCCATATTAATCTCAGTACTTTCAGGTCTTTTTGTAGCCCCTCTGTTCATTCTTTTATTAAAATAATCCATTTTAGCTCCTCTACCTTTGCTGACATGGAGGGTGGCAGTGAACTTTTTTCTCATTGGCTGTTTCATGCAAACAGAATCTTCGAGCCAGAGCTGTGTGGCTGAGATGATTATATTAGGGATAACTACTGCACTGACATCACACAGAGCCAAGATAATAAAAAAAAAACAGCAAAAAAAAAAAACTCTGCCTGAAGCAGAACATTTAGAGCAGACTGAGGCCTGAGCTTTTATCTCACAGGTATTACTCGCACATGTCTAATATGAGCATCCAACTCATATGCTATATATATTACATAAAATAATAAAAAATAAATAGAAAATAATAGTAATAAGTAAAAAGCCATGAAAGGAAACTTCATTTTCCTCGGTTATCATGATATTGTTAATTACAATCAAATTCAAATTTAAAAAACATATTAATGTTTTATGTTTACAGATCATAGTTTACAAATTCACAAGTGCATTAATATTATCTGTATATTTCATTGTTATCAATCAATGCCCATATTTAACAGGCGTGTCTTCCAATGTAAATGTTACTGCAGTTTTAGTGTTTGGACTTTTGGAGGTAGGTCTGCTACTGTGTTTACATGTGGACAGCAAATTTTACTCTGGACACAAATGTGACTGTTTTATTTATTGTTTTCTGTGCTATTACAGCAGACACTCGTGCATTTCTCATTAAGCTATTCTGTATAATGTTGGATCTTTATACCTGTGTATTCAGGTGTTTTTTGCATACTTAATATAACTGACTAATATCAAAGATAACTCTACCTTTCAGTATAATGCAAAACTCATTATTCAACTCACTATTCAATAATTT
The DNA here is from genome assembly GCF_001858045.2 of Oreochromis niloticus. Classification (NCBI taxonomy): domain Eukaryota; kingdom Metazoa; phylum Chordata; class Actinopteri; order Cichliformes; family Cichlidae; genus Oreochromis; species Oreochromis niloticus. The sequence continues at coordinate 30,709,306 of NC_031979.2, forward strand.
TATTAAATAAGCCATTATAACAACTCCATAAATACTATTTTGTACTAGTATTTGTACTGTCAAAAACTTAAAGTTCCTTTGGTGGATACCCCATCATCCATGAAACAACAACATCCATGGGGCAAAGGTTTTTTACTCTGCCTGCCTATAATGAGTACTATAGAGTTCCTTTCTTTGCTTTATTAATGATTGCACCTTTAATGGTTCTCGCCAAGTGCAGCAGAAGGGCTGGAGGTGCAGAATACGAGACCAGTTGCAGCCATTGTTTCTACAAATGAGCTTTTCACACCTGCCCATGTTTCATTAGAGAGTTGTCTGCTTCGGTGGCTCACCGTCTACCGAATGGAGATGTGGGAAGAAGCTGTGAATGTCTTCTGTGAGCGTGTGGCATGTGTGAAGGACGTGTGTGTGTGGGGGTTGGAGTGCTCGTATGTAAATGTGTTGCAGATGTATTTTTTGTTCTTTCTTTTTTTCTTCTTTACAATTTTATGACAGGCAAATTGGGAACACAATTTGGGGAGGGTTGGCAAAAATGTTAAAAGAGGCTATATACAGTAGCTTTGCACAAGTCGAATATTGTATGTCGGTGATGTACTCTATGCGTTTTTCTTTTTTATATCTTATCTTGTTTGCCCAAATGATTACACCTTATCATACCAACAGTTGTATGCTTATGTGCTTTAACATGCAAGGTTAATGTCTCTTCTTTTCATCTGCTTTATCTCCAAAGGTCTAGTGTGTATGAAGTCAAGTACCTCAGTGGTGGAGCTCGTCATGCTCCTTTGTTCTCAGGTGAGCATTTTCTTTCTCATCTATTTCACAGTTTTCATCTTCTCAGGCTCTCTTTGTCTTTTTCTATCTGCCATTCTTTTTCATGTCTAATAGGCCTTTCTATACTCTGCTTCTCTTGATAACATACTCTCTGCCAACACTCTGTGGAGACGTGCAAGGATCTGGTTTCAACCCTTGCGGTTCAATATAAACTGACACACTGTACTGGCAAATTAGACATGGTCATTGCTATAACCTAGTTCACTCAACTCTTACTTTGAAAGATGTATTTTAAACAGAGACGTACACATTAGATATACCCTTTATCCAGTCCAAGTTGTGGATATTTTGAAAGTATATACATTTATTGTTAGGACTTGCTTCAGTTTTGAGGGCTCATGTTAGACAGCAAGTTATTTAATCTCTTCCCTCTTTGAGCTAATTGTCCAGACGGATGGTACAGACACACACTGATCTCTGAGAATCTACTGACTTTCTCACTATGCCCTAGAGCTTTATTACCAAGCTCTCCTTTAGAGAATGAGCTCCACCTCATGCCAACCCTGCGAGTGACTGATCACCTTTGAGCTGACCCTCTGAATCTCTTGTTAAGCCCATGTTTTAGGGAAGGTCAGAGCCCTGATGTAGCAGTTAGAACAGGAGACATTTAACATACCTTCTGTCAGCCCATCAGTCTTGCGTCGGGAGCCCATAAGGAAGCCATTACTTGGTGCCTCTTTGTGGATCCAGACTGCTGGGCCAAAGTCTTGAGGAGGTGGATTGCCACGAAGTGTGCTCCATGGTATCCATAGTCCAAAGGGCTCTTCGGCAGGGAGCTGAGCCTCTGTTATATGGAGGCCATTATTCAGGGGCTTTCCACCAAAAAATGTACATAAATGGGGGAGCCAGTTTTGAGTTATTGTTGCTCTTTTGATGGTTTTTGATGGGCTCCTTTTTGTGCTGCTTTTCTGTCTGTGGGAAGTTGCATTTTCCAGCTTTAGGATTTATTGCAGATGAGAGCGTCAGCATGCTGTTAAGGGTCTGAGTCCACCCCCCGTTACACAGATAGCATTACTGCAGCTCCAGAGGTTCCTGCCATTAGGGGCTCGCGGGCTGAAACCCAGGCTGAGATATCGATCAGACAGCAAGGCCTTGAAACTAGATTGTATGGTTTGGTGTCCTTCTAAAACCGTTCAGATAAAGATGAACTATTGCTCTTCATCTTTATAATACACTCTCTCTATTAATATACTCCAGTTTTGTTACCAGCTAATATAATTAACTGATGTAGGAATAGATCATTAGCAGTGTGTTCTTCATGACTTTTTTCAGGGAACCAAGCTCATATGTGCTGACCAGCTGTCAGACGTAGCAGAGACAATCTTTAATCTGATTAATAACTGCAATGCAAGGAGCTCATAATTAATGTCTTTGGTAGCACATATCAAATCTCAGCTGATTTTAGAAAGCACAGCGGGTCTTGTCAGATGCAGGGTGAGCTTTTATCACAATAAAATGCCATCTTTGACATGCCCCCTCACATACTTTAACATTAATGTTTTAAGACAGCAAGGAGGGCACTTAGATGACCTTTAGTCCCTCTCTGTTTTGTGACCTGTCACTTTTATGAATAAATTAGCGCTAATGATCTGCCTTTTCTTATTTATGCATACTAATCACAGCAATCATCATGTTGCTGGCCATGGCTGCAGACACTGTGTGTCTCTCCTCAGTCTGGGCAGCTGAATGAAAGGGTCAAGCAGCTCTGTTTCTTGTAACAGCTTAAACATACAGGGGGGGATCTAGAGTGGAGCCACAGAGATTTAGTGATGGAAGGCCTCCAGATGTGGAGAGTACAACAGAGCAAAGCAGAGTAGATAAAAGCAAAGGCTCCCGCATACTGACAGGTTGGATTGAAACACCACAAATACTTAGTGCCCTGCTGAATTTCAGGAAGATGAAAGTGGGAAGAGAGAGATGCCTCTCAAGGCCATCAAGCTGTTCACTGGGACAGGAGTTGTGGGATTTTAGGTGGTAGGATTTTCAAAGATAGAATGGAGAATTCCAGCATTTCCCCAAGTGAGCATCAAACACTTTCTAGTATCGTTTCTGTTTCAACAAACTCACCTGCTCTTTAGTATTATGGCACTTTTTAGCCACTTGTAGCAAATTCGTTTGTATACAGTAGACTACTGTAGTCTTCACTTTTTTCCAGCTGCGGGCATTTTTTTCCCAGAAAGCTAAATGAAGTTTATATCAGATCAAACACAGTGTTAATGAGTCATAGTTTGTGGAAACTAAACACAGCTAGAAGCAAGTGACTATAGGACTTTAGTTCTGCTCAGATATTACTAAGAGAATAGTAATCCTTGATATGTAATTATGAGCTAATAATAATGAGAAAAAAATATGTCAAGCCTTTTTTATTAATTGTAACCAGACATGTCCAAAAGGCCAAACTATTGGTGCATCTTTAAATTTTCGTTTTTCTTGGCGAAACTACTAAACAAACTTTACATAGCCAGAGGTGCTGCACTGTGGTCATGGTCTGCATTTACATCAAGAATTACATCTCTTTTTAAGGAGCTGCACGTCGAGCCTAATTTCCTTCAAATGGGCTGCAGAGGATTTTTTAAATCTCTGCAATCAAAGGCAGCCTCCTCTGGGAGTTGTGCACTCCAGCTAAAAAAAAAAAAGAAAGAGGAAAAAAGAGAGTCTCTGAAGTGCTATCTCAGCTGTCAACAAGCATACCTCAGACAAGATAGCATATTTGACTAGTTCATGCTTTACCTCCTCTGACCTGCTGCCACTTTCCCGGTGTTGCCCAAGTGTCATGTCTGCCTTGATTTCCGTATTTATTTTTGTCACGTGAGCATGGTGCTAGTGGAACCTTGGAAGTCTGGCTGTACATGATCCCTTTCCAAATCAACAACAGCCTATTCCGGGCAGATACTGTAGCACAGGAAAGGGGTCAGGGGGAACATTTGGAGACCAGATGCTCAGCAGTTTGTCAGCACCATCTCCCTGACTTAACGCATCGTAGGGTCAGACTGTGCACTCGTGCGTGAACCAGTATGTGTCAGTCACAACAACTATGTACAAAAACACGTACCCATACATAATAATGTCAATGTCAGTTATTTTGGTACTGTACTAAACAAATGCTGCTTATCTTATCCAGACACTCACAGGGAACAAGCAGTGTGTACCTCTTTTCTGCATGTAGATTATATATCCCCCATATAGTCTTTCAGTTGGGAATAGCAGTTATATTTAATGCTATTTTGGTAAACAATGTTCAAAGGTTCCTTTATATATGTGAATAGCCTTGAGTTACATGTACATTATTAGCCCTTAGAACTAAAACCCTTTCCCCTTTCATTTTTTCTTCTGTTTCCCCTTTTCTTTTGAACTGTGGCCTTCTCTATTTTCTCTTCCATTTGCACCTCAGTAAGGTTACAGGAGAGCCGAATTTCCCACAGTGAAAGGCGCGCGCTCAAACTGCTTTTTAATCATTTCCAGAGCATGTTGTGAGACAGCAAGTGCTGGCACTCTGGCCCGGGACTCGGATACCTTCCAGGCACTCACTGCAGGGCTCAGTGAGCCCGCTCAGTAATCTGTCACTGTAAGGGACGGAGGAAATGGCTGTATTTAAGCGAGAGGATACAGTTTCATCCCACAATTACATCTCTCCTGTGTTTACAGATCTTTTCACAGAGGAAGAAAGGATGGTCTCACATGTGGTGCAGAATTTCAGCTTTTTATAGCTATCACTTTATTTTTTTTCCTCCAAGGATATATCAACTAAATGCTTTTTTTACGTACTTGAATTACAAGCTATGAAACTGTATCTAAATTGCAGTTTCAAATATAAAATTTTCATGACGAAATGTGATTCTTGTCACTCTTTTCCAAATGATCTTGTTGCATATTGGATGCAAAGTCTGTTTTAACTTTTGATGTGCTTTGCAAAGATTTCTGATGTCTTCTTTTTATTATCCTGTTAGCTTTATGGTAATTTAGATGCACATGCAGTCCTTGTGTGAGTAATAAATATTTTTTCTTTCTCTTCAGGAGTGGCAGAACTCGATTCAAAAGAATGCTGGACTGGCATTCATTGAGCTAATTAATGAAGGGAGGTAAAGTATCAGTTTATTAATATACATAAGATTAAACCACAAGGCCAGACACTGGGTTACTAATCCCCCTGTTTTTTTACTAGATTGCCCATAAACCTCTTGCTCCTCTTGGCTGCTCTGTTGGGGGTAAAAGTAAATAAGATTGTTGTGAGAGGATAACATAAGAATCTCGGGTCCTCCTCTTGTATTTTTTTCCCTCTGTCTTTTTTGCTGTGTTTTTCTGTGCTGTGCTTGATTCCTCCCTCTTCCTCCCTGGGTGTGGCCAGACTGTGTTTTCTGTCGAGCAGATCAGGGGCGGCTCAGCCTCCTTGCCCATCTGCTGACCCATCTGGCCAGGCCTCCTCGATGCCCAGGTTCAAGCCTGAGCCCAGCCAGGCTTCTCTGAGTCCCCCGCTGGCTCGGGAACAAAGAGCTTCAGTCAGTAGGGCCACACGGCGCTGTCCAGGGTGCTGCTGACAGACACATAATTTTCCAGTCTTACTCAAATCTCTGTGCACCTATTCTGCTTAACTAGACAGACGTATATGTAGCTGTAGTCTGGTAAATCTGTTTGCCTTACAAGGCGTGGCTGACATAGACATTGTATCTGTTGTATGTGCAACAGAACGTTCAGCTATGTTTCATAATGCAACTGTTTGAATTCCAAGCAATTAACAGGCAGGCTAAAAATGCTCTGATTAGGTGGATATTTTATTTAAGCTTATTCCACAATCTGATCGGACATCCACTTTAGAGGCCATTTATCCTCCCCTCACGAAAACAAAGGGAAAGAGAAAGAGCATTCATTAAGTTATTGCAGCTTCAAGCACCATGCATTATCATATTAAATAGCTATTGAGAAAGAAAGGTGTGTTACTACTTTTATAACTAATGTATTTCATGAGTTGTATATCAATGAATGCCAACGTGAGATGAGAGAGGCGCCTCTGCTGAAGGCACTGTCAGGAGGTGCATTCCAAATCAACACATGGAAGCAGTCAAAGGACCAAGACAAATAAAAAACAACCTTTTAACTTTAATGCTGCTGAAATGACTGATGAGAAGACATTTGTTGTAGTGAAAGAAAGTAGAAATGTTAATGATAATCAGGCCCCCCTCTCGACATAATGAAATTTTAGTTGCATTTGTTGTAGCAGCTAAGCACCCTCACTCCCGTCATAGCGCAAATGGTGATTGATTAGTGTTTTCTATGCATGAAATAATACCACAAAAAGTCTGGTGGAGCGCATAAATGTCTTTTTTCCATCTCCAAATATCACTTGTCAACTTGCTTTCTCATCTATTCTTGGTTTCGAAACAAAGCTTGGCGTTGTCAGCCTCTGTCTTTGAACAGTGAACTTCTGTCTATTAACGAGTGCTTGTCAACAACTAAAGAGGCAAGAGCAGCTGATGAATGCAGCCTTGGGATTACTGCCTCTCCTTGGGACGGGAGGGAAAATTACAATCTGTATCAAGCACTGAAGAGGAACAAGGGGTGTTTTAATTAAAACAAAGCTGGCCTAATGGTGTGTAAAATGGCATGTAATCTACACACAATATCCAGGGTGTTTTCACTTATTAAAGATGCTGGAACCTATATGTGAATGTGGGTGGAGACCACGGAGTGTCTAGACTCAGCCATGTGAGAAGCTTTCCACCGCCAGACTTGTCAGCAATACAGTCTCTGGGTTGATGTTCTGGTCAGTGGGAAGGGATGCTCAGTCAATCAGGAGTGTGGCAGACAGGCTCCAGTGCTCTAATGACACTCTATTCCCTCCTTAATGCTACAGAGGGGTCTGTCACTGACCTGCAGCCTTGCAACATAACTCAGACAAATGATTCTGTTTACCAGTCTCCTCTCTCACTAACCAGAATGTTACACAGTCCTGACAAGCTAAATTTACCTTAACACTGCGCGTTCCTTTGGAGTGTCTTTGAAATGCATAATAATTTTTAAAATCCTGATGTTTTCTCCTGTTTTTAAATTTCTTTGCAATGTTAAAGGTTGCTCTGCCATGCCATGAAGGACCACATAGTCCGGGTTGCCAACGAGGCTGAATTCATCCTCAACAGACAGCGAGCAGAGGACGTGCACAAACATGCAGAGTTTGAGGTATAAACTATGCTTCTGAAGGCATTAAAGGCCTGCCCAGAGTTGCGCAGCTTACTGAATCAACAGTAAATGCACTATTTTACTATTTCAATTGACCAAATTTCAGTTTTACCATCTGCTGTGAAAATAGAATTTGACAATCTGCTAATGAGCTCTAAACAAATCCTATTAGTATAAAACAGACATTCAACTTTATATGCTCAGTAATCGTGTCCCTCTGTGTCCTCACGAGGATTAAATCCTCGCTCTTACAACTCATATAAATTTAATTATTGGTGGCAAAGGGATCCCGGCAATATTAATTTAGGATTTTGATATGAGCTTTTGCCAACTAACTCGGGGGATAAAATCCCTTTGTCTGTATTTAGCCTACGCTCATCAAACTATCATTTCAGATATGAAAGGAAACACTAGGGTTTAAGTGGCATAATAAAAGAAGTGCACAGTGGAGTAATAGCAAAAGCAATAATAAATCATATGGTAAGACCTTATAAAAACATCACTAATAAATGTTATGAAAGTAAGTAGTATTTTTTCAAATACAGCAAATTGTTATTTGAAGGTTAATAATTACAATAAATTACACTCACTGGCCACTTTAAGTACACCTGTTCAACTGCTCATTGATTCAAATCAGCCAATCACATGGCAGCAATGAAATTATAAATGCATAATCAAGAAACCTTCTGAAGTTCAAAGGTGAACATCAGACTGTGGGAGAAAGTACATGATTTTGCACAAATGGCGGATTGTTAGTGACAACAATAACTAAAATAACCACTCCTTACAGCCAAGGCATGTGGAAGAGCATCTCTGAATGCACAACACCCTGAACTTTGAAACAGAAGAAGACCACACTGGTACAGAAGTACATGAAAATGAGCAGTGTTTCCAACATCGTGTTGAATGTTTGCCACAAAGAATTAAAGCATTTCATAAGGCAAAAGCAAGTACTGTCAAGTTGCAAGTTGTGTAGTGGTTTACACACTCATTTAAAAAGCAAAAAAATCTCCTGTTTTATCCTGGGAGGAGACACAGATCCCTTTGGGGTTTCTTATGGAAGGTTATCCAGTGTAAATATCTACCATATCAAACATGCAGAGCTAACTGCTGTTGTGAAAGAGTGAGCAGCTTTGATTTATGAATTATTTATTGCATCGTGTTAGCATCATAGCTGGGAGAGGTGGGAAATGATAACCATTGCATTCAGATATCATCTGCACGCGCAATATTCTCCGTGCTATATTACCCCGAACTAGACAACAAAAGTGGATGGATGGTTTGGTAGATTTATATTACAAATCTGATTAATACACTTGTTTAATTTGGTATCATAATAAAAGTTTAATTCCTCATTAGTGAGGGTTTCAAATATTGTGCTATCTTGGAGATACCCACAGGGTTGGGGTTGCAGTAATGGTGAGATAGACTAGGGGGGAAAACAAAACTGAGAGTTAAACAGGACATGAACCGTAGTTTTCAGGTTTTTGGTCTTTTGATTTTAAATTGTAACACCACCTGCTTACTTTAAAACAAAAATATTTAAAACAGCAACATTACAGCTTTATAATAGCCAAAAATACACAAAACTGCATTTATGAACTATTCACAAAGTTTTATAATCATGCAATTATCGCAACAACAGTTGTTATGAAGTATTACCAGTCTGACTGTTCAACATCAAAATGTGTGTGTTTGCTATCGAACAAACCACACACACACATTTCCGCCAGCTCTGTTAACAGCTTGTACATATGAGTAGTGATGAGTTTCTTATCTGGGAGATGCAGCCATCCTCAAACAGCTGCTTGATATACAGTTCTTGAGGATCCTTGACCCGCTAGATAAACTGGAAGAGACGGTTAGATATGCAATGTCAGGAGAAGGGGGAAGTGTACCTGGCCCCATCCGTTCTGTCTGCCAACACCAGACAGCCTACACTTTTCATCTAGGCCTGACATTACTTTATTACCCACTCTTCAAGATTGAAGATTCAGGACGCAGATAAGACAGTTTTACAATTAAGTTGGTGTCAGGAAGAAGCGTCATATGCTTTAAGTGATAAATAATGTTTGATATTTGTCACGGCGTCACGTGGTAATGTGAGGTGACGGGCGGAGATTGAGTTATCCGCTTTATGAGGTATATGTTGAAGTATAATATCTGACAGAATTCAAATTTTAAAGCAGGAAATTCAATTAACTTCCAGCTTCTGTTAGCAAATTAGATTGCGAATATTAGCAAGAGTTCCCCTCAGGGTGGCCTAGTGAGACAGAGTCGCATGTGCTCCTCTAGTTTACATTTAGCTACCTGGTGCGCTTCTGTTGCGCTGACTTCAGGAAAAAGGTTTACAAGTAAAGCTGCAAATTTTACACATTGTATTTTATTTAAACATTCTGACAAGTAGATATTTTTTTTTATATTTATGATTTGAATGATATAAAACAATGTGTTCTTACACATTCTTACAGTTTGTTTTAGAAGACAACTGCAAATCTTCACATTTTAACCCATTGCTATACCAGCGGACAGCATAAACATTTTATTGATATAATGGCATTGTAGCTTTGTAAACCCTGACAGGCTATATTCTTCTCCCCTAATAGCGCCATCCAAAGCTACCTAACAGGAAGCCTCATCTGTCCGCGGTTAGGCAATGGACTGCCTTCATGTGCTTGCAGTGATTTAGTGCCCTCCTCCAAGGGAGTAGAAATATATCTCTCAGCTGTCCACTAATATCTTTATGCACTCAAGTGTGTTGAATGAAGCTATAACATTCTTCAGCGTGACAAATGCTCCATTAGAGTGTATATATTATTCCGACTTTATTCAAGTAAGACATTTTCAAATGCTATTAGAACAATGTCCAACATCAAATTTGATGGTAGATACTGTACCTAAATCTATAAATACAGAATGAGATTAACACATTTTTTTTCTTTCTTCTCTTTTCTTAAATCTGAAATTAGTCAAACTGTGCTCAGTATGCTGCTGACAGAAAAGAGGAAGAGAAGATGTGTGACCACCTGATTTGCGCTGCTAAACACAGAGACCATGTAACAGCCAACCAGTTAAAGCAGAAAATCGTCAACATCCTCACCAACAAGCACGGTGCCTGGGGCACGCTGGCCCAGAGGTAGGTCCCCACACTTGAACTAGTTTAACTGCAGAAACAACATGGGTGGTGTTAAGTCTTCAAGATAAACTATAGCCACTCAATGTTAGGTCCAACCTACAGGACAAAAGCTACCTGTTCACAGTACTCTGCAGCCAGAGGATAGGGCCACCAGTTAATGTCATTTTCCCAGGATCCGATAGGGTCAGCAATCAGGTCAGCAAATGCAATTACAGTGCCGAGTGGCTTAATCCTCTGGGGACAGCTGATTGGCCAGTCATCTAACATACCGGGGTGGAAGACGGGGGTTGGGGTGTTTCTGCAGCATTGTCCAGGCATTCATTGACCCTCTCAGTAACACAGCCCAGCACCTGGTGGTAGTTGCAGCCTTCCCCATGGGCCCTGTTAAAACAACCACCAGCTCTCCCGCTCTGCTGCTTACTTTTCACTATCATCCACATGGTCCCATGGATGCAGGGCTGGTTAGAAGCATTGACAGCTAGTTATTTTAGACAAACAAAGGAGTCACAACAAGCTGTTTGTTTTCTTCTGGGCTTATGGCTGGGAATTACAGATATGACAAAAAGCATGCAGTTTTTTATAATAGCAGAACTATGAACGATGACTTGGTGCAGGGAAAGCCTCAGGCAGTTTGAGTTAAATATCCACATCACATTATACAGGCCAGTTGTAGAAACGCACAGTAATAGTAAATTTGTTCACATAAAATTAAGTCAAGAGCAGCCAGTTGAGAGAAAGTCTGCCACTTTATACACAAACCACAACTGCTTATTTGCCAAATTTTTGCATCTTTGCTGAAACAGTAGCTTTGAGTTTGTTATTACGTTGTAACAATACAGTGCAGATGTTCGACTGGGTTTGCTGAGCGTGAATTTGTTTCAGATCTTAAACCAGGTTTGCTCATAATATGAAAAAATGTTGTACTAAGTCTGGTAATTAATTTTTATAGCTTTATTTTATGTTTTTAATGTTTCAAGCATTTTCCCTCAAAATCAGTAGATGTTCTAAGCAGCTAAATTTGTGTTCTTTATCCTTCTACTCACGGAACATTGTGTGCAGTAGCCAGCCTAATTTTATGAAATGCATGTATATTGACATCACATGCTGCAATTTCCTGTTGACACTTAGATTTGTTAGAGGCAATAATGTATTGCAATTGCTTCCAGAACAATGGCAGAAAAACTGACCATATCCAAACACTGTGTTTAATATTATGTTAATATTTTGACCGTGACTGTGAGGATCTCAGGGTCCAAGTACAGATTTTCTTAAAACTGACTGAACCTTAACTACCCATGAAAATCTATTGGACTGAATTCTGGGCTCTTGTTCAAATATTTATGGAGCCTCTCTCAGAGGCATAGCATTTGCATTGAAACAAAAGGTTATTGAGCGTGGGTGCATTGTAAATGATACCGCAAAACTTCCAACAAATTCAAATTTAATGGTAACCTGCTGGTGAAGAAAAATGATGCAATATGCTCACAAGCTCAAGGCAGTGTTGCAGTTCAGCAGCTCAGTCTTATTCAATGCTACATTAACTTTCCCATTTATGCTTCTCTTGTAAAATATAAAGCCCTCAAGCATTTTGAGGTGGCTGTCTGTTATGTGTGTGTGTGCGTGTGTGTGTGTGTTTATGAGAGAGAGAGAGAGAGAGGGAGGGAGTGAACCTTTAGTTAGTAATGTTTGTTTTTACCCTCTTGCACAGAAATTGCTTTACCTTTAACTCCAAAGTTCTGCCTGGGGACATGCCAAGGGATATTTATCATTAGTGTAGAATATATTATAAACAAAATTATTCACAGGAAGGCGGTAGTCAGAAACTACTGACACTGTTTTTTAGTTTTGTTTTTTTGTTTTTTTTAAACCACTGTGTTTGCAGCTTTGCTTATTAGATGCCCAAGTATTAGATTTCTCTGTTTCTAAATTCCTGGTATCTGCAGCCAGTTGATTTTAAGTTGTTCTTCACATTAGAGCAAACAGTTTTAGGAAATTGTGTTGTAGCACCTACAGCAAGAGCGGTAAATGAGGAAATGATCTGTACACGGCTTTAAAACAGCTGCTCTACAGTCATATGATCTGCCTGAAAAATACGCAGATCAGACCCTATGGTGGCCCGTTGGATCCATACTATATGCTTGCTTGATGATGAATGTCCCTCTGTATGGAGTCAGCATAGAAAAATCAATAGTCCTCAAATTGAAACAGTATAGGGTTGTATTGATCCGCTGTGCTAAATCAAAATGAGGAGGCTTTGATACATCTCTCCAAGACAGCTCCCTGCGCAGTAATGACACCCTATCAATTTTAGCTTTGCACTGATAAATCAAGTTGAAAATTGGATGTCAGAGTTTTTTCCAGGGAGAGAGTGATTTTTCCTGCCCTCTGGTCCCCTCTGCTGTTGACCTCTGAACCCTGCCAGTGGATTATAAAGTTCAGGCTCGTCTAAAGTGAAAGTAGATGTCAAGGCGATGCTGATGAATTCATTGAAGACTAATGTCCAGCACTTTTGCAGCACGGGACTACCGTACAGTGACAGCACAATAAATTCTCTCTACAAAGTTAAACTCCGACTTTATTTTATGCAACAAAAGTCTTTTTGAATACACTGTTGCAGTAAAAAAAGGCAGCTTAATGGTGTATATATTCATTTTTTTAAATTATTTTTATGTGTGTTATTGTATTATATTTTGTTATATATTTAAAGGTCTAATTTTAATATTGCATTACATTAACACACACACACGCATACCTTTAAACACTTGAAAAAACGCTCATTGGATTTCATGCACTGATACTAACTGTTTCAACACAGCCAACCTAACACAAATGTAAAAGGGAGCTGAAGCATACAAGCCTCTCTTTGTTCCCATGCGGGCGTCTGAGTTCGGTAGCATCACTGACAGCTGACGGAGGAGCCTCTGCTGGCCTCCACAGCAGACCTTAACCTTACCTGACTAGTCTATTGATTGTCAACATTTCTTCTGTATAATTACTTTTTTGTAGCAGAGGAGCAAAAGGAAAATGGCGGCATATATTGATCTGTTTCGAGGCAGTGAAACAGCCGTTTCCCTTGACTAACAGTGAGTTTCATCTCTGGCACGTGATGAATGGTAACAATCTGCCCGTGGATAATAACTTTGTGATGGAATGAACCTTTTTACTCACAATGTGCCCGCAGTATTTGGTCCTTCCTGAAAGGGGTTATCAATTCTAATAGAAGTCTACTACCACAGTGGGGGTGTGAGCACCTTTCGAGATCCTTAAAGCCTTGCAGGGGTGGAGGTCTGATGATCCCTTTGGGGCAGAAAACAAAAGTCAAGGTCCCCAATTGAGCCTGACAGTAAAAACAAAATTTAATCTGGCAACATACTAGATATAATTCAAAGACACTTTTATACTTGACGTCCAGAGCAGCAAAACATGTATGATCCTACATTTTTGTGATTAATCTGAAGTATTCTGTTAAATATTGTAAAATCAAAAGGAGAATCTTAGAAGCTGCTATAAAATTAATGCACCTCTAAGGGCTTTTTTCCTATGCACATGCACACTTTAGATGTTTATCTCGCATCCACTCTACCAAAGCGGTCTCCGCTCTTCCTTATTTTTTTAATCTACTATGTACATCAATAAAATGCAGCTCTATTTAAAACAGCCTCTAAGTGAGGGTGCATTTTATAATCTTCATTAATTTGATCTTATTGAAAACATGATGCTTCTTTGTTCTCGCTCGCTGCTATCCTCTCTTTTTCCACATTCGTTCTTGACCTACACCAGGCTCTCTTCCCTTGGGGCCCTCTTAACCTTGTACGCTGTGCTAATTATCTCTGGAAAGAGGCCCATTCACGCAATCATCAATTTCAGTGGGCGTTGAAATTGAGCTGGGCATTGCTTGACTGTGCCACATTTCCAGTGAAAGATAGGTTCCGGAAAGCTGGCGATCCAGGGGAGCTCACCAACAGCACAATGTGGCTCCTCATCCCTCGTATGTCTGTCTTCATTATGCCAGATGACCTGGAGTTAATCTTGTTGCCGCTGTGTCCTTTTGTCTTTGTCCAATAACGTTCTTCAGTGTGTTTCCATTCTATCTCTTAATCAACAAAAGAAAAGTCATATCCAGTAACCAGAAGCATATCGATCTTCGCTTCGTAACCTAAAGTCTGCGGCAGTCTTGAGAACAGCGATGAAAAGCTATGGTGAAATTAAAGAGATGAAAGTATTGTGTGCCATTTGCAGCCCTTTGTGATAATCTAATCATGATGTTGGCCATACAGTCACTTAACACTTGGCATTCAAGAGACACATGATCAGACTTGGTGTGTTTTTATAGAGGAAATTACTTTGTATTTTTTTCCTTTCTTTATAGTTTACTTTGAACGCAACGGGCTCATCACCATATGGTTGCCAGTCACAACTTTCATGCACGGGGTCCTTTTTTGTGTCTTTTTAGTTTTTTTTATCTAACAGCAGTATGTGGGAGAATGATGCATAAAAATCCCCAAAAAGAAGAAGAATGTGCTGGTTGACAGAAGATGTTTTCACATTTTTTCGCTTTGGTTTGCAGTCTCTGCAGGCTGCCCGATGGTTTTCATGGCGTGTGAGGTCCCTGTCATTACAGTGCCACATGTCTGGTTGTCATTTTAATGTACGCAAAGGATAGGTTTCAATAAATCAGTGTTAAATGGGCGAACGAGAACTGACTACTATGGCAGAAATTACTGGTTGAGCAGCTAGATAACAAGTGAACTATTTATTACCGTCTCCTTATTTTACTTTTAGCTCAATTTTTGCCTTAACTGAGACATTTCAAACACGTTCCTCGTGCACTTCTTAGTTCACACTTTCTAGATCACATAGTCAGAGCCTGTTAGGTCAGCAAACAGAAAAAGAAAAGACCACTTGTCCTCAGAATTACACTAAAAACTGGCACGTTTTCAGTGTCTGTGTGTGTGTGAGACAGAAACCAGTCGCTGCTCCTTTGAATAGAATTGTCGGTGATTACTGGCATTTATTATAATTACCCCCTACTCATGTCACCAATGGAAGCTTTTTAAAAGGAGTATAATGGTGTTTTATTGAATCAGCATGTCCCTGTCCTTCCTCCCGACTGCCTCATACAAATCCCCTCTGAGCATAAATAGAATAAAAAGAAAATCTTTAACCATGAGAAACTCATCTGTCTGCAATAGAGCGCTGTGCAAGTTTTATGAGCCATTCTGTTTTAAATGGCTTGAAAAACATGAAGTTAATTATTGCTTTTGACAACAGATCACTGTGGTCACTTATTTCTAAGGCATTATACATTTTATTACATTTGCAGATGTGAAGTTACAGAGAAATAGGTGCATATTTCAGTTAGTGTTGAGGACTCTTAAGTGGCTGGCCTGTAACGTGTTAGGCCATTGCTCCAAAAAAGATGTGTTGCATCTCAAAGGTTATAGATGGATGCTGACATTTTAGGTCTACTGTTGGGTCCATAAATATTTGGACAGAGATAACTTTTTCTAATTTTGGTTCTGCACATTGTCACAATTGATTTTAAATGAAACGACTCAGATGCAGTTGAAGTGCAGACTTTTATTTTAGTGGGTTGAACAAAAAGATTGCCTAAAAAGTGAGGAGCTAAAGCTTTCTTTTTTAAATACAATCACTTCATTTCAGGTGCTCAAAAAGTAATTTGAAAAATTAAATAATTGAAAATAAAATGTTAATTTCTACTACTTAGTTGAAAACCCTTTGCTGGCATTGACAGCCTGAAGTCATGGATGTCACCAGATGCTGGTGATTCTTCCTTTTTAATGCTCTGCCAGGCCTTTACTGCAGCGACTTTCAGTTGTTGTTTGTTTGTGGGACTTTCTGTCCAAAATTTAGTCTTCAACAAATGCTCAGTTGGTTTAAGACCAGGTGATTGACTTTGACATTCAAGAATATTCCACTTCTTTGCTTTAACAAACTCCTTGGTTGCTTTGGCTCTGTGTTTTGGGTCATTGTCCATCTGTATTATGATACACCTTCCAATCAATTTGACTGGATTTGGCTGGATTTGAACAGACAGTATGTCTCTGAACACCTCAGAATTCAACTGGCTACTTCTGTCCTGTGTCACATCATCAATAAACACTAGTGTCCCAGTGCCATTGCCAGCCATGCGCCCAAGCCATCACACTTCCTCCTCTGTTTTACAGATGATGTAGTAAGCTTTCTTTTTTAGATGTTTTTTTTTAGCAATGTCCAATCTAGTCTTTCTGTTCTTGAGGCTTGTGAGTGGCTTGCACCTTGCAGTGAACCTCTATATTTACTTTCATACAGTCTTCTCTTTATGGTAGACTTCGATATCAATACACCTAGATCCTGGAGAGTTTTGCTCACTTGGCTGGTGGTTGTGAAGGGGTTTCTCATCACCATGGAAGTGATTCTGCGATCATCCACCACTGTTGTCTTCCATGGACGTCCAGGGCTTTTTGCGTTGCTGAGTTCACTAGTGCTTTCTTTCTTTCTCAGCATGTACCAAACTGTAGATTTTGCCACTCCTACTACTACTACTACTACTACTACTAAGTTGGTTTTTTTTCATCTTTAGGCATGAAAAAAAGATTTTTGAACTTCATTTTTTTTTTAAACATGTACTTTTTGAAGAGTTTTTTTTACATGTCCACTTAGGTGGACAACTGGCTGACCATTGGGGGGCAGGGTATGGAGTGACACATCAGTGTCCAATGTAGTGGTTTATGTGCAAGTATACCATCAACACTGACACAAATACAAGAAAACAGCCTTTGAATAGCTGTCCACTGTAGTGACCACTATACATGAAAGGGTTAAGGGTGGCTTGTTTCACCCACATGAGAGCTCCTTTGACTGCATATTGTCTGTTCACAACAAAATCTGCAAGCACCACACCTCAAATCAACTGAGGGCCTTTCATCTGCTTAATTGATAATGACATAATGAAGGAATTGCCCACACCTGCCCATGAGTTACCTTTGAATTGATTGTCCAATTATTTTTGGTCCCTTGAAAAAGAGGGTGGTACATGTTAAAGAGTTGAAACTCCTAAACCATCCAGTTTGAATGTGGATACCCTCAAATGAAAGCTGAGAGTCTACACATTATGTGCATGTCTGTTATATAACAGTAATTGGAATATGTTTTAGTAAACAGGTAAAAAAAAAAAAAAACTTGTGTCAGTGTCCAAATATATATGGACCTAACTGTATATCCCTATATACAGTTAGGCAACTTAAGCGTGTGTGAAAATTCCCATTTGACTATTTTAAAGTTTCAGTTTTCATCAATTATCTACCTTATAAAGAACCTATAGATGCAAGTCATGAAAATATTGTTTGATTATTAAATAGCGGTAGGAACCACAAAGCAACTCAAAATATGAGCCATTTTGTTATTGTTAATCATTAGTTGGTATTAATCTCTGGCTCTCATTCACAGTTTTTTTTTTTTTTTTTTTTTGTCTCCTCACCCTAACCTGTCACGACAGACGACTGCCCCTACCGGAACATGTTTCTGTTGAAGGTTTCTTCCTGTTAAAAGGGAGTTTTTCCTTCCCACTGTTGCCAAAGTGCTTGCTCATAGGGGGTCATATGATTGTTGGGTTTTTCTCTGTATGTATCATAGTAAGGTCTACCTTACAATATAAAGCGTCTTGAGGCGACTTGGATTGGATAAAATTGGACTGAACAGAATCGAACTGAACTGAAATTTCCCAATGCGTTGCCCAGAAGAATGACAGTTTCCTAACACAGCATTTTGCCACATTGGTTTGTCAGTTTATGTACACTATCATTATTATTTCTTACGTGTTATAGATGTTTGTTATGTTTTCTGGATGAGAAAATTACTTTCCTCTCCTTCTGCTTCTCGTTCTGTTTGCTTTTATGGCTCTCTGAATGTCTCTTTCTGTATTGCCAGTCAGTTTATGGTCACTTTTCCCTTCATTCCTTTGATAAGCTTTACAGCAATGAGTCATGAAGTAGTGACTCTAGTAACGCAAATTTGTGGCAAAATCCACTGACTGTGCCGGTCTGTTTTAATGCAAATACTAGTATTTGGTGTCATTTATCTGTAATTGCCAGAGGAAGTGATACACTATATTGCTGTATCAATGTTTTGCCTTATTCCTGTAACTGTATTACAGGGAAATATGTGTGTACAGAAATGTGTTATTTTTCAGTGTGTTAATCCATCACTTACATAGTTTTATTACATTTAAGATGCCTGGCACAGTTTTACCTTTTTATTTAAACACCAATACTATTTGCCAAATAATCAGAAATATTTGAGAAAACTATGGAGTTTCTGCTGTCCTTTTATAACTGCAATATAAAAAAGATGTCACCCTCCAACCCAATGTAAGCCAACATTTTTTGGAATGATATAGTTTCCTAGAAACTGTTATTATTTTGAATTACGCCAGTTAGTTTTCTCTTTTCAACAAACCTATGTTTCATCTCAAAGACCTCAACACTGGCTCCCTGAGGAAAGATGCCCTTTAAATACATATTTGAAAGAGCAGAGAATAGACAATAGTCCTGTTACAAATTTATCTTACTGCACTTAGCAAGTCTGAAAGCGGCCATAAATAATGGTGCTCCCGTTTCCTGTAGGTTATCAGTGCTGGAAAATTAGCTTTTAAAATGCGGTTTGAAATCCATTTGGGTGATTGATGGGTGATGGGACTAATAAATTTTGCCAGTTTCTAGCGGGCCGGCTCACAGCAATTCTTTATGGTTGTCATGAAGCCAGACACATTTGATGTGTCAAATAAGAACGGTCTCCAGCCATCTCTTAATGAATGATGTTGGATGGACAATTTGTTACTGAGACAACACGCTATCTTTCTATTAATGACTCTGTAGCTGGATTTGTGTTTTATCACTCATATTAAAAATTGATTATCTGAATTTTTAAAAAAGTGAAGAGATTGTTGTTGATTGTTAGCTTTTGCAGCATATTAAACAGTAAAAATGTGTGCATACATTATCCAAGAGCAGTTTTAAAATGTGCTATTCAGGCCCATGGATGAGGAAATTGCTGCGTTTGGGGGGAAAAAAAAACCCAAACTCTCATTTCTCACAATGCTTTTAAGACATGGATTCGCTCTTTAGTGTTTCATTGCCATTTCCCTATTGGAGAGCTGCAGCTGGGAGCTCGATGCCATCCAACTGTGTATCCCCATCAGGATTGCAATCCTCCTGAGCAGTTTTTGGACCACCCTCAGAGAGGAGGTTCCTTCAGCACAGCACTTTGGCACAGTCCAAATCCGGTCCAGCACTGACCACATAGTGTAGAATATCACAGTTCCTCCTCAAACAGCAGATTTAAACTGAAACCATCTGCACAGGCCGAAACAGGCAAGGAGACATAAAAAACGCCAGCGTCCAACTCATTAATCAGTCAGTTGAGGTTTGGTTTGTTGTGTACTTGCTTGCTGTTAAAGACAAATGAAGATATTTTGGCTTGAAGTTGTACTCAAATAAGCAAACAAGCACTTTGTGTAAAATGCAGCAAATTTAGTTAATGCTGTTACAGGGAACTCTTCAAAGAGGCAGATTTATCCCCCACTGGCATCTGCTGTGTATTTGTACTAAGAATTAGGGGACATAATCTTCAACAGTAATCGCCTAGTTGCCTGCAGTGGATTTACATTTTTCACACTGTGTAATCTCACATTTACAATATCATTTACGTGGGTGTCTCCTTTCCACCCACTGACATCTCTCTTTTCTTCAGTGAGGCTTTGAGAGAGATTGACAGGGGACAAGCTCAAGGCGTTCAGTGTTGCTTTGCATACAGCAGCTCATACTTCGCGCATACAACATGTGCACACACACACGCATATACACTCAGTTTTGATTGATACTTAACTGAAACTGAGCTCATGTTGCTGTCAGAGCCCGGCTAAGTCTCCTGAGCCTCTTGATTTCTGACACTGGTAGATATTATATTTATGGAGCAAGAAGGCTGTATTTTGTGATGTGATCCCCTCTAACACTTTAATCTGTTTAGACTCCCTCAGTACTGTAGCAGGGAAGGGGGCAGAAACTATACAATGAAAAAGACAGTTGCCTGCCAGGGTCTTACTGTATCCAGCACACACAGGAAAATCTCAGCTTGGATTTGAACACTCAGTATCCCATGCAAAGGTTTTATTTTGAGATTTGAGCGTCTGTTTCTAGATTTATTCTGTTTCTAGATCTACAGATGACCTGTATTTGTGTAATAAAATGAGCTCAAATGTTGAGGTACTGAAGTGTGCTGCCCTATTCGCACATAGTATCATTGTTAAAGACAACAAAACGAAGGAAAAATATGTGTTTTTTCTTCACATTTGGTTAAAATTGGAATGGCTGATGTCAGGATTTCTTGTCTGTCAACTAGAGTTGATGCAATTTTTTTCCTTCTCCTTGGTAAAGGTAAATTAAAGCAAGACTTTCCTTGCTGTATTCCCCTCTAAAGGAAACATAAAGGCTTTGAAATAGCTCCAGCTAGCGTGCAGTTGGAACAAGCAGCACTTAGAAATCTAATGCTGGTTGTGGTGCTTAATGGTTTGCATTAGCTGCAAGCAATAAAATTATCCCAGGTCCTCACTAATGTTGAAATAATCATTTACAAAGATGGTTACCACATGCTGGAACTGTTTTCTTCTTTCTCTGTCTTTTTTTTTTACCACCCTAATTCGCTGTTATTAATAATGAATAAAAATGCAATTTTCTATTGGGTTGCTCCAGGGCTCTGGGAATCATTTCAATGAATATTTCAGCACATTATTTTAATCATGGCTCCACATACTCAGGGAGGGGGCTTGTTTTATAGGCTCATGCCTCAACCGCCCCAAGACCCCGATCATTAAACTCCACGCTGTCTGCGTTGAGGTTCCTACCTTTGATTTACAAGACTTGTTAAAAAACATTGTAAAAAAGGAGGCAAGCTGTGCCATTTATACTTGTAATTTGATGCTGTATTTGTTAATGGGAGGACTGGTGATTTATGCGTGCAGCGGCTGCTGCTACTCCCTGCTCTTCTGATGCTATAGCATTAGCAGGACTAACATTAGTAGGGCTGTGCATGCAGTATGCAGAGGCCCAGCTTAATATGCCTGCTAACTGTGGCCTGGTTTTTCTCCACAAGATGTTTTCCTCTGATAAGAACGTGGCTGGTGTAATCAGTCCGTCATTGTTTGCTCTGTCTACCCTGCCTGTCCTTTGGTCTCCTCCATAGTCAGCTGCACGACTTCTGGCGTCTTGACTACTGGGAAGATGACCTGCGGCGAAGGCGGAGATTTGTCAGAAACCCATTTGGCTCCACCCACCTAGATGTTGTATGCAAGTCACTGCAAGAGTATGGTAAGTTTTTCCCATTTTTATGGAATGTGCATTTAAAAAAAGAAAGTTTTCATAATTAGGGCACTAAAAATTCACATCCAGCATTATCCCATTTCAATGCTTCAATGTTGCCATTAAAACATTTTTGAAAAAGGATTAAAGTTTAGCCCCCGCTTGTCCATATAGTTTAACATATTGCTTAGCAGAAATTTTTATAGGTAACATTTTTTATGAGTCCTGTGAATTGAACATGACACATCCATTTTATTGCACTTTTTATTATCATTGCAACACATACTCTAGAGCAAATTGGCTTTCCCGCTTTATTATTTTCTTCTTCATGCCTCAAACTTTTCTCATTGACCGAGGCAGCCATGCAGCGTTGCCCACCACCTTTTGTCGGTTATTTCTTTATATCCTGCCACACTGATTTTTAAAAGCCACTCAGTACTGTTAAAATCCCTTGGCGATACTCTGCTGTCTGTAATTGAATAGCAGCGCAGATGTTTAATGGCACAAGTTTGAATGTATTGAGGCTGAAATTAATAGAGTAAGACCCATTTTAACTTTATGGAAAACAGAAAGCAGGCAACTCATTGTGGTCAGCGTAGCCTTGTTATAATGGTTGCAGACACATGCATGATCATGACAATGTTCCCTGACCTCATTGTGCCTCAGTTTTGAGCTACTGAACAGACTGTTGGGTTGGGTTAAGGATGTCATCTGGCTACATTCAGCTCTTGCTATAGAAATAGAAATATAGAAATAGCATTTTTCAGATGTTTTTTTTAATAGTGGGTCAACTGTTACGTTCTAGAAGTACAAACGTGGCTCTTCAGCTCTTCATTGATTCCATTGTAGGAAGGGCTCAAGTCATGTTACATTAGTATTTTTTTAATCCACTTAAAAATATCAAAGAGCTTTTAAGAATCTTTGATGAAGAAATTGCATTGTGTTGCATCAACACTGCCTACCAATAAATAAAGTGGCACTAAACCCTTAACAGATCAGAACATCCGCAATAAACTCTCCTCCCACTCACCCTCCACTCAACACTGACATTTACTGTATTTTGTTATTTATTTATTGTTCTTAAGATAACTTTAACTCAGTTCATATCAAAAAGAAAACAAAAGAAAACTTCTGAGGTATGACCTATATTGTGAAAATCCTCTATAACATACTCTATGAAATTGCTTTAGTACTCATACAGATGAAGGATAAGAATATATCAGTTAAAAACCAGACACATTTTTATTTGTCAAACTCCACTGTGCAGGTGCTCAAAGTGTGTGTTAGCATGTGTGCATTATCTCTGTATTAATCTAGTGTTTTTACCTTTATAATAAGCGCCTTGAGGCAACTGTTGTTGTGATTTGGCGCTATATAAATAGTATTGAATCGAATTGAATTGAATTAGCTCCTTTACTGACTCAGGTAACACATGTCATACTGTGAACTTTACTTGCTATTTACGTCATTCGTTCACCAGAATGTTTTGGAGCTTTCAGTTTTCTTTCTGCAATGTGACATTAGAACCTCAATGAGGTTGACGGAAGACTTGTTGAAGTCCTGCTGGCATGCGGTGGTTTTAATGAGCGGAATAATGTATAAACTTGTCAAGTGAAAGGGATCGCCTGCGGTCGGATGGCCCTCTTGCTCTCCATGAGAGGTGAGCTGCACTTTCAGGCTGTTTCCAGCAGTCTTTGATGTGGTTGCGCAGTTGAGGCCAGGTTTTTGTTATGAGTTAAAATGAGAAACCTTTTGTTCTTTGTTACAGCTTCAGCAGGTTTTTTTTGGCAGTGACAGTTGGCAGGTTTTTTTTTTTTTAAATGTATTATGACACATTGTGTTTTTTATAAGAATATTCACGTTTAATTAGCATAGTATTAAGGATAGGACCTGTTCTTTGTAGATAACCCTGGTGCAAATGCTGAGAGGTTGGAAATCATTTGTCATATCCAGACTTTGTTTCTGGGGTTTGATGGAGATGCTATACAACTCTTTAGTGGCTTCCAGGCAGCATAGGCACTATAGTAAAAAAAAAACAAAGAGGCTTGTTTGACTTGGCCCATGAGAGTCATTACTGAGGCTTTAAAATCTGAGACTACTGGAAAACCAGCAGGTTGTCTAAACTGAATAGCCAGTTCCTGGTTTGACAGCAGGATATGACAGTATACACTCAGGCACCATTTGAGTTTGAAGAGGGCAGACTTGCATGATTGTGTTCAGAGTAAATGTCAGTCTTGGGTAAAATGAAAGTGCAATAAAAACATTTTTTAAATCAACATTTCAGCGAGTGGCTTGCATGGTTGTTGGCACCGCATTCTTTTGTGTTTTCCCTTTGATATTAACAAGATTTTTTATATTTCACAAGTTTTATCGATTATTTTAACTGCTTTTTGTCTTTTTTTTAACTGATGGTATTTTAAGACTTTAGAAGTTAGTACCACATGTTAAAGGATGATGTATTTTGCAATAAGGTTTTAGTCAGTTTGGTGTTTATCTCAGAAACAGAATGTCCTCTGTGGAGTTTTGATCTCATTCAAATTTAATACACAACTTTAAATGTAATCTGTATTTTTTTTTTAAATCAAGTTATTGTTAAAACTAGTACAAGTGTAACTTAGTACACAGTCTTGCACACACAATGTATATCACGGACATGTGTGATGGGAGGTTAAACTCTGCCTTAAACTCTACCTCATTGTCTATTAGCAGCATTGACAGCTTAGCCAGCACATTCTGTCTCTGCCCTCTTCCTGTAATAACCTGCCCTGTTACAGCCAGCCTCCGCCCAGTATCCGAGTATATTGTTAGGTGATTGGAATTGGGCAAGCATGAAATGGAAGTCACGTTAATATTGATCCAAATGTTTAACGGGGTGTTTTACCTCAGAGTGTCCTTGCTGTCTCATTTCAGGTGAGCACCTTCTCTCAGAGCTGATTGCCCCAGGCAGAGATCTTTATAGCTCTGTACTTCTGCGGAGGCAGAGTCATGATGTGATATTAACCTTCTCCAGCTCGCTCCAGCTTTATAATCACAGATATTAAATGAAGATAAGTGAGCTGGCTAACATGTAAATCCAAAATAACTGCATTTGAATGCAGCTTTTCAGCAGGTATATGGAGGTGTGGGGATTATTAGACCTTGTTTTAAGTGTTTTGATGAAGAGAAGAGATTGTTTGTAACCTCTGATTATTCCAGGATATTGGATAAAGATTACCCCAAGTGGAAGCGTCTGCACTGTATAAACTCCCCTACATCAAAGTTGTTATGTTTACATTTACACACTTAAAACACATACAGATGGCCCGCATTGCAGGAAGTATGAAGTTGTCATTCCCCCTCCTCCCTCATTTCATCTTTCAGTGCAGAGTAAATAAAAGTATAGAGACATGGGGCAGAATTGCATCGCCCTTCACAGTAATGCAATCCCATGAACAGGAGGCTTGTGGAATGTGGAGCCTGTGGAGAGCAAGCGTAGGAGGACAGGATCTGAGTCTGGGAAACGGAAGAGATATATTTAAACTGTTCTATACAGTACATATTCTATAGATGTTGGAATGAGAGCGCAAAACTTGTGTGAATGATAGTGCAGTCTGGTGATAGTGTTGTAAATAATCTATGTATGTATAAAACAGGAACGCTCCTGAAGAAGCTCTAGAGTTTATTTTTTTAAAGTCAGGTAAGACTTGAGATTATTAAGTCGGGGTGCGTCTTGAGATACAAGTTTTGTTTTGTTTTTGTTTTTTTCAAATATATGGAGTTTTATTTATAGCATAATAAGTGACCAAAGTATTTAAGAGATTTAAGAAATTGTTGAAGATTTTCCCTGTGGCTCATGCTGCTGTTTATGTGTCTAGATTATTTTAGTGTGAATTTTCCTGTTTTGGCACTATGTCTTCCTGCAGTTAAATATAATGGAATGGTGGCATTTGCCTGCTCGAAGCACCAAAAATATACATATAAAAAGTGTCACTTTCCAGAAATCATGATCCACAATTTAAAACTTCCACAGACCTTGTTCTGAGTAGGAACTGATTTCTCACTGGTGTACATTTATCAGCCAGAACAAGAATGCAGCTAGCTAAGATTGCAGAGTAGAGTGTCATTAATGTTTACTTGCATACAGAGGAACCTCCAATCATGGATAGATGGATGCTTCCTCAGAAAGGAAGAGCGATACAGTCTGCAATCATAATTGAACAGAACCGCTCACAACAAAGCTAATAGTGAAATAAATTTTTCAACTGTGTTTTTTGGAAAGTGCCATTTTTAGCTGACATCGTCTCCATAAGTGGGCGACTCTTAACAAAAAAAATGGATAAACAGGACTACAGGCTGGAGGAAAAACAAGGAGAATTGATTTTGGGATGAACATATGAGAGACGGATGTTGTAGATTTCTTTTTGAGGAATGGCGAAAAGTGTAAGAGGGAGGGTCTATATCATGCATAAGACTTGCAAAAAGCCATGCTTACACTACACTACTGAGATAAAAATACAATTCCAGTGCCACAAAGCTCAACCTGTATCAATACAGTATATCAAGAATGGACCCTGGCAGTGTTGCTATAGTTGATTAAATGCTCCTTTGAAGGCTTTTCAAAGCTCATTTATTCCACGTTGTGTAATAAAACTGCTCAACCCTAAAATATTTTCAAAATGGGAGCCTTTATCTAAGCTTGCAAAGTTTATTTGAACTAAACAACTGAATAACTTTTTAAATTCATTAGCATATTTTAAACTCTATATAACAAATCTGTCTGACCAGGGCAAAAATTAAAGATGAATTTAGACTCAGTGTTTTAAGGAAAGTTGTGCCACATTGGACATTGCATATCCGAGAAGGAGAACTCAGGACTGTGCGTTCAGAGACGGCCTCTGTTAGTGACAGCCGGCAGGTCTTCATCAGCCTCCACTGAGGTCATGAAAGCTCTGCATTGCACTTTACTGAGTGTAATTAGTGCACTCTGAGGCAGTTTCAACTCGGTGATTGAACAAAACGACCCAGGAGACCAGTGATCGGTAGCTCCTCCTGGAACTGTTTCTAAAGAGCTTAAAAGCAAACTGCTGTGACACTGAGGAGTCAATGACAGTAGCTTGTCACAGATTGCTGTGTATGTTATTCTATGTTATGTTAATGCTGTTGATCAGGATATGAGCCAGCAGCTCGGGCTTGTGAGGGGCAGTCAGAGCTTTCTACCACACAGCTTTTTTTTCTCTCTCTTTTGCATGATTATTTATTTTATTATTGTTATCATTATCATTTTGTAGTTTTTAGTTTGATTAGAATTAGGATAAATAAATAAATACAATAAAAATATAACAACTGCTTGGTTAAGTTTACATAAAGACTTTCCTGGGACTGAAATGCAAACTTTGACATTAACCGTGTCTTAGAGAAGTTTTCTCACAGAAAACCTTAAGGCCAAAAAATTAAATAAATCTGTGTATATATTGGGGAATTCATAAAACCAAAATAAGTACAACAGTCCAGGAAGTTGGTTCAGACATCTGCTTTTTATTGTTATTTATTATAAATTTACAGAGGAGGAACAGTGTCCCAGCACATAACCGAAAAGAAAATTAAGCAGTATCTCAAAGTAGTCCCTGAGTAAACAGTTTGTAATAGCAAGGGTAAAATCAAACAGTCATTTGCAGCAATTAAAAACTGTATTCATCCAAGTCTTTTCATTGTGGCGTTAAGACATACAAAAACTACACAAGTCTCCAGATTTAATTATTGCCAAGGCAAGCAGGAAACAAAATACAAAAAAGAACATCTATTGCGTTTTCTCCAATCCTAAACTCTGAATTGTTGCATTCAAGCCTACTAAAGCCAACCCCACAAAAACATAGCAAACTCTTTTGTTGCTGTTTTTAATGTTTGAATGGTGCATTGAGTTTGATGTTATATCAACAAGTCGGCGCTTTAGAAACATGGCAACCCACCAAAAAAGAGAGAGAGATCTTACCTCAAAGTCCACTTTTGCACGGTTGAAACATATCATAGCAAAACATTACAGTGTGATGGAGTAGAGGACATTCATATGCATCCATCCATGAGAGTTTATCCGCAACCAGGAAGTTAACCTTGGAGAAAACAATGACTGCATATCAAAGTAAACTGGAAACTACAAAAGACAAACTTGAATGAAAACACACGAGCACATATATTAATCAACCAAAGTGGATCATAAATTTATTTGTGCAAAATGGGTATCACAGAGTCAAACAATTATTCAACTAAACTATGTAAATGACGGACTTTACCACCTGACTGGTGAGGGTGTAAGTAGAGCTCTGTCAGTGCCAGTGGATGTTGCATTTTTTTATTGTTGCGCTACATCGGAAACATTATTAATATCAATTCTACCTGCAAATGCAAAATAAGATAATTCATAAGGCACATTTCACTCCATCTATTTTTTATTGCTAAAGCATAGAGCTGAAAAGACTATGACATGTCCTTCAGTAGGCGACACACATCTTCATCAGCCGGCCCTCGACTCCGTTCATTTTTATTTTGTGTCAATCACATGAGTGGTATCAGGTCCTTGAAGGAACATTCCTCTTGTTTTGCCACACGTTCGCCAAGGGTGAACACATGAAAAGCTTTCTAATGAGTCTGCCTCAACATGACTGCACAGCAAGTCCAGTAATGGTGACAAATTGTTGACTCTTCTCACAGCAGCACTTTTAATATGAGAGTCCATCCAGGGCCATGACTCAAGAGAAGATCGCTTTTCATGTCAGCACATTTTCTCCTACATGTCATACCGCTCCATTTCTTATTTATAACCTTATTCATTTTCTTTTCTCTGAGAACTAAATTGCATTTTGGGCAAAGCTGGGTTCAGTCGTCTCCTCCTGCATTGTTGCCTGCCCTAAAAAAGGAGATGTTGGTCGTTTGCATGTAGAAATCAGCATGGTTTATTTGGTCTACTCAACCCTGTCCAGACTTGCCAATCAGAACATCGGCCTGTCTGCCGAGGTTTCCCTCATTTACTCTGAGTATAATGATGGTTTACAGAATTACAGTTTTAAATTTCACTCTTTCTGCTTTGATTTCTGACCGCTGGCTGGCTTTTGGCTTTAACATTGCACAGAATTCATTTCCGAAATGCTCAGACTGCTTCCTTTCGTCTGATGAAAGCACTCCAGATATGAGACAGAGCAGGAAGCAGACTTTTTTTCTTGGTAGCAGTGTTGACAACAGTCAAATGTGACCTCTTTAAGACAAGGTACATGTTCCTCAGGGGAGGGAGAGGCGAATTAAGAACTGTGCTGAAAGGAAACATGTCAGGCTGGTGTCAGCCACCTCCCATTTCTTGATATGTGTTCTTCCTTTCGCACGCGCAAATTTCTCTTCTGGTTATTTCCCACATTGGACGTCAGAAAGACAAATTCACATGAACGCTTTGAGCGGCTGTGTGGCAGGCACATGTTGGAGATGGGCTGATTTAAGCTGATAAATGTGTTGTTGGGGCTCTTTGTTTTTTCCAGGATGTATGAACACATGCTTCACTATAGCCATATGATGAAGTCTTGGTGTAAGCAGCCTTCTAATTGTGCTGTCTGCACAGTCTCCCTCTTGTCAAGTATCTGCAAGAGGCAAATGATATCTCTAATCTGCTATGAGCTTGAGACGTATGCCTGACTCAGCTGTTGGTCTTTCAAGATGCAGGTAGCGTTTTGTTGTTGACCTTGTCTAAAAATAAAAGCTGAAACACCTCTGATGTTCAACCACTCGAAAAAGCAGTCAGTGAGCAAATGTGTACTCTGACATTCTTTTATATGGAATGGCAAGTACATTAGTGTGCATCTGTATCAGGTTCATCCCACGTATCACTATTCATTTCATGCTGAGATTCTCCATGCTTTATTTTTCTCAGTTTCTATACTTTACCATATGTTTGCATTTTAGTTTATGGATAGGAATAAAAAAGTTTTTTTCCTCCAAATATTATCCAAAAACATTTATATTTTCTCACCTATTACCATGACTGTGTGTGTGTGTGTGTGTGTGTGTGACATCTGTATTATGGATGCAGGAGTTACAAATGTAATTTGGTGGGTGTCTGGTTTAACTTTTTTTTTTTTGCTGCTGTTGCAGTATTGTTGGTTTCTTGTTCGATATTTATTATCCCCTTTAGTAACACACACTTATTTTCTTTTATTTAAATTCCTCACTGACTTTTCAAGCAAGTCATTGCTCAGTCGTAGGGTACGAATACTAAACATTTTGATTGGATTTTACAGTTTTGCTGAGGAAAAATATAGCACTGAAAACCTCTGTGGTAAATAGCAGAAATAGAAATAGACTGGTGGTGGATAAGTGGCTGAGAAAATGAATGGATGGGGGCTAGCAAGTAGCATCCTTCCAACAAAGATATTTGTGTAGGTTATGCTAACCTTCTGAAACCATAATGTACACTTTATTACATTATGCTTCAAAATATTTGCATAGAAACTCTAGATGACAATGTGTATTATGTTAAACATGAAATGAGTTCCCATGTTTTGAGCTTGGATAGCCCGATTAGGTTATAAGCCTTCCAATGCAACATAGTGCCTTATGAACTCAGATCAATATTAGATAGCAATGTTTCTGTGTGCTTTTCATGTTTATTTATTTTTCTACTGAGTTTTCTGAAATAAAAAATAAAAATAAAAATCAAAGAAAAAAAAATTCAAAACTATAGGCACACACTTCTGCCCTACCTCCTTTCAAATAATAATTTTAAAAAAACAATCATTAACTGAGTATTTCAGTCTCATATAAGCACAGTTACAAATCCTGATATTAGCTTCAAAGAGCAGTAGATGACATTTAGTGCTCTCTCTTCCCGTACTTGCTTTTACAGCCTCAGAGAAGGACGAAGTGGTCAAGTCTAAGACGGTGTTCCGCAGCCCAACTGTCACCACTCAGAACTCTGAGACCGAACTAATACTGGATGGAGACGACGATGCTGTCAGCCTGCTGCAGGAGAAGGAGATGGACAACCTGGGTGGTAAGTATAAATCACCACTGCTGCTTGTTCCTATCCTAATAGCTGGCATAATTGGTGAAGTAACTGGATGCATGTGTTATAGCATTTAAAGTGCACTAAAATGAAATTGCAGTGGTAAAAGTAGATCTGAAAGTGAAAACCTTGAAATATTTGGTAAGAGTGTGCTGCACAGTGATTGTTTGGTACTTTTAGTATAACATGATATATCGGATGTCTGATAATACATCTTTTCTCATGCAATGATTTGACGGTATTAACCATAAAAAATAATCCTAACACCACACACAAGCTTGACATCTACTGTATATTATAACATAATAAGTCACACTTTTAATAGATACAATCTATTGAATGGAAAATGTTTAAAATAGAATACATTTTTATAATTGGGTGTTAAAGAAGCTTAATTGTTCTTAATTCTCCTGCATTATTTAATTCTGAAGAGTCAAAGAATAGAAATTGTACTGATTAAAACATCTTTGATTTATGTTACCTGTATGATTATTGTCTGATTTCACAGTCAGTATCCTAATACAGCTTTAATACTTTGTCTAGCACAATTCAGTTAGTAGTGTAGCATACTGTAAAGGTGGTGGTTGGCCAAAACGCCTGTAATTTGGCCAGTGTAATACATGTCTGGAGAAAATTGTCCTGCCTTTGAACCTCGGCATAGCTTTAAAAGGTAAGTTAGACAGAGCTCGCTTCAGCTTTGAGTGCAGCTCAAGAATGCTGGACTGCATTCTTGTCGTTAAAGCCAGATCTTCACTTAACACCTCATGCAAACAACTGGGTGTGTGTGTGTGTGTGTGTGTGTGTGTGTGTGTGATACCTAAAGTTATTTTTTAATTAGAAAATGAAGTAATACTTAACTCTAGCAGTCATTCTACATTCAAAAAAAATAAAAAAACCCAACATTTTCTATTTTCTGGTGAACAAGAAAAAGAAGCAGTAAAAAAAAAAAAAGTAGGTGCAGTTTTTCTGCAAGTGGTGAAAGCCCATCACTCTTTGTTAGCAGTTGCTGTTGTCATGGGATGCTGTTTTAATTTCAGAATATATAAATAAACGCACACTGCATCAATGCTGTATATACATAACATTTTTAGCTCTTGGCCGACATGCCTTTTCAGTCATGATTTAAATTTTGTTTAAATGTTATGTGCTGTCCTTTGTTTTTCCCTGATAGAGCATTCATGGTGGTTGGATTGTCTTCAAAACTAACAAAACTGAACAGGATAATTAGAAGATGTTACCAGGTTCTGTTGGTTTAACTGCAGTTTCAGTGGTATGATTGCACAATCCTAGTACTTGAGTAGCTGTTAGGTTGCCAAACTGTTATTTCCAAATCCTGTAAAACCAGAGCTGCAACAAACATGCATGACAGTAACAGATATAAATGCATGAATCTAATTTATTCATTCCAGGAACAAACTGTGATTAAAAAAAATGTAGGGAAAGGGAATAGTCTAAAAAATCTATTGCCAGACACTTAAATAAACATCTCTCTTTCACAGCCGTGCATTACAGAGTTATTGTGGCTTAGTATATGGATCTCAGTCAGAACCAGGGCACTGCTGAGCAGTGAAATCCCCTCTAAGATCCCACAGATGAATCTCAGAGGAGGACACTAACCCCTCCTTTTTGTCCCAGGGCCAGCAGGCAGTCAAACACTCATGTCTGTCAGATGAACCCTGCACTGGTCTGTCTAAAGTGCAACGCGAGCGCTAGCATACAAACCGAGTGTTTTATCCTCAGAGAATTAATAATGATGCTGTACAAAACAAAAATGCTGAGGTTGAATATTTGAGATACGTTTATGAAGTGTGAGCTGAAATTAGGAACCAAAATTTGAAGGTTGACACTGATTTTGATAAGTAAATGCTGGTTTAACTATGTGTATAACTATTTGTGATAAATGGAAGTTGAATGCATTTCTTTTCCTTTTTTGTTTTTTTTGTTTTTTTACCAATAGGGCAGCTCCCCCTGCACTGTAACATTTGGGTAATGTTTTTACCAGGATGCTCTGTCTGTGTTTGTCCTGTATCTAATCTCAGGCATGAACAGCCTTAAAGACAGATCTGGGACTAGATCCTTGTCAACAACAGCGCTCCTCCTGCCAGCCACTGGGTCAGTGCCTGCAACTGCTGCCAAAGGGGCGGCGCCTGCACTCATGGGCTCCGGCAGTTGTGGTTACTGAACCTATGATTAGTTTTGCTCCCCCACAAACAGTGGAAATGCTGTCTATGCCTGGGCTGGCATTAAATGAACCTTTCTGTATGCACATATTGTTACCAAAATCGGTGAAAATAGAAGTGTGTGAGAACAAAGAACGGAGAAGTCAGAGCCTCCTCGCAGACTGTCTCTCGTATCAAAGAGGAGACTGTAAATATGACTGCTCAGCTGGCATCCCGGAACCATGTTAATATACCCCAAAGTGTGGTTTAGGCACCGCAACCATTTTGTTTTGCCCTAATTTAGGCTTTCTGAATCCATTTTAGGTCCCCATTCATAGTGCTGATCCCTTGAGATGTAACATCTTCATAAAGGAAAAAGCAACATAACATTTATGAACGTAAATCTCAAAGGATGGGAGAGGACGAGAAAAAGTTACTCAATTTATTTTTGTTCCCAAATTTGTTTTCTCATTTCAAACATCTGTAAGTGCTTTCGTGGTTTAAAAATGCATGTCTTTGTATGTAAATATATATGTATCTACTATAAGTGGACATGTAAGAATTTCTAAGTAAATGATACCGCTCTGGTATGCTTGTAACCCATGTCCCTTTCTCTTTCTGTCATAATATAAAATCTAAACGCACTAATCAAACACTGCAGTCCACTAGATGGGTTGTGGGTAGTAATATACCCATCTTCTCAGCAGTTCTCCCAAACTCCCTCCACAATGAAATGAGACTTTTCATCACTTCATTAAATTGGCCTGTCATTTAAGAAATATTTGCATTTTATTTAAGACAAAGGTCCATCAGCCTGGTAATTTAAGCTTTATTCTATATAGACCACTCATGCTGTGCAACTCGTCCTGTGTAACTTGCCCCTAATTTCATTATTCTCATGTAAACATTTTAATGCCATATAGCCTAATTATGGAAGAATCCCTGAGGGGATTACTGCCTAATCCTCTTCCTGCCTATGAGCAATGGATGCTGTGGCTTAATGCCGGAAGCTATAGAGCATTTCTCTGTGCCTAGTCCTTCAGGGCAAATCTACAATACTTTAGTCCTAGAGGTGTTACTTTTAGTAAGAGGTGGAACGCTTTATAATTTAAGGGCTGGCCTGAACAAAAGGGCAGTCAACTTTTATTGTCGCTCAACGCTTTATGACAAAAAGAATCGATTGTATTTCAAATATTATTATAATGTAAAAAAAAGATCACATACTTTCACTCTTATTGGTACTCCCCCTCCCCTTTTTAATCTCTCTCGCTGTCTCTCTCGCTCGCTCTCTTTTTAAACAAATACACTAGACCTTATCAGACATGCAGAAAAACAGGCTTGAGGTTACTGGTTACTTATATGAAGCTTGTAAGCAACGTGTAGCGTCTGCGCTGATAGCATCAGCAGATAGGATCACCGTTAATGGATCCGAGCAACGCTGAGGAAAGAAAAAAAAATCAGGGAGGGCGGTTTAACTGTGCAGCCTGCAAGAGCGATGAAGGGGCGCTCTGGGAGTTGAGACCGAAATCCACTTGTATTCCTGTAACACTAGCGGCCATAATTGGCCGAGGAGCGCAGATTAAGATTGATGAGACATTAAAGTGGCTCTTTGGAGTTTAAGGAATCGATAAATATCCTGATTTCGAGAGGTTTCGTTTGAGCGCAGACAAATCACTGTAACGGTACTCCACAGCGACACTGATCTGAGAACATGGAGGATGAGGCAGAGGAGGAGAAGGAGGGAGGAGACTGAAATAAAGATGTGATCACTATCAGCTGACCAGGGCCACAAGCCCACCTTAACACTCTCGACGTCTTTTTGGAATTGAAAACGAGGTTTACTAGAGTATTAATATTTTTTTTAATTTTCATTTATTTCTGTTTTTTATTGTCACTTTTTTTAATTTAATTTTCCGAATTCGTCGCTTGGCTTGTCCCTGTCAAAACAGTCTTGAATAACAATTGTGTAAAATCATATTTTAATCTCATGTATAATAAGTGCGTTTTTCTTTTCTTTTTTGGATTGCTTTAATGGAAACCATTCAGACTGCAAAAGCATTTTTAGTTCTCCTTATTAGTGTATATAAATATTGAAATTTATTGTAATAATTTTTAATTACATCCTTATAACTCCACTGAATACGCTGTATTTTTGCATGTACGCATGCACAATATCAGAAACAGGCCTTTAAAAACCCTTCAGTTGCCGTCGTGTACACGTTATAGTGATGAATTAAACCGTTTCAATGAAAAAAAAATGCAACACTTGAAAAAAAAATTCAAATACATTCATATTTATAACTACAGATTGTGGTAGCACATAGTAGTCTGGGATTTGAGGATAATAGGCCGCGAGATGATGGTACCCCCTATAATCGCATTGGGCAGTTTAGCGGAATTAGACTTAGTCTCGCTTTATTTAAAATATTAATTGTTTAAAGTATTAATCTTTTTTAATTTTTGCGCGTTAATTATTGAGCATGTGGCCATCCCCTCTGCACTCTACAGGCCCAGTGGTCCTGAGCAGCCCGGCCCAGCTTGTTGCCCCTGTCCTGGTGGCTCGGGGGACTCTGTCCATCACCACCACTGAAATCTACTTTGAGGTGGACGAGGATGACCCTGCCTTCAAAAGGGTCGACTCAAAGGTAAGTAACCTGCAAGCAAGTGTACAGCTCAAGTTTAAAGCGACCAGTTGGTTTCAGACGTGCTTCTCGGTGTTTTTTGCCCTTCCGTTGCAATTGTCTTACAAGTGTTAAGCATTTACGTTTTATTTCAGTACAAATTTGGAGATATAAAATCAAAACGCGAGATTTCATGTTTTCTTGAAAAATAAAGTCCTCCGCTCTTACGCATATGCTCTGTATTTTTTTCCTTTGAAGAAGTTTATTGCTCAGATTTTTGTTATTAGGTCATATTTTTGGACCCCAGTGCTGAATGCTTAATAAATATTTTTTTCCTTTCTTTTTTTTTCAATCTGCTGGTTTGCTTTAAAATGTTGAATAAGAAAATTACTTATTTTTTTCTTTCTTTCTTCCTCCCTCGTTTTCTTTTGGAAAGTTTGAAATGTAGAATACTAACGAGAGCATGAGACCCCCAAAATTAAAAGTTCAAATAAATAATTATTTCATCGCATTAGGCCTACTTCACTATTTCAAATACACATTTAATAAAACCATAATGGGACACAAATATAAAACAGCTCGTTTTATTAGCTCTTTAAATTAGATCAAAGACAGAAATAAAAAAACAGATCACAGATGTTATAATCCAGTGTATTTCAAGTGCATTTTTTTTCCAATTAAACTGTAATATATATTTATACTATATATATGTTATCATTTTCTTTTCTTTTCTTTTTAAATCATGTAGGCCTAAGCACGGTAGAGAAAAACAATTCAAATGGTTGTACTTTAAATAATAATTCAAGTAAATCGATGGAATGTTTTCAATGTAACAAAATGCCGTACGCCTACCATCAAAATGTAAACTTTTAAAAATTAGAAAAAGTCCATTGAAACAGGTGAATCAGACTACCACTGATGCAAGTATAAATTAAAAACGTTTCTACCAGATAAAGAAAAAAAAAAGTTCAGAAGTAGATTTAAACAGGTGGATCCTATTTACGTGTCACAGAACAACATTCACAATTTCAGACCACTCGAATCACAATCTATGAATGTATTTACAGTATAAAATGTACAGATGTGTTTTTTTGTTTTTCCAAAGGTTGTCTCGGGGCTTTTTTCTAAAGCGTTTGAGGAAATGCAGGATTTAGGCAACCGTGTGACACGGAGAGGAAAGGAACCACTTCTGAGGTGGCCTCCTGGATTAGCCAATAATTTAAATTTAAGTATTGACACCTCCAAAAGGTGCACGGGGAGAGTGACAAGCTAAGCTGTTATTTAAAAAAGCAAATCATCTTGAAACAGGCTAGGCCAAAACATAACAACAGAGGACAGTCACATTTCACAAGACTTGCAAATCGGTTGGCAATATTTTGTGTCCGTTTAGGAGCTCATTAGGCCTCTTCAAAACATTTTTAAGACGAGGTGAACTAATATATTTTATTTTTACCTCAGAGTTTCTCCAAGCTTTTGGGGTTGGTCAGTATTTCTCTCGCCAGTCGCCAAGTCTGTTTGGCTGCATTCTCTAGAGCAGAGTGAGGTTTTCCTTGAAATAGGTCTAAATTGGGCAGGAAATAATGAGGGCACCTTCTGCACTGCAAACACGAAATAAGTTGCAATAGTATCCCGTTCAGGCGATCGCCGAGGCAGTTCTCATCCCAGTCCGACTCCCTGGGATGCTTCTCACACTCGTAGGAAACCAAGGTTTTCATGTGGTAGTTGTTCAGTGGTTGCCCGGGCAGTTCGAGGTGACGGTCTCGCAACGCTTTGAGGACAGACAAGCACTTCTTCCTGCATCCACCCAGAAGGAGTCGGTTCTCGGCCTCGGCGAACTGCAGGACCCAGGCGTCGCTCTCTGCTGAGCTCTGCTTGCCGTTCAGGGAGTAGCACTCTTTGGATAAAAGATTGAAACCTTCCGCTTTGACTTCTGCCACCCTGTTAGGTCCCGGCCAGGGGATGTGAGGCAGGGGCCAGTGCGCAGCGCTCCGTGGCCAGATGCCAGTGCACTTGAAAGCCGGCGTGATTTGTACCACATATCTGTCTCTAATGCGCAGCTTCACTTCACTTGTGTCAGCGACCATTTTGACAACATCTCTGTAGCTGCATTTGTCTACTGCCTGCGCCACCAGTGTCTGAAATCTCGACCGGATCTTGCGCGCAGAGAGGTAACCGGAGGCTGTGATGAATTCGACCCACAGAGACATGCTTCTCTTGCGGCCATCGCTGAGTTTGAGGACGGCGCAGCCGGGAATTGACCCGTCGTCCACAAAGTTGAATACTCCCATCTGATTCAGATAGAGCACAACCTCGAATTCGGTGGGCGAAATGACCTCCAGTCCCTCGAAACGATTATCCATCTCGCTGAGAGAGCTGATGAAGCGGGGCTCCTGCACCTCCACCTCCTTCAGGACATCCGAAACCACCTTGCACACCTCTCGGATGGTTTTGGCGATGGCTGCTTTCCGAGACTGACATTTCTCGTTGTAGTATTTGTTGAGGTGATACACCAACTTTGCCTGGGCGGCTATCATATTAGGGCAGAGATCCGGGTTATACACCGGAGTCTCGCAGTAAGCCGAGGGATCCAACGCGGCTGTTTGTACGGGAGCCAATTTTAGAGAAGAAAGAAAGCTACCTAAAAAGAAAAAGTATATTTATAAAACAAATAAGCTGTGCTCAGAGCACACGCGTAAAAATCATATCACAACATTCACAGCTGGTGTGCCGTAAACTGCATTGAAGTGTTCAAAGCAAGTCCTCGAAATTATCAGGGTGTCGTGATTAAAAGTCCATTTCAGTCTTGTTCAGTAGAAATGCCTTTTTCGTTTTTGTCTGATCACTGTGCCAGTTAAGAGTCCGCGTAATTGCGCAGAGTGGAGTGTGTCCTCTTGACGCAGACGCCCGGTGTTGCTGTGTTTTACAACGGAAACACACACACACACACACACTCTTTATTATAAGGGAGGAGTTGAAACCAAGATGTCCAATCGCTGTCCGATGCGTCACCGCAGTTTATCGAAAACAAATTCATCCCCGGGTGTTATATACAAGTAAAAAGTACAGGTACTAGTAGTATATCGAGGAGCGGAAGTACACCTACGCATTTGGAGAGAAGAAGGTGAAGAAAAAAACAGAATTTCCACAGCTCAACGTGTCTTATTTTCCGTTGGACGCTATCTTCTATTTTTTTAGTGCGCTTTGTTGAATCATATTTGAAACAGTAGGTGGGTTTAGAATTGTTTGGTATTCATGTATTCGTCTAATAAACGGCTCAGTTTTCAGTTTTATTTAAATTTTCCTCTTTCTGCATCGCACGAGATCGAATTCTTTTCATGTAGGTTAAAGCAGATAAATCACAATTTGAATGGAGAAATGCACACAGCAATATATTAATATGTATGGATTAAAAATACTTTTGTACATTTTAAGACATATTAATGAAAACAATCAAGCTTTGCTTTTTTTAATTGGATCTTTAAATGTTATGTTAGGTGAATAAACAGCGTTGAACTACCGCCTTTATTTTGCAAGAATAAAATAGTTTCAAGCTATTTATCATTTTTGACTTTTTATTTAATTTAGTAGTTATAAGTTTGAGTAACTTATGTCAGCTTTAAAATTTAGCTTGTATGATAACGAGATTTTTTTAAAAGTATTTTTCTATGCATTATGTATGTATGTATATGTATTTGTATTTTTTGGGGGGGGTGGCAGCAACAATGTCATTTTATTTTAGCATTTAAATTAATGTATTTTGTAAGAAAACCAAAACAGCTGTAATCTTAACAACTATATGATTCTTACAGTTTTCTACATTTAAAAAAATGAGTTTTATCATTTTAACCAAAAAATGTATTTTAATTTAAGTCAGTGAAAGGAGAATGTGTAAAATATTCAATATTTATTTTGGTCTTTGGGTTATTAATTTTCTCTGAAAGTACTTCTGATATTAAAGATTATCAAAGTTATTATTGTGTGGTGTATGTTATGAAAAATAATTATTTAAATAAATAAAATCTTTTAGATTGGCATACTGCATTCTTATACATGTGTTTTATTCAACAAAATAGTAATACCACCAAAAAAAAAAAAATCCAGGAAAAAATAAACAGTTTCAATATTTTGAAAATGAAAAATAAAAAAAAAGTAAATAAAAACAAAATAATTATCATGTGTATGTGCATTTTATACACAGTGCCATGATCCTCAATAAAGTGAGCTTACATCTGCACTAAACCCTCTCTGGCTCTCATCATTACACTGGCACTCCATCTCACAATACAGTGCACGCTTTGAAGAAGACTTCAAAAAGATGATGCTGCGTGGATCAGATAAGCAACAAAAAGTCATTTACACTCATCTCTGCTCTTGCCTGAACTGCACACAACCAGACATTATGAGGGCAAACCGCTGCTCGTCAGTTCCAGCTCTAACTACATGGATGCGGCTGAGCGGGAGGTGGCGTGTGTGCACGAAGGACCTTGATAGATAGGTGACTCCCATTATCAGCACAGCCTGTCATGAACACACTGCCAGTAGCTGCTTGGTAAACCTCTGTGATAATTTCACACTGTTACTAGGCAGAAATTACAGATTTGAGTAGATTTCTTTTTATTTTTTACTTTCTTTAAATACAGTCGTTTGAGACTAGTTAACACTAATAACAATATTATTTTATTCTAGTTTTCACCACATTTAAATGTGGTAACTTTAACTACATTTTACAACTTAAATGTTTTATTCTTATTGACTTATTTCTGGTGACTGTGGAGGACATTGAACGTTTTCATGTGGTGAGAGGTAGCTAAAAGTCTTCCCCTCTCGGGCTTTGATAGTCTTTTCTCTCACTCTCTCCCACTGTCTGCAGCTCAGCAGGTACTTGTTCTTTATTGAAACCAGACTAGGCTCACTTTCCAGGCTATCTTTCTCCAAGTGAGATACCTCAGAATCCAGTTGCACCTCTTGAGTTTGTACTCCAGTGTTTGGTCGTCCCTATGCGTGATAGAAGCAAGGATTTTCATTGAGATTATCACCTCTTAATCTAAAGCATGTGGCTGCACAGATCTCACAGTAACTCAACCTGCTCTGCAGTCCCATGACTCCAGCAGTTGTCAGGTCTAGCCTAAAACAATTCAGTCTCCTTACCCATATCTTTACCATTACTACATTGCAATCTTTGTTGCTTCATTCGCCATGCCGCTAGGCTATTGAAGGCCCTCCAGTGTGATATATGGGGTTGTGATTCCAGCACAGGCCTATTTCTGACCGAGCAAAATGCATGCATGATTGTGTAAATCAATACAATGACTTCTACTTCCCCTAATTTTGCACAAGCATGTGACCCTGTTTTGAAGGACTCTTTGTTTTCAAAGAGCATGCCTCTACACTTATTCATTTTTTCTCCTTTTTTCTTTCTCCTTTCTTCTAGCAAGACCGATCATCATATTAACATAGATGGGCATAAGTTCAGTGGTACTCGTCTGATGGCGTAATTGGCCTTTGATGAGATGAGTGCCGCTTTGAGTGACTGGAAGTCATGTTGTACCAAGTGACGCCAGAGTCATTTGCGTGCTTTATGCTGCTGTATAGTTATGTATTATTTACCACACATGCATAAAACACTATGCAGC
The DNA here is from genome assembly GCF_001858045.2 of Oreochromis niloticus. Lineage (NCBI taxonomy): Eukaryota > Metazoa > Chordata > Actinopteri > Cichliformes > Cichlidae > Oreochromis > Oreochromis niloticus. The sequence continues at coordinate 30,750,230 of NC_031979.2, forward strand.
ATCATGCATTAAAAATTATGTTTTGAAAAATAGTTTAAATTGTGAAAATAGCAATCAGTGCTCTGTTCACAGAGTTTTAAAGAATCACATGTGCGTGTTTCAGCTCAATTTTTTTGCATTACCTAATAATACGATCCACAAACTGGATCAAGATTTTTGTGGTGAGCAATCCTCTTACTGACGTTGTAATTGTGAATGATGTTTTATTAAAAATCTACTTACACAACTAAAGTCTGACAACTGCAATTTCATTAGGTTTCTGGGGGTTTTTTTAGTCTGGAAAAAGACTCTCTCAAGCAGTATTCCCACACAAAGGAAATTCAACCAGCTAGCTCCCGAATTAATGTACGGATTAGCCAAAGTGGACTTAAGAGGATGGCATCTGTTTGTGCAGATCAGATTAAAAGCAGTGACACTTCGGTTATGTGACATAGCTAGATCTCAAACTGTGAGAAATAATATACTCATGGGATGGTCACTCACTTTGACACATTTTTCTGTAATTTTATTTGTCACAAAATGAAATTGTCATTGGGATTTTTAATAATGGAGCATTATTATTCCACGCAATATGGTGTCTCTGTAGGAGGCCAGTTAATTTTGGGGCCTGGAGCCTCACTGTGGACCCCCTTTGGATTGTGTCCATTCATTTGTTTTATTCTCCGCTGTGTATTAGCAGCCTCATTTGGATAAGTCAGGAAGCTGGAGCACATGGCCAGAGGGCACCCAGAGACCCTCTAGCGGTAACCTCAACAGGCATTGTTCGCAGTAAGCTTCAGCACACAGAAATAACCAAATGTATTGGTTTGATGGAGCATTCTGAGAAAAGGGAGGCGAAGAAAAGTGTAAATTATAAAACTTAATTGATTGTCTCAGCTTCAGTTGGCCCTTCACCCCTCCCCTCTGCAATATGGTACGCTTGTCAGACTCGCTGATAAATTACATGCATGTATTTGCATGAATTTAGCATATATATATATACAATTCAAGTTTGTTTGCCAAAGTAACAATCCAGAGAAATGCCTGGTTTGTGTTACTAAAACGAACATACATCTTACGTAATGCTCGGCACACCTTTTCATACACATTTTATGCATTTGGCCAGATGCAGTGACAGTGCTGCTGCTGCGCTTTATCAGCATGCAGTTTGCAGTTGGTATTTTGTTGTTAAACATTTCGTGTGTTGGAAACTGGGGCACCTGGTTTTTATTACTTTATTCTACTTGAGTTCCTATTGTTGATTTCTAGAAACTGGATTTGTTTAGGTCATAAAGACTTGAACAGTTTATATGTTAGCATGCACTTATTTTCATTTCTGTTTTAGCTGGTTTGTTTTTGCTTTATTGTTGATTTCCACCTTGTTTGTGCTTAAAGGCAGCCATTCAGCAACAACGCTGTGATTAATCTTAATGTCTGCAAGATGTCTACCGTCTAAAAGTGGGTGCTGTAATCATCTGCCCACTGACCCCATGATGCTCATATGCGGGCCTCTCTACGGCCCTTGTGTATGATAAGTAATTTCAAATCTCAGATTGAATGAACACAACTCTCTCCCACGTGTCATGTGATCTGGGAGTAGGAGTACGCCAAAGCACAAAACAAAGGAAATGCAAGAATCGAGGGCATATTGCAGGTTTGGGGGTGTTGGTAATCAAACGCTGTTGGTGAGGCCTGTGATGAAATTAGGTGATGTTGCCTAAATAAGGGATGAAGGGTTCATAATTGCCAGTCTTAGAGATCTGAGGTACCGGGTGCCAACTGTCAGAGCAGGGCTAATGATGACAAATGTCTCTCTATGCAGATTGCTGCAGCAGCACCAGTGTGCAGCTGAGAAAGAACAAGAAAAGAAAAATGCAGAGGGACTAACAAGAGAAAGCTTGTGTGCTCATACTTAATGACCTACATGGAAATAAACCTCAATAACTGATGGGCCTTCTTTGAAAGTGCTAAAGCTTGAAGCCCTACAGTACCTTGTGCATGGCTGTTATTAATAGGTATTATTCCCTGTGAGTGCGAAGTATCGGTGATATCTGCACCTCTATCTGATGCAGTGAACGCGCAGTCTGAAGTTACATTTGCTTACAAGCTTGTCAAGATGATTTGACAATAAAAATTATGTCATGTTTTAGCTCTATATTTAGCCAAATAATCCATCAGCTCCAGAGGAGAAGACATGAAAGCAAGGCTCAGCATTGTCTTTGTGTAGCTTTCCTCATTAGCGTTTCTTTAGCTGATGCCTTGGTTAATGTTGTGCAATGCAGCAAAATGTAATTTTTTAAAAAGTGACTCGGCTCGTTACACCATGGTTCAGTTAGAGCAGAACAAGCTGTTCCTGGATAACATAGTCAAACTGTTGTTAACTTAGCTTTGCTTCTTTTTTTTCTTAAAATTGTGCTTAATTTTAACCACTTTTTGTAGCAGAGAGCCATAAATCTGATTTCACTTACTGTGACGTAAGGCTCATGCTAATAAAAGAGCAAGCCCAAAGTGCTGCATGGCCAGATTTCCCCAATTTGTTGCATGAATGGCTTTTGAAAGGGGTCCGTCTTTGTACAAAGGGACTCTCGTCTTTGTTTGGTTTCGCCCCATCTGTGTCATCTGGTGGTCTGTGCAAGAGGGTGGTGTCTCGGGGTGCTCCCCAGCGGCGTTGCCAGTTGTTTTATGGACTCGTTGGAGTGGTGCAGGGAGTTCATAAGTTGGCTGGGCCATTGTGTGCTGAGCCCAGCTGACACGTGTGAATTGACTCCAGCATATTGACAGATCATTTCCATTAATGAATCGAGGAGTCTGCCTTGTTTCACTCTGTGATTTATGCCCTTGCTTCATCATCCTCAGAGCTCTGGGTTAAATAACAACCCCCTGAAAGACTCAACCACTAATTGCTGGATGAAGTGAGTTTGCTTTGTTCAGTAGTTTTAAGTATCCCTAGATGTTCTGTAAGTCATATATAAATATTTTATATATTAAATTAAAATTACAACACAGTGAAAAAATATGAATAATAAATATAATGTCAGTAAATGCAGTTTTTTGAATCAGATTTGTGTGAAGGCTGTAAAACAAACCAGAATAATGGTGTGATGTGCGGTCACTTATTAACAAGTGTCAGTAAACAGCAAAGTTTCCATTCATCAAAGAGCTAGCAGTTTTCTCTCAAGGGTGGCTGGTCTTTTTCTTGATTTGATATTGAGATGCTTTTGTTTGCAACTGCTGGCGTTTCATGAGCTCTATCCTGATCCTCCATGGCGACCATCCAGCTTGTTCAAAGCAACAGCCATGCACTGCTGATAGCACTGGCCTCAGCCTGGCCTGTCACCCCCACCGCTGCTGCCACATGGAAGGCACATTTGCTCGCCACCATTTTATGCTGCTGTCACCCTCCCTTCAAGAGCAAGGGGAAAGAGGGGAGGTGAAAAGGAGAGGAGGGAAAGAGGGAGGCTCACCCTGAGTGGATGCTAGACAAAGATGGCAGCAGAGACATTTTGTCTACTTTCATTAGTTCTGGTGGTGGTGAGCTCTGCTGAATATTAGCCTGTTACTGGCAAAGGCACACATTGTGGAGCACAGACGGCGAGTATGTCACAATCGAATCTACCCCACCTCATTTCCATCTTCCTCACCCAAAAAGTGGGACATATGGGGCCGGATGCCAATTGCTTATTTTATACGGTAATTAACATCCCTTAAACCATGTTATGTGGTAGGTGTGACAAAGTTTATCTCACCAATTTACATATATACCCCCAATAAGGTGCGATATTTTAAGATCCTGACTGACTACAAAGGCTTATGTGCTACATGTTATTAAGAAATAAAGAATATTAGCATTACTCGCCTTCACTCATGTTTAATAGTTTTGTTGCGGCACTGTCACATTCAGCTAAACTCAGAACCATCCTAAATCTGTGCTGTCATTTCCTTGAGTATCTGCTATCTGGTATCTGTCAGCTTAAATTGGGACCCTACCTAAACCCATGCGCACTTGGATCTGTTGGTCTGTGTGTATGTTTTTAATATTTTTTTTTTTGAAAAGGGTCAGTGTGTGAAGGACAGCTGTGATATGTTTGGATGCTCCTGTAATGAACTTGATTGTTTTCTGTTGTTTGTGATCTGCATGACTTTATTAATTGCTAGAAAAATTAGTTTTGGAGTTCGGCCAAAACACAGATGTTTCATCTGGTTTCCTGCTTTCCACCCTGTGCCTGATTCTTTTGTTTAGTTTTATAACAAAATTCGCAGAGAGAGTCCCAGATTTGTGCTGGTGTGTATGTGAAGATGTATCTGAATGTTGCTTTGTCCCGCTGGGCTTTTATCCGTTGGACTCATTATAGTAGTCATCTCACTGGGCTCTATTAGAGAAGCTCAGGAGATGGGGTTGCCATGAAAGAGTCATGATGGACGAAGAAGTGCTGATGTGCAGGTTCCTGCCTTCAGGCTTTCACCTGCTTAGAAACAGCCTCAAGGCAAAAAAGAAAAAAAATGACTGGCCTCTCAGTCCAGCCAATAAAAGATTGAAGACCTAAAGTCAGGACTTTTTTAAGGTTGCTTACAGTTAAATGTATCTAAAATTTATGGTGAAACAAAATGTTACAGTTAACTAATTTTTTCTGTGCGTCTTTCTAACGATTTACAAAAAAGAAAACAAGTCGAAAAGGTGGGTAAGAGTACCAGAAAGAAGGATAAAGTTATGCCGTTCTACCTCGTTAAATTTCAAACGATTTTATTAGAGTGTCAATTCTGTGGTCTTGGCAGGGCTTGGGAGGTGTCTGAGCAGGGAGTGCAGCGGCAGGGAGTGAGCATGTCGGCTGTTGACACCATCTAACGAAGGGGGGGATTAGGAGTTTACAGAGGCAGTAATATGATAGGTCAAAAAGAGGAGGCACTCCTCCACAGCACTTGGCTCTGTAATGAATGATTGACTGGAAAAGGAGAAGCTGCCACTCGCTGGCTGAGTGCTCATCTTGACGCCTGCCGCACCGCTCCACGGCTCCCCTTGATCACGTTTCGCTGCTCCTTTCTCATCTAAGGAACCAGTCTGCAGGGAAAAGCTGCTTTTCCCTCTTATTTTTCTCTCTAATTTACACATTTAAGACATTTTTGTTTGCTTATTTGCAATTCCTTTTTTGTCAGTGAGCCTTCCTCTATCAGTCTTACTCCCAGCCCTAAAACCAGCCCCCCACCACCCCACACACACACACACACACACACAACCTTCCCTTTCTCTTGTGTTTGCCTCGAGGCAATGAACTAATTTCAGGTTCCATAATTGCAGTGTGTTGTACACCTGTCTGCTATTAATTCTCCCCTGTCTCTTATTCTTTTTCTTAATGAGATATTATTGTAATTATTGTCATTATGCTGTTTTTCATAATGAACTTGATTGATGTTGTTGTTATGGAACTATTTATTCTCTATAATTAGTGTAAATGTGGAGGGAACTTCTGTAGGCACTGATAGTTCGGGACTCCAGAGTAAACTCATCAGCTGGCTCCAGAGTTCCCACTTAGAGTTTGTCCTGGATATGAACATGAGAGCGGAGTAGCCTGGTCACTAGTGAATAGGGCCCTGCTTGTAGCCATTTTAAAACCATTACAATAATGAAAGGCTTTACAATGGGCATCCCTGAGCTTTGTTTCAGCCTGTCACTTGCACCCTGTGAAAATCAAATAGTGCTCTGAACATCATAAAAAAAGGTGAATAAGGTTTTGCCTATACTCCTATTTAAAAAAAAATCTGCTTGTGTTTTGAAAAGAGAAAAAAAAGGTTTTCAGTGACACGAGTTTGAATGTTATTGTTGAAGGAGCAAACTACTGGAAGGAATGTTAAAGAAAATCTCAGCTGAATGAGCAATGTTGAATTTTTTTTTCTTAGTGGCTCTCAATCCAATTAGGAGTTTAATAAGGGTCATGCATAGGGACTTCACGCTGCAGGTTGGTTTCTTTAAGGGTGCTTTCAGGGAGTAGGCTGGGGCTGAAGTTCCTGAAGGTCCTGACTGAAGGCTGGTCTCTTTAATGTGAAGCGAGGGGTCCTGTGCCCTGGTGAGTCATTGAAGCTGTTTGTGGAGCGCAGATGATATTTTCCATAATTGTGAAGCCTAGATTGTCGGATAATCTGACACTGTGGTTACAGTGGTTTCTCAGGTGGTACCAATTACCTGATCTCTCACACATCTGCTTCTCCTTCTCACGTGCTGCGCTCCTGCTGTTTCATTTACCTTGAAATGTAAGAAGATTTATTTTTTCTGTATAATAGCCTGTTTATAAGAAGTGAATATTTTCCCTGATTAAAAATCTTTGAGTCAAATCTAAACGGCTCTTGAACAAGTTGTTACTATTTTCAGGTTGAGTTTCATACTTGGAAAGCTGGAACCTTCTTGAAAACTTGAATTTGAGTGAAGATGAAGAAAAGCTATATGGGTCTTTAGTTGGGACTTAGTTGATCTTTAATCCCCCCCTCCCTCCCGAGAGAGAAAGTGGGCAGGAGGGCCCTAAAAGTGGACTTGTCCAGCCTTTGTGGGTTTGTTCACATGCTGCTGTGCTTTGAGTGTCTGACAGCCGTTTAACTCCACACGACCTGTTTCTCAAGTGCCATCGTTCGGTTGCTCTTGAATCCTTTTAGGAGCCATAATTACAATTCATGCACTCCCTGTGCTTCTTTGAAGAGGCATTCAGAGAGCAAAGCAGGGTGCAGAAAGCCTGAGAGAAACCCAGCAGTAGCAGCTCTTCTCCAGTGTGAAAACACTGAAACTATCAGCAAAAATGCTTACACCGCTATCTGAAGCTACAGGATGAATTTGTATAATATGCAGATTTGTAAAGTAACAAATAACTGGGTAAAACAAGGGTGAACGGTGTAAAATGTTTATAGAAGTAGATTTTCTCCTGCTAAGAAATGGTAAGCAGCAAGTCTAAAATATACATTTCACAGGACAAATTTCATCAAATTGCCATTCTTTCAAGTATGCAAACAACTTGTGAATTGTGGTACAAGTGAAGTGAAGCACATTCAATGACTTTCAAAGGGAAAGAGAAGAAAGGGTAAGCTTAATGCCTAATAGGTGCTTTAGTAATTTCTGAGTTTTCATAGCTTAATCCGTTCTGAAAAGCTCAGGAGAAGAAAGGCTGCAAATGGCCCTCAGCATTAATTTGATGTGACTTCTGTACAATAAGGGCTGTGGATCCCAGAAGCCCATTTTCAAGCTTACCTTCTTTCATCATCCTCAGCCTTTGGAACTTTTACCTAAATGTTTCATGAAACTAAGGCTGTAAGCCTCTTTGGTATTCTGTCTTTATAACGCATGGTTTAAGACTATTATTACACCGTGTTCAAGGCAGAGGAACACATACAAACACTGAAGCTGCCTCTCTATTGTGTGGAATTCAAATTGATTTGGTACAATTGAGAGAGCATTTGTATTAAAACACACATATCGTATGGCTCATTTCCCCTCTTTCTTTGTGGATTTTTACAAATGCAAATGAGTTGGTTCCCCATCATTCTTTGTACAATTAAGTATGCTTTTTGGTTCTCTGAGTATTATTTCCAGATCAAATAATGTGTCTTTTATTTCCTTTTAGATTTCAAAACACAGTTTCCCTAGGAAGACGTTTGAACACATAGCTAAACCTCACAGTGCCTCATTACTCTCGTTTCGTCCTGATATTTTTCGGAAATTAAAAGTCAAAATCACAAAATTCAAAGTTACATTTTCCTGTTGTTGTCTGCTTTTTGATGCCATTCTTAGTAACTCCAACCCCTTCTGTTTCTCATGAACTATGGTACCTCTCTGAGATTCTTTTTTTTTTTTTCCATACAAAGAGTCAAAGCTGGAGGAGAAAGATTTGGTTTGTTATCAAAGAACCTTGTGATGATGTGCCCCAGGAAAGTGCAGTCTGCATCTCACAGTTTCTATGCTGTGGATGCTTTGTAGCAGTCTCGCCCATTATAAAAATAACATCAGTTAAATTGATACATGTTCAAAGCTTAGTTAAAAAATCTGCTTTATTTTCTTGAGATTCTTTTGTTTACGCAGAATTGAGGAAAGCCAGCAAGGGACACACTGGGTGGGTCAATGACCCTGGAGAAAACAGCTTGCATTAATATGGTCTAATCCAGTGTAATTAGTCAAATTACAGCACGCCAAGCAGCTTGTCAGGGGCTGTCGGCTTTGGCAGGCACACGAGATGGCGTGGAGTCCCGCTGGACAGCAGAGGGACCTCAAAAGCTCTGCGAAGCTGCCCTACTGCACTTACTTTTACTAATTTTACCTCATTTTCCTTTTCACCCCGTCATTTTTTTTTCTACTCTTGACAAAAAATGGAAAGAGCTCTTCAGTCAGGCTACAATGTTTTCACCTTTTCCTGTGTTGTCTCCCACACCCCCAGGCTGCTAGCTTGGCTTACTGCCTGCCTGCTAAGGTGGATCAAAATGATAGGAGGATTCACAGCACAGGCTACAGAAAGTCAGAGTAATTATATCAGCGCTGCACTCCTCCTACGTGATTTTATGAGGGAGTCAGCTGCACGCTAACTAGTGCTGCTAAGAACCATGGACACGGTTAAGACACTTCCTCGTGTTGAAGGATTAGCATTGGTAAAAAGATTTAAACTATATAATTACATGAGGATAAAGTACAAATTATCTAGTGCACTCAACAGCCAGATTATCATCCCTTGCAAGCCCTGTTCAGCCCCAAGGGGTGAGCCTGGATGACAAAGGCCCTCATTAGCATAAATTTACAAGCCCTCTCGTTCAGAGAAGCCGATAAGAACCTGTTCCACCTTTGCTTTGGCCCTGAATGGCTTGTTGTGCTTTTGGCAATGACAGATAAGTCAGGGTAATTCCACTTTATGGCTGAAAAAATGATGCTCCAGATTCTGGCTGCATCCCGAAGGTGTCACCCGCGATAATCCTCAAACAGCGTCCGGCAGAAAGGGGGCTGTGTGTTTTCCAGATGATATACTGCGAATGACAGAAAGAATTATATGAAGGAGGACGAATCTGTAACATATTATTAAGCAATTCCCTGTGAATAAGGGGGATAAAAGGATAATGGATGAGGGTGTCATTATTACCTTGGTGCCAAGGGAAGCGCCAAAGCAAAGGTAGAAAGACAAGATTAATTGAGGACGAGTGAGGCGCTCATTGCTCATCAGGCCCTCTCGTCTAACCACTTGCTCTTTCTGTCCCTCTTCTCCTCTGTCTCTGCCTCTCCATCCTTGTCTTATTCCTTTCTTTTTCTCTGTCTTGCTCTGAGCCCCTATTCCTCCCACACATAACAAAAAAAAGAAAGAAAGGAAGGAAAAAAAGAGGAAAAGAAAAGTAGAATTTAAAGCGATCAGCTTGGCAGTCTCAGTGGCAGCCAGATGAAGCTGGTACCCAGGCCAGGAAGATTTCAGTCATCTTAAGGCTGACAAGTCCCTGAAAACGTCCCATTAGGAAAAGCTTGCTGAAAAGACCCAACACCAAATGACTGCATCCCTTCTCTCAAGCTCCTTAGTGAAAGCGTCCCCAAAGCTTTTTATCTGGATGATGTGCTGACTAAGTATGTTTGTGGATGTGGCTATGGGTGGCTCACCATTTGACCGTGTTCATTTTCCATATGAAGCTTTAAATGTTGTATTCTATCATTTGCTTGCTCACAAACAAACACAGGAAATTATATGTTTTGCTCATAAATTATAATCATGTAGGCAGTAAACATATTTCATAGAAAATTCTTAAGCACTCTAGTAACACTTGTACAAAGATAACTCATGTTAGCTTAAATGCTAAATTACAGCTTGATCTGCTTTTTGAAAGAAATGGGAAGTCTGTCCTTTGATTTCCAAAGAGTGCAAGCATTTTGTTCTCAAACTTGCTCACTCCTACACATGTTCCAAACTTTTGATAGACTCCTAACAAACTGAATCCTGATATAAAATGAAATTAGACAATAAGGATATGATCCACGTAAAACTGTGATTTTTATCAGGAATTGCATTCATTTTATCAATTTTTTTTAATATTGTATTCCCACTTTGTATTTTGGATAAAAGTAGCAAACGTGTAAACATGGCATCACCATCAGGTTTCAATCACAAGGCATCCAACTAGATCTAAAATCTACAAAAACATGACTATATGTGAATGTATATGTAATTTAAAGAGGGCTCATACCACACTTTAGATGGATTTCTTTCTTATAACCGCCAAACCTTCTGGCGGCTTGATGCCAGACTTTGTATCACTGCTGCAGAGAACCACAAGCCTAAGTTACTCTTTGTGTTTTTTTTTTCTTTACCCATTGGATTTCTTGGGGCTTTATGTTTCCACATAGGCTGAGCTTTTACTCTTTAAGACACGATTGCATACTGCACCAGGGGCTCCTCCCACCTGTCCTACCATGGCAGTGTTGAAGACAGCGCTGCAGGGTCTGCTAATCTGCGTGAAATACTATCTCTGACATGAATGTTATTGACAAACTTGGCTGGACATTTTGGGCAGTGAACTGCCAGCATATTTAATGCATATTCATCTCCTTTATCCCACTGGTCTTGCCAGAGCACCAGAGCTGTGTCATCTTGCCACACTCCAGCTACCACCCAAATGTATAGTGACACTGATTATGCAAATCTGTATCTTGTTTTCTCCCAATACCTGCATTAGAAGCCTGCTACTTTATTGAAGTTGAGATACGGGTCTGTCGGAGAGGAACTAGTGGATTTTTTTTCTCTCCTTCTCTCTCTTTTTTTTTTTTTAATAATCTGGGGGAATCTTTTACATTTTTGTATTTCTACACTTCATAACAGTTGTCACATTAAGGACAGATCAGATAAAAACAAGCTTTGATGCTCAGGCATACATTATGAATCTTTGCAGGATGTAAAAGGGATTAAAGTTAAAATAAAAATGTGGAGTTTTGCTTTGGCTTTGCAAACTTAAATATGCCAGCGTTAGTTTCATTTCACAGTGTATGCACTGCTTAGTGTGTAGAAAGAAAAAAACTGTCAAAGTTGGGGCTATTTTTTGTGCATATGGTTTTATTCAGGAAATATTTTAAATTAAAAACTATTTTGTGTATTCATAGAAACTACTTTCTGCTGATCACAAAGCAACTGTCTGTGATAATGTGTTTTGTGGCTTTTGCATTTTTCGAGTCATTTTTGTTGTTTTGGGTTGGAGGGAAATCTCAGGGGGGGATATTTTGCCATCTAAGCAAGTATGGGAAACATATGTACATGCTAGCTATAACAAAGTCTGTGCAAGGCTTGCTTTTCTTTTTCACTTTTCTTTTTCCTTTTTAATTTAGATATAGATTAGTGGAAGAGTTGGGTAATTTTTATAAACATTATTTAGTTTTTATTGATTTATTTCTTTTTTTGCCCAGTCTTCCATGTTGTCTTAGGCTGGCAATGCTCTTCCACTTAACTCAGAGTTGTTCTCTGCTCTCCCTGTTACTAGGCTTCATGCTTTCTCTGTGCCTTCTCTGGCTTCTCAACCTCTTCACAGATTTGGCCCATATTGCCTGGGGTCAGCCATTGAATACAGTATATGCAGTGTGTGCTGATCCTCCAAATTGCCATGTGTGAAATCCATCCCACTTGCTCCTCGGGGAGTAGTCATATCACTCAAAATGAAACTGCCTCTCGTATCCTCCCCTTATTCTTCCACTTCACTGTTCTCTATGGCCGCCTGGGACCATGCAGTTGTGAGGCTTTATAGTGGAAGCCTATTAGACAAATCTGAGAAGAATGCAGCAGAGGTGCTGTGATACCAGGTTGTCAGTATGCTCCACAGTCTCATATAAATATATCAGTCATGCTGGCTTGGAGGTCTCACTGAATTATAATATTTTCCTATTTCGGTGTAAATGGAGTGGAGGGGGTGTAGATTGTTCCGTATGGGAGAAAATTGCATCAGGTTTTAAAGAAAATGCTTCGTTAGATTTATTAATAACATCTGTCATTGTGTCTCAGTCAATGTGGGGGTAAAGCTATTCGGAAGTCAAATATGATTAGAATCTATTTCCATGCATGGAGTGGCTTCTTGTCGCTTATAAACATGATGTGCTCCGTGTGAGCATCTGCACATTATTATATATGAGTTTCAGCCTAAACACTGGTGTCACCTGTGCCTCTCCTCATCTCATCTGTCAAAATATTTTCTTTTTTTCTCCTATGATGTTCTGCGTGCAGAACGCAGCCTGCCCTCTGTCACATCAGGGAAACCAGAGAGAAGGAATAACGTAAAAAGAGCAAGAGTTGTTAAATTGCATTATGGTTATTATACAGCAGAGGGATATTTGCTGCAGCTGGTAAAGCAGCGCATGCGCCTGTGCCTCCTAATGAGCCTGCATGGAGGGACCTGTGTGGAAACAAAAGGCTGCGCTTGTCGGCCACACCAGACCCCTTCACCCACCCTCTCACCGCTCCCCCAGCCCTGAGCGTGACAGACCAAGAGCAGAGCGCCGGTCCCTTCCTGGTGGCGTGATTAGATTGGGGCCGAAGTCTCCAGCTGGCAGGCCTGTCTGTGACTGGAGGCGGCCGTCCCCAGCGCTTGTCACTGGCTGACACCTCTGACAGGCAGGGGACAGCTTCAGCAGACAGGTTCATTAAATGGCATTTTTTACAGCTGGGCCTCCAAAAATGAGGGCTGGGCTTTGTCAAATCCCCAAGTCTACAGGGGCCCCTGCGTGTTGGTTTAGACCAAAGCTTTGTTGTTATGACAAATTTTTTGATCTGGGCCGTTTGAAATCGGCTCTTTTTTTCTCCTCTTTAGCCTCTCTTTTGTTGACAGCTGGCCCTTTGCCCTGTACTTTGTCATGGCAGCAAAATGTTTGCGTTAGCTGGTTAACCAAAAACAGCCCGCACTAAAATATTTCATTGAGAACCTATTTTGAGACCGAATATTACAGCTGTTTATATATGTTTCAATACTTAGGAGCCTGCACTATGTTTTATTGCTTCCATGGCTGTTATAGTTACAGTATTATTTTATAAGGCATGATATGAAGATGGAGAATTCACGAGCTACTGGTAAATTAAAACAATAAATTACTTTAATGAATAAAGACTGTACTAAAACTGACAAATCATTCAGAGGCTCTAGACATATGAATAACTTAATTCGTATTCACATAACACCTCACTAGTCTTTTGATGGAGTAAGCTGTTGTAGTCTCCCCATGATGCTTATCTGTATGACTTGCCTTTCAGCATTGCACTCAGAAGACTGCTTCCACAACATCTGGCTACAGAGTGGGAGGGGGCATAAAAGATACCCTTCTTCCCAGTGAGCTGCTGCTGGCCTCCAGCTCCTAGTTGTCCTTCCATCGCACCTCCCTTCTTTTCTATCCCCCTCCAGTCAGCACGCTGCCTCCTCAGGGCCGTGCTGTCTCTATGACAACTGTTTGAGTTGGGGGTTGCAGAGGTGTCAAGCAGGGGCATTACTGGTAGGAGAACACCAGAGATGCTGGGCTGCACATCCAGCATCTCCACCTAATCCAATTTTAATTGAGCTCAAGAGATTTTGGATGTGGCACGGAGGTCGGGCATGAGCTATTCCAGGGAGAAATTAAGGGAGCTCGGCTTGTGCTGCACTCTTCCAGCCTGTCACTATTTTAAATGAGCATTAGCATCAGACCTAACCCAGCTCACTCTGATTCTCTCCATCTCTACCCCCACCACCGTGACCACACACACGTGCCCGCACACACACACACACACACACACACACACACACACACACACACACACATACACTGTAGGGCCTCACCCCCTTACTGCCCTGTTAAATCTTTATTCTCTCCCACACACGCACTCTCTGAACTGAACCTATGTGTGATTATAACCTGGGGAGTTGATGAGGTTGCTCCCTGGCTCATACTGTTAGACAAAATTGTTCAGTCAGGGGGAAGTGAGATGGAAGGAGGGAGAAAGGTGTGTGAGGGGACCATTCTCACCTGTCAGAACAACTGTCTTGTCTTTCTGTGTGTGGACCCGCAGCCCCCGGTGGTGCTGCATACACTAATGATTCTTTGTCTGCTCTCTCTCTTTTTCCTGGCATGATGATTTTTATTGATTATGTATATCCCACTGACCCAGGGGGCTATTTCTTTGACCGCTTGCCTTTCCATCAATGACTCTTTTAAACTAACTCAAAAATTGTGAAACTTTCAACACAATCTGTACACAGCTTCATGTTTTGTAGCAATTGCGCCATGAAATGTGTTATACAGTCTCAGTAATTCTTAGTTACAAGTTGAAAAAGGGAATGAAAGAACTGATACTGGTGCGATATTGCGGCCTCTCCTTTGCCTTGGTTTGGTGAAGCTCCGAGTCCCAATTACATCAGGGTGCTCTGACCCTGTTATACCTGCCTGCAAGCCTAGTTAAGCATTTCTCTTAGCAGCCTAATGGGTAGAGGGATTAGTTTGCAAGTAGCAGGCAAAGGTTTTCTGTCTCAATAACTGTATTTGTGGTGCTCATGAAAACCGGTTTCCACTAAAAATACCCCCCAATACAAAACAGTATCTACAATAATGTTTTACTCAGGTTTGTTTTCCTGTCTGTGCTCTGTTACAGTCTCCTCACAGCTTTGACACCTTTCATCATATCTGCAACACACTACATTCCTGATCTTTCATTGTAGTCTTGGTAGTCTTTTTCACTCTGCACATTATCTTTTGTTTTATACATCTACCATAATCACAGGACATTTTTTCTCTTCTCTTGTTCACCTTTTAGCTCTTACCATACACTGAGGGCTTGCATGGGAAGTGGATGTTCAGTGAAATTCGCGCAGTCTTCACTAGACGATATCTCCTGCAGAACACAGCGCTGGAGGTCTTTATGGCCAACAGAAGTAAATGCAGTAACAATTTAGAGAATTTAAAATTGAAGTGCTTATTTCCCATATTTTTTAATATAATAAGTGTTATCTTTTACTCTTTGCAGCATCAGTCATGTTTAACTTTCCTGACCAAGCCACAGTAAAGAAAGTCGTTTACAGTCTCCCTCGGGTAGGTGTGGGTACCAGCTATGGACTTCCACAAGCCAGGTAAGTTGAAATAAAACAATCAAAACGCCGTTAAATGTTTAGAATTATATTTTTATATTTATATTTTATGGCCTTGTTACCTCATCTGTGCTGGGTGTTGAAGAGTCTGTGCAGTACTGGCCTGCAGTAGAGTCATTTGAAGTCCCATTGCTCCAGTCATTGAAGTGGATGTGCACTGACCCTGACTGAGCTGACCTAATTCTCTGACAGAAGACTCTATACAAGAGGATTGCAGCCAGGCCAATGACCACAGGAAAAAAGATTCCCTTTAGACTCCAATGGTGCTAATAGGCCTTTTATTTGCTGCCGCAAAACTGGCAACTTATATGATATTTTGTGGATGTCAAGAAAGGCATCCTGTATTGTAGTTCAGCTTGAATAATTGTGTGATTTAGGGATTTTTAATTACCAACTCTCATTCATTTAATGTGCTAGAATAAAAGATATACAGCTATGAATACCATTTTGTTATACATCCTTCATCTCAGTGTGTTAATTCTAAAACTGAGTAGTAGTGTTAAAACCTGTGACTGGCTTTTAATGTCATAATGTCACAGTTTGCAGCCAATCCTTTGAATTGAGTTCCATATACAGGTTTTATGTTTATGGTTTTTTGTTATTTTGCCTTCAAATTTTTTAACAAAATCCAGTTTTACTAACACTAATCCTGTGGATATTGAGTTATTGTTTAAATGCTTTTTCCAGACGCATCTCCCTGGCCACTCCTCGTCAGCTTTTCAAATCCTCCAACATGACCCAGCGCTGGCAGAGGAGAGAAATCTCCAACTTTGAGTACCTCATGTTTCTCAACACTATAGCAGGTAATGTTGTATGTATTGAATTTCTAATGTTGTGCAACTATGAGATTTCTTTGCTTAAATTGAAAGTAGCAGAAGGTATGGTAATAATATATTCTCTTTTTCTCAGCCATCAGTTAAACAGACAGATTCTGACTTGTTTTCTTCCTTATCCGGGCAAAATTTCCAACCGGTGAAATCGTTGAGTTTTAATCTATTATATATGTGAAACTTTGCCCATTAGAGTCTTATGGCTTTAAGGTTTGCTATCACGATCAATAAACTTTATGTGTCAGTGGTGCTGGAAGCTACTATCAGTAGCCTCAGTTATGTCGTATTTGTTTAAGAATCCATGGTAGTCTTAAGAGGTGCTCAACATTGTAAACTTCACTGCTCATGGGAGTATGCTGTTTGAAGCAAAGAGCAGGCGCAGCAGATTTTGCCAGATAATTAGTGCCTGGCTTTGTGAGAGCGTGCACACGTGTGTCTGCGGAGCTGAAAGGTTCTGTTGTCGACTCTCTGATCTGAACTGCAACTAACAGGGAAGGCAAGAGCGACTGCACGCTATTCTGCTCAGAAAGGTGTCATCCTCTCTCTCGCTGCATATTCATGCATATTTATATTTAGCTTGTGCTCGACTTCGATACATTATTGTCAGCTAATTAGATGTAAGGCAGACAGAAAAACATGCCCAAAATTCATTAAAAATCCCTGGTAATGACCTGGGCTGCCAGGGATGTCAGAATAGTGTGGAACGGTAGACAGGCGGGGGGTGAAATGCTGGGAAGAGGTGCGAACGGGAAGTGGTCTTCTAATTAAACACTATTCCACTGTTATTAACATCCTGCCACCCCAGCTCAGGCCTCAGCGCAAGTAGGTCTAACCACACCAATGCCCAACTCATCCTCCACACTCAGCCTGCTGCTTCCTTTTGAGTGTATGGCATTAACCTGGATAATTATGTTCTCTAGATTCCCCCAGACCCTGGTTACTCTGCAGAAGCCTTCTGCATGAGTGCCTGTCAGACATTTTCACTTGCTCGGCTAGTTTTAGATTTTCTAAGGCCAACCTGCTGCAGAATCGTAACTGATTGACTGGTTGAAGTTGATAATATTTTATAGTTAATCATTATAAACCTGGGAACAATCTAATTAAACCTAGATGTAGCGAAACAGCCTTTATTATTCTTTCCTTATTATTCTCATTTGTTCTTTATTTGAAAAGTTGACTTTAGTAAATGTGTTTTCTATTGCATGATAGTGATAATGTCATTCTAAAGAAGCAGGGTGCATATGCAAAGATTCAATATCATACCTTGAGTTTAGCATTTTGGTCATTCTGTCTTGCACTGAACATAACAAGCTGGATAGTTAACAGGCAGTGATAACAGCTTGGTTGAAAACAGGAAAAAGAAATAGTAGTGGGCTCTCTAGTGTCTTTTAGCGCAAACTTACCCTTGACACTCACTTAGTACTTACAGTAGCTAAATTATAGTAGCACAGTAGCCTTAAATTACACAGGACTTTAGGTGTTAATACAATTTATTAGGTGATTTATATAAAACCCAACCTCTAGAATAGAGTCATGTGAAAACCAATGTACATTAAGGTTTGGGGGCATTTATTTATGCACAGCTTTCTTAAGGACCTGTCACAGCATTTCAATAGGGTTAAAGTCTGGACTTTCACTGGGTCGTTGCAGCACCTTGATGGTTTTCTTTTTCCGCACTTCTGTTGTAGATTTGCTGCTGTGCTTGGGATCATTGTCCTGTTCTATGACCCAGTTTTTGACCAAGCTTTAGCTGTCAAACAGATGGACTCACATTTGAATCTATAATATTTTGGTACACGGAGGAGTTCATTGTCCACTGAATGACTGCAAGGTGCCTGGGTCCTGCGGTTGAAAAACAAGCCCAAATCATAACCCCTTCACCAACATGCTGACAGTTGGTATGAGATGTTTGTGCAAGCATGCTGTGTTTATTTTTTGCCAAACATAGCACTGTCCATTATGACCAAACATACTTACTTTGGTCTGGTCTGTCCAAGGACAATGTTCCAGAAGTCTTGTAGTTTTTTTATATGCAACCTAGCCATGCTGCCATGTTTTGGGGTTTTTGTTTTGTTTTTTTAGAGAGAAGTGGCTTTCTTCTGGTGGTTTTTCAAAAAAACCCAAAACATACTAATTCCATCTTTTTCTAATTGTACTGACATGAACAGTAAGATTTAACATGTTATCTGAGGTCTATGAGTCTGAAATAAACTCAGTTAATTCCTGTGGAAGCAGTATGGGGTGTACTTAGTTTTTCATACATTGGTTCTGAATTTGGGCTGCATGTTTATTCACTAAATAATGACATTGTAATATGTCATGTGTAGTAGTGTCTTGAAAGGGAAAATAGCTGTAGAGATCAAAACTGTCTGCTCATTTCTGCTGGTTGGTTATTTTTCAGTCCTGGAATTGTTGCTTCTTTAGTATAGAATGTTTAACTAAAGAAGCTGGAAAATAGTTTGTATTCAATCACTGGATGTTGGTAGGAAACGTCTTTGTTTGTTTTAATCATATAAAGATAGGATATCCTAGGATACCATGGTCTGACACCTTAGAATCTCTTTTGTGCCCTTTTACACATTCAGTTTCATTTTTCCTGGAAAAGAAGTTGTTACATTTTAACTGTCAGTTTACTTTGAGCCAAAGTTTTCAGCATGATTTATCACCAGCAGTAAAAATTCTAGCAAAAAGCAGCCCCATCCCAGTCCTGGATTACAACTGGCCACCACCTGACCTTGCAGCTGTATCAATGTCATCTTCAAAGGAAAAGTCGAGCGTTATTGACAACATGGTACATGCTCTTGGCTTTTCCAGGTTTCCAAGTTTTCCAAGTTTTATCATCTGAAAATCATATTTTCCTTTGAGAACATCTGGCCAATCAGCAATCAGATTTGCTGTGAGATTTCAGGCGTTGGAAGTCATGTCCCCCAGAAGAATGTATACCTCTGCAATTACATTTTCTCCTAACTACTTGAAAATGCTTATGTTCTCCATATACTTAAAGACAGGCCTCCTGCAGTTCCCACAGTCTATTAACAAAGGAGACACAGCAGGCAGAGTCATGGGAAATGCAGAATCATTCTCACATTTTCTACCATTAGTGTATGTGTTTTCTTGGCAGACTCTCTGTGAAGTGTGGAAGGAAGTCCGTCTGATTGGGGGCTTGTTGGAATGTTGCATGTTGATCCCCTAAAGTAACTGAAGCCTCAAGTGTACGCTGCCCTGCTTTCAACCCCTCTGTTCGCCTCCAGCCCATCATCACTCACAGTTTTCTGTCTCCTCTGTGTGTTTAGGGAGGACATACAATGATCTGAACCAGTACCCAGTGTTTCCCTGGGTCCTCACCAACTATGACTCGGAGGAGCTGGACTTGACCCTGCCAGCGAACTTCAGAGACCTCTCAAAGGTACAGGGGCCTCTCGGCTGTTCACCTTAAATGATGGAAAAAAGAGGGGCAAGAAGGGGCAGCTGGATCTAATGGCAGGGGATTTTCTTATTAGGAGTCAGATTGTAAAACAATATGGTATTTACTGGCAAAGGAATCATGTGCTGTCTCTGCACTGAAGTGGAAAATGCTGATTGTAGCATCCTGAAATGCACTCAACAACTTTATACAAGTTTACTCCCTTTTGTTGCGTGCTGCATTGTCTCAACACATAGTTTGTGCTGTGTGCTTTGGATATACCCTTAACATATCTCTTTGGTCTTGCATTAGAGAGGCTTTTACATGTTTTACTGCCACAAGTCTAACTCGATGAACTCAGCAAAGCAACTTTAAATCCATCATACAACCCAGCATGATCAGCTCATGTTAAATCATTCTCATAACATAAATTAGAAATAGTTTTTTGAAATGCATATACAGCATCACAATATGGAAAATGTATACAAAATCAATATATACTGTCAGTTAAATCCTGACTGTCCTTCAACAAATTTGTAGAACAGTCTGCATAACACAAGAGTAAAATCATGACAACTTTATCCTCGGGGGGCTAAATAATGGATCTCTGCACAGCCCGAGTCTTCATACACTCGACGCAAACTGTACGATTTCAAGGATAATTTTTTTCCTCTAAAGTCTGCCATGCAGCAGTTCAAGTTTCTGCTAGTAATATACTTTTATTTTCAAGGTCGATGAACTGATAAGAGAATTCATGAGCACAGTGCCGCAGTGAAAGATGTTCTAAATATGGCTTGTCCAAAAAAGATCAAGCTGAGCAATAGTAAGAACTCTGGTAACAGTGCCAAATCACAACAGCTATGATACAATGTCCTTAATGCCCTGCAACCCTGATAGATAAAGTTCAGCGTTATGTTTGCTCTGTCTTTGAATGAGGGGGGAAAAAGGCAGCAGAACTGTGGCCTGGTTTATAGGTTTACCCCCTCCCCTTTCTGTCTCTCTTTCTTTCGCTCTCGCTCTCTCGCCCATGCACACTCCAGCTCACTGACCTGAAAACAGTCGCATTCCTGTCTGAGCTCTCTCTCTCACTCACTTTATCGCTGCCTCATTCCCCTCAAAGCACCAACGCGCAGCACAAGAGCCTCATTTTGCCATCTCAGTTCTCAACAGTTTGTATCAATTTTCAGCATTTCAAAGCATCTGTTTTCTTGGTTTTGTGGTGAGAGAGACGGAGGACTTTGAAATAAAACTATGAAACAATCAGTCACAAGTTAAAGTATTGTTAATTTTTAAAAAAAGAAAGAAAGAAGGGTTCTACTCCTCTAGAGAACTAAACAGAAAACATTTTGGACAAACAGTTGTGTGTCTTCTCTTGTCGTTTTCTTTACCTGTGGGGTATCCAGGTGGGATGAAAAAGCCACAGAATGTGTATGCGTGTGTATAGAGATGTGTGTGTTGAGGTGAGTGATCAGGGCTGGGCCATGTGGAACCCTCCTGCCCCGGGGAGACAGTTATGTATTGTAATGTATTCCAGTGACATCCTCCCATGCTGTTTACAGGGCCGAGCTGCCTTCATTAGCATGAGTTCACAGCCTGTGTCTCCTGACAGTTGTCCTTGGAACCCCGGGGCTCTTACCTCCAAAAGTTCACATAAGCTGGTGTAGCAGAGAGGGACAGAGGCCCCCACTCTTCTCCTCTCTGTTTCATCTGCCCTTTTTTGTTCATTTATGGATCAGTGGTAGTAGCAGTAGTCTCTGGAGACATTCATTGTATATTAGGTGGTGACTTTCTTCTGCGTTTAGCCAGGGATTTGTACATGTATCAGGAAACTGAGGCTGGATATCATTTCAAATTGTTTTATACAGTACCCATGTTTAGTACCATTAAGAATACATTACTAGTTCTTGAGGAATTCAATCTTTTTCAGATTAATCTGAGTCAGATTTCTGGGTAAGTGTTTGGTAGGTGATGACGCATCAGTCCTGTTACTGGGTCCAAGTCTCTTAACGAGTTGGCTGAGACTCTTGTCTTTTTGTTCTATATTGCTGCATCCCTTGTTTACTGCATATGCATAAATCCTAAAAAAAACCTTGTCATTCTACTCCTTATTTAGCTTTTATTTTATCAGTACTGTTCATGTGTACATGTTCGTGTGTACATACCTTTAAGCTGAGCTCTTCAAACCTCACCATGTACACTACAGCCTCTGGGCTCATATTGCCCCAGCTATATTAACCAATATTTTAACCCTGAAGGAATGACTCGCTGTTGAGCCAAGTAAAATTTTTGTGTAGAGATTTAATTAAGGATTGTGACTTTTTTTAGTAGCAAATAATTCAAACTGGGCACCAACACAATTGTTACTAACCCAGTCGAGGATAAGTGATCTCAGATGATGTTTGCTCTAGCCTTGTATATTTTTTCTCACTATCAGTCAGTTTGATCTTCATTTACATCCAAAGTTATAGCAATGGGGGTATTATTATTATTATTTTTGTTTTAGAAATACCTCACACAGTGTATGTGTACATCTTTGTTGACTAACTCTCTACGTCAGTGCTAACTTCTATGGGCCCAGTCACCAAGGTTGAGGGACCAGTTAGCACACTTTGGCAACCGTGGATTATAAGAGAAAAAATGTGTATTTCCTGACCAGCTGGTGAGCGGATGCTGGCTGTCCCTAGGTGAAATTGGTCGCAAATAAGTTGCTGCAAAACCTTACTGTGTGTTGCTAGCAAATTGCTGTGGAAGATGCAGACCTGTCTGCAAATTCTCACCAATTACTCATCTTCCATGCAAACTGTGGACAACCTCAGAAATCTAGTGATCAAATCAGCGTCACAGAGTATGGTGCAGCACCGTATAACGTACCTCATTGTGAGCAGTTTCACCTAAAGCCTGTCAGCAACCACTCACCCAACCAGTCAGGGAATACACCCTTTTCTGGCAATGTCTGATTGCCAGGGGGTTGCCAACCAATCTCTAGACCTGAGGTGACTGAGGCCTAGCTTCATTCAGCCTTTGCTTTTCCACTGATAGCTGGATGCTATGCCTAATGGTGACACCTAGGAGAAGAAATATACTGGTGTTTTTACTGAAGGTGAAAGAAGACGGACAGTTTTTAAAGCTCACTGGTATCTCAGAATTTGTCTGCTTTTGGTAACTGGGAGATCTGGAAAATAGTACATTTAGTTACACTTTGGATAGGCTCCCAGTCTATCACATGAAATAAAGAAAAAAAAGCATTTCTTGCTAGTTTTTTATATTGTAGGAATTTAGATTGTCCCTGAACTTAGCATATTATACCCCACATTATGGGCTACGACAAAATGCTCTTTAAATAAAGGTTTTATTTTAACTTGTCTGTTTATTTTTGCCCTGTGGTTTAGTAAAATCAAGTCACCCCATGTAATATCACCTGTCACCTGAGAACTATCATGTCATTACTCTTAGGTTAATACAATATAATTGCAGTACAATTAGGCAACATTAAGGCTTCATAAATTGTTGTTAGATTAGTATTCATAACCTCATAGGGGTATTGCACAGTTTGTGAGGTTTTCTTTCTCACAGACGAGTCATACCTGAGACCTGTTTTCCAATTATATGCAACTGTCACTTGATGGACAGTATTGTCTCAACTGCTCAACGCTGATCTACTTAATGAGAACCTCCCAAACCTGTACACACCTACATTTCCTGCATTCAGTTTGCTTCAAAGTTCTGTTGAATGCTGTGTCGATTTGCCTCGAGGCCAGAGTTCTGCATATTTGGATGTCAGATACATTCTCATGCAATGAAGTGTTTCATTAGATTCTAATGATTATTTTTTGACAAAGTGACATGTAGATGACAGATGTATGGAAGCTATCTTCCTCATAGCTGTTAAATGATGTGATGGAAACGTATTTAATTGCATAAGAAAGCAAAGGAAGCAGATGTTGCTCAACATGCTTCTTCTTCACACAGAAAAATTTATTACGTGTATCTTTTGAAAAACATTTCGACAGACATAACAAAAATGTGACACAAGCGCAGTTTTTATTCAATTTAAATTAATATATTTCCATCTTAACAAATTCTAAAAAAAAAACCCCTCATGGTGCCCCTTGTAAACGTATCTTGAAAGAGCTATAATATATAGGAGGCTATTTTCTTCCTCTCTGAGCTGAGAATCTCTAACAGAAAAACTTTCAGTAACACAGACACAGCTTGGCTGCTACAAAGCACTCCCTCCACACTTTTCTCTCTATAATGGAGGCTTCTTCACTCACACTTCCACTCCAGTCAGGCTGTTTGGAGCACATCTGCTTTATCTTGAGCTGGAGCAACTTGATTGCATTAGACTGGAGCTGCATGCAGCCCTGCCTCTGACGAGGCAAGCAAAAACGACTGTGACTTCCCCTGACAGAGCACCACAGCAACATACTGTAATGTAATTTCTTTTGAAATATAAAATGCAATATGCGTCTCTTTGGGAGGTAGCTTAGATATGACCAAACAAATGGAGACACTCTCTGCACGCTCGCTCACCAATAGCCACGTTCATTTCCTACATCTTTGGAATGCAACACCACAAATGATCCTGATTGAATCTGAAGAAAAATCCAAGTTTGATCATACTTTGTTTAGCTGCATTTCCCTTGGTCAGGTGTTATAGAAGAAATGAAGTCAGATGGGAGAAAGTGTGGCGTTGTCTGAAGCTGTTGTTTTCATGGTCTTATATCTGTAATCAGTGTGATATGTAATGTAAGGAGAAGGTAAGAGGTTATTATTGTTTGTTGAACAGATGCAAACAAAGCCTGATTTGGGCTCATCAACAGATGGTGAGTATGACAGGAATAAGCGACCAGTGAAATCCTTTGTCTTTTCTTACATTACTGGAAACATTGTACATTATTTTGTACAGTTGTTTAAACAGAAAATCAACTTTTTATACTTTTTATATTTCCATACATTATTCATTGGCATATTTCATTCATTCTCCATATCCAGTTAGGTTAAACTTCGATTTTTGGGACATAGTTTCAGTTATACATTTTGTCCTTTTGTTTTTTAAGGTTTTAAGGAAATTATTTTTTACCACAGATCAACCACATAGTTCATTATTCGGATGTATTCCATGTTAGTGTTAAACCTAAACAATCATACCTAGACATCTTTCAATAGACTAGTAGCCTTCTTAATATTGGAACAGGACACCATGACACCAGGCACTGAGGTGTGTACTATAAGCCTGTAGCAACATGCCCATGGTAATGGGCATGGCCCGTTGGTGCTGTTGGCAAAAAAAGGCAGCGAGTGGGGCGGTAGCTGTTGTTCATATGCCAAAAATAGGTCATTTTAGCCCATGGCTAGGTGGTTGGTTGTCAATGTGATGCTATCATAATAAACCATGCTTACTTCAACTTTTAGGGATATAAATTACATGTTATTGTTGTGAGATAAAATGGATAGAATGATTTTTATAAGGCATTATAGATGTATAAATGCTAAAAACTGGTCATTTTAGCCCATTGCTAATTGCTGGTGGATACTTGGCTGCATGATATCTAATATAGATATGAATCTACAGGACCCAAAGATGTACCTGTATGCAAAGTTTGGTTGTTCAAATTCATTTGGTCTTCATTTGGTCACAGACAAAGAAACAAACACAGAGAGATTTTATGTATTATAGCAAAGATGTGGACATGTACAGAATTTGGGTTAAACTGGAAGTGTCCTTATTTTTTTATGCTTGAATTCCACTAGAACAACTGCATGGGAGCTTCATTGTGTCAGTCCTGCATGTTCTTGTAGCTGAGTGCATTATTTAGGCAAACACGTTATGGATGTAGTCTTTTTCAGGCTACACAGAGTCATTTCAGTACAATGTGTGGAGTTTAAGTCACCCTTCATTTTGTCACAAACTGGTTGCGCTCATAGCTTAAAATGAGAACTAATTAGACAAATGTTTCTTTCAATTAGTATACAGATTTACTCTGTTAATAATCATCTATTGTGGGGCGATCGTGGCTCAAGAGTTGGGAGTTCGCCTTGTAATCGGAAGGTTGCCGGTTCGAGCCCCGGCTCGGACAGTCTCGGTCGTTGTGTCCTTGGGCAAGACACTTCACCCGTTGCCTACTGGTGGTGGTCAGAGGGCCCGGTGGCGCCAGTGTCCGGCAGCCTCGCCTCTGTCAGTGCGCCCCAGGGTGGCTGTGGCTACAACGTAGCTTGCCATCACCAGTGTGTGAATGTGTGTGTGAATGGGTGGATGTCTGGATATGTAAAGCGCTTTGGGGTCCTTAGGGACTAGAAAGCGCTATATAAATGCAGGCCATTTACCATTTTTATTTACCATCTATTCTAATTGTAGCTGCAGTTGGATTTGGTACAACCAGACATGTGCTCATGATTTTTTTAAGATGGTGAATCATAATACTCTACAGTGTGGTGCTGACTTGGAGTAATAAAGTGAGTTCATTAAGCATGAATGCAAGATTTCAGTTTACAACCTCATCTTTACAAATAGGCGACCATTGCTTTTGTTTATATGCAGTCTACACATAGACTACTGTTCAACAACTATACTTTGAATTTATTTACCGAGTTTATTTACTTTTTTGCGTATTTGTCTTACGTGTTTCAGATCATCAACTGAATTTTAACACTGGATAACGATACCATTGGATAAATGCAAAATGCAGTTTTTAAAGATGATTCCCTTGTCCTTAAAAAGACCACCATACTGGCAATCAAACAGGATGGTGGTTGTGTGATGTTCTGCAGATGCATTGCTCTTTCAGAAGCTGGACGACTTGCTGTAACTGATGGAATGATGATGAATTCTGCTCTCAACTAGAAAATCCTGAAAAAGAATGCCTGGACATCCATTTATGTTCTGAAGCTCAACTGCACTTGAATTATGCAACAGGACAATGATGCAAAACAGAACAGTCCATCTCTAAATGGCTCAAAAAAGATCAAATATAAGATTCTGGAATGATCTTGTCAAAGTGTTAACTTATATCAGATTGAGATGCTTTGGCATTATCTTAAATGGGCCGTTTATGCTTAAAAATCCTCCAGTGTGACTGAATTGAAACAATTCTGGAAAGAAGAGTGGACTAAAATCCCTCCACAAGGATGTATCAGAATTTATGCCAGTTATAAATTAGTTAAAAGCTTGATTGCAGTTCTTGTTGCCAAAGTTGGCAAACCGTTTTTAGGTTTAGGGGGCAAGTACTTTTTTCACTTAGGGCCAGGTAGGTTTGGTTAGCCTTTGTCCCTTAATAAATGAAATCATCATTTACAAACTATATTTTGTTTGTTTCAGGTCAAGAAGGGGGCAAAAACTTTTTCATGACGGTGTATTTACATTAATGCAACTATATCATCATGTGAGACATGCCCAGTTTGGTATTTGTCAGCTTTATAGCCCATATTTTTGGTTTGAACTAGCTATATGAAACCCTGACTTACGCAGTTTTGAACAATCACCCTTTAACAAATGTGTGAAAAACCCTTTTCTTCAGCGACCTGGGTCTTGTGGCTTTCCCATGTAGTGTGTTTGTTTAATTATCCTCACGTTTTCTGGAAAGTGAAATAAAAAGCACTTCTGTACTACATTACAAATGACAGAAAATGCCTTATTCCATTTATGCTTACACAGCTAAACACCTTGGAAGCACAGTAGATTGTTTTTTTAATTTATGTAGAGCCACACAGAAGAATTAACAGGAAATACTTTGTCAGTTAAGGTGTGTTTGGATCTCTTCCCTGCAATTTGGTGCTCCAGTTTCTGTTA
This sequence comes from Oreochromis niloticus, assembly GCF_001858045.2. Taxonomy (NCBI): domain Eukaryota; kingdom Metazoa; phylum Chordata; class Actinopteri; order Cichliformes; family Cichlidae; genus Oreochromis; species Oreochromis niloticus. Next base: position 30,777,309 of record NC_031979.2, read on the forward strand.
GTTTAGGTAGAAGTCTTGGTAGCTGTGAATCGCAGTACAGAGGCAGAGGCACTTTGAATGTACCCAAATTATAAATCTTAGAGTAGTTAACTGTTGTAATCTTTCATCAAAATATGTCACCCATTCTCTCATTTCAACACATTTTAGTTATTTTTCCAGCTTTCTCTTTGGTGCCATAATATTAAGCTGAGAAAGTAAGCCTTTTTTATAAACTCACCACTATTGCCAGTTTGGCATTCCTCTTTATTCTCATTAGTACCTTCAGCTGTCTTTTCTTCACTTTTCTCCCCCTGTCACATGTATTACCTGGATCTTTTATACAGCTCTAACCTGCATTAGTCACACTAGCAGCGCTTTTACAGAGTGTGAGACGTCTTGTGGCTTACACCCCAATCCAGCTGGGCCAAGACGTCACATGCAAGGCTATTATCACCCCATAAATCTACGCAGATCTCAATAAACTTCTCTTTCAGTCTATTCAATTGTGCTAACACTGATGTGGACTGCCATTAGATTTTAAGAAAGGACTGAAAAAAAGTAAAAGAGACTGCATTTAGTTTTGACTTAGAGCTTCAGGAATGTGCAGTGCACCACACGCAGATATGATGGTAATCTTCTCAGTGAGCAAGAGTTTCTCCCATATTGAGGTTTCATACTCGCTGCACCCAGCTAAAACAAAAACAGTGCAGTTTTTAATAACGTTAGAATAGACATAAGCCTAAAACTGCTTTTATTTTATTTCTTCTGACCTCTGAGCTGCAGCTTTCAGGTAGAAAAGCTGCCATTGATTACATTACCAGTCACCCTTCCCCCTGTGCAACTGATTCAGTGGTACTGAGTATATTAATATTGACTGCCAATATGCTTCTAAGGCTCTCATATTGGATGAGGTGATTGAAAAGGCAGAGAAAGCAATTTATTCACCACTAAATGTATGTTTAATGGGAGTAATTCTGTTGCCTTAAGAACACATAAAAATGAAACAGCTGCCAAAGGGCTAAAACCCAGTGATGGTGTCAGTTTAATATTGAAGTTATTGCTAAGGCTGTGGTTTAAAAAAAAAACCCCTCTAAGATTTGGCCTAACAGTGGAATAATTAGATAGATGTAAAATATATATAGCAGTGATTATTTATGGTGTCTAAATAATTAGGCAACAGTTTTTTTTAAAATGCAAAGCTTTGAAGTTTCAATCATTTCTGCTTGTTTTTTGTGCGCATATTATGGGGAGTATTAAATAATGAGCAAACTTTTCTGCTAAAAATACTAGCCATACTGAGGGTTTTTTAAGATCTTTTTTTTTCTCTGAAAAACCGATCTTCAGTTTCCTTCAGTTGATAATTTTAAGAGTGTATATTGTACACTTTTAAAACCATGGCTGTGGCTTACCTCAATGTCTAAGCCTCCAGTAATATAACACAGTGTTGGATTATTAGATTTCACTGTATTTTCCTGGTACTAAAAACAGCTATGTCCTAAAGTACAAAGGATTGTGACCCAGATGAAGATTTAAAGGGTGACCACCCCACACATGCACATAGCCCATAGAGGGCACATGCACAGAAATTGAGATTCAGTAGCTACTATTGTTATAGCAGTTTTTAACATCGGTCTTTATCATGTCCTACTAAAGTGCAGCCATACCTATATAAGCAAATTCTCAGATCAAGTGACCAACAAAAATAATATTGTGTTACAGTGATTTACAATACAAGAAAACTTCATTTTCTGTGCCACCCAAATGTAAGTACTAGCATCAGAGTGGCCACCCCAACAAATATTAGCTCCCCCACTGTGTTAAAGACAAGAGTAGCAGTTCAGAGTAAAGTGCTTGCCATGATGGGTGTGTTGGGTGTAAATAAGGTCAGCTAGGGTTAATCCACATGGATTAGCCACAGCGTTTTAGTAGGAGACACACATATCTCTTCCCTCCATCCTTAACGCACCATCCTGCTAACCCCTGCCAACATGCCCATTTAAATTTCAGACAGAAGACAGCGCAACAGTTACTTTAAAGGTTCAGGAGAATAACAGGCTCTGACAGACAATTGCCAGAGTAAAGCTCCATGTCTGTCCTGAACTTTCCAGCGCTTCCCACCCAGTATTACTACAAATGTCCCAACTGGTACCTTCTAAGATTCTGTAGCTTTCTCTACATTATTTCTGTCCAGTTATTCTTCAGGTATTGTTACATTTTATTTAGGCTTGTCTAATTTAGGTAAGAGCAGAGCAACTAATTGGCATGAGATGCTTGAGATGCTCTTATGAGGATAATTGAAGTAGAATTCATTACTCTAAAACTGTATCTCTAAAAAAAAATCCCATAAAAATTAAAAATATTTAGACCATACTGTTACCTTCACTATGTTGATATCATAGGTAAGCAAATCATCCATATCCCCATACAGGAATTAGTGTGCTTCACATGTTGTTTTTCCATGCACTGTAGTTTTTACAATCTGCAATGATGAGCCAAATAGTGAGGGCTACAAAGTTTACAAAGTACCTTTTAGGAACTCACAAAAATATGAATTTTCTATGCTTTTTTTCCAGAATTATACAGCCTTATTGTTTCCTTGCATGACCACCATAGATTTGCTTGTACATAAAAATGTAATTTAGATTGGAGACGACTCATGAGATGTGCTCCAATATTTAGAAATTATGCATAAAACAACACAAGACAAGTCTTGTTGCCCAGGGGTCAAGTGAAATATATTATACGAGTCAGTTTAGCACTCATGTTTCTTTTTTTTAATTCACAGAGAAGATAGAGTTCTGGGGTTTTTTTGTTTTGTTTTTGAGAAAAAATATGAGATCTGAGTTGATGCTGAGGAATAGGAATGGGAATGATGACTTTTGGATCACAAAAATTTGTGTTTTATGATTTTTGTGTCTGTCTCTGATATACTTACCCATAACCTTCTGTTATGTGAGATACCATAAGCCAAATTCAAAATGTTTTCTTAGACCTTATGGAGATTTTTTCAAAGGAACTGCCTTATAGTTAAGAGTTTTGCAGAAAATCCCAAAAGCTGTTATTTCCATTTTTTTAGCAGGCCAAGCAGGTGGCTACACGTCAGGCTAGTAAATGTGGTTGTGATGAGAATGTGGTAACAAGCAAAGAAACAAAGCAATATCAAATACTCATGCAGGAATACAGTAAAGAATAACATATAAATACAGAATGTTTATGTTAGAATAAAATGACGTAAAAAAATCATTTTCTTTACGAACATTCTTAAAATTCTGCAGCACAGTCCTCACGGAAACAAACACTCACTGAAGTTTCTGTATTTTTTTGTCTTAAATCCTAAACTAGCCCAGTTTTAAAACAGCAAGTACCATCAACTACAACATAGCCTTGCTTTAAATTTGAGTACTTCTAGTTATAACAGTATAGTTGTTATTATCATGAATACTGGTAGTACTGATTTTTTTTTCTTTTATTCAATTTTGAATAATAAGCTATTTGCAGCTAGTCTATTTTGACTGTTTTGAGCAAGAGGATAATGAATGACTAAGTTGTCTCACAGCATACTACATTCTGCAGAGACACTGAACCTGTACATTTGACCCTCAAGGATATACAGAGGTTCATTACTGAGATTTATACCACTATGACAGCTACATGTCCTACATTCTGGTCATTTCGACTCTATACTCTAGTTGTTATTGTATTCATAGAAAAACAGGATTTTATTTGGCTCTCTTTACTTTGATAGATTCATAGTTTGGATATCTTTTGTTTAAATAAAGCTTTCACATTGTCTTCTATTTGTGAGATAACCAAAAGGTCATTGTCAGAAACTGTTAAGAAGGAAGGTATCACCGAAGGACATGATGACACATTTATCTTTACATCCTGTGACATCCTACTTGTTCACAGTAGGAAAAATCAAACAAACAGAAAAACACCCACACACTTTTAAATTCAGTGCACTGGACAAATAATCCTCAACACACTTTAAGGTTACAGGGTCAATTAAAATTTTAAAAAGGAACAACTCTAAGCTTTGTTTGCCTTACAAAACATGAGACTTGCAGACGTTTAAGTACACCATTGTTCAATTCTGTTGTTTTCTTGGTTCTTAAAATTTGGGTAAATACAACCTCAGATCAAAAACAACACATGAAATATTACCCATTGTCATTCATTAACAAAAACTAAGCCAAAGTGCATAACTGCAGGAGAAAATATGAGAAACCAAGTAATCTAATCCCAAACATACAATCAAATTTACAACAGAATGGCAGGAAAAAAGTGAAATCAATCAAGCAGATGAACCTGATTGAAATGCTGTGGGACTTTAAGGGAGTCGTGCATGAACAAATGCCTGCAAACTTCAATTAACTTTATATCGTAAAGAAGAGTGGGCCAAAATTCCTCCACTGTGATACAAGAGACTTATAAAGCAACACAGAAAATTAATGGAGGGCACTGCATTTGGCTTTGTTTTTTGTTAAATAAAAAACGACACAATGTGATATATCATGTGTTTTTGTTAATCTCAGATTGTATTGAAATCATTTTAGAACCTGGTAAAGCCAGATTTGTTTTCCCTGATAGTGTAAAAACCTTACTTTTGAAAGACGGTATACCAACTTTTTCACATGACTGTACAAAGCATATGTAGTACATCTTTATAAAGGCATTTAAGTGGAAATGGAATACAAGAAAATTGATAATTGCCAGAACTAAGCCTGTTTTGTCCTCATTTCCTTTTCAGCCTATTGGTGCCCTGAACCCAAAGCGTGCAGCATTCTTCACTGAACGTTATGAGTCATGGGAAGATGACCAGACACCACCTTGTCATTACAACACCCACTACTCCACAGCTGCCACCACCCTGCACTGGCTTGTCAGAATTGTGAGTAAAATCTCTCCTGCAGCTACCCTCCCTCTTATTATTGTACTATGTGCAAAATCCCCGAATTAGTCAAGTATGTGAATAGGAATGAAGTCAAACCCAGACCTCAGACAGTTTTTCATTTTTTGTCTGCATTAGTTGATTGTCACTTGTCAGACTTGATGATGCTGTTTCTTTGAGGTCTGTTGGCTTCTGCACAGGAAGCAGCTCGACATCTCAATTTGATTGGGCCTGAGTTAGACCAATGGCGCTCAGAAAACACATTTCACAGGCCAGTAAACCAGCATATGTGAACTAAATAAAGAGTGGCTGGGTAATGATTTACAGAGGCTGCTGTGACAGGTTTATGTGTTTCAGGCAACCCAGTGAGCGCTGGAGACATGTCCATCAAGGTTACTGAGCACTGTCCTCATTTACTCTGGAAGAGGAGGAGGAAGAACATGTACTTCCAGTCTGTTCCCAACAAAAAAGGCTCTTCTAACCTCCACCACTTCTTTGAGTTGCTACACATGTGATTTTAAAGAATCTTACTAATTTGAAGGTGCTTTATGAGGAATTTGTACTGTATTTCTCCCCCTCCCCCATCATTAGTAGAAAGAGGCTGATGAACTGAGGGAGCTCCCTTGACAGCAGTTAGATTGACCTCACTGGGTTTGTTCTCACAATCTCTTTCTTCCTCTGGTGAGTGATCCATCCGCTCCAACCGGCAGTGGTTGCCATCTCAGTCTAAGAAAACCAAATTTGAGCCAATTATCATTATGGCTTACTGTACTCAGGAAGAGCACTAATTAATTTTCCCTCAGGCTTGGATACAATGAAAGAATGATCTCTGCTACAGAAAAAATAACAATGAATAATACAGAAAATTCAGGCTATTCCTGTGCATTTAAAATTTAATCCTCAAGGTTGAAAAAATATTTTAAATTCTCAGATTTTGACAGGTGCAATCAAATTGGATGTCAAGAGGGTGACAAAATAATAATCAGGACTTTAAATCTGGGTGGAGATATTTGACTTTTGTGATGAATACATTTCTTTCCTTATAGGAGCCCTTCACCACGTTCTTCCTCAGTGCCAACAACAACAAATTTGATCACCCTGACCGCACATTTTCAGGCATTTCCCGATCCTGGAGAAACTGTCAGAGGGACACCTCAGATGTAAAGGTGAGAATCACAACAAAGGATATACTAAAACATCCGTATCTTTAAATAAGTAGAATTAATATACATTTGATTCCTTGCTAGTTTCCTTTTTGAAGCTTGTGTTGTGGACTTGTGGGTCTTTGAAAGGCAATTCTTACAGCAAAGATGGTTGAAAAGAATTTATTGCACAAGTCAATGCAAAATTATAGTAATATAGCATACATGTATATATTTTGCAAAATACCAAACCAAGCCTCTTTTTTCATATGCTCTCCTCCTTTCTGTGCCTCAAAACCACTGCAAAAATATATACCATCAATTATAAATGCCTCTTCCAAACAGTGAATCTCAAAGAGCCGTAGTGCACGGGAATACCCTATGCACATTTGATTTATCTCATGCAGAGAGCAAACTATCTCAGAGGTAGAACAATCCTGCATTTGAACAAAGTCTGCATCTGAGAGAAAAACAAAACCATCTCTCTGCAAATCCACAGAGCAGTCATCGAAAACGCTGAACCCTGCTGATTTGTCTCCGTTTTGCCCACTGCATAACACGCAGCAGGGATACACACTGACCTCAAAGTGTCATATATTTCCAGCACACCCTGCATCGGGTAGTGTTGCCGCAGGCAATTAATAAAGCATTAATGACAAAAGCTATTTAAAATGTAGTCTTTTATGTACAGACAGAGCTTTTACTTGCCAGAATCTGGGGGAGAGCAGCTAGCAATCTATGTGAGGCAGAGGTAGAAAGCTGCAAACCAGTGAACAACTGAATAGTCAAACGCCACCCTGTTAACAAATACAGTCTACTTTCAACTACTTGTATGTCTGCATGCATTTCTTTTTACACACATAGCATTGCCAGTGATCTATTAGGAGAGCTGCTGGTCGTGCATGACACTACAGGATTGCTACCAGTATTTCATAATGCATTAGTAGAAGGAAAATATTGTGCAAGAGCTTGTATGAATTAGTCATAGTGCAACATGGTAAACTATCAGGAAATCTAACATTATTATTTTGTGTGATCTTTTAAAAAATGATTTACCTTCATAGGCCTTCCAAACTATTGAAATTGTCTTTTTAAATGCGTAATGTTGGTCCGCATACCTGTGTTAACAACTTTGCTGTTAGGATAGGCTGTCTGTCTGGCAGGCACAGAAACAGGTCTCCATCCATGCCAGACAGACACAAAAATGCCATTCCCGGACCCAGCAGAGAGTACAGGGTTAAGGTCATTTCAGCCCAGTGCACCAAGCAGGCCCACTGAGCCTCTAATTTAAAGGGAGCTTGTTTTTTACCAGGGTCTCTCCTTCATTAACCCCAACCTCCTCCAGCAGTAATGACAACAAGACCAAGGCAGCCTGAACCCCTGATGGGGATGACCTCCTAAAAGAGCAAGTCAAATGGAAACAACCCTTCACCGACCAAGCCCTCACCTTCCCGACCACCCCATCATTAATGTTAATGTGCATCCATACTTCTCATTTATTTCGGTGTGCACTGGTGTAGTTATGTTTAGCTGGCACAGCCACCTATGGGCAAAGACGAGGAGACTTTTCTTGGAGGTATTGGACACAAATCTACACGTTCGTCTTCATGCACACACAGAGAACTGCCACCATGTTGTCTGAAGGAATCCAGCAGCTCTCCGTTGGTGACAGATTTTGACGAACATGTCATTAAGGTGACACAGTGTAAAGCAACGGAGGCTTGTGTGATTGACTTGTTAGCCCATTACAATGCTGTTGCAGAATTAATGGCTGCCATGGGAGGGTGGCTTGAAAACGGAGCTGGCAGTTTTAACGGCTTGGCGGTGAGTTACGGCAGGAAGTTTACAAATGAAAAAGAGGAGGGAAAGTGTGGCTGTGTGTATGTGAGAGACAGGAGGAAGCAGAGAGGAATGGCTACTTTACTCCGTTCCCTGTCGTGTGCAGAGGGTGAAATGTGACCAACAGCAGACCAGCAGGGTTATTGGCCTGTACCATGTCATGCTAACTCGTTCTCTCAAAACCCAGTGATTTATGGCTGCCTGAAAGCCCAGCACGTTATGTATCCCATAGGCAATATAAAACTCCATAGGACCACTGAATCTGACAAACACTGCATTCATAAAACAAGCCAAATACAAAGAGTTAAGGTACTTGTACCCTGCTTTATTTTCTCACGCTAAAAGGTAGACAACATTTAACTTGTCTTTTGTACATGTTTTTAATGAGGACAGAGTGGAGGATCTACATTCCTTTTGTGCATATGCCTGACTGTGCAAATGCTTGACTCACTTAGCCATTTAGAGTGATCAGAACTGGGTCACAGTGGGAACTGCAAAATACCAATTTACTTTTAAATCAGCATTTTTTTTTTTTTTTGCGTTTACCTATCCAGGACATGCAGTACTTTATGGATTGTTTGCCGCAGGTCATTATTTAATCTAATAATACTATAACTATGTCATCAATAAATAATAAAAAGAAAAGCTTTTTACAAGCTGATGTTTTTGTGAGTTTTCAGGACAGTCTTTACAGCATTTCTATGCCTCTTTTTGTTATGTATGGTGGCTCAAGTAAGGTCTCTTCCATTTATAAATATATAAAAGGCTGACTGGCATAAAAACTCTATCCCAGGGGTGTCGAACTCCAGGCCTCGAGGGCCGGTGTCCTGCAGGTTTTAGATATCACCCTCGGTCAACACACCTGAATCAAATGATTAGTTCATTACCAGGCCTCTGGAGAACTTCAAGACATGTTGAGGAGGTCATTTAGCCATTTAAATCAGCTGTGTTGGAACAAGGACACATCTAAAACCTGCAGGACACTGGCCCTCGAGGCCTGGAGTTCGACACCTGTGCTCTATCCTAATACACATAATGTGCTTTGGATAATAGTCAGGAGTAAAGTATACATGACTCACTTCAATCCAATTAATCTTTATTCATATAGTGCCAATTCAGAAGAACAGTCAATTCCAGGTGCTTTATACTGCAAGGTAAATACTCTGCAGTACTCTAGAGAAAACCTCCTTTGAACAAGCACTTTGCAGTGGTGGAAAGGAAGAACTTGCTTTTTACAGGAAGAAAGCTCTGGCAGAACCAGGCTCAGGATGGGGCAGCCATCTGCTGCAACTGGTGAGTGAGATGAAAGAGGGAAGAAAAGAAGAGAGAATAGGGAGGAGGGGTAAATCTGTTTAAGACTTTTTTGAACAGTCTTGTAGGAATGGGGTCTAATAGACATGCTGATGGTTTGGAGAAGGGAATTATTGAAGATGGTTTGGAAAGAGACCTGGTGTTGTTCCTGTTTTCCTCTATAAGTAAGGAGTAGTAAGATGTCTTAGCTTTACAAATGGCTTTTTTTCACTGAGAAACAAACTATTTTTCCAGACCAAGCGAAGATCTTCTCGTGCGCTTTTGTGAGTTATGATAGAGTCTCTGATTTCTCTGATTTCTTTTTCTTTTTCAGAAGAGCTATGATATCCACTAAGGATGTAACACTAATAGTGAGATAATTGATCTCTGAGGGAGTAAAGCTTAGATGGCTGCCCTGCATTGGCACATGGCATTGGAGAAGAAACGAAGGAAGCACTTATAGCACTTCAGAAAGAAATCTAGTGTATTGAATTTGTTTTCCAGTGCTTTGTAGTTCATTATCAGGGCTGTACTTATCTTTGTTAGCTTATAGCACTAGTGCTCCTACAAAGGTTGCCAGTTTTGTAGCACAAGCATGAGCTGTAACATTAATATTATCTATTCTAAATATCTTGTTTCCCATGACACGGACTTTGTCTGATTTACTCTTTTTCACCGCTGCTGAATATTACTGACAAAATTAAAGTTTGTATCGTAATTCAGCTGCTGTACTTAAACTTTTCCTTTCTTCGCAGATGCACCTTCAGTTGGTGTAGGTTATGTGGTTGTTTCATCCTGATGGGCTTGTGTCTGCCATTTTCTTTGAAAGGTTTGAAATGTTGCTCCTTTTTTTTCTGGCGTGAAAATGCTGTCCACCAGTGGAGTGGCGGCAAACACAATGAAACTGTGAGAATTGCTGTTGAATTTAAGGCTAATTAAATTGATACAATAACAAATTGTTATTACAACAGACTACAACTACTCTGTAGCATTGTGACGTACCGTGGTGGTACCGTGGTGGTGGTACTGGTGGTGGTCAGAGGGCCCGGTGGCGCCTGTGTTCGGCAGCCTCGCCTCTGTCAGTGCGCCCCAGGGCAGCTGTGGCTACAATGTAGCTTGCTATCGCCAGTGTGTGAATGTGTGTGTGAATGGGTGAATGACTGAATGTAGTGTAAAGCGCTTTGGGGTCCTATGGACTAGAAAAGCGCTATACAAATGCAGGCCATTTACCATTTACCGTGGCTTCACTACAAAACAAAGTGGCTTGCAAAGCTGTTGCCCGAGTGCTACGTATGCAAAACCATTTATCGCACACTTTTTTTTCATCGCATGTACTGTATGTAAAATTAAATGTTAAATAACTATGTCCAGAAAAAAGAGGGTTTAATGTCAGGTCAAATGGTTTGAATGTTCTGTTTCTGTCAGGACAAGATCCAGAGTGTGATTAGGCTTAGGTTGATATCTAAGATTGAGGCTTTCATTCTAATTAAAACACTAGGTCTTTGGTTTATTACTAAGCTGGAATGTAAGTTTGCTGCTCATTTTTTTGCTCAGTTACATTTTTCTTTCTTTATGTTTTTTTTCATTATTTATTCTTTTTTTTTTGGCTGTTTGCGTTTTTGGGGGTTATTGCGCTCAAGCTTTTGGAATAAATAATTAAAGTCTCTATTAAAATCAGTGGTTAATTTTGTGGTTCGGTCCATGATTAATGTAAAGATTGGGGGAACAAACCTGAGAATGACCCAGAGACCCAGAGAACATCACTCCTGCACCGGTCACCTGATGGAGTGAAGGTTATTGTGGTTATTGTGATGGCTGGGTGGTATGTGTGAACAGCCAGGTAAATGTGTGCCATGTGAGTGGTGTAGACAAAAAGATATATTTGCCGACAATATGCAAGAACCACCTCTATTAGGACGTAGACCATCCCTCCAGTAAAGCCCTGTGTGCTCCCATATCAAGTTCTAGTTATTTGTAAAAATCAACTCGTAGTTGCTACAGACTGATTGCAGCAAGTACTGCAGTGTGTGCTTACTGTGTTAAAAAAATGGAGAAATATCACTAGGATATTCTACACATGAGAAATCCTTTAGGAATAGTCTTGTCTAGAACCTCTGGTAAATGTTTGCCCTCTTTCTCCATGTATAGAATCACACCAGGCTGTACATAGGGGCCTCCTTTACCAGGCTGAATTCCCCTCCACTGCAAGGTCCTGACCCCATCACAAGAACCCAAAGACCAAGGAGAAAAACCCAACTCAGTTCCCGTTTCATTTAACACACCTAACACCTCTGGCTGGAATAACTGGACTAGCACCTCTCACCGCCTTCTCTTGGCCTGCTGTTTAGTTTGTTTGTGTTACCTTTCCCCTTGAATTCTCACTTCATCTCAGTGGGATACAGAGCTTTTTTTTCCCTCTGTTTTTTATGGCTCAGTCCTTACATACGTTATTTCCTCCACATGGCTGGATTTTTCAGTGATTATACAGTGTAGAGTATGGTATTAAGCATTATTGCCCTGCCAGTCAGCTGTAAAAATGGAAATGTCTCTGTTCCTCAGGAACTGATTCCTGAGTTCTACTACCTCCCGGAGATGTTTGTCAACAGCAATGGCTACCATCTGGGAATGAGAGAAGACAGGACCATGATTTGTGATGTGGACTTGCCAGCTTGGGCCAAGAAACCTGAAGACTTTGTTAGGATAAACAGGATGGTAAGGTTTAGTCATGTCAAATACAACATTTCATGCTATAATTATATTGACCACAGTTATCCATACACACACCTCTGCATCCTCCACGTTGTATCCAGTGTCTGTTAATATAAAAAATATACTTACCGTTTACATCTTGTAATGAAATTAGAAGTTACTGCGTTTATTTATTTATTTGTGTATATATATTTGGATCCTCATTAGCCTTTACTAATGTAAAAGTTGCTCTTTTTTTGGAAAAACAATTGATACATGAACATCTATAAACATGTTTTGTAAAACAAGAAATCTAATAAATCAAGGAAGATATTATATTCATTCAGTACACCAGTGTACAGTTAATAATTACTGTGTCTCTGATAGACAGCATAGAATAATAAACAGCAGTTTGGTCAGGGAATCCCGAAGGTTAAAAAAAATAAAATTCAGCCTCGACTCTTCCACAACTAGAATTCTTGCATGGATATATTCATAGAACCAGCTTTGTGGTATAATTATTGTTTTATTTATAATAATAACCAATTTTATAAAGCGTATTTACATATTTATCCATCATTCTGAAACAAATGGTGCATGTAACGTTTCTCCTTGTAATGTTTCTGCTTCCTCGCAAAAGAAAATCAATCAATTTCCCACTCTTCCTTTTAACCTTCCCATGCATCTGTGTCTCCTTGTCCTATCCATGACTCATCTTATAAAGCCCATCACTCAATACTAACATTGTACAATCTCACCCCAGTGGTGTCTCCAAAAGATGATGCCGAGGGCAAGTTTGTCCTATAGTGTTACCTTCTGTAAAGCCAGGACTCGTCACTTTAGCAGTGTGTGGGGTGCTTTTCATCTGCATGTGTGTGGACATGTCTGCATATTTGTCTGTGTGTGTGTGTGTGTGTGTGTGCGGTTAATGCAGATAGCCTATCAACATGTGGCTCATAACTCCCAACAGGCTTTGGGAACAGCAGAAATAGAAAATGAGATCGGACCCATTTCTTACCTTCAGATAAACTCTCCTCTCCCTTTAATCTGGAATCATTTACTGCAGAAGCTCAACAGCTCCCCTCCCCACTAAACCTAATGAGCAAGAACACAATAGCTTCTGTTTGCAGCAGTGTGGATACATTGGTACACATATGGGCATATTTTCTCAATAAATGTTAACATAAAAAAAAAAAAAATCATGTTTTTAGAGCTTAAAAGCTGCTTTTTGGAGACTTAAAATTCCTATTTAGAAAAATTGATCTTCAATAACCAGTAGTCTAGTACTGTAATCATGTATCTTGGTTATGATAGTATACCTTAAAAATTAAATTGTAATGTGAGCAGAATAGATACATTTAAAATCAAAGTTTATATTACTGGAAATGATGCTGAATGATATGCCTCCATTTTCTGATTTAAGTTTAATAATTTGCTTCTACCTGAAAACCAGAGCTGCTTCTTTAACATTGCTATGAAGATACAAACTTTCAGGCATCCTGAGGTTAGAGGCCACCGTGTTTTTTGAACTAGAGGTAAAAGGAGGCTGCACGAACACTCTTGACCTTTTCAGCTGGAGTGACAGAGCCTGGCTGGTCTTATGCAGGTGACCTTTCCCCATGCTGTACTCGGACTGCCTGGTTGAGCTCTTTCAGCCTTGTATACTGGCAGAGAAGTGGTAGAAAAGGGAAAGGCTGGAAGTTGTTACTGGCATGTCTGCATCTCCAACAACAAGGATAAAAAAATAAAAAAAAGGATTACAGTCGATGTTTTCTCACTGTTGAAGGATGCATGTGTGATGTTGCATTGCATTGTTGGATTCTCAGACCAGTGTATTCACACGCCCTGAAAATCATAGTCCTCAGCCTCCATTTTTTGTCTTTCTTTTGTTCTGTTCTCTAGCTAGCCCACACTCGTGCTTCCTCTATTATTTCATTTCTGTCAGAGAATCTCTCTGACTGCCTCCCCCTCTTTCTCACTCTCTTTCTTTCTTGATTCCCTCCTTTTCTCTCCCCCCCCCCCACCCCTCCTCCCTCCATCTCTTTTCCTCCCACTTCCCATCTTTGCATGTGCCACTTTCAATTGTAGTGATATGCCCTGTGGCAAACTCTGCCTCTGTGTGCTTGAGCAGGCTTTGTTGGTAATGGCTGTTATTCCTGACGCGAGGGGAGGAGTGTAAAATTTCTCCAGCAAAGCCTTACGCCTGCATGCATGGGAATTGTATTGTACAATATTCTGGAACAATACACCCCCCCGCCCCCATCCCCCACCCACTGCATGCTTTCCATAGGTATATTTATAATAATTATCAGACATAAATCTTATCCTAAATATCTCAGTAGCGCTCCCACAAGAAATTTAGTCTCCTCTTTTGCTCTTGCAAGTAATTTATCAGTGTTTCTCTTGTAGACAGTTTTACTGCAATATGGATCCTGTTAGTATTGAACCAATTTCTTTGTCTCCATGCAAAGATAGTTTTTTAAGTGGACAGAGAAATATGATATGGGAGGTTTCCCCTTCAGTCAGCTGATTAGATTATTGGGTGAGCATTTAGCTTCTGTTTTTCGATCTCCTTCTAATCTTTATGTCCAGTAAAAAAAACAAAAAAACAAAAACATTATTAATAGAAACTAAAAGGTTAAATGCTTGAGTCATATTTTCCATTATAGTTCTCTTTGTAATTAGTTCTGTTATATTTAAAGGTAATGTAATGGTCAGTAAGGTTGTGTTTTGTGTTACTCACTGTTGGGTGGAAGTGAAATTTGTATTGTGTCTTTTGGCCCATGTGCTATGCGCTGCTGGTATGCCTCTCACCTCTAATTGCCCCATACTCCTCTGACAGGCCCTGGAAAGCGAGTTTGTGTCATGTCAGCTTCATCAGTGGATTGACCTTATTTTCGGCTACAAGCAGCGAGGCCCAGAGGCGACGCGCGCCCTCAACGTCTTTCACTACCTGACTTACGAGGGCTCCGTCAACCTGGACAGTATCACTGACCCTTTGCTCAGAGAGGTAAAGCACACGGACGCACACACGCCAACCCCTCTTTTTTTTCTGTTGCTCAACATAACCACAACTTCCTGTCTCTATTTGTTCTGGCATGTGCAGGAGCTCCAGGAGTATTCGCATCATGCATCTGTCAGTCAAATGTTGTGTCATGCAAATGTACACCGTGAGAGAATCAGATAAAGATGATGACTCACTGCAGGTTTCTTTTTTATTTGTGTAATTTCCTGGTAACACAAATGCATTTTCTGGAATTATTAATTTACTCTCTCAGATTTTCATATCATTCAGCATTATCATTATTCACAGCTTGTCTTAACATCTTAACAATGTCCTCCTTTTTTTTCATGTCGAATCTACTGTCTGTCCTCGCCCTGAATCAGATCAGTGAATGTGACCTCACTCTTTGATCAATCACCAGAGGTCACTTAGTCAGTAGATGAGGGAGTGAATCCTCTTGTTCTTAACAAATTAATTGAATAACTACTCGCTCCGCCATACTACTCGTGGATAGCGTAATTGCAAGGGGAAAGGGGACCAGAATATGCAGCAGCTGGCATGCATTGTGGTACTTTCCAGTGTGAGCTCGTCTCTCCCTGTGATATCCACCATCTGCTGTCTGCAAAACAAGTCATTTATATACTGTCACTTCCAGGGGCGCCTTTATTTATCAAGTGACCACTATGCAAATCACCTGCAGAAGATTTGGCTGATCTAATTACCAAACCATATTGTGAAAGGGTTGGTTTTCATCATTTTGAGGACAATTTTAGATGATGCCTTGTTTATTTTGCATCAGATTGAGGGGTTTTTAAGCTGTCTTCCACCCTGGCTGTTGTTACCCTGAGAGATGACAGTACTGTTAGTTAGTTGCACATTAGGAAGCCTGCTACTCAGGCTCCCTAATTGCACCCAGTTGATGTATTCTCTGTTGTGACATGTATTGTGAATATATTTTGTGAAGGAGAAAGAAATTGGTTCAGCTAATTGCAACTGATGTAATGTTGATATGATGAGCACTAATTAAGACGAGCCTTCATACCCTCAGTTAGGTTTTTCATTCCAGGTGGACTTTTTTGTATATTAAAACTCCCAGTAATCTCATGAACATGCTTTTTGGAAAAGTCATCAAGTTTATGCATTAAAATATATTTATTTTGTTTTATTGTATTGCAAAGTTGCAAATATGATTTTGTTGCAATTAAAAGCCATTTAATTTGATTTAAAATCATCAATATCGTGCAGAGTCTGAGAATGTTAAGAACATTTGGCAGGTGACTACCTGCTTTTAACTTCTCCTCCACTTCTGCCTTAATGAGTCGGTGAGGTGTGGTATGGAAGAGTGCCCAGCGAATGTCTTGCTTATTTCTGCTAAAATGTGGCGATTGACTTCGGGGTATTGATTCATTCTGGGCCTGACAGGTGAAGCTGCAGATCTGGCATTAGTCACAACAATTAAGGCATTTGAAATGTCAAGAAATTAGAGGTCATGAGAGATAATTTCCGCCTGTGTGTCAGATGAAAATGATGACACCCTCTGACATGCCGCTGGGCCTCTGGTTGAGGGCACGGTGACAGCTCTACTGGGCACACTGCCGGAACAGCAGTCCTTCACCGTGATGCTTCTCCTGACAGCCCTCTCTTACTGAAAAACATGACAGCAACCCCTGGATTCAGACCCCACTGTGTCACTCAGAAGTAAACAGACAAATTATTCATCAGTAGGACTCTATTCCTCCTCCTGTCACTGCCCCTCCTGCCCCCTCTGATTCAAGAGAGACAACAAAGTGTGCTATAGCTAGCAAATGTGGGGCTTTGAAGTACCTGACATACTTTAGAGTGATTTCACTGTGATATTCTAATTATGATGGAATACACGTTTAAATGCTTGACCTTAATCTGTATTAATCAGCGATCATATAGGATTTAATGTGCATTATCACTGATCATAGCTCCATTCGAAACAAACACATACTGGTGGACATAATGTTTGAGACATTTCTGCTCAGCTCCCAAGCTGTCACTCAAGAAACACCCTCAAGGCAATTCTTTATTTGTACTTAGGGATTGCAGATAAGCTTATCTTAAACAAATTTCCACAGGCATGTAAAGAATGGGCGGTGATGTTGTCACATGGGAAAATAACTCAGTTACACAGATTTTACAAATTCTAAATGGTACCTTCACATATGTTTACATGGGTTTGTATGGTTTTGATGGGTTTTTGCAATCTGTTTAAATTTCTACTGAAAAGCAATTCGCCATCTGTAATCTATGGCATCTACCAAAAGGTGAAAGGTGCCGCAGCTTCATGTTTGCAGTTGCCACTGTGCATCTCAGGTGTCGTGACTCAGCACACACTGCTTAGTGGGGCAATGCAAGGCCATGTCTGCAATCTGTGTGACAGAGCTGTTGTGTTGCTGCATTGCATGAGTGCAC
This sequence comes from Oreochromis niloticus, assembly GCF_001858045.2. Lineage (NCBI taxonomy): Eukaryota > Metazoa > Chordata > Actinopteri > Cichliformes > Cichlidae > Oreochromis > Oreochromis niloticus. The sequence continues at coordinate 30,794,581 of NC_031979.2, forward strand.
TGGAGGATCCTCCATAGAGACTGCCACCAGTTTGGGGACCATACAGTAGAGGCAGAGGGAGCTGGAGCCATTCACCTCTGAAGCCTTTTGCTCATACCACAATTAGATGCAAACAAAGTCAGACAGACAGGTACACATGGTGAGTTATAACGGATGTTTGGTGCTCATCCAAGCAAGGTGGGTTTATGCTGGGAGGGAAGATCATCCAGATGGCTTTGGCAATAAGTGTCACTTATCAGCCAAAAATCAAAGCCTGAAGTGACTTATACTAATGAACTACCTGTTAAGTGCTCTCCATCTCAGATCGAGATAAGTTTCTGACATACATCATTGAAGATTAGTACTTAAGTAGCTGAGAGCTATTGATGTGTTTTGATCATATAGTGGAAGAACATGTTCTTGGGTTAACCTTCAACAAGTCAAACCCCCTGCCCCCAACACACAAAAACACATACAGAGACAAACTCTCCTATTTGCACTTGGAAATTTGTGGTGCTCAGGGTTTTCTGCGGCTAGCAAAATGGGGCTTTGCAGCACCCAGTTTCCCCGGTAATAGAATCATCATAAAAAAATATGTTGATGTTTTCCACATGGCCTTCTTAGCCTTTCTGATCTTTGTATCAAATTTCTCTACTTGAACAGACACGGTGACCCTAACCCCAAACCTAACCTTAAATAGCCATAATGTCAGTTGCTTATTACTTGACAGACTGCATTGTAAAGAAACCCTGACTAACACTTAATGATTGCCAAATGTGCTCCCCAACTCATGTGAAACTTTCACTACTAAGCGACAGAGCTGTGCGGACAGCGCCTTTTTTTGGTGCTGTGGAAGATAGGAAGTGATCGGGGGTGTTGGGGGCGACCGTGTGGCTTGCAGGTGGCCTGTCCTAATTCAGTATCACCTCCAAACTTCCCATGCCACTTCTCCAACTGTGGCATGTGTTACCCAATGGGTCTTTTTGATAGTGAGTGGTGTGTACAGGCGGAGGAAAATGAGGGCTAGTCGCCCAGGCAGTCAGAAGGGCGGGCGAAAGGCTGAGCGATGTATGTTCCATTGTGCACAGTGGCATTGACGGACGTCTACAAGCTCCCCTCTGATGGTGGAAGTGGCTCCAGTCACATCAATCACTCCCGCCGTGGAGTGCCCCACTTTCAGTCAAGCTCAGCAGCTCTTACTATTTGTTTTTTGCTCCCTCTAACTGCAGGCAAATTAGATCTAGTGTCTATTTAAATTGATTTTTTTTTTTAAATCTACTCATTTAATGGCTGTTTTTAGGTAGTTTTCTCTCATCACATGCATTTAGACTTGTATTTTATACCCCGCAAATCATCTTTCATCAAAGTACCTTTAACCAAATTGCCATGACCTGCTTGTGTAATTTTGTGCCTCTGTTTAATACATGTCTATGTGCATACACATGCTTTTACCCTTTTGTTTCAAGCACAATAACATCTAAAAGCACACCGGCTTGCTGCGGTCCTAGCTGGATGTCACTCCAGGTTAACGTTTGTGCAGTTGGGGCCCCTGCTCCTGGAAATGGGAATGGTTAACTGAAGCATGTTAATAGGAAAAGGCTTGTCTCTTCCATACTAACACTTGGATGACTCTGCAGGGTGAGGGGGGAAGGGGGAGCACCCAGGCGGATTGGGAGCGCACCCCTTTCCCTTTACCTCCCCCCTTCCTCAGAGGCACGGCTGAGTTAGGATTTGCTTGCATTGTCAAGTAACGCATTGACCCATCACTTTGATGCATATTGATTGTGACAGCCGCTCTCTCTCTCTCCTTCTCCTCTCTCTCTCTCCCGCAGGCCACAGAGGCGCAGATCCAGAGCTTTGGACAGACGCCATCTCAGTTGCTTATTGAGCCACATCCTCCACGCAGCTCCGCCATGCACCTGGTGAGAACAGCGAGCATGCTGGGAAAATTCCCTGCACCTCTGGTGGTGGTGGTGTGCATGAGGAAGGATGTGTGGACCTGTCCAAGCCCGGATGGTGTGCGTTAGCGTGAATGTGTTTGTAGGTACAGTAGACAGAAGATTGACAAGGAAGTCCTCGACTTCTCACTTCCAAAAGTTTTCTTGAATCTGATCTTTTATAACAGAAGATACATTTTTCAGAAGTCCTACATCATGTAGGTCACAGACCCTCAGTATAGCAAACAATTTTTTAGTACCAGTGGTCTGCACTGTTCTGTAGCTGGTACTGCCTACTAGCAGTGTGGTTAAAATAGAATAGTGCTCTCTACTGGCCTAGTAGCGCCTTTCTTTATATTGGACAGGGAAGAGGTGCTTCCAATCCATGTAACAACCAGCCTTGTCCTCATTATCCTCACATGGCTCTCTGTTTCTCTCTCCCTACAAGAAACTTCAGACCTTTTAGGTCCGTTTTCTACTTTAGCAAATGTTGAGAATATTTTCATCACTTCTCTCCGCTTCTTTAAATGGCTTCCTGTATCAAGGATGAGACCTAAAACTGTTTCGGGTCTTACAGTATTGCTAGTATCACTATGTCTGCCATTGTCAGCATAGTGAAGGCTGAGTTTAAATTTCAGAAGGAAAAGGTAGGAAAAGCACATTGCAAATATTTTTAAAAAGCCAGTTGCTTTTAGTGCTTTCCTTATGGGCCATTTTCTGATATATGTATATGTATGCACCATCTCATATGTGCAGTCAATACCATCCCAGTTTCCCATGTCTACCTGTGTCTTAGTCCCTGCTTCCCATAGGGGAGTGCATGAAACTCTCCTTTGTGTCTAAACCTAGTTTTTCCTCCAACCTCCATACTAATTGCCTCTTGCATTCTTTTTTCTTTCATCTTTTCATATCTCTTCTTTTTCATTTTTTCCATCACCTCCCGTCCTGCTCCTCTTCCTCCTCCTCCTCCTCTCCCAACATTGTACTACTCCATCCTTTTCCACACTTTGTCTTTTCTCTCTTCTACTCAATAGTGTTTCCTTCCACAGAGTCCCCTAATGTTCAAGGACCAGATGCAGCAGGATGTCATTATGGTGTTGAAGTTTCCCTCCAATTCACCCGTAACCCACGTGGCTGCCAACACCCTGCCCCATCTTACAATACCTGCTGTGGTCACTGTCACCTGCAGCCGCCTATTTGCAGTCAACCGATGGCACAACACCGTCGGTGAGTGGAGCTCAGCTCACATGCAGAAAAGTGTGCCACACCACATGCCATACCTACCACAGCAGTGGCCCTGTAAAATCACTTCATCACCATCGCACACACACACACACACACCAAAAAAAACTACCAACTGCTCATAATAGAGCTGCAGCCAGCTGGCTATGGGAGAGGCTAGCACCTCCCAGGTAAGCTGACCGTGAGTGTTTCCACATGTTACTTCTCAGACATGTGTGAACAACATTACCCACGGAGCCCCACCCTGAGAATCAGCCTCACCTCAGGGTCAGAGGGCCAAAGCAATGGTTACTAGAAAATTAGGCCACAACTGCACCACATTCTCCTCACACATCCCCATCTGTCACTGTAGAAACACACAGAGCTCCGGACCAAAGAGCCTGCTCTATGTGGCGGCTCTGGCTGCACCCACACTAATGAACACAGCTGCAGCACCCTTGCCATCCTGTTGGAGAGGAGGGAAATGTGGTTTGGCTTTTCAGAATAATTATGATAACAAGACCTCCATATTTTCAGGCATGTAGCTGCTTCAAAACTGGCTCCAGATATGTTCACATGGATGAAATATCTCCATTCAATTTGACACTCTGGGGGGGGAAAAAAAGCAGAGTAAGACAGATGGACCTCCAATGCTTCCATCTCCTGGAAGATATTATGAATTAACTTGGCTCTAAAAGTGGAACAGGTGTGCGCGTGTGTGCAGATATGTCCATTGGTCAGAAATAGGCTCACATATCTGTCTGGATTCAGGTCTCCGAGGAGCACCCGGCTACTCCCTGGAACAGGCACATCACTTACCCATAGAGATGGATTCTCTGGTTGGTGAGTGAGCTTGAATGGAAAAATACAGCATTAAATAAAAATATCGAATGGATTTTTAGATCTGTTTAAAATTGCACAGTCCTTAATTTATAGCTCGAAAATTGCTTGGGACATGTGTTTTTTCTTTCTTTCTTTCTTTTTTCCCCCACAGCCAACAATACTGGAAGCAACAAGCGTCAGATCACAGACCTAGTGGACCAAAGCATCCAAATCACCACACACTGTTTTGTCGTGACAGCTGACAACCGCTACATCCTGGTGTGTGGCTTCTGGGACAAGAGCTTCCGTGTGTACTCCTCTGAGACAGGTAGGTTAGAGTGTAAACTCTATTTCCTACAGAGGTGTGCACTGATGTGTGGAGGACAGTGCTATGACGGTAATGATACAGTATTGTTGCTCCTCTCTCCTGACAAGCCTTGTAGAAAATGGGTGAAAATAATAAATAATAATGCACTCAAATAAGAAAAAAAGTTATTTTTAAAAAATGTTCTTCTTATTCTTATGTTTCAGTTGACTTAGATAACATTGGGTTGTGTTGGTATGTGTTTATATAGAAAAAGGATTAGCATTGCACCTTACAATGCAAGCACAGACTGTATATAAAAGATAGGTCTGAAAAGTGAAGCCAGAGCAGAATTGCATTAAACTTGATTTCGTTCCTTTGGTTGTGAAAATAACTATTAAAGGCTCTGCAAAAGTTCTCCCTCTTCTCTCTTATTAAACACTTTCCTATTAAATTAGGGCCCAGTCACTAATTTAATTTATTACTACATGTTTATCATATTGTAACTTGTTATCCTATTTTGAGTAAAATCATGGTATGTACTGGAGAGTAGCTACCTTGTGACTGACAAGTTGCTACTGTATAAGCATGGCATTTGTCTCAGATCCATCATTCGCCTCCCAAATCCAGTTTAAAAATGAAAAACAAGATCGCGATGTCTGAAATGCCTGAAGCTATGGTTTCAAAATCGTGAGTCAAACAAAACAAACAAATCAGTGGTGTCATGGTGGCCACTTCCATATTTTATATATGTTATATAATTACAGGAGTTTGACCCACTCTCTTTCTCTTTAGAAACACTGGGTAGCTTAAAATAATCCATTTAAAAATGCAAAGGACATTATCTTTTAAACGGGGTCATAAGTATACGATTTATTTTAAAAACCTGGTTAACCACTGGATTCACTTTTACAAGTATTTATTTATAATTAATATATGAACTCTCTTTACTAAAGTGACAGCATTCGCAGTACCAGTTGTAGCAGTCTTTACATTTCTGGACTTTGTCAACACCGAATTCATGTACAGCGTGTATCCACTTTAGGCAAGCTGACCCAGATAGTTTTTGGCCACTGGGACGTGGTGACATGTCTGGCCCGATCAGAGTCCTACATTGGTGGAGACTGTTACATCGTCTCTGGGTCCCGTGATGCTACGTTGCTACTATGGTACTGGAGTGGGCGGCACCATATTATCGGCGACAACCCCAATAACAGTGAGTAACCGTATCCAAGTGCCACGCGCTTGCATGCATAACAAAAGAGTAGTAGAACTGCCCTCTGGACATGTTTATAGTTTATTATGTCATTTCTTGGTTGTGAAATGAAAGTCTGTAAAGGTACACAAGTCTAGTATTTTTGTTTGTTTGTTGTTTTTTTTAAATCTTAATAAACTGGTGAAAAATATTTCTATTCTATAATTAGATTCTACAAATCAAATCCAGAGGAGTGACGGGGGACGATCATTTATCTGCACTGAAGCTGTGATACATTAGTGTGATTCATTACATTGAGATGTGCTGCTTTCAAGTAGAGGACTCCAGATGTCTTGGCATTCATAATAGTAGACCCCAGTGTGTGATTTTTGCTGCTCAGTTCATTTAGTTTCTCATTCGCACTGATTGTCTTGTGTTTCAGACAATTAATCACAAAAGGAACTGTTACAGTACCATGTAGCAAGCAGAACCATATATGGTGTGGAATGGGGAAAAACTGAAAATAAGGGGGGGAAAAACAGTTTTTATTTTATTTTTGGATAACAATGCCGTGTGTGTGCGCTAAAAGATCCCGTGTTTCCAGTCGTCTCAGATTCTAGGAGCTCTGAATTAGTCGTGAGTGTCCTTTAATTAACTTCACTGAAGCTCCGACAGTTAATTAAGAATTTCAGCTTGGATGCCTCCAATTAGCAAGGGGCAATAGCACTTGTGTTACTGCAGCAGGAAAACAGTATTCCCCTGATATTCACACTACTTGTGCTTACAATGCACCTTTAATGGACAGAAGATAAAAAGAAGCATGTAGCTGAAGAACAGGGAGCGGAAAACAATTTAGATGCAGCTGAGAACTTTTAAACTTTATTCTTATGTAAATCTTTGAGCCACTAATGATCATATTCAAATACAGATGAAAGGCATTAGTCTTGACATATACTACTACTAACTACTACCATCTTTTCATACCTTTACAATTAAAGGCCCCAAATTAATGCCATAAAGCAAAACAGCAGTCCTCTGTATCCTTATTGACTGTCTCAATGAGCGATCTTTTCCAAGAATGTCATTCTAGTGATTTCATGCCTATTATATTTTCTGTAATGCTAGTAAAAGGTTTTGTGAATATGTAGCAGCAGCTTGCCGGATCATTACTCTATCATCTCGCAGATGTGGCGTTCGCGAGGAAATTGATTTCACCCATGCCCCAAAAGCCTGCATGCAACTTATATGTCTAATAATTAAAATAACTTCCAGCTCAATCATGGCCTTGCTCCTCAGACTCAGCCCATCACGCTGGTTGTGAGGAGATATTTGCACCAAGTAATTGTTGTGGCTGAATCTAGCTTGTCCCAAGGGTTCAGGCAGGGTGGGGGGGTTAGTTGGTACAGGGTGATTGAATCTTTTGTCGGGTAGGTGAGCTCCTTTTTCCCCCGGAGGCTTTTTCTGACATTTGTCCTATTCAGCCCCCCTCAGCAGCAGGTACTGGGACTGACAGCACTGCTCAGGTCCCGGTCTCTAAGGGACCGTGTTGCATCGATCACAGTCCGGCTCACTGACTGGACTGCTGCTGCAGCTATAGAAGCAATATGCCGAGGTGATGGTGGTGAGGTCTAAAGTCTGTCCACATCATCTATCAGGATGTTGCTGTCATCCAGTGAATAGGGAAAGTTTGACTGAATTGGCTGAACTTTTAGTTACATGTGGACACCAACAGCCTCATACTTATTCAGTGTTAGTTTGACATAAGTTTGGCATGAGTAGCTGGGGAAAAGGTGATGATTACAGTAAGGGCCCACACAGTTAACAGAAGCGATCATAAACATGTGTAAATATAAATTTTATATAAAAAAATATCCTTTAAACAAAAGAAATACAGAATATTAAGCTTTGTTTTTTAAAGCAACTAGAGATTCTCAGTTGTGTTCATTATTGTCATTTACTTTAAGTAGAATTTAATGATTAATTAAACAGATTTAACAATCTATGCATGATATAATTTAATTAAAAGTTCATTCCCTTCTTCAGCACTATTTAGGGAAAGGTCTAGTGTTTTTTTTTGGTGATCAGAGCAATTCAGAAAGACTCCCGCTTTCATCGTTCTGACAGTATTCGAGGTCGGCTCCAGGTGCCACGAAACACCCCTCACTAACCTCTCCCCCGGCCATCATCAATCATGTGACACGCAGGATCAAATCAAGTGCCTCCCCTGCCATCCCTGGGCATCCCTTCATTTACATAACAATTCACATGGACCTCCCTGCTAGCAGATGTATGTCACAATCACAGCGATTGAGTTTATATGATTTCATTGTCTTATAAATGTTCTCGGCAGCAGCGCAAAAATACTATGTACTAGCCGGTAAATTACCTGCATTTTTGCAGTCACACATCAGATTTAAAAACAATTAGCCAAGTCATTTGTTTTGTGACATTGTGTGCCTTTTGTCCTTTAGGTGACTACCCAGCACCCCGAGCAGTTCTCACGGGTCACGACCAGGAGGTTGTGTGTGTATCAGTCTGTGCAGAGCTGGGCCTCGTCATCAGTGGAGCTAAAGGTCAGTGCGCTTCTTTGTTCTTCCATGTCACATTGACTGGACAAAAAAAGGTGACATCAGGTACACCAATAAGCTGGAACAACGGTGCTCGTGCATTAGATGACCAGTTGATTAGTGACCACCTCCAAACCAATGTTTATCCAGATGACAGATATGCAGTTGCTTCACAGAAATGGACTATTTTTATAGATTCTTTACATAAGCGCAGGTTGATCACATGTGCGTTCTGGTTTGGTAGAGGGTCCGTGTCTGGTCCATACCATCACAGGGGACCTTTTGCGGGCTTTGGAGGGACCAGAACACTATCTGTGCCCACGGCTCATCTCGGTTTCCAGCGAGGGCCACTGTATCATCTACTATGAGAGGGGACGCTTCTGCAACTTCAGCATTAATGGAAAACTGCTGGCACAAATGGAAGTCAATGATTCCACCAGGGTATGCCGACTTTATAAAAAAAGTTCCATCCGTATACTCCAGGAAATATGCATTTTTGTTCATCTGCAGTTTAAAATGTTTGGAGATATTTAAATCTCAAGTACATAAGATTTTATTCAGTCATTTTTTATGCATACTGAGCACATTAACCTTTGATTAGATGATAGTAATGTTGTACAGTATGTTGCTTCATGTCATGTATTTTTAGTATGCTATATATTTCTCATTCTGGAGCAAGAAATGTGAGTAAATGTTGGGTTGGAAGTGTCACGTGTAACTGGCCTCTATCCCTCCTGTAGGCAATTCTCCTGAGCAGCGATGGCCACAACCTGGTGACAGGTGGAGACAACGGCGTGGTGGAGGTGTGGCAGGCTTGTGACTTCAAACAGCTCTACATCTATCCAGGCTGTGATGCAGGCATCCGAGCCATGGACCTATCACACGATCAAAGGTCAGGGCAAGCAGTTGTATGCTGGTGATGGTATATTAGGCCCATGAGAGTGAGAGCTTAACGCGGTAAACCAAAGGTATATTTATAATCATTTAATGGGGCAGTTGTGGCACAGGAGGTAAAGCAGGTAGCTTATTGGAAGGTCGGTGGTTTAATTCTTTGCTCCAGCCGGTCCCTGTGTCAAAGTGTCTTTGAGAAGGATAAACTGTATATTTCCAACAGTTCATCCACATGTGTGAGTTTGTGTGTGGTTGTAAAAAGTGATGAATGAATGTGTTTATGAAGGGGTGAATAGGGGTGCAGTCTAAAAACAATTTGTCCGTCTCGAGGACTTTAAAAGTGCCATCTAAACAGCTGATTTGTTGTAGTTTCTTTCCTGTAATGAATCTACCCAACTGTTTATGTATAAAATGAGCTGCAAGACATGCCAAATGTTTGCACATTTTAGTGTGTAAGAAGTATAAAAAAGCAAGTTTGTGTTGTGACTGTGTTTGCCATTCTTGAGTTGATTAAAAATATTGTGGAGGCTTGTGTATATCTAAATGATCACATATCATGGGATATCATACTAGGTATAGATTCAGGAAACAAGCCTTGTGTTGCCTGTTGTTTATGTTAATATAGTTTAGTTTGGGAATAGTCACCATCCGCTTCCTTTAAATAGAAGTTACAGTTGCCATAGAGACAAAAATTACAGGGGTGCAAATGCACATATTTCGTACACTGGCCAGCACACATACAGTACATGCTGCAGAAATCTAAAGGCAGGTCAGCCCCTTGTTTGTCCTGAAAGTTATTTCTCCACAAGATTTGACAGGAGTCATATAATGGGTGTCTGGACTCACAGACGGCAGTGTCCGCTTTGGGGCTAAAAGCCTGACGTCATCATGTGACCCTGGCAGTCAAGAGAGGTTAGAGAGCCTGAACATTCAAGCTTCACTTCACAGCCACAGGCCAAATATCCCTCAGCATTTACAGGCCTATCCAAAAACAGAGACCTCGGGCCAAATGCATAAAACTTGATTACAAGTGTGTGTACTCAACAAGGCATAAATGTGCAACATTTTCATCAGATTTATTAAGCTGTTTTTTATAAATCTCAATCATAGCAAAATTGAATGCATGTGCATGAGCCTGATTTCCATTCCAATCTTTGGCCATGAATGGATGTGGACACACCCTGAATTAATTTTTTGTGTTTAAAAACAAACAAACCACATGCGATTAGATATAGCAATGAAAAGAACAAAGAAGCATCAGAATTTCACAAAATGTTCAATTTAAACACTCACTAGAAAAGCTAAGAAAAGGAAAAGCGTTTTATTTTGTGATCTCAGCACTAAAACTACTGAATGAAACAGTCGGACGAGAAATCGGAAGCAAAAACAGAGATTTGTTTTCACATCAAAAGTAGATCTGCCACAATTATTTACAGCACTTAGAATTGTGGATTATAATTTAGTAAAGGAATTTAATTTGAATTCCATTTCTAATACAGTTTGTAAACGTTACATTGAACATATAAACAGGAACAATATGTTCATGTCTCACTTTTCATTTCACAAAATCAGGCTCAATTTGCTTTAAAAACACACATGCACATATGCCCTTCAACTTTGTGAGCACATATGATTTTTGTTCGTACACACTTATATATCCAGACATTAGTTCTTAAAGCTGCACCATCAAAGGTGCTTAAATAACCCTTTAAGACAAGCAGTGGCTAGTTGGAGGATACTGAATTTTGTTTTTTTTTAATTTTTCACATTAAACAAGTATTAAACCACCACTTAAATCAGTTAAATATTTGAAGAACCCCTTGATTCAGCTGCAGTGTCTTTTCTCAATAAGTTGACATTAGGTAATCTAACTGAGCTGGGCTCCTTGACTCCCTTTACAGAAGGACATTCTGCTAAAGCTCTGTTCATTGTGCTGGAGCATTTTAGCCCTCGGGGTGTAGCAGTATAAGACGACCCTGTGAAATCAGCTGCTTTTCCTACATACCAGCCAGATGTGGACACCGGGGGCACAGGGCACTTACAGAAAGACAGTGGGACTCAGTGGTCCACTTGAGTTGTCAGAGGAACCCAGTAATTTACTGTCACAGCCCTCATGACCTCCTGCACCGGTTTCCTTCACTCACTGTGGGGATTTTAACAAATCATTCAGATGCATGGAAGTCAGCTTAAACAGTGAACATATTTAAATGGATGTTGGTTTCTCACTCTCATTCACACACCTTTGGAATAGCATTAAGTTATAGAAAGAATATTTACATTTTCCAATAGTTTTCTAACATTGGAATATCATATATGGTATTTATTCCTTGTTTTGTTGCCTTTTAGGACTTTGATCACCGGCATGGCCTCTGGCAGCATTGTGGCATTTAACATAGATTTCAACCGCTGGCACTACGAGCATCAAAACAGGTACTGACGTGAGGTGGACACGTGCAGCAGGAGGCTAGTGTTGAGAATTAAGAGGGAAACCTATCAACCAGTGACCGAGTTGTGCTGCAGAGAATCCAAGATGCTGGGGGCATCAGCACGATGAAGGACTGTGTGTTCTTGCATATGTTCATCTGGCCTCTGAGGCGAACACATGTCTGCTGCTAAACAATCTGGAGCCAGTTTGTTGGTTTTCACCTGAGCACCAGCTGAAGTATTTACCCAAATGAGTCAAGCAGGTCTGCTGTTCTGGATAAGAGGAGACTGAAATCAACTCTAATTAACGAAATTACACAGTTAAGTTATTAAAACATACTTAATGTTCCTGTTTCAACTGTGAAAACGCGAAACAAAATGAGGAACATTTATACAACATTTGTATGGCAGATACTTGGAACATTTTTCTAAGAAAAAAAAAAAAGCTCAACCTGTAAAAAAAGGACAGTCTAAAGTGTTTCTTCCTTATAAAGACTTACAAAGATCTAAATGCTGTTAGACTACCCACCATGTTCTATCAAGCCATGTATAAATGTTGCAAATATTTTCATTGCTCTTCAGATATTAGTTGGTTAGTTCCATGTATACGACCCTTTTTTGCTTATCGTTAACAGTGGTTAAGTGTATGTGTATGTGAAAAGACAATGTTTACTGTTAATTTGTTGTGTTTGAATGTCTATATGGAAATTCAGTGTGAGTCTTTTGTGAAAACCGTTTATGACCATGTCATAAGTATGGATATTTCCATATTTATTTTAAATCGGAGACTATATTGTTTATTAATGGAAAATATTAAAAGATTGTATACCGATTCAAGTTTGTCATGTGGAACATACATTTATTTTTAGACATTGTTTCTTCCAAAAAAACATCATCGAAAGATTAAATTATCAAATTTGTTGGATTGTCTAATGATTGTCAACGTATTTATGGTAAAGCTGAAAGTGCCATTTTTAAAGACATTCTACAATTTCTGGCACTGCAAACATTTATACTGTTCTTTGTGTATATCACTTTTTTTTTAAAAAGTTTTTCTTCTTTTGCAATAAATTTTCTCTCCTCCATAACTCCATGCTCTGAAAGCAATATTATGACATGTTTGACAAATAGGTCAATGAGAGGTATTCAGCTGTGTAACAAAATGATATATTAATGAAGAGGACAGTAGTATAAATATGAGTATGGTCTATTTTTGGTGATATGAAAGCTATTGAGTCTGGATTTAACTGAAGCAAGGAGAAGTTGATTTCCATGAGCTGTCAATTTAAATGAACAAAAATATGCAAACTGATGGAGTTAGCGTTTTTTTTTTTTATTATTTAAAAAACAGGTGCTACAAGACATAAACCTACCCAAAGCTGAATATTTTGCATGTTTTAAAATCCTGAAGGCTCTGGTTTTTCTTTCTTGTGAAAATCTTGCCATTATTGTGAATAAAAATGTCATATCATTAACAATATATCCGAATGAAGCAGTTCATTTTTATTTCAATCAGTACACAGTAAAATGATTCTGCAGATGTTCCAGGAGGACGTGTCTGGAGCTGAAGCAATTAGGGCAAAACTGGCAACTGTATGCTGAATTTCTTTTTTTTTAATGTTGCTTTTAATAAAATTAATTGCATACACAGCTCAAGAGTAATTCTTGAGATTTTACTCATGTATGCGATTAATCCTCAATAAGGTGTTTATAACAGTAGTGCAGTAAATGTTATAAGTAGCTGGAGGTGGAATTTATGTGGTGTTTGGTCATACTGCCATCTGGTGTTTCAAAAAGTCACTGACTCACAAATTAAATCCATTTTATTCTCAGGTTTGGTTTCTGTGCAGAGTACATTGTTGGAAGTTTGCTTTTTAACCACGGCAATATTTTTTCCCTCTTCTTTTGTTTTTGTTCTCATTCAGATTGTTGTACAGCATCCTTACATTTATGGAATATGGGTAAACACAACACAACTGTTTTATTCTCCAGATTCAGCACATTCCCCAAAACTCACAATTTGCTTTTCTTGTGCTTTTTGGGTTTGATCCCTTCAATCGAAAAACATAAAAGCCCTTTTTACAACAAAGTCAGTCTTGTGAAGTTACACTGCTGTTAAACTAAGTATATACAAATCTTAGCTGTGTATGACTACAGTCTGCCTTTACCAAAGTTCATTCATCTAGACAACACGTATAATGATAAAAGGAATGGTTTTATATCTGTCAGGCATATGTTAAACAGTAGAAGACCAGAACAACTGATTTGGGATGCATATCAGCACACATGCAGATTACAGTTTATGAAAAAGGAAAGAGGACAGTCATAATAATGAATATTTTGTCCCCTGTGAACCGATGCATGGAGTAATTGGACATAAAGCACAGAAAGTCTAGTGACCTAAAATTGAAAGAAACATTCAACAAATTTAATGATCTACTGAAGAGAAATATTAAAATTATGGATTTTACTGGAAGCACTGTTGTATTTACTATTATTTAACTTGGTTCTTATTTCAGTGTGTGAAAATCAACCATGTTGCACCAGTTACCCTCGTGTGATAGGGAAGTGTTTCACATTCCAATAATCCCAGCAGCACATTCTCAAATATGCAAGCATTACAAAGGACACACAGCATTTGATAGGTATACTGCCCAAGAGCGCAGTATACCTAATTGCACTTAAATCTATATGTGTCAAGGCAAGGCCTTAAAATATGCACCTATTACCAACTACAGCATTGACATTCATATGCACCACAAGTGAATTACAATCACTCTCACAGATGTGTAACAGAACCATTTCAGTAATCATCCTCGAGCACACAGGTAAGCTAAACCATCAGTTAAATGTCAGTGGCCCATCTTCTCTTTGAGAAACTACTATGTGGCAAGTCAAGAATTGTCCTCATTCTGTTAGGTCCAGGAAATACTTATGTGGCAGCATGTCTGAAGTCCTTTCAAATAATGTGTCAATGGTTTATGCACCACAACTTTAAGTGCTACAGCACATTTACTGTTTGCCTTACAGTACAACAGAAGGTTGGCCGATACTGTTAATATTAACAAGCTGAAATCAGATATCTACCGATCATGTACTGAATGTAATTTAATATTTAGAGGCTAAGGTGTCTGTTTCAAAAAGCCTTACTTCCTGTAGGATACAATATTAACCAGCAGAGGGCTCCAAAGTACTACAATGAACCAGTTCTTGCTGCTTGATAGGGCTTTTTGGAAGGGAAGGGGAAACAACATGCATCTTGTGATTTTCTGTAATTTATATAATTAATATAATTATCACGGAAGCCTACACAAAAAATTTTTTTTTAAAAATAAAAATAATCAGCATTCAATGTTAGTGGATGTCTATTCGTCTTCCTTTGTTGGAAAAATTCTTCAGTGAGTTGTTTAGGCTCAAAAATGCAGATTTGCAAAGTTTACATTTAGGGGAAATAGAAAAATACTGAAACCTGACTACTGATGTTTGTTTTCATAGCTCTGGAGCCCAAGAGCCAGCTAAAGTCTGTGCAGAGGGGAACCCAACCTCTGGAAGTTAGCCAATTAGGACAGAGTGAGCTCATTGGGAGGACGGCCTTGAAGAGACATTAGCAAATACAGCCTGTTACAAATAGAGGTTTTACTGGGTGAACTGAGAGGCTGCATTATTAGAATATTTTGAATTTTAAATGATACAAAGATGTGCCATTTGAACTTGGGCATAAAAATATAAACCTGTAATAAGCAATAAGCTTATAAGGGGTGTTTGATCCAGACTAGACTTATCTCTTAAATGCATTCAAGAATTGAAAAAAAGGTAACATGACTTTGGAGGGAGGGGGAGGGAGGGGGAGGGGGGGGGGGGGGGGGGGGGATAAAACAGGTAAGGGTAATTATTCAGTCTATGAAAGCTCAAGTCAACAGACTACACCCATCAAACCCTCTGCCTCTTTTTCCACAGAGGAGTGGATGGCACTGTCACTCCAGGAAGGCTTTTAGAATGGAGAAGTGGGTGAACGGACAGTGTCAGCCGAACTTGGAGAATAGTCTTCGGACTCTGAGGTGACCTCAGCAGGGGAAAGGCCACGGTTTGCGCCGTGGGAGGGGCTGGCACGGATACCATGAGGGAGGTGGGCCTTTACATCCTGGTGGCGTCTTCGTCGGAAAATTTGCTTCTCTTTATCAAGTGGCGTGGTCTGAGAGAGGGTGACACAGCAGCAATTGTTAGCGTATCTAGAGAGCCAGATCAATGAGGATTGGCATCCACTCACTGAGGCATGAGGTACATTTTAGATGAGCCAGTGTCATCATGCACTTCTATGTGAAAAGCTGCATTTGCCTTGCAAGTTTTCTCTATGTGAAAAAAAATATGACTTCATCTTCTCTAAGGCAAGAAGAGGCAATAAAATCCACCACTTTTTTATGTTGTTGCCAACACTTCTAGAAAGGAAAAAAATGTTTTCATCTTGGAAAATAAAAATGAAGTAGCACAGTTTATAACAAACTCTCAAACAACCTTTTTAAATGCAAAATGAGTAGATGGCGAGGAAAACTGTGCAGCTACCTGCCACAGCCCAAATGAGATGATGTAAGGTGATAAAGTGAAGGATATGATGAGGCATGAAAAGGGATCCACTGATGGGCAATATGTCAAACCCTAGGGAGATGGGAAATGGAGACTGCCAGCACTTTGCCATGAAAGCACTCACTTTATTTAAGCACTATGCTTTGTCATACCTTATCCAGTACAAAGGATGCTGGTAGCGGTCCAAAGACCCTGACTTCTTGATGGTTAAGTCCTGGTCCAGCTGAGCAGAGAGAGATGAGCGCAACTCAGAGGATCACTATGAACTCAAAGCATCACTTACCGGATTAGGAACACATCTCTACACTCCTGTTATTATTGATAAGATACTCGCAGATAGATGTCATGTCACTGTCAACTGACAAGTGGTTTCAAAATAAGTAAACAAATAAAAGACTATATACGGGAAATGTAGAGCAATGCAGATCCTCCTTAATAACAGTGCTCACTTTGAAAATAAGTTATTTATCTTTCAAATCCAGCTTGTATTTGTAACTATTTCAAATTAAAATATTATCTCCTAAAACCTCATAATGGTCAACTATGTTATTTCTAAGCTTTTCTAACAAAAGTGCTGACAGTCCAGCTAAAAGTGGGATGAGAGGGCAGAGCAAACAAAGGAAAATCTAGCAGTAAGATGCAGATGGATGAAGTGATGACTGACAGAAAAAAGCAGGGAGTTTGCAGATTTAAAAACACCAAAGAACAATTGTTTACCTGTTTTACAAAAGCAGCAATTTTAGTTCCAACTTAAAATGACATCCAAGGCATAAAAATAAAAAGCTTCTGCATGTGTGTTGTATGAGGCACATTATGGCTCAAAGCTGAAAAGTCCTTCATTGCCAAAGCATGCTAATAAGCAGAAAGCCCAAATGTAATCTACCATTGCACACCGACATGCAGTGTCAGTGTGGAGAGTGCAGAGCAGTGCTTACTGTGATCACGGACACTCCAGCTGTAGTGCTGTTGACCTTGACTCTGGTGTTAAAGTGCTTCCTGATCTTCCCAGCCACTGGCAGCTGGTGTTCTTTCTTTGACACACCATCATCCTGATAAATATAAAGAGCCATACTTCAGCAACTCTACTTTTCTCAACGTCGCTGGTATCGATGCAGATTCGGGCGAAAGGACTGACTTCACACTTACATTGACCCACGGGTGATCAAGGACTTGTACAGCTGTATATCTCTTATCCACTGCTACCTGCAGCATCCCAGTGATCAGAGCCTAAACAGAGATTTGTTAGCCACAAGAATTCATAATAACATACTGAGGGTGTCTGGGGTGTTTCATATGGCTCGTGATCACAGCAGGACCACTTTCAGACACAAACCTTGGCTGAGTCTGACACATTGTCCCAGTGTGGTGCAGGAAATTCAAGCTGGCCCCTCAAAATCTGTTCAAAAAGCGCCTCCTGATCTTCACCACTCCTGTATACAGTTAAATTATAAAGCTAAGTTGGTCTATAGGTACTATTAGTCTACCTGCGACACCTTAAAAATGTATGGAAATAAAGTGTAACGCTTAAAGTAAACCTCCAAATACAGGCGCACATACCCATGGAAGGGAGGGAATCCACACAGCAGTATGTAAGTGATGACGCCTGCTGCCCAAATGTCAACCTTTAGTCCATATCTATAATATGAATATGAACACAACACATAAAGGACACTTGACACAGAAAAACAACACTCTTGCATCTTGATGCATGCTCAATCATCCAGGTAAGTAAATCTCCAAAAGTTGATTCTGTTCATCTGGACGTAGCATTTTCAGTGGGAGAAACGTTTCGTCACTCATCCAAGTGACTTCTTCAGTCTCAGCTGACTGCAGGATTCCCCAACCTTATAAACAGTACATTTGCATAATGACTGAAACTAGCACCACTGAAGGAACAATGGGGGAGGTCAGTTCCTTCATCAAAATTATGCAAATTCTCATGACCATTGATCAACAACCACTGATCAAAGACCACTGATCAATAACCATGAGTACCATTCACAGAGAGTTGGGGAATGGCTGCAATCACAGCATTGTAAGATGGCGAAAGATGTACCCTTAGGCCCCCTCCTCGATTCAGAGATGGTCTTTCCCTTTTCACGTAAATGGGTTCCTTGACTCCGCGCTCAAACCAGCGTTCCTCCCTGTCCAGGATGTGTACATCCTCATCATTGAAATCGAGGAGGGGGCCTAAGGGTACATCTTTCGCCATCTTACAGTGCTGTGATTGCAGCCATTCCCCAACACTCTGTGAATGTTACTCATTGAACGCTACGTCCAGATGAACAGAATCAACTTTTGGAGAACACTCTAGCATTTTTTTATGGTCTTGATAATGGTGCTGCAGATGACTGGACTGGATAATGTAATTACTGACTCACCCCATTTCAGCAACAATCTCTGGTGCTACATAGGTGGGTGTGCCACACACAGTATAAAGGGGCCCGTTGACAACAGTAGCCAAGCCAAAGTCTCCTAACTTCAGAGATTTACTCCCATCATTGTGCTCGTATACCTGGACAAGATACAGAAAAGGGACAGTGGGAAATACTGGATGAAAAGGTCACCAATAGTCAATCTGATGAGTAAAAATTTGATTTCATTATTGAACCAAATTTTTTTTTATTAGTGCAGTGATTTCAGAGAAAATGAATTACAAAAAAATCCAGTGACTGCAAACACGGATGGTCTGCACAGAAAACTGACTTTTGATTGGATCATGAAAGGAATCTTATGCAGCAAGCAGTAATACTAAAAAAGTGAATGTGTAGTTTTAAGATCAACAATTATTTTTGGTCTAGAGAAGAAATTTGGGTATATTTGATCATCGTTAAATTACCAAAGAACTGTGTAATTTAATTTACTTATTTATCTATGCACCATTTATTATTGGTAGTTTTAAATCCAAGCTGTTATGTATATACATTTACAGATTGTGAGGAAAAAACAATGACATGGAAACGGGGCTAATAGGGAAATTGGATATTTTACAATGCAAAGTGATTCCCCACCCATACAGACGCTCTGTGCAGAGTCGTACTTACCAACAGATTTTCTGGTTTTATGTCCCTGTGGACAATATTGAGACTGTGCAGGTACTTGATAGCACTTGCCAGGTTGAACAGCATAGAACTGGCATCGCGCTCAGTGTATTTGTTAGAAGATGTAATGGCATCAAAGAGATCACCCCCCTGGAGAAAGAGCGTTTGAAATGTGAAAGAGGCCCAGTTGCTAAATTTATAACAGTCTGACGCAGATAAATGGTTAATAAAATTTTCCTTTTAACTGAAGTTAATCAATTCAACTATAAACCAGTCTATAACAGCAAAAAGAATGCATTACATATGATATGAAATGTTTTTGATAACTTATTTGAATTATATCTTGTGACATCGAAGGTTTCGATTTCTTCGTTAAATTTTTTTTTTTTTTTTTTTTTTTTTTAAATCAGTACCTTAACTAACTCCATTACAAGATAGAGCTCGTTTTGGGTGTCCATTTCCTCAATCAAAAGAACTATGTTGGGATGTTTCACACGCCGAAGGATTGATACTTCACTCTGTATCATGTGCTCCTGGGTGACAAAGAAAACAATCTGTACACTGTAGCCAGAATACTTTATACACAATATGTGGGATTTGTTTTGTAATTTTAGAGAAAAAAAAAAAAAAAGAGAAAACAATTTTTAAAAGAGAACTCTGTAAACTAGGATAATTTGATGCTGTGATTTAAGCAGAAAACAAAACAAAACAAAAAAAACCAAAACAACCAGAACCAAATATTTTTGATTCCAGCGACATAGCAACCCCTGCTCACCAATGAGTTAAAAAAAATGACTCAGCAGCAGCTGAACTTCAACTTTACGAACATTAGGAATTTGATGGTGTAAAAGCTGAACTGAGCAGGTGCAGAGCAGGCTCACCTTTCCCCTGCACTTATCTTTGCTGATGATCTTGAGCGCATACTCCCTTCCAGTGGATCTCTCCACACACTCTCGGACCACAGCAAAGTTTCCGTCCCCTAAAGTCCTCCCCACTTTGTACCTCTCTGCTATGGAGGCAGGGACTGAAGAGTACTCATCCATTGGCTCAGCTGTGAAAAAAATAAAATAAAATACACTCTATAATAGGTAAAGCATTATATAGTAGTTTAAATGTTGTTTGCAAACAGTTTCTTGTTTGTTTGTTTGTTTAAAGTTAGTTTATGTCTCGTGTCATTTCTGACCTTCGCTGCTCGGCCCATCTCCTTCATCCATTGAGCTGCATACTTTGGTAGACGCCAAGGAGAGTGAAGAACCACTGTGTTGAGATCCCTGAAAAAGAAGAGACAGCTATGGAGTGAGAATAAAAAGATAAACAGACGTACTTGTCTTACACAAATTTCAGAGGGGAGCAAAGCTTGTAAAAATGTGATTACAGCCAGATTACACAGAGCTTGTTTGTTCCACTCTGCTAGCCTTGAGCATGTAGATAGCAATGAACCAAGCATGGTGAAACCTTACACAAACCTTTTTACCAGCGCAAAGACTACCAAGTGATTCTGGACAGACAGAAAATGACATGCAAAAACTTCACGACAGTAACAATACCTACCTGAACCAGAATTATGAATAAGGGACACCGGTATCACTGATACCTGGATTTTAAATGAGAAATGAGAGACTGTGCACTCTCCTCATCCATGATCAGATATGTCATAATCAACGCAAAATGCTGCTGCTTCAGTACAGATTGTGTTTCATTCACAAGTTGCTGAAAAGTTGCTAGCCAGCAGCATTAATTACGTGAGCTTTTAATTTACTAGCGTGTTTGTTTAATCTCTTAATTGCTTCATTGTGACAAGGGTTCCCTGAGTTCATGTCAGAGTTTTCTCCACAGGATTTAAGCTCACTTAAGCATTTTGGATTTTTTCCCCATTTCCCACATAAATCTTTGTAATGATACAAATGCAGGCTTTAATGGGGCATGAAATTTATTTCCATTAACATAACTGCAACACAAAGTAATTAAGTTGTTAGGTTAATAGGTAGTAAGACTCACACATTTTCTTTGAACTACAAGGATGGTGATAAACTTCTACAAATCATTTCCATCAGTAAAGCTCAAGGCTTTTGTTCTGTTCCATGTCAGTGCAATACCTGTTGAAGCACTTAAAGTTCTGCCTAATTAAATGAAAAACTTCTTAAATTCTTCAACCTTGGCACAACACAAATCATTACTTCATTATTTCATTTTTGTTATTTTACCTGTCGTCTTCTGAGGCTAGCTGGACTGGTTGGAGAGGGGCTTGGAGACTTTCCAGAACGAGGTGTGGACAGCTGACTGCCTGCAGTGCCATTAGCTTTTAGGATAAGATAAAGATTAAATACTGTAGCATAAACCAAGTTCACAAGATGTGAAAGGACAGATCACATGCACACTCTTACCTGAACCGGCAGATGAGGGAGACTTGCTCCTGCGGGGCATTCCACCACTTCTTGGGGAAGAGAGACCGTGTACTGAGGGCAGCCGCCCATATGATGCAGACTTTGTCACCCTGCATTCTGCAAAGAAATAAAAACAAGAAAAATAAAAGGTTTACTTGTTTATTTATAAGGAACCCCATTATCTTCCACAACAGTGGTTACTAGTCTTCCTGGGGCCCAAACCATCAAATACAATCAAATGAAATATTACACAATAAAGTGGATGCAAAATATCTGCAATATCTGCAAGGTGTGGACTGTTGCAGCATCATTATGCCAGAGTAATAAATGATCAGCTTTATGTGTGGCATACTGACCTTTTGTCTTTCTTTCGGCTTCTCTGGCATTATTAAATGGTAAATGGACTGGTTCTTATATTGTGCTTTTCTTCTCTACCTGAGTACGCAAAGTGCTTTACACAATGTGTTGCATTCACCTATTCACACCCATTCACACAAGCACTTTTTCTATGCTTAAGTGCTTTCTATCTACCACTGACACTCTGATGGATGCATCAGTGAGCATCTTGGGGTTACAATCTGAGCTACAGCCATCCCTTATTATTACAACTGTTCTCTTTTTTTTCCTCTTTTCTTGGGCCTATCAGTATAAACCAAGTGACGACTTCAACTGGCTACCAACAAGCACGCACTGTAACTAATGTAGATCTCATTTATATCATTATCATACAATTTGAAACAAAGAAAAGTTTTATGACCAAATGAACAGATTCTTGGTCAGTGGCTGGATGAGTACAAGACACCATACACCACTTTGATTCGGGTGCATGAGGGGTGGAGGACGGGTGCTAATTTATCTGAAGAGCTGGTAAACCTTTTTGTGCTGAGGATAGGACGATACTCTCAAACCAGCTGCAAGTCTCTGGAAGATACTTTCTGTAAGCAGTGGTACAGAAAGGCATCCACAGCATGTGCCAAATCTTTATGCAGGACAAAGATTCACTACATCGGTCCAGTAAGCACAGGTTTTGGAGCAGTGTACAGCATACTACCATCCAGAAAATATATTTATTTCTTTTTTTTTCCCAAAAAAGCATTGCCTATTTTAGCAAGCCAATTCTTTGTGGTTTGTAGAGAAGAGTCCATGTTGCAGACTGTCCTGCTTGAAGTCTAGATATGTTACATGTTAAAATATTTTATGCATAATTAAATGAAAAATATCAGGCGGGAGACTTCAAACTGTGAAGCAGCTGAAGTTTTTATCTTGAACAGGAAAAATGTGAAATCCTCCTTCAGAGCTAGAGAAAGAGGTGATGCAATAGAGTGGTGGGCATGCTCATGATGCACATTTATTTAATTTCTTTCTTTCATTAAAAGCACATTTCACAAAAATATAGATTTTTTTTCTCATTTGAAAATCATGTAATCATCATCGTCATCATCATCATCAACTGTCAATATTATATTTAGTATTACTATTAAATATAGGGTTCACGTGTTTTTCGAATGACTACACAGCAACATAAGGTGAACAACATATAAAACACGGGAATTGGTAGAAGCCTCATAACTACACTTACCACTTTCATCCAAGTTGAAGTCGTCTTGATAGCGGAACTTTTCGGGGCCACAAGCAATGAATATATCATCTTCCCCAAAAAAGTCCTGAAGGGAGGTGACCTGAGAAAAATGATGTCTGTCAGCTGTAGTCCAATAAGTCTGAAATGTGTTCACTCTCAAGTGATACTATACATAATCTGGAAATAAGATGTGTTAACATCTTTAAATATTGTATACATACTATAACAGACAAAGCATTTTTTTCCAGCAGAGACATGCAAACCAAGTAAAAATGTGTATATTGCTATTTCTTCTGCTTGGTTTTTCAATCTGAGGCAAATGAGATTCAGTGTGTCAGTGTAAGATATCATAGCAACATGACACATCCATGCTAAGTGTAGGATCTAGTACTAAACATATTGAACAAAAATGTCATTAAAATTCAGGTTGCACAGTGATTGGCACTGCAGTCTCACAGCAAAAGGTATGTAGGTCTGAACCCTGGCAACATTCCTTCTGTCTGCAGTTTGCATGTATTTGTGTATTTGTGCAAAGGATATAGCAGTTTGTTCGTATACAGCAAATGGTGTATAATGGCTTTTAAACTTGAATAGGATTTATAACATGTGGCTAATCATGTTAAATAGAGTATATAAAATTTGTGCTAGTAAAGAAAGATCTACTGTACTTTATTGATTATGATGCTGGATTTAAGGATGCCAAGTTTGAATAAATGCTTATTGTGACCTAAGCACAAAGGAAAAAAATTAATGGTACAGCATGTGTAGCACATGAGTAATAGAATTTACCTCTTTCTACTCTTGTAACAGCCCAGCAGCACTTTAATGTCTTCAGGGTAACCATTAAGAAAAGAAAAGCTCCTTTTAAACCTGCTAGATTTTATTCAGTGGAGACCACAACAATGGTGTCTGTCTGTCATTAAATTGTCATCATCTCTGGTGGGAGATTAAGTTAATTGCCCTCTGTTATTGCAGATTATATTTTGTAAAATCATGTTAGAAACTGTTTAACAGTAGCTATTTATTCAGAGATCCAGTCGCAACAACACACAGTGGTCAGGCTGTTTCTGAAAAAGAAGCATTTCCACAATGTACTTTACTTAGTTTAAGCAAACTTTGGATAAAATAACATAGTAACCAAGTACCCATCACTGTAATAACAACAGAGAGTGAATTATAATCATTTCTGCTTTTCTATAAACAACAACTGTATGGCTAGGTGGATGCTGGTGTTTGCATTTATACAAAAGTCTATCTCAATGGTTATATAGCAGTCTCATGAATAAATAAAGATAGACACAGATGACTCTTCGGCTAATAAGAGTGTGCAAGAGAAAGTAGAGCTTCAGTTTTAATTTCCTCTCCATAAGGTTCAGCCTTTAATCCTTCTTGTTTAACTGACCTGTAGTATTATAGATATCAGTTAAAATACAAAGGCATGCTTAGTGCAACTTCACATATATTGTTAAGAACTGCATGTTTGCCACTGTGATCACCTCTAGGATTTCTCCTGCTAACCCCTCTCCAATGTCCCTATTGGACTGGGGTTAGCTGGATGACCCACGCCTACGCATGGTGTGCTCATCGATGAAAGCTCCCTCCTTCCTGCAGCCTGTTACTGACTGACAGGCTCATTGGGTTTGTTTATTCTGGTTTAAAAATTCACCCATCCATAAATGCTTTACACTACTAACTTTCTACACTCATATACACAAACACACATTCTGCTACGTTGTTTGTGATTTTGTGCATAAATTCCTCTTTGTTGTTGTCTCCCATTCCTTGTCAACCTATAAACTGAACTGTGACCTTGATGACCAAGGAAATGGCTCTCTTATGTACACGGGAAAACGGACAGTAACAAACGACACAAAAAACAAGACACCGACTTGCTACATTAAATCTAATTTTATAGTAAATTACAACTTCCAATAACCTAATTGAGATCGGAAAGCAATTATGTTGCATTCCTTTTTTTTTCTTTTTTTTTGCAAAATCCAGCACACCCTTTTTCTTTTCTTTAAAAAACTCAAACCCACACATGACAGACTGTAACAAATTCAAGCCAAGATTATGGGGAAAACACACTTTAGTCAACAAAATATGCATAACCAATTTGGATATTTGGACCCATTTTGATTTCAAGTAGTACAGTGAGGAACAAGTTCAACATATACAGATTGAGTTTTTCAATGCTAAAAATATGTGCCAAAAGTTGGTACCCATTAATCAAGAACTATAAGCTTAGCAGGAGTCTAAAAAGATTTTAGAGGTGAGATAGACTGCTTGCTTTACTCTATCAGCACCACAACTGAATTACCTTATCACATCATGTTATCACCTTTTTTCTGATGGATCAATATTCTGGTCTCCACTGCACTGATCTTAGATCACAATAAAAAACAGAACACAGTCAGGCTGGCTATACCAATAACCCGCTGAGAACCTCTAAAACATTCAAAGGTCATTCAGTCAAAAATTGTTAAAATGAATATCAAACACATGGGGGTGAGGAGAGGGGTTGCTAAATAAGAACTGTTTCTCTGCATCACTGATGTCCCCTACCCCCAATTCTACACCCTCCTCCTCCTAAAAGGAAATCCCACAGGGAGGAGCTGCACAGCAGTTACCAAGGAGACCAGACAAAAATCACAGCTTAGTTTAAGACAATGAGAAGGTTACTTTGACACCCACTGTCAGATCCTATCTGGAGCTCTTAATGGTGCAAACTGCAGATAACACAAAAGCAGCATAGCCTCATTTAGAGAGAATGACGAAGCATATTGTTAGGATGTTGTTAAGAATTCAAATCTCCACCTTGTTAATCCCAATCTCTCTCTGTGAATTGTCTTGGAATCAAAAACAATGAAAAGGTTAAAGGTAAAATAATAATGATAATAACAACAACAACAATAATAATTTTATTATTATTATTATTATAACCATAACAATAAATATAATAATAACCATAACAATAACAACTATTATTACTATTACTGTGAGATAGTGGAGTCTGAATGTTTAAAAAATATGATACCTACCAAGGGCTAAAAACCTTTTACAGATCCAATTAATGATATATGCACTCTCAATATCGTGTTCACCTTAAATATACAAAAGATTGATAACTTTATAAAAGAACATGAGACAAATGTTGATCAATGATTTCTTAAAATGCGCCTAAAAGTTACCTCTTATTTCAGAGTTCTGTAGTTCCACCAAAGTACTTTGAATTTAGAATTCTCGAGTTGTGATGAAGCTAAATAACAGAGGCAACTGTGAATGTGATGCTTCATATTGATTACTTCTTCCCTTCAGGCTCTGTGACACAGCAGCTCCATTAAACCTACCATTCGCATAGAAAGCACACGCATACTTTTCACAATTCAGGAGCATCCTGGGGAAGTATTGATTTCCAGGGTTTTATCTATGATTTCCACAAGTGCTGTTCCTGACATTCAATCCAGAAATAAATAACAATGGATATATGCATGCTATAGAAGCCTATTGATTTGAGCCATAGGAAAGACCACATAAAGGAACACAATTGTGTAACACAACAAAGCATGCACAGGTGGAGCTTCCCAGGACACTAAAGCTTCCTCTGAAGTGTGAGAGTGAAAGCAGGAGCCAGTCACTTAGCATGCCAGAAAGAAACATGACTCATCTTTACCTCCAGTTGGCAAATGGTTCTTGTTCTATTTTGCATGAGCTTCCTTTATATGCAGTCGGTTGTACAAATACCCAAATCAGTTCTGCTGCAGAAACAGCAGCGACTTAACAGGGGCTGTTCCAAAAACAGTGAGAGAAGCTAAGTTTCTACACTTAGCTCTTAGAAGTGTTTCAAAACCAAAAAACACCCCCAAAACATTTATAATAACCAGCCAAGATAATAAGCACACCCTGCAAATATTTTTGGTATAATGAGAGTATGTGGAAAAGTCTATTTAATAACAGACAGATGATCACTATTATCACCTAAACTTTTTAAATATTCAAGAATAGTTTCACTGCAACATCACACACAAGTTACTGTAAAGATTTTCTTAACACAGCTCAGGATGTTCACATGCTGTAAAGTTTCTTTTGAATTCCACAGACAGAAAATTCCACCGAGCGCAACGGGTAGGTTGAAGGGACAATGCAATGACGAAGCTCATCCAGCATGTAATCCATCACAATTCACAATTTATTACCAGTAAATATGATAAATATGTCCTTGAGCACAGTTTGGATGAAGATCCATTAGGTGATCGCTGTGTGCAGGTTTCACTAAAATCTGACCAATACTTGAGGAGGAGTAGTGAATTTTAACTGTGGATGGACAGCTGCCTCGCTATGGCATGAGGTCATCAGTCCTTTGGCTGGATGAGCTAAAAATCTTATCTACCAAATGAAGTGGCACGCTTTGTACAGCCAGACTACAGAAAGTGGGAGGAAAGTGAGACACTCTTCCATCTTGTTCATCTTTTTGCACATCGAATTTGAGAAGGCTGCAAAGCAACTAAAACCATTTAGTCATTTTATTTATTGAATCAAGAAACAAAGTGACATTTTTCTAAGACAGTGAGATGGGAGTTACAGCCGGGATCCACAGAGCAGACGTGACATTTGTGGTATGAGTAGAAACCAAAGAGATTAATTGTGGGTAAATCCAGACCAGACCAGAAAATGGCAGAGTCAAAGTCAACTTAAAGGAATGAATTAGAAAAACATTATGTGAGCTTCAGCTCTCTTGTACACAGAGCACCATAATTTCCAACCACATCCACTGTGTATCTGATTGGCAAAGCATGAATGGACCATTTAATCACATCCTCTCATACATAACTTTAGAAAGGAGGCGTAAGCCTCTGCTTTCAAGCACTGATGTGAAGCTAGACTATCCTCGGATGGCTGTTGACATCTATTTGAACAAGAAGTGTTGACTTTAGCATGAAGAGAACTTAGCACTGTGCATAACACAGTTACAGTGCAGAGCCACATCCATTTCAGTAGGGATGGGAACATCATGATCGAGTCCCCTCAGACCTACTCAGTCTTGTAAATGCTCTTTGCTCCATCTGACAAATAATATCAGGGGTCATAACAGGCCATGTCTCTATAGATAAGACCACAATAGTGGGACTTATCTGTGGAGTATGCATCTCTCCATCACTTTTCTCTGTGCATTACAGTATGTTGGAGTGCCTTTACTGTGGCTAAGTCCTTAATGATTTCAGCCATTAACTTGGCTGTGTGTATTTAGACACACATTGCATGGCAGTCCACCATTACAGAGTGACTCAGCAGTATGTGGGATCACAGGCGTCAACAAGCACAGCCACCCGCCAAGCTGATCCACAAATAGAACCATGAATCATGAGTCAAAAACAACTAAGTATAAAACAACAAATCACAGGAATGCAACTGCTAATTCACCGGCAGACTCGAAAAAGAAATGCATAACAATCAATTACGGCTGTTTAAGTTTAATCTGTACTTAATTCTTACTGGAAAACAATGTATATAAAAATAAATTGTCACATTTTTCTTTTCTTTTCTTTTTTTTAAACTGTCAGCAAAAGCCTGTCTAAGAACCCACCCCAGAAAGCAGGTCATTTACCAAAAGGTTAAACACCCGTGAAAACAGGTCTCTTAATGCCAATGGGCGTTTATTTGGCCATCTGGTGGCACAACAGGGCAAAAAGTCACAAAACCAGAGAAATGATGGCACTGCCAAGCACACAAGCAGCTTATTATTGGACAGACAGTTAACAAAATCCAAAAGCAGATACAAAAGGCAGTTAGAGACGGTGAGAGGACCATAAAAAATACATCTGAACTTCCTACTTTTTCCATAGAGTGGGATTCTACTTTTAATATATTGTAGTCTCATTGTGCTTTTTGCTAAACAAACCTCTATTCCTAAAACAACAGAGGATTTTCTGAAGGCAGATTTGTTTGTTAGTGTGAAAAATCCTCCAACTGTTCCTTCTACATACCATTACACAAAGGATGCTTTCCTGGGATTACACCTTAGCCATGTGCTCCATCTTGCCGCCGTGTGTAATAATAAGGCCGACAGACTGAGCACTGCATCTGTGAGCCTTTTCACAATACACCTACAGTCCTGACATCAGTACTGCACCGCTCTGCCGCAGAGGCTGTTCCTTAGCAACCAGCTCAGGAAACCATTTCACCATAGACACCATCACAGCGGGGGGGGGGGAGTCAGAGGATACTAATACAGAGTGACCTAACTATTTCTATGACATGTTTAGACAGTTCTTAGTGTAGGTGGCACTTACATGCTGTCCAGCCATGTCAGCCTACATAAAAAAAATAGTCACTTATGACTCACATAATTTTCAAACAAAGGTTAATATAATTAGTCTACATATACAGTGTAGTTATCAATGTATAAATAATAACAGTCCAGAGTATTTAGAGCATATAGTCGAAGCAAGAATACAAGAAGCTTTATAATTAAGTGTCAAGTCGCTGATCAAATTGCATGTTTTGTACAAACTCACTTAGTAAGTATACATTTAATAATGTGTTACTGTTAGTAGGAATATGAGATGGAGTCCTAGAAACCCATTTCTCATAATACATTTTACACATATTCCCAGATGACTCTGAACCTGCTGGGCTCTCTTGTTGGGTAAGGAAGCAATTCTTAGGGACAAGACTGAAGAACAGACCACACAGCCTCTGATGTCAGATGCATAACTCCAAATCTTTTAAGCCTCCTGCAAATGTCTACCAAGTGTGGTTCACTGTAATGTTCTAAAATCAAACTTATGATGTAACACAGCACCACAAATGGGAATTCAGCATGGCAGCACCAGAATACACCAGTCTCCAAAACCACTTACAAGGGCTGAGGAGGCATGATCCCATTTTACTCTGACTTCTTTTCCACAGAAGCATCCTTCCATCCTTCCCACTTGTGACCAATTACATGTTTAAGTGGTGGAGAGGCTTAAGATAAAGCAATTGCACTCTTGTAGGTACTGGGCTCTTACTGTATGGTTGTTCTTCCTGCTTTGCCTTAGTCCGTGATTTTCAAATAAAAACATTTGGTGTTAGGAGCTTTAGTTTGAAATAGGGTGAAAGTAAATAACATCTCTTCTTTTCAACTTTTCAAATTTACTGTATCAAAAGTGCAGCTTGTTACACGAATGTGCACATAGCTTCACTGATGGCAAGCGCAAACACACTTGTGTAAATACAAACAGAAGATCATCAGACACTGTAACTTGTCCTGAATGGCACAGTTGTGAGACGTATACTTAAGGCTTCCTCTGAGTAAGGACAGCACTGAAAGTCACATAAACACCTTTAGCTGTAGTGACAAACGTGCTTACTGTGGGAAAATAAAATCCCATTATATTTGCAACTTTTTGGTGATGCCTGAGATTCCCAAAGTCACTACCTAATGTAAATGTTTTCCTATTTGAACCCCACTTGGAAATATGCTGTTGCTAGTACTAGAAGTCTTTGAAATTAACAAACCAATAACTCTGCAGAAACAACAAAAAAAACAACAATTTAACACCTACCGCCTTCCCGTCAACGGTATAAAGCCTTTTGACGACTCCAGAGTCTAACTTGATGGCATCTGTGATGTCGGTCATGACTTGTTCAAACGAGTGTGCAGTCTTCTTGTTGAGCAAGATCCGTACAGCCTTGCGAGGTTTTACTCCACTGCGGACAATCGTCACCAGTTTGGGCCTGATGAAGTCCTTGCTCTCCCTGGTTTCTGGAGATCCAGCCTTGGCACTACCAAGGGAAGAAGGGTCACGGACAGACACAGCAGTCTTAGCACCAACTGACCAGTTAGGATTTACATTCTTTGTGTAGTCCACCTTCTTGTATGGCTCTATAGATGCACAAACATAGCTCTCTCCTGGAGGAAAAAAAAAACAAGACAGATTTTCTCAGCCCATTAGCAATGCTAACACAAACAGAGCATATTAAAAAAAAGTATAGGTTGTGTCAGAGCAGAAGAATTTAAGAGTTTTTGTTTTTATCTCCCATTTTAGTGTCATTTCCATCACATTTTACTGTACTAAATAACTGTTTTACTTAATATAAGCCCAATCTAAGGCAGGCTTAAAACTGTTTAGAAACAATGCTCACCTTCCTCCAGCTGGTCCATGCTGGTGATCCTTGTTGACCCATCAATCGTGTATATGGTCCGTACTCCCTGGGGTAAGTTGACATTATCTGACAGACATCTTGTAAGGTCAGCCAAGAGTGCTTCGAGAGACCTAAATCTCTCCTGAGAAATGGCATACACAATCCCCTTGAAGTATCGGTCTCCATTGCGGTAGAAACGGATCTTCTTGGCCTTCTTTTCTGAGCTTAGTGCTTGCAGTGTCCTGGTTCTGTACAGGCTGCAGTGAGCGCTATGAGTGGGACTGGGGAGCCCATTCCCTCTCGAGCCCCTTCGGGTGTATCGTTGAGCCTTGTCCCGCTCATCAAAGTGTTCCAGCTCCATGTCTGTGCTGTGCTATTACACTGAATAATATGAGGAAAAACATGCTTGCAATCTTAATAAGCATTTTAACTTATAACATATTACACCAATTAGGTTTCCTTTAAGTCTAGTGGCTTATACATCCTGCTACAGCACTGGCACAAGCCTTGATGCTGCAACTGCTGCTCATACACACATTATGAAGTAACATGTCACACCCATTTCATGTTCTCTGGAGTATCTCAATTTAAATATATACAATTCACATGCATTTACTGTGGATAATATATGAACAGTAACCGTCTCTTGTGGGATTCTGGCTAAAAGCTTATTGAAAGGTAAACCTTAAAAATACAAAAGGAAGGAAACGGTAGTCAGCAGGATCTTCTAGTTTCTGTGCAATCTTACCTCTGAGGTGAAGACGGATGTAATCAAACGCTTCCAGGCGAAACGTGTCTCAGATCTTTTATTTATTGGATACCTTGTATGAACCATGCGTCCCTTTGTTGCCCTGTGATGGTGCTCTGCCTCCCTGCCGTGTGTCTACTCTGCTGTGTACTCACACTGGAGGCAGGGCTGTAGCCGGTGTCCTCCACCCTCCCTTACTCCTCTTCCATTGCAGTGATTTACCGGACCGCTCTGCTGTCAGCTATCCTCGTGCACGCTACTGCCGGGGCGCGTTCTCGCACGTATTAATAAAATGCGCGTTCGTGTTGACCTGCTTTAGCACTATTAGGGATGCTTAGAATCAAAAACTACTAATTCTCGTTAAGTTTTAGCCGTTAGTTTTTTTCTGATTGCGAACTAAGTTTTATTTTAACTTCCAGGTGTAGTAGGCTACGCCTGCAGGTTTATTTCACCAAAGCAACAATAAAATGTTGACTTTCCCAACTTTAGCGACCTTATATCTTACAGACATTTTAAAACTAAACGGATAAAGAAATAACTTACTATGAGTGTTTCTTTAAGTAATTAACTAACCATTTGCACTGAATTAAAAAAAAACAAACTCAAATTAAACCGTAAGTTTAGCTTCTAGCGAGTGTTTTAGCTCGTTTAAACGGTTACTATCGTTGGAAAATAAGTAATAAAATTCACGCATGCGCTAACAACGTAGACAGCACAGGTATGGCGGTAATAATGCACTGCAGTTGTGTGTAATGGGAGTAGCTTACACAGGTGTTGGTGATGTGAGAAATTAACAAGTTCATTGGGACCTGCTCCTGAAATGCGCCTGAAGGGCTGTTTAATTTCGCCTTTAACAGGGAAACTAAAAGAACAACTTAAGAATGAGCAAACGACCAACTAATGGGTAATTTGCTTTTTTAAAAAAATCATTATTATATATTAGGCTGACAGCTTGTGTTAATGATACATTTTTGGACATCTTGGATTTATATTTGTCAGCATTTTTTTTTTTTTCAATTTAAACCTGGTGCCAAGAATCACATTACTATGTGGCTTTTGTCCAAGACCTGAAAGCATAACTTTGATATCCTTTAACTTTGGAAGATTATTGGCAAAAAAAAGTCTGCTCATCAGATTATACAACTAAAAGGTTCTAAATATAATTAACAACTTGTGACTTGCTACAAAATTTGCTAACTTTTCTTGCTGTTTCTAAGAGTTTTGTCCAGACTTTAAGTAGCACGTTACTTTCTTGTTCTTTATTCCAATTTGTACTCCGTTCATTAAAATATTTTATTCATGCATTAAATGTATGTATGGTGCTGTGGTTACAAAGTCTATACAAAGGTTAACTTTCTAATGTTCCTTACAAAGGTTTCTATTTGAAATAAGGAAGTAACTCCAGCCTTTAGAACAGCACCTTGACAGTTATCATATATATATGCTAACAGTATATTAACCTTTGGTCGCACTTCTTTCAGACAAACCCCAGAGCCAAAAACCCCAGTCATATAAATCTTCAGCACCTGAGCAGTAAGGGGAAAAAGTCATTTTGATGTTTTCTTAAAAGTTTCTGAATACATTGTCATTGTGTGTTATGACATTCAGAGATGTTTTTTCTCCTCAGGCTGGATGATGAGATAAAAAATGAACCTACCAGGGAGAAGTGCTACCCTTCTTCTTCACAGAAAAGTGAGCTCCAGACTTCAGTCATTGCTGCAAGGAACAGAGGCGGAGGTTAGACTTTCACAATTCCAGGGTGTGCTATCAAAGCAACCAAAAACTCTGGCTTGGCCATTTCTTGTATGGTTTCATATCACCACCGTAACTGTAACTCTTATACTGTACATATTGACATGTTCTCAGGCTTCAAATCAGAACATCTTGTCAACGCTTGTGTGATCTTCTGCCCTTCGTCAATGGTCAGTTAGATATAGCAACCACACTAGAGCTCACCGTGAATTATATAAGCTATCTGAAAGAGACTCTTCCTCCAGGCATTCTGTCTAAAGTAGGTCTAATGCGTCCTGATATCAATATTGTAAGTAAATGTTATGATCATTTTAATGTTAGTTTTTTTTTTCCTTTCCCAGGTTGTTAAAGTGGTTGAGATGAATTCCAGCATTTTCTGGAAAAGCATACAGAGATCACAAAAGAAAAGGTACACAATCAAAGGGTTTTGAACACAGATGATTTATTTTTAACTCTCTAAATAGTAAGAATACCAAGCTGACTGTTGGGTTTTTGTTTTTTCTCTAACAGAAAAACGATCAGGCTTAAAAAGAATGGCTCACAGAGGACAAAGCCGGCTGTTAAAAAGTCAAGTGAGGGATTGTTTTTAATTTAAAAAAACAAAAACCAAAAAAAAAACCCTTTCATTGGTACATTGTTGTATTTGTTAACATACTGCTAAATTTCAGATAGTGTCTCAAGAAGCCCTCAGAAGGACCTCTGTAAAGAAGTAAATCAGCCATCTATCACAATAAATAGTCCTCTGACGATGGATGAAACACTTCCTCGAGCGCACAGCCTGACCACAGCACATGCCCCGCCAATATTGTTGGATAAATCGACTGTTCCCCGAGGACAAATGCTGCCAGTGTGCCAGGATCAATTTCTCTCTGCCTCATTTCAATTTGTGGAAAATAACTGGATAAATTCATCCACCGCATTTATGAATGCAACTTCATGTGTTTTCACATCAGCAGATATCAGCCACACTTTTTTACCCAGCTCATCTTCAAGCCATATGTTATGGGATGCTGCTTCTCACCAGGTGGATCCTGTTACTTTCCTATCAGGTCATTGTGGCCAAGCCTATACCCCACCTGAAAAAACTGAAGTGTGTTACACTGACTTACCTCAGGTTAGCCAACCCGACAGCGTATCAGTAGAAGATTTTACAAGCCAACTAGTTATCCCACCATGTAAACTTCAAAGTGAACCTTCAAGCTCTAATGACCTCACTCTTGCAGTTTCAGAAGCTTTGTGCGATTCAAGACTTTTCCAAGAAAGTGACAACTGCAGTAGCCCTTTGACAGACAGTCAATGTGATGTGGTTAGTCCATTTTGGCTCGATTTGCTTTTGGATAGCAGTAGTAACTTGTGCTTCCCTGATCCTAATCTTGTAGATTTTGTCCTTTCCTCTGAAACGGGGCCTGATTAAGTACAAAGCTACTGCAACTTTGCAGTTTTAAATGGCCAGCTAGTAGAGAGATGGCTGTATTTTTTTTTTTTTTTTTTTCCTTTTTTATTTTAATTTATGTATAAAAGATGTTTTGACTGCAGTGATGCTGACAAAAAGTAAATGTATGTAAATGCATATACAGAAAGTTTCGAAATGAGAAATGATTAGCTTGTAGCAACACCAGAAGGTCTTTATGTAGTTAGGTCTGCAGACTTCATTAAATGTGTTTTGCCAATATTTGATAAAAATGCTTGCATTTTTTCCCCCCTGCATTGTCAGACTGTTGCAGATTACATTTCTTTCATATTGACTAACATCTTTAAGTTTTCAGTGCAGCATTGTAGGAATTATAGTAATGAGTCATAATTTCCACTAGAAACCTCAAAGCATTTAATCTTGAAATATAAAACTGAAGAACAGAGGCAAAATGCTGCATTTGCAATTATTACAATTTGCTTTTCCCTCTCCAGCGAGTACATTAATCATGAGAAGATGCTAAACAAACAACTGGACTGGATACCTATGTTAAGTTTGAGTAAAGATATGGCATCTTATCAGCCAAAAAATCTTTAGAAGCTGCTGAAATAAATGGAAAAATATATGTACTGAATGTAAATATTCAATATGCATAAGTCTTAAGCCCCTCATTTTTTTTTTTTTTTTTTTTTGACAAAATGAGAAATGATACAGTAATCAGTGAAATGTAAAAACATTAATGGAAATGCAATTTTAATTTGTTAAATTCTGACAAGCTTGAACCTCAGTACTTCTTATGAACGTCTTTTTTCTTCACAGCCTGAACACACTCAGGCAAGCTTTCTTGTAACTTTATGCAGTAGTCATCAGGAATAGTTCTCTAGGCTTCTCCAAGAACATTCAAATCTTTCCTTTGGATGTTGGCTGCTTTTGTTCCGTTCAGTTAAGATGATCCCGTACTCCTTCAGTCATGCTGACGTATAGGCTCTGGGGACAGGGCTGGACTGGGACAAAAAATCGGCCCGGGCATTTTGACTAGAGACCGGCCCACCAGGTATTATGGTAAAAACCATAAAGCCTTTGAATGAAAACAAACGTCGTTGTGACAGTGATGTACACTGTCTTGTTGGTATATATGTATCAATCTAGAACTTAACTTAAACTTACACCATCCTCCCTATTCTGGTATTCTAAACAGTACTTAGCCGAAACCCAAAGACTGCTTGGTTTACCTCCTGAACTTTCTACAACACATGGAGGAAACCTGAAATTAAGACAGAGAGGACTAGAGGTGAGAGATGATCATTACTGAATATTAAAAATAATAAATGACAGATTTAGTGATATTTTCATAAACTATTTATTTACCACATCAATAAACAGCATGGCAGGGCAAAATATTTTTTCTAACATGGCAACCTTTAAAAAGTGAAAGGAGACAGAAAGAAAGGTGAGAAAGAATAAAACTTCCTCACTCAAAACTTACCATCAAAACTTAATTTTGATGGTATTTTACACACAGTACTGGTACAGTATCTAGAAAATGTGGGAAAATACTGGCATCATATACAATACTTACTTCTGAAGAAATTATGTTGGGACCCTGAAAAAAATTACTATGTACAATAATGGATTTCTATACATTTGACATCAGATGAAAACTTTGGTTGTATGATTCAGATAATTATTTGTTAAAAGCTAGAAATTTTAAATGAGAATAAGAAAGAAACGTATTTTTTTTTTTTGTTCCCCCCTTTCCCTGTTAATGCCCTACCTGGCCCCCTGGCAAAACTTTGCTAGACCCGCCCCTGCACAGTTACCAGCTGTCAGCTACTTAGAAAAGGATCCTGGTGTTATTTGTCTCTCAGAAACAGTTCATAACTTCCCTTCAACTCTTCATCCCTCCAGCAAAAATCAGCTGATACTAGAAATTAATATTAAATAAATTCTAACAACAGCTCATCAAGTTTAAAGGTGCTTCTGTTGTTTAACGCGACCTCTGCTGGTTTGCTCTTTCTGACGCACAGAGAAAAGCCGATCAGCTGATCGGGACAAATCGCGTTGCTTTTCACCTCAACTTTAAAGTTCGACCTCCTCGGCTGTAATTGGTCCAGCCCAGAGTCGATCATGACCAACTGGCCAATACACCACTATTCATTTATACCGTTGAAAAAATAAAAGAAATAAAACCCCATCGGCCCATAAAAACGAAAAATCACGAGCGGCCCACCGGGCAAATGCCCGGTATGCCCGATGGCCAGTCCAGCTATGTCTGGGGACACCAGTGTATGACTGATGGTATTCCATTGGGTGTGTTGTTTTGTTTTTTTTCCCCTCCACCTGTGCTTTCACTGTATTGTCATGCTGGAAAATTAACCTCTTTTATAAACGGTATTGCATGGTGGACCAAAACCTTGTTCATAAGAAAAGGCGCACCAAACCATGACTGACCGTCCATTGTGTTTTACAGGTGGCTATAAACGCTCCCTGCTGTACCCTTTTCCAGCTGACCTCTGTACATCCGATTTGAACCAAAAATTTCAAATATGGATTACTCACGCCATAAGATCCAATTTGCAGTCCAGTCTTGTATAATGTAGCACACCTCAGCCTTTCCCCCCAGTTTCCCTTTCTTAAGAATGGCTTCTTGACAGCCACCCTTTCACTGAGACAATTTCTGATGAGAATTCTGCAAACTAAGGCTGAAGAAATTGTTTTTTGTGACATGATAAAGGTAACAAAGTGCCTAAAGAAAGTTTAAAACTGGTTCTTTGCCTATAGAGACAACACTGGTTCATCCCTCGAGTTAGAAGCCTTTTTATTGCATGAATGTTGCTTAACAATGTTAAGCACAAAACATTTATTTGTTTTGTACTTAAATGTTGTGTTAAGTAGCTTTAAACATTCCTCTAAAAATTGTCAGGTACAAGAACTGGACTGAAAATGGTTGAAAAGCAGCCAATATCTGAAATTGTCAGGTACAAGAACTGGACTGAAAATGGTTGAAAAGCAGCCAATATCTGAAACAGGTTTGGAATATTTCCAGGAAGCCTGGAGAACTACTGGTCAAGAGCACTTTAATAACTAGGTAAAAATGACAAAGTCTGGCTCCTTGGGAGCAAAAGTAAATGAGGGGGTCTTTTTCACAACACTCTTTGTACCTGCACTTCATTTTAGCTATTGCTTAGCTGGTATTAAAGAAGAAAACTAATCTGGATCACCCATTTCCTTTGCTGTCTCCATTCAGGAGATATGAATGTACATGGTTAAATTAAGCTTGATCTAATGGTCGCCACTAGGTGGAGGTACTAGGCTCATGGTTCACACTTAACTACCCTAACTCCTCAGGAATTAAAATTAATTGACTGCACTGCAAATATGCACTTCTGCTGGCACAAAATATTTACTTTAGACTCGTAAGGATGCTTCATTTAATCTTCATCTTTATTGAGTAATTCAGCTGGGAACAAAATCTCAATGTGCAACTAGAGGCCATTTGAACATTCCAAATACTCTTCGGGTTATATTTGTTTACATATTACAGTGAAATTTTTATGAAATACAATAAGCCACATTTAAAAATAACATGGCTACAACTAAGTTGAAAATATAGAAGCAAGCCCTGCAGACTGGAGCACAACATCTTTTAGCCTCCTGAGATGCATTTACATCTCACTGATTACTGATTGAGTATAGAGAGACTACATACTTGACTAAAACACAGATTATGGACAAGTTTTGGAGCTTGAAATATTAATTTTTAACATTATCATCTGATATTTGAAGGCACAGAAGCAGTGATAACTTGACATTTTCAACACCATAGTGAAACAGTACAGCTGTTATTACTTTGGTCTTAAATATATGTGTAAGTAAATATACAGACACATATTTCATCATCTTTTGTTTAAAACACATTTGCTATTATGGGAAACACAAATGTACATTAAATACTTATGTCTCTATTCAAGAACAAAGCTTTCTTCATACAAACAGCAGTGTTAAACAGTTCAAAATGAATTAAATGTTATGTAGGATATTGTATAGTTTATAATTAATCTTTTGGTGTGTATTATATAATTTTCAGGTTCTTCACATTTAGGTCCAATCTTCCTGTATTACATTAATATTAAAGTGCAAGTTCCAAGCAGTATCAAACTATAGGATATGAATATAATCAGTAGTCACCTTGTAAATCTAGAACCAGTTTTATAAATAAAGAATATTAAATATAGAATGATTTAATAGAAAGTACAAATTCTGTTTAAGGCATTGCTGTGGGAATGAGGCAGGACACTAGCAGCTATTTTTCCAACTTCTCCACTTGATTCCCATTTTCAGGTTTTTTCTGAATCTTGTAGTCTTCCAAAAGTGCTTGCGCTGTGTGCCTGCCAGTCCTTTTCACCACAGCTTTGATCCCCAGGTTGTCAACATTGAAGGCAGTGATACCGACATTAATGGCAGAATTGACAGCGTGGTCTGTAGCTTGTCCTGCCGCTGCTCCATACCTTCAGAGTCAGATTGAGTGAGAGGTCAGAGCGAGAGGCGGGGAGAAGAGGGTATGGGAAGAATTAATTAATATGTAGTGCAAAGACTGTAAAGATGCCATCATGCACCGAGTGAATTTCTGTGAGGGAGTGAGGGTTGCAAGTGCATGCAAGTGTGCAATCTGGAATAAATACACTTGTTTGCCAGAATATAGGCAATTTTACCCAACTGGAACCAGATGGGAATATCCGTTTTTGGCTAATTTGATTTAAAAATTCTAACCAAATCAACTTGTATTGACACATGCATGCAAAAACAAAGCAAATTTAATACTGTAAAGTCCAGCTTAGTGATTTCCAAGGAATGCCTAACAAAGCCAAAACGTATTCAAAAGAAGAAACAGTACGGCAGATTTTCATCATTATAAGAACATTTTAAGAATTTCCCTCCTGAAACCAGTATTTAACTGATGTGAAGATATCGGATAACCATTTTGCAGAATTTCTTAGAACACGAGAACCCATTGAGGCAGGCGGGATGAAAATACTGTCAATTATAACATTTCCTTCAGAAACACTGTTAGAAATCAATGGAATCACTTAAAGAGGCCCCGTAATCCAAATTGGCACACAAGACAAGGGAGTGAACTGGTACAGCATAGGGCTGAAGAGTGCTTTGTTAAAGAGAACAACAACAAAAAAACCCCAGAAGCTTGTGTTATGTGCACAATTAGTGGTGCAAAGCATTAAACAGTTGTGGAGAATCAGGAAAAATTACACTTTGTCTCATTAGGAGTGTCAGAGTTGTTTTGTAGACCCCTAAATCTGCAAAGCAAATTAAAGAGAGTGAGTGCACTTTTGGTTTTTGCTTACACAATGTATGCAGTCATTTACAACATACACATCAAAACCCATCTAGCGAGCAGTGCTGATCAAAAAATTGTATAGGTGCACATTCAAGCAGTGACAGTAGTCAGAAGTAATGAAATTATATTTATTTAATTTCTTACTTGTGTTTTACTGTGGTCACAGTTTCTGAAGCTACACTTGTAGCTATGTCCTTTGCTGCTACTTCCAAACCTGTCCACATGGTTGCAAATCCTGGGAAAACACAAGAGTATTATTTGTAAATGTGTTTGTTTGTAACAGTAGATACATTTATGCAAAGGGTGTAATAATGAAATGCATCAGATTCAGATTTGGACAAAATCCCCCTGAAGCGTGTCTTTTACTGTAACATTTCCAGAATGGCTGCTATTTTACACAGCAGACATTCAAGCTGAATTTTGGGAAAGAGGACAAAGTCAGAGGGTGCAAACCTGGTGAAAAGGACAGGTGGTCAATGCAGGAAAAACCAAAAAAAACAAAACCAAAAAAGAAACCTTCTGCTTTTTTACCATGCTCTCTGCCAGTGCATGATAACACACAGCACAGCTGATGTGTTTTAATCTGAATACTCTCCTCTACACACTTGAGGGTGTCATAGTAGAGCTCTTATTTTTTTTTTTAAATTTCTGTTCATGTGATAAATGACCAAAGGGTCTTTTCAAAAACTTCTGTGTATATATAAAGTACAAGCATTAAAAAATATAGTTTTTAATTTAAAAAACAAACAAACAAAAAAACATGTTTTAAAGAATAGAAAGTGAAAATTCACTTTACCTTGTACACCACTTGCAGCCACCACCATGGCTCCATCAATGTTGGAACGCCCATCTTTATCCTTCTTCATAGACTCTGGGATCAGCTTGCCTCCGTGTTTTTTCACATGTGGAGCCAACTCTCGACCCACGCAGCTAGCAACAGAACACAC
Source organism: Oreochromis niloticus (assembly GCF_001858045.2). NCBI lineage: Eukaryota > Metazoa > Chordata > Actinopteri > Cichliformes > Cichlidae > Oreochromis > Oreochromis niloticus. The sequence goes on from NC_031979.2 coordinate 30,835,844, forward strand.
GCCATCCACTGCAGTAAGAAAGCATTAGTAAATTATAAGTTCACTGCCAAATTATCACTCAAGGGCAGTAAAAAATGCTGACTGAAGATGACTTAATGACCTAGAAACTGGCTGACTTTGACAGCTCCTCCTGTAGCTTGCTTGGCAACATGGAGGCCTTTTGTGACTGTGGGGCTGACGGGGGTGGGTTTGTCCTCTGGAGTGATATGTTCTCTGAGTTTAGCTGCCCCTTTGTGAATGGCTATGCCTGTGTACTCAGCTCCTTTGACCAGTCCCCAGCTTAGCCAGGATGCACCTGACAGGATCACACAGGGCAGACAGCGTTAGTGATCATTAGTGAGGACTGCTGACCTATATTCATAAACAATCCAATTCCAAACTAACTCCTAACTTTGTAAAACAATGATATTAAAAATTTAAGAAACACTGCTTACCTGTCAGGATCCCATTTGCCACCTTTTCACTCCATTCGGGTAAAGTCTTTTCCTCTTCGGTCTCTGCTGGAGTCTCTGTAGGAGTCTCTGCTGGTTGCTCAGGTGTATCAATAGACACCTTCTGGCTGAGATTAATGGTGTCTGCAGCTTCTTCTGGAGCCTGATCATAGAGACACATTGGTTAGCCAGTGCAGAATGAAGACAGTGTGGGATGAAAATAAGAAATACTTTGGACAACTTGTGGAAGCTGCACACATCTAACTTCAGATGTTCGTCTCCCAGTAACCCCCCAATGCACACAATGCATCCTCTCATTCTGCACTCCTCATTACAATGCGCTATTTGTTTGCCTTCAAACAGACTGCCATTTTAAAAACGTCTCTCTGCTGTAACGAAAGATTTGAGCTAAAAGCCTCAAGTATCCTATTAGACTGAATAATAAAGAAATTAAAAAATTGCTTACTTTCTGATGTGATATCACCTCCATTTGACAAGATAATTAGCCTGCGTGCAGTCATTAAAACTGACCTTTCCTGGTGTCACTCCAATCAAAATACCTCCATCATGGCTAAACTGGCACTTGTCTTTCAGCTCAAGCTCTTGGGTTCTAACTGCTGCAGATAAGAGCATTATAACTGATTAATTCTCCTCACCTGCCTGAGTCAAATCCCCACAATGCTGACACAGGGGTAATTTGGGGAGGGCTGCTAGATCAGAAATAAGCAGCAGCAAGAGTTTCATTGCAAGCCAACAATATAGCAGAGTGCAGCATCAAAAGTATTGTTTGTGTAAGAATAAACAAAACAATTAAACTGGAATTAAAAACTTGAAGATGGAAAAGTTTGGATTTTCTAGTTTTTTGGGGTTTTTTTGTTTTTTTTTAAAAACACAGAAATTAAATACAGCATGATCTCTGTGTGGGGATATATTTAGCCACAGACTCTTCTGTTTGGGAAACAAAGGCCTTACAGCCTGGTCTCAATTGCAATTGTTTGTCAGATAATACCAAATATTTCATGCTGTTGCAGATCTAACCACAGTGAAACACACTGACCTGAACCCTCAGATCTGTCATCTGGGACAACAGGTCCTGAAACAGTCCTCTGTCTGTAGCAGGGAGCTCAGAGGACAAAACCACTCCCACATAATACCCTGGAGCTGGTGCCATCATGTCCGGAAACATAAACACACCAGTGTTACAGAGCAACACTGGAGAGTTCATGGCCATGAGAGGGTACAGCCAGTCACACACCTGCCAGAATCAAAAGAAAGTAAAGAAAATAAAGAATGCAACAGATGGAAAATGTGAAAACAAATCAAAACAGGTATACTATGATATGAAATGATGTGTGTAATATAGTACAGTAAGTGAATTGAGGTGAAAGTAACATTTAACAGGGGAAAGAAGCCTGCAGACATTTTGTTTAACTAGAGGTTTTCAAAAGTAACCTTAAATGAATGCTGGCTTTACAAATGGTGCTTCTGAGGAGTGCACAACACAGTGAGACAAACTAGAGTACACAGTCATCCTGTGATTGCTGCATGTCTAACAAGATTACAGAGCATAACTGTGTAAGCAGGGTTTATGTAATTACTTGCACTCATGTGAATCACTGATGTCACACACTTTCAATAACACCTGGGAAATTCCCCTACTGAATAGGCAAATTTTAGTCTCATGACACTAGTGGCATGAAAGCTAAACGTAATCATAACAAATAATCCTGAATAGGTTAGAGACATTTGATGGTATTGATTTAGTCCCTTAATAAAGAACTTAAGCTGTGTACATACCTCCAAACTCTTTCTTATCTTATCATTGACTGATTGCGGTGCTGACCTTTACAAATCCAACTTGGCAGTTCAAAACACCTCACAACCTTTGATTTCACTGCATCATTGCTTTTTATTCACCAACTTATTTCAAGTCAAAAGAAAAAGAAAAATCTGGAAAGCATCTCAAACATTGTTGAAGATTCACAAACCATGTGATATGTTAAAAAAGTATGATCCCTGCTTTCATGTGACAGTTGAGGCATTAGAGTTAGGGTCCAGCGGACCATCGATTGTGCAATGTGGACAATTTGGCTTTGCAAGACAACTCATGTGAAATAAGCAACTAATCTCTCTTTTTTCATTATTGTTATATTATATAAAAAAATGTTCATTATAATGTTCATAGTACATTTTAAGCTTAAACTGAATGACAAAACTCTTCCAGGATAATGTGCATGCCTACAAAGTAGTGTTGAAAATTTTTCTGTTATAATTAGAGTACCATCTGGAAATTCTAGAATTTTATTCTATTTGGATAAGACTAAATTGAAAATTTAATCAAAATAGTGTTTTATTCATTTTTATGACTAAGAATTTTATGTTAATATGTATTCTATAGGTTTTATGAAACAATTGGTGCAGTGGTTAGCACTGTTGCCTCACAGCAAAGAGGTCCTGAGTTCGACTCCTTTTTCTTTTAAGTAGCCCAGGTCATGTTTCAGTGTATTTGCCTTTAAGTGCACACCCTGATTCAATTTTCAGGTAAACCTTTTAGGTTTTCATCTTTAAAGGTCTTTGAGATATTAATGTTCAAACACTGCTTTAGTTTTTAATGTGTAAAAATGTGTAAAAAAACAAACAAACAAACCACCTCCTACTAAAAAAACCTTTATACCCTTTATCATTTATAGGAGCATGCCCATCTAGCTCCTAGCTACTGTTATTCTCTTTTTAAAACATCAAATTAACTTCACACATATTCTTGGCATAGTGCACATACCTAAACATGTGAACACTCCAAATAACTTCATTTCTTTTTTTGAATATAGTCACCTGTGCCCCAAATCTGATTCATGTCTGCGATTCCCCTGAGGATGACATCATAGCCATAAACCTACTGGGATTAGGGCATTAGGTAAACAACCCTCACATGACTCTGTCCTTTGGAGGAGGGACATTGATCTTTAACTGGCCTATGTCCTTCTGCTGATGACTCATTGTAATGGGGATACTGAGAAATTGAGCAAACATCTTATAAAATCGGGCAAAGGGACACAAAAAAGAAAAAGAGGGAGAGAATTGATAACTTATTTTCTCCAGTGATTGCTTAACACTGCATGAATGTGTCATTTTAAAATCATATAATTTTTTTCCTCTTACCTGCAGAAATGCTGGTGGTCGATTAGGCACTCTGTCTGAGTGATCACTGGTAAACCTCACCAGCCGCAGGTAGCCCGGGTATGAGGGAGCGCTCACTTGCCCCTCAGGTGTGACAAAAAATATCTGCACACCGTGGGGAATGTACAGCAGCTCCTCTCCATCTTCACCTATGCTCTGAGGGGAAGGTGTCGAGTTAGATGTATGACTGTAGAACTCTTCCCCGACCAATGACATCTCCCCTGAATCTGTTCCATATGAGACAGATATGTGACCATCAGCCGCCTGAGGAGAGTAGGCTGGAGGCTGTTCTGCAGGACCTGCAGAGGGTCTGGTAGGTGACAGGGGTTGACCCACTCCTCCGCTTGGAGGCAAACCTCCTACAGCTCTAGCTGGCTGACCATTAGCAGAAGGAATGTCTGGTGGAGGTGGCCGTGCTGGCTTCTCTGTGGTGGGAAGTCCCGGGTAGAGACCTTTCGCAGAAATACTTGTTGCATCAGGGGCAGATACTGCAGATTCAGGGTCAGAGCTGGTCTCTAGTATGGCCATGCGGGTGGTGATGTTGTTTAGTGTCTCCTGCATCTTCTGCTGCATCTGCCTTGCTGACTCCCAGGAGTTGCCAACACACTCTTCCCCCTTCGAAGGCACACTGATAGCCCTAAGAAGGTGCTGTCGTCCTTTCTTGTAGAGCTCCAGGGCCCGACTCTTGTCTCCAGCTTCATCTGCAGTGAGTCCTTTATTGATGCACTCGAAGGCCCTTTCATAGCCATCTTTGATCACTTGAAGTCTGGCATTATCAAATGCATCTTGTTTAGCTTTCTCCATTGCTCTGAAACAAGACAATTGGATTTACATGTAAATTTCTAGAAAGTACAGTACATGCAGGGAAATGATTATCTTGGTTAGACTCTGAAAGGGCTAAAGGTTATTCAAATAATATTTTACTGCTTACTTAACTTCGACCCCAAACTCACATGTACAAGTCACTTAGAAATAAAACACATCGCGCAAATGGCCCTTTTGGTCTTTCGAGATCACAGGTAACCTGGTTTATTTTCGTTACGTACGTCAGTGTTACTGGTTTAAAATGATCCACTAAAACAGGCTTTAAACACACTAATCCTCATGTTAAAGTTGCTAACACAGACCAACAAGAGCTAACATCTGCGTTCGGACAAAGTCAGGAGTTACGCCACGATTTTAGTGTACCGACAGCAACATATATATATAACACATGAAGTCGTAATTAGTGATAACTACTAGCTGTCAGCTAGCTCCAACTCACCTAATAGCGAATGATATTAGCTCTTACCTTAGAGAGCGGAAAACCACCAAAGAACAGCTTATTAATTTGCCTGCTAACGTTCCTCCTAGCTAGCAAAGAGTGTTAACTTCGACCAGGAACCTGAGTAAATAAACTAGGCTTCTCTGCTTGACGACTCCCTAAAGTAAAGGAGTGCCTAGTGATGTCATGAGGTCATTACTGACCTTTCAAAGCAAAAGTTCCGCGACCGACGTGCCCAATACAATCATATGTCAGCCCCCCTTTAAAAAACATAGCAACCGGAAGTAGTGAAAACCACCTAAATTTGACAATTTTTGTAGTTCGTCACTATAACCACAAGAGGTCACTAAGCATCCATTCAAATTGTTTCTACTGATAAATGAACCATTTGAATAAGGGGACACTTCCATCTACTGGTCATAGTGAGCAACTGCAACAATTTATTTTCCATTAAATCAAATTTCAGTTCCATTAATGTCAAGCAGAAATTATACACTTATACACATTATACACTTCCATATAGATTCAAAAACGGTGACTCAATGATAGCAGTGTATATATATATATTTTAATATTAATAAAGAGCGTTTGCAGTTAGTTTGCATCAATAATACAAACTAGCTGAGCTTATGATAAAAAGCAAGTTCACAATGCAGCATTTTCAACAGTCTCAAGCCACACTCATGTTTTTGTTTGTTGTTTTCAAAAAAAAAAATTTTATAAATTTTTTCTTTGGCGCTATTAACTAAATTTTTGGGAAATCTTGGGTGATGCACTAATGCCAAACATACTGCCATTACAGTGATATTATACTGTTTCAAGGGTAAGCAAAGAAGGAGGCAGAGATCTCTAGTTTGACCTGGAGACCCTATGTTTTTTACACTTTTCAACTACCAGCATGCATCTTTTGAAACAGTCACCCGAAATCACAACGTTGGTCATTAACTGGTACAGCAGCCTCAGTCATGGTGGCCATTGCTGGCCACAATCAATACAGAAAAACAGCTGCAATAATGTTAAACAATAACAATAACAACAGATCAAGTTAACTGGAATAGCTGTTATAACTCTGTAACTTAACACGTGAATGTCAGATGAATAGTCCCATGAGTCTTTAAGCTAGTGGCTCCTCCCCTTAGCCCGCTACAATACTTCTTTAGAAAAATGGAACACTATCGGTGATGGATTGGCCTCCCCGTAGCCTGGACCTTACAAGAAATTCACAAGAACATTTGCTTGAGAGAGTTTAGGCTGTCCTGAAGAAGGTGGTCATGACCCTCGAGCTTGATGTCCAAACTTAAACTATGCACTGAAGATTGCATGCTATTCCTGTGTCTGCAGCTTACTCAAGATTGCTCCCATAACCCAAAGACATACATGGATTAGTTTAATTGGTGATTCTAAATCACCAGTTAAAGTAATAAAGTGGACATGTATTCATTAACTGAAATGAATGTATTCAACAAAAAATTGAAAACAGCAACAACTAAAGAGATTCCCGGAACCCTCTTTTATACCTCAGAGGTCTGAGCTGACCTCAGGTCACCCAGCTGTTGAGAAAGCTGAAATATTAATCTGTTCAGTGACCGTTTCCTGTTTACTCAACACTCACAGCAGCTGTGAAACTGAGGAATCTGTTTACCGGTGCTAAATCATTTTAAAGTCAGACAAACCGTTGACCGACTTGACAGAAAATTATGCAGGTTCATCCAAATGTTGATACAAATGTTGTATAATATTTCCAGAGGGGAAGAAAGTGAGTCAGACAGGACATGTCCACTTCTTGTTCGTTGTTCTTCTTTCAACACTCTCACTGCAAATGGCTCATTGAAATTGCTAGCACATGTTATTGAGCCCCCAAGGACAATAAGAAATTTATCTACAAATCTACTGACAAAAATAGAAGATTTGTTATGGATTTTAAAAACATGTCACATTGGCCATAGACACCTTCAGTGACTAGATTTCAGATTTTTGAGACTGCACACCAGAGGGAGTCAAATCCTACCTCAAACATAGATTTTCAGTAGTAGGTGGTGAAAACGGCACAGTTTTTATGTTGCTCTGAGTTCAGTCTAATCAAAAACTTTTAGCATCCTTCATAGTTGAAACATGTTGTCTAATCATGGGAATGATTAGACATGCAGCTTGGTTCAAATGCGCCTCTAATGACTGTGAAATTACCTAGCATGTCACCATCAAACAGCAGAAACCTACAGGCATTTTAAAAGCAATAAGAACAAATCAACATGCATAATTTACTAAGAATGGACTTTTTCTGAATCACTTATGTTTTTGTTTTAGTAGTCTGACTCTCATCAGTTTCTTAGCTGCTGCGACCCTGGAAAATAGCTCAACAAGTCTAATCTCCAGTTTGACAGATTCCCAGTATTCACTGAGCACAGATGCCAAAACACTGGGACCAGACTGGACATGCTCTTCACACATGTTGCGGTGTTAATCCAGTGCAGCTTTAGCTCACTATTTTCAACTCTGTCATGCCCGAGGGCAAGCTGATGTTCAAAGAATCTGAGCTCCAGTCCTTAATATGAAAAGGTCATATTTAATAAGAACCGTGTTCCTGTGTTTCTGTAAATTGTGCTCAAAGTGAATAAAAAAGAAATCTATTTTTCATTCTCTTATTACCGACTTTGTTTTCTGAAGTTAGTTATAGTTTATTATTCATCTCGTTGAATTGTATGTGCATCATACTCTACTTCACTGCAGTTTTTGTCCAGTTGTACTGACTGCACTACAAACAGGTTGCCTGTCTTTACTTTGATTATTTTACCAGATGGGGAAGTTTTGAATTTGTTCTGCTTCACCGAGAGGTCGACTAATGTCTGTAACTGGAACAGGCTGGTAAAACATGTCTTCTGTTGTTAAAGTTGGTCCACATATGGGCAACGTATGTATGGATCATCATTTTGGAAGACAGATTGCTTTAGATCTATAGATCATGGATTTAGTTTGGTCACAGCAATATTTTTTCTATGTGGATAAAGAATATTCTTAATAATTCGTTTTTCTGAGTCATGAACAGCTATAACTTATCATGCCTGCAGCACAAACTACAAGTTAGACTTGGTATAACAGAGAGAGTATGACTGTTAGTCTTGCTGTTTAGTTGCTGTTTTCATGAAGAGTTGCAACATTAAGATTTGTTTTAACCAAAAACAGGTTATTTGAATTCTTTGTATAAACAGACTTCAACATTTCAATACTCATGGAGCTACTGAAACACATGCACAATGATGAATGAGGAGTTACATCTCAGCCAACACTCAAATGATATGCATGTGGGTTTTTGGCTTTGCTAATCCTCAATTATTCAAGTAATTTAAATTCAGTAATCTACTTTTCTGTGGAGTTTTAGTTTTGAGTTTATAAGATAAAAGTCAGATTAAGCAGCTATAAAATGAGTTATTTAAGAAGTTATTTGGAAGAACCAGAGACAAGGCTGTAATGAATGTACAACTCTTTTACAGGCTGCTCTGTGGGGTTTTTCCACATGACTACTATATAATGTTCATATTGCCCCTTAAAAAAACCTTAATAAAACTGTTTTGTCCAAATTTCCCCCTGCCTGACCTCGTATTTTCCTAGACTGCTAGTCTTCAGTTTAATCACAGTGCGGATCAAAACATACCATTACTTTAATGATTAGTCAGTTAAATCGCACGCAGTTGTTTTCATATTTATCTATTTTTATCTTTTGGCCAGACTTTCATTTTAGCTGTAGACGCAGTTATGTCAGTAATTTATTGCTGCCTTTTTGTCAGTGTCACTTTGTTCCAGATATACACTTTGTTAAAGATATAATGATGCTTTCTTTTCCATAACTTTTTGAGCATATATGCGATGGTCGGTGTTCATAAAACAATTATAATCAGAAGAGAGTAATGGTCACATCCATTTCTATTTAGTATTTCTTTTATATTGCTTTAGGAGAAAGATCGGAAGAAAAATGAGGGGTTGAGCAGGAATTATGGCACTGAAGGGCTTCTCAGGCATTGTGTAAACAAATTTCTGCCTGTGTGCCAAAAAGAAGAGCCTTTCTTTCATAGTTATTTGTCAAAATGGAAGCACAAATGCAATCAATCATAAAGGACTGTTCCAGGCTCAGATTTTTGCTATGCAGGTCTAATGTTAGGTTTTTATGGTGTTTGTGTGTATAATAGATAAATAATTCTCTTAATCTTCATTATTCCAAACAGTACTATGATCTGTTCAAAATGAAGACATTCATCTCGAGTAAATGATTAACATTTGTATTTACTTATTTATATGTCCTCGTGCAAGCCCACTAAATAAGCATTCACCATAACAAGGCAACTATGTCACTGCAGTGGTGTAAGATGGCAATTAACTTGAGACTAGAACTTGATATAAATACACAATAATATATATGTTGTTATCCAGTGCACATCTCCTATGAACCAGTAACAAAAAAGGTAGTGGTATCCCATGTGTTTCATGTTTTTATATTATGACCATGAAATAAACAGGTTTGTTAAAGAGCTAAATGTGCATGAATGAGCTATAACCACAAGCAGAAACAAATGGAAATTGTGCAACCACAACAAATGCGAAAAAATGAACAACAAATGATTCCAATTAATGCAAGCGTCAAAATGAATTGCCTTTTTTTTTTCCTGGTGAAGCTGTAAAAGACACACTAAAATATGATGCAGCTGTGTCCTCTGCACTGCATTTTTGAGCCACAAATACACGCCGCTTGTCCACATGTCATAAAACCCCATATGAATTAATGGTTTTCCTAACAGACATCAGGATCTTAAGTCACAGTTTCCCCTCAGCCCTCCACTGAGGTCCGTATTATAGAAAGTTAGTGTCCCTGAAGTGGCTGCAAAAAGTCAGTAAAAGAAGAAAAAGTTCCGCTTCAACAAAACCCTGTTCTCTAAAAAATGTGAGTGTTTAAAAATAATCTTGCTTAAAAGAAAGCTGATAAAAAAGTATGGGCAACAGTAAGAATCAAAAGGTGACTGGTGTCCTCTATTATTATTATATCAGCAAATCTCACCAGTTTGGTTGAGAGTGATTAAATGAGAGGAAATTGAAATACCTTTTCTTTATGAAAAACTAAATGTGGGCATCCTGACCTATTTTTTTAATCAAATGCTTATTGTCCTCGGGTGAAATCCACATAAGCTGCACAGGGCTGACTGAAAAAAGAAAACTGGATCACGGTCGCTAGTAAACCTGTCTCAGGCTATGGGATTTATGGACAGAGAGATCATGTTCTTTTCTGACTCCAGCAAGCTGCACAGTCTTGCACTATCATCCCCAAGGTGAAACAATGCTACAATATTTGGGAAGGCTCGCTGTTCCTACTTTAACATCTGGTTCAAAGGGCGCTAAATATTGAACAGGGTATACCAATCTGAAACACTGCTTTAATAGGAGTCATCAAGAATGACACGAAGTTAACTTAAGCGCTCCCTCACAGATTTAAAAAAAAAAAAAAAAAAAAGAGTCTCCTGCATGAATCACCCAGCTATTAAAAAAGTTATTATCTGTACCAGGGGCTACAGTTACTCCTTCCAGCAGTCTGACAGTCTTACATGCATGAACGCTTTAGCTCAGGAAAAATGCAGGGAAAACTGAGGTAACAAAGGTTTGCACTAGACTAAAGTAATTTACCCATAAACTTCATCTCTGGGGTGTTATGGGGCCTTTACATAGTTTACAGTTAGTACATTCCCCTTATAAAATTACTAAAAATCCAAGCTGTTATAGTCCATGTGATGATCTGTTGCTTCTTGTTTATGTGTTCTTACATGTTTAATTACATTAATAAGTGAAGGGAGTGTTTCAGTGTTGGCTAGTGAATCATATTCATGTGGTTAAAATGCTGTCAGGCTAAAACATTTCGTAAAATTGCAATTGCATTACATTTAGATAAGATGTATGACTTTGTTTGTATGCTCAGTCTTATGGAGGCAAATTTCACTTTGAAGTACAATCTTCTTCCCTCACTAATGCTCATCATATGTAGTGCATAATTATTTTTTGGCAGAACTCAGACAACAAACACAGACATGTAATGGTTTTGCGTTCAGCTATCCTTCTGAGCCATGTTTCCATCTGAAAAACAAAAAGCTGCCTGAAGCGACTATAAATGATATTCATACTGCACATACAGCATCTTTAGTCACCACCCTTCCTAATATTTTGCTAAGAAAATGGGAAAAAGCTGCAGAAATGTACTGAAACATATAAGACAAAAAGACAGAGTTTGTACAGTTCTAATGAGCTTGAAAGTTATTTACACCTTATTCTTTAACACACCCTGAAATTTCTTAGGAAAACTTTCTTTAAGGAGCCACTCGGAATAGTTTCTTGAAGGACATTCAAAGCTCCTCTTTGGATTTTGGCTTTCTTTTGCTCCGTTCTAAGTCAGAACAATCCAGGAATGCTTTTACTGCATTGGCAGTGTGTTTGGGATCACTGGCATGCTGAAAAATTGAGTTCTTACCAATCAGATGATTTCCATATGGTATTGCATGGTGACAAGATCTCTAATACCACAGGCTGAAATGCAGTTCTATATCATGACAGAGCTTCCACCATGTTTTATAGACAGCTGTAGACTCTGTTGTACCTCTCTAATGACATCCTTTTTTGAACACTAATCATGATTTGAACCAAAAATTAAAAATTTGGATTACATCACTCTGTAAAACATGCTACGACTGATTTTCAGTCCAGGTCTTGTATATCTTGTGTATATCTCAGCCTTGTCTGCCTGTTTCCCTTTCCTAGGAGTGGCTTATTGAAAGACACCCTTCCACTGAGACTATTTTTGATGAAGTGTCAATGAAGGGCCAGGTCCTATGTCAGTTCTTTGTTGGATTTCTTCCTATTTCTTAAGGACATGACTTTCAGATGTTGTTCATTTTGCAGTAGACATTTTTTTTTAGGACTGCCTTTTACTTTTGTCCCCCAGTTACCTCAAATTAGGGTAACACAACACACCGTGCAGCGATATCTCAGGTTTTTGGTTATTAAGTGGCTTAATAAACAAAACAAACAAACAACAAACACACATTCTTCTAAAGATGATCAGACTGGAGGACTGGACTGAAAATGAGTGAAAAAGCAGCCAATGTCTAAAGAAAACCCCTGAAAGACCTTCCATAAGCCTGGAGAACAAGTGTTAAGGATTAGTGATTATTTCGTGGATTAGATTTTAAAGTGTAAAGAATTAAGTCTGTTTCCTTGGAAGCAAAATATAAAGAAATGAGGGGTGAAGCAAGACATCTGCACACAGCTGTATGTTGAATGTTGTGTGTGAACGTAAAGTCACTGACCATACTTGAAGAATACCATGTGGATGAGCCATAGTGATGACAAAGCCAGCAACGGAAGATTCACAAATGCACGCAGACATCAGTGGAGCAGTTTCCCAAAACAGTAAAATATCTCTGGCAGGAAAGTGTGGAAGGAAGGCCAAACATATTGGGTCCGGTACATCAACATCAAAACAGCCAAAGACTGATCTAAGAGACATAAGAATGAGAAACACACAAAGTTCTTTTTTTTCTTCTAGAGTTTTAAGATGTATTAAGATGTAAAGAGCTTTTTGTAACCAGTCAGTATGGTAATATGTGGAAAAAAGAGAAGCTGTGATTTAGGGGAAAAACTGGCAAGTCACTTGTGGAAAAAGAAGGATGATTAGTGACGTGTATTTTGGCTACATTCTGTTTCTGACATGATAAAAATAATCCTGCTTCTCACGTATAAGGTCTTGAATAATCAGGCTTCTTATGTTATTGACCTTATAGTACCATATCACCCTATTAGAGCACTTTGCTCTCAGACCGCTTACTTGTTTTTCCGAGAGTATTTAAAAGGAAAATGGGAGCCAGAGCCTTCAGTTTTGAGACCCCTCTTCTGTGGAACCAGTTTCCAATTTGGATTCGACAGACAGACACTATCTCTAATTTTAAGGTTAGGCTTAAAACTTTCCTTTTTGCTAAAGCATATAGTTAGGGCTGGATCAGGTGACCCTGAATCCTCCCTTAGTTGTGCTACAACAGGTCTAGGCTGCTGGGGGATTCCCATGATGCATTATTTCTTCTTTAGTCACCTTTCTCACTCACTATGTGTTTATACACCTCTCTGCATTGAATCATTACTTATTATTAAACTCTGGCTCTCTTCCACAGCATGTCTTTTATCCTGTCTTCCTCTCCTCACCCCAACCAGTCACAGCAGATGGCCCCTCCTCATTGAGCCTGGTTCTGCTGCTAGTTTTTCCTTCCCACTTTTGCCAAAGTGCATGCTCATAGGGTGTCATATGATTGTTGGGATTTTCTCTGTTGTATTATTGTATGGTCTTCCTTCAAATATAAAGCACCTTGAGGTGACTGTTGTGATTTGGCGCTGTATAAATAAAATTGACTTGAAGTATGAGAGTATAAAAGCAAGTATAAAAGCTAAACAGGGTAAAAATAGACTAAGATGGAATCATGATGAAGGGTATGCAATTTTTCATGGTGGGGGTCAAAGAGTAGATACTGGTCTGTGTGCGCGCGCTTCCAATAAATGTCAGTGTTGAGGTTTCCATTCTCTTCAATGCACACAGCACAGTCTAGAAATGGCAAACTACTATCCTTTGTATCTTTTCTAGTGAACTTTATGTTTCTATCCACTAAGTTGATGTGAAGAGTGAAGGTTTCTACTTCTTGGGTTTTGATTTTGACCCAGGTGTAATCCACGTATCTGTACCAGTGGCTAGATGCAGTCCCTTTGAAAGAGCCAAGAGCTTTACTTTCCACTTTCCAGGTTGACTACAATGGGTGACACAGATGGGTGATTCAGAAGTCCATATATACAGGGTATTGCATCCCCTGTGTACAGACGGTGGTATGCAATTAATTACTCCTTATTGCTGTTTTCGTGGCTGTGATGACATCCACCATGGGTGGCTGTTGTGGAGAAATTGCAAAATTAAGTCCTTTGGCTAGTACCTTTTTGTGATTCAGTGAAGAGAAGCTGTGATTTAGGGGAATGACTGGCAAGTCACTTGTGGAAAAAGAAGCCTGATTAATAACATGTATTTTGGCCACATTCTGTTTCTGACGTGATAAAAATAATAGTCAAATTTTAGTAATGAATCTACTTGTGTACCATATCTCACATGGCCAGACTCAAATGCAGGACTCAGTTCAGTGACGGTTTATTTACAGTTCACAAGCCCAGTATGTACAATATGTCTGATAATTTCTTCATCCACTTTTCCTGACTGTCTCCAGTTGTGGTGTCCTCCTGTTGTTGTCTGTACGGTCTACGTATCGACTCGGGATGATACGTTTTTGTTTGCAATGTACAGAATGAAGTTGTCTGTCTTTTCATTTAATTTGTTGGGCCTGCTGAGCCTTTCCACAAACTTCTTCTTAAATCAGGCATTGTAGGAGTGTTTTGAATCCCTGCAGAGTCTGATTGATCTTATTCTGGAGTGTATCTATAGTGAAATGGACCTGTCTTATCCATTAACTTAGAAATTGGTTGTGTGCTCTCCATAGAATCAACTTTGTTCTATGTCCTCTGACCTTGGATCCAATTTGCAAACTCTTGGGAACAAGTCTGCTTTGTCTTCATCTTAGGTTAAACCCTTAATGGCCACTCACAGCTTGCATCAGTTGATCTCAATAAGTCACATGATAGGGTGAGGCAAGGTTGCACAATGATTTCACCTGAAACCTCTGAAGATAATGACCCACACCTTTTTCACACCATGGCTCATGTGATGAGGCACATGACCAATAGTGGGTCAACAACCCTCTTAAGGGACAACTCCCATTAGGGTTTAAATACCTGGGACTCTCCACCATTTGGTCTAATACTTGAATAAGCTTCTCTGAGAGGTGAAACGTCGTCAAGAAACTTAAAGAAGTCCAGTCGCTTTTCTTTCCAAGCTCCTTAGATTACCATGACCTGGATGACTACTAATGTGTTCAGCATGCCAGAGCACATGAAGGCATTCATTAGATGCATCAAGGTGTGGCTCTGGTATGTAGCCTTATCTCAGTTTGAGAATTGAAACAATCCGTTTTCATATCAGGGTTTGGAAAACATAGTATTTACAATTAGCAATAGTGCATGTCTAACCCTCCCAACAATCCTATGAACCACCAGTCATCATGTAAAGTTCAGTAAAAATATACATATTTTAAGTCAGAAGGCTTAATTTTTTAGCTGTAACCTAAACACACCCACAAACTGCAGGAATGCACAAACTCATGAAAAGGTTGTAAAATAGTTTTCTTTACCATCAATAAGAATACAGTTTAGTTCAATATGAACCTTCTAAAATGCAACATTTACCTAACTTCTTAAAAACACCAAAGGCAGAATGAAGCTCATCTCTAGGCAAAAAAATAAATATGTATGTCATCACTTCAATGTTTCAGCTATTCTATATGTGTAGATTGATGAATGTATGGAGTCTGACAGCAAAAAGATGCTTTTATTAATTCTGCCAAAGGGGTAAAGTTTCTCTCTTGTGAGGTTTTCTGCTCACCTTAAATCTGAGTTTGAGGCAGGCACTTACAAGTACATTTGATGACATACTTGTTTGGGTGCCAAAATGCAAATTTCTGGAAGGTTGTTATGAAAACTAAAAACTTTCAGGATGTATGCACAACACTGACTAGACTGATGAGTGATGCAGGGAGTGACTTTATTCAGGAGTTAAATATTTTAAAATGCATGAAGTGTTTTTTTTTTTAAAGGAGTAGGACTCCTTTTAAGATTATTTAACCCCATATTTTGCATTTTCACTGGAATTTTAAGGTACAGTATTGCAGTATTTTTAATGTCTTAAAATGTGCGTTCAAACACTCTTTATATATTTAGTATCTTCTATCAGCTATTAGTGCAATATCCTGTCATATGTATAACATGTTGATCCTGAACGCAGCTCGTTGCTATAATTCAGTATTGGATTTGGATTAGTCCTTTATCCTTTTTGCTAACCGGACCCCAGTGCACTATGGGATAAGTCTTGCAGGAAGCAAAACACTGCCCAAGAGTCGCTGTAATGACTCCCAACATTGTTAATAAAAGTTAAACCTTGGTATGTCTGGACCCTTAAAGTATACAATACAAAACAAGGCAGTTAGTACATGCACGGTGCTAATGCATTAACACTGCATGCAGCCCTGGCACTGGGCGTTCCGCGTTAACTCGCTAACGGAGGTTAATACAGTTATGGCGTTAATGTCATTTTAACGAGATTAACGGTGACAGCACTAATTTATATTAAAACAAAAAGGTAATTTAGCACCTTGCAAAGTAAATTATAGGCATGTATTATTCAACCTTTGTGGAAATATCATAGTACATCATGCATATTTCAGCTTCAACAAAAGGTGGTTTCGGTTAATGAATGCTAAAAATGAGTCTTTTTATCCCATTGCTAGGTGGGTACTGGGCAATGTGATGACATAATAATATCTGGTATAGAAAAGTACTTTTAGGGGTCTAAGATGTACCTGTGTGCCAAGATTAATTGCTGAACTTCAGATTTTTTCGCAAGGAGCTTGTGGACAAAGAAACAATCAAAAATTGTGTATGTCTCTGTTCTGTGTCCTGTGTACTGTTTGTTTGTACATGTGTCTTTTTGGCTGCTGTTACAACCAAATTTCCCCTTGTGGGACAATTAAAGGATTATTCTGTTCTATTCTATTCTATTCTAAGTACACAGATAGGCTGAAATTTTGTGCATTTTGGTAACATCCACTTGTATTGCTGAGTGAAACATTAATTTCAGAGTTATATTTTGCACTTTGCTATTACATCATCTGGAGAAAAACAAAATCTTGGCATCATTTTACACACATTTTCCTAATTTAGCCTGACACATTGAGCTTCTTTGGACCCTGTCTTGAATTCAAAACAAACTTCTGTGGGTTTGAACTGTGCCTAAAAACATGACTAATGATGTACTTGCTGCAGTCCACGGGGAAGATGAGGTAAGACCAGCCATTGCCTTAATGAAACATATTTTTTTTCTGTATATGAAATTTATAGTGCATATGAACAATTAGCTTCTTTTTCATTTACAACTTTCCGCCAAAGAAAACATCTCACATGAGTTTTATGATTTATGATAGGTCATGTTGTATAACTGTGAACTTTATCTGCTTTTGGCAAGGAAACACAACATGCTAAGAGCACTACCACTGAGCAGAGAGGAAATAACAGACTGAAAATCTGGACCACAAAAGCACAGGGAATCCCATCGACGTGGCTCATGACTCTGGGGGAGGGGAGAGCTGTTGGCCAAGACCTAATGATGGAAAAGAGTAAAATAGTGCCTTTCCACTCCTATTACCAGCCACACAAGGATAACTCCTATATGTAATGTTTTGTAAATTAAGTAACCTCAAGGCATACAGAATCCTCCATTTACTCCAGTTATGGGCATGCTAAATGAAGTTTTTATCAAAGTTTTACCCCAAGTTGTAGTATAGCATAATTAGTTTTGCTAATTAATTTTAAGGACCAAGTCCAAGACAAGATAAACCTGGCATCATCACAGTTAATGTTTAGCATGCATTTCTAAAAAAGGAATCAGGCTGAAATTCCACTGTTTTGAGTTATCACTGGGGAATGCTGAATCTCATAATTTGGATTCAATGACAGCCTATCTTGGAAGTTAACTTCTGGAGTAAATTCATATGTGGATCTGAATGCAGGAATTTTTTTGGGAGGACTCCTCATCACAGCATACCAGAGAAAAATGTATATTTTGCATCATAAAGAATGCATAAAATAGAAATGAAGTAAGAAAATTTGGAGACATCACAGACTAATCTGAACTAAATAAAATATTATCACTTTGCAAATTAAATTTCATGCTTTTCTTAAATGCCCGTGCAATGGACTGATAACATTCAATATGGGTTCAAGAATGGTTGGTCTAATTCCCCATCCAAAATACAGGTTGTGTTGTACATTTGAGGTATAATTGTTAAATGGTATCTTAATATGCTGTACTCTAAGATCTCAAGACTGTTAGGTTTTTGTAATGTTGATTGTCATTTATGCTTAGGAATATTTAACCATATATGCTTAGAGGTGTATAATCGATTGTGTAGTGATAGGATGTGTGATCTTTAGTAGTCTGCAGAACGTTGTGTGCATTCCAGAGTGGTCTGGCTTTCACACTCACATTCTGGGAGCATGGGAGAGGTCGTACCTTGTCTTATTGCTTTATGGTAGGATAAACGTGTTGTAGTCTAAGTGCCTTTTGTTTAGATGAACTGCTGGACTTCCAGGCCAGCAAGTTTAGGGAAGTCATATATGGGGTCATGCTTTGACCCCCCCCCCCCCACACACACACACACACATACACACACACACAGGGTATTCTTTGTTCACATGCATACCTATGTAAGATGTCATATGTTAATGAACCTATGCATATTCATGTAACCACAATAAAAGAGCAGTGTTACGGGAGAGCGGACGAGAGCAACTGGGGTCAAGCGAAGGAACGGCGTTTGTCCAGTTCTCTCCCGTCCACGTGAAACATAAAGAACTTTGCCTACTTCGTGTCTTGCTTGCTGTGTAATTACATTGTCTTCAACGTTCCAGCGAATAGGTTCAAGCTACAAACCTATCAAAGACCACTTCCACCAAGACCACCATGCAAACCTGGTCAGGGTTATAGTCTGCATTTTGAATTTGCCTCATAGTAGCAAAGCCTCAAAGCTCAAAGTTGTCACTAACGCCAAGAGAAATAAAACAAAGAGTGTTACACAGCTGTGCAGTGTTTGGAGCTCGTGTTCCACAGGAAAACACAATGGTAGCATCAGTCATAACAGATTTTATAAACTTCTATTAAGACAATTTGTTCTTGGTATTTAAAGTAGCAGTATAAAACATTTTAATGTGTTTGGAAGTTCACACTTTCCCTATAGGTTTATAGGTTCCAAAAATACAGAAACAATGCTTAGTGTTACATGGAGGAAAGAGGCTGCCTTTTAATTTTGTAAAATGTAAAATTTCCTGTTGTACAGTATAGGCTAAAAGTGTTATCCCATTCACATTGTAGTCAGTATGAAAGAGTTAATATCCTTATTTTATCATGCATGGAAGCTCTTCTGCAAGCCAAGGCTCATGAAAACTAGGGCATTTCACAATATTTGGGTTGGCCCAGGTAATGAAAGGTGTTGGACTTCAATGTGATGAGCTGCTTTGAAGAAGAATGATGAATATCCTCAGGTGTGTGCTGTCAGGTTGTAAATCAGAAACAGTGAACGAGGTCAAATGTATAGTGAGTTCATGCACTGCTGAAACTCCCCAAGAAACAAAATGTACTGACAATGTTTTTCAGTGATGTTTCAGTAAAACGAAGAGAATAATCTAATCACCGGATGTCAGAGTTCTTGTTTACCAGATCTCCTCTATCCACCTGCCAGTGTTGGATAAACTATGCAGGAAGTGGTTGCATTCTTTTGATCCTTCTTGTGCACAAAGCCAACTATGACATTTGGAAAAAAACCATGAGATTACAGCTGCCTTTGGTCAAACTGGTCAAAAAGTTTTGTTTTACTTTTCCATGTGTAGATACTAAATGTCAATCATTGTTAAAAGAATGAATGAATGTCACAGCGACATCTCTGAAATATATTTATTACAAAGGAGTCTTGAGTTGGAAAGTAGTTTGGGAAAATTGAACTGCATTGAAATTAAGAAAAAAAAGTATCTAGATTTTCCTCTGAATAGGACAAAATGAACTGCCCATAAACACTTAGTTAATGTGCAATTCCAAGGAATTGTGTGTGAAAAACCTCAGATTGTGTAATTGTCACTTAATCATTACAATGATTTGCATGCCTAGTTAGTAATTCTACTATAAACATTCAGTCACACACATGAAACTGAATAAGGCATAATGAAAACAATGAAAAAAAACTAAATGTGCATAAAATCTAATATCTGTCTAGCTAACTAGAAAGATTTTTCTGTATTATATATATATTATAAATCAAACAGCCAAGATGCGACTGACATGCAGACTTTCAGCTTAATTTCAATTTATTGTTCAGCAATTACATCCATTTTATGTATACATAGTCCCTCATTTTCAAAGGCTCAAAATTAATTGGACAAACAAATACAAGTTTAGACATAAGGCTTGTTTTTACTACTTGAATAAAAATCATTAATAGTCCAGAATCCATGGGCATCAAAAATCCAGTGATTACTCTCTTGAGATGCTTTCTTAGGACTTTACTGCAGCCATTACCAGCTGTTGCTATTTTGTAGATTTCTACCTTCAGTTGTGTCTTGAGTAACTATAGATTATGACCTGCTGGGTTGAAATCTTTGGCATTGCCTTCTTTGCCTTGAGAAATTTTTTGCTTTTCCGGTATATTTGTGGGTCATTATCCATTTGCACTGTGAAGTGGCTTCCAGTCAGTTTTTATAAGCAGTCACATCAGTTAATACAAATCCTTGAATAAAGCTGGAAGTTTTCACTTTAATCTCATATTGACTGCTATTTAAAGTCCACTGTGGTTGTCTAAAGAGGCAAAATTTAAAAAAAAAGAAAAAAAAAGAAGTGTCATTCAGACTTAACTGGATTTTGTCATGCATCAGATACCTCTCTTATGTGATTTAGGACTTTAATCCAGTACCACACATGTCCTGTAATAGCTTATTTTTGAAACTGAGTTATTGCTTTCAAGTACAACAGTCCAATGAATTTAGCATCTGTTGCACAAACTATGCCACTCAATCCCCATGGAATATTCAGGAATTACCTGATAATAGCTATTTTTGTGTTTCTGTATTGTGCTGCAGTTGTTTCAAAGTTGGCTTTGACAGCTTGGGGTCCTTAAGGGAATATGGAGCGATTTGTGGATATTGTCAGTCACAGTTGTTGTCAGTGACTGTCAGATGGAAGATAATCCACATGTGCTTTTCATTTGAGGAATTATCTGCACTAGAGCAAAATGGAGAAATTGAAAACATAAAGGCATATTTCTTTCTGGAGAAAAAGAATGAATACACTTCAATAAATACAGGTCTGCAACCATTTAAATAATAAACAAGGTGAAATATTAATGTTGTTAAAGACCAGAAGTCTGCTTTTTTCTGTAGTACTTGAGCTTATAATAATTTGCCTACCATGTCAATTTCATCTTCCTCCATCTCTTCCTGACTTCTCCACAGCTGCAGCCTCCTCTGACTGTGAGGCCTGGTTACTAGTTATTGCTGGTCCTACTGTT
Organism: Oreochromis niloticus; assembly: GCF_001858045.2. Taxonomy (NCBI): domain Eukaryota; kingdom Metazoa; phylum Chordata; class Actinopteri; order Cichliformes; family Cichlidae; genus Oreochromis; species Oreochromis niloticus. Next base: position 30,856,987 of record NC_031979.2, read on the forward strand.
TATGGTGCAGAAGCAGCTGCTAGCTAACATGTTGGTTAATTTGACACATCTTGCTGCATCTGTTTTTACTTGTGATGTCTTCAATAAGATTTAATATTAGGGACTAATACCAAAAAAGTCATCAGGAGTTTATGATTTTCTGGTCAGTACTGAGATTATAGAGCAAGGGAACCAAATGCTGTTTTCCCAGACTTCTGTGCAACCGGTTGCCACTTGCGTTTCACCTTTCAGGATCGATTTACATGCCAGTAATAATAAACAGTTGGGAATTATTTTGTGCATAGTCTTCAACTGTACTGAGAGGAGCTCCAAAGAGCTGGCTGTTCAGATTTTCTGGTAAGTAACCTGAATCATTGTTTAAGCCTGTTTTTGCTAGCCTGAATTAGCATCTGACATATAATGTATATCTAATATATAATGGATTATGGGTATACCTTGCAAATCAAGCTAGCTAGTCAGAACTATTGATAGAACTACTGAAAAACAAAACTTAGGTGCATACAAATAACTTATTTTAAAAAATACACATACATACATACACAGATAGACATTCACATGTGCTTAAGAAAGTAAAACTGGTCAAAGTCGTTTCATAAAAATATTGCACTTGTGTATGAAACTTTGTACAATTCAATATGAATAGTATTGCACCAGATTTAGATTGACATAATGTGTTATCGATTTATTTTGTGCATGATTTCATGTCTGAGTTCCCAGATGAATTTGACATAAAAAATATTTCTCTATGTAGTGCTTGCTTTGGACCTAGAACATTTGCCTGGAGGCAAACATTTAAACAGATGATAGGCAGGGTGAGTTGTAGCCTTTAGGTTTCAGCCTACTTTCTGCAGGCAGCTTGATATGTATCCGTCATCAAGAGCAGGCAGCTGTGTGTTGGTAATCTATTGTGCAGTTTTTATGACTCTCTTTAGATCTCCTTCTTATCCGCAAGAGAGCTGTCATCTTACCATATGTCTGTGTCCTTTAAAAATGACAACAACGATAACAGCAATCAACATTTTTCAGCCAAACTGCCAAACTCAAAGCTGAGTGATATCACAGTGGCAACAATCTTTTATGCCTTTATTACTTTTTTATGTTTTATTCGAGTTTTTTAAAGTCTTTCTCTTCACTGCAGTGTTTTGCTTTGTTGCAGTAATAAAATATAAAAGCAGGTATAGTGCGCATATGGTGCGTCTGTAGCCAAATTCTAATGTTATTGCCTCTGTGTAAAAAGATATATTTGTGTAATTATTTTCAAGGTTTTTTTTAACCATTTCACCTGAATATTTTAGAAATTATGTTATAACAAGACATCTCTGAGCGTTCAGTGCCAGATTTTTGTCATTCAGTTCAAAAGTGCAATGTCTTTGGGCCAAGTGAAAATTATGTTGCTGTTTGGAATGCCATTGGCCCATTTTGTATCCAGTTTTAACATTTCAAAGCACACCCTTAGCAACATGAGTAATTCCCCAGAAACAATATTTCCTTGAACTCATGTTATACAATATAAATAGCTACTGCTTTGCACTTAATAAATTTGCAGATTTTGTGGACACTTAGCATTACCATAGCCTTACCTTTTATTTATACATCTGATATTTAATATAGTTATATCAAACTTTTGCGTGGGCTTTTTCTTATTGACATTATTATCTTAAAATGTATTTAGTTCTTTAAAAAAATCTTTACCAGTCCAGTTGTTAAAAGTCTTGTGGTATATGTTCATTAGTCTGTGCGTGTCTGCTATTTAATTATGAGCAGATACAGCTTTTAGAACTGACTCGTGCAGCTGAATTGCATTAAATTGGGGAGAAAGAAACAAAACAATAACATTTATGGAAGTTTGAATTGTTCATTCTATGTGAAATCTGTTCTTTTACAATGTACTATAATGTTATTCTCATGCATCTTTTGGCCAGACAGTGTATTATGTGACATCTTGGCATTTATCATCAAACACAATCTGCTTGTGAACAGACATGAATATAAGATTGGATCCATCGAAGCCTCATTAACACTGATAACTATGTTGTTGTGTAAATTAAAGCTGTTTTTGTTTTTAAATTTATGGATAATTAAAACTAAGTTCTAACTAAAGACATGTGGGTTTGGAAGTTCTCAAAAGCCTACTTATGTAACATACATTTTGAGAAAAACACTATCTTGTGAAGCAAGAGAGCAAATAAAACTCTTGGAAAAAGATTCTCACAAAACTGTCTGATTTAAATTTACAGAAAATTATAACTGTGCTCAATTTATGTTGTTCTGGCAATTATTCCTGGTTGTCTGTCAGAGAATGAATGATTATCTAACTTCTGAATCTGCTTTTCTTTATGAAACATACCGCAAAGATGGAAAATAAGTCACTGTGCGCTAAGCCTTAGATGACCTACATTACTGTTAGGCTTAATAGTCTTAGTTTTGTACCCATACAAGGTAAAAACAAAATAAAATGCAAAAAACGATGAACTAGAAACTATGATTGTGTTTTGTACATAATGATCACCTCGGAATCTCATGTGAATACCTTCAAATTGTACTTTGTGAGGGCCAAGTCTATACATGATGGGGCTGCAGTTGAACTTCATCAAACACATCCAGTGTTCCAGAAATATGACAGCTCTTTGGAGCCAGCGTTGCTTTCATGCAGCTGCATCCAGGCAACCTCTGATACGCACATTTGCTGGACTGAAGTGTTGTTTTGGTAGAGTGGCTGATGTGCATCAGTTAAAACTGAGTGAAACTTTCCATTAGATTCTACATTTATTGGTCAGATAAGGTTTGTCATATATATTTCATTGTATTATTTCACTGTATTATTTTCACATCTTAAATAGTAATGTCACTGCAGTTCCCTGATTAGTAAAGTAAAATATGATAATAACAGCTAAAGAAAAAACCTTTAAAGACGAAAAAAGAAAAAAGTTTAAAAATGGTGTTCAAAATTTGTAGCCTGATGCACCTTCAAATGCGGGTTTTTTCAAGTACAGATGACCCATGTCATTAGGAGAAATTTGACAAAAGTCAACACAACAAAACTAGGTAGAAGTATCTGAAAGCTTATTGAAAGGGATGCTGCACATGAATTTGCCAACTCTGTTGTTTCGTTTATGGATGAGAAGACAGTCGCTTTTTGGTGATGAGCAGTGGAAACTGTTGTACTAAGTCAAGTGAAATTGGAGACTGTTGTTATTGACATGAACAGTCTTATAAATGACCAAATAATTGATTGGTAGATCGCTGCTGAAGAGAGCATGGAAAATCATAAGGCTAATGGAAAAGTAACATGATCCCGCACCAGATGTTTTCAGAAGAAGTTGTAAATGTATAAAATAGTGCCCACTGTGAGTCTGACTGCAGAATGTATTAAACTTTATCTGTAGCAAGGTTTGCATGTTACTGTAGGGCTTTAATGGTTACTTGATCTCTGTTACACTCTATGGTGACACAAGAAGGATAAAAAGTTTTTTTTTTAATGCAGACAAAAAACAAAAGATGTAAAAATAAATGGTTTCTTTTTTTATGGCTCCAATGCACCAAGATAATATCAACATGATGCCACACGGTACCTAAAATGTGCTGCAGAGGTTGTTTCAGCACTGCTGAATTTGAGACATTCAGTTTTAATCCCCTTGACACAAACTTATCAAACAGCAAATGAAGGTACCTCTTGTTTCTCTCATCATGCTGAAAGAAACAGCATCAACAATGTGAGCTAAAATATGTTTAATTGCTATTAGGTAAGTAAGAAAAATGTAGCATGCAGACTTACATAACTGAGCAGCTTCTGTGGTGTAAGCAATTATGTCAGATATTCAGTAATGATACCTGTCATCTATAATTAGAGGTATAAAAAGTTGCCTCACAGTTATACTTCAATGCGGATGAGCTTTTGACAGTTCATTACTTGTTAAAACAGCCACAGAGTACAGATGTGAGCAGGTTTTAGGCCATATGGTGCAGGTCTCGCTCTACAGAAAATACTAAGATATTATTTGTGCTTCTTTGCTTGGTAGACAAATATTATTTTTGATTTTTCATAAGCTACTGACTGCATGAGCAGATGTGATGCTTCACTTAGGCTGTCAATAGGGATGTTTTTGGGAAAAGCAACACATAAACGGCAAAACAGTGATTATTTGTATGACTTCATCATATCAGGCCATGTGAACCAGCAGCCTGGATCGCCAAAGCTTGTTGACGATTCCTGTAAATGATTTCTGATGTGAAATAACAGATAAAAAACCAAAAAAACCAAAAAACGTTTTATATTTTGCCATGTCTGTTTTGCCTGTTGCACAAGTTTCTTGGCTGCTTGAGGTTGTAATCCGTTTTAATGCACCCAAGAAGCCATAAACTGCACTGAGGAATTTCTTCTCATGAAACAATAACGCAGAAGCTGGTGCTGACCCAAATATCTGTACATAACAGCAAACATAATGTCCCTGTAACCTCAGGGAAGTATCTCAGCTGCGTTGTCACAAAAAACATATTACTTACATATTCTTTTGACAAATGAAATTCAGCAAAGCATTTTGAAATGAAATGTAAGTAATTTGTAATTGATGCCAATGTTAATTTTTTTTTGTCATCATATTTTGTAGTTTACATAAATTATTTGTAGTTTTATAGTTAGACCTTTTTTTTTATCAGTAAAGGCAGTTGACTCTTCTTGAAAATTACGATAATGCAGTTATTTTTAATCCAATTTTTATGTTTATTTTATACAGAATCCAAACTGCTTGGATCCTTTTAAACTGGCAGATGCATGGCTAAACCACTGAAAGGAATGACTCATACGTTTTAGAATCTACAGTTCTGTTTCCAATAAGTTGGACTGCTGTTTAGACTTTACAACTCTTTAAAACCCTCTTTTAGGCCACTATTAAACTAAAAATACTACTATGAATTTATTGTGAGCAAAATATTGTGAAAAACTTGGGTAAACAAAATACTGGAAAAGTTAAGTAAATATAAAGCAGACACCCACAGGCAATCTCACATTTAATAAAGTTATTTTGGCAAAGGGTCAGCAACAGTCACAAATGTGAAAAATACCATCAAATGGCTATAATTGAGTACATTACATTATGATGTAATTTGTGTAAATATTTTGAAATCACTGCTTAGGAGCATTTCCAAAATGTGTGTAAAGGCTCCATTAATGCTGAACAACAATCACATTTTGGTAGAAGAAATGCTGCTACTCACACTGCCATAATCCACGCATATAGAGGAGCATGACTCTAATAAAAGTGTCCAGGTGCTAATGTGTTGGTCCTGTGTCTGGATATGCCACTCATTAAAAACAGCTGGCACATTATGAAATTAAAATAACAAAGGAAGCTTGCATATACTGCTAGATAAAATCCTATATCAAGTGGCAAAACATTTTCAGAAGTATACATTTTTCTCTGAGCAGGACCATCATAATGTTAAACATTTAACAGGCTAACAAAAGCAGAATGAGCATACATTTTAAAAAAAAGTGATGTTGTTTGTGTACTATGGTCCAAATTTTGTGGAGTAAAGAATTTTTTTCCAAGCACAAATTTAGTTTTAACATCTCAATGAACCAAAACTTACCATTAAAGAATTTTGCAAAGACTTCAAAATGACACAATCTCCACTAATACCCTGTTCAAACAGGCATATTTATCTCAACAAAAGCACTTTATTGGAAGTTGTTTGAAAAATAGAAGGCAAAGCCAAAAGCATTCAGCTACATCATTCCAAATGATAGAAAGAGAGACAAATTTACATTGCATCTTAAACAATACACAGAGACAATTAAAAAAAAAAATACAGTTAAAGTCAGAAAACATGTTTTTTTTTGTTTTTTTTTTATCTTTATCATGCTTAGATTTTGAAATTTTCCAGGCAGCTTTTAACCTCTTCGCATTAAGCAAAGTCATAGAGAAGCTCACAATTGAAGTATTTTATTGTAAATCTAATGAATGAATGAATGCATTCAGACTATCCTATAGCTGCATTGACTTTCTGTGTATTTAAAATCATGCTAAAATGTTCATGTGAACTTGCTTTATATACATTCAAAGCACCATTAAAGTGTTTATGAGAGTAGTTTTTTTGTCAGGTATACCTATTACAGTATGAAATCACTGACATTTTAGGCAAAGCCCTTGTATTAGAACACCAACTTTAACCTCTGGGTTTGACGTCTCTTTCTGCTTTTACCCGAGAGGTGTTCTCATCGGCTTGTGCTCAGTCCCTTCCCCTCCTCCTGCCTCCATCTGGAAAAAAAAGAACAATAAATATTTGTCAGTCATGTGGATTAGGTTGTTGTCTAAGTCTAAAAGATATACTGTGCTGAAGTTTGGCATCCAAACTCTCATCACTGCCCAGATGGAAACACCAAGCGCATGGAGCAGGAGTGATGATGATGACTTCCCCTCTTGGGAAGTGTATGGTCTCAGAAACTATACAGGTGGATGCCGGGCTGGATGTGGGTCTCACAAAATGTTGTATAACAGCCACTGAAGCAACACATTTCAGCATAGCCTTTGAGGAGAGCATTGTGGCAGCAAGCATGACAGCAGATGAGTAAAGAGACTGCAGCTGGAATAAAGGAATGTTGATATTTTGGGGGAATTGTATTTGCATCTTTCTTGTTGAAAGTTAGATGAGAAGACTGATAACATTACTGTATGCACAAGACCAAAATGAAGCTATGGCAGCTGGCTTAACTAAGAAATAGATGGAAAATAACTAGCCTGGGTCTGTACCAGCACCAGTTAATGAATTTTTGTGTGTTTAATCTGTATCGGAATTCTGAAACCAGCACGTGGTTTTACAGAAGGCTTTGTGCAGGACTATATTCTCTTGGCATTACAGTGTGATTGCCAGCTATCTCTTTTGTCTGTGTTAAACTAAGCTGGGCTGCTGGCCCTCTCAATCCATAAATGAGAGTGTTACCAGTTTTTTTTTTTTATCAAACTCTCAACAAAGAGTGAGTGGAGTAAGCAGATTTCCCAAAATGCCAAGCTATTCCCGTAGGTTCCAAAGTGATTGCAGGGATGTGTTGGACATATGGTACAGGAAGAGTATGGAGCATAATTGAAGCCAAAGTCTTAAAGTGACAGCCTAAACTATCTGTCTCATTTCTTTCTGTCTTTCTTTCTATTTCTTTTTCCTTCTTCTTCTTTTTTTTTTTTTACTTATACCTCTTCTGGGATTAGTTCCTCTGGAACTGCCTTCTATAAAGGCAAAACAAACACACAAATCACACACATTATTTATGAATTATTTTCCTGCTTTCCACTTCCTAGAGACTTGAAAAAAACTCACTTTGGATTATTTTGGTAAGCCTTGATGCGTCAAGATCGCTCGTTTCAATGGTGGAAACTTCTGAAAGATCAACTCCTAATGGAAAAATGAAAGTATCTTTAAAGTGATGCTGAAATATTTGGCAAAAAATATCAGATAAGAGTGATAGCACATAAATTCTACCTAAATCCTCCAACAGATATGGTTTAATGAGATTTAAAGTCTATTATATGTATTTGAAAGTTACCTATGATGTGTGTATAAATTCTCTTTATTATAGTCTAGATTATTGTATTTTATTTGTGATAGCTAAATTCAGAGATAAAATATGCAGTATATTTTCTTTCCATACACATCTAACAATAATTTATTAATAATATTAATTAATAATCACACAAACAATCCTTAGTTTTAAGTTTCCAAGCATTTCACTGACCTTCCAGATCGATGTTGCTGGTGCGAGTGCTGACTGAGTATTGAGGCCCTGGAAACAACAGCATTTGTGAGTTCTGAATATGAAGTCATATGATTGTGTTTTACACTTAAAAAATACTTACCAGAGACAACCCTGGTAACCTTTTGGACAGGGTTCTGCCTTTCAATCACCCTGGTAACCTTTTGGACGGGGTTCTGCGTTTCAATCACCCTGGTAACCTTTTGGATGGGCTTCTGCTTTTCAATCACCCTGGTAACCGTTTTGACGACGGGTTCCCTTTGAATGACCCTTGTCACTTCTTTTACCCCAGGAAGTGTAAAAGAGCAAAGAAGCCATGCTTTACTACACCGAAATCAAGAGTGCACAGCATTGTACACTGATCAACTTCTGTACAGCCAACATACACAAAAAACAGTTTCAGTTGATCAGAAAACTTCCATGAAAGAAAATGGTAAATGGCCTGTATTTGTATAGCGCTTTACTAGGCCCTAAGGACCCCAAAGCGCTTTACACATTCAGTCATCCACCCATTCACACACTGGTGGTGGCAAGCTACATTGTAGCTACAGCTGCCCTGGGGCGCACTGACAGAGGCGAGGCTGCCGGACACTGGCACCATCGGGCCCTCTGACCACCACCAGTAGACAACGGGTGAAGTGTCTTGCCCAAGGACACAACGACCGAGACTGTCGGAGCCAGGGCTTGAATCGGCAACCTTCCGATTACAAGATGAACTGCCAACTCTTGAGCCACGAAAAAAGGTGATTCCTAATCAAAGGATATCTACTAATATAATTTTGATATAATTTTCTACAGCTTTATGATTTGCTTTAGCTCAGCTTTATGTTAAATACATGTGACTAATACATCAGTGATTAACTACAACTAATTTGTAATTAACTAGCTTTGAGTGCATGACTACATGTAAACTGACAAGTTTGGCTACATAAAGTGCACTGTGAATTCCTGGATGGTAATCTCATAAAGATTCCCATATTTTGTAATGTACACTGTACACTCCCTGTCCTCACTGTTCACCATCTTGACTACCTTAATGGAAATGGAGCGATACCAAGCAATTTTTGGCAAGTGGAAAGAAGAAATGCCAATGGATTAACAAATGCTAATCTTAGCTAACTGCCTAATGTTTTTTTTTCTCAGGCAGTGACAGGTATTGTGTGAGTACCTCAGGATGGGGCCTTAAACAATTTCCAGAATGTGGTAGCAAGATCAGCAGTCATAATCAAATATTGCGGCTGTCATTAGATGAGGAATATATTGTTTTTATTTTTTCCACCGGTCCTCAGTTTTGTGCTTGCAACAGTGTCATTAAATATAACTGGTCATACTTCACTGATTAGGAATCACATAATGTTGATATTCTTTAATCATCATTACTATACCTTCCTGAATGACACAAGTGACAGTCCTCTATAATAACAACAGGGAGCACAGAGTTATTAATGACAGTGAAAAATGCAAACTACTTACTCAAAAATGTAAGAGGAATTTCCTGATATCTGAATCCAGAAATGTACTGTAAAAAAGTAAATACAATTGTTAAAGCATATTAAATGTCTATGCTGCATAATAAAGCATATAATTGCTCAGCTCAGCTGAAAAATATTGTATTTGCTACATTGTATGTGCTATTTCTTATACTTTACATGGAATTATAAACATTTTGTTACGACTTAAATAAAGAATAAAAAACTGCAAACTAGACCCAACCCAACATCTCTGGAACTTTAATAACAACAAAAAAAACAAACACCTTAAATTGAATATAAGAGATGAGCTTCGTCAGAACCATCTGGAGTTCCTGGGATCCAATAGGGATTTCTACAAGATAGCACGGCATTGACTGCAATTAGGTATTTACAGTTATCACGTTTCTTGACAGATTTATAAGACAAAAACTGGATGAAAGTTTTACCTTCAGGATACAACAGCTTGTTGACAAAGTGAACAACTCCATTTGTGGCCATCATATCAGCCTCAGGGACTTGAACAGAATTAACCTTCACAGTGTTGTTTGCCTGAGGACAACCATTAAAACAGTTACAGACAAGAAAACCACAAAGTGTTGGGTGTGAATGAAACCACATACTAAAATATGAGGAATGATCTCTGTCCCACATTAAATATCATTAGCTTACTGGAGTCACTGAGTTTCAAAGTGGACAATGACTTTTAATCAGACAGTATTCATAGACACTACCATATAAAACAGTTTTATTGAATACTTAACTCTTTATGATTAAATAAAACAAAACAAAAAAACCCCAGTAATTATCTGAGGTATAAGGTTTAATAGATTAAGACATATAGGTTCCATCTGGATGCACAAAATACCTACAACTACAACTTTGAGGTTGCTGCCCTGGAGGGACTTGAGAAGGTTTGTCACCCCAGGCTCCAAACCACCACCAATGAAGATACCATTATTGATGTGATACAGAAGGATGGTTCTAAGTGCATTTATGTCCTCTGAAATAAAGCAAAGACATACACATTAGCTATTATTTTATTTTGCATTTCTATCCAGACTTTTACTGCCCAACATAAGTACTTAAAACAAACACAAATAGACAAAAAAGTCTGGTAAACTTACTCTTCAACACAGCCATGTCCCTTTCACTTAAACCTGCAAAAGCCGTGTCGCTTGGGGCAAACAGAGTAAAGCCTCCCTCCTGTTGAAGCACGTCAGTCAAGCCAGCAGCTTCCATCAGAGACAAAAAGATCCTAAAGAGCAGAGAAGAAAACTGTAACTTGGCTGTTGTAGACGCCTCTAAGGGATGACATATTGCAGCAACAGCACTTTCCCATTCCCATATGTGCCATGTGGATTTAATGTAATGATAGTCAAGATGTGGTTTGAGTATTATACTGGTTTTTAAGACCACAGTCCATTTTCCTTCCCATTGTACTTACTTGAACCCTCCGTTTTCTGTCAGAATCTCGTACATAGTTTTTTCTGCAGGTTTCAACAGAGTCCTCATGAGGTGAAGGGCCCCATTGCTTCCTTCTTTACTGCCTCGTATCAGGCAGGAATTCTCGATGCACACAGCCTGCAGATGTAAAACAAGTTGAATAAAAGAGAATAAACTTGAAGTCTCAAAGATTTGAAGATTGATTGAGGCTATTGCCTATAACAAGTCTTTAATGGCCTCCAGCTATAACTACTGGGCAAAACTTTAGAGAAGAGTACTCACTGAACGATAGATGAAGACCCGAAGAATTTTCCCTCCAATGGTCTCCAGCTGCTGGCCATTGTACAGCTGTCCCAGAACAATCTTATTCTTCAAGATGTGGTTCTCCAGGATAATTCTGAGTAAGTCCTGATCCATGGACATTACTTCATCTGCAGAGGAAAGAAACAGTTTTATGTTTCTCATTTCAAATTAATTACGCCAGGAAAAAAATACATTTAAATTTAAAGCATTGGCTTCAAAAAACTATATTCTTACTACTTTGACTACCATTACCCTAAAGCAGCAACAAACATATTTTAACCAAAGTCAACTCTGTACTCAGTGACCTGACAGTTCCGCAGATGAACCACAAATAGTATCCTACAAATGACGATAAATGCTCTGTAGGTCCATGTTCACAGACAGACAGAGGGAAAGTTTATGGATTGAGCACGAAACATCATCATCTGTCACAGTTTTCCAGATTTTTCTTGGACGTGTCTTATGCCAAGATGGACAATAAATAGAATAAATGCACAGAATAAATGTGACAACATTCAGTGATAACAGTCACTTTTAGATTTTCTTATTGTGGAATTCTTTACATCCACTGACAAAAGAGTATCAATATAAATAAGATACAATTTTTCCCTAGCTGACTACAATTAATTGTTTCTTAAAACATGAGAAGCATAGCGGCTACTTTTTTTCAACATATGACATTAAGACTTTGCATGAATTCATTGAAGCATTTTTAAAAAATCAACATTGCAACCTGCTGAGTGGAAAATAGAGGAGTGCAAGTGGTATAATGAGCAGTATGTAACTCACCAGTAAAGACACTGTTGAATGGAGCCAGTAAAGTGTACTCTGCATCTGATCTCATGCCACCAGAAAGGCCCAGCTCGGACACCATGTCAGTGAAGGTTGACTGGGAACTTTCCAACAGTTCCATTACCTGCTTGGCTTAAAGAGGTAAAGGAAATCCTGACAATTTTAGAATATGAACTATAGACAAATATATACATATTCTTCGATATGCATATTCTGTAATAAACAAAGCATGTCCGAATAGGAAGCAAAGAGGTGCTCTAACCTGAGTCTGGAACAAGTGCTTTGTCAATAATATGGATGACACCATTGGTGGTGACAATGTCCTTCTGGCGCACCATTTTAATGCCATTGACTGTCAAGCTTTCGCCATCACAGCCAATTTCAATGTTGTTGCCCTCCAGTGTCTCATAAGAGGTGCCAGCCAGGATACCTTCAGAGCACTGGATTGAGTCCAGGAGGTGGAAAGACAGAAGAGCTGAAACAAAAAAAATAAAAATAAGTAAAATATTTGAGTTAATATATGATTTAGTTGTATAAGTAGATGTTTGTCTGATACACTGGGACATTAATGTTTTTTCCTTTGTTATACCACAGCCAAGATGGTTATATCGAAGAAACCTGCATATCCTTTAGATCCCAGTGGTCCTCTAGTGAGGCCCTGTTTGTCTTTGAGGGGAACTGTTCTGATCTGAGCACGGCACAGCAAATATATATGAGGAAATACAGATGAAGTACAACTTTTTACTATCTCTTGGTGCTTAGATAGAAAATTATCTTGAAAGCCTTTTAGAAATTCTGATTCTTTAAGAAATCACAATGTATATCTCAACAATTTAAATAATAACTAATATTACTGATAATTATACAAGTATATTTTATGAAGATACATATAGGTGAACAGCAGTTAAAAAAAAGGCCATAAAAATGTCAAATTTTGTGTTACATTATATGTTTTCAAACTCACAATTTAATGCTTGGCTTGAAAGACAAAAGTTGTTTTTTGGTTCACGTTAGTTTTTAAAGCTAAATAAGCTCCAGATCTATTGTGGCTTCATCTGTTTTGAATTGGAAGAAGCTCAATGCACAACCATGCTCCCAGCAACCACTACATTTCTTTTCCAGTACTTCCATCAGTAAACATTGTTCTGCTACAATTAACTTAACACTAAAAATAAGCCTTTGAAGAAGTCTGATTTACCTTTGAGGGCCTGCTTGTCACTCTGAATTCTTTCCAGTACATCGCTGCCGAGCTGCTCAAAGGCTTCATTGGTAGGGGCAAAAAGAGTGTAATGTCCTGGCTGACCCAGTTTCTCCAAAAGCTCAGAATTTTGAAATAGATCCTAGAAGATTATGTCACCATCAATATTATATTTAGTGAACTTCATTATACTGTAAAGCAGCATACAAAGAAAATATTCACAATTTAATTGTATAATAGTAACTGTAAGAGTCTCATATTACATCAATAAGTCGTTTACAGCAGGGTTTGCAGTTTTAGTTGTTAATCATTTTTCTTCAACCAAAGCTTGTACTCACACTCAGTGTTGTCAAGTCATCGTTAACTTCAATGACATCTTGAATAGTGTTTCCAATAGTACTGATGACACGGTCGATGACATGCACGACTCCATTTGTGGCGATCTGGTTGGCGTAGATGATCCTGGCGCAGTTCACAGTCACTATCTGTACACAACATCTGTTTCAGTGTAATACCCCTGACAAATGGTTTATGTAAAATGTTAAAATAACACTGAGTACACACCCCATTGGAGTAATGGTTAATATGGAGATCAAGGTCGTTGTACATGGAGGTCACTTTTATTCCATTCTTTAAGTCTTTGGTCAGGAGGCGGTTGTTGACCATATGATAATGAAGAGCATTGTATAGTTCAATATTGACGTTGCTGACCAGCGCATCCCTCACTGTCTGTTAGATGAAAAAAACTGGGTGTTAAAATCTCAAAGATGAGGATCTCCCAGAGCTTTTTGTTTTGTCCTGACTCACTGCATCCAAATTATCCCAAGCCTCATTGCTGGGAGCAAAGAAGGTGAAAGATCCTGGTCCCTCAATCTCAGATCTTAGCTTGGAAATGTCAGCGTAGTTTTGGGTTGATGAGGCCTTGACTATAGACAAACTGCCATACACGTGGTCAATCGGGGCAACTAAGAAAGAAAAAAAATCACGATAAGTGTCGAGCTTTGTTTTTGAAAATAGAAATAAAACACAATCTTTGAATTGATCGATTGGAACTTGAAATAAAAAAAAATGCATCAACAATATGCTGTGGCACTTGCTTCTAGTTTATTTGGTCTGGTTTCAAAGCTAAAACACAGCTGTTCTACAACTGTTCTACAAAACAGTACAGACCATACCTGCAGGGCAGCCAAGCATGCCATCCATTTTCATATACCCTGGGCAACACTCATAAAGCACAGTCCTGCAGGAAAAAAAATACACACATCAAAAATATGGATTTGCACATAAGTTTAAGATACCAATCTTAAGAATACATGTAAGAAAGTATTTTTTTCTTGCTGCTATGTTTTCAGTTGAATCATCGTTCTGTGATTTTCTGTTTTCTTCAGTGCTTCCAGATGTTACCCATTATCCTCTGCATTACCCAAACAGACCATGTGATCCAAAGGCTTTTGCCAAAACCTAATTGGGTTCATGCTAGCATTACAGTAGTAGATTTATAACACCAAGTCCTCCTCTTTTAAGCTACAGAATTAGGCTGAACTCTATGTGACATTTATATTAAGATGTCTGTCTTGAAAGTCTGATTAGTAATTATATCTGAGTTTATGAAATGTTGGTTAACATAAAAAAATGGATTTGATGGACTTAGTTTAGCTACTCTGGACACCAGCATACCCATTTTTAAAACAGACTTTTATACTGAGAGAATAGTCATTTTGATTTATGCTTTGACACATTTTTATTTGCTGTTGGACACACATATGAAGAGCAGCAGCATGTTCTCCAAAATGCCTGAGGTCATAGCCTGAAGAGACCAGTAAAATTCAAAGTGCAGCTGCACGATGTAAAAATGTCTTACGTCAGCAGGTTCGACCATGCTGAAGCTATAGCATTATCTCTTCCTCTGGGAAAACTGGACATTTGAATATATCTACTTTACCTCAAATACCTAACGTGTATTCAACAGTAAAAAGACTCCCAAGATGATGAAAACGTCAGAGACATAGCTATGAGGAATAAACAATGCCATATGCACCAAGAGTAGGCAGGGGAGATCATTGAGGTAGATTGCCCAGTTTTAATTGTCAGAAAAAATAAACCCTAACTGCAGGAAAGCTGCTACTTTTCCAAGTCATGGTAATTAGTGTATAATAACAAGTAGTATTGCTTTTGGCAATGCATATACCAATTCCAAATACAAGAAAAATAAACTAAAGGGAAAAGGATGTTAAAATACAAAAATTTAGCAGTTCATTTCTATCAACAGTATTCCTGTGACATCTGCATGTGAAATCTGCCATTAATAGTTTAGAACAGTTTAGGCAAATTTAGACAATAAAGACAGAATTTACACACGTTTTATGGCTTTTAAGGGATACATGTGAGAAGCATTATACAACATGGTGGCAAGATGAATTACATTTAAGATGATGATTTATACTCTAGACTTTACTTTACTGTTGCTCTTATCTGATTATTATGTTTCAGCCAGCGTACAGACCAACGCTTCTTGGTCTGCATCAGAGTTGCGGGAACTGGGATGAGATCACACAAGCCCCATTGAGGCAGAGTCAGCAAAAACCTCGTAACATTGCTTTCCCACACTGTGGAGCTGTGTCTGGCTACGGAATTGGAAACTTTTGATTTAGCAGCATCTCTTCAAAAGTACTGCTCCGCTAACTTTGTTATTTTGTATCCTCCATGAAGCGTAATTTCAGTTAAACCCATCAAAAAAATTTCAGCCTGGATTCTGAAGTTTGTTAATATAAAGCTTCTTTAGAGGCAGACCTGCTCTGGCAGAGAATATTCTCTCAGAGGGTGAAGACAAACACTTTGAGTGCAGCACCAACTGCCATAAATGGAAAAGTTCTATTCAGGTCTCACTGTCTTTGATTATCTTGGTGAGCTAGTTACCCTGAAGTTCTTCAAATGATCACAAAAGGCACTGGTGACATTTTAGCTTAAAATGCACATGTTCTCCCCTACAAGGAAAATTTAGAGATGGTAAACAAAATCATTTTGCAGTTTTAATAAAGCACTTCTGAAAGTTATAACTGAAAGAAATGTTTTGCTCTAATGCTGGAGGACTACTAACATCTGGGGGATTTATGGAAGACAGAGTAGGAGGAATGATGGGAGGAGCAATAGGCTTGGTTGGAGAAGGTAATATAATCTGATGCAGTTAATGCATCCAGGAGACCTGGCCTCCTCAATCATGTAACATGTACATTAAAAAAAAAAAGAAGGTCAATTTATTTGTACTCAACCAGATGATCCAGTTAAACTTCACTGACAAATATGACTATCTCTGCTGTCAGTGCAGCTCTTCTATGGGAGAAAAGTCTAACTCAAACTGAAGTTTACTTATTTAATTTAGAAGATTGTAATGGGTTTAAATGAGTAAATCAGTTAGCTTTAACTGCAGCTTTAGCTCAGCCAACTTTTCATTGATTATATAGTTCCTTGTCAGACTTCCGCTAAAACAAACACAATATTTTGACTGTTTTCAACCTTATCATTTGCCAAGTTCAGTGAGCAGAGGGTATTCAACATGAAGAACTAAGCCTATTTAGAGTGCGAAGCATGACTCAGTCAAGCACTGAGGGCAAACTCAGTGTGAGTGCTGTATGTATGTATATGTGTGTGAAAGGAAGAAAAACAGTAAAGGGGGTTGTTAATAGCCACAAACTTGATTCATGTTTAAACTAAAACTGCTGAGATTGCTGGAACAAAACCAATAAAGAGGTTTCTTATAATGGCTGAGCTAAACGCTTTTCCATTCAAGAATACAGTCAACATTTTGCAGCCACATCATATCCTGGAATCAGTGGTTCACCACTGTGGCATTCAACATCAACCAGACTGCTCAAGTTATGAAAACCCTAACTTTTAGTTTATAGGGTCAAACTGGACTGTTTTCTATACAAAGAGTTTAAAGGCTGGATCTATAAATGTGTTTTTCATTTTAAGTGGTAATGTAATTCAAAGTAAGATAACAGATGTCTATCTCTGTGGAAACATCCGAGTTTCCATGAAAAATGGGGGCAGGAGGTGGTGTGTGTGTGTGTGTGTGTGTGTGAGTGCGGTGGGGGTGGTGGGGTGGGGGTGGAGTAGAAGAAATGCGAAAAGAAAATAAAGAGAACAGTAAGCCCACATAACTGCTGAGTGAATGTATTTGTTTGAACTGGAGGTACAGTTTTTCCTGTTGGATACACAAAACAAGCACTCACGCTTTCTTTCCACAGATGGACCCTCTGTACCAGTTACGGCAAGTGCTAAAGTATTTCTTCTTGGTTCCCATGACTTGCTGAAGGGCGCAGACATTGGGTCTAATGAGAATTAATACCAAAAAATGTGATGAAGAATTAGTCAGCAAGTAAGACATCAGTAGGAATCTATGAAATTATTCACGTGTAAAGGATTATTTAACAGCCCAGATGGATAAGACATCAGGCCGTCAAGCATGAATAATTATTTGGCAAATACTACTGCTGCTTTTGAAGCCAGACTGTTAAGTATGAATATTGATAACGACACATGCTGGATTAAACATGTCCTAAGTGAAATGCAAGATCTTAGATACCCTTCAAAAAAAATACACAATTAATATTGTTGAAATAGTTGGACTTATAGAGTTATACAACATACAGATGTGCAGAAATGATAACAACTGTTCAATGTTCATGCATGCACAAAAAGAGAGCAAAACAATATATATAGATGAGCTTACCCTTCTTTTCTTGCCCTGATCCTGCTGTGGGCAACAATTTTGTCATAAGCTGAGGAGTCAGCATTATCAAATGTACAGAGCACAAAAAGTGCACAGGCAACCACAAAAAGGAGCTTCATCCCTGATTCCTTCGCTAGCCCACCCAGACCTAGAGTAGTGGGAGCAGACGGAGAGCAGGAGTTTATATTCCACAAGTCTCACCCACCCTAGGAGGATGGCAATTTTTTTTGTACATGCATGGACCACCCAGCACTTAAAAAAAACCCCCATATGACTTAAAACATGTACTGAGCTTTACCATTTATAATCAAGGATTGCAATCTTTTTTTCTATATTAACTGATCTGAGAAAAGCATTTTTAAAGTAGTGAGACCATTTTTAATTGTTAGCAGTTTTACCATTTTTTAAATTAACCTTTTCAATTCCTTATCTAAATTTGAATGTGCACATTTGCCACAAAATAATGTCCATAAACACATGTTTTAGCCATATAAGAGTCATTCTAAAAGTCACTTTATCTGTTTATGCTTTCACTTTATGGAAAAAGTTTTATCAAAAAATCAGTTGTGTTGTATTGCATCTGCACACTGATTCAAAGAAAGATTCGAAGGCTCACCACACATTCTCAGTGCACAGATGCAAAATATTTCAGTTTGTGTCTAGTGCTTTGAAGCTGAGTGATGCATGATAGATATAGATATTGAACAGATGGGATACTTGGGATGAAGAGTTCAAATGTATCTTGCCTATAAAAGTGTCCTTTATTTGGAGTGCAAACAAAGAGACATTACATAATATCTGCTCTGAACAAATGCCAGAACAAGGATGGTGTAAATCTTTCAGAATGCAGTTTGCTCCACCTTGTGGCTGTGGGAGTACAAGCACCGAGGCTCACAGTGCTGTTGGACATGGATAATATCGCACATGATAACTTTTACATTCGAGGAGGCGTAAATATTAAGATACAGAAGTATCTGAAAGTATCTTCCTGTTTAGCAGAAAACTATTTTTGTGGTCTTTGAAGTTCAGCTGGTGTTTTCAGTTCTTTGCATCTACTATTAACTTGTCAGATGTTTTCATAGTGGAGCCATGGTATTTTTTAAGGCTACAAAGAATGGAGTCTCGAGGCAACACTTAAGTGCTGTAACACAAGTAGTAACAGGACATAGAAACTCGCACTGGCATGTTAACAGAAGCGTCTTAAAAACAACTTCACATATATAACAGAGCACAGGAAACAATTGTCTGGGAAATGTCTCAGATGTGGAAAATGTAAAATCCCACAACTGTTACAAGGAAATGATAACAGGCTGTAACTATGAACAGCAGGAGCCCATGTGCCAAGCATATGAAAGCAATGTATATGTCATCTTTTGTTATTTCTAAAAGTTGCAACTCTCTAGTCTATTAATACGCTAAATGACTCATGGCACTGGTTAATGATCATTAATTTGTTTTCACTTTGCAAATATCAACAGTTCTGGATTGTAATTGTTATTTGTACCATACCCAAAGGTTTTAGTTATAGAGTTCTGTTTGCCACATGTTGTGAAACCAATCTGGTTTTAACCAGATGCCCTAAATAGGATAAGGAAAAGATTGTCTTAACCAGCCAAGTCAGCGGATTAAAAAAAAAAAAAAAGCTACAATCTAAGACCCAATACTGTGCACACATTGAACTCAGTTTAGTTTTATTTATGTAACATCAGTTCAAAACTGCAGTTATCTAAGTGAGCTTCATATTGTAGGTAAAGATGTAGGTAAATATTAGAGAGAAAAGCTCTCTCTAAAAGTTCCCTTTTAGCGAGCACTTAGGGAAAAAGAGCTCAGTCTTCACAGAAAGAGACCTCTGGAAGAACCCTGTTCGGGGAGAGGCAGCTGCTGTGACTGGTTGAGGGGTTAGAAAGGGAAGATGGCAAAGAAAAGCAAACAGACAGACATCTGGAGCTGAAAATCAGTGGACTAACTTTGTATTTTCAGCTTGTAAGCCTGAAATGAAAAAATCAGCCAATCACATTTAAAAAGTGACAGTTTGAAGGCCCAAGCTTCTTATCACCTTTATTTAATGCATTTAGAAAGCCCCTTAATCCTCGAAAATCCGAAACACTGAAATACAGTTACTATGCAGTCCCGTCATCCTATTAAACAGCCAGTGAGAGATAATGGAATCACCACACACTCGTTGCAGTGATAATCAAATGCAGTGTGGCTTTTGCACTTTGAATCAGAACACGCTCTCTCTGAATCAGTCCTCGACACACACGCTGGCACCGACACAAACATTTCATGTGCCACAAAGAATAAAGTAAGTCTTGATCCCGAGTACGGGCTCCTCTCATTTTACTTTTAAGTGGAAATGAAAGGAAAAAGTGCAACAGCAATCTTAACTGAGTGAGCTTTTCAGATATAGTACAAAGACCCAAACACTTTGTTGATTGGTTTCTAAAGATAGCAGGGCTGCTATGGTAACAGAAACTGACATCAGTTTCATCCAGCACCCAAGGTTGCCTGCAAGCTTCAAACCATGAAGGTGTGAAACGGTCTGTGAAAATACAAACTATGAGTAACCAAGCACCAGCAGCACTGATTCACAGGCACCTATTAGCTCAATTAATCAATGTAGTACCATACCTCTATTAAACTCTGTGTTGTTGACTACAGGTTAAAAGTAGCAACAAAATAGGCCTCTGTCTACCTGAAAGGTACCATCATGGCATGTTTTTCACAGGTTTTCTACTTTAAATAGTATGATTAGTTACATAGTCACTACACAGAGGTACCATAGTATTGTCATTAGCCAACTACTCTTGTTTTTTTTAATATCCTCACAGATCACTAGAGGGTGCTTCATGTCCTATTTGGCTATAGACCATATTACAAGCTCCTTTTTCTTCTAACCACAGAATCACTAAATCATAAGAGAGAACCGGAAATATCAGTGCTGAGTGCTAAATTATTAACAGTGGTGAAGCTCTCACATGTACCAACAGCCTGTAGTCTTACTGCACCAATTTCAGTGATCAATAGCATAAAACCATACAGGTTTCTCTTCCATTTAAGTCAAGGTTGACAAAAGGTATGCTGGGCTTAACAGCTAATTAAAAATGACTTAGAAAAATCTCTTACAAAGAGTCATGGTTGTAAGAGTGTTATTACTAGAATATTCATACTAATGCACTAACATTCAAACAGTTGTTCTTTTCTGTAACTCTTCAAGGCAGACCTCATTTTGCAAATTGATTTACAGTAAATATTCAACATGTCACATTTATGATTATGATAAGAAGAAACCATATCTGGGTAAAAAAGGCACTTAATTTATCTTAAAATGAATGACTGTTCTGCCCAACTGTTCTTAGTCTTTGGTTAAAATAACAATTAAAAAATGGCCCAAACTACTTTAAAAGGTATTTATTTCTAAGAAGAGCTCCACATGTAAGAATTTATAGTTCATAACAAAAACAGAATTAGCATTATTTGTCATATATGAGAAAGAAAAATATGCCTTTAGTGTTTTTTTTCCCTCTAACACGTCACAGAGTCTGTGAGAAAAGGAAACATATTGAGGACAGCTGTGCTACGCTGTTCCATAGAAGAACGACTGTATATACAAGTAGAGAAAAGGTAAACTATTTACTAAATTCTTTTCTCCAAGCACAAACAAGATTTCTGCAATTAGGTTTGGTTTAGTTTATTAAGATCCTCATTAGCTAAAGCAGCTATTCTTCCTAGGGTCACAGGTCTTTAAATTTTAACAGTGCATTATTACAATCTCCACACAGATATATAACATCAATAAAAGCATAAGACTTAACAAACTCTGTTTTAATTTAACCAGCTAAGACCTTTATGCTCCCTCCACAACAAAGGTAATGCATGCCACTCAAAAAATGTCATAAAATGTCAAAGCCTGGATTAACTGTCTGATTGAGTCTGGTCTTTTAACCCCAGAAATCCCATTTCCTATATTAGCGACAATCTTGATATGTTCTGTCCAGGATAATTTACTAAGATTATACACAGTCTCACAAACTTGGTCAACAAACACACAATTAATGGAAACCTTTAAAATCTGAGTTTTTGAAATAGAAAAGTTAGAACAAAGTATCATGCCTTATAGACATTCAAAATAACTTTATTGCTCCTTTTCCACTTAACTACTGACTTCAACTCAGAATCTAAATGACATTTAACTCTTTCTTAGTAGTAGCTAATATATATATATATATATATATATATATATATATATATATATATATATATATATAGATGAATCATCTGCATACATTGAAATAATAGGCTTATTAAGGATGACTGTTATGCTATTAGTTAAGATAACATACAACAGCAGGCCAAGACACCTTTCTTGGGCCATTACACACTTAAAAGCCCTGACATTTAAGCCTGTCCTATTTACTGTTACTTAAATAATTCCATCCTTAACAATGCAAACTGGTTAAAACCATAACAGAATTTCTTCAACAATGAATTACATGAATTATATCAATTGCCACTGTAATGTCCAGCAGTACTACACCACCCATTTTCTTCTTTTCTGTGCTTCTTGTACACCACATACTGCATGCGTGCTCTCTTGCATTTAGATCATGCAGTGATTGAGCGGAAAACTGCAAAGTATGAACTGAGGAAAACCATCAGAGCAGCCAAAAGGCAGTACAGAGAGAAGCTGGATGGCTTCTATTCTACTGCTGACTCCAGGCACATGTGGCAAGTCCTACAACACATCACAAACTACACAAGCACTACCAGCATCACCAGCTCCATAGACAGCATCCCGATGACCTCAACACCTTCTACACCTGTTCTGAGACCTCCAGCCTTAACACAGAGAGGAGACATACATACAGGACCACCAGCCCCTCATCCCTTCACCTAACAATCTCATCAGATCAGGTACACACAGCACCGAGGAAGATCAACCCTCATAAGGCAGCAGGACTAGACGACATCCCTGGGTGGACTCTCAGAGCATGCCAATGAGTTAGCTGATGTTCTCTTCTTCATCTTCAACCTCTCCCTCAGCCAGTGTGTCAGGATTAGTAAAGGAATTTTACTCAGCATTACTACAAACACGGGCACTCCGCAGGGATGCATCCTCAGCCCCATCCTACACCCAGTTCACCCATGACTGTGTCATCTATAACAAGGCGCCTATCATCCTAAAGTTTGTGAATGACATCACAGTAATAGGATCCATCATCAGTGGGGATGAGCTGACAGCAGGGAGGTTGCAAATCTGATGAAAGATGAAAGAGACGGTAGTGGACATGAAAAAGGAGGGGAGAAGCCACCGGCCATTGTTCATCTGGGAGCTTAAAGTGTGGGCAGTAGCGGTTGTAGTTTCTGAGGAGGCTGAGGAAGTTTGGTATATGCCCTTGAATTCTCAGCAACTTCAACCGCTGCATGGTTGAGAGCATCTTGATCAACTGCGTCACTGGGTGGTACAGCAACACTGATGCTATGGACTGCAAAACACGGCCAAGCATCCCGTTACGTAATTAGTATGAGACACGATATTAGTGTAAAGTACGTAATTAGTACAACCCGAGTAGGTACTAATGGAAAAGGAACTTAAAGCCTTTTTTTCCATTAGTACCTACTCGGATCGACTTGGCACAGTTTTCAGGGTTTTCCATTAGGTCATAGTACCTGGTACCAGGTACTTTTTTAGTACCTCCTTAAGCAATCCAAGTAGGTACTAAAATGTGACGTCGTCAGACTGCATGCCACCGGTTAGCTGGTAAGAAGCATCACTCGATGAGTCATGAGGGCATTTCGTTCATGAAAATCAAAACCGCCCTTTTGGGGACTTTTCTTAATTTGCACTTGCTTATTTGCACGCACACTACTGTCTGTCTGCTGCACATGCTGATGTAGCATTCTTAATTGTAAATTGTGTAAATATGTACTTACCCTTTTCCAGCTCAGAATCCTTTTACTTTATTTGTATACTTCTGCATAGCTTATATTTATATTGTATTTATTTTATTGTACTTAGTGTAGTTCCTTTTAATTGTTTCTATTGTTTTTAAATGATCATTTATTCCTGACTGGCTCACTATTTTCTCATTTGTCTTCTTTTTATTGTTCTCTCTCTCGTACCTATCAGCCTGAGTGTGTGTATATGTGGGCAAGTTAACTTCAGTCTCTGTTTCTTGTGGATTACCGCCTTCTAGCTCAGTGCAGCTGGAGGTAATGAGCTCACCTGTTTGCAATCACTCATCACTGCTTGCTACCTAAGGTTGAGAAAAGCCTGTAGTTGATGCCTGTGTCAGTGAAGTTGGCTCTTAATGCTTTATTGTTTACTCTGTTTTTGTCCTGACCTTTTTTTTTTCTTCTTCTGCACAGATGCTTAGGAGTGGAGTTTGAGAGAAATCGCAAAAAAGATTTGTCAACTTGCTGGTTCTTCTGTTCTGTTCTAAGTGGAACCCTTTGCTCAAAGCTCCATTGAAATGTCTTCTTTTTTGCTGCAATGGAACTACATTGAGAGCTTTCTATGCTTGTGGGTTGTTTTAATGACGCTTCAATTAAAAATATGAAGAATAGTAAGAACAGTTAAAGTAGCTGACATAGTGTCTCAGCACATCAATGACCGCCCCCTCCCTCGACCCCCACTAGTTTGCTTACACAGCAAATTGACATCACCATCACCCTTCGCAGAGTGCTGAGCCATCTGGAGAACAGGAAGAGCTACGTGAGGATGCTCTTTGTGGACTGCAGCTCAGCGTTCAACACCATAATACCAGAGAACCTTACCACCAAACTGGACCACCTTCAGATCCTCCTGCCACCTGCTCCTGGATGAAAGATTTCCTTACAAACCAGCCTCAATCAGTCCGACTCGGCCCCCACCTCTCCCCGCCGACTGTCACTCAGCACTGGATCCCCACAGTGTTGCATTTTCAGCCCCCTACTTTACGGCCTGTACACCCACACACCCAACTAACATCCACCATGGTTGGGTTCATCTCTAATGGAGATGAAACAGTGTACAGGCAGCGGTAGAGGACTTGTCCCACTGGTGCTCTCAAAATAACCTGAAGCTAAACGTCCTTAAAATAAAAGAACTCATAATGGACTTCAGGAGGCACAGATAGGTCCACTCCCCTCTGATTATAAATGGA
This sequence comes from Oreochromis niloticus, assembly GCF_001858045.2. Classification (NCBI taxonomy): domain Eukaryota; kingdom Metazoa; phylum Chordata; class Actinopteri; order Cichliformes; family Cichlidae; genus Oreochromis; species Oreochromis niloticus. Next base: position 30,881,816 of record NC_031979.2, read on the forward strand.
GAATGGGTGGAATCAGTTTCCACCTTTCAGGTTTCTGGGCACCCACATCTCCGCTGATCTCACCTGGACCCACAACACCAACGCCCTATTAAAGAAGACCTTCCTCTGTGTCCTAAGGAAGAGTAACCTGGACGGGAAGCTTCTGGCCTTCTACTGCTCCTCACTAGAGAGCGTGCTCTCCTACCAGTGTTGGGGAGTAACAGAATACATGTACCGGCGTTATGTATTTAAAATACAAAATATGAGTAACTGTATTCCTTTAGAGTTTACTGTTTAAAAAGGTGGTATTCAGAATACAGTTACTTTGTTGAAATAAATGGATTACACGGCGGTCTTTTCCTGTTTCATATGTTTTGCTATGCCCTCTCTATTTTTGGTAATTCCACGCCGGTGGAAAGCCAAACAAAACACACATCAAGAGGCTCTAATGCCTGGGTCTCAATCTCGTGGCCCATGTCACCTCTACTTGCGGCCCGCATAATGACGTGACGAAATATTTTTTAAAATTATTATTCAAAAAATTATTTAATATGAAGGCAATAGGCAGAGTGTTACAGGCATAGCCCTAAAGAATGTAGCCTGATGGACAGTGTAGTTCGTGCTGCAGGGAGAATGGACTGCCATACCCGTTATGTGTCTGTGAGTGTGAGGGAGGGAGAAAAAGTAGAGTCGAAAAGTACGAGTTGTCACCGACCAGAAACGGGAGATGGAAGCATGTAAATATAATAATAACCACTTCAGCCAAGAAGAGTGCCTGACGAGCCCAGTTGTAAGTAAGCTATTAAGACTCGATTGTAAACTGTGTTCGTGTTTTCATCCGAAACAATAAGTTCAGTTGGAGCAGCCTTTCAACGCCTCTCTCTGTCTCTCGCTAGCAAAGTTGACCCAGACAACAAAGTAAAGCTAGTTTTCAGCTACGAGCCCGACACGGAACCGGATGTATTAGCCAGAGGTCCCTTTACTACGGTTCGGAGCCGCGGACCTGTTTTATATACGTGCAGAATAGTTTTCTATATGAGATTGCTGCAAAAAAAGCAGCCTTACCTAATGTCCACCCTACTGTTACTCATTTTATATTAAGATTTAAAAATGTAGTTGGTATTGGTATGGCGAGTTACCTTCAGTAATAGTAATAAATCACACAGCAATAGTACATTCATGTAGTTGTAAAAAGCATGATAATATATTAAGTAATCCAAAGTATTCAGAATACGTTATGTTACGCAGGAGGCATTACTGAGTACAAGAAGGCTGTGCAGAGGGTAATTAACACCGCCCAAAAAGTAATTGGTTGCCCTTTGCCACCCTTTGAAGCCATCGCCAGTTCCTCCTGTCTCAGAAAAACCAGGGCCATCACAGGTGACCCCTCGGCCCCCACCCACTACCTGTTTGACCCGCTGCCCTCTGGTCGGCGCCTCTGGTCAATCAGGTCCCACACCTCCAGATTCACTAACAGCTTCTTCCCCTGGGCTATTTGGGGTGCTAAGAAACACTATTCCCCCCTCACCTCACCCCACCCCTGCCCACCCACCTCAACAATCTGAGCCATGATCTGAGTAACCCTTATCACTCAGGTTACTCACAGACAGACTCTATACTCAAACAAAGTCCTTTTGCACTGCTTCCAAGCACTTTGTTCTCCATTGTGTGCCTTTCTCTTGTTTTGTATATATATGCTTCAACTGTATATATCTCTTCTGTTTGCTATTTATTCCTGATGTCTTTAGTATTTTTTATCTGTTTTTACTCCTGCACAGCTGGCGTGGAGCACCTATAATTTCACTGTACATGTACAATGACTAAAAAGTTCTATTTTATCTATATATGTACTACAGTCAGGAGCCTGTTTATTATTAGACAGTTCTGCGAATTCCAATTGATATTCAGGTCACCTGTAAAGTAGATCTCATAATTAAGATCACAAATTTGATCTAATATGTCACACATTGTATACAGATAAAAAAAAAAAACCCTTCACACTTGGTCTATAACAACAAGCCATTAACACTTTCATTTGGCATTAAATCATAAATGTCTAAGTTCAATCTATCTGCCATACATACTCCTCACCCTTGCTGAAGATACTGTATGATTGAACCATTAATTCTCCATTCATTCTCAAATGTAAACTCAAGATGTGTCTGATATTACTAAGATATGTTATCTGAGAATAATATATTATGTAACTTATTTTAAATAAGAAATAAGTTACGTATTCTATTTCTAGAATATGTTTCTGCTTCTACAGTATTTATGTGTCCTATCATTAATCCTTTTCTCAGTAGTTTAGAAGGCCCTAACATAGACTAAACACACAGAAATGTCATTGCTTACCAAAAGACAACCAAACAACTGGAGGACTTCTAACTGAAGAGAGGTACATGATGTGGTAGCAAGACAAGATAACACTTACATTAGCATTCAATTTTATTTATTCAGATCAATTTAAATACATGTGACAAGTTACTAAACTGAAGAGTAATCACAAATTTCTAGAACGCCTTTAACCTTGCAAGCAGTGTTAGGAAAATGTAAATCATACTGAAAGAACTGGAAGAACTACACCTAAATCAACACATGAAGAAATTTTGTTTATATAGAGCCACTTTAAAATATAACTTCAAACAGATTTTAAAAAAAGAAGAAGATTAAACTGGCAATCTGCATATGATATAAAAATTTTAACAAAATATTTTTATAAAATCATCATTGTATATCTCAGTGATATACAGAGATATGGCCAGTGAATAAACACACTCAGTTATGTTTATACACTGGCCATCACACAGTTGCCTAGGAACTCCAGGTGGGGATAAAACAGCATGTAAAACCCATCACTTTTATCATTGATGATGTTGCTTAGTGAACGCTGGGCAATACCAGCCTGCTGTACCTAGTTTAAACGCTGGTTGATTGCCATCGTAAAACTGTTTAAATAAATGGGTCAAAGCTATAGCTTTAACAGCTAAGCACCCACAAAAACATAAAAATGAAGTGCTTACGTTATTGTGGATCAACTGTAAGTTATTGCAAAATAAGTTAAACTATAAATCAAGTTAAATGTAGTTCACTAGTCTGCAACACTGCCTGCAAGGTTACAACAGTTACTACAGGACCAAATCTAGATTACATCATCTAAATTCCAACTGCAAAAATAAGAATAAAGCTTTCCCTTTCACCTCCCAGTGTAGGAGAGAAGGGTCTTTTGTACTTGACAGTATGATTAAATTTCAAATTACCTCCAGTACTGAATACAATATCAGTGTTAAAACTGTTGATTATTTCTTCTGTACAAATAACTGGACACTGGGTTAAGATACAGTATTTTTGCATAGCATAGTAAGTGGGCAATAAAAGAGTAGAAGACAGGCAGCGGGGTGTAAGGATTCTTTGGAATGAATTGCTCAGTGTAAAACATAAATTATTAACTGGTTTGGCAATTGCTTGAGGATCAAGTCGGCACTGATGCCTGTCCTCAGCACATATTTTTGTGGGTGTATGCATCTCATATAATTTGTGATTTTCTAATACCATTATATACCAGATAGAATTCGTGATTAAGCAGAATAGGTAATTTACCACAGTACAGTTTATCACAAGCAAACTTATTTCAATAAACTATTTTAAGTTTTACTTGCTGGCAGATTAATTTTTATATTTTGTCAGCTCATCCTTATCAAGTTCTTTGCAAGAAGGTTTAATCTCCTTGAATTCCTTCTCATCAGTCTGTGAAACGTCCACAATTATGTCCTCAGTCTGATGTTTTCCTTGCATTTCTTCATCAGTACCCAACATTTCTTCTTCTGGCAATGAGCATATTTCATCACATTTCAGAGAAGGGAGTTTTTTCCTTCTGTGAAGGGATCCAGTGTTTGAATCTTCTTTGGTAGCCCCTTTTTGAGTCTTTCCTGCAGTAGACAAAATAACTGAACCACTGATTTGGCTATTAAAGCAAGCAGACCTGGTGATTTTGGCAGGTTGTAGGGTGGTGTTGGTAGTGTTGGTGGTGGCAGTGAACATATCAAAGATGTCCTGCTTCTGTTGAGACTCATCAGTAGGGAATTTAGGAGAATATTTGAATGGATTTCCAGGGTAAGCCAAGGTGGTACTTGCAATATTACCTGCTAGCCCGGGTTTACCTTTCATCATTCCCAGAACTTCAAAGCGAAAGCTGGAGATATCCTGTTTGAGCTCCTATCAATTATTGGGAATCTGAGATTAAACAGTGGAAAAAATATATGGAAAACATAATACAACTGGGTATTTAAGCTTAAATGATAAAGAATTTAATGCTACCTTGAAATTTTCTTCTGTCAACCCCTGCTCTGTCTTGGCATCTCTAATCATTGCAGCCACATATCGTTTCATGAGGTTCTTCAAAACCTCCTAAAACACATTATTTTTAAACAAGTGAAGAGTTATGTTTACATTTAATCATTTACATTTAATCGAAATAGGATAGTAAAAAAACAAACAAAAATAATATACAATACAGTACAATATAATACAAATTATTACCTGATACTCATGGCTTAATTTTACATTTTCAGCTGCACGTCTCTGCAATTACAAGAAAAACAAAAGGCTCATTAAGACAGCACCAGGTTATTTCCATTTTCACTGATTAGGTGATTTTTTTTTCTTACTTGCCCTTTTTCAATAGGTAATCGTTTGACACACATTAACATGGATGAATTCATTTTCGAAGCCACTTAGAGGCTGTAATAGTAGACAGGGTATAAACAGGCATGCATGAAAATGTATGCCATGCAGTGGTGACAGTACAGGTCAGAGAAAATCTCTGGAAACACTTTACCCCCAAAGTTTCAAAGGTTTCAAGACGTTTTGTGCTTGGTCTCCTAAACAAATGTGTTTTTATCCATCCAATTAGATAATAAACTGACTTTGGACTGGGTATTATATTGAATGGAGATGGCAAAGTTCCCCCTTCTTCAAAATAGCTCATCCATAATTTTGTCCGTGCAAATTTCCACTCTATGTCTGCATGATCCTGAAAAGAAACACAAACAATTTATACAAAAAAGCAATAGGCAGATTATTTTGATAACTCTAATGGGAAATAAATAATTGTGTAATCTTTATTTTGCTACTTACAGCAATGTGCTGGTATGAGTTGTTCATCATTGCAATTAGCATGTTTAGAAGCACTACCAGGGAGATGATATTATAGGTGCCAAACATGGTAGAGCCCACAAACTCTGTGAATGTATGGTCCGGCTCCACGTTCGTCACATACAGGTTAATCAGCCCAAAGATAGACCAAAATAATGACTGCAGTGTTTCAAATAGCCTAAAAAGAAAACAACCATACATCACAGTATGCACTGTTGGAAAAACAAACATATTAATCAAGTCAGATTTTCATGGGTAATTTATGTAAGAATTTCAACTTGCGTGGAGAAAGCGTTGTTTTGCTGATTACAGCGGATGCCCTTGCAAGTCCCATTAGTTTTTGTTTCATAGTAAAAATAGAGCTGGTTGAGGCCATTGGCAAATGCTAGCAGCACTAGACAGTAGATGAAGAGAAATTTAAGGATGTCCAGAAGCATGCGGCCCAATGAAATCTGTAAAGGCCCCAAATGGGAGTTGGCAGTGAAAAGACTAATGAGACGCAAGGAGCTGAAAATGTTGGCGATGGAAAACAATGCCTCTGCCACCAACGTTGGGTGCCACGTTTCCCAGGTGTCTCTCAACTGGCACTTTGCACTGTACTGTTGAAAAAAGAAAAAGAACAATAGTCAAACATGCTCAATACTGATAGCACACAATGTCAACTTTTCCGGCATGATGCTTGCTCCAGCACAAAGTAACAAATAAAACAGACAGACAGATAGAAGCCTTTAATATAAATTACCTTAATATAGGCAACAATCTTCAGTGAAATTGTTGCAAGATACAAAGAGTTCATTATGAAATCCATCAGGTTCCACCAGTCATCTATGTAGTCTTCTAAACCACTATCCCACATCTGTTTGATCTCAGCCCATAAAAAGCCTTCAAGGAATGAAAATAAGATGTGTCATTGTTGTATTTTTGCTTAGGTATTTGTCCAGAGGGAAACACACATGAGACGCAATGAATGAAATCATGTGACAAACCTCTGTTTAGACTACAGTGTTCATGTACACAGGAGTGAAAGCTAAAAAGAGTCTGCAATGTGTGTGTATTATTACCAAGCACCCAGGGCAGGATTATCCATTCCACAATGGTGGGTGGTGGGCCCTGACGGTGTTCCAACCGATCATCACTCTGTAGATGCTGCGAGGCCAAGAAGAGCAGGAAGAGGAACGTCAGGTAGGAAGCAGTGTGACAGATGAACTTGATGAAAGGCTTACGGATGAATAAGCCATAGCGGCTCTTTGGAGCGATCAGGTAGAAGATGGATAACAGCGGATACATGAGGCCAATGAAGATACAAGTGATGAGCTTTACTGCCCAGTGACGCCTCCTCCAGCCGGGGAATTCATCATACCAGCGAGACGCCAGCAGCTGCTGGCAGTTGGGCTGAGCAACAAACTAGGAGACAAAGATAGAGACAAATAAAGATTAAAGATGTTTACATGAAATAAATTGTCTCTCAGGTCCAACCAAAAACTGACTAAACAGAACAAAGGTAATTAATGGTGCACACAAGCTATTTTTTTGCCACAATAGATCAAGAACTCCAAAAAACTAGAAACATTCATTCAAGACAAAGAGTTTCAAAAAGGTATTTCTCAAGTGATGTTCAATGCTCTGTTAAGAAATGATTGCCAGATCTTTTCCCCATGCACATTTTCTCTGCTCTATGAGATTTGATATAAAAGTCTGTTGGACATCTGCAGATGGTGATGGAATTCAATTTCAACATAACCCAGTTATCGCTAAATGGATCCCAATTATGGTACTAAAAAGCATTTTGTTGCGGGTGATGAGGTCATCTATCAGTGCAGAATCTGCCTTTTTAAAGTTTCCTTCAGGAACTGTCCTGGCCAGATTTGAACTTGACATAAAATGACTGGAGGCAAATGGTGGCATCCGGAAGGAACAGATTTTGTATGGGGACATTTTCTGACGGTGAAAATGACGCTACACAGATCTCAAGCTAGACTCTCCTACATCAATTAGTGTTCTTACTTCTATTTCACAGTATATTGCAAATTACATCATATAGAACATTGATATTCACTCTATTATCTAAAAATTCACAGATAACACTACCACTATTTGTAATAGTTACTGTAGTGAGAATCCAAAATTCAAAATCAGTTAAATATATTTTGTACTTTTTAAACACTTAACACTTTGGATTTGGAGTTTGAGCTCAGGTTCAGAGGAAAATGTGCAAAAGCAGAATGAGCACAGCAAGTAGCAAGAAAAGAAACCTCCAGAGAAATCTCCAAAGAATACAAGAAAGAAGATTTTCATGATACTAATATTGCTGACATCAAACAAGTTCTTGTTTGTGTAGTCCAATTAATATTGAAGTGAATAATTTTTTTAAATCCTTGACTAATATGGCTCTGTGTCTGTCTTTTTAATCTGAATTGTTATTAGAATTGCTATTATTGTTATTATTAAACAATGATATTCTACACTCATGAGCCACTCTATTAGGTACACGTGTACAGCATGTTACAACAAAGATTTCTAATGATGGCAAACATGGCAACAACTCATGGCATGTAGACATGGCCAAAACAACCTGCTGAGGTTCAAATGAGCACCAGAATTAGAAGGAGAGATGATTTAAGTAACGTTGAATGTTACATGGCTGTTGGTGTCAGACAGGGTGGTCTGAGAAAACTCCTGATCTACTGGGATTTTCCCACACAGACTCTACTACTGTGTACAGAGAGTGATGCAAAAAAAGCAAAATATCCAGTGAGAAGCAATTTTCTGATACAGTTGGCAGAGGAGAATGGCCAGACGGCTTTGAAGTGATAGACTAGACATGGTAGGGTCAGAATCTGGCATAAGCAACATGAAAGCATAGCTTTTCAACAGTCCAGGTTAGTGATAGTGGTGTATGGTGTGGGCGATCAGCATTTAAACACCACAGTGTACTTCAGTGTTGTTGCTGACCATGTTCGTCCCTTTATGACCACAGTGTACCCATTTTTTGATGATTCCTTCCATCAGGATAACTCTGCATGTCACAAAGTTAAAATCAAGTCACCAGAATATTGGAAAAATGTTACCTTGTCTCATGACAAGGTAACATAATACAAAATAATACAGAGACCCCCTATGAGCAATAAACAGTGGAAGCAAAAACTACCTTTTAACAGGAAGAAACCTCGGGCAGAACCAGGTTCCAGAGGGAGACGCCATGGTTGGGGGTAATGGGAACTGCTTTTTATCATCGGTTCAGTTTTCTGTAAGGCCCATTAAATATAATGCTAATGCTGTTTTTAAATGTGCTGATGTAGATTTTTAATATGGACCCTTTATCTGTATTACAGCTAAAGAGGTTTAAAATAAATTTACAAATAATCACATAAGCTGAAAACCAAATGTCAAAAATGTTTTTAAAAAAAGAAAATGATCTTTTTCTTACCAAGATCATTTTTCTCACTTCAGGCTCACTGGAGTCCATTTAGGCCAAATGATTAGATAAACAAAATTAGTAGGAAGGCCTGTCTAAAGCCTTTTCCATGGAGATAAATTGTAGCACACAGAACTGTTGGCAGTCATACTGATCTTTCTTATTCATGTCGCCAACTGTGTCATCAAAATACACTGCTGACTCTTAAAGCCTCAATTCTAAGACTACATGGGTGGTATGAGCCATTAGCTCTGCAAATACTATACAACTGCTGTAGACAAACAAGACCCAAAAGCTCCACACAGCCTCTTTAATGAGTGGAATAAATGAAAGACACCCGCAGAGTGCACGCAATGTGTACTTTATATTCCAGTCTGTTATCCAGGAAACACCAAAACAAACAAAGCAATCCTGAATTTGTAACAGTGTAAGTAGAGTTAAACCATATACCAGAAAGAGCTGCATGTGAAAACATAAATGCCAGGTGGACTGAACATTAACTGGTGTTTACTCTCACAGCTACCTGGTATAAACGCTGTGTGATGCACCGATGTGACAATAGCACCGGTCACTGTCAGGTGAATTCACAGGGAGCAGGTGGGGTCAGGTGACCTGCCTCTGCCTCTATACATGCTCTACAGAGACACCACCCTCACCAAAACAAAACAGAGTCTGGGGGTGACTGGATTCTCCCGACACTATCCGCCGTTTAGGTGTGAAAAAAAGTTACATGTTGTGACCTGACACCAAAAGCACCACTTTTTAAAAACTTGTTGTCACCTGCTCTGTGTTAGGTTGATATTCATGCAATGTACTGTTATACTCCAAAATAAATTAAACATACATATAATTATGAATGAGACAGATCTTTGTGTGAATGCCACAGTATCTAATTATTAGTAGATTTTCTTTAAATTGCCGCAAATAATACAAAACTGGCATGTAATTGATAAATATCCAGAGAATATGTTAAAAGACAGTAAAAGGTCCCCACCCAGTTTAAAATATTATGAGTTTGTATTTCAGGGAAATGGCCATTACTTCTCCCATCATTATCCTCAATTATCCAATTATCGTGGGATTCTCTAAGAGGGCTACTGTAATGCATCGCTAAGAGCCAGCCTGGCAATTACATATTGCTCTAAACTCCCACAGGACATCTCCACCCAGGCCATTTACAACTCATCTTGGCGCATTTCATGTCATTTTCAACTAGAGTGATTCTTATTTCTTGTTGCCTCTCTGAATGTGCGCTGGTGTAGACAAATTCCTGTATTCATGTCTTTTTCAACTTGAATATATCCAGAAAAAAAACGTTTTGTTCCAATGTGACAAAGACCATATCGAAATCAAATAAAAGCTCACCTCTTTCTGGGAATATTTGATAGCCAGTTTCAGTCGGGCCAGCTCATTAGTGTTCTCATCAAGCAACGGGTTGATGTCGTCACGGTAGTTGAGGATTACTTCCAGTTCTCTGGAACTACGGGTCTGGTCCAAGAGGTCCTTTGCAAATTGTTTACATGTACGGGACAGCTCTTCATACTCTGATTTAAATTCGTTCTCCACCGTGCTGAGCTCCTTCAGCTCCCAGCTAAGCTGAAATGCCGTGAGGAAAGGATCCTCGCTTGAGAGGGCAATGAGTGACGGGCTGGCAAGGGCCTTGTAGATGTTTAGACGAGAACGGGAGTGACGCAGGACATCCACGTCTGAACTGGACACACACTCCATACAGTTGCAACGTATAGCGTGTGGCTGGGGTATAGAAACCCCTCGCTGCAAGAGCAGTTTGATGATCTCATAGTTGTTAGTTTGAGCTGCGAGGATGATTGGAGTAATGTCTGGGGTGAAGTCTGAAAACTGTTTGTCCAGCAGAGCTGATGGAACCTTTTGAAGAAACCAACAGAGCAACACACAAATGAATAGACATAAAATAACGCATTTACAGTACACAAACATTTTATCACAAAAGTACAATGCTTTTAAACCTCTCACAGGAACTGAAACAACTCTTTGACTGGATCTAATTTCATTTGTCTTCAGTCTCTAACCATCTTGTCTAACAGCAAGCACACAACTAATGGCTTGTGGTTCAGCTGGCCTCAAAGTGTCTTCCTGGTTGGAAGCAACACCCTGTTTTTTCCCTTTTCACAGAATACATAGAGAGAAGCAAGCAGTACTGGAAGACCTAAATTACAAAGATGTCAAGAAGCTAAACACAAGCGGGGCCTTTCTCAAAGCGTCTGATAAACAGACTGTGGAGAATGGCTAATTTGTTGTAAAAGCTGGAGCAGAAAGACCCACAGAAGCAGGGGTTTGGTAACTTATGAGAGAAGATAATAGCTTTATTCCCTAAATCATCCAGTCATAGCTAGAATACAAGGGCAAAGAACACACTTATTTGCATCTTATCTCTTTCAGAGTCAGACTAGAAAATAAAATGATTTTTCTCACTGCTCCTACTTAAACATATGAGGAGTTTATACTATATACAAATATTTAACAATAAATTCCTGTATACAAATATAACCATGTAATAATTAGTAACTTGTAGTAAGACAGTGAGACACTTCTGCTCTAACGTAACCATGTAAAGTAAAGTCATTGTCAAATGTCTCTATGCAAATACATTACAAAAGTATAATGCACAATAATATCACAGATATATTGAAAGGTCAGCAATAACTGCAAATCAGATGTCACTGATTATAGATGGTACCTGCTTTTCCCCACGTGGCTTCTTGTGGTTGAGCAGCAGCTCAACGGCCCCCACTACCTCTTTACGGATGGCATGTAGCAGGGCATCACCCACGTGTACGTTATAGCTGAGCAGCAGCTCAATAATCTCCAGGTTCTCGTTTTCAATAGCAATGAGCAGAGCTGTGCGTCCTAGGGGGTCAACGCAGTTGATGTTGATCCTGAAGTAGATCTCAGCCTCTTCCAGAGCTTGCTTCACGCTGGCGTAGTCCCCCTTCTCTACAGCCCCCAGGTAGGCCCGCTCCAGAGCCGAGAGCTCCGATTCTGCCCGCACGATCCGCAGAGGGATGCGGTCCCTGTACGTGGAGCTGTCAGCTTTCTTATAGTACAGCTGAGACATTGCTGCCCAAGCTGTCTCAGTCTTCACGGAGAATTACTGAAAAATAAAGACAAGAAAAAATACCAAGTCAAATGTCAACTACTGACAAAGACTGACCGTGTTATACTTTTATACACGAAAAAGACACATTTCTGCTCACATGACACATTTTGAGATGCCAGTGCTTAACCAAAAACAAAGCAAACAAACAAATAAAAACACGTATGTTTGCCTTTAAAACATTGTAAAATATATATTTAATCACCCATACTAACACAACGAATAACAATAACATATCATCGTTAACTGAACGATGATTAAAGTTGTTTTTCGCTTACAAATGCAGGAAAAAAAGCGACTAAAATCCTTTAGTTTTCGTTTAAAGTACCCTAGTCCTTGTTTAATCGTGGCTTTAATAACACACGAAAGAATACAAACTTTACCTCCTGATGCTTTCCAGTTGTAAGTCACATGAATCAGTCGACGAAGCTCCGCGCACAGCTGCAGTCGGAAAGGGAAGCTGCGCGCTCTGATTTTTTTTTTTTTTTTTTTTTAATCTCTGAAGTCTCCACCAAAGAGTCTGCAACTTAATGGCATGTCAGGTCCCCTGCCCACCCCTTTCCTTCAGTTTACCGCAAATGTCTCTGTAAAATACACGCAAGAAAACAGCACGTGACGTTCATCCAGGCTCAATTTCTACTGTAACTGTAACTTTGTTTGTAGGTTTAAGGACATTAACACTGGTGTAACAGGTGTCGGGGGTAATGCTAAATACACGAAGGAACAAAACGAGTAATAACGGTGCTTAGAAAATAAGATCATTAGTCTCTTAAGGGCGGGATTAAAATCATACAAAATAAATAAATAAATAAATAAACAGTTAAAATATGTTCGTGTGAGTGTATAGCTCACATGAACAAATTTTAATTGTTATTATTAGATAACGGCCAAATCTTTAGATACACATTGTTAATACTCGTTTGGACCCTCTTTTGCCTTCCGCAGAGATTTTGTTTTTGGTAGCTGTGGCGACCATTTGAGTGGCGTGAATTGATTGTCATGTGCAAGAAACCAGTTTTAGATGAATTGAGCTTTGTGACTAGGCGCCTTATCCTGCTGGAATTAATCTTCAGAATATGAGCAAAATGTGGTCATAGATGGATCGCCATGGAAAGCAACAACACTAAAGTAGGCTGTGGTTTTTAAATACTGACAATCCCCCACACCACTACACCACCATCACTAGCCTGAACAGTTGAAAAAAGGCCCAGTGGATCCATGCTTTCATATTGCTTATGCCAAATTCGGACTCTACCTTGTAATATTGTTGGAGAAATCAAAAGTCATCAAACCACACAATATTCTTAGGGGTTGGTAAAAACGATCGCCTCAATTTCCTGCTCTTAGCCGACAGAAGTGACACCCACTGTGGTTTTCTGCTGCTGTAATCCATCTGCTAACGATGTTTCCTGGAAACCACAAGGAATAGATATACATCACTGAGAAGCAGATACCAAAGATCTGTGATTTCCCTGGAATTACCAACACATGCAGAATTTGCCCTTTAGTAACATCACACATTTCCTTTAAAAAGCAGAGATTTGTATCTGCGCAACACCCTAGCCTGCTACTTTCCTCTTTGTAGTCTCAAGGGTTTTGCAGACAACCCCAGACTCCTATAAGAGTGTATTTTTTGTATTGCAAAGTTTTTGGTTATTTAATAACTGTTCACAAGAATCTACTATACCAGTCATATTGCTGTTCAAGAGATCTTGTGAATTCTCTTTATATTATGATATCCACTGGGCTCTTAAAGGATTGCTGTTTGAGTTATGTGAACAACAGCCAAGTGATGTAAGAGGTTAATATGAGTCTTTAGCTGGCTAATGCAAACACAGAAGTGGCTAAAAACATTCTTTCAAAACCACCTTTTCTTCCACAGCCACTGTCGGTGCTTCCTCCTTTTGAAATACAGCTATGTGGGATGACTTTGTATGAGGTACTTTATACTTTTGTGAGGTGCATACTTGTAAATTCCTTTTACTCAGTTCTTTTCAGCCTTTTGGTTTTGCTCCGAAGGTAATTGCTGACTTTAATCAGTTGCAGGCATTGTGAGAGGACAGTCTTGAGATGATGGACTTCATCAAGTGATGTTCTATGAATCATGCACTGACATTTAGTATTTCCTCCTTTTCTTTGTAGTTGTTGCAACTTGCACGTGTTAGTCTTGTGTGATTTTAGCAGATACTGTATGTGTGTGAGAGAACACCGCGTATGATCCGACAAATTTCCCCTGCTTTGGAATATCTCACTTACAGGACTTGTGATCATTGTTATTGTTTTAACTCCAGCTGTTATTACATTGCACCTGCAAGACATCTGCAAAACAGTCTGCTGTTTTGTGCATTTACTAATGCAATTATAACAGAGCAAAGAAAGATTTATTACAGTATATGCAGATGGTGTAGCTTTCCTTTTTGCGTCCTAAGCTCTCAAGTAATAAAGAGTGTGGCTGGGGCAGCAGGTGTACAGTTTTTGCTGCAAGCAGTCTGTATAGCATGATTTCCAACACTAATGATCAAATATAACCAGGATACATTTAGACAAAAACAATTTCCGGTTAACTTGCTTGCCATAATAACGTCTTGTATGATCAGCTCATGTCCCATATTTTTATTATGATGCATTTTTGGTGGAGATTAGCTGACAGAGAGAGCTGATACATGGATGCAAGCTGGCCTTCTTTATATTACAGCCCTTTATATCCTAAAAGCGCACTGTAATGCACTTATATATGTTTTTTGGTACATTTTATTTAAGACAAACTGAGACAGAGGAAGGGTGGAATGGTGGTTTGCACTGTAGTGTCACAGCAAGAAGGTTCTGAGTTCGAATCTACTTTGCTGGCTATGGTCTGTTTGAATGGAGTTTGTCTGTATGGGTTCCTTCTGCTTAATCTGGCTTTCTCCCACAGTCCAAAGACATGCTTGTTAGGTTAACTGGTGATTCTAAATTGGCTGTAGATGTGCATGGTTATCTGTCTCCCTGCGTCAGTCCTGCAACGGACTAGGAACAGCATACACTGCCTATTACCCTTTGGCAGCTGGTATAGGCTCCAGACCAACCATGACTCTGAAATTGGATAAGTGGAAGAAAAGATGGGTGGAAGATAAGATTATTGTCTCCCATAGGAGAAAATCATCCTGGATCAGGCAACTGCTGCATTGAAAATCAGATAACAAAAATCAAGACAAAAACCTAAAATGGGTGCACTTTGAGTAAATACAGATCACATAACAAGTAAAAACTTAATAAATAATTAAAAAACAAATATTTCAAAACCTCTTTACACTGTCATTCAGTCATGAGCTGTCCATTCATCAATTTAACTGACGGAAGGAGGAATAAATACTCTAATTTATCAGATATATTTACACAAAGGGACTCTATCTCCAACCAGAATTCAACAGCCAAACTGTGGACTATACACAACTTTCTTGGGGAATGAGAAGTTTTGTGTGCTGTTCCTATGACCTTTCCTTATGTTTTAACCAAGCTAGAAATTTGAACTTTATACTTAGCTGTTCTACAACAGATGTAGCATCACTGCATAAAGTTTTCTCAGTGGAATATGAAAACCCAGATGGCCTCTGGTATACACACCTTAGTATGAACAAGTATTGGCCCCTTTCTTTGATTTCTTAGATCCATATTTGTCATATGTTTGTTTTAGATTATCAAACAAATCTGAATATTAGACAACGATCAAATGCAGTTTTTAAATGATCATTTCATTTATCAAGGGAACAAAGCTATCCAAACCTACCTCACTCTATGTGAAAAAGTAATTGCCCTCTAAACTTAATAACTGTTTGTGCCAATATTTGCAGCAAGAGCTGCAACAAGCATTAGCAAATATGTAGCAGTGAGTCTTTTTACATCAGTGCAGAGGAATTTGTGGGACTGGTGATTATTGTTATTGTCGTCATTGATCTGCTCTGTTCTGAAGTGTTTTAAATCAAGTAATTTTGTGGTAGAGAGCAGAATTCATGGTTTCATCAAAGACAGCAAGGCATTCAGGTTGTAAAGCAGCATACACTACCACCACCATGTATGATTGTGGGTGTGGTGTTCTTTTCATGAAATGCTGTGTTAGTTTTAGATGTAATAGGACTCAAACCTTCCAAACTCAGTCCACACATTATTTTTCCAGAGGTTTTGGCAACCGTTGAGATGTTTTTTGCCAAATGTGAGATCAGCCTTTGTGTTCATTTTGGTCAGCAGTAGTTTTCGCCCTGGAACTCTCCCATGAATGTCATTTTTCTCCAGGTTTTTTTCTTACTGTTGAATCATGAACACTGACTTTAACTGAGGCAAGTGAGGTCTACATTTCTTTAGATGTTGCTCTGGGTTCTTGTGACTTCCTACTCATATTTCCTACTCCTACTTCATGGATGGGTTGTCAGTGTGCTTTTGGAGTAATTCTGGTAGGCCAGCCACTCCTGGGAAGGTTCACCACCGTTCCAAGTCTTGTAGATAATGGGTCTTACCATGTTTTTCTGGAGTCCCAAAGTCTTAGAAATGACTTTGTCCCATTTGTTAGACTGAAAAATGTCCCTTACTTTGTTTCTCAGCTGTGTCTTTCGATTGTGGCATAATGTGCTGCTTTTTGAGCTCTTTTATCCTGCTTCACTTCAGAGGGGTTCTATTTAAGTGATTTCTTGATTCAACAAGTCTGGCAGTAATCAGTCCTGGGTGTGGCTTGTGAGATTGAATTCAGCTTTCCAAGTTGTTAATCAAGTCATCATTTAACAAAAGCAGCAATCACCTTTTTACAAAGGGCTAGACAGGTTTGGATAGCTTTTTTCCCCCTTAATAAATGACATCAGTATTTAAAAACAGCATTTTGTATTTACTTGGTTGGCTTAATTTAATATCCAAATTTCTTTGATGAACAAACTGCAAAAAAACAACTAAGAAATCAGACAGTAAGAAATACATTTTCATGGCACCATATTTGCCAAATAAGTACATTGTCACCGTGTTCCCCTATATCTGAGTTACCTGTGAGTAAACTAACATTAGCAGTGGCATCAGAAAACTTTGCAGTATGGTATAATATGTCAACATGGTAAAGCTGGGAGCTTTTTAAAAAGCTTGATAAAGTCACAGACCTGGACACCTGGTTTTGAAGGCAAGTTCATAATCAGAGACGTTTAATGATGATCCCAGCACCAGATTCAAAGAAAAAACTATCAACATCATAAAAATTTAAAGCTTGGTATTGGAAACTATTATCACAGTTGTTTTATTACTAACGCTAAACAAAACAGAAGCCCATGAATGTTCATCTTGGCAGTGTTTGCAAGCACATCAGTGAAATGGGCCCACATTTTTTAGATTTATTTTAGGACATTTTGCTTTTATTTGAGAGTTAAACATGGAAGAGTAGACAGGAAAAGGGGGAGAGAGAACAGAGGAGAGAGAGATATGCAGCAGGTCAGAGACTCAAACCTGGGCCGCACTTAGGCATATAGGCGCCTGCTCAACTGGTGCCCAGATGTACATTCTTTTAAATTTATAAGCCACACCCTTTAATTATTTGGGATTTTACTGGATAGAAATTGTGATTTAGAGTTAAACAACCCTCACCAAGTCACTTAATGCATTTTCCACTAGAGGGCAGAGGGATGTTGCCTTCTCTTCAGAAATCCTAGTGACCTCTTAAATAATGTTTTTCTTTTTCTTTTTTACACCACCAGGCCACCGGGCTACTACAATTGTTTTATTTTTATTCATATGTATGTATATGCAGTGTCCAACAAATGTATTACCACTTGTCATTAAAACAAGAAAACACAAATATTTTAGAAATCTGCCAAATTTATTTGAAGAAAATTTATTTGTTCGGGAATGCAAGTAAATAAGTTTCATTTGGTAGTTTAGTTTACAAAATATTACAGTTTTTCTCAAATGCTAAAACACATTTCACAAATGTTCCCACCATGTTCCCCAATGTCTAAACACAACACCCTTTTCTAAAGCTACATAAACACAACCACACCTTCCCACTGCAAAACTCAAACTTTCACACCAAAAGAGCAGCTCGAAGCTTTCAAAAATGTAAACACTATACACATCATTACACACTACAGCAAAACAATTGAAAACACAATGCTCAATTTGTGAGAAGGTTCTTTGTTTCATAACTGCCAATGCATATTTTTCAAAACTATACAGTATTCGATCGTCGTAGATCTCTGCACAGGATTAGGCATTTAGATTTGTGAGTTTCATATGAAGAGTATAAATCTATAGAAAATCCTGCATGTACGTACACTACTGTAACACAACTCAATGCAAAAACAGAATCTATTGCACACAACAGTAGTCTTGAAAGCATGATCAGGGTTTTCATTTACTTTGTTCACACCACACACACACCACAATCACTGTGCGGCATTATGTCGCTGAGCTGCATCGGGCCACATCACCTCATCCACATCGCAGGCTATATTGTCTCTCGCCAGGCACCGCGGGAAAAACGCCCTGGAATGGCGAATCCATCCTTGGAAGGCCTCCGCTGGGATGTCAACACAGGCCAGCTCCATTGCCCTTAGGAGGTTCTATCTTGTGTATGGTTGTCTGTCATAAACCTTCCATCTCCACGATGACAAGAACTCCTCTATAGGGTTCAGGAAAGGGGAGTAGGGTGGCAGACAGACGTTTAAAAAGTGGTCACTGTTGGTGGTGAACCACTCTCTGATTTGGTTTGTTCTGTGGAAGCGGACATTGTCCCAAATGATCACATAAATGTGATGTGCGGGCCCAGGATGGTGTTGTTGGCGGTCTAGGAGGATGTCTTTTAGCTCCTCTAGGAAGGTGAGGAGACGTTGGGTGTTGTAAGACCCAAGGACAGCATGCCGGTGGACAAGCCCCTCCGAACCCATAGCCGCACAAAGAGTAATATTACCCCCCCGTTGGTCAGGGACCTCAGTGATGGCTCTTTGGCCAATGATGTTACGGCCTCTTTGCCTTCGTTTCTGCAGGTTGAAGCCAGCCTTATCCAGGAAGAGGTACTCATGAGGTCTGGCCATCGTGTCCAACTGTAATATCCTCTGTGAAAATGTGAAAGTGCACAGGTGTTCAGAACAACAGTCAATCAGGTAGCACAGTATTGTCCAGAAGTAATGTAGGCCACTGAGCAACACAGCATGTCCACTAACTGTACTGTGAACATGGATGTATACTTACTTGCACATACTCGTAACGTAGGTCTTTGTGTCGCGCAGAGTTGCGCTCAAAGGGAACCCTATAGACCTGTTTCATCCGCGTCTTTTGGCGCCAGAGAACTCGGTCTATTGTGGCCAAGCTGACATCGTCAATGCTCTCAAAGTTGACATTATCGGCAATGACTTTGTCTCTGATCTCCCGGAGACTGATGAGGTTGTTCCCACGAACCATATCCACAATGAGGGTTTCTTGTGCCGCTGTAAATATGGCAACCCTCCCACCTCTATGTGGCATTCTTTCAACTCTAAAGAAAGAAACATGTGTTGTCAATTGACATGTGTTACAATACAGTCACAACTGATTTGAAACCAATAGACTACTTTCACAGGTTTGTAAAACTGTATTGTGACAAAGAAAGCAATAGAGTACAATACCTGTTGTGTTGTCTGAATGCCCTGATAATGGTGGCCACGGTGAACCTACTCAGGTTTGGACGGACTCTTAGTCCTGCTTCTGCCATTGTCGTGCCATGGACAATGACATGGTCAATGACTGTTGCTCGCATCTTGTCTGTAATGATGGTGCGAGGTTGTCTTGCTCTCCCTCCTGGACCTTCTCCTCTCCCATGTTGGCCTCCTCCTCTTCCTCATTGACCTGCTCCTCTTCCTCCTCTCATTTGAACTCCTCTTCCTCGTTGGCCTGTTCCTCTTCTTCCAGGGCCAGCTCTTCTCCCTCCTCTGCATCGAATTCCTCTTCCCCTGACTCTGCCTTCATCCATTGTGTTTGTTTGGAATCTTCAGCAAACTGTGCACTCTGAACTTGCTTTTATACATGTGGTCACAGCATTAGCAACAAGTGTCTTCAATTTTGAGTCGTTGTGTGTAATGAATGATGCCAGGTGTGTTCATTGTGTTCAAATATTGCTGACTGTGGCAAGCATGTTGCATCACACGAGCTTTCATTTGAGAATATGAGCAGAGTTCTTTTGCAACTTGTGTTTTAGCAAGGCAAAGTGTGGTAAGATTTATGACAACGGAGGATTGTGTTCTGTGAATTGTGTCTTCATGTGACATGTGTTTATGGCTAGATGTAGTAAATGTGTTTAGACAACTGGTCATTTGGTTTAGAGGTTTGGCGTTTGTGTTTTAGCATTTGAGAAAAACTGTAATGTGCTTTACTGTCTTGTATTTGGTTTTTGTAAAACAGTGAATTTGAAAGTTCATTGAAATTCATTGAAAATATCATTAGCAAGCTCTTTAATCGTTTTGATTAAAGAGCTTGTGGATACTGATGGATTAAGCATTACAGAAACATAAAAAAATGATTTTGGCAATTACTAATATTGTAATTTAGAGTAAATCTGACCTAAGCCTTTCACTGAGTTGTGGTCAAATTGTTAAGCACTGAATTTACTTACAAGATCATTATAAGATGGTTTCCAACCAGTGAATTACAGAAAGGCTTTTCAGGAGTATACAAACTTCCTTAAGAGGAGAACGTTCAATGAGAGTTAGAAAATCTAGGTCAAATGTTTGTTAATGATGTTTGTTGTTCCTGCGACCCAGTTCGGCTTGTTGATTACTATTTTCACTTTTCTCAAGTATGCAATGACTCTTATTTTCTGTGCCAGCACTTGGGATTTATGTGTTTAATCTGCACATAATTAATAACAAGAACTGCCATGCACTTACAGAAAAAGGTCTCAGTAGTAAACTTTTGATCAGGTTTCTGGTGCACCAGCCATCAGCAGATATTTCTAAAATTATGAGATTGTATTAAGTATGTGAAGAATATTGATACAAACATTGCTGTATCACTGTGAAATTGTGCTTTCATCATTCAAGACAAATGTATTAACAATATATCAATAGATTTTTTGTATCTGTTTTAAGGGTTACAGTTGTTGATTTTGTTGTTGGTTGCTTTAATGAGAAAGCTACTGTATGGCCAGGTTTTGACCCTGCTTCTATTTAGTCATTACTTGATAAATTGACTGAACTTTGACTGGTACGGAAGACCAGGCATATATAAGCACTCCTTCTACCTCACATTAGTCAGTCACTATTTAGTGGACGTTTCCTCTGTCTGTTAAAAAGTTATGACTGAATTAAATAATAACAATAAGAGCAAAAATAAACGATTAAATAAAAGAAAAACTGAAAAAAAAACAAAGTATACATAGTTATAGGTACACAGTTTCCAATTATTGTGCGTTATATATGCTCACTTTTAACAGGACCTCGGGGCATATGCTCTGCCTGTGGGTGTAGAACTCATTTGGCATTGCAGTCCAGCTTCTGTCAATTAGATGTGGTATGTATCGGCCAGGTTTTGACCCTGCTTCTAAAATTGAACACTGATGCAATAGTCAAGCTAGCAATAGAAGTTCAAAGTCATTTGATGAGCTCTTGAACTAATTAGGCCTGGCAGTCTTTCAGTAGTGAGAAAACACAACTACGGAAAGTAGCGTGACTGACAAGCTGGACCAAAATGAACACGTCTGAAAATTTCATTGTAGCATGGTTCCCATGTAATTATTGCAAGATCCATGCATGAACGTTTTCACCGTACGCATGTGAATGAAATTGTGCTGTAAAATGTTGTAAGTTGTAATTGCCTTGTTCAGCTTTATTTTAATTAATCAAGACTTAAAATTAAATTTTTGTATCAGTTCTGCACTAGAATAAGACTTTTTTGTGTGTGTTTCTTAACACTGTATCATGCTGTCACACAATAATATATTTCTGATGCAATACTGTACACTCTACTGTATAATGTGATGTTGCCATCTTCTGGTAGTGGCAGTGAAGTAAATAGACGTGTATTCATGCATATAGATATTCAATTCTGTTATAATTTATATCTTGTAAGCTAATTTTACATGTTCAAATAATTCGGGGAAAATTAAGAAACAGTGCTGCTTTCTCTCATTCTACATATGTGGTATTGTCTCCTAGCACTCTGCTGGGACTTGTTATCTCTGTTTGCTACCTGTGGAGAAGTGATGATGCGTGTAGGTTATAGGTTCTGTTTATTTCTGTCTACAGGAGTATTAACAAGCTCAATGAGATCAGCGGTGCCCCATAACCTGAAAAAAATGAAGAATTTATCAGTTTGTGTGCTGGTGCCTATAAGACCTGTCAGCAGCGGACATACAGGTACGCATGAGTGTGTGTTTGTGTGCTGTGTCGGAAGTCAGGGGGTTAAAAATCACCCTTGAGTCTTCACATCTATCAGAAAGCATGAAAAGCACCTTGTTACAGCAGTTAACTTTAACAGATGACAGCTGGCTTTGGCAACTAGGGGCTAATGGAAAGATTAAGTCAATTACAGCTTGGCAGGGGGACTTAGAAATATTTGAGACATTCCCCAGCATATTGGAACAATAGGCACCTACATATGTGCTGTCACTCTAAGGCAATAAATGTCGTTATGTCAGAGTAAATAAAACAAAAAATGTGCTTAGTTCGGTATCTAAAATAGATTAATCTGGATCATAACACAACAATCACAACATTGAAATGCAGACAGAGTTAAATTTTTATTATCTCCACATGTGCTGTGTATGCAGCTTTTTCACGAACATCCAGTGATTGCTCTCTGTTTCGTCCTGATGGCATCGCTGATTTAGTCCCCAACTTTAGATCAAACACAGACGAGAGAGAAAACACATTCAACTCATCGTAAAGTGGAAACTGAAAAGTTTAACAACCTGAAAAGACTGCCTAAAATGAAGTACTTGGTCCACTTCAAAAAAGATCTGGCACTTTTAAAAAAAAATCAGTGCAGAAGATCATGAACTAAAATTTGTAATTTCCCACACCGATTACTCTGCTCAACTTTTTCCACTCATGACAAAATGATGTGCAGAAGTCACGCAGTGACTCTCACCAGTTGAAATCTCATTTTTCTTTCTTCTTGTGCAGCATAAACGAGTTCAGCACACAGGGTGGGCATAAATGTTAAGTGCCTCTTAGCTTGAAAACTCATCAAGAGTAGGAAGGCCTGTGGGGTATCCGGCAGCAATCCGATTAACTGATGTAACCTTTGACCTGTAGGCGACCACATCTCTACAGGAAGCCCATAATTTTGAGTTTTAATAACACATAAAAGACTGCACACAGTTTTCAGTTACAGATGAATTGGTAAATGTGCTTGTGTCCTTAACTGGCACTATATTGAGCCAAGCCATAATGAAGGCACTTTTGACAGTAACCTGGTGCCCCTCAATTGCTTTAGCATTGTTGCGCTGTGGAGGATTTGAAACACAGCGTTACACATCACACTTGATTAAAATCTCATTATAAAATGGTTACTTACAAGAGGGCAACTACATCAAACAATTAGCAGCATATACAGGAAATGGTTTTATTGTAGATTGGAGACTTGTGAACTCAGATCAGACATTTTCCCTGCACCTACTATGAAAAAAATTAGTATTAAAGTCATGAAATGGCCTCCTTTAACAATCATATATCACAGGTAATAGTGGGCAAAATCCAGTTATTATTAATCCAAGCTCCATTTCTTTCACTCTGCTAGTTCACGTTCCAGACTACATGTTTTCCACTAAGGCAGACGCCATCAGACTTTTCCACAAGCCAAGGATTCCCCACACCACACTACATATATGTTATCATTTGCACTATTCCTACCATGACCACTAACAATACTGTATGAGTTTTTTTGTGACTCATTTGATTGTTTTATTCACGCCTTTTCCCATTTCTTATTTTTCTCATCCCAGCCACTATCCCTTATTCTTTATACCAGGTTCTTTGCATGATTTTTTGCATATTTTTTGACATATTAACAGTTAATGAACCAACTGCATTGCTGAACTGGATTTCTTTCCTGCCCCATAGACAAACCTGGTTATGATGATTAATAAAAAGTTCAATTTTTCTTTCTTGATTTGCTTCCATCTGCAAACTTCTTGAAGTTAAATTTGAACTTTTATGCAATTTTTTTCTAAAGTCACCTTAAATACCATGTTTCATTAAAAATCAATATCCATGAATAGCTATCATTTATAGATAGGCGAAATATAAACACTGCTATTGACTAAAAGAGAATTTAAAGTCTGTTTTTTCGTTACACAATTTTTAAAGGATGATCACATTCATAATTCTTTAATTTTCTGAATTCTTTTATTGCTCAACAAACTTCATTCTGCAAAGCAAGTGGCTTTATGGTTTGAAATCGGACGTTCTTCTACAAATACATCAGTCACACTGGCACCACCCATGTATCTGGATTTTCTCCACCCTGCTAAGGCTAAAGCGCTATAGTCTGCAGTTTTCCTGATTTAAGTGGAAGTCAACATAATGCGGCCAACCTATATTTTATACACACAAAGGTAGCTCCACATGCACATAAAATTATGTCCCAGTTCATAGAATTGGTTCTATCTGTTGATTATCCCTGGATTTTTGCAAAGTACTTTGCATTGTAGCTATTTATTTAAAAGAATACCATAAATATACTTGACTTGTTTTGCAAGCAATATGTGTGCTCAGGCCATATTTTATAGTCTTAATTCATGGGTTCACAGACACCTGGGGAATTTGGGAGTGCAAATAAAGAATATGATTACACTTCACTAGATCAGCTGCCTTTTTGTTCTTTAGTATCCCAAGAGTAATATAAACGAGAGAAGATGGATTTGGCTGCTGGTAGGCTGTGCATCGTGCTTTTGTGGGTTACACTATTTACTTTTATAGGGAAGGGCTTCAGAGAAGCTGGCATCATTTCAGCTTAGAGGTTCGACTCAATGTTACAGAGAAATGATGAGCTAAAATAGCCCTAATGAGATCACTGGGTCCAGGGTTGCATTGTCTCTAGGGAATGACCACCAGCAAAAATAGCCCTGATAAGTCAAGGCAATTGTTGGAACAGAGTCACTTATGAACTCTGAAGCAAACATGGTAGTGCCAAAGGAGACATTTATCAAGAGCACAAGGGAGAAAGGGAAGCGGCTCAATTAATTCCGATTTAATTAATGCATTCTGTGGTCTATTAATTACAATATTGCTTTTTTTAAGAGTTGCATTCCACCCACGTTTGAAGGGTATAAATCTCAAATGATGTTAATGCCAGACATAATGGTTAATGTTAATAATGACAGTATACACACATAACAAAACAATGTGAAGAGTCTGTTTGGCTCCGGATTTGAGCTCAGGCTGAAGGCACAGATGGTCCATCCTGCAGCGCCTCATTATCCAAGTATCAGGTTGACTTGATGTCACTTCTCAGAGCTCAAGGCGCCTTACATGATGTATATCTCTGTGAAAATGGTTAAAATAACAGTGTTGTTATTGACAGGAGGGAATACAAGTCTTCCAGTATTTAGCCTGTTGGGAGGGCATCCAGCTGAGAGGAAACTGGAAGCTAGGTTTTCAGTAAACAACAAGCAAAAACATGGCATTTTTGGATAAAGGATCCATCTAGTGTAAATATATGTATCTTTTTGTTCTATGCAGATGCTGTCTTTGGACTGCCGGTAGAAGTGTAGTTAGCTGTCACCAAAGTTGTCTCGAGACAAAGTAAACCAAGGTTGGAGTGTTAACAGCCACAAACAAAGAGTAGTCGAACTCCCGAACAAAGAGCCTGGAAACTTGTTGTCAGCCGTCAGCAGTGTGAAAACTTGAGCAACCTGAAATCAGCTCCTACTTCGATAAACACAAGCGGTATGTGAAATTGAGCCGAAGTGCAATTTTTAAACCTCAGTCCCACCTGGGCCATGTGTTACTGCCCAGCAATAAATCCTCTGCACATCAGGAGCATGATTACAGTCTTCAGTTGCTGCATGGACTGACAGTTCTATCTACTAAGAATGATTGGTCATTTACAATAAATTTGATATAAATGTGATATGACAGAATATCATCAAACTTCCCCTAGCCCCAAAATAAGCCTGAAGGTTTGGATATGATCCAATACCTTCTTTGCCACTGCTGCTGTCAGAAAGTCCTATTCATCTTCTTTTTCATTTTCTCTTGTAACTGGGAGCTGTCAAGGACTGGGAGCTTTGCCTTGCAGTTTGCTGGGCTATATTTATAATTGGACCCTGTCAACAGTGTCCAGTGCAACTCAAGTGCAACGTTTGTTATGGCAGCTACTGTGTACTGATTTCAACACATGCCAGCTGCAAGATGGTTTGTGTGTCATTAATGCATAACTATTGGTAGGTGCAGACACAATGCTTGCGTCCACGAGCTTGTGGATGGAATCAAAAATCATCTAAAGGGGATCAAAAGAAAGTGAGCGCAAATGAAGTCAGATTTTTCCAGGCACTGTAAAGCTCTAGAGTTGCTGCCTATTTACAGGGAATTTTAGGTATCTGTATACATACTATATACACAGCTGAGCAGCTATTCCTGCAGCTGGGCTCATGGAATACCACGGCTGTGTTGTAGAAATCTGATTTTTTTTGAGTCTTGCTGACATTTTAATTGAATGTGAGAACAGTAAAAATGCCACACATGTTCAGGATTTTGCATTTTTTTCTCCATACACTCCCCTTTGGACATATGTCTGAATCTACCAGACAAATTTCTTAATCTATCAGATTTGTAATTCTTATCTGACTGTGCAGCTGTGCTCATAGCACCAAAATCAACCCTACTTGGAATAAAATTCAGTCATTCTGTCCTGCCCTGCTGTGTAGTGCAGTATCTTTGTGGGTGTTCTTTTCATCAACACTGGTTCTCCAGGTAAGTGGTACAGAGAGCGGTTCATGACTGGGCTTGTCAGCTTGTCAGAGGAAACTGCTCTGCTGGGGGAAGCACCTGACATCTGGAGGACCTCTGTGATTAGATTGTCCCAGCAAGAAGCAGGACAATGTTCCCACATGATTTGGATAAATAGAACTTTTGATCCCATTAAGAGTGGATTGTGAGTAGGGTTAAAAAAGCTGAGGAGTGCCTTCAAAGCATAATTTAAATCTCTAGTGACGAAAACAGTGACTTCTTAAATAAAACAGAAAACATGAAAACAGAAAATCCTGCAAATTGCAACTTGCACAAGATATCAATATAATAATAGACCAGATTTTTCGAAATTGATTAAAAACAAACAAACATGCACACAACAGTAAGTATTACAAAATGTGAGTTTAGAGGGTAATGAAGACGTGCAGAGCATATTCACTCTAGCGCAAACCAGGAGAGGGAGACAACGCTCTTCTGCACTCACATTGATACAGCTGGACTTCTGATTGCCTTCCCTTATTAATGCGGATATTTTGGAGTAGATAATCTATATTTGAATGTATATCTAATAAAGACTGCTAGTCTGCTTTTGGTGTATTTAAACGAAATAATTTGCTCACATATCTTATTGCAAGTTCTGCTGGAGACTTACGCAAAGTCACGTCTCATACATAAATAGCACCACATTGTTTTACTAAATGAAACTGAGCGTTTAACCGACGCGACATTCTTTTTCCGCCCAGAATGACACAAACCACGTCCATTTAAAACCTGTCTAACGCGTTCCGGAGGAGAGATATCGACCAATTGGCTGAGTGGAGGGCGTGACTCTCCTTACTCCAGCAAGGCAGGAGTATGAAGTTTGGGCTATCAGTGCACAGCTACTGTGAGAGAATGGTGCACCTCAGTGCTCACAGGTGCGTGATATTATCCAACTCCGATTTTGTACTCTTGCAACTTTAACCGAGGTACGCGGTTTACAAGGGTGCATGCACAAAGTTGAAGGTGTTTCCTCTGCAGTTCCACTCTACAAATGGCTTGGATTATTCACCCGCATCTGCACGGGACTGTCGCCGCTCTGATTCTGCTTGCAGTGATTCTGACAGGTGATGTGGTTGCACAGGTTTTTGACAGCTATGGATTATCATACGCCTTGAGGGCTGAGCTGTCAGAAGACACGATATTGGTTGCCAATAATGGGATACGCGTGCCTTTCGGGAGATCAGTCTTCATTGATCCCATCAACGATTTGGTTATCCAAGTTCAGCCCGGTGATAGATGCAGCATAACAGTCCTAGACAACGATCCTTTGTCTCAAAGGCCTGGACACTTGTCTCCGAAAAAGTTTCCGTGTGAATTTGGTCCCAATGACGTGAAGTATTCTCACTTTGGATCTCGGAGTCCTCCGAAGGATAGAGTGAGGTTACAACTCAGGTACGACACGCAAACGGATACAATTATAATACCTTTTATGATGGAGGTGGAGGTAATTTTCACACAGCTGGAGGTGCTGACGAAAAACATGCCGCTCACTGTTGAAAAACTGCTCGGCACAAGTAATCCCATTGATAGGAAAATTTTAGAATTCACCTATGATAGAAGTGCGCATCAGTGCAAAATAGCTTCCCTCTCCAGTGGCAATGTGCTGCCCAGGTATGGAAAACTTGTGGATGAAGAGAGCCTCGGAACAATGGTGGACTGTGATGAGTTTATTAAAATGAACACCCGTTATCAGCACACTTTCGCTTTGAAGTCACCTAACAGAGATTACATTCCGATGGTTGTGGAATTACATGATAAAGAAGGCAATTTGCTCAAGCAGGAATTTTTCCAGATTCTGGTCAGAATCAAAGAGGGAGAAGACAACATACCTCCTAAACCCAGCTTTGTTGCCATGATGATGATGGAAGTAGATCAGTTTGTAATGACAGCAATAACCACGGATATGCTGGCTGCAGAGGATGTTGAGTCTAATCCCGATGAATTAATCTTCAATATTACATCTCCCCTGTCCTTTGAGGAGGGCTACATAGTAAGCACTGATGATAGGAATTTGCCAATAACCTCATTTTACCAAGGAGACCTCAAAGAGCTGAAAATCGCCTACAAGCCCCCTGCTGTGGATTCGGACACTGAGAGGATTTTCCAGATTGAGTTTGAGGTTGTGGATGGAGAGGGAGCTGTGTCAGATCCTTTTGCTTTCATGATTGTTGTAAAGCCTATGAACACGCTGGCCCCTGTGGTTACTAGGAATACTGGACAATTGCTGTATGAGGGTCAGTCCAGGCCTCTGTCCAGTTCACAGAATCTGGAAATCAGTGATGAGGATAATTTAGAGAAAGTCAAAATGACTGTTATTGATGGCCTGAGGCATGGTGAATTGACTGTTCTGGGCTCCAGGAGGAAATTTTTCACCCCAGCTGACCTTGATGCTGGTGTAGTAATTTATCAACATGATGGCAGTGACACATACAGTGATAATATTGTTTTCAGAATGACAGATGGCACAAACGAGGTGGAGTTTCTGTTTCCTATCACTGTTGTGCCAACAGATGATGAGCCTCCCATTATAAATGCCAACACTGGTTTGGTTTTATTCAAAAACCAAATGATGCCTATCTCCTCGCTTATGCTCAGTGCAGCAGACATCGATTCAGAGGATTCCACGATTAAATTCACAATCGAGCCGCCTTTTTCCACACTGGGGCAGGTGATGCTGCGTCAGTCTGAGGCCCCAGAAGACCCATCAACCTGGAAGTTTAATACAGAGGACGAAATGTATGAGAAAGTAGTGACTGAATGGCTGCAGCAGGATATTACTGATGGTAAACTGTTTTACAAGCACATTGGACCTCACAGTACCAGCACAATCATGGATCAGTTTGTGTTTAGGGTTCAAGATGACAATGACCCACCAAATCAATCAGGTCAAAGCTCATTTGTCATCAAAATTCTCCCTGTTGACGACCTTCCACCTGAACTGTACCCTGGGGTGACGTTGCAAATGACTGTGCATGAGTATCAGCTTACTTACTTCCGAAAGAAATTCCTCCGTTACACTGACCTCGACTCAGACGATCGTGATCTCAAATATACAATCGTGCAGCCGCCGACAGACACAGATGAGAACAGCCCTGTTGTACTGGGAGCTTTGGTATTGACTGAAAACCCAAACACTGAAGTCACAACTTTCACTCAGGCTCAAATCAATCACCACAAAATAGCTTACAAACCACCTGATCTTGAGCTTGGAATTACCACTCATGTTTTGCAGTTTAGATACACTGTTGAGGATGTTTCTGGGAATACTGTAGAAGGGGTTTTCACTATATTTTTAAAGCCTGTGGACAACAAGCCGCCTCAAATAAAGAACTCTGGATTTACTGTGCTTGAGCGTGGCAGACATATCCTTACGAGTGCTGAGCTGGACACCTCTGACACAGACACGGATAGCAAAAAGATAACCTTCACTTTAACTCAGCCACCCCTGCATGGTCACGTCCAGTTTACATTTACTGATATGACCAAAGGAAATGCTTTCAGTCTAGAGGATATTGCAAATGGCCTAATTTCATACGTTCATAATGGAGATGAATCAACAGTGGATTCCATACAAATAGACGTCAGCGATGGGGTGCACATAGTCCCGATTACTATAAAGATCAATGTGAAACCAATTGATGATGAGGCTCCAACTCTAAGTCTTCCTGCTGGCACAATTGGCTCCTACATAGATGTACTGGAAAATGGAGCAACAGAAATCACAAGTAATGTCATTCAAGGAAGAGATGAGGACACAGATGACCTCAGATTAACCTTCATAGTTGAAGACCCGCCGTCACTGGGTGAAATCCTGGTTAAAGGTGTTTCATCGGGCACGTTCACCCAAGCTGATATTATTAATGGCTTTGTGGTCTATGCTCACACAAGTGGGGAGATAGGCTCGAGCACAAAGGAGGACTTTTTCAATCTCACTTTGACAGACATGTCTGATGAGTGGACTGTGGGAGGAAATAAGATCACAGGTGTCAGAGTGCATGTAACCATTCTTCCTCTGGACAGCCAGGCTCCAGAGGTCTTTGTGGGGCCGCAGTTCACTGTTGTTGAGGGAGAGAAGAATGTCATTCAGATTCTCCACATAAGCGCAGATGATGTCGACACCCCCGACGATGACCTTCTGTGTACAATCATCGTACAGCCGACTTCAGGGTATGTGGAAAATATTTCCCCAGCCCCAGGCTCAGAGAAATCCAGGTCTGGAACAGCTATTAGTGCTTTCACCATCAAGGACATCAAACAGAATCACATTTATTATGTTCAAAGCATTCACAAAGGAGTCGAGCCAGTAGAAGACAGGTTTACATTCAGATGCTCTGATGGCATCAATTTCTCTGAAAGGCACTTTTTCCCCATCTCCATAATCCCCTCTAATGATGAAAAGCCAGAGATTTACATGAGAGAGTTTGTGGTTATGGAGGGCATGAACATAGGTATTGACACTCCCATTCTGAATGGTGCTGATGCAGATCTCCCCTCTGATCAGCTGACATTCATCATCACCAAACCCCCCAAGCATGGATTTATTCTCAATCAGCTCACTACTGGCACCATCCCTGTGTCTAACTTTACCTTGGATCAGATCAGGGAGGCCTCCAGCTACGTGTATGAGCATGATGACTCAGAGACCACAGAGGACAGCTTTGATATTGTTCTTACAGACGGAAAGTTCAGTGTGGAAAAAACAGTCATTGTTATGATTATCCCTGTGGACGACGAAACCCCAAGGATGGCAATCAATGATGGCCTTGAAATAGAGATAGGTGATGTGAAAGTCATTAACAGCGATGTTTTAAAAGCTACTGATCTGGACTCTGAGGATAGCACGCTAACATACTTAATTCGATACGGACCTGGTCAAGGGTATTTGCAAAGAACGACGCCTTCGGGGACGTTGCAAAATATCACAGTTGGAATGAATTTTACACAAAGCGAGGTGGATCAGGGTCTGATTGTGTACATCCACAATGGACAAGAGGGAATTCGAGACCTCATCAAGTTTGATGTGACTGATGGCATCAACCCTTTGATTGACAGATACTTCTATGTTACAATCGGCGGCATAGACATGGTTTTCCCTGATGTGGTCAGTAAAGGTGTATCTCTTAAAGAGGGTGGCAGGGTTACTTTGACAACAGACCTCCTCAGTACCAGTGACCTCAACAGCCCAGATGAACACTTAGTTTTCACAATCACCCGAGCACCAATGAGAGGACACCTGGAGTCCACAGACGCACCTGGAATGCCCATCTCATCCTTTACACAGCTCCAGCTGGCTGGCAACAAAATCTACTACATTCACACATCGGATGATGAAGTGAAAATGGATAGCTTTGAATTTGAAGTGACGGATGGCTATAATCCTGTGTTCCGCACTTTCCGCATCTCCATCGCTGATGTGGATAATAAAAAGCCTGTACTGACGGTACACAGTCTGGCAGTGACTGAGGGAGAAAACAAACTCATCACACCTTTCGAGCTAACAGTTGAAGACAGGGACACCGTTGACCGCCTCTTGAAATTCACAGTCACTCAGATTCCAGTTCATGGTCGCCTGCTCTTTAACAACACCCGGCCTGTCACCTCATTCACAAAGCAGGACTTGAATGAGAACTTGATCAGCTACAGGCACGATGGCACAGAGAGTACAGAGGACAGTTTCTCCTTCACTGTCACCGATGGCACTCACACAGACTTCTATGTCTTCCCCGATACTGTATTTGAGACCCGAAAGCCTCAAGTGATGAAGATTACCATCCTCTCCGTGGATAATGGTGTGCCGCAGGTTCTGGTTAATAAAGGTGCCCCAACACTGCGGGTTCTGGAGACAGGCCACTTAGGCTTTGTGATCACTAGTAAGACCCTGAAAGCAGAGGACAGAGACAGCATTCAGGATTCTGTGACCTTTAGGATTACTGTAGCCCCAGAACATGGCTACCTTATCAACCATGCCAGAGGAAATGCAACTATCAACAGCTTCACACAAGGTAAGAGGGCTGCTTTTTAAAGCTTTTCAGTCCTGTGACATTCTGATGGATTTGCAATCTGCTGCAGTAAAACTCACATAGAAGACTTTTTTAAATATTCGGAGCAGTTTGATGTGAATTTAATCTTACTTTGCTTTTACTTAGACTTTTAAATGGCCTTACCCCAATGGTCTTAAAAATCATAAACTTTTTGTTTTCACTCTAGAGAGCGCCTATTTACAGAAAGAAGTATGCTAGTACCTCAGGCTGACCAGTTCTCTCTGGAGGAGAGCATTTTTCAAACAGTGCCTAAAACATTTCACTTTGGAGGCAACTTACGGTGGTTTGTGCTTTACCAGAGGAATATAACAGTAGACAAGAGATTTACAGACGTGATGATAAATAATGTGAACATGCAAACATGTCAGAGGAAGGGAGATGTGGTATTCTAGCTCACAGCAAATCACTGGCTTTGTAAATAACATGGTGTGCTACAGAAGTTACATTTCAAACAGACCAGAGGGGTGTCTTGGTAATGGTAAATATCAGGGTAGCAGCCACAGTCAATATCCACGTATTCCCTGCTTTTATTTACTAAGCCACTGTGAGATGCTTTCCCCTAGAGGCCTGTTCAATATTTCAAGAGTTCTCACAAGAGTAAACAGACAGTAAATAAAGACACTATCTCCTGGGCATTTGAAAGTTTAGGCTACACATTTGTATGCATCGGTCCCTTTGAAGGGAGATATTCTGATATAAAATATTGAACGCAGCAAGTGTGGAAACTTTGCAGTTTTTAGTGCTATAAGGAAGCCTGTCTAGCACCACGCTATCAAGATGGCAAGCAGACAGACTGCTGTGATGGCATCCCACGAGTCAAGCTGGTCTTAATGTCCGGCATCATTCAAGAGTCTTATTTGTTTACAGCCCTTTCAGGCAGTTCTTTTTGCTCGGATTCCCCTGGCGCTGTCAGCGTGCACATTTAAGCACACAGGCACAAAGACACTGACAAGTAGATAGGAACAAACCGAACATATTTTGTTAGCTGTTTTTGCCAAATAGCTGATGCAAAATTTTGTGAGCAGGATTTTGCTTTTACTTATGTAAATGTGCTCTTTTTCAGCTGAAATTGACGACATGAGCATATGCTATATTCTGAGGGATGGGGACAACGCGACAAACGACATCTTTCATTTCTCCATTGAGGACAGCGGTAAGTTCCTCAATTTAAACATCCACTCTTTGAGTTATACTGAGTGATAGCCGTTAAATTTGAAATGAGTCTGTGACACGCTCACTTTTGAGAATGATACAGTGAATTTGTCACGCTGTTGCTGTTTAATAAATTCAGATTTCTCTAAGAAGGGAAAAGCTTGAATCCTCTCAACAATGTGCCTAATTAGGCAGAATTACAAATCAAAAGGCATCTGCAAAGATTGCAGAGATTTCCATTATTTCAGCTTAAATAAGTGAGATAACAGGCATGCAGCGAAATAGAAGGAAAGATATACTGTTTCTAGATAGCTTTTGTTTATGCTCTGGTGAATTTCATTCCACCAGCATTTCGGGGAAAAAAGGAATGTTAGATCTTTTACGCCTATTAAAATTTTATTCAAATATTCATTAGTATATTCATTAGTTTGTCCTACTGCAAATGATGCCATAGGTAGGTCAGTCTTTTTGCACCTAACCGTAGTCGCTCATTATTTTTTAGAAAGTAATGATTGATTTAGCCAGTTACTAATTAGTAGAGCTGTAGATATGTAATCAGGCGCAGGCTCTGTGAATGGTTTGAGGCAATCATGCCGGTGTTGCCGATTAGCAGAAGCAGTGTGCCTGACAGTGTGTCCTTTCTGCTATCCTTCAGCTGTGATGAGTGAGCACAAAGGACGGCTCTAATAGGGGCCCTCTTTTCCCACAAGCACCTCAGTGAGCTCCCATTCTCATTTCTCATTTTCCGTGCCTTCGGTTTGATATTTGACAGGTTAAAATCAATCTCAACAGGTGGATGGGGTGCTAATAAGAGATGACTCAAATGCAGGAGCTGGTACTGAATATCAGCAGTTGAGCCCATGCAGATTTTTTTGTTGCTGAGTGAGGGCTCAGTCCCTTATTATTGTCTCACTTGGGCTTTCTTTTTTTGTTTTGTTTTAATGGATCTCTGTGGGCCTCTCTCCCTCTTTGTCACTTTCTTTCTCTGTGTACCTTGCTTGATGCTTGATGACACACATATCCCCACACTGGTAGTTTATCTTCCAGACTGGCAATTAGATTCACTCCTTTCAGCGCTCACTGCGAGACTTCAAAACAGCTTTTGTCTTATTCCGTCCTCAATCATAGTTATGTCCTCAAACAAAACAAAGCATAAAATGGCAACTATCAGATACAGTGCACCTCTCTAAAATGTCATTCTTTGATATGAAAATTGTACTTTATAGTGGCACCTAAAGAGCTTAACAAATTGATGAATGATCTCATTGGATGGCCGATCCATAAGGACTCACCACGTACTGCAGTGCAGTTTTTGAGGCAATCAGTGAAGATTTTTTTTTAATAAGATTTAAGCTGGGCTGGTGGCTGCCCTAAATCCCTAGACAGAGCCTGCAGCTCTTTGAACAGCCGTGTTGTGGAGGAGCTGAATGCCGTACACTGGCACACAGCTGCACTATGTCATGTTCAGCAGTGGAAAACATTCTCTTTCTCACTTCAAGTTCATTGGGAAATTTACCAAATGCACTTGGCAATGCTATGAGTGTGAAAAGTTGCTTTTCATGTTGCAGCTGTTCAGTGAGATTCCACGGGTTTATGCCAATAGTTGTGATGAACTGTGAATGTAGTCACAGTTTTGAGTATGCGCCTGCTGCTGACTGCTGATTACCATAATTTGTGTGCTTAAGCGTGGTGGTCATTGTTTAAACAGCACATGTGTGCAAAGCTATTGGATTTATTTATTTACTGTTTTTCCCTCTTCCAGGTGAGGTCCTGTATTGAGTTTTACACCACACAAAGGGCTATAGGATTTCTTCTGGTTCCATTGTCAGTCCAAACATAAAGTGACTTGGAGTCTGCACTTATTACAGGGCAGTGCACTAATTTACTCCCGGCATGTATTCTCACAAAGGAGGATGAATGGAAAGTGCAAAGCCGTTCATTGTGCTCTATCCAAATACTTATGGCAGTCTCACTTCTAACCACAAGCTTGCTTTAATTGTAGAAGCTGACATCATAGTTTTCCTAATAGATGGGTTGTCTTGTTAACAGGGTACAGTGTTGGATTTTAATCTGAGCTGCCAGAGCTTCAGTTCCTCTTTGCAACAATGTATTTGCTGACTTCTACACGTTTCTAATTGTAAATGGTGAGTTCAGAGTCCAAATGTGAAACTGTGCTAGACCTGACTCACTCTCATCCATTGTATAGCACAGTTGTATTAGAGTATCGACTAAAGTAATGACCTGTGCTTTAAGCAGGCAGATATTTTGTTTACCTAGATTAATTATGCTTGTGCATTTTAGACGGTTTCACTTGATTAACTCGGCCACATAAAGAGAGGAGATGGGCTTTTTACTACAAGTAAAAACAACTGGGCCACATCCCAAAGTACTTAGCATTTTTAATTAGTGAATAGAGTTTCTTACAAAGTACAACTTTTAATCCTATTAGTGTATAAAAAACAGAATAATATTGAATTTACTTCCAAATTATGCTGCATTTTATGTGCAGTGGTCTACAAGTGATTTGTGCATTTTTTTTCTATCTGATTTATTTTCCTCTTGAATTTCTTTAGAGTCTTAAAGTTGACACTGTGGGCTTTTAAAGCTGCATTTAAGGTGTTTTTGCCAAAAAGGAGACCACAGGGCGAATTTTCCCAGTGAGTCTTGTATATCATTTTTTGTCATGCTTGTCAGAGCTTTAAATTAATCATTCCAGATGACTAAAATCACACATTTTAACTTGTAGGTGTCTGCTGTTTTGAAGAAACTGTTGCCCAAGTGTCTTGTTTGGGAACACAACTGGAATGTCGATTTTTTTTTGGGGGGGGGCGCTGTATCTGTGTGTCTGTATGTGTGCTGCCCTTGTTATTCTAAGTCAGTTAATTGTTGTGTTTTGATGGACTCCAGCTCTCCCCTTGTCTCCTAGGGATTCAGTTGCATTCAGGTGAGCTTACCTGAGCACACACGAGCCCTCGCACTCCCAGGCAGTTGTTTATGGAGCTGATTCCCTGTCTACTTCCAGCCAGTCAGTCAACCTCACAAATGTTCTTAATGACAGACACAATGTAGTACTCTTTGTTTTTTTATTCCAGGCAGTCAGTGCTTTTTTATTTTTTATTTTTTTTATTTTATTTAAGTGAGCTACAAAAAGGCAGCCAAAGATTATTAATAGTTTGGGAAAAGAAATATATTTTTAAGGTCAAACTCTGCAGGCATGCATAAACTGTCCATGTTTTCCTCATTTGATTAATGAGACTTGTTCACTGTAAGAAGCATAGAGTATGTAAGTCAATAATTCAGATTTCTAGTGAAATGGGTCAGCAGTGAAAAGAAAAATAGAATCACTTTCTGTCTGGAACACATTTTCTCACATGGAAAGAGACAATAGGGTGCATGTCTGCAGAGCCCACCTCAACAAGCGTGTTTTGTTTGTTATTTCTGCTTCGTGTAACAAGATAAGTTCAGGTCACCGTGCATACCTCGACCTAATAAATCCTCCAAACCATTTTTCACCTGCAGTAACATCTGATATGTATGTTGTCAACATAACTTCCATGTTATCGGTTTGTAATCTCTTGTGACAATGGGTGCATACTCCATCTTCTTTGTCTCCCGTCCTAATTCCAGGCTTGGGGGGGGGGATTATCTTACTCCCCATTGCGTGCTAGAGTACAACAAAAG
This sequence comes from Oreochromis niloticus, assembly GCF_001858045.2. Classification (NCBI taxonomy): domain Eukaryota; kingdom Metazoa; phylum Chordata; class Actinopteri; order Cichliformes; family Cichlidae; genus Oreochromis; species Oreochromis niloticus. Next base: position 30,919,301 of record NC_031979.2, read on the forward strand.
TAAGTGTAGAACATGCACTCACATGCAGTTGTGAGGTTAGTATAGCTATATGCTATAATATCCCCATCACCGCACAGGAGATGACTCTGCAGTTTTGCAGCGTTTCTAGCCTGCTATTAATGAAACTGTCTCTTCTATACTTTCTTGTGGGGTATAACATTCCTCTGTCCTTGGGACCAGTGGTATGAATCATATTCATAAAGTATGCTTTAAGCTTCAGCAAATTACATAGCTGCTCTCGTTGTAGTGGTAGTTTAAAGGGGTTTCAGGGTGTTCGGTTTTCTTCACAGTCCAGCTGTGCTGCAGACAATAAAATAGGTGAAGTCGTTTTATTGTTATGGAAAAACCATTTAGTGATAAAACATCTGGGCTTTGATTACAGAGCTGTTCCTGAGTCACAGCTGCTTCACTTTGGGGATGAAAAACTGAATTACAGAATGGATTTAGGCTAATCATTTTAGTTGGAGAGTGATTTGCGTCTCTTACCGGTCCCTTATGTCGTCAGCAGCTAACTTTGTGTTATAATTTTCTCACCAGTCTGCATTGCAGTTATATTTGCAATGTTTACCACCCAGCAGCAGCCTTCTCCATTCAGCACAGCATAACGAGGTGGATGTGCAAGTTTGCTTTCCTTTAATGTGTGTGTGAAGAGTAGAGACGACTTAAATGAAAGCATATCCGCAAAGAGCTGCAGCGACTAACCAAACAGATGAAAAACCTGTGCTCATCTGTGAGGGGATCAAACATTCACTGTTGTCTAGCAGACTTGAGCCAGCGAAATACTTAAAAAAAAAAGATTAAAATGCTTTTATTGATGATGAAAAGATGATAATAGAATTCTCCAAGGCAGGAAAGCCTAAACATGTTTCAAGAGGTTTCATTGTTCTGAAATGATTTAGGCGCTGAATAAGCCAATGAAGTCTCTTTTTTTCAGATTTCTTTGCCCAAGTCTGTTGGATCACTTTCAGGCCGTCTGTTAGTTCTGTGCTTCCTTTTTTCCATTGCAGTTCATTTTGCTCCTGAGTGCAGATTACTGCTTCGTATTTACAATCCATATTTAGTCCAAAAGGCATATTCTGCTGCCTGAAATGCATCAGAAAAAGAGAACACCAAATCCATTAATGATAGATAATGATTTAGAGCAGCCGTGACAATATCACATTTATTTTTCATTCTGGTGTTTGTGCTGATTACAACAAAGAATGTGGGTGAATTGTTGCTTGAACATCTAGGGAACTTACTGATTTATTCTGATCTGCTTTAATTTTCCCATTAGAAAACAGAAGGGAAACCCTGTTTGATGATTTTGCTCTCTCTGTCTTTATGTGCTGCCAAAGTGTATGTTGCCAAGGTTAACAAAGCAAAGGCAAATTCCCAAAAGTATAGAAACCTCAGGCCCGGGCTTGTTCTCCGAATGATGATGTGTGTCGTCATTACTGCCTTAGGATATCAGTCTAGCAGAACTGAGATTCCTCTGGTGAAAATCCCCATTATGTGGAAAAAAAAGGTTAAAGTTTGTGTCATCGGGTTTTAGGACGGCCCCAGACAAATTGAGTCATACTTAAAATAAATATAACAGGGGCAGAACAAATAGGAAATAAACTTTAGGTCAAATTAAACTATCCAGGACTTTATTTTGCGTTATTATGTCACAATATAAAATATCACTTTCTTTTCACTCTCTGTGATGTGTCCTGTGTGATTTTTGGCCTCATGAAATCGCCCGATGGGACCGTTTTGACGAACAGCAGGGAATCTGAGTGTTTGTGATGCTACAGTTGCTGCTGTAACAACTCTCTTTTCACAGGAGTAGAGCTTTTGTTCACTTTTGAAAAATCACTCTGGATAATGTGTTTCTGGCCCCTGAATCCCAGCAGTGGACCAGAGCTGCTCCTCTCCGCCCTGCCGCATGATAATCCACTGACAGCTGGGCCGAGGCTGTAGCGTGTCACAACTCTCTCCAGCTATACTTGGGTTTCATGATTGGAGCCCTTTGCACGCTGCACCTCCTTTGTACACGTTTTTCATGCACGTTCACACTCGCGTACACAAAGCATTGACCGTCTTTCCATCACTGGGCCAGCTGTCTGATTTCATAATCAGAGATGAGGCTGGCGCTGCTAAAATGTTTCATCAAGATGCTTGGCATCAGCTACAGTTTTATTGATAACGGCTTTGTCTTTGATTTCAAGCTGTTGTCTCTTTTGATTAGAGTGCTGTGATGTAGAGCAGAAACAACACCAGCTTCTTTTATTGTGATATCATCAGCATATTATTGAGGAGGGACAGAGGGGTTCAAGTTAGGGGTGCGAATACATCACGGATTGGTTGCACTGGTGATAGACAGATTAATAGATGAAGTCAGGCAGGAGTCTCTTTGGACTATATTGTTTGCAGATGACATTGTAATTTGTAGCGAGAGTAGTGAGAAGGTGGAACTGAGCCTGCAGAGGTGGAGGTATGCTCTGGAGAGAAGGAGAATGAAAAGTAGTAGAGGCAAGACAGAATACATATGTGTGAATGAGAGAGAGACGGATGTAACAGTGACGCTACAAGGAGTAGAAATAATGAAAATGGATGAGTTTAAATAGGTGAGGTCAGCTATCCAAATCAGACCGTGTACACGGGAGGTGAAGAAGAGTGTATTGGCATGGTGGAGTGACTGGAGATGAGTGTCAGCTGTGATTTGTGATGGATAAAAGCAACAGTGAAAAGGATGGTCTGATGGTAGATGTTTGGTTTAGAGACAGTGGCACTAATGAAAAGACAGGAGGCCAAGCTTTGGAAATGAGTGCATCAGAGGGACACCTCAGGTGGAGTGGTTTGAAAACAAAGTTAGAGAAGCAAGGCTGAGATAGTTTGGACATGTGCAGAGGAGTGATAGTGGATATACTGGACACAAGATGCTGAATATGGAACAACCAGGCAGGAGGCAAAGTGGAAGACCACAGAGAAGATTCGAGGATGTAGTGAAGGAGGATGTGCAGAGCGTTGGTGTGACAGAAGAGGATATTAGGGACAGGGTGAGGAGGAGGCAGATCACCCGAAAGAAGAAGAAGAAAAAGAAGTTTAGTATATAAATATGCAAGGGAAATATATACAGTAGAGGGGAACTGAAGATGATACGCATTTAGACACAGACTCACTTGAGAAGGTTTTTATTTTCACACATGGTAGGAGTGTGTCTCTGGGCTCTCATCTCATGAAAGGTGCTGATGAAACCCTTTGGGGATTCTGATCAAGCTCCCACTCACCATCACCTCCTTTCGATAAGTGTAGCCTGATACTCAGGATATGAGGAGTCATCGTGTGGAGAAATGGATTGGGAGGTGGGGGGGGTAGTCATAGGAGATGAAAGATTGAAGTGCTTTGTTGGTCCCTGTATTGGTGAGGGCAAGGCGTCAAGCTGCTTCCTGTCGCCTGTAGCGACGGCATGAATGTGCTGATGTGCACTTCACTCTCTAAACACTGCCTGTGTTGACAAGTTGTGAGAGCGCAAATGTAGTAGGTAAACTCTGCATGAATTCAGCTGGATCTACATATGAATATAAATTATTTAGAGTTTGCTATAGATTTGATTAGCCGTGAAGAAACGTTATGTAGTCAGTAAGTATCAAGCTTCTCTCCATTTCAAGGAATATATGACAGCCTCAAACTATGGTTATTTAATTCAGAGAACATTCCTGTCGCTCACTTCATCTATTCTCTTATATTTTTTTAGAGAGCTGAAGGCAGTACATATCAGTATTTTTCCACTACTGGTCAAGTAATATGTCCCACCAAAAGTTGCATTTGATATGTGAATCAATTCTTAGTTATTTGTCTTACATTGCATTTCCTAAAATTTGTTTTGGCTTATATCAGTTTGAGAAGCATGAAAAATAATTCAAAGACAGCCGTGGAAATGTCCAGCACTCAGATGAACCCTTCCCCCCATTAAGAAAACTCAGGAATGTCTTGCTGCCAGAAATTAACTAGACCATGCATGGGCTTATCTTGGTTTTCCAGCACATGAGCTTGGAGTGAAGTGAAGAGTTACATATTAGCAAGAAAATGGGACAAGAGACAGAAATAAAGGCCAAAGGAAGCAGGTTGAGACAACTGAGCAGTCTGGTAAAGAGGTTGCATTTTACTGCTTATTTTTTCAGGCGACTGGCTAAAGCCATTACCCTCGCCACCAAACATTACTTCAAACGTGATCACTGGTTAATAAGTCATATGTATGAGCAGAACATTTGGTGCGATTAAAGCTTCGAAACATCAGGTGCAGATTTAATTTCAACTTTAAAAAGAGGTGATAATGTTTTAAAGGATATTCAGTGTGGCTGTTAAATTTAACAAAGCAATCTGAAGGTAAGAATGACATTTCTGCTCGCTTCTCTTGTAACTCCAACATTCATCTCTTGTCCTTCATGTCTAATAGTTTTCAGTCTGAGAAATATTCAGATTCATTACATCGCATTACTTTATTCCATTCCATGGGATGCCAGGTAATTGTGCTCCCTACAACACTGAGTGCCTTTATGTGGTAGCACACAACACAGTGGTCTCTGAAGAGAATAAATTTAAATGATATTATTATGCAATGTGGTATACTCCGAATAGAGGTCTTGCAGCACAGAACTCATCCATGCAACGACAAGAGTGTATCTGACTTTGTACCAAAAGTTGGTTTTCATATCATAAGGTTCACTGTCGCCAACAAAGACTTCCAGAAGCTATTTTGACAATGATTCAAAGGCCAGAAAAAAAAAGAAAAATCCATTTGATTGCCGAAATTAAATGTTGCAGGCATCCTTAGAAGTACTCTTCTTTTAACATGCCAGCACATATTTTTGAACCCAGGGCTTGTTCTGCTGCACAGACTAATCTTCAGTCCAATATTACAAGGAGAAGACAATAACAACACTAAGTCCTTAGACATTTTCTTCGCTCTTTTCATGAATGCAGAACAGCATGCTTATCTTTAAAATGCAGGTTTGCACAGTTCTACTCAATGGCTTCTTTTCACCCATCATAAACAAAGGGCCAACAGTCATTTAACACTTCTTTAGGAATTACCATTTCAGCTTTTTAGGGAGCATTTTGCTCCAAGGCAAACGCTTTACTACATGTGAGGATTTGCAAGTAACAACTGTGAAATGCAGCTGAAACATGTTGTTATAGCCGAAGCCAATGGAGGCCGGCCCAACAGACTCGAGAAATGCCCGGCTTTATTAGTATGGAGCGCATGAGTCTGGGGGACTGGGATGGGGTTTTATATTCTGTGGCCTCACACTGCTGCTTTCAGCAAACAGTCCACCATTATTCGGTCTGACAAGAGAGCAAACACTGAGCATTCAAGGGTCAAGAAAAAGCACGTCCCCCCTCTCTTTGTCAATTCCTGTCTTCCTGCATCCTTATGTTTCTTTGTTTTCCCTCCCATATTCGCACTTAGCCTTGTACCTCCTTGTTATTTCGCTACCTTTGTTCTTCTGTTCAGTCACCAGCAGTATTTGAGAGTTGGGATACATTTTGCATATGCACCTGTAACAATGTAAGCTCAGGCAGACACATTCTTTTCTGCCTGAGATTGTTTCCTCTGAAATGACTTAAAAATGTTTATTTATTAGCTAAGATAAGCTCAAAAGGTATCTTATTCTTGTATTCTTTACAGCATGCTATTTGGAAAGGTGTTTTTTTTTTTAAATAACTCCATGTAAACAAAACTCAAAGGGTTGCTAAAATTTTTTTGGCACCAGCTTCACTTCACGCAGCTTTTTCAGCAGGTCACAGAAGATTTGCACATCTACCTCAGCAGCTTATGCGCCACGGTGTTCATACTGTACATAATTGACTGGTAATGAGCAAAGAACTCCTGATTTGAAATCCACTGTGACCTTTACTTGTGAATGTTGAAAAAAAAAAGCCCTGTAGTTGCTAATTCAGCCTTTTGTTGTTACTTCCCTTGCTATTGAGAGTTCAGGCTTTTGCTCCGTAAACCGTGTGGCTGACTGTTAATTAAGACACTCGAGGCCACGTCCTCTTCGACAGGCTGGAATGCTATTCAAGGGCAATCAATGAATACTTTGTCTGAGCTCACCTATACAATCAAAATATACAAAGCCCTCAGAAGAGGCTTTGATACCTCTTTTGGAAAAAGAGATATCCTTCAGAAATTTGATGCACTTTAAATGCCCTGTGTATTAACTTTCAAGGTTAAATCTTTAAACATTTGTTAAATCTTTATATATTGAAATTTATAACTTGAAATCTATGTCGATTGTGATCTTGTTAAGTACTGTATTTTCATCAAATATAAGAAAAATATAGAAAATATTAGCCGTAAAGCTGTGATAGAGGTCCTGGGCACTGGTATAGCTCACCCATATGCTGAGAGACTACTGCAGCGGCCTGGGTGTCCTCACTTTCCTGTCTGTTTTACTATCCTGTCAACATGGCTAAACACAAAAAGTACCTCTAAAAATATAGAAATAAGTCCTCACCTTGAGTGCTTGGCACAATGCCCCATGTTGTAAAATCGCAAAGTGCAGACATGCACTGCAGAGTTGGCTTCATGCTGCTTCTTAAGATTTCTGGAAATATTCTAATTGAACTAATATTTCCTCCCAAGGCTAATAGGATTGAATATAAAAAGCCTGAATGTTTTCATTTGCAGTACGTGATGTCAGTAAAACATAGAAACGCTACATTTGTCTATTGTCAGGATAACTGGAAATTGGAGCTGCCCATGCAAGTCTATACTCTCAACTTGATAACTCTTTAAATGTTTTGGTAAATAATTTATGAACTTATATATTTGAGAGTAATAAACCTTTAAATGATGGCGATAATTTGCTAACATTTTATTTGTAAGAAGGATGTTGGATTTGAATTAATTGTCAACATGTATAAATGTCTGAATTTATACACCAAAGTCAAAAGGCGGATTTGTGACTTTGAAACTGGAAATACAGTAGAAGTTTTACGACCGATGTTTTTATTTCAAAAATGTATTCTCACCAGTTATTCTCATGTGTCTTTGTGATATCTGCACCCACAAATGACATCATTTGTGGCAGTGTGTAAAGACACTGGAGTGTGAAGAAGACTCCCAGGGAATGGGTGACCTTTTCCTACAGTCACATTGAACTGTACTTCCTCTGCCACATTTCTTTCCTGGGGACGAATAAAGGAGCCCCGTCTGAAATAGGAGCTCTGGGAATTGCTCATTGCCTTTTTACACATGCGAGTGGCTCCTGCTGTTCGACCCCAAAAGAAAGTCACTGTGCAGTTTCCACAACAACCTGGTGCTGCAATTAGGAATCAAAAAGTGTAAACAGGATGATTGCTTAAAAGGATCCTTAGTGTCAAGAACAGGGTAGAAGAGAGTATTGAAATCATAATGTTAAGTGTCTTGAATTTCATTCTGCAGATGCTGGGTGGAACATTTTTTTATTTTCTGATTCTTGTGAGGAGCTGATAATTTGATCCTGTTTTGAGTTTGTAAAATGTTTTATCAAACTAAAAAAATGCCGTAAAGTGTAATCTAATCACAGCCAACATAGTTATAATTGTCACCCCATAAAGTCTCAGAGCAGAGATGTAATGCAGTAAGCAGACACTGACCTTCTAAACAGCTTTAAAATATCAGGATTTAGTCACTAAGGACAGAGGTAATTCTAACTGTTGCACTTGAAATTTGGAAAGAGCTCTGAGAATTTAATCACCTTTGGGTTCAGATGTTAATCTCGAAGAACTTTCCCTACTGAGAGCAAAGCATTGCTCGATTTAAGCCTTGTATGGCTCTATGACCTGGCACCTTTGTGCAAAAGCACCTCTCGCCTTTCTTTCAGCATGCACAAATCTTGCCCCAGAGTGACCACCGTGTGTTGGAGTGGACACAGAGGCAACAGCAGCCAGAAAGGACGCTGCTGGAGTGGCCAGATTTATGGCAGACCAGTTCCCTGAAAGTCTGTGTTATAGAAAAGGGTTTAGGACCTGTGAAATCATAACCATTCTAAATCTTTCAAGCCATGGCCAGCTCTCCACTCGTTACTGTGCATACAAGGCTTAGGGTGATTAGACCATATCGCTCTCTCTCTCTTTCTGTACTCTGCCATGTGCTTTTTTTCCTTCAACAGGATTATTAAATCCCTTTTCCCTTAATTGGAGAGGTGAAAAGTATGCTGGTATAGTCTCACACACTGTGGACCTCAAAGCAAAGGTCATTTTATAGGAGATGATTATATAACATGTTTACTTTCATCACAGAAATTTACCTTTGCTGTTTCTTTGAAAGAAAATTAGGTATTGATTTTTCTCTTGACTTATATGTTCTCAAAGGCGACGTTGCCTTTGTTATGCAAATTAATTAAAGACGATTATACTAAAATCGCTAAAATCCTGGATGTATAAAATCGAGTAGACACTAGAGACCCTAAATAGCATGATTACATCTTTGAGGACACATTGGATTCTGATGAAATTTTAACCTAGCTGTAAGATCGAGATAGCAACCCAAATTATTCAAAGCAATTTTCAGTGCGACCATGAATATTCACCAAATGTAGCCAATTACCTCAAAGCTTGATGGCAGCCTGATCATTAGATGGGGCGTCTTGCTAATGATCCACATGCTGAATAGACAGACTGATTAACACTTATTGACATTCTTTTATGCTAATTAAAAGATGGCACGAACAGTGGTTGGGTTTTTTTTGTTATTGTTTCATTTTTTTTGCTGCTGATTTAAGAAAAACAGGACTGCATGATAATGTTTTAGAGGTGCTGATTAATGGTATGAATGAATTTGCTTTAGCAAATTGCTTCAGGAGACTTTGCGACTCGCACTGCAGGTGTGGAAACATCATTTTGTTATCCACACCAGTGCAAACAAATGAAGTGTAGAAAAACATTATCTGTGCAACACTGAAGCAGAGTTTGTAGTTGGAAACATCTGCATATGAAATAAATTTGAACTTATTCCTTGAATATTTATTTCTTGGCTTTTCTCCAACATATAAATGCATAAAAGTCAAAGAAAATGTTATTCTGCACTTAAACATGCTCTGCCTTCAGTCTCTGATAGCTGTACAGAGCTGTGAAGTTATACTTCACAAGTGATTTCATATATTTATTAATAAATTTAAAATAAATAAATAAATTGAAAAGCTCCTGTGGCTTTTTCTTGTAGTGGGGTCTAATTGCACTCGAAAGCTTTGAAACACACAACAAACCAAAACACTTAAATTACTTTGCAGGTTTGGTGCACATTTAGTTATCGAGCTATATTTTTATTAACATTGCAGTGCTGAAATGTGCAGAACAAACCATTTTGGAGAAGTGATTAGCACAGACTGTCTGTGTTGATGTTTCATGTTCCTCATGTCCCTTTTAGAGTTCTCTCAGGTCCTTTGGCTTCTTCTTCCAAAATCTGCATCTTAGATTACAAATTAGACACGTGCATGTAAGATAGACACAGCTAGTTCTTAAATATACAGAATAAAATGCCTTATGAATATGAGTGAAAAGGTGAATGTGGCTTATAGTGTAAATTGCTCAGCAACACCTCAAAAGCACTGTATAAATGCCAGTCTATTCCATTACATGACAGTGAATTTAGAGTACATGTATTTTTAGATACATTTTGTCTTTTGAGTCTAAAAGGATTCATCAGTTAGTCCCAGTTTATCCTTCATAATCAGTGCAGTGCAACTCTGTGAGCAAAGAGCCGCCTATCTGTCTGCCTGGCTGAATGAACAGACAAGGGTCCATGGGGCACCGTGGCCTGCAATGCTTGACGGTGACCAAATAAGGGCCGACTGCAACATGTATGCAGGGAGGAGACCATTTTCTAAGTTGGCACAGTGCAGCCTCTCACATTCTTTGGCCCCTCTCAAAAGGCTTCTGTCCTTCATCACACATCCACTATGTGAACGGACAGCAGCTACATGAACTGTACAAGAGGGTTTGTCAGATGGTTCATGTATGAGGTTGGCTGTAGTTAAGTGCTTGTTTGCAGAGTCTGACAGTTGTCTCTAATATTTAGAGTGACATCCACTGCCAGCGCTTAAAGGCATAGTGTGAAACTAACAAAGACAGAACAAAGGCAGTTTGTCAATCCGGTGAATTCATTAAGATTATCCAGGAAAAATAAGGATAATGTGGAAATATGGTCTAATATTAAATGTAAGACTAGCACTGCAGAAGAGACCCAAACATAAGTGATACAGATATTCACTAAATTCTGTCTCACTACTGTGAGACCTAGTTAAAGATAAACTTGGATGTTTTCCTTTGGGCCTCTTTGAAGTGGAATTAGTCCAACCCCTGCTTATCTTAATTAGAAAGAAATCTAGGGGAGTGAAGTGGTCTTCTGGAAATGAGCACCTCCACTCCCTGAAGCCCATACTAAAGCTTAACAAGACCTTGAGGAACGCTAAACTTAACGTTTTCTAATGTCATTCCGGGACTCTACCTATAATATACTCTGGTATAAACTGTGAACATAAATATTTTTCTTCTGATGTTTGAAAGTGCGGGTCAGTGCTGTGTCGTCCTCGGTCTCTTATGGATAGGGAAAGTGAATAATTAATAGAGCTTGTTCATGTTTGTGAATAACGCTGAAGGTGAACATGTGTTTAATGTGAGTGATCCTGAAAAAAAGGAAGAAAATCCTCCTTGAGGCTCGGTTCGTTGCGTAGGCACTTTCTTGAACATGAATTGGTGTGCATCTGACTATATTCTGTCCCACTCTCTATCTGAATATTTTAGTGTGCAAATAATCTGTTGCCTTCATTTTCTATACCTACATAGACTCTATCTAATGTAAGGTTCAGATAAACAAGTGGTGGCAGAAGAATAGCCAAAGCCTCTCCACTTCTGTGGAGCACAGGCGCCACAGCTCAGAGATCACACACACAGTGTTTATTGGTGGCATGAGTGACATGCTGCTGGCTTTAATCCAAATAGTGTAGGGAGGCCCTGTCATACATAGGTCACCTGTCTCCAGAAGAATGATGTGGAACACACAGGAAGCAGAAAGCCTACACTGTGGTAGACCTCAAGAATGTGCGTCAGGTTCCCATAGGATGTTGTATTGTCACTTAATAGAAGTTATGTGTTACACGTGTAATATTTGATGCATTTTGCCAACAATATTTTTCTTTAAAAGCATGTTTTCTCTGCACACAGTATTTTATATTTTAAATGATGTTGTTTTTTGTACTGCTAGTGTAGTGAGAAGCATAACAGAGCTGAACAGCTTGATTTTATTAGTTCAAATTTAACGCCACATTGACTTCCCAAACAGCTTTTCCCTCTGGAATTGTCATTTGTGTCTTGAGATAAGTGATGGAAATTTTGTCATAATGTGGTGCAAATGTTTTGCACTTACCTTGCCGAGCTACTTGATCTCGCCATCAGCGCCGGTGGCTTTGCCTGCTAAAACAGAAAAGCGAGGTGTTCCACAGTGACATGGTGCCTGAGCAGACAAGCGAGTGAATGCTAGCATTAAAAAATGATTAAATGTTATTACACTGCCAGATAAACCTTTTGATCAATTTTAGATAGCTACAATTTTCATATTTAAGTATAATTTAAACACAGAAGGAGTTCCACAGTATTTGAAAGTATAAACTTTTAAAACGTGATTCTGAATCAGAATGAGGTGAGAAACAGCCGTGCTTTGAAGTTGTGTGTCAAATAGATATGCCTGTTGTCAAACTGAAAAATAAATACTCTGTTATGGGCAGAGAAAATCTGCTTTCTACTCAAGGTTCACAGTTCAGTCCTTTCCATCTGGATCTGTAATTTTAAGGAACCTCAGCATCTGTCTTGTTTTGTCTTCTGTCTTCTTTCGGATTTGACTGCATTCTTAATCTTCTTAACTTTAAACCCCCTGTCTGGTTGAAAACATCAAAGTAAATCAGTGCGTTCATTATATTTTAATGACATAAATAATACAACGAGTTTTCTATGAGATGAGGGAAAAAGAATTATTTTTTGCTACTTGTCCTCATGCATCACACTGACTTTTTATTCTTTCAAGCAGTTAATGCCCCATATTGTCAAATGGGTATTTAACACATAGGTATTAAAGGCCCGGTGTTGCTCAGTGCAAGGAAACATGTACAATAACACCCAAAGTAACAGGTGCAGAGAATATTTAACATGTGCGCGCACCCACTCAAGCATGCACAGAGTCACCGAACCTCATAATGCATGCACCCTCACACATAATAAAACACCCAGGGTGAATGTGTATAGGTTTTACCCTTCACAGTTAGGAAGGAAATGGACACAGCAGAGTGGTCTGCTGGACGTGACAGATTTACTGGCTGTACCGACAAGAATGGGGAGGAGTTGAGACTCTCAGTTGTGCCTAACATCTGCAAAAGCAGCACTTTAAAATCTCTGAACAATGTCCCGGCACCCTCCTGACAATTTCACTTTTATTTCACTACTTTCTGAACTGCCAAATGTTCTGTGGCTCATGCATCTCCATCTCACCATCCTCAACCATTACAGCACCAGCCAGACAATTTAACTGTGCAGTCTGGTGGATGCATTTGGATTTTTTATTAACCTGTGTTTCATTATTTAGACTCCCAGCCATCCCACTGGAAATGACCATATTAAAATGCGTTCCTGTATGGGTCCGTGCATGCATGTGTGCCCATTTTTGTCTGCCGGAGTTTGTGTATCTGCGTTTGATGCCTGTCTATGTGGCTCTGCTTTGAGTCTTTACGGTCAAATAGTTGCAGACATGCCCTCCAGGACTATAACGTCTCCCTTTGAGTGCAGCTTCAAAAGGCAAGGATGAAAAAACCCAGTTCAGACAGGAAACAGACACCTTTTATCTTAATCAGAAATGAAGCAATTAGATGGCACAAACTGTTTTCCTTTTGCGTAAGGGCTGTGCACACCGCATACCTCCCACTGAGTGCAGGCTAGAAGTCAAAGTCAAAACCTGGGGGTATGCAAGAACCCATCCTAATAGGGGGTATTGAAATTTCTGTATCACCTCTGAATCAAAATGATGTGCGCATTTTTGGACCATTTAGTCCTGGTTAGGGTCTTTAATTCGCCTTCTTCTGTGTGTCTGTATTAGGAGTTCTAAGTAGCCCTTTATGGAGAAAAAAATAAACTCTTTCTTTTTGTAACAGGCGGCAACAAACTGAAGAACCAACAGTTCCGTCTGAACTGGGCTTGGATCTCCATAGAGAAACAACACTACGTGGTGAACGAGGAGGCCAAGTTCCTGGAGGTGGTGCTGAAGCGTAGGGGCTACCTGGGAGAGACGTCATTCATCAGTAAGCAGATTTTACATCAAGTCACCTAAAATGTCCTTAATTCATCTTAAATGTTACCAGAAAGCAATGAGAGGAGTTGAATATGTTCATCTTATCTTAACAAAAAATGTTCCCCATTTTCTGATTCTGGATATTTTCAAAATAGTGAAGGAATAAATGCTGAACATGTTACATGTTTGTGAAATACTTTATGCATTCTTTGGTCAACCACTGATGATTTGCTTGCTGTTCGCTCCAGGATTAAGTAAAGATTAACTCACCAAATTCCACAGAGTCTGTTAAGTTGTTTTGCAGTTAAATTCAAATACACAGGGAAGCAAACATATAGCCCTTGTTGGAAGACATTCGCTTTCTCAACACCCGTTTGTTTAAGTCTGTTTACTTGAGTGTCGCAGGCCACCATATCGTCACGCATTCACCGACTCAAAAGCCCACACGAATGCGCTTTGTTATATTTCAGGACAATTGCAAAGCTGGCCTAGATAACCAATAGGGTCACACGGGTCGTGACCTTTTACCTCTCTTTTCTGGACGGTATTTACGTTCCAGTCACACAATAGCAGAGGATGTTCCCTCAGGGACTGTGCATGCTCATGAAAAAGGTCAGCTGAAGTTAGGGCCTATGGAGAGGCGCCACTTCAAATGTTAGTCGAGGCAATCTAGTGTACAGAACTAAACGAGCAATAACTGTTAACACTGTTTAAAAAAAAAAAGAGCTGCTGTAAGCATTTATGAGTGGCAGGAATTCTTACTGCTGGCACTAGTAGCCTGTTTTAGTGCTGCCATTTATTCTGTCCATAAAGATGAGGTGTAATTAAATGGCCTCATGCTGAAGGTCAAACCCCATAGGATCATTTACTGTACCGTCCCTGCAACTTTGTACGCTCAAGAGCCCCAAGACTAATGAAACATCTCTGAGGGGATATGCAAATTTTACTGACCTTTAGTGTCTCACACCGCGCGGCATAACCGCTCAACCTTAGGGAATCAGTGAAATAAAAATATAATATCTTTATATTATAAAGCTAAATGCCATAAAATGTATATGTTATGTAATGTTATTTTATGGCCTTTTGCGCTTATTAGAGAGGTGCAGTAGAGTAAGAAAAGGAGGAGGAGAAAACATGCAGTCAAGCTCTGGCTGCGATACATGTGGTAGATAAGGATTCAGAGTAAGAAGTAAATCTAAAACTTATAACAAGAATTATGTAATTTTCCTGTTCACGTTGATGAGATGCAGAACAAAAGAAGCAAAACTGATTGTGTGTGTGGTAACCCAATAGTGATCTGTCTGTGGGATGATTTTAAACAACAAAGTAAAATATTGTTTATAAGGAGGTTGGGCAAACAATCAAATAGTTGCTGTTTGCTTTGATTTTCTGGAGCACTGATGCTGATTTATTAATGACTCCATTATCAATTAAAGGAGTTCTCCTTTGAACTTTGGATGCACTGTTTTCATTGCATAAAGAAAACAAGGCTTGCATTATATCCAGAATTGCTGTTGTGTTATTGGTATTGCGTGCTAAGGTTTTAAAAAACAAGTTTTCTTGTTACTGCTGCAGCATTAAGGTGGATGATAATGGACGGGGGAGGATGATGTACCTCTCCGTAGAGTAGGAAAGCTCATACAGGCAAAGCTTGCCATCGCGCTTTTATGATACCCAGAAAAAATGACGAGAACTAAAAGCAATAGTTTCTCTTACTGAATATATATCACAAATGCTTTTATGATCTCTGTTTGCCATATCTTTACATTTGCAATCCTCTCTTCTATTTTTGTCTGATCAAATAGTCCTGGACGGATTTTCTGTTTTTTAATTTCTAGCCATGAAAAAGAAAAATAGGTAGCCTCAAGTTCATCAGACATTTAGACAACCTTATTGGCATCTCTCAACCATGACAAGGTTTGCTGTAGCACTTGCCATTGGTTTCAATTTAGAACTTAAACTTTTTGGGTTCATCATTGTTCATCATTTATTCTGGTGCTTCAACATCTCTGCACTATTCCGCCTCCAGGCACACACATAACAACAAAAATCCTGTCTTAGAAAGGTAGTATCCTTCCTTGTAACGAAAAAAATAAAAAATCCCAGAGCATTCATGACATTCTTACAGGAATCATTTGTAGTTTCCTGCCTCCTCTGCTGTGGTGGGGATAGCAGAGCAAAAGCAGCAAACTGTTCGGATTAACTGGCATAAGCAGGCCACCAGAGCAATGTGGCACCTCAGACTCTCTGCCTCAGTGTTGTGATAAGATACCACCTGATCTTAGGTCAGTGCCTTCAAGTGAAGACAGCATATTTTATCTTGCCTAACCCTGCATGAGTGAACACTGATCTGAGGACCCAAAGGATGGGCTGCTTCATCTCTAGCCAATGTGCACAGTGCAGTTCACACCAGTTAGGAGGCTACAGTGAACCCAGCTGCTGCGAAGGCTCAGAGTGACTGCTGTGAATGGGACCAACCAATCCAGCTTGAAGGAGATAGACTTAACAGTACATCATTGTGTCTCTTTTCATACTCTTTGAAGGCTGACGATATTTCAGGATCCACTAAACCTTTTTTTTTCATTGTATCAAAGCATTTTACTTTATTATTTTTATTTAAAAACAGTACATGAAATTGTAGTTTTCCTAGTTCTATCCTGCTCAGTTCCTTAGCTATAAAAAACAGTATTTAAAAAAAATCCTGTAATCCTAAAGGTTCAATTTCCAGTGATATTGTGGTTTTCTGCATTTACAGCAGCTTGCAGGACTTCCTTGTTTTGTTTAGTTTTGTTTTTTTTTTTTCATTTATTGCCAGAACCCTGCTGTGTGTTGTGTGACCAGTTAGCAAACACAATGGAAAGGCTGTGTGACATTTCACCAGCTTCAGCGCTCCTGCTCAACAGGCATCCAGCCAGTGTCGCAGCAGTAGTGGCTGTAAGCTCCATCAAACAGCTCACATGCTGAAGGTCAGACAGTGCAAGTCAGCCTCCAACCACTTCTGCTGAGGCTGGGCTGACATGAGGGATAATGGTGTTTATTTCCACCATGATCATCTCAAAGAACGGTGGCGGGAAACTGCACCCTGGAGATGGACAGATATTGTTGTGTTAGACCAACTGGGGTGTGAGATTTTCCAGGTGTTACGGGAGGTGAAAAGCAGTTTAATTGTATGTTTGTTTGGTTTTTCAGATTTTATATAGCTATTCATAATCACATAAATATTTACATTCGTGAACGGGCATGCAGTAAACAAAGCCAAATGTTAAAATTAAACACAAAAGCCGGCAGATGGTGAGGTAATTTTTACAGAATTTTCAGATGTTGATTAACAATAACTTTGTAAT
This sequence comes from Oreochromis niloticus, assembly GCF_001858045.2. Classification (NCBI taxonomy): domain Eukaryota; kingdom Metazoa; phylum Chordata; class Actinopteri; order Cichliformes; family Cichlidae; genus Oreochromis; species Oreochromis niloticus. The sequence goes on from NC_031979.2 coordinate 30,935,930, forward strand.
GCCCTTTCTAAGGTATTGGCACAAAGGATGGCACTGCAGAAAAGGACAAAGATTTCCGGGGGAAATCTCAAAAACAGGTGCAGTTTAACCCAGGCCAGACCAGAGCCACCTGGAAGGTCAGGATCCTGTCAGACGGCGAGTATGAAGTGTCCGAGACATTTCAGATTGTTTTGTCTGAGCCGGTGATGGCAGCCCTTGAATTCCCAGAGGTTGCTACTGTAGAGATCCTGGACCCCGATGATGGTCAGTATTGATTTTACTTCCAGAGATTCTTCCTTAGTTTCTTTTTTTTTTTTGGTGAACATTTTTCATGAATGTTTGATATAATTGAGTGTTTGATATCACGTGTCTGAACATTAACACTGATCTGTCATTTGTGCACAGAAAAAATAATGTCGTGGTTGTCATGGTTGTGTTGATCACGCCCATGATAAACTAGTTGGCCACATAGCAACGCATAATAATACGCACCCTTCCTCTGCAGGTTAGAACATGAAAAAGGAATTTTTTTTAAAAAGAGAGCGAGATAATACATTTACAGGATAACTAGGTAAACTAAAACTGCACAAAAGTGGTTAAAGTTGACAACACAACTCTAAGCCATGCTTATGTTTAGGGGATTAATTTGGGAAATTTAAGGCCTGGAAAAAGACATCGGAGCATTTTAAATGTAGCATTTAATCTCAATTACACTGAAATTATAGATGAACTAACTCTATCTTGAATCAAAAATGAAGATTGGCAGATAATAAAAAATAGAAAGTATATTCTTTCCACTAGAGATGTAACATAGTGTCAGAGGGATATGAAATAGAGATGGCCGTACTGACCTGAATGTAAAGTTATCGTACTGTAAATATGAAAGAGGCAATGCCTGAAGAACTGAACAACTGTTTCTTAAAACAGCTTGTCAGTAACAGAGTTGACACAGAGAACTGCATGATACAAATGTGGATATAAATATGGATAATGTTTCTCCTCATCCCATAGGGCTTCAGCTAGTGAAAGCAAAGCATTTGCTGTCAACAGTGTAAGCTAATGATCGTGTTTAGGTGAAGCTTGTTTTGCAAAACTCGTGTCTCTGGAGGGCAATCCAAAGAAAAAAAAAAGCAAAAACAAAACAAGAAGAAACCCTCCAAAAAACTGACAGCTATCTATCTGCAGTTCTATTTTTGTATCTTCATGCCTTGCACAGACATCTTCTTCGTCTTCATACGCCCATGTCAATTATCATATCATTACCCTGTTCATGGTTTCTAAAGTTTTAATATGTGTTTTAACCTCTCAAGGTCAAATATACTCTGAGGGCTTATAAAACTATGTTTCATGTTTCTTTTAACTGAGAGCAGAAAAATTTTATAGCCCAAGGGCACCGATTGAATCACTTGTATCGGTGAAAAATAAATAATTTCAGACCATACTGACTAAAATAGCTCAGAGTGGAGTCTTAGGGACGAGAGGTGAAGAGCAACCGCATAATCCAATGCAATTGTTTGCATAGAAAGGGAAAGGACAGCTCAAGTTCTAATAGCTTGTTAATGTGGCCAAACATGACACTTATTGAGAAGAATACAAACCATTTGTCTGTGGATTTCATGGCCGAAGTGATAAAAACTCATTACCTCGCTAAATGTCACACACGACTAGGAGATGGAGAGAAACAGATAGAGAGATGGCCGTAAAACTTTAAAGGTAAACAAAAGGTTGTACTTTCACGTCTTCTAGCCAATTTATGCGGGCTTATTATTTTCTAAACAGCTTAATCCTTCACGTAACAAATTCCATATTCATCTGCATCAGTTACCAGGTCAATAAACAGAACTGTTTGTTTATTATGCTGTGGAAGCCAATTATAGGTGAGATATTTACTGCGGATAAACAACAAATAGTGTCTGATAAAACATGATGGAAGCACCATCAGCAGAGCTGTAATGAAAGCTGTTGTTGGTCCCAGCGCACACGTCTGTCTAATGAAGGGTTTTGATGCAAATAATCAAAACCATACTTTGATATTCTGAAGCGTTTCCCCTTTCATTATCGCCAGTGGAAGTGCAATTTTATTTCACTTCAGATTCTTCTTATCATGCTCAGATCATACATAAGATTTCCTCATATCAATTCTGACGCTACTTAGCTTAAATCATAACAAAACACCATGTCAGAGTAATGATCTAATATCTTTATTGATGATTTTTTTGTTCACACACAGAGTCGACAGTGTTTATACCCTCCGCCGTGTACAACATAGAGGAAGACGTAGGTGAGCTGCTTATCCCTGTACGCAGAAGTGGGGATGTCAACCAGGAGCTCATGGTCATATGTCACACCCAGCAAGGTAACACAATAACTTTGTGTTGAAATGTTTGTGATAAATTGTGTCATTTCTCGAGTGAGTTAGTGCTGTCCTCCACATCAGATGGATCCCTGTTCTCAGTACTCAGTCTGATCACCTCTTCTCGGTGAAATCTAATTTAGGCTGAGGCAGAATATCTATAAATGGCATCTTTAAAGGAGAAGATGAAGGCTGTCATATTGATAATACATCTGGAGTGCTAATGACTTTCCTCCTTGCACATCAAAAGTGGGTGCAATGTGATACTTAATGCATTAGAGGAAAAATAAAGGCCATATGCTGATCTGCTTTTAATCACTGACTTGACTTGATGAAGATCCATGTTGCATTCGAAATTTTCATTAAACAGTGACATTAAGTCGAAAGGCACTGCCTTCTGTTATAGCTTAGTTTGAACTCAGGTTCATTGTTCATGAAAATCATACATAAATAATGATCTTTAATGTGACGAAAAGTACACTGTTGTGTCATTTTTCTTCCTGTAATTCTGTTTTCTGCCTGCTCAGTTTCTGCAACAGGCACCATCCCCACCACCGTGCTGTCCTACTCTGATTACATCTCCAGGCCTGAGGACCATCACAGCATCCTGCGCTTTGACAAGGGAGAGATAGAAAAATCCTGCCGCATTGTCATCATCGACGACTCCCTGTACGAAGACGAGGAGAGCTTCAATGTCACCCTCAGCATGCCCATGGGGGGCCGTCTGGGCTCCGAGTTTCCCACAGCGAGAATCACAATAATTCCTGATATGGATGATGGTAAGATTACATTACACTGGTCGTAAGTATGCAATTGAATGCAATCCAGTCTCAAATAGTCAGTGCAGGTTAAGAAATATGACTGCGGAATCACTTTAAGGCAATTTCTGCCTGTTTTTCATCTTCACTTTTTCACGTCTAATTAAAGCCTAAAAGAAAGTCAGCATGAATTTGTTCCTTAACTAAGTTTCATTGTATTTGCAGTGTTTTTTTATTTGTGGATTTTAATTAAAAAATATTTGTAAATGCAATTTTTCACTGCATAAGCTGATTCCAAAAGATAAATTCAAACAGATAAGCATGTTGCAAACATGCTGGTATAGATGTGAATGTGTGTTTGATTTTTTTTTTCCCTGTATGTGTTTGTGCTTGTCTGCCAGTGTCTCATAGAGAAAGCATTTGAGTGTGCGATCCTTCTTCCTGAAGGCAAAGCCTTTATCTCATATCTGCAGGCTCAGACTGGAGGTCTGATAGTCTCCCATATCTTCCTGACGCCTCTTTGTTCCCCAACACCTGACGGCCTTATCCACAGTTCTCTATCGCTTTACAATCTCCACAAGCACTGCTGTGAATTCAAGACTCTGTGATGCCAAGCAGGCAACATCGCAGCTGAAAAAAAAAGCAGCACATTTGCAGAAGGGTCTTCCCTTGAATGAAAATTTATCTGAAGCCGTGTAATTACAAATGTGATGTAACATTCAATTTAGAATTCTAATAGTCAGAAAATTCTTAGCCAACCATTGAGAAATGACCTTTATTTTGTGTGTGGCTGAAGTTAAATAGCTTCACTGAAATTTTTTTTACTACTCATTTTAGTTAGTTTCATTTCCCATTAGTGAAACCTCAAATGCATTCAAACCCAGATGTTTTATGTTTGATAACAGTCCTGTCATTCACGCTGTTGGCTTTAGTATGACAGCTTCTGAAATAATATTACCTGAGACCTCAAATGTTTAGCAGCACTAAAATATTCAGTGATCCATTTCCCGACAATAAAAAAGTAGTAGTTTTTGTTTCAGATCGTGGCCAAAAATCACTGCCAACAAGTGCATGAACCTGTGTCACGGTGACTCCAGCAGCAGTTTTCAATTCAGTTTAAAGCCTCAATCTGGGTCAAAGACTTTTTCGCCCATTCAGTTCCCAGGGTACCTGAGGCAGCCACGCTTCAAGTGTGTTTCTTTGACCTCCTTGAGGATGGAGGAAGTTACTAATTTAGAAAGTTTTTATACTGTAGCAGTGTGCGGTGTAACCTGAGAGTGAGCACTAGGCATTTTGACCTCTACTGCTTGTGGGTACTGAATCGAGACTGCCAAAACAGCTGCTGAGAGGCAGAAATTTTTAACTGTATGTACAACAGTTAGTCCTCACAGCAGTCGTCCTGCTTCACAAAGGGATATTCTTTCACTGCAGCTATTGAATTACATTGTCACAGTCTTCGTGGACGTCTTTGACTCTAACAGTATGAGACATACATGTCTTAACAACCACCGGAAAGAAGATATCTAGTCTATTACTGACCATCTGAAAAAGTCACATAATGCTGTTGCTTGTCTTTTAAATTTTTTAAATCTTAAAAAAAAAACAAAAAAACAGACTGTGTGGCAAATGAAGCAACTGGATTGTAACAGGTATTAACCAGGATAAGATAAGAAAATTTAGAAGCGATCTCTAAAGACCAAAGTCCTCTAGTGCTGCACAGCTTCTTATACCTGATGAATAACATGTTTGTGCTGGTGCATTACTAAAAGCTGTGAAAGACAAATTCCTGCTTTAAAATTAGTCATCTTGCGTGTGTTATCTTAGCTGTTACAAACTCATGTCTTACCTAAGTAATCCTTTCTCGTATCTCCAAAAGAGGTCTCATTATAAAATATCCCAAAAAATAGTCACTGTGCTAATTTGACACTTGCCTTTGCCTACATTATAAGTCCTCAGTGTATTATCAAACAGAGAAAAGGAGAAAGGGATGCTCAGGGCATCATAGGATTAACTCGACTCAGACTGACAAGCAGAATTAACAGTCTGCGCTCTATCTGTTGTCATGTTCTCTTTGCCTCTGGCTTGTGACAGTCAAAATATTCTTATGCATATCAGTTGTCAGAAAGCAATGAACTCACAATAGTGCGCCTATACAACATAATTGTAAGGAGTACAGTATACAGCGCGCTTTTGAAGAAAGTTCCTTTGTGTTCATTTTGCTGTTATTCTCAAGATCTGGTTCTTACTGTGGAATCTTTTAGTGTGACATGGAGCGAAACAATGCCTGGAGCTGCTGTCTGACAGGTTTGCACCTTATTATAATGACACCATTACCTGACATGAGATCAACCACCTGTACATGCAAATACACACAAAAGGTGCTTATGCACATAATACGTGTAAAGTAGGCACAGCGAGTATAATTTCAGGATTAGGTACCTAATGTTACCAGCAACCACTGTATAAATGGAACGTGAAGAGCAGGGAGAAATAAGGTCATGTCGACCTTTCACTTCTGCCTGAAGGAGGTGATTATGAAATGCCTTTAATATTGATGGAGAAGTAAATGGTTAATAGCTCTGAGTCAAGCAGAATAAGACCAATGAAATATCTGAAAGAGCAGAGAGGCGGCGGGAGATTCAGTTCCACTTCAAATTTAGCTTTTCTAGCTAGGTATTAAATTCAAGTATGCAATCCAGGTTCCCTTTGTAACTTTGCCTCAGTATATAAGAGCTTGAGGCAAATGGGGGCATCACATCCTTCTTTGTTATCCCTCTTGTAGGAATGCCTGTCAAGCGGGTGCTATAGGAGGGAGGTAGGAGTCAGAGCCTGGCTAAGCACCTGCCCCTGCCTGTGAGAGGTCCGCGCAGGGACTTCCCAGGAGGGCTCTGAGTAGGTTTGCCAGCTTGTGGGGTCAGACAGTTATTAAACATATACTACTGATATTTGCAAAAAAAAAAAAGAAAGAAAAAAAAGAAAGAACTGAAGAGAAAAAAAAGCAGCTGTCTTCTTTCCAAGCTGGCAAGCTATAGTGCTGCAGTGAAATATGAAGCACGCACCAATATATGCACTCCCTGCTCTGTGCAAACACAATCCTGGCCACCTACTGCGGTGGCATGTGCAAGAAGCCACACGTGCTGTAGAAGGTGGAGTTGCTATTGCCTTCCAGTAGTCTGATATTAATCTGACAGTTTCTGGAATTCTAAATTGATTATGTCTACAGCTTTTATGCCTAAATGAGGTGAAGTTTACTGCAGTAATAACCAGGTTTAAAGACCTGTGGCACAGAGAGAAGACGTGTTTTCTTTCCGACCAAAAAATTCATTTTACTAATTAGCACACATCCAGAGATGGCACAGAAACATATATTCCATATACTATGCATGTATTGTGCAAATGGCATCGGGCTCCCTTTCAGAAGCAATTAAACTGTCAAGCTAGAGGTGGAAATACAACACCAAAAATCACTCATACAAATGAAACAATTACTGAGGAGCAGCAAATTAAAAAGCCAAACAGAAGCCAAAATGTCCTAATAACAAGTGAGGACAGACTGTACTAGCAAACTGAAGCCAAGAGAAGACAGCAGAACGTAACAATGAAGGAAATGGTAAACAACAAGAGAAGCTACAAACTGACAAGCTCTATAGAAATTTAAAAGGCAGCGCGGTAATTAACATGAAACCGTGCCTGCATGTGCTCAGGAAGGTTCAGGTGGTTTCTATTACTTATACTGAGATCTAAATGCAAAGCATTTCACAATCCTTTTCTGTTCTCTTCTCATCAACAGAAATACACACTGATGCAAAAAAATACACACTACAGAGCTACTGCCCTGTCATAAAAAACTGGAAAAATCCCTTTCAGCTCTGAGCTTATTGTTAAACGTCAGCTTATTGTTAAGACCTGTGGCACTGAGAGAAGACATGTTTTCTTTCCAACCAAAATATTCATTTTACTAATTAGCACACCTTCACCCACAGAGAGGGAATAAAAGTAAGGGAATACCGCCAGACTCTGAGACGGCACAGAAACTGATATTTCTGTTTTTGAAGGAAATTTGACTGATCCATCACTTAAAGTCTCCCCAGGTGGTCTCTGCAGTTTTACAATTTTACATATTTCTATGCTAGTCTGGTGGTTTTCTCTTACTCTTACTCACTCTCTGTGGGTGAAAGTGTGCTAATTAGTAAAATAAATGTATATTCTGGTTGGAAACCACATATCTTAAACAATAAGATAGATTGTAGTAATAATTTACAATAAATAAATATGATTACAACTTTTCCTGGACACATTTAAATCTTGTAGATTATTAGCACTGAAAGGGATTAACATTGTCAAGCTGTCCGGGTATTCTGCAGTAACAGGAACATCTGCAAACCATAGAATACCTGCTATTTTCCCAGCAGCAGACCATCTGCACATAAACGGCCACATCCTTACAGACTCCACTCTGGCTTTTCCTGTGATGGTTCGGAGAAACTTGTCCTTTCTTGCAGCGGTAATTGCTGTTTGATATTGACTTTGCATCCGGGAAAATATTTTGGTGGTTGGGAGTGAAAGACATGAGAATGCTTGTACAGCAAGACTTGACTGGTGTGTTTATCATCTTGTGTCACTTGGTCTGTAAATTTCGCACTGGTTCTGAAGGTATGATTATGACCTGTTTGAAAGATGGGCGTGTTCAGTGCTTGTGCTGTACATCCTGGATGGGGATGAATTGAGGAAGACCTCTCAAACCCTGTCATTATGTCTCACCTGGATTCCCGTTCGTTCTGATATAAACAGATGTCTTAAAGCACTTAAGCGGAGAAGTGCTGACTTCAGTCGTCGGCCTTAAGAGGCTCAATCTAGACCTTGCTTTGAATTTTCAAGCGTGTGTTGCTGTCAACCGTTGTTAAAGTTGTTGATTTTCCTGTATTGAATATGGAGCTGATTTTGTATGCATTTTCTGCTGCAGAGAGATTTGTCTAGCACACAGTGGGCAGAAGTGCATTTGCCAGGGCTCAATTGAATCTCACCATTAGACAAGCCACTTAACGCTGTGGGAATGTCATGCAAAGTTCAAGTGAAATCAAGCAGTCAGTGGGAGCGCAACAGTCTCCTTAGGGATGTCTGTGTCTCTCCTTGTGCTTCTTCTTTTATACTATGTTCACTCATATGTAACAGTAAGGATATTTCTTTGTTTGCTATTGTGTTTCCGGCATATTACACAATAATGGGACGAGCCCAATGATTATATAAAAGGTCCTCTTACTTCTGATCTACATTTTTATGTTTAATTTCAAAAGAAGAAGCCCTGTGGCTTTTTCCTTTTATTCCACATTTAAAGTTTGTTCCTCTGTTTACAAAGATATGGGATTTCAACAATTTACATGATTTTGCATAATACAAATAGGTCTAAATGTGCATTATCACCACTAACATCCATGTAATCTTAGATGTGCTTTGAGGTATAGGAGGCTACTGCTCGTGAGTCTAGGATACGGTGGCTTACCTTTCATTTAATGAGCCATAGTTCTTTGAAGCTCAGTGTTTGTCTGCTGCACAAACCTTATCTGATTACTGGGCTAGTACAACAGGGCCTGAGTTGCTGGCTGCTAACCTCAGGTTAGTAGATCTGATTACTCTTCCAGTTGGGGTCCCACTGCAGGCAGCCAAAACCATCTTTGTTTGTTCTCTCTGCGGGTAGAAATTCTGGCAGCTGCAACACTCTTGATGCACCACTCTTTGTCTTGGCCATGCTCTCAGAACAGATTAAAGCATAAAAGTCGTATGTCCTTTGCTTACACTTAGGAATAATATTACTTCAATCACAGAGATGGTTTCTCTAAGAACCATGAAACCCCAGGCTTTGCTTAAAAGACGTGTTCCTTTTTTGAACTTGTCTTTTCTTGCTAATATCGAGCTCTTGCTGCCAAGGCAGACTGCATCAAAATATTCAAGATCTTCTAAGAGTCAGATTACTTAGAAGTATAATGTGGTGAAAAATAATAAACGCTTTTCCCTGATTCGTAATTGAGCCTGGCAGCACTATTGACGGTTAATCTCTGTCACTAATTCTCTGTTTCCTTGGTCTTGTGTTTTGGTTTCACTAGATAACATAATCATAACGCATAACAGCGTGGATTTGTTTAGGTTTTTTTTTTTCATGGCATTTATCGCTGCGTTCCACGTATTCAGTTTTGCCCCATACTGTGTGATGAGAAACAGCTAAGTACCTTTTTGTAGGTGCATTGTCATGGAAACCACAACTCTGCCCATGGCCACTGCCATTCACTTAATTTATTCATTATTTGGTCACAGTAGCTTTTGAAAGCCCAAGGTTTTTAATGCTCAGTTGTGGCTCTCATTAGTGATATTAACTACAGTACTGTGCAAAAATATTGAGCCACCTCTCATTCCTTTATATTTTGCTTCCAAGGAACCAGACTTTTGTGAATCTTTTAAAGAGGTCTTCATCAGTAGTTCTGAAGCTCTTTTAAAGAGCATTGGCTACTTTTTCACTCATTTTCAGTCCAGTCCTTGGACCTGACAATTTTCAGAGGAATGTTTTTTTGTTTGTTAAACCACCTCCTCTAGTCTCTTCGTAGAAAAAACAGCTTTTCTTAATCTCTGCTGCTATCTCCACTTGGAGACCACTGATAAAGTAGTTTCTCAGGTGGACTTCCCAGATAGTAATCTAATAGGCCAGAGCTGCAGGCCAGACAATGCACTTTTGTTTGGATACAGAGATTTTTGCACCTCCATACATGGAGGTGGCATTAAAACATCAAAAAGGCAACTAACTCCAGGGATGTGCCAGTGTTGTATCTACACATAACAACAGCTTGGCAAAGAAACAATTTACATTGTTAAAATGTATTTTTAGGTACTTTTTTACTAGCACCTTTTTGCAAAAACAGTCTGCACAGGCATTTGACAGCAACAAAATATTATTTGTGCACCAACAAGATGATTTCCAAAGAGCTATTAGCTGAAAACATTGCATGTCTTGACATTCTGTGCAGTATGTCCTTAAAAACAGTGAGCAAACTGGACAAATGGGGTAAAAAAGAAGAAGTAACAAGAAAGGAAACGGGGAGAAAAGGCTGAGATACACAAAATTATACAAAAACTGGACTGAAAATCAGTGGCAAAAGGTCTTCAAATCCAAATGTAGAACCTTTGATTCATTCATATCGTTATCAGTATGTTCAGTTGTGAGCGGTGCTACAGGGAGTGTCTACAGCAATCTGTATTAAACCCCACAGAAATTCTTACAGCATCTTCTTAGGAGAATGTCCATCAAACCCTTACACAACCATTTCACCAGCAGCATAACATGCTGGACATCATTGAGAGGACACAGGTTCTGAAAGAGTTAACTAGAATAACAGTGGGTGAGTTTGGCTGCAGTGGAATCTCAGCTCAGCTCATAGAAACACTAATTGCAGTCAGGCAGGCCTGGGCTGGCGTATGGAGCTTTACAACCCCCCAGACCTTCTGTCAGGCCTCCTGTCTGGCTCTCAGACCCATCGCTATCAAAGTGAGCTCCACCAGGACAAAACCAGCCGTCAGGTTTCCTTTTTTCCCTTTGGATACTTGTCACAGTTATAGCAATGCCACCAAAACATCGTGCCAGGAAGTTAGAAAGCGCTATTTAAGGTCTACAATTACTGTGTTCGCTACCTGCTGCTTATTCAATGGAAATGTTCCTTTAAAATCTCCTGTAATCACAGATAATTTTACAGGTTATGCTACCTATTAAAAGATTCAGCTCAGCAATTACACCAGACATTCAGATATCCTGTTGTGATTCAGGTTGAAGGTTATTATGGTGTGCATTCTCCCACGTGCTTTTCCTCATGTTTTTTTTTCTCGTTTCCAGATCCCGTCTTCTACTTTGGCAACACAGACTACCACGTGGACGAGAGTGATGGCTACGTGGAGGTGCAGGTGTGGAGGACAGGGACTGATCTTTCCAAAGGAGGAACTGTCACAGTGCGCTCCAGAAAGACAGATCCTGTCTCAGCTGAAGGTATCTGTTGGTCCCCTTCTCCAACAGCGTTGTCTAGTTTATTCTTAGATAAATGTAAATTCACAGAAAACAAAAGATTTCAGATGTCACATTGATAGTCATTTTGAGCTCAACTGTGCAAACAGATTTCAACACTGAATATGTTGAGTGGATGGCCTGGGGGAATGTAAACACTGGATAAAGGTGGGGGGAGGGGAGCTAGGGCTTTTCTGTTCGGACCATGTCTTATACGCGCTGGATCTACACATTGTTGTGAGGATAATGACAGTCTGACTGAGAATAGAGCTTCAGGAATGCATGCTAATTGTTCTGCTTGTTCCTAACCGCTTTGGACTGTAAGACTGGTTGCTGTCCCTTCAAGTCTGCCCTACAGCGTCTATTATCTGGTTCCTCCTGGCAGTCTTCTCTTCTTTGCACAGATTCCTAACATCTCTACTCCTGCTTGCTTTGTAACTGCAAAAATAACCAAAATCTAATCATATGCAGCATGGTAGAAATTCAGACTCACACTTACACACACAAGTGGGTCATAAGTACATGAAAAAAGCCTGAGGGCAAAGTTTGAGCTCTCAATACTCAGACTCTTCACAGAATAGCAGATGAATAACCTGTCATCACTCAGGGAGATGTCCAGATTCTAGCAGTGCTGCTTTAATATCACAACAAATTCCAATTGTTCATGCCTATGAAACATGAAATCAAAACAGGCATTTTGCTAGCATGAAGTATAGAACTTTTCAACTTGCTTGCAGCCTGAGATTCACAAATACATTATGAACATGAGAGCTGTTGTCAAGAATAATATGATCATGTACTGTAGTTGATTTTTGCTATATGCACTACGTTTTATAAACACTATGTTCTTTGAAACATGTCTGACCTATATTGTGTTGTGGGACAGCTGGTGTGGATTACGTGGGGATCAGCAGGAATCTAGACTTTGCACCAGGGGTCACCATGCAGACAGTTCGTGTGACAATCCTGGATGATCTGGGTCAGCCGGTGCTGGAAGGGCCAGAGAAGTTTGAACTGGTACTACGGATGCCAATGAATGGGATCCTCGGGGAGCCAAGCAAGACTGCTATCATCATCAACGACTCAGTTTCTGACTGTGAGTGAAAAAACATGGGATGCAATGAGAGCTTATTAACATGGCCACACTTATGTTTATCTATTATTTGTGATTTTTGGATTTAGTGCCAAAGGTGCAGTTCCGTGAAGCTACATATGTGGGCAATGAGAACTTGGGGCAGATCTCAGCCACTGTATACCGTAGCGGTGATATCAGTTACAAGTCCACAGTACGCTGTTACAGCAGACAGGGAACAGCACAGGTCATGATGGACTTCAATGAGAGGCCTAACACAGACGCTTCTATCATCACCTTCTTACCAGGTTGTGTAGTAAAACTTTGCACATGTCCTCTTACATGGTTGGTGTGTGTGTGTATTTCTTACCTGCCCATAGTATTATAAGGCACCTTATGCTATATAAATAAAATTGAATTAAATTGGAACATTCAGTTTTGAAATATATTTGGAATGGTTAATTACTCATTTGTACTTTTTTCCAGGAGAAATTGAAAAACCGTGTCTACTGGTTTTGGTTGATGACACTGAACATGAGGAAGAGGAAGAGCTCCGTCTTGTTTTGGGAAGCCCTAAGAGTGACTCTCCATTTGGAGCATCCATTGGAGAGCAAAATGAAACACTTATCAAGATAAAAGATGATGGCGACAGTAAGAATCCTTTTTTGGCTAAAGAGACAGTGTAAAGGCTTTTGATATCATTATAACACATATAAAGTTAGATTAGATCTACAGTAGTGTTTTTAAGAGATCACAAAGGTTGTGCCCACTGTGACTGTAATATATGGCATGTGGAAATGTCACAGTTATACTTTACTGTCAATATTTCATGGTTTTTCAGAGGCAATTATTAGTTTTGGAGAGACCAAATTCAGTGTGACTGAGCCAAAGGAAAGTGGCCAAGTGTCTGTAGTAAGGATCCCAGTGCTGCGTGCTGGAGACACATCCAAGGTCTCTGTTGTCCGAGTTCACACCAAAGATGGATCTGCTACCTCTGGGGAGGACTACCATCCCATATCTGAGGGTAAATAATACTGCCAGGCACTTTTATCCCTCTAGCACAATTTTGAAATTTGCTCGAAAATATATTTGTCAAGTGTCTCTCCTTTCTCTCTGCAGAAATTGTTTTCAAACAAGGTGACAGAGACCATTTTGTGGAGGTGGAGATTTTATATGATGGTGTCAGAGAAATGAGGGAGGCGTTCACCGTGCACCTGAAGCCTGATGAGAACATGGTGGCAGAGACAAAGGTGAAAGCCAAACTAAATTAGTGTTTACCTTTAAAGCATCTAATTACCGCGTTATCACTTTGCAATCAGTAATTTGTTCCCCTTTAAGAACTTGTCTTAATTGCTCTTATTGTCAATCAGCAGATGAGTAAAGCCATAATTTATATTGAGGAGACCAACAGCATGGCAGATGTGACATTCCCCTCAGTGCCCAGAGTGGTGTCGTTGCTGCATTACGATGACCCTGATGGAACCAGGGGCTCTCTGCCTGTGGCCGGATACCCAGTCATTTGTGTCACTGTACGTCCTAACTGATACTATGATAAATAGATAATTGTTGTCATTTTCTGTGTTAATGGTTAATTTAACAAAGCTTTGTGTCTCACAAGTCCAGATGAAATCTCTTAATGAGGTAGTATTTAACAGATGTGCACACTTTGTTTATTACGAGCTACCTTCAGGGCTCCTCGCTGACATAAAGAAACAATTTTGCTGTAAGTTTTGGTGGTGAATTTCACTTAAATGCACTGTTTCTTTTTCCTTTTACAGGCCTGTAATCCTAAGTACCCAGACTATGACAAAACAGGCTCCATCTGTGTGAGCGAGAACATCAATAACACCCTAACTCGGTATCGTTGGCTCGTCAGCGCCCCCACTGGTCCAGACGGCGTTACCAGCCCGATGAGGGAAGTTGACTTTGACACCTTCTTCACCTCGTCTAAAATGATAACTCTGGATTCAGTCTATTTCCAGGCTGGTTCTAGGGTTCAGTGTGCGGCAAGAGCTGTGAACTCTAATGGAGATGAAGGTCTAGAACTCACTAGCCCCATAGTATCCATCAGCACAGACGAGGGTGAGTTTAGTTCATTCGCTAACTTTGAACATTCAGTGTCTTTCATAAAAAGAGCTTATCATGACAAAAATTTGAATTGTTTTTTAGAGAAATAGAATATTTGATGTTGCTTTGTATATGTCATGGTTGCAGGGATGTGCCAGCCCCGTGTTGCAGGCACAGTGGGGGCCGAGCCCTTCTCTGCTAAGCTGCGATACAGTGGAGCAGAAGACAGAGACCACCCCAATCTTATCAAACTAACTGTCACCATGCCTCACATTGATGGTAAACAATTCCTGACTGAAAATTAAGAAATCATGCAGAGACAGAATGTTGTTTTGAAACATCATTCATGTCACTAATCAACCATATTCTTTTAATAAGAAACTACTTAAGTTATTCACCAATTATTAAATTGTCTGCTGTCCAACTGCTACATGTGTGTCCCTGTAGGTATGTTGCCTGTAGTATCTACACGGCCTCTGTCAAACTTTGAGCTGACGCTTAGCCCCGACGGTACCCGTGTTGGGCACCATCGCTGCTCCAACTTGCTGGACTACACTGAGGTTAAGACTCGCTATGGCTTCCTCTCTGATGCCACCAAAAATCCAGAAGTAATCGGCGAGACTGCGCCTTACCAGTACAGCACTTCCCTCAGGGGGTCCAGCACACTCCGATTCTACAGAAACCTTAACTTAGAGGCTTGTTTGTGGGAATTCACAAGCTACTATGACATGTCTGAGCTGCTCAGCGACTGTGGAGGCACCATCGGAACTGACGGACAGGTAAGCAGTCCTGCCTTGGAGGTCTGGCTCACCTTTGAACCCGTGGCTAAAACAAGCCTTGTCCATTTGCCTAGTTGTTTTTTACTTGGAAGATTAGGTAAATCCTGGTACATTGTCTGGAGATCTCTTCATTTCCTAAAAGGACCAGGGGTTTGTCTTGCTAAAGTAGCAAGTCTCCCTGTTTTCCCTTTTTTGCCATTGGCACATATGCCTTACAGGCATCAACATTTTTTTTTTCACCTTGGCAACGTATTCTTAGTTTAAGTTAAGTTAATTAAAACAGAGTGTTGATAAAGATGGTTTGGAAGCGTACAGGGGGCAAATCATGGTAAAAGCCTCCTCTACAATCCATGCTGATGATTATTAATTCATGCCCTACAGCACTTGCAAATATATTTTGGCTCTGAGGATATGTTGAATTGTATATTGGTTTGCTATTATAATGGGAGATACTTATTTTATATAGCTCCAGGTTTATTTAATAACAAGGGCATCACCCAGGCGATAACAGCCTTTCTCAACAAGTGGAACTTTGTTGCCTTAAGTTATGAGATCTAAAAGTGAACGTAGCAGAAATAAACACGTCTTAGCAAGTAAGCAGTCTGCTGCCAGTAACATAATTTCTTTATTGATTAGTGACCACATTTATCAGAGATATAATTTTTTTTAAAAACAAACATTTATAAGTTATGAAAAAAGATTAATGATGTTTTTTTCACTGGTATACATTTATATACAGGACTTGTACTGTGTATAAATGTAAAGAGTGAGGCCTCACAGGTTCACTTTGAGCATCAGTGGAAAAAGGAACAGTCTTTTTTTGTTGCTGCCCTGTGACCCAAGTGCTCTTCTAAGTGGGCAGGCTGGCTGATTGGAGACAACTCTGTGCAGGCCGGGGCGACTGTCATGTCACAGTGCAGGGCTTAGTGCCCAGCCTAACAGGGCCACAGGAATCTATTAAAGCCCAGCAGGTTGTGTCAGAAGGCCATTCTGCAAATCGTTTGCCTGAGCTCTAAATGCCCAGAGGCGTAGGCACGTCTACACATGAACACAGAGCCAGTGCAGGCAGGTACCGCTCACAGGTCAGAGGAAAGTGCAGATACCAGAGACTGCTCCCACATTCACCACTTTGACCATTTTAAAACAGCTCTTTTAGAGCAGAAATGTTTCCAGTGAGTCAGTATCTCCAGCAGCAGTATAACATATGTAGCACATTATTGCAGCCACATAAGTACAATGTACACTATAAAGAATGCAGTCATATCTTACTGCTATAGATCTTAAACTGGACTTGATGGTGTCAGATTTCCCTGTAAAGTGTCCTTTAGGTCCACAGCACACACATATACTGTACACACGACTACATGCGTATTATTAACTTCAGTAACATGAAGCATTTTTTCAGAATATACCTTAAAACAGCCACAATGGCTCATTTTCTTTGTGAGCTATTCTATGTGCACTGTATTCATGATGTTGTTATGTCTTTGAACCTCAGGAACAAGACCAGGTTCGCTTTTGAAGTTTAAATTTAATCTTACTCTGTCACGTCATGTTGCTTTTCACTGCAGGTGCTTAATCTGGTCCAGTCCTTTGTGACCCTACGAGTCCCATTACATGTGTCATATGTCTTTCACTCCCCCGTGGGAGCGGGAGGATGGCAGCACTTTGACTTACAGTCGGAGCTGAGACTCACATTTGTGTACGACACTGCCATCTTATGGAGAGATGGAATCGGTAGCCCGCCAGAGGCTGAACTACAAGGCAAGATTTGAGCTGCAGTTTGCAATAAAGATTTAACACAATACTTTTATGTCATTTCTACAATCTAAGGCCCTGTAAGTTAATGAAGTATGCAACCTAAAATAGTCTGTCACTGTCTTTGCAGGTGCCCTTTACCCAACCAGCATGCGTATAAATAGTCAAGGACAACTAGTTGTCAACTTCCGCACAGAGGCTCGATTCAGAGGCCTGTTTGTGTTTTCACATCCAGGTATGTCACATTACTTATATAATATGCAGTTTAAATGTAATGAGGCTCTTTAGCATGTCATAATATGTTTCAAAAATGCAAAATAAACAGATTCTAGAAGATGTTTAGTGTAAAAAAGCGTGACCACAGCTTTGCAGATTTTACCTGTGACTTATATTTAATTAATGATACTAACCAATAAGGTCATTTTATGTTTGCTTCTGATGACTGATGTCTTTTTTCCCAACAGCTTCACTACTCACCTCCATGGTTATGTGTCCTGAACACCCTGGTTTAACCTTTAACCTTAGCCTTGTGAGAACTGAGCCTACTTACAGCCAGCCTATCCAGCAGTGGATATTCATCTCTGATTTTGCTGTGAGGAGAGAGTTTGCAGCATTTGTTTTCTCATTTATTTTTCTTACACTTTATTCTTAATTAATCACATTTTTCCACTCAGGTGCGTGACTACTCTGGCATGTACACAGTGAAGCTCATCCCTTGTACGTCCCCTCCCAGCCTGGAGTACGCAGTCCCTCCTGTCTGCAATCCCAGAGAGCCTCTCACCTTCGACCTGGATATCCGCTTTCAGCAGGTAATTCCACCTTGTCTAACAAGTTATGCCTGCATCAGATTTAACCACATATTTCACAATTTTACTCACAATATACACCGATCAGCCACTTTATTAGGTATACCTGTTCGACTGCAGTCAACTGCATTAATAGAAATATCTGATCCAAATATCTATCCAATCATGTGGCAGCAACTTAATGCAGGTAGACATGGTCAAGGTGACCTTCTGAAACTCAAAATTGAACGTTAGAATGGGGAAGAATGGTGTTTAAGTGACTCTAAACGTGGTCTTTGTTGGTGTCAGATGGGCTGGTTTGAATATTTCACAAACTGTTAATCTACTGGGATTTCCCCGCACAAACATCTCCAGGATTTACAGAAAGTGGTCCAAAAAAGAGAAAACATCCAGTTTGCAGCAGTTTTCTAGGTGTTAGAGGTCAGAGGGAAATGACCAGACTGCTCTAAACGAATGGGAAGGCAACAGTAACTCAAGGAACCAGTCATCTCTGAACACAAAAACACATCAAACCTGTTAGCAGATGAGCTACAGCAACAGAAAACCACACCAGGTGCCACTCCTGTCAGCTAAGAACAGGAAACCAAGGCTACAAATCGAAACGACTCACCAAAATTGCAAAATATGTGATGCTTTCATGTCAATATGGATCAAATTCCTCTCTGAGGAATGTTTCCAGCACTTTGTTGAATCAATGCCATGAAGAATTAAGGCAGTTGTGAAAGCAAAAGGGAATCCAACCTGGTACTGGTAGGGTCTGTCTAACAAAGTATTCTGTGAATGTTAAAAAAAGAAGACCCATCAAATCTTCACATTTGGTAGTTAAATATCCAAACTATGAATAAATAGTAAATATGTTTGTTGTTTTCTGTCTTCTGTGTCTTCTTAGGTTAGTGATCCAGTGGCTGCTGAGTTCAGTCTAAACACACAGATGATCTTACTTTCTAAACGGACACTCTGGCTCTCAGACGGCTCCATGGGCTTTGGACAGGAGAGTGACACTGCTTTCTCAGAGGGTAATACTGTAACATTTATAAAGCGCCTTGAAAATCTTTAACAAAAAACTATTTTAAAAATGTGAAAAAGAAAAAATAACATTAAAGGAATGAAATAAATAAGCTCCGAGCTTGAAATGTGGCTGTGAATGTTTTCATTGCTCAGTTGCGTGGACTTCTCTTCATTCTACAGATTAAAAAGAAATTCCTGTGTGATGAATGGTTCTGTTGATTTGGCAGAAACGTCCCCATTATTTACTGACTCAACAACTCAACAAAACAAAATGAAAGGAAAATGAGGGCTTCATGAAGTGCCTACTACTTCCACATCTTTTTCCTAAACAGGCTAATTATGAGCATGCCTGCATTTTGTGTCCATCAGCAAGGTCTTAAAACACTTAAAGTCCTTGAAGCTGCTGTCTGAGTCAGTGTAGAGAGTGAGAGTGGTTTTAGCTGGGCTTTTAGTGGTTTTTCCTCATTATATAGCTGAGCAAAGTGCAGTCATTTGAGAGAACTGAATCTGCAGGCATAATAGAACCACTTTTACTAACTTTTCATTAAACCATCAATTTTATGCTTGTAATGACCGATGTTTTACTCGTGATGAAATCTTTATTTCTTTTTTATCAGGGGATACAGTTTATGGGAGAGTGATGGTGGATCCAGTACAGAACTTGGGCAGCTCCTTTATTTGTAACATAGAAAAAGTGTTCCTGTGCACTGGAGCAGATGGATACGTCCCTAAATATAACCCGAGCAATTTTGAGTTCGGCTGTCTGGCTGATGCTCCGTCACTGCTTTACAGATTCAAGATCATTGTAAGTAACAAAAAAAATATTTCTTATAGAGTCATGTGTACTCTGGGCCTATTCAAACTTCATCGTTTCCTGTGTAATTTTTTGACTTCAGGACAAGGCCCAGCCGGAGACCCAGGCTCGGGTATTTGGTGATGTACCTTTTAATGCCTTCCTGGCAGTGGATGACCCCGGTGCCTTAGCACTGGTGAGACAACCTGGTTCAGATGGTTTCAGAATGGATTCAACAGCTCTTTTCCAGGTCAGTAAAAACAAATTGAAAACACACTTGTAAATACTTCACATGATCTAAAATCACAAACCTATGAGTCATTCCAGAGGATACATTACACTGAAACTATTTAGAGCTAACTTAACCTGCCTTTATGGTGTGAGCATGGTATCCCACTCTGTAGAGATCACAGACTAATAGCACCAGACTAATGGGTTTTTATTCCGCTGACATTTTATCCCTAACAAGCTGATAGAGAAAAAGACTTAATGACCAGACACTGTCTGTGCCCTCATGAAAAGCTCCTTAGGCTGGCTTTCATAGAGGTTATGATACCAGAGTTATGTATTTTTGGTATGACTCACACTCTCCACTTTTCACCATGTCCAAATTGCTACTTTTGGTCAGGGAATCTATGTTTCTTGGCTTGTTAACAAGGAAAAGTCAGTATCATTAAGTCTGCAGACTGGCAGGGCATTTTCCAGTGGTTAAACAAGTTTTGTGCTTTTCTATTCAGTTTATGCAGTGACTGGAGTGAACTGGACTCTAAGGTTTAGCTGTTTTAATCACAAAACTAAAGTTGTTCCTTACAAGAAAATGCCAAAAAATAAAGGTTTCATAGCACATACGTACTACTCTCTGCACAGAACTGTTAGATCTGACTCTAATGGGTATAGTTTAATAAAGCTGGCAGTTAAGGATCTCTGAGAATAGATATACTTTTACCCTTCTGCTAAAAGATGGGGAAGAGGCGGCAAAAACCACTTTATCAATTGTGTCCTTTTCTTTATCTGGTTAATTTGAGACACATGGATGGATGGACATTAAAATAATAGCTGTTGCTCGTTTCAGGTGGCTGCAGGAAGAGAGTGGTACATACACACCATCTACACTGTCCGGTCCCGGGACAATGCTAACCGTGGCATAGGGAAGAGAAGCCTGGAGTACCACGTGATGAGTCAGCACACTGATTTGCTTCCCAGGAGTCAACATCGGCTCAGAAGATCAGCTAATGATGTCCTAGATACAGTAGAGGACATTGGTGTGAGTAACAATCGTGGCACCAACATCCTGCACATCGCCCTGGACCGCAGCGGCCAACAGAGGACGAGCCCGGACAGGGAGATCTTTACCAAAGGACACATCCCTCATGAGCTCAAAGAGAGGGACGGTGACGACAGCCTGGTTTTGATGATTGGTATCTTTGTGGGGCTGCTACTCACCGTTCTCGTCATCATTGTGGTGGTGTTACTAGTTCGGTCCAAGCAAGAGAAGAAAGAAGTGCCCAAAAACTCCAGCAGCGCAGAGCCCATGATGACACAAAACATCAGTGACAGCTCAGAGGTCTAACTGACAGACTGAAGATTGAGAAAGTTGTTTTATGTTGCAAGTGCCTCACATTTACATAAAAAAACTGAAGATTGCGTGTGAAACAACACAAACTACAAGAGCTTTGATTCTATTCAGAAATCTACTTGAAATATTGCATCACTCCTAATGCTGGAGAGTGGTCTGGACACTAGGAGATGGACAGTGTTAGTAGCTGTTTTAAAGCACTTGTCAAGTTGTCACTTATTGATTGGCCTTTGATGCCACTTGATCCAAAAAGATGTTATTAAGTTTCCAAAGGTGCTACAGAAGATGCCTCTTACCTTGAATGGCGTTTGGTGTTTTGCTGAGTAGGTCTAGAGAGGCCGGATATTTTGCATTTGCTGACACTGTCCACGGTACGCTTTCACTGGAAAAACCCGTCTGTTCTTACAGAGGATGATTCGATTCTGTGTGTGCCTAAGAAGTCACAGGACTTTACGGTTTTATGATGTAAAATGTGTGTCCTGTGCGTTCAGTAAAACGCTCAGTTGAAAATCATCCAAGTGAATATTATTTTCTTGTGCTTATGTTCTTGCATGCAATTAATTTTTGTACTTTAGGATTTTAAAAAAAGTCTCACTGCTGATTTAAACTGGCTTGTGGCAAATGTGTCTGATCTACTGTACTTCCACATGTTTGTATTTTACAGTATATCCCATGAGAAACTGTATTTATCTAATGGTTATTGTTCTTCTCTTAGTTAACATATGGCACTGAATCAGATAGGGGAACTTAAACAGTTCTCTTAAAGGATCCTGTGGTGTTACAGCAGCTTTCGAGACAGCTGGTCTGCAGTGTACAGTGTAGTGTAGTAATGGTTTCACATCCACTATTTCTAACAGGAACTACATTCACAACTGGTACGCTTAAATTCTACTGTAAGTGTTGCCTACTGTAGCTTTGTAGAGCTTGCTAAATCCCTTTCTCAACAGGGCTACATGTTGACTGTGCTTATTTTTTATGCTTTATTTCACTTAAAGGGAATGAAATGTTTAATCTGCAATCATTCTCTCTTTGATTTTTGATATTTTGGTTTTAAATATATTTATTTTCCAAGTATTGTTCTGTTGACACAAATCAATGCTTTTCTGCCTTTGATTTTGATTCATCTGATCTTTTTTTCTCAGACGGTATGACATGCTTATTATTGTGATATTGCAGTAGATATTAACAGTTTGCATTGAAAGAAAAAACGCTAAAAACTTTATCCATGTTGCCATAAAATCCGATTACCTCATACTACTGTGTATCCTATAATAAACATCAGCTTCATAATCACTTTGTAAATGTCAAGTTTTTTTGCTTTTTTTTATTATTATTTTGAAATTGAAAACAATTCTATGCAACCTGTGATAAAATACCTTGATGGAATGTTTATCCACAGTATGATTTTTTTTGTTTTTCAGTGCACATTTTGCTTGCTAATCTAGGTTTGACACTGTATCAATGTACTGTGCTTCTTTTACTATACTCTAATACGCTGAGTGCATTTGGAGCTTTTTATGCACATTTATGTATCTATGTATATACACATATGTATTACATATAAATATACCATTTGGATGTTTTGGGAACAGTTATTGTTAAAAGATGCATACTGTATGTGCTGTAAGTATTTGTAACATAGACCAGGAAGACAACATGGTCTGCAAATAAATAATTTTTCAAGAAAATAGCATTGAACTTAATGATTTCATGAAATAAATATAGAAATATTGGGCAAAGAAGCGTCTTCACAAGTCAGTGAAATTGAAATTTGTACCCACTGTAGCCCAAAATGTGTGTCCCCAGTGCCTGTGTAAATTACAATTTCACTGTCAATACTGTTAAACGATTTGGTTTTATTTAAATGGTGGGGGAGAAAAAAAATCCCCTGCAGAGCAAACAAACATGTTAGTCACACACATACACAGCAGCTCAGTAAATCATGTGCTTTTATTACCAGTGCATATTCATAGAGAAAACAAGACTGGGTTGGATAAAATGCTTTAGACACATCTCAAAAAGATGAGCATGTCCTTGCTCCTGTTTGGCAACGAGTCGAGGTGCATGAAAACCACAGATTCCTAGCTGACTTAACTGGTGGAATTTGAGTCATATCCTGCAGCTCAGAAAAGCTCCACACTGAAAGGTTATGGAAGTGTCTGGGTGTTGAGCATAGTACTGTGATTAATTAAGTCAGACTGGGAGTCTGTCTTGGCTGCACCCGGTCTTTCTTCTGTTGTGGCACCGTGTTTTTGTATGACATTACATAGAATGAACAAATGAGTCCTTCATTTAGAGTCATGGCATGATGGAAGCCAGGCAGAGACTCAGATTTGACAGAAAGCTTAGAACAGTATCACAAATAGTGTACTCTTAAGCGTGAATGTGCTTGCTAGTCAATGTCCTCTCATAAACGGTCATTTCTGGTAATACATCTGTAACAGTTTCTAATATGAAAACCACAAAGCAACAAACACAATAAAACAGAATTCATCTTCCGTCCCAATAAGTTATGACCTTGGATTCAGATTAAATTTGCACAAATTAACAGTTTTCTCGCAAAGCTCCCAATGTGCCTGTCCCACTATTATGCCTATGAGTTTATGAAATTTAAAAAAAAAACAACTATTTAATATTCTCCTACTGATATTGTGAAATTTGGATGGATTTCCTGAGATATATGTATTATTTCTGTCCAGGTGGTAGCACTTGAATAAAAGCTATTGAATTGTTAAAGGCAAGCCAGTGCTTCTATGAACCCAAAATCCTAAAAACAGAAACCTAAATAAATACAGATAGTTTTTGTTGTTATTGTAAATAAAAACCAGATAGGGTTGTAGCTTTGGAAAAGAGCTGCCCAAGTGCACAAACACTGATCTACATTTCCCAGATGCGGGTGGATACTGAATTCTGCTTTAAGGGGGTTAATTTGGGGAAAGGGAGAAAGTGTGAAGCTTGAAAGAAAGAAAAAATATTTAGAAAAATAATTTGCAAATGCTGAGCTAGTATAAAATAAAATAAATTAGCATTTTACATTGTTTTTCCCCTTCAAGATAACAGATAATAACAAAAACGATCATTGTGCTGCTTACAATAGCAATAAATATGACGATTCTTCATTTAAGCATGTGCTGGGTATGTTTGAAAGCACACTCTTTAACAGCTGCCATACACATGTTTAAAATCCGGGAATCCTTGACTCCTGTGATCTGGACTGCCACAAGGCTGAGTGTTTCAAAAAAAAAAAAAAAAAAAAAAAAATCATAGCACATACATAGTGAGTGATCTAATATACACAATATACATTCATGTATATACAGTACATACAGCAAATCAATGCACAGATGGTGGTGACACTTATGTGAGATGTCAGTAAATGAGAAGTTTTACATTTCATTGCTGGAGAAGCATAGCGCTGTTTATTTCACTGTAAGCATTAACTAGTTCATGAGAAAGCAACTAATGGGTGCACTGTGTTGTTGTCTAGGTATCAAGATAAAGTAAAGTTTCATGCATCTGGACGAGTTATGGCTGATTAAATAGTTCCAACTATCTCCTACCCTGTCAGCTCTCACAGAAAGTGTTGTTTAAGAATACCATCCACGTCAGTATTTGCAGATTTTCAAAAACCAGTCCATAGCTTCAAGTCATCGCTTGTTCCGAGGTACGCTACGTCACTCAATTTTAAAGTTAACCGTCAGTTCCACAGACAGGATAAAACATGGTCGGAGTTTCCAGGTTAGCAAAAATGAAGCCAGTGCAAGCAGCTTAAATGAGCATTCTATCTCAAGGCCACCAGATGGCAATAGATGAAGTTGCAAATAGACTTTGACCCTATAGAAGTTTATGGGAAAATGGCTTTCTGTCTTGACCTCTGTAAACCCTTCCCTCATGACTTTAGGGCCTTAGTCACTCATTTTGGGGCACACTGAATAAAAAATTAAGTCTACTTTGTAAATCTTGGTCATACAATGTTTCAAAAAGGATCATTATCTGTGGATTAATGTGCTGTGATTATCCCAATCATTGGCTAACCACTTGTAACTGACAAGTCATTAGCCAATGAGCAAGCAGTTTCAGATTTAAACCCACCCCTCCTCATCACATCTGTTATTTTGAAACCAAGATGGTGATGGTGAAAATGCTCAAGTCAAAATTCATGGATGATGCCACGGTAGCAACGTCCACCTTTTATGCTGTCTATGGTCAATTCACATCATAAAGGTAAGGTGAGGCGACACACAAAAGGCTGTACTGGAAAAATCATTGCACCTTGTGGAATACATTGGTTGTGTCGTCAGTGCTTGCGGTGTTTAAGATGGCTATCTTGGGTATCTACTGTAGGTAACGGTAGACCTTGAAGCAGTGGTTCCCAGAGTCTGCCACCGCCACGTGGCCATCAGATGTGAGAGCCAAGCCCTGGGGGCCATAAAGCGGGTCTGCTGATGTGTTGATATAGGAGAGGAAAGACCCTGAGCTGTCAAACACCTGGATGGGTATGGAGAATTGAAGGACAGATTAGATGAGTGACTGACAGGCTACTGCAAGTGTAACGCAGTTCCAATTATTCATTTCCTCAAACTAACCTGGATCCGACTGTTTCCCCAATCAGCAACAATGATATTTCCATTGGCATCCACAGCCACACCCGTTGGAGCATTAAACTGGCCGTTCCCCTCTCCGTGTGAGCCAAATTTAAACAAGAACTCCCCATCTGCATTGTACACCTGTCAGGTAAGATTAAGCATGGGTGAATGATGCTGTCACATTAAGACAAGTGAAGAAAAATGCCAGTCACATCCTCACAGCATGTGAGGCACAGCAGTGTTTGGTTTCTGATTGTGTGGTATTTGGTTGAGTCTGCCTGCCTTTTCTTGTTCTGTTGAAACTGATTGATTTTAAAATCGCTTTCTAATTTTGTTCCAAGTGCACGGCTGAAAACATTGGGGAGGAACACATATGCAGCCTTTATCAGAATGCCAAGCACTATTTTAAGGTTTAAAAAACTTGCAAAATAAAGAGGCTACCGGAAAAGTTTGCTTCAGTTTTGTTATCTTAAAGTGACTTCAGTCCTATTGTAGGAAGAGAGTTTAGCTAACAACTCAGACTTTTAATCAGCTCACACTAAAATCTATAGTCTCCATCTTTCTCTCTCTCAGACTCTAGACAGTAATACAGCTGTCAGACTGTCAGCCATTTCCCCCACACTGTAATTGGTCACACTGTGGAAAATGTCTGTCACAGTTGGATCTTATAGAGGATGTGAACATTTGAGTGAAGATGAGGCTGAAATGATTTTATTTAAGACTTTAAACTGAAGTAAAATGAGTTTTTAAATGCAGCCACAGACAGCCTGTGTCCTGAGCATTTCATGTTCAGAAATGTGTTCACAGATTGAGTTTCAGTCATTAAATGCTGTCAACATTTGGAAAGGCACAGTGTCTGAAATTCATATGCTCTGTAACAGATCAGCAAACTGTGTCCAGATTGGAGTCCACTTGCACGGCGGGACGGATCCAAAATGGATAAGGATCAGACCCAGACTCAGTTT
This sequence comes from Oreochromis niloticus, assembly GCF_001858045.2. Classification (NCBI taxonomy): domain Eukaryota; kingdom Metazoa; phylum Chordata; class Actinopteri; order Cichliformes; family Cichlidae; genus Oreochromis; species Oreochromis niloticus. The sequence goes on from NC_031979.2 coordinate 30,962,468, forward strand.
GGCTCCAGTCATTTCCCAGCTCATCCATCTGAATCAGTTCAAAAGCTTAATTTCTCCCGACATGATCTGCATTCTTTATTTAAAACCCCTCATTCTAATATAATTTTTTAAAAAGCTAAAACCTTTACATTTAAACTTGTTTGCAATTACAAAAAAACCCAACAACAACTTTACATTCATTTGAGTTATATTAGAAACTATTACTAAACTTTTACTATTAACAGCAACATCTAAACACTGTTGCTATGACTGTAAAAAAGCCATCATCTATCAGTGCAGGCTGAAATTAGATCAGATTAGAAATGGTTAAACTGGGAACATTAAAGAAGAGTTTTTTCTGTAAATCTCATTAAACTTTTTTATCCAGTAATCTCAGAAATAATGAAACTCTCTGTATGAAAAATTAAGCTTTTTACACTCCATTAGGAGATTCAGTTTTTACTAAATAATCATTCAGACAATGAAATGGTCATCACCTGTAGGAAAAACAGCTTTTATCTAATCAAAGAAATGTCCTGAAGGCGGATCCGCCCTGGAGTCCGTTGCTATCTGGGTAATTAATATCACCGGTCCATGAGCAATCTGCCTGTTATCTTTTGTTTCTTTCACTTAAATTTTGTCCTTGTTGGGTTATGGCTGAATAATTAGATTTGAAAATCAAATTGAAAATTAGGATTACAGATTTATCTAGTGAAAATTCAAGTGGGGATAATGATGACCACAGAGAGTTTAAAAAATATGTACTTTAGTCTGCCTATGATGATGACAGAGCAGACCAACCTGATTAAAGTTACTCTTTCCTGCCCTCCCATTTGAGATAAATACCATGGTCAGCACTGACGTATGTTCATATTTTTCAGTTTACTAGATTAAAATGGAGGCTTTGCTCTTTATTTACCCGTTGCCATGGTGAGTCCTGGTACTGGAGCACTACTGATGATGGTTTTCTTTTTCTACCCATGTACACCCTTAACTCAGCTGCTCTGGAACCGAAAACTCAGACTTGCTGATCTCAGAGCTAATCAACTCAGGTTTATTAAACACACTTTCTGGAAGAGGTCCCAGGTTTTCAGACATACTGTTCGCACATACTTGCAACAAGCCATACCTTCACTGAATGGTTGTGGAAGTCTGTTACCACAATCTCATTTTTGTTATTTACAGCCACAAAGTGAGGACCTGAAAGCAGAGGAGACAGGGAGGGAACAGCAAAGATGAGTCATCCGTCCGTTTACAGTGTATGAGATGAAGCGGCATACTATTTCTGGACATCAAAAACAAGACACCAAGTGATCACAGAGAAACTCTCAGAGCTGAGACATGACAGGTCTGAAGCACCAACATGTAGAAAAAGAGAACAAAGATTCATTTTTTTTTAGCTCACATTCACAGTGAATATATTACTTACTGAAAACAGGGCCAGATTTACTAATCTTTGTATCCAGTGCAATGTTTGCACCACTTTTCTCTAAAAGAAAAGAAAAGTTCCAAGTGAGAAATGAAAGTGAACGAACGGGTGAGTTCAACTTAAATATTGCTGTACAACTGGAGCGGCATCAATGAGGGGATTCCAGCAAAGCATGCAAATTAGTCCCGCCCCCCCGACATCTGAACAACAGGGAAGGACGATCATCAAAACTTGGCATGCAGTAGTGTACATCATGAACTGCGGACTCCTGCTGTGCTATGATGACAGGATGTATAATTTATAATTTATAATTAAGACAATCAGTGCAACAACCAAAACATTAACTGTGTGTTAATGTCTCTAATTAAGCAAGTAGCTATACATGCACTCATTAGTTAAAACAAATTAAGGGTGCAGAGACATGCTGATCACTAGCACTGTTCAAATCAACTTTCCTGTAAAGAAACAGAAATCAATTTTGTAAATCTGGCCCAACCACATGCCCTGATACATGAAACTTGATTAAGTGTTAATCTCTGTCGTTTTCTGTAAGAGAAATTTTTAATAAAATGATCATATATATATATAAAAATATCACATTTATTTATTTAACATCACTCAGTACCTGCAAAGTGTCTGTCTGATGTTCCTCTGGCTCCAAACTTTGTCACCAACTTCCCATTTGATTGGAAGATGAAGACACAGCAGGCCTTATTATCAACCGTGATAATGTGTCCATTCTTGTCCACAGCCACACCTTTGGGGCCCATTAATCTTCCAGCGCCAATCTTATTCTGTTACAGACAAAGTTTTGTTTTGTAATCTAGTTTCACTTTAAAATCGTACAGTTTAAAAACAAACAAACAAACACTTCTTTTACTGACTGGAATTGCCAACCTTGAACTTGCCATCCGAGGAAAAGATGCTAATCCATCTGTTGTCATAGTCAGCTACTATTATGTCCCCGTTCATGTCTACTGTGACTCCTGTGGGGCGCTGCAGCTGGCCTGGTGAACGACCTCTTACCCCAAACCTCATCTTAAACTGGCCGTCGTTAGAGAAAACCTATAAAAAAAAAAGAAAAGAAATTATTAAACAATTCAAAAAATTAATTCTTTGAAGCTAAAGGTTAGCCACTGACCTGTATGCACTGGTTGTTGCTATCTGCTACCACAATCCGACCATTACTGGAGGCCGAGATGCCTTGAAGATTGGTGAATTCTCCTTTATCTCTCCCTCTTGTTCCTGTCAAATCAACAAAACATCACCATGTTTTTAACACTATGAAAATATAAAAACTTTTAAGGATAAGTCACCATTTTGTGCCACTAAAAGTAAATTAAAAGCATTAAAAGCATAAAAATATGCATGGATGGAAGATTGTAAGAACAGTCAACAGTATGATTAATATCCAAAATAACGCTTTTTCACTCACCAACTCTATATATCAGCTCGTCCTCTATTGGATTTTCCTTTTTCTTGGTGGTGCTATACATGCTGGAAGGTCTGCGCACGGCCTTCTGGCGAACATGACCTCCTCCTCCGCTTGGGGACTTCACTCGTCTCTTCACGTCGTCTGGCGACTGCAGGACATCTGACGGTTTGACAGCACGCAAACGGAAAGGACTCCCCCTCACAGGCTGTTCATATAGCAGCAAAGAGAAGGTGAATTCTCCCTCAGAGCGGAGGGTGTATCCAACCTCGTAGGTGCCGTTTTTGTTGTCCACCACCTCAGCTTCAGTACACACCCCATCCACAGAGATAATCTCTGCCCTAAGAACCGCGTTACCAGTCTTCACCAATTCTCCATCTTTGTCTTTAGTGGTGACTGTGATAGTGGTGTGTTGGCCAACTAGTGCGTGTCGCAGACCTTCACCGGTGGCAACGCTGGTATGGCCGACAGCCCCTGTTGTGATCAGGACTCCTAGGTTCTGAATGGAGCGCCTCAATCCATCCGTCTCCACCTGGCATTCCAGATGTCCGTTTTCATGAGGATGCTCGGGAAAGCTGTGTCTTGCCAGAGCACTCACCCTCTCACCCATTTGTTTCTGGACCAGAAGGACTTCAGTGGCGCTCCCATGGCTCAGGGCATGCTCTGTGAAGTTACAGCTGCTCTGAATGTTCTCTCTGCCCTGAAGCAAAGAGGTAAGCTGAGCTTGAAGCACCTAAGGAGACGGAGACAGTCAGCAGAGCTAGTACAGAAATGTGAAATATCATGATTATTTTTTAATGCATCAAATTTAAAATGAATAAGATCGCTGACCTTCTGCTTGGTGCTGCAGATGTTTTCCACCTCAGTAATGAGAGCAGTCTTGCGTTGGTGTAGGGCTTTCTCCAGCTCATCAAAAGTATTACTGATTTCTGTCACAGAGTCATTTTTCCTTTCTGTAAGTTGCTTGGAGATCTCATTCACAAGGTCAATGGCAGCTGTCAGCTGAGGTAGTCTGCCAGAGCAAAAAATAAACGCAGATTATAGCTCTTTATACTTTTACACGTCCAATTTTACTAATGTCTTCCAAAAACAATCACATAATTGATTATTCGTTAAAGCAGTGAAAAATCATACCTGTTGCGAACAGTGTCCAGCTGACCTTTAAGGGCTAACTTATGCTGTTCGAGCACATCCCTTAGAGGCACCGTCACATGTTCCCTGTGTTCTCCTTCTGTACACTCCAGACACATGGCTGTTTCACATGACTCGCAGTAAAACTCCATCACCTGCAGATGGTGCAGTTGAGGCAAGTAAAGTCACATTACTGAGGTTAAGGTTGCTCAGAAGTTCAAATGTATATATACAGAAGGCATTTCTTTTTAATCTAATAACAGTCGGCAGCCTGGTCAGGAACATGCAGATGAGGTCTGATAGTTCTGAAATATTTTTAATCAGCATTTTTTGGTTTTTTTAAGCTTACCTTGCCCTCGTGATTAGGGCAAGAAAGGGGCTGACAAGTTGTAGCTGCATTGGCTGACTCAAGAACATTGCCTGCCTCAGGCTGGCTGCACTCTGGGTCTCGTTGTAACACCTCCATTAGGTTTGTGATGAAGAAGTTGTTCTGCAGGGCTGCCACACCCTTCTCTGGCAAGATAGAAGTCTGTCTGCATACTGGGCAGGATAGTGTCAAAGACTGGGGAGGGATGTAGTTCTGTAGACATCTACAATCAGATAAGACGTTAAAGAAATCAGTTAGAGGAATAAAGCTGCAGTCAAGCACCAATTTCAGGGTGAGACCTGATTAGAAGACTGGACAATGTGATTTGAGTGGTTACTAAGCACAACAATTTAAAAACAGTACTACTGTAGCAACACAGCTGTGGAAACCAGTATTTGCTATTACCAAAGCTGTGCCCTAAAAAAGGCTGTCTGCTTTTCTTGTGACCAAGCTTAGAGTAGCTGGTGACTTACGTCATGCAGAAGCCACGATGATGACAGAATAGCTCGCTTAAGCGAGGAGCTGTGATACCAAATTTAGAAATTGCTAAAAAAGACATTAAAGTAAACTAAAATCTAGCACGCTGCGTCCTATAATAGCCAAACACTGACTCATCTTTTTATTTTGCTTCTAAATGTTTTATGTCTGCTTATCTCTTTACTGTCACTTTGATCTCCTGGTGTCGATCACCTTGTGAAGCTAAGTGATTCATAGCTTACTTCTCACAGAAGGTGTGCAGGCAGGGCAGCACCTTTGGGTTGTGATAATGGTCCAAACAGATGCTGCAGACCAGGAACTGCTTGTCTATCTGCCTCACCACAGGGCTGGTGCTGCCAGTCTCACGCTTCGCCATAATGACAGACATTCAAAGGGGACACTGGGAACACTTAACCTGTGCAAACAAGGTGAAAGAAAGAGAAAAAAGGTCAAGAAAGCCTTGAGGAAACAGTCAGGCAGGGTGAACAGGGTGTATACGCTTGAGCAAAGGAAGAAATGACTCATAGTCCCGCTAACACAATAAAACCTCATCTAAATCCTGTATCCGCGAGCAATTTATGGTCTCGCTTATCAAACTATGTCAGTAGTATGAGTTCCTTCACCAGAAGCTGTTTAACTTTATAAGTGAAAACCCCAGTTGAGTTCACACAGTCGAAAGAAACGTATACATGTGATTAAAACCGCAGGGTAGAACTCTTAGTGGAGACAATTATGCTGTCAGCAATAGTGTTAGAAGTTATACACAGTATAAGCCGATCGAAACATGATACCAATAGAAACGGCTTATGTTTTACTCTTGGTGATATTTTTCGGTGTACTGTGTCACTTTTGTTATTTAATATGAATCCTAGATGAGTAGATGCCTGCTGGCTTGCAGTTCAGATGGCAGAGTTGCTGTTACATGAAATTATACCACTGGGTCAAGCAGGGATTAACTTAGCATGCCAATGTTGTGCCATACATCTGTCATAGTGTACACAAGCACATAACGGATTACATGGAGTCCAAAAACACAGACAAGCTGGTCAATAAACACCGCTTACAAAAGTGAGTGACTCATATGATAATAAAATTCCAGCGGGAGGATTGGTGTGTTTTGTCATTTGTTTGGCTAACACTGTAAAGAGCCCTATTGTTTTCAGTTTTTTCCTCTACAGTTCCTGTCCTGCAAAACACCTTCAGTCAGGTAACTGACACTCTAGGCTCCTTATAATTTTCTGTAATGCACCATCCGCTAATAACCTTGACACTGCATTGTACGTTTGAATTAAAGCTCAAAAAATTCATTACAGATTAACTGAATTTATCCCCTGACAAAGTCAGTTCCGTGACGACTACTGAGATGTCAAATTACATGGGAAAAGAACTCAAAGGCAATTAATTTATTTTATTTTGCTTTTTCTTTCAATTTTCTTTGTAACACTAGCAAGATATGTTCTTGTTATGTAGGATCATGAACAGTTAGGATACTCAATAGCTTCATTAATGCCCAAGAAAGCTTAAAACAGCTATCTGATATGAGAAGGTTAATTCTGCTATGGTGCTATTAATCAAAGTGAACCTTTGAGCCGGGGAAACCTGACAGTTGACCTTGAGCCGTCATTTTGAACCTGATTACAGTTCAAAATATGTAAAAGGTGAAATAAGCAAGGAGTCACTGCCATGTGTGAATGTAGTACACCATCATTGATGTAAGATGTCATATTCTGTGTAACTGGCAATGTATAATATTTTAAAAAATTCTTGATCATGCTTATGAGCGTAAAAACATCCTGCTCATTGCAGTTTAAGACAATGCACACAGGCCGGACAAAAGAAGGATTCACTCTACTTGAGCCTACTATCAGTTTCCTCGTTGCGTCACTATAACATGTCTCACCAAACAACACTTTGTCTTTCAGCTGATGCCTTAAAAATATAACTAGGCCCCTTTTCTTTGAGAGAAACGGGAGGGAAGAGGAAGCTTTGAAATGCCACTCCCCAAATTCCTTCTAGTTCCTTCCCTTGACTCTCAGCAGGCTGAGTTCAGGAACCACCTGTCTCTCTGTCTGAGGGGAGATGGGGAAAAATTCACGGTGAGCTGGGCTCTCTGCCTCACATGAGCAAGCAGGCCTCAGCGGCAGCTGTCCCTTTTTGCAACACAGAGCAGCGAGCAATAACAATGGCATTTCAGCTCTGCTCACAGCTCACCGCCCCACATCTCTTCCCCTCCCTCATTCTCCTACCCTTTTTTTTTTTTATTATCCTGTCATTTTTCTCTTTCTCTCTCGGCCACATAAATGCACTCATGACATCAGTATGCCTGAGCCCAGCCACAGACAGATGGGAATTTTCTCAAGCACGCAGACTCTATTGTTGTTTCTTCCCAAGTGATTAGAAGGCCTACTGACTGAGGAGGTCTGCCAAGCCCATTCACAACAAGCCCTTCCCGAAAAACTCTATGCCTCCCCTTCCCTTGTCTCCCCTAAAAAGCCCTCCCCTCCCTGGGCTGTCCTCCCTTTACATAGACTCTGAATTGCAGCAGCTGAACGGTGACATCAGGAGGAAGTATGATGAGCCAAGACCTTTAGGCTCCTCCCTTCTCGACAGACTGGCCACTGTCCTTAGGATTGCAACAGTCTCCCCCACCTTCCCTTCTCCCTGCCTGTCTGTCTGTTCTTCAAGCAGCCCTCCTCGGCTCAGTTACTCCCACTCGCCTCACCACAGACAGATCTTTCATTAAAAACCTTCTTTCCCTGTGTGAATTTAGAGAATACCTAATGTACAACATAAATAGTAATATATTTAATTAAATACAGACTAAAGACTGCAATCTGCAGTTTACTCTAATGTTTGAGGAAGCATGTGATTAAACAGCAATCACAAGGCTTTGTCATGAGAAGTGCACGGTCAGCGCTTCATACAGATGAGGTCAATAGTCCCTTTCCTCTCTTTTTACTGCAGAAAATCACGGCGCAAATGTTTGCAAAGTCAGCCGTTTCACTGCAAAACGTCACTTGCCACTCTCACCCTGCATTACTGTTAAGTGCCTTAATCTCCTCCTGCAGGGTCAGGTCCTGTCTGCCATCTGGATTACTGTCTCACAGATTCAGATGACACCATCATGCCCAGTCACTTCAAATTCGCTTTGAAGAAAATGCTTCATGTGCACATAAAAGAATGAAGGCTAGTCACTAGCTGTCCGAAGATGATACAGCTGTATTTCATGCTTGCAGTAAGTGTGTATGCTCAAAACCTTTCTCTTGAAAACAGGCAGATGTAATATGAATGATTTAATTGGATTTTAGCAACAGGAGCTCGCCTTCAGAGAAAACACTGCCCTCAGCTTAATCTGCTTAGATTTCAATCGGTAGGGCAGGTAAGGGTTCCTCTCCTCTCACTGCTCCCAGTAAGTGCTACTTGTTTTTATAGCTTAGGTGCTTTTAAAAAATAAAAATAAAAAATCACTATGGTTATGCTGTCCAACAACAACAAAAATAATTACACATGCTTCCTAATCCAGGGCTTTTTGCTCCTCGATAAATTGTAATAAATAGGCATGTTTTGCTTAATGGGTGGAAAGAGCAATGTCATCTTTTTTATGAGACGAAAAATTCCAGTTATAGAGAAAATATAATGTTATTCTGAATACATGACTAATTCTTTGACCCACAGTTATGTGGCCAACTACAATTACATTTAATGGAAAATGTCATCTCTTGGTTATAGTCAATGAGACGGAGAACAAGTTAAAGTCCTTAAAAATAATAACTCAAAATAACCCCAAGCCCCTAAAGTTATTAAACTTTACTTGTCTGATTTAAGCTAATGGTTATAAATCAGCTTGCTTCCAGGATGTAACGATCAGTATCAGCATGTCAGCATGTCATTTTCAAGTACAGAGTGGCCCTGTGGTGGAGTGATTAGCACTGTTACCTCACAACAGCAGAAAATTCTTGTTTCAAACATGCCTGAGGCCTTTCTCTGTTGAGTCTGCATGTTCCGCTTGTGCTTACAAGCATTTCCTCAAGGTACTCCACTTCCGACAATCCAAATATATACTTGTTAAGTTAAATCACGATTCCAAATGAATTGTGAACTATTGCCTTGTGGTAGACTGGTGACGTACTCAGGGTGTACCCCTGCCTCTCACCCAGTTACAGCTGGGTGTGCTCCAGCCTTCGTGCAACACTGAATAAGATCATAAAGTCGGTCATCCATAACAAAATAACTGACATTTATTCATTTAACTGTTGTTAACTTAGAAAAGGAATTTGATCGAGAAGTTTCATTCAAATATCTCTGGACTCTGCAGACTAAGCGAGACACAGTTAAACAAAGAAACTCTACTCTTTTATACAGGAGATGATAAGCCAATGAATTTGGCCCAATAAAATGGAACTGTCACATGACCAAATGCTTGGACTGGGTATGCTAACCATACTGTACCTTGGTACAGCCCCCTCACCTCTCCAACCGCTCTAGTTAAAAACATACATAAATCAATCTATTATTCTGATTGGCTGCCCCTCCCAAAACAGAAGGCTTAGACAGCAGATGGGTGGGGCTATTGTACTCACAGCCTCAGCTGAGTGTCTGAGATGACTGCATAGAAATATCTGGCACCACGGACATCATAATGAGCCAAGTAGAAGAACTTTCTGAACTTCTGAGCATTTAGAGCAGCCTGGAGCTTTTGGGCGACAGTCATTTCTTTTACATAAATACAGTGACCTTGTTATTTGAAGTTTTGGCCATATTTAATATGACCATGCACCATTTTAACAGTATTGTAGGATAGAGAATATAAGAGCAAATAAGAGCATAGATCCCATTAATGATACTTTCATGATAAATCAAATGAAAGACTGATGTTCAAATCAAATTTTTACTACAATCTACATAATGAGAAATCAGAAACTGGCCCTTTAAGAAGGCTGTAATTTACAGATTGTTAATACCATTCCTTAACAGTGACTATTCAGGATTCCAGGATGTTTGTGCTTCAGTGGCCATATAAAGTATTTGCCTCTTCCCTTCCTCTTTCCTTATTTGAGTAACAGACAAGTATCTTTTTCTCCATTGGTATCCAATATTTCAAATCTATTTTAAGCATTACTATCTTAGCCAGATCAGTATTATTGAACTACAGTTGCATACAGCATCTCTTAGAAAACGGACTTTGTATCCGTGTTACCATCTTGTGATATCAGTTTTAAGAGACACAGCAGAGAGGAGTCTTCAGAAGTTGTTTATGTACTAGACCAGCAAACACTGGTGAAAGCCTCACTGACCTGAAAAGACAAGTGTTGGCCCTCAGTGATGTGCTCTCCAGATTATGTTTAAATATAGACTGTAGTTTATGTTTTCTGCTACATCTGTTGTGTCCTTCCTCATGTACCAACACACAGTAATTGTTCACAGGCTGAGCAGAATTACCCGAAATGTAATTTTGAATAAACTCAACACATTGTTGAAAGATTTTTTCTGGGTTATGAGGAACAAGGTAGACTGTTACAAAGGAATATCTGTATACTTGACTCAGATATAAAGAGAGAAAAGACAAGTAAGAGTAGAAGTGAGAAAAGCATATGCTCCAGAGACACAGCATAAATTACATAATCACAAATGTCTCATTGTTTGTAACTTTGTTCAGCAGCATTCGTGATTGTGCTTTTTTTTTAATAACATAAGACATTTGTGATCATTGTCTTAATTTGCAGCACTTTCTGGTGAACACGGGTCAAGCATAACTATTCACACAGTTATATCTGCACTAGGAATAACAATGTGGAGCAATTACACTCTTTACAACACCAAAGTTAATGTGGACCTAAGAAGGAGACATTCAGGCAGCTTGATCAAAGCGTAGGGTCTGTTTTATATGTTTTCAGGGACAGAAAAGATGCTTGCTTCGTGATGACTCATCAATCATTATTCACACAAACTTCTCAAGACTAATACGCCCCACCCCCACCCCCTTATACTCCATCAGATGAAAAAAATCTGTCTCGATGCATCAATCTCTGACAGAACAGTCACAGCATGGAACGCTGGGCTTTACATAAAAGAAAAATAGTGTCTGTATATTATATGTAAGGCTATTGAGAATGACACACTCAGCATAAGAGTGGAACACATTTGCATGCTAATAATGGCCTAGCATAGACACTTACTGATTGCAATTAGACACTGAACTACTAAAAACTAACACTGTGGCAGTTTTTCATCATTTTGTTTTGTTAAGATTGATAAGATCTGACAACAGGAGATTTTCGTCTCGCCCTGTGAGCCCACACTCCTAAACATTGTCAGAAGACAATGCGGCACACAGGGCAGCCTGTCTGCAGGCACAACATGCACTGCAGATTTAACAAAAGGTCGATCGGCGCACAAGCGGTGCCTGCAATGCTTATTCACCTGCAGTAAGACGACTGAGATGTCTCATACTGTGACTCAGTAGTTCAAATACGGTCTCATACACGCTGTACTTTGCAGATACACAGGCACTGTGAAGTATTAGTGGGGTTACACTTTGTAAAGAAAATGTAGTTCATGTTCAGAATATTTAAGAAACTAAATGTGATTTAGGCTTGGCAGTTTGCTGAGCAGCACAAATGTTGGTTTGATAAAATGAACAGTATCAGTGCTAAGCTGCTATGTTGTTATAATAGGTAAAGAGAAAAACTGTGACATTTATTGTGCTATATTTACTTTTATTGACTTAACTATTTTGTGCTGTCACATGTTTTACAGGGTGAAAGTCTCTGTCTGTGATCTATAAAATGGATGTAATTTTGTTCATCTTGGAAGCCCTTCATCTCTGAACTGTGCACTGTTGTTCAATAAAAGAAACAACAGCACTTCAGTTCAATAGCTGAAGGTTTAAAGATGTCCACTGGTAAAGGTATTTTCCAGAAAATATTGATTATTGTTTTTAGTTGAAATAAACCACTCCGCTGCTTCAGAAAATCTCATCTAATATTTATTATGTATAGCGAGTAATCTTGATGTGACTGCATCCCTCTTGATGATGTCTTATGTAAGACTGATGATGCCTCATAAACCACTAAACAGAAATAAAAAAAATAAAAGTGCTATTCAAACGAGGGCCGACTGATCAAACGCAAGTACAGAATTAGAGGATCCAATCAAAAGCATTTTACCTTCTTTTGTTTTGTATGTAGTCTACCTCATGGGTAGCTTGGTGGATGTGTCTTGTACTGGTTGATGGTCATCTGTAGCCTGTGTACTATCTGCATGCACTGGCTGTGATAAGTCATTATATTCTAATTTTAGATTGCCGTTTCAGGAACTGAACAGGGACACCAGCTGACAATTAGACTCAAGTCAAAACTCTGGCTCATCTACAGTCATTCTTCTGTTGATCAGTGAGCAATAATCTGATCCAATAAATGAATTAATAACACAAAATAAGCATGATCATTTTCATGGAGATTGAACCTTCAAATATTGTGTCCTAAACTCCAAAATAACTCTGTGCCTTCTAATTGGCTAGAGCTATAAACCATAATAATAATTATTATAGTTATCACCTAGAGTAATCTATTTATTCTGAATTGGGGTTTCAACAAACCTCATGATGACAACTAGGATAGATTAGAAAGGGCGAACGATCCAACTTGTGTATGATATTAAATCAGGTTAATCATACACCGATTAGCAATTAACAGTGGAGCCAGATAAACTGATATTGCATTATATTATATTAGAGCTTTTCCATTTGATGTTGTTGCACAAATTAGGAAAAATAAACCCAGGAGAACTGACTCACTGCCATGGGTCTCATTTAAATACTGATATAATAATATGGAAAGCAGGTCAATAAATCATTGAAAATGAAAGATCAAAAAATCTAATTATCCTGCAATCTATCTTTTTATAATATATTTATCAAGTTCCCTATCCTCTCATTTGTGTTGGTGCACTGGGGGTTGATTTTGTTAACAGGTAAGGGCTATGCTACATGTCTGCCTTTGATCAAATTAGTATTCAAAGGCTGTTGCTGTTTCTGGTCACTTCTAAGCTACAGTTTAATCTCTGTTGCTCAATATTTGCAAAGAGTAGTACTGTATACCTCACACAACACCCTTGTTGGTCCCCTGGTTCTCTTGCACATGTTCCCTGTCCTGTATACCTTAAGAACACAGATAGAATTTGACTCTCTAAGCTCTGCTAACAATCTGCCCTCTGGCGCAGCATCCTGCACCGTCTGCACCCTCCCTGTGACCCATTGCAAGCTGCCAACAGAGCAAAACCAGCCAAACATCTCTATCACCTGCACTCATTTTAAAAATTAAACTTTTGAGGTACTTTTACCCTAAAATGAGAAATATAAAACGAGCCTTTCAGAACAAAGACAATCAATACCAAAACCACTGGACCATCTGCTCACAGTCTAGGCCTGAAGACTAAAAAAAAAATGTCTTCAAAAATGATGCATTGCCTGCTGCTGTTGCTGCAGTACAGTGCAACACAAGGAGCCACAGAGTGACACAAGAAAACAACATGTCGATTCACATGTGGCTCACAAAACTTCCCAGCAGCACACTCCATACATATTCAGATGAGGAAAACCAACGGAAGATCACTAATCCTCTAACAAACGAGCATGTATGCTTGATTTAAAGAGCCCAGCCCTCAGACTGCAGCAGAGATGCCCACCTGCTACTGAGCCGGCAGCCAGCCGGCAGCCAGCTATGAGCTAAAATGGAGAAGTGTGTGGGCTGAAAGAGGAAGCAATGAAAAAAATGCTTTAAAAAAATCACAGCAATAGAGAATTTCTGTGCAACAGTTTGTCTTAAACGGTGCTGGAATAACTGCGTTGACTTTAAGTTGTTTGATTATTGCAATTTAAAAAAAGCACAAAAGAGGGGGACATCATGTTGTTGTTTTTTTTTTTAAAAAAGTATAGCCCCCTCTGATATGATTTATCCGTGCACAGATGCTGCTGGGATGAAGTAATCAATTATTCATCTGCTTCTAGCCCAGTCATTGTATCTCTGAGGACTCCGGATAACGGAACAAGCAGGATGAGAAAGCAGAAATTCGACACCATAAAAAAAGAAGTGAATGGTTACATTGTACTCACATAAATTCCCAACAGGAAGAACAGGAGTGTCAGCATTGCAGGCCGTAAAGAAAGCTTCCCATTGTCAGTGTCCCAAACCTCTCCAATACAGAATCCACAGACAGGGCGACAGAAAGGAAAGGGCAGGGTCTGTCTGGGAGAAGAAGGGGACAGTAAGGAAGAGGACAAGGGAAAGGAGGAGATTAGGGGAGTGGTTTATGCGCAGCATTGGTCGGATGACTAATGGGAGGAGTTAAAGAACCCAATAGCAGGGGATATGCAAAAGACGTGGAAAATCTCGAGGACTGACTGAGGGATAAATCTGACTACTGCAAAGGGGTTTGGCTTCCTTGGGTACCACCCATTTCCTTTAAAAGCAGAACGTTTGTTTCTTTACCCTTTGAATTTTGGGGATGTAAACCCAAAAATGATCACAGTAAAATGAAAAAGCACGAAACTGACGGCAATATAGTGATTTAATTATATTATATTTCCCTAAACTTTCCTTTCTGAGACTTTTTTTTTAAATCGCTAAACAGATAAAATGCTAATTATTATAAAGAGTAAGTTGCCCGAAAGCTGACGGGTTTTTTTGTTTTTTGTTTTTTAGAGAATAGAAGGGGATAGGTGTGTTCATTTAATAATAGGAGTCCTGCTAGTTTTATTAATACAGCACTCTAGAGGCCATGTGGTGGTATAGTATGGAATATGTAATGGGATATGCTGTGTGTTTTCACTTAGAGAGGCTTTTGAGAACAAAGAAAGACTCGGGCTTTTTCTTAGTGAATTTAACAGCTTTTACTTTGGGGGGTTATTTGAAATGAGAGTATGTGTTCATGCAGGTTAGGATTTTGAATACAAAATGATGTCACTGTATAATAAAATGCTGGAGGCCTTCAGTGTTAGGTGGCTGTTGTGTTGCAGGCTATAAGGAGTTTGTTGGGGGTGAGGCTTGGGGGTGAGGGGCAAACAATTGTCTCTTGGTTTTATTCTGCAAGGTGGAGTTGCCATGGAGACTGCTTCCAGTTGAGTCAAGATGGCTGCAGCAGTCTGGCAGCAGCAGTGACTATAACAGACATACATAATGTAGGTCAGACTGACAATACTGACAGTGCTTTTCTCAACATGGTTTAAAATAGATAATTCAACAAAAAATAACACAACCCTAAAGTAATCTATTACAAACATTTAAATAAATAATCATTTATTTCAATTGAACTGATCTGTATTTTTATTTCTTTGTGACTGACTTAGTAAGAGACATCTAGGTCAATATTATGCTGTCAAATGATAAACAGCATGACTTCCCCTTTGAAGGGATGATGTAACAATGAAAACAACAATAACAAGGCAGCCAGCCATCACACAGCCATTATTGCACTAGAACTTTAAAGCAGGTTCAATGCATAATAAATCCGTACATCCACTCTTCACATCAGCCGCTGTTTTTATGACCTTTTCACTGTTCGGCATAAGAAGTTTAAATAAAGATTGTTTTTCATGAAAATGAATCAGTCTAGAATCCATGAATATCACCAAATGCTGCCTTGTCTCCCTTGAGAAGCCTTTAATGCAGCTGCCTTCATTTGCTGCTTGTTTGCGGGTCTGTCTGTTTTCAGTTTGTTATTTAACAACTGAAAAGCTCTGTTGTGCTGAGATCAGATGACTGACTTGCCTGATGAAGAATCTCTCATGTCTTTGCCTTGAGAAACTCTGGGGTCATGCAAAATGATTTGGGTCATTATCCATTTGTCCTGGGAAGCACAGTCTGATCAGTTGTGGAGCATGTGGCTGAATCTGAGAATATAGCGCTGTACACTTCAAAACTCATCCTGCTGCTTGTATCAGCAGGCACGTCATCATTAAACACTAGTGACCCAATTTGGCAACCATACACGCCAATGCCATAATATCGCATTTACTGTTTACTTGACAGATAATATGGAATTTTTTGGATCATGAGCTGTTTTTCTATTTCTCTACACACTTTTCTTACTATTCTGGTTCATGGTGATGCTGTCCAGAGATTTTTGTTCTCCAGAAATCTGCAGGCACTTTTGTTTTATAAAGAAATCCAATTTGGCCTTTTGTTCTTGTTGTAAATTCCCTGTTTTTGTATCTATGAAGGCATCTAATGAAAGACTTTGACAATAGTACGCCTACCTCAAGGAGAGGTTTTTGACTAGCTTAGATGTTGGGAAAGGCTTTTTATTAACAAAGGGAAAAATCTAGCTGACAACCATGTGCTTTCAGTCCTTTTGGTGAAAATGAGGGACTATGTTTGTTAAAAAAAAAAGGCTTAAATTCAAAAGCGGTTCAAGCTCACCTTGATTCTTTGATTTAAAATCTACAACTAGTGCTGTGAGAGACAAAATTACAAAAATGTTGTCATTGTCTAAACACATATGGACTTAATGTGATCAAAGATTAGCTGTCCACTTCAGATTGTTATTATATACCCAAACACAAGCTTATAAGGGCTTGAGCAGATAAGCATTTTGAATTGCTATTGATTATTTGTTTGTAAACATAAACGGGGTATAAATGTAGTTGCCTGGTTTGAGTCTTGTACTGAAACATATTTATCACTGACCCTTTACCATATCCATGCATGCTAGCCTTATAAATATTTTATCATAGAGAATTATAAAAAACAAAAACATTTGAAATACACCAGTCTCTACTGCAATGAAAACACTATAGAAGAGGCAGTTTTTATTACTTCATTATTTCAAGTCAGACAGCCTGACAGAGTACCAAAAACCTAATTAACGCAACTCTGGCATCAACTGCAGAGCGCTGGTTGCCGGTAGTTGAATAGACAAGCTCTAATGTTATGGTACAAGCTGTGGCCTCTTTGACCCAATGCCTCTGCTCCCACAAAATGAAAGTACTGAGGGTCTTCCATAAGTGAAATGTACCACCATTGTCAGCCACCAGGTACTGGGCCTTCAACTGTGGTAATGTCTTAAGTTAATCTGGGATCAAGACCCTTCATTTGGACTTTCCATAGTTCAGCTCTGCTCAAATACAGGCTGCCTTTGTAACACTGACCCATTTAAGATCAAACAATGGCTGAATTGAGTAAGACCCTCAAAGCAACCACACTCTTCTGCATTTTTGACATGGTTCTGTGATAATGTGGGAAAAAAAAGAATTGCAAGAATGTTTCACAAAAAGAGTTGAAAACAGAGCAATACAAATATACTCAGTTAAAAACAAAACAAAAAAAGGAAATACTGTATTTAAGCATGTATTACAAGCACACGCAGTTTAAAAACAAAAACAAAAAAAAATCTAACCAGGATTTAATTACAGCCTCTGAGCCATTTTATTCTCTCTCTGTGTGTCTCTCAATGACTGTAGAAAACAGTCATTGGTGTCTCTCTCTGTCTCTCTTTCTGTCTCTCTACACTTTCTCAGTGCCTTCTGCACGTTTTGCATGTCAATCCTTCCAAAGTTCACACACTGTAGGCATAAAACCATTTATCCAATTTTGATAACAGTTTAGTCAAAAGAGTCTTATTGGATATGGATAAAAATGCAAATACAATGAATGTGCCCATCTTTCTACATCAACCAGAAAACCTCCACTTTAAGCCAACTATATTTTGCCATCTAGTGGTACAACATACAAAATGCCTTCTCCTAAACAAAGAACCCTTCTTCACTTGCTTTACCTTTCTCGAATATATCCACAATTTAGGAAAAACTACCAAAATCGAATAATCTTAACACTTTGTTGTCATCATGAATTAATTGCAATTAACATTAAATTACATAAATTATCTTTGATACATGTAAAAATATATCCCAAAGGCTAAACACCAGAGCCTGTGGGCTTATTTACAGTATCCTTGCTGCTCTGTAGTTTGCTCATATCGCCGAGGCGTTTTAAAAAACTAAAAAATAGTCCAGTGGTCTCGGTTTTGAACACCACAGGCTTGCTGCTTGCTGGAACAGTGTCACTAGTTATCTGTACATCGTTGTCTGTGGGCTGCATGACAGCAGCTGAGGAAACAGGTGGCTTGGTTGTGTTTTCTGCTGATGTGGCATTTGTGTCTTGAGCACCTGACTGTTTTAAGTTGTGAGAAATGTCACTATAATCAAACACTGGTTTGGAGGGAGGGTGTCCGGCGCCCTCTCGCTGTGGCATTGTCTCCTTTTCTTGTGCCACATGATTTGGAGTTCTGACAAGCAGTTCAGTCCAACGATTACTTTCCCCTGCCTCAGTTTTAGGGACTTTAGTTGGTAGTGTATAGCGGCGTCCAAGGTTACGTTTTGGGGAAGGTTGAGGATTGAGCAAAACTTGAAGCAAATCCTCATTGCTGGGGTCGTCAGGATACCTATCCGCTTCCTCATCAAATGTGAGCTGACGGCGTATGGGTGCATTTGGAGTAGGAGACTTCTGATTTTCCAGAGAGTAGTCCCCAGATGAGACGCTGCCACGGCTGTTCTGAAAACGCAAAACCTTTTTCGATGCTTCACGCAGCTTTTGGGCCTCCTCTTCATTATTATCTTGCAGATCTTCCTCATTATCATCAAAAGATCTAACTGGGGTCGTAATGCTAGCAGTCCTTTTGGCAGGGTTCCTAAGTCCTCTAGAGTCCTCTTCTTTGGGAGTTTTCATCTCTTCTTCATGAGAATTTTCACTTTCTGCCATTTTGTCCTCGATGTCTGACTGGGCGTTGTGTGAGTTCCGGGAGTTCTCAGCGAGTTCAACTGCTGAACTCCACTCTTTTCTGCCCATGTCCTTAGCTCTAATTGAGGCTAGAATCTTTTGATTTACTGGGGGAAGGTTTGCCTGAGAAGTAATTTCTGAAAGGCTCCTGTTATTGGGACTACCATTAGTTGGGCTTCCACGAGTCGATGAGGGCTTTCCTGCTCTTCTCCTAGAACCACGTTTGGTGACAAAGTTTTGCAGCACAGATTCTAATGCAACACTATCCATTTCCTTATCTCTACTGGAGCATGTAGCTGTGGATCTCCGCTTGGCTGCAATTTCCAGTCTGTCTCTGTGTCTCCGTTTCACCTCTGCAGTCTCTCTAGCTTTGTTTTCCTGCAGAAAAACAAAATCCTACTTTAAACCCTTTAATTTTTTCTTTTATCTCAGTTAAGGAATATGCCAGCACATATAGCCCATATATTACCTGTGTAGCTCGCAAAAATCTTTCACAAAAGGAGTTGAAAATGGAGCAACACTCCTCCAGTTTAAAATTCTTGGCGTCCTCACAGAAGTACTGTGCCACACTGTCACTTACAGACTGCAACTCCTGAAGATCAGTTTCTACTTCTTTCAAGCAAACCTCCGCTTCCTAATTGGAGCCAAAACCAAAACATTAGAGCATATACTCTTTATTAAAATTCACACATGGAATGGACCAAGTAACGAATCACCCACCATTAGAAAATCCTCCATCTGTGCCTTTAGGTCTTCCTGCTTTAAAGTGTTTGCTTTGGCATCTTGCACTTTCTTTACTTGCTTTCGATACTCCCCTTCAATGTCACCTTGATGTATTCTAAAAGAATTTTTTGAAAGCATTTCTTCTCTTATTCTGATGATACAGCAATACAAGAAAAAAAAAAGCCACAAAAGACACTTATGGCTTTTAAAAAAGTATTGCTTACCTTGCTGCAGCTTCAATGTGTTTGAGCTGTTCTGGAAATTTGAGCAGTGCTGTGTCCACCTTCTGAGCTTGCTGTGATGAATTAGAAAGTTTGTTGAAAATCTAATTCTGCAACTTCATCTTAAAGTGAGAAACACAGACTTCTCATTGTAATCAAACAAGTAAAAGCCACTTACCATCACAACATAGTGCATAAGATTCATTCCAGGTTTGTTTGCTTTGGTATCCACTAGCTTCAACAGAGAAGACATTTTGAAGCCAACTGCATTGCCCGCGTAGCCGCCCTGTGATCAGATAAACATATTTAGATCAAACAAATACAAATATAAAGAAAAGTCATCCAAGACTCCACAAACAGAATCATTATATACTCACAGCATTCATGTAATTTCCAGTCTTAAGGACCAGGCGAATGACAGCATGAAGATTATCGCAATCTAGCAGCTCTAAAAGAAAACATATATGGTTAACTACAACTCCAAATGGGCGTACAACTCTGCTTTAATGGGTCTCGTGTTTAAAACTCAAAGAACGCAGACATTACCACTTCCAGCAGTGGTCAAAGTACGGATGAATTCTTTTACTTCATCCATAAGGGGAAAAAATTCCTCCTTCAGCACCAAGCAGCTCAAACGCTCTTCATAGCTAAAAGACAAAACATTTCCATCATTATCACCATTGACATTTAACATGTGCTTTTCATTGAATTACATTCAGGTGGCTTACCTGGGGATATTGACCAACAGTAACATAAATTGATCTGCTTCTGGGAGAGCAGACATGTCACCTTTGAAATTAACCAGCTGCTTCACCTGCATTTGTGAAATCAGAAAATCTGATTATGTATTTACAAAGTAAATAAACAAAGGTTTAGAGTCAAGTGACACAATAGACATGTTAAAAAAAAAAAAAAGCAACTCAAGTACCTCCCCTTCATCCGGAAGCATCTTGCATAATTCCTGCAGTTTTCCAGTACCAAAGCCCAGGCCATTTCCTGATTTGATATCCTCAATCATGTCCTTTATAGGCCTGTAAATAGAGGTCAAGAGATTCAGTTATCTTTAATTGTGTTTTTACTGTTGCTTTGAAACATCTCATTAGTTCTGGGTGTCTGCTTTCACATCACACTTTTACATACTTGGAAAAACTTGGGCTGCTGACACGTACAAGCCTCTACCTGCTCTAATCACTTTATTTCAACCCTCAGAAAAATACATGCTGTGCAGGACATGAAAATGATGGAATGGAAATGTGCTCAGATTGCAGAGAAACATATTTAGTAGAACAGAATGAGAAAGAAAAAAGTAGTTAGATTAATGTATCCATATGTTGTTCTCTTGCTTTGTTGGTCACACAGTAGTTTTATCACAAACATTTTAGGGATGTTAACAGTAACAGGATTGTTTTCATTCCTTTTAAGATCTGTTGTTTATGACAACTAGCTTTAGGCAATAGATTTACAATACCTCGCAAAAGTGTATCTGTAAGTTACATCAGGGAGATAACCTGTTAGAGCTGTAGAACAGTCTAGTGTAGATCAGACCTGCCAGGACATGTCGGCTTTCAGAGATTTTGTGAGTATGATGCAGTCTTATTGCATACAAATCTGCCTGCCTCACCTTGTGCTCTTTACAGTGTAACATGGAAAGATTATTGTGCAAAATACTCACACCTTCACAGTGCTACTACCACTGACTCACCGCTTGAATTGCTTTAGGAAAATTCCAATGTTCATGCTCCTCTTGGAGCTGAGGACAGAAATCTGAAAATGAAAAAAAAAGGAGAACAGAGACTGGATTAAAATCTGCTTGTCAGCTGCTAAAATGGTTTAATTGTTGACTTGAGCTCTGTCTTTTGTATCACAGACATCTCAACTTTCCAAAGAGACAGTCGAATCCAAAGGTTAAGAATTCTTTGACTTGATTGTATTGAACATTCCAGGCAAAGATGCAGTTTTTGCACCTTTTCACCATTTCTCTTACAAAATTCTAGGTGAAAGGTCAAAGTAAAAGTTAAAATGTGTTGTTAGTCAAACCATGATTGGTCTACACTTCATTAAGTAAATGTATCTACTGGTGTTTATTATGGACGGTAGCTTAAATACAGAGGATGGACAACAGAGTGATGTCAATGAGAACACAATTAGACCTTCCTTCAGCAAACAAATGAAAAATAATAATACTCCACCCTTTTACTGAGTGATTTTAAATCAATACATAATGATTCTGTCAGAAACATTATACTATCGTTGTCATTTATTGTATTTATATATTGCAAAGTTGGGCCTATAAATGTAAATTGTAAAATAAGCAAAAGTAAATTGTAATTTTAAGTTTCACATAAAGGGTAATAAAGTTCCTATAGTATCACTATATTCCCATTTCATAAAATTCACCACTTTGGTCACTCTGGTTTTACATTTTAGGAGAGGAAAACATTGCAGGGACATCCGTTTTTTCTTAAATGTAAGCTTGGGGGTTTGGGGGGGGGGATCGATTCAGGTCAAAAGAACTTGCTTCCATATCTCAGCAATAAACAGGAAAGAATACTAATCCTTTCAATCTATTGTACAAACCTTGGGGGTCAAAGTTCCACTACATGAACGGGTGATGGTGAGTCATTTATAGTCTGGCTAGCTGCACTCACCATTTCCCCTGCTGTGGCAGAACTTGGCAGGCCCCTCAGACTCTGACGGTTCAGAGCTTTGATTTGCTGCTGGGCCTGCTTGTGGCTGAACAGCTCCTCCATATGATCAGTGTCCAGCTCATATTCCCCATCAGTCTTATCTGCTGTCCAGATATTGTGCTTTCCTATAACTGTGTGCTTGGGTAGGGTCTCCCAGTTAAAGTTGCGCATCTTGGAGCGCCGGCGCTCCAACCTTGAAATGGGACCCAGGCCATCTAGGGATGGAGGTGGAGGAGGTGGTGGCGGAGGAAGCGGAGGCGGAGGTGGTGGGGGTGGAGGTGGGGGTGCAGGAGGACCTCCTGGCTGCATCTTTTAATAAGAACCTCTCAGCAGGTTTTGAATGCATCGACACTCATATTCATGCATAAAAGCTGAATTTCAGCATATAATGGAATGCAGTGAATGTAGAAGCGATTCTGGTCGTTTTACAGGAATGTGGTGCAACAGTCAGTCCTGGAGTGACTTGTTCAAAATGTTGTCAGTTAGGATGATGCATTCAGACTGAAAGAAAGAAAGCAGGGTGGGGACACATAAGCTACAGATCTTCATACACTCTACAACAGTGAGCAGCTTTGTTTAGCACCGAGTATAGAATTTACTTTCTATACTGTACATAAGATTAATTATGGGAGTGACGCAGCCGATTATTTTCATAAAACGTTTGCTGAAACTTGTGCAAACACTATAATAATTCATGATCCACTTTGGAAACATATGGAGGCTACTTTAAATCTGCCATAACAGTCACTTTAGGAGATCTAAAAATACGGTCCTGGTGTTTTATCCAGTACAGAGCTATGCTTGTCTACCGTGATCGGTAAACTACTAAAACCAATGTTTGTTCAAACACTTAGCATTATTTTTAGTTACAGACCGGAGAGAAAGAAAGAAAAGGTTAACTCACCTTTGTGTTGGACTCAGCATAAGTCCCATCATTCCCCTTCCCTTTTTGTTTCTTATGGTCCTCTTGCTGAAATTTCAAAAGTAAAGAGTGACATCAGCTCTGGATAGAAAAGAGTGTCGAAACTACCTGTGTGTAAATGACACGCCCAGGTGAACTTACTTAAAATCCATGACAGCCCACACCTTCCCAGGCACTCTGGGATTGGCTTTTTTCTTTCTTTCTTTCTTTTCCCTTTGGAGTTTGGGGAGGCGCTGTGTTTCTATCCATCTGTCAGTGAGTTGCGTGAGTAAGCGGTCCACTGGAACGACAAATATTCTGACTCACAGAGAAAACCCATTGAACCTGTGTAAAAAGTAATAAATATATTATCAACTTCATAAAAAATAAATTAAATGTTATAAACTTCAGTAAATATTCTTGCGGTGAGACATTATTTGAATTCATTTTATATATATAAATTTCCACCTAATATTTAGGCTTTAACGCTATATTATGGGAGTTCTCTCGCAAAGGTAAAAAGTCCAGCTCTGATTGGCTGCGTCTAGTTTGACTTCCGCAAACATCACTCAGCGCTTTGATGGCATCGCCGCCCCCCTCCGTTTTTTTTTTCTTTTTAAACTGGGTTCAAACTACAAGTAGCATAATTTCACATTTTAATGTATATGAAAAACTGAAATTCTCACATTTGTCTGTACATATTTTGACCGAGACCAGCACTAACATTTCTTCTTGGTAAACTGCTTGACCCTTGC
Organism: Oreochromis niloticus; assembly: GCF_001858045.2. Taxonomy (NCBI): domain Eukaryota; kingdom Metazoa; phylum Chordata; class Actinopteri; order Cichliformes; family Cichlidae; genus Oreochromis; species Oreochromis niloticus. The sequence continues at coordinate 30,986,342 of NC_031979.2, forward strand.
TCCGCAGATGCTCGTTATCAGATAACGATAACGGATTGCTCGCCAGTCATGTGTACATCGAAAAAACAGAAAAAACAGTCGACTTGGTAATACAAACCAAGTCGACTGTTTTTTCTAGGTGGTGTATATTTATGAAAATCCCACAGGATTTCGCATCCGAATAAATGCATCAATTTGAGCTCTGTATGCGACTCTTTCTGATGACCATATAAGGAAATCCGTATCGGACCCCTGAGCAGGGGAATCGGTACTTAAAACTTTGACTGCAAGTCATATTATGATAGAAAATTGACCAAAAAAAAAATTTCAAGATCAATTCAAATCATCCCGCAAATTGTCTGCAATGCGTTAAACAGTGTTAGTATGCAAGCCACTGGATTGTCTGAGATACTAACTTGCATGTTGTTTGCCTTTTCCAATGGAAAATGACCTGTGGGATAAAATAAGATTTTAACCTGGAAGGGAAAGATATACTAAGAGAAGTCTGAAAGAACTGACAATAAAGAATATATTTAAGACTTAATTAAAAGACCAAATGTGTGACCACAGCAAACTGTCATATTTTATAACTTATAAAGGTAAGGAGATTAGATAAGAGCGTGTTTTAATCTAATCTCTTAACCTTAATCTCTTATTATTTTATCTGAGAGCACTGTGACCCTTAAAAAGCTATTTGTGTTGATGGCAGAGAAGCTTGAAAAAGCAATCATGTCTGTGATTTTACTATTGACAGATTGATGGCTTTATTCACTGCATACACCACCTCAAAGAAAACATTCAGTTTCTTTAGGCTACTTCTGGTCGCCCTGTCTCATTCTTTCAAGCCAACAACATCAAAAACCTTAAGTGAACTTTCAGAAAAAAAAAGTGTATTTTAAGGAATAAGAAATAAGATAATCCACTGAAAGCATGTTACAGATATATTTTTATCATGTACATAATTAAAATTACATACTGAATATTGTGAGTTTTCTTTACATACATACTGTGAACTGTAACCATACGAAACTGACAGCCCCTGTGTCGAAAGCACATCTAAGTGAAACAAAACATCCAGCAGACTTTATTGGATTTAGCATTGGATTGCAGAAGATAAAGACAATCAGCTGACTAAAACAATCTAAGTAACATACAAATTATGTTACAAACAGGTAAATAAATAATGCAAACTATAACAAATGCACTCATACATTCTGTTTTTGAAGATGCTGAAACTTGTACTGTAACCTAAAGTGCACCTTGATCCACTATTCCCACTCAGTATTTCAAAAGGAAGTTTTGCAGTTGCACAATGCCAGCTCCGACAGTCACTGCAACACTGGCTGCGTGCCATGTTTTGATTCAGATTTCTTTATGATTGTTGATCTTATCATTCCGAATTGATGGGGATTTGCTGTTAAACACAAATGTCATGTTCATTCAGGCTTGTTTCCATGTGTAAACTCCAGAGTAAAAAAGACAGATAATTGCAATGGTGCTGGACTTGATCTAACACTGTATCCAAAATTTAGGTGTAAAATAATTATGATTGTATATTAGGTTAGAGAAAAATCATGTTTGCTAAATATATATATTTACTGTATATATATTCCCCCTCTATGTAAACTGTAAACTGACCATTCAGGCAGGGATTTTAACAGTGACAGTAGAAACATAGTGGGGCAATTTTAAAAATGAATCTATATTCTGATGTGTTTGACTCAAATATGTTAAAAGTGATGTCATGAATATGACTGAACATGTGCATAAGGAAAATAAATATAATTTCAGAAGGTATTTCAGAACATTGTAGCAGTATCCTGCTGACTTGCTATTCTGATTTTCAGAATTCCTCCCATTTGATATACACTGAAATATTAAAAGGGAACCTTACACAACAATAAAAATACAAAGTAATGCATGTGCAAACTGCAAAGGAGAATCTCGACAATAGTTGACTATCCTGTACATATATAAGTGATGGAAATGATTGTGCTAACTAAAGAGTAAGAAAATAACAAGGTAATTTTGTGATTTAACATAAAACAACATAAGAACAACTTAAAAAGTTGTCCATCTATGTAATAAATCATACTGAAAAACATTACAAAAGAGCTATATCTGGCTGCTACTTATTCTACAATATACTCCTTTATGCATTTAAATTCCTCTCCATCTAACCACAATGCCAGCATGAAACTGTACATGTCAAAATGCTGAACCCTGGATGCATATTACTGCTCCTCCAGCCACGATGGCTTATCTGATCCTGGGGGCTTTAACTTTACATTGAACTGTATAAGAGTTTGTTCTAACTGCTGCTGGTTGCCAGCAAAGTAAGCGGAGATGGCATTATGGAAGAGAAGCAGCTGCTTGTGCATCACCTTCACCTAGAAGAAAAGAGAGGAGAGAAAATGACATTACAAACATGGTTTCAGGTGTTTACATGAAAGCAAAGCCTGCAGACATTTATTTGGATCACTAACTGCTCAGAATACGTTCCTAAAAATAACTTGCACATTCCTCTGACGCCTATTCTCAGGAGTCAAGCAGCCCGTTTTAAAGATCTCAGAAAATACTATCTTAAGTTTAACTTGAATTTATTTTCTATTTTACATTTATCTGGCAAGAATTTTCATGTTTTTTTAACAGTTCTTGTCATGAGTGACATTTCATTTTCCTAAAGCCAGATTTATTAACCAGGGATCAGAGTGCCAGGACCTCCACCACAACTACTGTCCGATCCATACAACACCGAACTCCTACAGCCCCTTCCTGCAAGTGATGGCCCCACAGGAGGGATTGCTGATGTATTGCTTTTGGGCTGTGCCCATCCAGGCCCTGTGGTTTTTCTTGGAGTCTTGTTCATGAGTGAGAAAAGAGTTTGACAGATTGACACTGTACTAGTCTGTTGTGGTAAAGAGAGATCTGAGTGTGAAAGCAAAGCTATCGATGTGCATATCCACCCTTACCTAGGGACCCAACCTCGGAGTATTGACTGAAAGAAGGAGACCGTGAATACAAGTAGCAGAAATTAGCTTCTTCTGGAGGGTTGCTGGGTTCTAAAATATGGGGCACTAACTTGAGCCACTATTTATAGTAGTTGATTTAAAGCATCCTCTACATTTTACCTGCATCTTTGCTCAAAACTGTCTTTCAGTCTATTGGCCCTCGTGTGCTCTATATAATTAGTGTTCCACTGCTCTTCGGCCAAGTCCCTGCTTATTTTAAGAAAGATGCCATTCAATCACTTAAAAAATAATAATAATAATAATAAAAAAAAAACAAAACTTGACTCTTCTCATCCTCACAGTTATACACCAATCTAAAAAATTACTGTTTATTGCTGTAACAGTAGCATTTTAGAAAAGGTTGGGACTAAGTAGCATACATCTTTTAGACAAATGCAGCATTCTTGGTACATTTAAATCTGGCTTTCATAGAGCTCATTCCACCAAAACTGCTCTCTTTAGTCTCCAGTGACATTTCTATGCAAAGCGATGCAGGAGAATGTTGTTTTGCTGATGCTGGACCTGACCTCTGCCTTTGATACTGCTGACCATGACATGATTCTCCACTTCTCTTGCCTACTGTGTGTCACAAGGTTCTGTTATGGGGCCCTTATTTTGTCTATCTGTTCCATCTTCAGCATATTTTGAGCACTTTTAAATGACATTTATTATCACTGCTACACAGATGACTTTCAGTTAAATATCTCTTCTAAGCCCAAGATGTTTCTACTGTAACTTAGACATCTTGCATAGATGATTAGACCGTATTAAAGGTTGGATGGATGGCAATTTTCTCCAGCTTACTGAAGAGGAAACAGAAGTCCTTGTTTGTGCCCCTGTCAGATCTGTACTTAAGGTAATGGAGATTCTAGGTCCCCTTGTCACATCTGATAAATCTTCTATCAGGAACCTTGAGGCCATTTTTGACTCAGCTTTGTCCCTGGAAGCTGACGTGGTTCGCTCTTGCTTTTACCGGTTGAGAAAGATTTCCCATTCTTTCAGGCTCTAAACTGGAAATTCATACTCATGCCTTTATTTCATCACATCTAGATTTTTGCAATTCGGTGTTTACTTGTTTCAACAAATCTTCCCGGGAATGTCTGCAGCTTGCTCAGCATGCAGCTACGACACTGATGACTGAGTCAAGTACTCAAATGTCACACTGATACTAATTCAGTTGTACTGGCTCACCATTAACCTTCAGAGTGCACTTTAAGATTCTAGTGTTGACTTTTAGAGCTCTGCATGATCAAGCATCAGTGTACATTAGTCAACTTTTACATTCATACATTACCAGCTGGTCTCTGAGGTCATGTGATCAGGGTCTATTGGTTTTGCTTCATAAAAGACTGAGAACTAAAGGTGACTGAGGTTTTTCAGCAGTGGTCCCCAGACACTGGGAACTCTCTCCCACTGAGCTTAAGATCTGTGGACTCTGCGGTCTCTTTTAAAAAGCAGCTAAAAACTCATTTTTAAACTTACTTTATGTTTTGATGTTCCAGTATTTTTGTGATGAAGCACTTTGTGATATTTATCTTTAAAGGTGCTATATATTCAATTTTACTTTGCTGTACTTTCACTCCTCCAAGTAAGGAGCCAGTTAAGGACGTTTGGGCATCCGACTAGGACATCTCATAGTTGAGATGCTTTGGTCATTCCTGTCAAGAGGAGGCCCCTGGGCAGATGCAGGCGCACACAAGAGAGATTACGTCTCTCGGCAAGGGCAGCTCTTTTTCTGCTAATATAAGTTCTACCTTGATTGTAGCAGGAGTGCAAAAGATTCCTTCTTTTTGCTGTATAATGATAGCAGTTATATTCAACACTGTGCTCACTAAACACAGTAACATAGGTATCCTTTAAGCAAGTTAGAAGAGGCATTGGCAGGACACAGTACTGTGCCATCTATTTTAAATATGATTGGGTTTTTTTTTCCACGTTCAGAATGACCATCTCAAAAGTATTACGAGCAGCTGTTTTTAAGGAGGCATATCATTCTGCTAAAGGCAGTTGTTTGTGCCCTTAATGTTTGGAAGTGCCTAGCCTGTTTCAAAACCACATCCTCCATGAATGAACCCTGACTTTGGGTGTGGTTTAATCTAGGCTTTGCTTCATGTGAAACCACAATGATGTCAACAACACTGATGTCATGTGGTTACCAATGCTGCATGATTGGAGGTAAAAATCACTGGAGCCAAAACCAGTCCCTGTACCCTTCCTAAGTATTCAACCCTCAAAAATGTAAATGTCATCACCTGCAAGCAAAACTGCAGAGCCTTAGTGTTTAATTTTACAAGGAATAAAAATGGTATAAAAAAGGGAATGGGACAGCATTTTAAACACTATAAAAAAGATTAATGAATTAAATTTATGTGCAATAAAGGAGAGGTTGTACTGCCCTGATTTAAATCTAAATATTCTTGCAACCTTTGGTTTGCCTGGTCCTGTGTGTCTGTTTGTTGTTTCCTCATACTTTTCTTTTTAAGTTTAACCTAAAGGTACCCTCAACTGTGTGCAAATCCCTTAGGTAAAGTCTGCAGAAATTCGGAAATTATGCATAAGGCCTCAAGAAATCTGCCAGAAAGCCCTCATGTGCTTGATTTGACAGTGGGGCAGCCTTAAGCCCTCAAAGGCTTTAGCAGAAATGTGCCACAAAGTTGGTAAGTCTCTGAGTGTGGACACTGGGATTATGTCCTAGAAGCAAGGCTTGCTATTCAGCAGCTATCTTGAAATGCTTCAAGTACTTCTTTAGATAATGACTTAAAAAGTACCCAAATTAATTGAAATGGTCTGGGACATAAAAACTGCATGTGTAGTGTAACAAGGAAATCTGAGGGGAAAAAAAAGCGCCAACTTTGCCCAAAAAAGTGAGGAAGTTACACTTATATCACTATCCTTCACTACTAGAGCTAAAAAGAATAATAATTCAGAGGACTGCACTCTTTAAACATGCAGGGATTTCAAGAATAAAACTAGACTGTAATCTGAACCTTGTTTTCTTCCAGGAATTTAAGCTTGATGGTGACATCACTACGCAGCCTTTCATATTTGTCTCTGTGGATCTGGTACTCATGCTGAGCCATCTCAATGCGAACCACGCCAGCTGCATCCCTTGGTCCCAAACTCAGTTCCTCCAGATCAGAGCGATAGGCATCAAACTCAAGTCTGAACACAAACACAAGACTGTGAGTTATTTTCCAGGCAACCATTAAGTTTAACCACTTAACGGTTGTACATCTTATTAGTTCAATACCTTGCATTTTCGTACTGCTTAATCGTCATCAACGTATCTTCCATTGTTTTGTTGACCAGTGTGTTGACACTGGATACGAAGAAGTTGATGGCACCAAGCAGAGCCTCGCCATTCTTACACAACAGCTTTTGCGTTTCTGCATTATACCCAAACTCATCCTGTGAAGAAATACAGAGGTTTTACCTGCCAATGTCATGACATGTCATATGGAGAGATTCTGCAATACTATACCTGCAACTCTGGGGACTTCTGGCTGAGGTCAGTGAAGGCATCTCCTAGAGCCTGCTGCGTCTGCACAATTCTTTGAAAGTGATCGGTGAGAGCGGTGGCCAGTCTTAGGATGTTTTCATACTTGCTCTTCGTGTCTCTTAACACGTCAATCTGAGCCTCAAGTTCCAGGTCTACTGTCCGTGAGCCTCGGCCAAACTTTTCTGAGAACATCTGCTTTGTACACTGTGCAATGAATATGAACAGAGATCAGCATACAGTGTCAACCCAACCCGATGTAGTCTTTGGAACAAAGACATATCCAAGCATATCTATTCCATTCCATAGTGCAGAATACCTTGTACGTGTTTATGCCCCATTTCTTTACACTGTCCAGTTTCTCCACTGCTACACCACGAGAAACTTCTTCAGTTGAATTTGTGTTATGGTTCGACGACCCTAAAAAGAACATAAAAGCTAGAAATAAACACACAATGTACACAGTACTGGAGCTTTTTCTATGAAGAGAAGTTTTTAAGGCAGTGGTTGACAGAAAATAAGTGAGGACAGTGTGGACAGGGTGATGAGCATGGTGATACCTGGATGCTGCTCTGTGTGGTGGGCAAGTCGACTTGCTGCAGATTGACTTTTAGGCAAGTTAACACCCCTGGATTTCATGCGAATGTCTGAAATGAACATGCCGGTGATATAGAGTAAGAATGAGAGGAAGACATGTAAAAATGACTGTAGCGACACATGCCAGAGCAGCTTGGGAGTGAGATATGCAGCAGAACAGCAGAGCATGAAGACTGAAGCCCCTTTCTGACATGGGGTTTGTAAGATTGCTGGCTTCATTAATCTGTTGAAGTAATTCAGTCATTCAGACATAGGTAGCTTCTATGTGAATCTTCAAACATTCCCACAATATTCGTAGAAATAACCATGGTAACTGGACTGGATATTATGTTACACAATGCTCTTATATCCAGATCAATCCTGTGTCAGTGGTACTTAAGTCATGAAATGTGACATACTGCATTTACACAACATGTGTAAATGTGTGCACTTTCTTTGACTTGTAAATTATCATGGAGAAAGTGTGCTGCTATACGCTGTGCATTCAGACATGAAGCCACCCATGTTAAGGGAAAGGAGTGAAAGTCCAAAAGGAGCTTAAAAACTGTTATGCTCTGCAGTGGAGGACACATAAAGAGCAGGGTTAGAGGGGTTTGAAGTAAATAATAATCCACCAGGCAGGCTTCACATGCAGAATAAAAGCATTTAAAAAAAAAAAGAAGATGAAAATGGAATTCATGGGATGAGATGCAAGTACCAAATACTGGCAAAACGGTCAAAGTGCATTTCAAAGTACAAAACAGAACAGATTTTTTTTTAGACATCAACACAACATTAAATGTGACAGCCCTGTAATATCTGGTTAGTTCATTCCTACTTTTGAAAGGTGCCAAAACATTACTTCTTGCTGAAGCTGTTCAGTGGCAGAGTTCGGTAGGTACAAGCAAGGTTACATACAAGTCCACTCATCAAGCCTCAAAACCTCTTACAAGGGGCCAAATAAGACCAACATATCAAGGTTAAATAAGAAAGAAAGGGGTTATTAGAATACACAGCCACCTGGTCCTGGTGCAGGGGCTTGTCTTCTGTCCAGATACTCAGGGTTGAAGTAAACTGCGGGTCCTAAGGAATATGGATGTTTGTGACATAAACCAGGAGACTGCAGGTCAGCAGCTCTCTTGTGACACACAAAGAAAAGCTCCTGCTATTGTTTCTTAAAAGGTGCACTAAGTATCAACCTCTTTCAGTAACTGGAGGACAGTACAAGCACTGAGAGATCTCTGACACAGCTGGCAGCCTTCATCTGACAACAGCCAGAACATCGTGAAACAAAATGGAGATAGAGCAGTGAACTCTTTAAGGGTATTTGTGTCTGTCAGCCCCTGGAAAAGGAGCTGCTGGGTCAACTGTACTTATTAAAAATCCTGTTCAACTGATGTATGCTTTTTAGCATGAAAATTACTTACTGAACAGCAACTTGTACTTAATGCACCTTTAAATTTGTAATATCCCTGCAGATGTTACTTAGAAGAATAAACAACAAAGCAATACCTGCAGAGAATGGAAGCATGGTTTGTTAAAAGTACCTTTGATACTGCTGGTTGGGATGATGCCCCCTGCAGGTCCTCCATAACCTCCAGAGACAATACTGGTTTCATTCAGGTTGGGTCCAGACACCATCACCTGCTGTAAATCCTGATGGAGTTAAAACAGATAAACACAATTTAATACCTTTTTTAAAGTATCTGCATGGATGTTAAAGTGCATGAAAATGTTGAGCAGCCTTGATAATTTTATGAAACAAGATTATTTTATTTATCTTGGTCAGACCCAGAAAGCTGCAATCTTAAACATAAACATACATTTATGTCATCCATAACTTTTAGTTAAAATAAACAAAATCTATTTTTGTAAGGCTGACCTGCAGACAGATAACATACAAAACAGTTGATTATGAGCTAATAATAATAATATTAGCTGTAGTAGTCGTATATTCCATTATAGAGGCCTCAGTATTGCTTATTCTAATGCTACTAATGTCACAGCATTGCTGGTGTAGCTTTCTGAATCCCAATGGGCTTTACAAATGGTGCACCAACCTTTTAATTTTACTGACAGTTTTTCATGCAAAAGCTCATTTATGTCACAGTTTCCTCCTGTAGGTGCTCTGAACGCATCAACGTTATCCGGTTGGAGGTACACATCTACTGTCCCTAGCTACAGGCCTTTACATGGTTAGGTAACATTTGGCCTAACCAGCCCTGGACTGTACAATCACGCAAAATTTAGGAAAACCAGATACTGTTATAAGCAAAATACCATTATTCATTTCCACAGTGAGTGAGGTGAGATGAAGCGTCACTGACCTGCTCCAGGCTGTCATCCTCTGGGAGAGTGCCTGTGTCTCCATTGCTGTTAATGGGGATCTCCATGGTTGCAGCTTTGCTCATGATACTGTCTGCCATAATGAAATCTCTGCAAGAAAGACAATAGCACATAAAGCTGGGGGAGAAAAAAAGAACAATGCTAGCCTACATCGACACAGAATAATAGCTGGCTTACACTGATGCTAACGTGATTGACCAATAGCAACGGTGCTGATGTGGCTTGCTAGTGGGCTACTACCTGACAGCTAGCTTCAAATCCTCACCACTGTAGCTGATACTGGAGCCAAGTTCCAGTCGCCAGAAAGACTAAACAAGTCGTGCGGGCAGTAGACTTGAAATATAACATAAATTAAACGGAGGCACCGCTGTTTTTACTTAGTATTCCATACTACATCCATGATTATTCATCCTGAACCGTTCACATGATCATCTACCTGCTTCCATAGAATTCAGACAGAAAATCCCTGCATCTAGCCAGCTCGCAGCTTTAATAGTACGACTTCGGAATAAAGGTTTTCGTGATTTTTAGTTTTGTTGTGCGTCACATTAGCTTCCATTTAAAAGCACTGCGCTTCAAGTGAAATGCACAATGTATGTTTTTTAATGTATTTTATGTATCAAAAGGCAGGCTGAGAGGGATACTGTAATTTGATGCTCTTATTTTGAAGAATAATACCGTATCATCGTCGTCAAGCCTCCTCCATCTTCCACGTCGTGCGGTGCTGACGTAGCGTTTTCCTCTGACCTGCAGTACCTGATATCTCCTGAAGATGTCAGTAGCACTTCACGGCCCAGTAGAGAGAAACTCGAACATGGCACATCTAGAGTAACTCAATCAGTAGTATGGCTCTGGTCCATCAAATGTTGTGAGTATTAATCATTAAAGCTAGGTTGTTACATCTTAATCGTTCCATTGATTGCAATATCTCCTGAAATCAAACTGTATAAATACAGTCGTTTGTTTTGAGTTGTGAAAGGCTTTGAGATAGACCTCACCCTAGCAAACTGGCCGCACTTCCAATTATTTGCCTCATTTATTTCAATCAGGGATGCAAGCAAAGTGCACATGGCCTCCAAATGTAGAAGTTTTTCTGTAATTACTCCGGCTCGAAGCAGAGCACCAACCCCTCACACACGCCCACAATGTATTCCTAATGGTTAATTTTCCCTCCATGCACTGATTACCTGCAAGTGACATGTTTTCCAGACTTCTAAATAGCTCCTCCTTCGTTTTCAGTATTCTACGCAGCATGAATTTGACAAGCGCATTTCTAGGATCAAAGCAGGCAAAATGGCAAATCATGTAGCTAGGTTATGCATGTTTCCCCCTAATCAACAATCAACTTGTCAGCAGTGATTTGACTGGCATGGGCATGTGCTCCGCCTTTGATCCTCCTTCCAAATTAATATTATTTTAGCACCATCTTGGACTACTACGTGCTGCACCATGTATATTTTCTTGTTTCTTCAAACATTCTCAATCATGTCATCCCATGTCCAAAACAAGCTAAACCTATAGAAGCATTGTGGAATCTCGAGGTCAAGATGGTCAAACAGTATATGTGAGCCTCTTATCCCTGCCCCAGATACACAATACTGCAGTTGAAATTCTGCTTACATAAACCTTTGTATTCCAAAAACTGACAATCTGTCAAGCATGCCCATGCCACATTGCAGTCAGCCATGTGTGAAAAGTTAAGACAGTTTGTGATGTGGTCCCATTAATCATGCATTCAGCAAAACTGCCCTGCATGCGGTCCTGAAACCGGAAGTCACTTTTCTGATGTGCATCATAAATACACATTGAGCAGAGTTATCACAAACTTTAAATAGTGACTTTGAACAAAGGGATGTGCTCCAGGTTGCAGTAGTGCAATAATAAATTGAACATAATGATCAAACACACTAAACCTTGACTCCAAACAAAGCATATCAGTGTTTCTGCCTATTGCATCTGTATAGTCACAGTTGGGAAAAGAAGGTGAGCTCAGACCAGTGTGTCTTCCAGAAATGGAAAAATGAATGTGTCATATTCATAGGAGGAGTTTCAGTTCTTGTGATAATGCTCAGTTTTAGTTCCAGCTTTCATTTGTTATTGTTATGGCTTTTTGTGTTTGCAGAGCCCTCAGTGTTTCCTTCTCTTGTCTCACTGTGTCTCATCTCTCTGTTAGTGCTTTTGTCCTCCTGCGTTCTCCTCTCTAACAACTTGGGTACGTTCGACTTACCTCCTACCTGCTTTTCCTTAACCTAGACCTAGACCTCACTGATGGAAAACATCAGTGAGGTCTAGGAGCAATGTGGAAGAGGATTCATGAAGACTTAGGAAAAGAGAAGGGTGGTATGCAGAGAATCCAACTGTTGTTACACTATACTCATTAATGATGTGACAGCTGATGTCTGTCAAATTAATTATAGACTACAAAATCTGGCTTCACAACAGTATGTTCTTACACAGTTGTTTCATGCAGGTGATATACATGAAAAGCACACAAAAAAGAAAGAAAATTATTTCCTTTCCATTCATAAAGGATGGGCCAGTGTGTCCTTTTCTCAAAGGGGGTAACATAGGAGGCATTGAAGCACCTTTCCTTAGCATTTAGAGACCTTCATTTATTATGGCTGACAGACAATTACTTCTGGCTGGGTCCTACTGAGTTAGGAACCCTCCTAAACCGAATGTATTATTCTTTTGCAGCTCTTGTTAAGTGTTAGTCCTCATGCCCCATATTTTACTGTAAGAGTTATCATGTATTTTGTCCTAGTTTTATTTCCTGTCCTTGTCTCTCCTGTGATTGTTGGCCCCACCCTCATTGTTTTCATCTTTTGTTGATTGTCTTACCTGTGCCTTATTCCCAGTATTTTCTCACCGCATAATCACTCGTCTTTGTCCAATCATTTGCAGCCTGTTATCTGTGTTCTATATTTGGATCCTTTTCACAACTCTCATAGTCCTTCTCTATAGCATACTTAGCTATTCTAAGTATAATAGGCATACTATGTTTATAGTTTTAGATACTTTTTTAAAGAAAAATTAAAAATGTTTTTTGTCTTCCTTTCACACTAGAGGGGCGTGCTACCAAATGAGATTAGTGGGTTAGCAAGCTATGTCAAGCTGAAAGCCAGAGGGATCTGTGCCATGAAAGTGCCTCTTTTTTTACCTGGCTGAATCACCATGGTAACTTACGCTGAACATATAACCTGGTCAGGAAAAGGTTATTTTCAGAATTTTGTTTTATGATTGGCTGGAAGCACCAGATTTTCGCTGATCCTTTCATTTAAAGCATGTTTTAAGTGAAATTTGTTGTTAAGTCATACTTCATTAAAGCCATGATGCACAAACTGTGTGTGGCATTGTCATGGGTCATTTTCATGTATTAATTTGGTGTAGCAGAAAATGTATAAATGTATTTTATACTTATTATAATCTGCTGCTTAGTCTGTGTTACACTGCTGGAATTGTACATAAGACACACCAAGAGTACTTGTTCAAACGGTCCTCTTCTCCTGATCCAAATCCAGCTGGAGCCGATCCCAGCATAGGGAGAGTGGCAGGGTACACCCTGGACAGGTCACCAATCTGCCTGGTCAACCAAAAAATTAATTTCCCTTTGATCTGCTGACAAACTAAAGTGATTTCCTTTATTAGGCTATGGGACATGAACCTTTAATGTCTGAATTTCTCCAGTTTAAAATTTCAGAGCTCTAATGTGCAGCCACACCTTAGAAGTAAACAGCAGCCCACTCAGCAATACAATAATTACCTCTAATTAAAATGTTTATTTTACCGCTCTGTGCACTAAATCAACAGATTAATGATTTTCTGTAGCATTAATCTCTTGTCATTTTACAACAGTGTTGCATTTTAATGTTATCTTTTTTTATCTTCTTTATAGATTTTTAATCACTGTTTTATCATCATAATCATCCGAGGATGTCTTTGATTGGGGTAGGCAGCACTCACACGGATCATTTTGCGCAGAAGTAGAGCCATCTGACCCATGAAACACCCCTTTTTATATGAGCGTGCTGATGCAGAGAGCCCAGCTTAACAGAGACAGTTGATAACCACCATCACGATACCCGTTATCACCAACTGGAGCTTTAGGTTTGGTCGAGGAAGCCAGTGGAAAGAAAGCATAGCTGTGTCAAATGTGTTTATTCGTCGCCTATGCCTCAGGCCAACATGTCTTCATATCTTCTGTTGAGAACATTACTTTATCTGGTGAAGCCACTGAAAGATGGAAAGAAAAGATTAATTGAGAGCAACTTAACAGAACTACATACTGTTGACATGGTGACCCAATACAACTGCATGTTTTGAGTCATAAAACTACAAATATACACGTGTCTTGTAGGTCAGTACCTATAAGAGATAAATGTATTATTTTTACAGAAGGCACAGTGCTAAACATTTTCATGGTTAGCCAGCTACTATTTTTTTTCTTTTTTCTTTTAAGTTTGAGTGAATAATTGAATGGGTATGTTTTGGCTTCCCATTTGAAAAGAGTGACTGACTCAACATCCTTTAGCATAGGTACCTTTGACCTGCACATTATTCATGGGCCACAAACAGTGTGCGGTTGCTGAAGCTTGACTTTTAAAATGAGTTGTTTTGTTTTTTGAGTGGAAGTAAAAGAGATTAGGTGCAGCAGTTAGTCATTTCGAGCTGTAATTAAGGCAAATTAAAGCAGAGTTTAATCACAAATTCTCTCACGTTTCAGCATTTTAATGTTATAAACTCCACAGATGTAGCTTCGTGAGAGTTTTACATTTTAACAAGGCAGCAGTGGGGGGTTTATACCAGTTGTCAGACTTCCATCTATACTCAAACCCTTCCTTGGATAGAAATTTCAAGACACCGAATTCTCACAGACGTGAATGTAAATTTAGTGTCGCCTATAAATTTAGAACAAGGCCAAATTAAATTTTAAAGGTCTCAGGCGGGGTTCCCACTGAGACGGTAGAGCATGTCACAAAGGCAGCGTATGTATGTGAGGAGAGCGTGAGACCTAAACCACAGCGCACCCCTCCCCCTGTCATTTTAGAGAATAGTTCATCTTGTTTTTAATGATCATTAAGCATGCTTCCAGATGTTGGGAGGGAAATTCATCCTCACACAGTCTCCTGTGCTCTACAGCAGAAAACAAGAGTAGAGTGATACAGGAGATCCAAGAAAACAACGGAAAGTAGTGCTGCCTGCATCTTTAATTCATGGGAATTACAAACATTGCTCAATTCTTACATTATAGAACATATGGAAGTGATTTTTATAGTGTATTTAATGTGCCATTTCAAACAGTCTATCAACCTCTTTCCCAACTGGTGGTTCAGTCTATGCTCTCTCAGAGACAGAGCAATTCATCATCATAATGGGTCCTTGGATGCTGTAAATGTCAGTTATAGAATGTCTGAGAAGGCAACACATAATCAAGAACAATAAATATTTATATGCTTTCACTTTACTGAATATTGCGCTCAGAGTAATTATAAATTTATGCTTTGAAAAGGTTTCAGTTACAAAGAAAAACAGATATGCTTCTGTGTGAATATGTTTTAGAGCGATACGTCCAATTTCTAAAGACGAGAAACATTATTTTGACTGACAGATGTTTTTACATGAATTATTACTGAAAGACTCTTTGTTCCTCCTGCCTCCTGTTTTTGAAGGCTTTCATGTAAGAATAAACACAGAGCTGTCAAGAGCATTTTTGAAAATATTATTCATTTCCCAAACAACTGAAGAAAGTCATATTTTAGCACATGACTAGAAAAACAAAAACAAGCTTAATTGAATTATTTACTTTGACATCTAGAACATTTTAAAAGTAGGATTTTAAAAGGCTATCTTCAATCTTTCAAGGCATAGTTTTTCCTCTCTATATAACCATTCTCTGGGATTTTGCTACTTGACGTGAGTGTGAGGCGTGAGAGCAATGGTCCCTGTAAAATACAGGGTTAGCTATTGCTCTGATGTTTTTAATTATATTCACCTGCATAATCAGAGGGACAACCAGTCAGAGGCCGCAAATAAACCGAGAGGGCAATTTAAGAATCGTAAATCCCACAAGGGCTTGTTGGCATTTTCACTGAAGTGTTAAAGTAGTTATTTGTTTTCCCGAATGCTACCTTTGGTTAGTATACAGAAGCTGTGGTTAGAATATGCACGAAAGGCCATGTTTGGTTTCTTTATACTGTTTACTTACTTTGTCATGCAATTTTCTGTTGCAGGCTTCCAATTTTGACTCATTTTTCTTACTGTAGCTTCATGTTTTTTCTCCAGATAAGAATATATCTTACTCTTATATACATTCACAAGACACTTTAATATATACATCTTCCTAGTACCAGGTGGGACCCCTTCAGAACTGCCTAAATTCTTCATGGCTAAGATCCAACAAGATGTGGAGATTTTGGTACATATTGTTATGCAGTTGCAAATTTGTGGGCTGCACATCCACGATATGAATCTCTCGTTCAACTGTATCTCCAAGGTGCTCCTCGATTGGACTGGAGACCACTAAAGTATAAAGAACTCCTACTGGAAGTAGCCATGAGTGCACTGTGCTCATAAAGGGATCGACATGGTCAGCAACAATATTCAGGTAAGCTGTGACAATCAAATGATGTTCAGTTGCGCCCACAGTGTGACAAAAAATATCCCCTTCACCGCTGCAGCAGTATTACCAGCCTGAAACCTTGAAACAAGACAGGATCAATCCATGATTTCTTTTTTTTATGCCAAATTCTGACCCTACCATTTGAAAGTCACAGCAGAAATCGAGACTCATCAGTCTAGGCAACATTTTTCCAATCTTCTATTGACGAATTTTGGTGAGTCTGTGTGAATTGTAGCCTCAGTTTCCTGACACTCACTGGATAGTTTCTCATTTTTCGACCATTCTCTAGAGATATTTGTGTGGGAAAATCCAAATAGATAAACAGTTTCTGAAATACTCACACTAGCCTGTTTGACAATAACAACATCATTTAAATCACCTTTCTTCCCCATTCTGATGCTCAGTGCGAACCTTATCAGGCCATCTTGACCATTTCCTAAATGTACTGAGATGCTACCTTGAGATTGACAGAATAGATGATTGCTTTTATGAGCAGTTAAACAGGTGTACCTAATAAACTGCCTTTAGTCCTGCTAAGGCTGATTGCTGTGGTCGCACCAGCCTTTTTTTTTTGCTGACAGACATAAAGAAACTAATCAATGAAATTTTCCTTATATGTATTGAAGAAAATATCTTCTGCAAGCATCACATAAAGAAGCCTGCTGTATATCTAACATGTTACTTCTTTTCCTTTTGCTTATCACTCGGGACATGATTCCTCTGGCATGCAGTAAGTGGAACAACACCTGCATGTGTCTTGCGTACTAAATCACAGCAGCAGGCGAGATACGGTAAAACAGATATGCAGCCAAGTGACATTTGTGAGTTAACAACAGTTTTACCCTCTGTCACCTTGAGCTTAAACCCCCGAGTCCCCTGAAACAGGTACAATTTCCAAAGCTACACACTAAATATTACTGTAACTCTGTCGCTCATTAAGGTATAAGCTGCTTCACAGATGTGGCCACAGTGGTTAATGGCTCAACTCAGCACCTTATGCAAGGTTTATACACTTTTCATGAGGCGCAGTACGTTTTGAGTGTCGCACAGTCTTCAAAGTGATATGTAAATGTGGTGAGACTTGTGCCTGAAATATTTTGTGTATCTTCTGAAGAGAAGACATTTCAAAAGGAGATAAGTAGAAATCACAACAGGGCACTATAAGAGATAATAAAAAATACTGAGTTGATTGTGGTCCCCCACTGATTCCCAAAACCCACAGAAGCAAAAACAAACATGTGAAAGCTCCACGTAAGTCTTTCCATTCCTTCATGTTGAGTTGTATCCGAGCATGCTAACCACCCGATTATGTCTATTTTATATTTTTTTACCCACACAACACTATTTGAAAGGGCAAAAACCATGTCACAAATGAGGAATTCACCATGCAGCAGGAGTACATTTGTGGAAAAGTTTTTTTTTGTTTTTTTGTTTGGTTGTTTTGTTTTTTCCAAATAATAATTAAATCTGACTGACAGTGTAAATTAGACAGTTGTGGTTTAAACAAAGTGTTTCTAGCATGTGTTTTGAATCACATTGGACGCATTGAGGAGCTTTGTTTATTCAGGCATTTAAACTCTGTATAGATGCATTAGATGACAAAGATAGGTTGCTAACCTTTGGAACCAAGCGAATTATTAGTAAGAGAAGACTGATCCTATTTTACTTTCCTGAGCTATAGGGGCTGAATCACATCTCACCTCCTACTCTCTGAATACTAAACAATGCTCTTTGAAGTTTCAGAACAAATTTGCAAAGCAGAGCATCACTTTCTCATCAGCACAATCCATGAGAGGATAACTGTGGCGTTTAGCAACTTTAGAAAGTTCAACTCTTATTCTGCAAATTAATACAGGATCAGAGTATGTATACAACTCTGTTATTGCACAGTTTCACATTTTGTTGCATTCCGGCATGGGTTTTCTTTCAAACTGACAAAGGGTTACTTAAAGGTTTTTGGAAAAAATAAAATAATTTCAACAGCATTTTTTTTTTTACATTGCTTCTGACATGACGGAGAGAAAAGAAACCCATCTTCTTTCAAAATCAATTAAATTTCATGGATGTGATTTTTGACCTTTAAACGTTTGTGCTATTATGTAAAACAAAAAAACTCCAAAACGCATAAATGATTAGAACATGTAAAAAGAAAAAGAAATGTTCAGATTATGTTGTGAGATCTGGATCAAATACTTCATGCCAGGTAATTGATGATTTTCTGTTAACTGAATCAGGTTATGGTTTACAGTAACAACATCAATATTAGGCAAATAGGGGGATTGCTTTTTCACACAGGGCTGGGTAGCTTTGGACAGCTTTTGTTCCCTAATAAATGAAGTCATATTTACTCAGTTTATTCAATATGATTTTTTTATAATGAAGTTATGGGGCCTGGCCACTTGAGTGACAATTTGCTCGGCCTCACCAGCACTAAGTGGTATCATTGAGCTGAAAATCTTCATTGACTTTGTGTTGCTGGCACCTCGTGAAACATTTTTATTAGAATTCTCTGGTACATATTATGGCTCGCTGAGTTGACGGCTTGTTCAGTGAAGTTTGTGCTTCAGTTTCGGTGAGTGAAATTCTGGCATTTTATTAGTCTGTTACTCAGCACTAATTGGCAGGTGTGTGTGTTTAGGCTAGCAACTTGTTAACCAAGGTAGTGATACCTGATAACTGATAGCACATATGACCTCCCACCATGGAGGCAGAAAGAAATGTAACACTGAAACTATTGGCTAATAATTATTGGTTATTAATGTGCATTAGCTCTTGAGCGTCTGCATGAGCTTTGTGGTTCTATGCAGCCACCATACTGCACCATAATAGACACACATAAATTTTGTATGAGATAAACGTTTATTTATGATGTGGGTTATTTATTTTTCTTTTGGTAACACTAAAATAGATTTTTTTTTAATGTAGGGGACTCAAAGGAACAAGCAGTCAATTTCTCAGGATATCAATTACATTCTTGTCTGAACTTAAAGTTTCAGTTTCCTATGAGTAGTAAAAAGTTTTGAAATTATGAGCCATAACTTTTATGAGATGCTGAGTGTGGTACTCCAACATCCAAGCACACTGTGTATAGTGAACAAATTATAATGATGAGAGAAAATCTCCTTAACGTCAATATTTTTGAAGTGAATTGCAGTGTAAAATACATAATCATTCAAACACAGACAGTATCTATTTAGATGTGGAATCAAAGTGAAAGCAGATGTTACTGGAGGGTAAAATACTTTCCACTTAAAGTAGGCCACTCTTGTTCATAGCTCTCTCAGTAGCTGGGCTTATTCCAGAAACCAGGCAGGAGACGTGAAGTTCAAACTACAAGGCTCCCACTGCTTTCACCACGTTGTCTTGGGTAGAGCCTTTACAACAAAAGTCCATTTCCCAGGGTAGAGATGAAGAATGGCAACCCAAGAATCCAGATACAAATGTGTATTTATGTGAGTAGTCAAAAAAATTGCCATATTATAAACATATATGGCTGCTACAACTGAAAAGGAAAGAGGAACACTCATCAAGAAGGCCATTTAGCATAATAAAAGAGTAATTACCTCAGTCAGAGCTAAAGCAGTGTGAAAATAACATCTCATACACTTATTGTATACATCAAAAGTGAGTACACCGCTATGCAATACATCACTTATATTTGAAGTTATTAAAAACTGTATTATACCAGCATACAACACCATTCTGGTACTGTGTTTCAGCTGATTCTTCCATCTTTAAAAGAAATTTCTTAGTTGTTCTTTTCCTTATGAAAACATGATGTACAAAATGCAGCTCGACATATTCCAGGTCCATAACAGAGAACCTTCCGGTGTTCATACATCATTTTATTACCACATTTACACAATTAGGATAATTAAAAACTCATAGGCTACTCAGTTATGTTGTAGTTTCAGGTTTTCATCAGGTTGTATTTGTTTTAGTCTTCATAGCATATTTGTTCTTGATTGTCAAGTCAGAAATAATGCAAATTACTGGGAGGCTTCCAATAAGTGTGTTGTACTTTTTTTCTCTTCTGCTGTTATACATGTGCACCATTTGTTCTGTGTCGCTACATTTACGACACTGCACACTAACACAGGTGTTTTTGCTTATTCTGTGTAATTAGGTTTATGAGAGTTATGTGAATTTGGTTCTTTTCAGCTGTTTTTTTTGCATCAAAGCACAAGGTTATATTTCAATCTTCCCCCATTAACTGCACTACAGTTAAACACTGTATACCTTTAAATCTCCAAGCTGCTCACAAGCAAATTAAGTACACAAAGCACATGGTACATAATTGTATAATGGGAAGTGGAAAATTGGAAAGGCTCTTTCACGCCTGTGTGAGACACCCACATGTAAACAACTAGCAAAAAAGAGATCAATGCTCCTGACCTAACCGCAAAGTGAGTTTGCTGAGGCTCGTTTTTTATCCTGTGCCAGATAATTGTGCCAGTGCACTGATAATTAGATGACTTCACTCGAAGTCGTTCTAATTATTATGCAGTATTATTTTTCCTTTTGTTGTACTGTGTCATATGTCACAGCATTTACTAATTCAATAGCTTTTTTAAACGGTTTAGTGGTGTTCAAAGTTGATTGTTATATCACTGAATAATACCAAGCGAAACACTGGTACAACACACAGCTCTTTAATTTTTTTTATAAAATAGCACAACATCAAGAATCATGCAAAATTTCCCATGATAGCTTCTATTTAAACAAGCAGCAAATTTTAAAACAAATTATTCATAATATGTTGATATGTTTTTTAATTGTCATTTA
Organism: Oreochromis niloticus; assembly: GCF_001858045.2. Classification (NCBI taxonomy): domain Eukaryota; kingdom Metazoa; phylum Chordata; class Actinopteri; order Cichliformes; family Cichlidae; genus Oreochromis; species Oreochromis niloticus. The sequence continues at coordinate 31,007,154 of NC_031979.2, forward strand.
CACAAGCCTGCATTGGCTTGGGACACACCATAACCATCTTCTGGATTAGTTTTTCCAAACTAGGAAAGTTCTTGATCTTCTAATGACATTAAAGTTTGCTAATTAAAACAGAAACAAAGAAATTAACTAGAAGCAGTTAGTCACAAACAAAGGGTGAAAAAATACATTGCATACACATCTGATTTGTCAAAAGATACATCAGTAAATACATTGCTCTTAGATGTAAGTCTTAGCAAACACTTTGTGGCCTTCGAAACAAATAAATAAATAGATAGCTAAATAGAGCAAGTTGTTTATACATTTTCTCAGAGGGGAGCATTCTTTATTTGTAGTGTTGTAAAGAAACCGCACAAACAATCTGAATGGAATCAAATTGGTTGAGGGAGAACAGTAGTCTTCAGCAGTTATCAGCCGTGTTTTGAATGGGAAATGGTTGATAACGACAATAGTTCTTCATTAGAGCAAAAATCAACAAAGTTCCCGGTTCCGAGAGGATGAAGAAACATTGCCAAACTGCTATCAAACTACTACCCTGGATAACTGTGCCATTATGTGAAAGTTAAAATGTGGTGTCTATTGGTGTGCACTGAATACAAATGATTATGACAAAATGGGAAATTTAAGCGCTTTAGCTAAGGAAACCACTCTAATCACCAACTCCCCTGGGAGCGTGCACAGCAACAAGAAACTTAGTGGTAACATATTCATTCAGATTTGGCAATCTTACTACTCTTCATTGAGCTGAGCTGAGCCTTGGGTGAAAAAAAACACTTGCCAGCTAAGCACTGCCATATGTTATTGGCTGATTATGTGTATCATAATAAATCCTCAAAGCATTCAATAGAACATATGAGCATTCGATATAAACGCAATTTATAAATACATCATAAGTCATTATTCCCCCTTCAGCTGCAACTTCAATATTATTCCCCACCTTATTGCCACTGCAAATTGTCATATACAAAGAAGATAACGTGTACACTGTCTGATAAGGTTAATTAAGTCACTGCACTGTTCAAATCTCTATGAAGGCTAAGCTCATGTCTTGTGGGACTAAAAAAAACACAAGTATAGCATTATATTATTGTGTTACATGCCATCAGCATAGACAAACATAGTTATCAAAAGCCAAACCCAAAAAAGCAGTTGGTCTTAATAAAGATCCGGAAATCTGTTTATCAGTCTGCTACTTACTTACTTTTAAATCCAAATTGCCTGGAAGGCCTTCCTGGCCCTAGTACATTTTGATGTCAGAAGGTTAATTAGTAGCAGGGATTAAATATTTCTTCATGTTCTTTTTCAGGTGGTTTACTGGAAAAGTGTTTGCAACTTCAAGAAGTTAGTAAGCTTATTGTCAGGCAGACAGTTTACGTTAAAATGTCCTCTTGTTTTCTGTGTTTTTGGAAGGTCAGTAGCGGGATAACTTAAAACTTGGGTTAATCAGTCTAAAGGAAGAGTAATCTTGTGGAAACACATAATACTACAAGATTTAAAGAGAGATGAAAATCTTGGGGGATTTTCAAGATTTCAGAAAGTTCTTTTCAGAAAGCTCTGTGAAAAAGCAGAGTCAAACATCTAACATCTCTACAGCTGGAAACCAAGCAAGTCTGGAGAATCTGAAGAAGTCTGTTGATAAAAGCATGATGAAAGTTACATTTGGAACAGATTTTAAAAACAGATTTCCACTCAAGCTATTTGAGTTTTGTGTTTTCAAATGTAGAGCCGTGAATTATTATACTGTACATATTTGATTTAATCTGATATGCATGTATCCTACATGTCCAGGATCGTAACAGGATTCCCATATTCTTTATAATTAGTAAGCTTCATGCATGATTACCAAGTTTTCAGCTGACATATGTTTTTGTTGTCAGAACTTTGTTAAACTGGATGTATCAAATATTTTCCAAAGTAAATCATGCACTATTTTATATATGGTTTAATTTAAGGTTTAATAAGAAGAGAGAGGAAAATAACTCTGCCTTATTCTGGTCTTTTTATTTATACCTGTCCGCACATATTTTCATAGTCACTGATTTATGTCCCCAAGATGGATCTGCTGGAAGGTAAAGAAGTCTGTTAAAACAGGTGTTGAGTGCTGAGTTCTTCAGTTACAACCGTTGGACGTCAGTGTTGGTTTATCTGACCAAATCTGTCTAAAAAATATGTTTATGTGCCTCTACGAAACTACTTTTCCCTTGGATACATATATATAATCTCCCTAACCACCTGTATACTTTTCAGGAGATACAGATTGTCGGACCATTGTACGAGGAAACTTCATATTAAACATTCTTCTCTGAAACTGCCTGCAAGTGAGGAGCACTACAAGTGTGTGTTTGATTCACTAACAAGAATGGAGCTGGGATCTGTTTGCATTTAGTAATTTTGGCTATCCAAAGGTTTGTCCAGCACTGAGCCAGACTCGTATACAGATGTGAAACTAAAGAAAACATTTCCAACTCTAACTGACAAGTTTAGGTCTGCGCGCCAGGTTCCCAAGCAAAAACAAGGACAACAAAACAATTTGTTATAAAATATTTTAGACTACATTAAATGATTCACAGTGCTGTGCAAAACTCTTGAGCTGCCCTCATGTCTTTATATTTCGCTTCCCAGGAGCCAGACAGATTGTAACGTTTTAAAGTGGTCTTGAGCAATAGTGCTGCAAGCTTTCTGAAGATCTTTCGAAGTTTTTCATTGGACATTTTTGCTCATTTTCGATCCAGTCCCTGTACCTGACCAAAAGAGGAATGATTTTTTGTTTGTTAAGCCATTTAACACTGACCTATGAATCATTCAAGCATTAAAAATACACCTGGAAAGGAATGGACCAGTGTTGTGTCTACCCATGACAAACAGTTTAACAGAACCAAGTTTAAATTCTATCTTTAGTAGCGATGGGAATTAAGAATTGGTTCTTGTAGAGAACCGGTTTCAGTAGTTCACTTCCTTGTAATTGTTAGTCTTGTCTTGTCTATTGATCCTGCTTATCGGTTCAACTTTTAGTTGTGCTACAATCATCTGATTTCAGTTCGTGTGGCGAAGGAGGAAAGTAGCGCAGTCCACAGCGTGGATATGGACATTACTGTTACTTCTATAAATGGACGAGAGCGTGATGGAACAGAACAGAAACAACTGCCGCTACAGTAACACAGCTTTGGACCTTTGCAAACACCTAACACATGTTAATGTTAAGCTAGCCAAGAACCCAGAGTGATGTTAAAGCTGAGTAAATGTCAACCCCAGCCCTGCTTTTTTTTCAGGTAGACAGTTTCTACCTGTTCATGTCTCTAAGGTAGCATTGTTGTGGCGATTGCTTTAAAGTCACTTTGTGCTGGTTTTCATCTTTGCTCTGTGCCGTCAGCTTTTTTTTCCTACCTAAATACTAAGAGAAAGCTCATATGCGTGTCCTCATTTACATAGGGATTTGTCTTGATGTGTGGGACTGTAGCCTACAAGATTCTATAGTTAACTGGTAATTATGAGAAAATGCTTTTCAGGTCATTTTATGGAGAAACATGAAAATAATACAATGAGTAGTAAAACGAATTACTTTTTCCTGGGAGTAGTTAAGTAGTGTACTGCATTACTTTTAAGGAACATGTTGTGCTTAATACGTTGTTTTTTTTGAATAATGACCCCAACACTGATCACAACAAAAAATTGAACCTCACAGCACGCAATTAATGCAATGGGTTGGGGCTGCATGTCAGCCAGTTTTGTTAGGGATCTTGTCAAAACTGATTTATTATTATTATGATTTTGAGCCACAATGCAATATCATCATGAAAATGTCAGATTGGCAACAGTTTCATTTCTCATGCATGGCAATGATCCCAAACACACTGCCAATGCAGTAAAAGCATACATGTATAGACAAATGGAACACTGTCAGTCATGGATTCCCCAGAGCCCAGACCTCAACATTTTAGAAGTACTGTGGGATCATCTTGACAGAGAACAGAACAAAAGGCAGCCAAGATCCCAAGAAGAGCTTTTAATGTCCTTCAAAAAGACTGAAGAATTATTCCTGAAGATGTTCAGGTTTTACTGAAAAATAAAGGTGATATAATAAAGGTGACCAAGTATCAACTTTCACACATATTTTAATTATGCAAACTTTGTTTTTCCATTTATGCTTGTGCATTTTAATAAACAGCCTCATAGAAATGTTAAGTTGCTTCAGACTTTTGCACAGTGCTGCATGTCATCCTGACTTTTAGAAAAAGTCGGGAGAAATTTGGATTTTCAGATATTTTCACATTGGGTGTCTACCTCCCTGTAACCCTGTCCAACTGAACAGAGTAGTCCATTCTTTTATTCAAATATAAACTCTCAAATAATGTTTTATTGATTGGATTTGACCCTGTTACAGAAATAGAAAAGAACATTTCTTGGAAATGTCCTTCATCAAAATGTTATTCAAAACCATCTCCAAACATGATCTTTTCCTGCTACAAGAAATATGAGAAATGAATATTGCATTTACCTGTATACAAGAAAACACTGCAAGGGTCAGGAGTCAGTTAAATCAATTCAAACATTGATAAGATTCTAACTGTTGGAACATACATAGAAAATTTAGTGTTTAGGATTGTTATGAAATTTGAAATTTTGACTAAATGTAAGCTAATGTGGAATAGCAGAAATCGCTACGCTCACTCTATCACTTTTGACATTAACATTCAGATTTTTTAAGGGATATCGGACTCCATGTACTGAGCTTAGGCACTGTAAACCTTTTACACACTAAGGTAATTCTATGCTACTGTCTAGAATATATAAATACAAAGAACCCGGAAAAGATACATTTGTTTGAGTGAATCATTTCAAGGTTGTTATCCTAAGAAATTGCAGCATCTACAGAATCAGTAATTGGAAATACTTTGTCATCAGTATGGCAGCACACTGCTGTGAGTCATTACTCTACAACCGCAGTACTCTCTATTTTCATTGGTGCCATCATATTTTGGCCCCTCGCCCTGAGAGACTGCAGCATCCTTTGCTCAAAATGGCATAATTACAGCTGTTGCCATAATAAACTAAGATTAGTCGTCAGCCCCAATATCCCTACATGAAAGTCTTGAAAACTGTTATGTCATCATATTTTTTCAGCAGTAATTACAGCATTGATCAGGCACGATACCGTGTCATTTTCAAGCCTCTTTTTAGCAAAACAAAGAAATCTTAAATTGACATAAACAAGATTTCAATGAATAATCGGGAAATGTGCGCCAGCTGTAAATTGATGCCAGAATAATTTTAATTGTGACACTTTCAAATAAATTAGGGGACTGGGTTTTTTCTCTCTCCCCGGGCTTGTTCTGCAAAGCTCTTAATTTTGTTGTTATCCAGTGCCATCATTGTTTTGGGGTTGTAACAAATGCTTCAAAGGAATAGATGGGAAAATTCAGTGTTACTTCAAAGCACTGAATCCAGTTAAAGGCATAAAAGCCAAAGCTGCTGTAACCATGTATTTTAAATATAATGCACTACAAACAAGCCAAAAACAGCAAAGAATATTTGCACATTTGTCAAACAATAATCGCCTCATGCATAATTTATTCAATTCCTATTCCGCTTCCTCCACAAACCGCCGTACGCAATAAGTGCAACAAATCACAGAGGCAGAATGGAATTAAGCTATGGGATGCATTGGAGTAAATGCTTCTGCAGCAGGCCTCCTGAACAGTGCCTGATGAAAATGAATTAACAATGAAAGACGAATTTAAATGGAGTAATTTAATCACGGCGAGTTTAAGACAAAAGTTAGAGGGGGTTGAAACAAATCAAAACAAAGTAAAGTCTGAAACACAAGCAGATGGACTAGTAATGGGAAGCAGGTTGGGCTGGTTGCTAAGTGACAAGGGCTAAGAAGAGGGTCCATAGTTTTGGCCGCGGTTTTGCAGGAAAAACACTTCTCCTCCCTCGTCTGAGCCACCCTCTTTCCCCATAGTGCTGTGGTTATGACGCTGGCGGGGCAGGACAGAAGGCAGGCCTGGCCAAATAAGAAACAGACCCCTTTCACCCCAGTATTGCCTATTTCTCCCTGTGGCTTTTTTGTTTTCAAAGAAAAAAAGAACGCTCTCCAAAAATAGATTTGGGGCTCGCGTGCCAATGGGTTTTGAAACCTTTTTTTCCACTCCCTCTAGTCACGCAAGTAGCCTGGCAAGACCTTGAAGAGTGAGCAGGGGGAAAAACAGAATTTGAAATAGACAAGAGGATCATATGGGAGGGGGAGAAAAAAGACTTTTTGGTGTGTTTGGAGAACGGATCATGGTAAGCTGAGGATGGAGCATCCCTGGAGCCTGGACTTTTGCTGAGCGAACAAGGAGCAGAGACTTCCGTGCAAGATCCAGGTATGAGGGGTTTATGGGTAATCCAAGCATGAGCAGAGAGACGTCTCTCTGGTCTGGCCTCATTTTAACTGGAAGGAAGCCTCGGCTCCTTCATGGAAGAGTATGATCCTTACCAAAGGGCCTACACACAAAGCACTTCACACTCGAATGCAAAGGTCCCCATTCCTTATAAGCCCATATCCTTTACTGCTATTCACTTCACAACTGCCTGTTCTGTGCAGATGGTATTCATCTTTTTATCTGCCACATCATATACTATGTCATCAAGATGAGATCACTGGCTAGTTCACGTTATATTTGAAAGTCTGCCTATTTTGGGAGCTTCATTATAGAAAATGCTTTTGAACATAAGACAGCGAGAAGGGCCCACAGCAAAAGCTCTTCTGCAGGAGCCATGCTAAAACCATTATGTCCTCCAGTCGTTATAGTAATTATGCTTTCAAGGCAACATTAGCCCTTTGCTGCTAAAGAGCATGGAGGTTCTTTGGAACATCTGAGTAAGGGTTAAATTTGGCAATAAAAAAAGGTAGGCAAGCTAAAAGAGCTCTGGTCCCCCCAAAATCTGTCATACTGTGGTCCCCATTCTGTGCTTCACTGCCTTTTTCGTTGAGCAGCTTCACAGAGGGATTTTTTCTAGCATTCCTCAACACTTAATACCCATCTCTATGTGAGGTCAAATCTGTATTGAGATCCACTTTTACTTTGCTTTAACTGTAAACGTATCAAGAAAATATGAAGAAAATGTAGAGGAACAAGAATGTTTTGTATAAATCCTTTTTTAAGCTATTCACATCAAAGCAGAAAGTAAGTTTCCCATCTATATACAAGAGTTTTAATCTCAGAATTTCAAGGATTTCATTATTGTTTTAATTATTTCTTGATGTTCGCCACCTTGCAGAGGACAGTGTTGCAAAATGAACTTTTTTGCAAGACCTAAATGATTACAGGTAGGTATTTTTAAGATTATTTAGAAATGTGACATTTTGCATTTGTCTTACTCGCCTGCTAATATCTGTTCTGAAAGCAAACATACTGAAAGTGAATAAGTCTTTGTAAGTAAGAAAGTTTTTTTCCGGTATTTCTTTAGAGCCACATCATCCATTTTAAAGTGGTGGAAAGAAATCCAGTGAAATCCAGCGTGACAATGAAATGGCACGCTTTTCAGTTAATCATGAAATATAATCATGTTGAGCTCACAGATGTCAGGAAAAATTCAGGTTCTTTGAGTAGAAAAGGATTGACGCAAACAGCGAGTCACATTTCATGTACTAAGTATTTACTAACAGTAAAGTAACCAGCACCAGCTGATGATTTACATCAGAGGAGGTAGACCTAACTGCAACTAAAAAGCCACTGCCAATCAAAGATTCTGAACTTTTTCTGAGGTTTTACAAGTGATAAATAGTATGCAATAAGTTCTTCCATCTAAAAGAAGAAAAAACCTTTCCAGACATGCATAAGCTGTTTTTTTTTCAGAGACATGGACTTTGAAACTTGAATGAGAAAGATAAAAATAAACGAGACTATCAGATGTTTACCCACGGGACACCATCAGAAAAGATAATCACATCCATATGTGACTTGTGCTATTTTTTTTACAGTGTTACTTACACAGTACAACTGAAACAAGAAGCTCAAAATCTTTTACATATTTATAACTGTTATTAATGACTGCAATTCTAATAAAGCAGTCATATTTTCTTCTTTTATTGTGTTGCAAGAGAAGGAAATATTGCATCTATTCAGTGTAACAAAAGGAAAAAAAATCCACAACGCATGAAATTAGTCATTTAGCATGGTCTTTGATCAAAGTGAAGAAGTGACCAATATGAATAATAACACGCTGGCACTCCAGCAACTTTCAAAGGTTGGCTGTTTTCTCTGTGAAGAAGCACTGTTGAGCATCGATATTATGAACACAAGCAGCTTACCGCACACATTGAAGGAAAATATAAATCAGAATTTAGAGAGAATTTATGGTAATTGTGAACCTGGTTGTTACTCTGATGTTTTTGTCCCTTGTTGACAATCAGTCATAACAACCTTCATTGCACAGAGTTGGCAAATTTGAGTGGAAAGGATGATGTTAATTGGGCAAAAAACTTTTGAAAAAATGTACTGAATAACTGTCAGATCACAAGTATCACACAATATTTTCAAATATTTCTCAGGAGCTCAACAGATGCACATCCGGGTCGTCCTGCAGACAGATGTACATTTTGCACTGGTATTAGGTTGTGGTTTACTTTATCATGCACCTGAGGAGATCCATTATGTTTTTTTGTCATTTCCTGATTATCACATGTATACTGTTGCAATAGTGGGTCCTCAACATGGCCAAAATTTCAAACAGTGAGGCTAGCGTATGTCCAAGTAGTCCCCGTGAGCTCGAAACCATTTCATATACGTTTTTGTTACTCTTGGATCTGTATGAGCTGATATCATTCATATAGTCGTATTAGCTCCGCAGATGTGGCTGTGAACAGACACCCCACCTTCTGTTTGTGAGCGGTAGCCATCATGCAAAAGTTCTCTTCAAGTGAGAGAAGTTAAAACATCTTGCTTCACACTGGATGACCCGAGGAGCTGCACCAAAGCCCAATATAATGTAAATAAAGAAAACAGAATTATGGCATGCATTAATCGTCATAGCTTTTCTTTGTGTTTTGGGGGTTTTTTTGTTTTGTTTTAATAGACAGTGATCCCAGATGTTGCTAATTTGTCTATGCAGTTGACTAAAGCTTGCCTGATCCCAGGCAGGGGAAATACATACAATTGGGTCAATGTTGGCATGAATAATCATAACAGACAAAAATATGGGAATATCGTCTGGGTTAACACTCTACATTTTATACAACTTAAATAAATAAAAGCACACTAAAAGAGCTACCATATTCAGTATCATACAAGCATGACAGCACTGACAACCCTGTAAGAGACAGAGATGAAGTCAGTGAAGGAAAAAAGGCAGGCTGGCACTGAAGATTGCATGTTAACAGAGCAGTCTCCTGTATATTCACTTTGTGTTGACGGGAAAATGATAGATTTCATTTGGTTTATGCAGAGTCTTTAATTTAAGCTTTGAGTAATGACTTGCCTTTTGCCCTCTCACTCATATCATCTGAGTTCTGTTTTGTATACACTGGCCGCTGATCCAAGGTGCTCGGTTTGGGGCACAGCATTCATCTCATAATCCGAGTCTACTATGACACTCGTGCTGGGCGTGTCACCAGTGCGCTGCCCGTACACACACGAATTCACCTCTGTGGATGCATTTGTAGTTTCTCAGAATACCACAAGGTTTGGGTTTCAGCTCAATAACGAGTCAAGAGGCAGGCCTTGGCGCAGGCAAACAACATTAGTCCAGTTTCAGCTCTGTTTCATCAGACAGCAGGAGTGTTGTCCAGCCTCAGGCAGTGTAACAGTTATGCAGTGAGTTCCCATGACAGGTGTGTATATTAAAAAAATAACACTAACATTGTTGACATGCAGTCGTTCTAAATTTAAAGTTTAAAGTAAGAAAAGTTTAGACGACCAATCTGTTTTGATGATTTTAGTTTTTATGACTGATTTTTAATGTTAGAGCTGTATGAAGAGGTTTTATTTGTAATATGAAAACATTCAAGTAATACTAAACCGTGATTACAGACATGCGATACATTTTTTCACATTTGTTTGACCTCACCCTGCTGTTTTTATGTGTATTATATATTCTTGGGAATAGAAAAGTAGAGCAATTAACTCAAATAGAACAACAGTATGAGATTTCTAAGGTAAAACAAGGTCAACAAAGACAGAAATGAAAAAAAAATTGCTGTGAGTATGTCATACAGCTAAGATTAAATCTTCGAGATTTGACCTGAGTTTGGTACTTTCATCACATCCACATCAACATGATGAATGACTTTTGAGACCCAAACACGTAGGAGATATCTTGACAAAACAGAACACATTTTTTCATGGAGGCTGTCAGTGGAAATGAAGGTATCTGTAAAGCCAATATTTCAAATAAGCTGTTATGGTATTGCAATTGAGTTACATCATATATGCCTATCAAGTTAAAAATTACACATAATGGCCATCATTAAATCAAATATTATTAAAATCTTTTGTTTTCTTTCATGTCCTTTTTTTTTTTTCATTTAATGTACCGCCTCTGGGACGGGGGCTTATTTCACAGTTTTGATAAGGTATGAGACTGAGGTTACAGGGTAGTGCTGGTGATTTCGGATATGTCCACAAAACATCAGCGTACATCAGTGAAAACCCTCAGGGTAAGATTGCCTCCTTCATATAAATCATTATTGGGAGTTTTTTGCACGTAGTGCCAAATCCAGTTATAAATACATGTGTATACAGACTGCAGACTGTAATGATTATATGATTTAGTATCTTTTTTCTAACCTGAAAAAAACATGTGACAGAGGCAACAATGTGATCACAAGTACTTTATTCAGGCACTTTTTACTGGAAACATTTCTCTGGACAAGCCTAGAATGATATGTATGAACATCAGGAGGAATTTCTTCTCAGTGATACCACGGTATGCACAGTTCGGACGAACACAAAGTTGATGAGCACTTAACACTGATGAATACAAAACAATACAAACAACAAGGTACTGTAATTTTTATTTAACAGGTAGTATTCATCTATATTTGGCCAATAGTTTTCAACTAAATAAAATTGACTAATCCTCGCAGTTTCTGATATCTGCCTAATAGATAAATAAAGATACGTTACAATGTTAGATAATCTTACAGTCTAAAAATGGAGATTAGGCAATGACATTATCTGGTTACTAATGTAAACAGATACATTTTATTTTCTTGCTCAAAGCACAATTATATTCATGGACGCTTCATGTCATAGGCAGCTGTGTAAAAGCATTGAGACATTCTGTGGTGGTGTTTAAACATTCAGAAATGTATGTATATATATAGTTTTTTTGAACTCCTATTATACCAACTGTAACACTTACTGGCACCGGTTTTCATTCACATAAATGTTGTGTATACTGCTGCTGAAAGGAGTTGGGGAAAAATGGTCCAAGTAACAAAAAGTGAGTTTGTCAATACATTTACCCCAAAAAAAAAAAAAAAAAATCTGGACAGAACTAAAAATGACAAAAAATAAAACTGCTGCAAATTTTAGTGTTAGGACAGCACTAATTTTTACATTTCAAGTGTTTGCTTTTAACATTTATCTGAGGAACGTTAGTTATGTAGAAAAACAAACAGCTTACATTCTCTGGAAAGATCAGGCTGCAGATAAGGCAAACTATTTTACATTTACCAAGTAGCTGCTCAGTGTTCCCTTATTCCTTTTTTCGTGTCACAATGCAAAGAAAAGATAAGCAGTAAGGCTTGTTGTGAGAAATTAAAGCCATGTGCCTGAAAAACAGGATCATTGGATGTCAAGTCCTATTTTGCAGAATGTGATCGGGTGCATGTGAAGGACTAAGACAACTTTTCAGCATTTCACATTCATTGTTACCTTGGATGGAAGATCAAACACTGAATTGTAAGAAAATCTAGTCACATAATACTCTCTTCTGACTGATGTTTCATTTGTTCAAGCGAGGTTGTTTCTTCTTCTATAAATATTTACAATTATCTCTTACAAAAATCATACTTCATGAAGAATTAATGGTGAGCTTCACTTAAAACCACAAAGTTAAGAATTACAAGAGACGCCACAAACTTACAGTACAAACAAGTATACAGTACAAGCAGCAAATATACAAATATAGAAATGTATTCTGAGGTTTTTGCACCCCTTCGACACGTTAATGCCAGATTTTGTCAGAAACCACACATGTATAAAAATATAGACAATGCTTTTGTACAAAATATTGACATCGTTTATGAATCTCCATTCAAATGTGCAAATTAACACTGATCACCAAAAGCACATGTTTATTTAATGCACAAATGCAGGCACACACACACAAACACACACACACACAAGGCGTAGTCCTTTTTTGGCCTGTTAGTGATGTATTTTTTTCATGAAAAAGCACCACAACTTTAGCTATTTGGACTTTTTGATATAACATTGTGTACTTCTCTTGAGAAAATAGAAGAGAGAATAGCATTGCCTCATTTCAGGTTGCAGCCTCTGTGGTCATACAGTAGAACAAGATTAGAACAGCAGTGATTCAGCTCAGTTCACCCTTTAAAATTTAAATCCTCAGCTCTGCCTCTTCACTGTGTTCCAAATTATGTTCAGTTGTGCTGATCACGGAGGCAGAGGGGCCCTGTGAGACACTGAAGGGTGTAATTGCAGGCGAACGTGCTGCCAGTGGTGAGAGAGACGGGGAGAAACTTGGAGACATCGCGATTGACGAGATGGATCCCTCAGCGCTGATGGGCGATCTTCGTAAGGAAGCCAGATTTGGGAACGTCCTCCCTACGGCAGGCTTTGGATGTACAGTTTTGGCCCCAGGGTGGGCCACAGAGGTTATGAGAGGTGGAGGGTCAATTCTTGACTCTGCTTTTGCTTTGTGATGAAATGACCTGCGAGGATGAGGAGGCGCAGTTTCATCTTTTAAACGTGCTATTTCAGTAAAGACATTAGCTAAAGGTTGGAACTGGGGACACCAGTTTAGTAGGTAGTCCCAGTTATAGCTGCCCCTCAGCTCCTCATCACTGGCCACAATGGCTGTGAGGGAGCCATCTGCGGAGGGCTTTCCGTCCTCAGGGAAAGTATAGTCTTTAGGGCGGGAGATGCTGAGTCCTCGTCCCACACCTACATACCCGCACCCTTCGTCCCTGTAGACTGGCACCTGGCCAGCTAACAAAGTACTATTGACGCTGCCCACTTTCTTTCCTTTGAACCAATCAATAGAAGGCTCACAAGATACATCTGATAGCTGATCAGCATCCTGCTGGATTCCGGAGTCTGGACCTCGGGCAGAGATGCGCTCCTGCATTGACGAGGAGATGCTTGACACTCTGGGATATTCATTAATCATCCTGATCTCATCATCCTCTGCTGCCTCTGCCTCGGCAGAGCCTCGACCACTGGAGTGAGAAGGATCCAGGGATCCGCCACGGGTGTACGGACCCCCACTCGTTCCTCTTTGATCAGTTGCGTATCCAGGAAGCGCCTGATGGTAAATCATTTCATTGGCTGCTAATTTTGTTTCCTCAAACTTGTGCAGCAGGGTCCCTGACATTGGTGTTCGTTCGTGTGTCTTTTTCTCCTTCTTCCGACGTCTTAACTTAACAAAAAATAGCGCCACAGCAATTGTTATTAGTATGACTATGATCCCAAGTGAAACTGCAATGACACTGACGAGCAACATGTTCACATCTCTGGTGAGACCAAAAGATGTATGGGTAACATCTATGGTCACTTTGGCCACTGATATGCGAGACGTCTCCAGAGGGCTGTGAGCGCTCACATCCAGTGTCATTAGGCGTAGCTCTCTTTTAGAGCGACTCATGTGTCTACTGTAGCTATCCAATTTTAGAGAAATTTCTCCAGTTGATTTATTGACTTCAAAATAAGGCGAGTGGTCTGGTAAGGAGTAGAGTACAACACCATCCACACCCCCGTCCTCATCTCTGGCTTGCACTTTGCCAATGACCTGACCCTTCTTTGCTCCCTCAGGCACTTCAAATAAGAACTCAGAAGAGGTGAAAACAGGATCATATTCATCCTCCCCTGTAACATAAACCTTCACTGTTACAGTAGCAGAATAGTTGCCTGCATCCACGGCCATGGCCATAAACTGAAATGAGTTTAACTTCTCGAAGTCAAAGGAAGAGCGGGTCCGTATTTCACCTGAAGTATGATTGATGAAGAAGCCCTCTTTTCCTTCTTTAAAGGAGTCTAACATGTAGTACCTTAGCTGTCCAAAAACCCCTCTGTCATGGTCGATTGCATGCAGCATGGTAACTAAGGCATTCTGGGGTTGGTTTTCCCTGATGCTTGCAGTTACTAGATTGAGGGGAAAGAAAGGCCGGTTATCATTGATGTCCTTCACTTCTATACTGACAGGGGCCAAAGCAAAGTGTCCTTGGCCATCAGTGGCCTGGACAACAATCAAATGGGACAACTGTGTCTCGCTGTTCAGAGGTCTCTGCAGCCTCAAAGCTCCAGTCCACTGGTCTACATGGAAAAGATTTGTCTCATCTCCTGAGCTTATAGAGTACCGGACCTCACTATTTGGAGCAGAATCTGGATCTGTGGCAGATAAATGCAAGATTTCAGTCCCTGCTGCCGTACCCTCACTCAGAATCACACTGTACTCTGTTCGGCTGAATACTGGAGGGTTGTCATTGGCATCTGTAACACTGATAATGATAGGAACGCTGGAGCTACGCTGAGGGATTCCACGATCTGACACCACAACCGTCAGGTTATAACTTGGTACCGCTTCAAAGTCCAGCTTCTCCACCAGGATTAGACTCCCGACTGTCTGGAAGCCCCGCCCCTCCAAGAAGCGCACACTGCTCTCAATCTGGAAGGCATTACCCGAGTTGCCACTGGCAATAGCAAAATCAAAACCACAGTTATCCCGTAACAGGTCTCCATCCACAGCTTCTAATATCAGAACAGTTGATCCAGGAAGGCCGTCTTCAGACACAGTGGCTCTATACTCCGACTGATGGAAGATGGGGGCGTTGTCGTTTATGTCAGACACTTGAACATGGACAGTGGCAATGGCTGAAAGGGATGGAGTACCCTGGTCTCGTGCCTCAATCACCACCAGAATGGAGGGATTCTCGAAGTCAAACTCAGTCTTTTGTTTAGTAAATAGAGTACCTGCGAAGAAGCAGAGAGTACCATCATAAGAAAGCCAACATAATTTTAGGTCTTTCTTTCACAACCAATCATAGTACATATCAGTGCTGGTTAGCTCATACACAGTAATGAATGACTTAACTAAAAAAGTAAATTACAATTACATTTTGTAAACACTGTGGCAGATTTGGGTACACGCTGTTTGAGGGAACGTTATTTCAGGCAAATGGAAATGTTTTGAGAACAGGAGAAAGTATAGTTAGAGTAAAAAAAAGTTCTCTTTTATGACGCACTTATTTTTAGATGCTATCTCAAGCAAAACATCTGAGGCAAATAACATTCGATTTGGTTTTCAATTACTTATAATGAAGAAAATGATTAAATATTTTGCAATACTCGTTGCAAATATGTCCAAACCCCAAATGAGCATCCAAAGAGCGCTTTAGGGAATGGCATTTTTTTTAATGAAGTATAATTAAGGGGCTCTTAAACTCTGGTTAGAGTGTAGTTATAAACAACCATAAATGCAGTGCAGAGAGTAATCATACCATTGACTGGGTCAATGTAGAAGACACCTTTCGTTGATGACATGACTCTGTAAGTAATTTTCCCATTGTCCCCAGAGTCACGGTCAGTGGCTGTTACGGTGATGACTGCGCTGCCTGCAGGGAGGTGCTCTGATACAGCCACCTGATAAGAAACACATTAAATGAAAATATGTTTATCCCCATTACAGATTATTTAACACTTCAACAAATATTCCGATAATCTAAAATGTGGTGAAATATGCAGTACCTGATACAAATCCTGGGTAAAGGTGGGGGAATTATCATTCACATCATCCACCAGCACAGTGAGGTTGGCCTCGCTTTGATGTTTAGAGTCAGATGAGCGAACGGTCAGAGTGTACCACGTCCTTTCCTCGTAGTCTAGTGGGCCAGTCAGCGACACTCCTCCTCCATAACGGTGAATTCCAAACATGCCTTGGCTGCTTGCATCTAGGTGTAACGTGTAGGAGAGGGCTGGCCCCGAGTCCACATCATTTCCTGTTACCTGGGTGATTATTGTGCCAATGAGAGTATCTGTATGTGTGAAGACAAAGAGCAGATATTTAGGTGCAGCTAAAATGAAACACAGAGTGTCTTGGTTTAAAGAAAAAAAAGAACTTTATGAAGAAATATCCGGTTCTGGAAAGCCTTGAACTAATAGACAGGAAATGAACGGAGGAGGAACTTGGCCATAGCTTGTTTCATCAAAGGGTCAGACTTTTCTCACTGAGCCCTGCTGAGTGAGCTGCCAGGGAGTGTGATGTGAGGCTTTATGATAAGATCACTGGGCTAACTTCCACTGTGAGGCTGACTTACCCTCAGGCACTCGAATCTTCTGAGGCAGGGGAATCATGGGACTGTTGTCATTGAGGTCAATGATGATCACAGTGAGGGTGGCAGAGCCAGCGAGCCGTGGGGTTCCCCGGTCTGTTGCCGTAACAACAAGCCTGGAGCGACAAAATTAATGTCAGCTTTTTAACTTTTAAACTTTCTGAACCCTGTTACACAATTCTTGGTCCCCAAAGCCCACATTGAACAGCATGTTTTTGTCTGGATGTTTTTCTTTCTTTCTGTATGTGTGTGTGTGTGTTTTACAATACACAAAAGTGCCTGAAAGTCATTTTAAATATTAATAAAACAATATGTTTAAAAATATTATCTGCAGGGGATACATGATTTTCTCATAACACTGAAAGGCTGTGATGCAAAAACATGCAAAATCTACTTTTCTCTTTCTATAACAGAAAGAATTTTCTGAGTGGGACTTCTAAATTTGAGTCAAGTTTGCAGTAGCAATATACAATCCAGATGAAAGTCAGGTGAAACAGTGCAACTCCTTTTTAAAACCTTGGATTTTTCAAATCAAAATATGAACATAAAATGAGCAAAATTGTTAAAACAAGGAAAAGTTGACAAGTAGAGGAAGTGTACATTCTAACTGTAACAGAGTCTAAATATGCATGTGGATTAGTTGACAGGAAACTCACGCCAACATGTGGTTACAAACAAACAGAATAAAAGCAAGACTCACTTCGTCTGGGTCCAGATTTCCCTGTCCATTATGGCTGCAGTGGTAACGCTTCCAGTCAGTGGGTCTATCTTAAACAAGCCACTCATGGATGATGACCTGATAGAGTAAGTCACCTGACCATTTTGACCCTGGTCCCGGTCGTCTGCAGCCACCTGAGTGAATCAACACCCCATTTTGGAAACGTAAATATAGAAACATTTGCAGCAGCTGTTTTAGTGTAACTCGAACTAGTGAGCAATATTGGACTTGGAAGTCAATAGTTAATAAAAATGGGCTATATGGTTCTGGCTTCATGGCACAAGTGATTATAGAGTAAATTCTTCTGGGACACTGAGATCACATGAAATTGAAAAGTCAATCCTCTGCAGCACTGAAACTATCCAGTTTTCTGATGCTTGAGAGTTTTTATTCTACAGCTTCACATTTAAACAGCAGCCAAGCATAATAAACATTTGGGGGAAAAGCTACTGCACCTGGATAATAGGAAAATCGTAGCCTTGTGCCTCCCTAATGTAGGCTACATAGTTCTGGAGTTGGAAGCGTGGCAAGTTGTCATTTACATCCTGAAGGATTAAGTTGACAGCCATGTAGGAGCTAGAGGATGCTGTCTCAGCTTTCACCACAAGGCGGAGTTTTGGGGTCTCTTCAAAGTCCAGTCCTTCAGATTTCTGGACCCATATTTCACCTAAATCACAAACGCATCAATGACTCACTTTCTACATTTCAAAAATATAGCCTTGTAATGTGTACTGCCATCTTACCAACCGTTGTACTGCCAACACTTACCAGTAATTGTGTTTATTCCAAAGGACTGCAATTTATTGCCACTGAATATACTGTAGGTGATCCCATTTTTAGAGCCATCTGGGTACTGGGCCTGAGCCTGTGTTACTACTGTGCCTAGAAGATGCAAAACACACTATGTTGATACATTTCATTTATACTTCTTATTTCAAATGTACATTTACACGCTTTGAATTACAATGTTAAAGATTTTAAATCACTTCAACCTTTAGCAGCGTTCTCTTGCAGGCTGACATCTCTTGCTGTGCGAGAGAAGCGAATCCCACTGTAGCTCTGCTCCTTTATGTAAATGATAACCACTCCCAGGGAAGATTGCGCTGGGTTCCCTTGGTCCATGGCCTGAACTATCAAAGTCCGTTGGCTTTGGGTCATGGTCTGCAGCTTCTCTGTGGCCTGGATTTCTCCTGTCAGTGAGTTAATGGTGAACCCCCGGACAGGGTTGGCGAAACGATAAAAAACAGAGCCATTAGCTCCAAAGTCTTTGTCCTCTGCTCTCATAGTGGCCAAAACTCGACGATTAGAGACACTACTGGCGGAGACATTCACAATAAGTGGGTCCTGAATGAAGAATGGAGCATTGTCGTTCACATCCTGAATATAGATCGTCACCTGAGCAGTGGAGTTACGTGGGTTTGCGGGGGAAGAATCGGTGGCACACACCTCAAAAGTGTAAGAAGCTGTTCTCTCTCTATCTAGGGGGGATGCTGTGATAATGCGACCTGTGTTTTGGTCTATCATGAACATGCTCTGGGAGCCATGGCTCAGAAAGTACAGCACTTGGCTGTTAGGACCATGGTCCAAATCAATGGCTTTCACCTCCAGGACGAGTGACCCAATGGGAACATCTTCCAAAATTTCTGCTGTGTAGCTGCTGCTTTGAAACTGGGGGCTGTGATCATTGATGTCCAGGACTATCACTTCTACAGTGGCAGTGCTGCTAAGGGGAGGGTGGCCCTGGTCCTGAGCTATCACCGTTAAACTGTACCCAGGCCTCTTCTCCCGATCAAGGGGCCGTGAGGTGGACAGGACACCTGACTGGCCATCCAAGCGGAAGTCTCCAGATGGATCTCCAGCTGCAAATAGAGCGATAGCAAATGGCTTGTAAACATTCGAAACTATGTACCGATCATTTAAAACATTAAATCAAAAGAAGTTCTCACCTGTAATTTTGTAGTTTATCCTGCCGTTGTCTCCCGCATCCTGATCAGTGGCTCGAAGGGTGAACAGAGGTAGTGCTTCCAGGTTTTCAGGCACCTCTATGCTGTAGTAAAGACGTCCAAAGACAGGGGGGTTGTCATTAACGTCAGTCACCTTGATCCTCACAGTTGCTTTAGCATAGTTTGGTGGAAGGCCTCCATCTTTTGCAGACACTGCCAAAACATAAAAAAGCACACTATAATTTTCGTAATAATTCATAATTTAAATATTATTAATATGTATCAGATCAGGCATTTTGTAAGGCTGTAGAACAATCAGATGACAGTACCTGTGACAGTGTAGTATTCCTGAAGCTCCCTGTCCAGAGACTTAGTAATCATAATCACACCTGATACTGGGTTGATGCTGAAACCCTCCTGTGAGATACCATCATATGTCACCTGGCCATTGCTTCCTACAGAGATACAAATATAGTCACAGCATTCTATTAAAAATGGCCTGTAAAAAAAAACTAAAAATCAAAGAATGTCGGTGAAGGTCAGAGAGTTCCATCCTATAACTTGTAGATAATAATGAAAAAAATGCATTTACAACATGTTTCAAATTCTCTTCTAAAAGCTTGTATACTTATTTGTTTGTTTGTCATGAGGCTTGCTGTATAAGCATTTGGCAGCGAGAGCCCTCCCTCAGGCGTCTGTGTGCCAGATCGCGTGCTACGAGAAAGCAGCCTGGCAACCTCACCTGTTTACTTCACTAATTGCTTTTGAGGAGAAAGTTTATAATCCTTCTACTTTATGTGCTTCTGACTAAGTCTGGGAGAATGCATGCTAACCCCCCCTCCTCATGTAGTCCTTATGCAATTAAAAACAACTGTTAATGCCTCTAATGTGAACACATAGTCGGCACATGATGGCTAAGAATTAAAAGCAGCACAAATATGCTATGACAGATAGCATATCAGACCTTGGTCCAGATCAGCGGCAGACACTGTCAGCACACTGGTTCCTGGAGGTTGGTTCTCCGAGATCTCTACTTCATACTGGCTCTGCTCAAACCAGGGCACCTCATCATTAACATCGATCACATGCACACACAGCAGCTGGATGGACGAGTGTTGGGGTATCCCATGATCCTCAGCGATTACTGTGAGGTTAAAGATGTCCTGCTCCTCGCGGTCCAGAGGTTTGAAAATAGACAGAGAGCCTGTAGGGAGATGAATGAAGGGTGAAATATGAGGAGAGATTTCCTCTACGTGTGTACTTTATTATAGCCTGGTTAAAAGAGACAGTTACACAATTACGGTATGAAAGCATGTCATCAAAGGCCATAAAAAAACACTGCTTGCCATGATTGTGTTTGTAGTCAAGTTATTTAAAAATCAAGTGTGAAAACTTGCCGTGTGAGGGCCAAATCAGTGCTAATCTCCTCCACACACACAGAGCTCTGCCTACCTGAGTGCTACCACCACCACTGCTGTAACAGCCCAAACGGTCTGGCCACAGTTTACGAGATTTTCCACTGGAGAATGCCGCAGCCATCGAGAAAGAAGCAGTAAACACACACTCTAGACACGCAACAGCCAGGCCTGCCGTGCTCCGTAGGAATTAGAGGCACCCTAGCCTTTTCATTATCCTGCCCTAAGAGGGTAGAACTTGCATTGATTTAATTTCAATTTCATGCTTTAAAATGAAATGCAACTGTTAAAGAAAGAGAGGGCCAAGATTGTTTTTCTTTTAACTTTTTTTGTGTGTGTTTGTTTTTCACTTTGTGCCTTGCTAGGATTGAGATAACTTGCCTCTAAGCTTTTAATCTGGTATAAGTTACAGGCTGGAATTTTTCACCTAAATTTGATTCCTCTGTGATCCTACTATATCCCTGGTCACTGATAACACATGGGAAGGGGAAAAAATGGAGGAATTTAGGGAGATTTTTTATTTTGGATGTTTTGTAAGCAAGTGTGGGGGTTGGTGGCGCCAATGCTGTGGACTGCCGTGCATGTGCAAGCGGAGGTTGCTCAGACAACAAACACATCTCTCTTATTTGATATGGCAAAGCCATTTATCAAAATTTGATGGGTTAATCCCTGAATGGTGTTGTCTTTTGCAGAGAAGCAGTCCCCCATATCACCAGTAAACTCTCCCTACTTCTCTTGAAAGGAAAATTAATGACCTCCATTCTGACACTGAGTGATGAGAATGTTTCTCACACTGTGACTTTACAGATTTATAACAATCGCCTGATAGTTCTCTCTATTGTGGTTAGCTGTGACGCCAAGGTAATGAAAACAGATTGTGCAGAGTTGTCGTAGACCTTTGGTCAATGACCCCAAAACGGGAGCAAACCAGGTGCACAAAGGATTAACTTGTCACTATTCTAACAAATAACTAGTGTGCATGAAAAGCACTTCAAGATGAGTGCACATACTGGGCTGAAGCAGAAGTGACATGCATGACAGACGCTGAATGTTTCCATCCCCAAACTGCTCCAGGAGGCATCCTGGTTGGCGACTTGAAGGCGAGGGCGGAGCAAATGTTGACACGTGTCTCAAACACCACAACAAAGCCCACAGGACCAAATGGCCCAAGGTCAGTGCTGACTAAGTGACATACTCTAATGCAAGCACACAAACACATATGTGCATGCCTACGCACACACATACACACGTGCGTACACATAAACACGCGTAACTGATCCCTCCTCTAATGGTTCCCAGAAGCCTGAGCAGGAGGTTCTTTGGTCTTTCATGGGAATAGATCCACAATAACAGATGATGGGTTGTTGTGTGTGCGCGCATGTGCACGTGTACTTGCACATTCTCGTGTGTGTGTGTGTGTGTGTGTGTGTATGTGTGCGTTTAATATTTGGCAAGCTGGCCTGTCTGGCCTCCAACTGAGAGAAATAAGTCATGAAAGGTGAAGCAAGAATTGGGCTGACCTTAGAAGTAAGCAGATTATTAAAACAGTTTGTGTGTGTTTATAGAAAGTAAGGTTAGGTGAATGTTGTGTGGGGTCGTGTAGTATGAGGGGCCGTACAAGCCAAAATTCATTCTTTCACTCTCACACACATACATTCTTCTTTCACACACATATATTTTCACTCTCACATACATATATTTTCACTCTCACATACATATATTTTCACTCTCACACACATATATTTTCACTCTCACACACATACATTCTTCTTTCACACACATATATTTTCACTCTCACATACATATATTTTCACTCTCACACACATACATTCTTCTTTCACACACATATATTTTCACTCTCACATACATATATTTTCACTCTCACACACATATATTTTCACTCTCACACACATACATTCTTCTTTCACACACATATATTTTCACTCTCACATACATATATTTTCACTCTCACACACATACATTCTTCTTTCACACACATATATTTTCACTCTCACATACATACATTTTCATTTATGCATTCCTACATTTTGCTCTCATTTACATGCATTCAATATGCATTTAATCTCACAAATAATATATGTATGTAAGAAGAGAATGCATACATGTCAGAAGAAAATATATGTATGTGAATGAAAGAGTATAGTGGAAACGGAAGGAGTTTAATGGAAACGGAAGGCTGGGTGTCTGTACCGCTGTGATTGGCTGAGAAGCACGCGCGGGTCACTTTCAAGTGTCTGACAGTATGGAGGGGGGAGAAGAAACTCGAGTTCTTCAGCAAGCTATCGGGGTTTTAAGAAATATTTTATCATCTCCTGAAACGGTCACATCGTTGTCCTCGTCACTTGATCGAGATGGGACGGGCTCAACTTTTTTTTTTACGTGCGCTCAAATTTTTTTTACGTGCGCTCAGAATAGTGGGACAAAAATAAGGCCATAGGTAACAGGCATCTCCGAAAATGTTAGAGCACTTATGGAAATATGTGATGTCTTGATGAATCAAGCAGATATTTGAAGTTTACACAGCACCATTCTCGCATGAAAATATCTTAAAAGTTTATTTTGTGACCTATGGCGTTATTTTTGTGCCACAAAACCAGCCAATCACAGACTTGGATGCAAAAATATCTGATTGGCTGTTCTGGTCTCCAATCAGCTCGAAATGACGAAATGCAATATCTCAGAATCCATTTCGTCCAAAACTCAAACGAGGCAGTGGCAGAGAAGCACAGAGTGGCAGAGTTTGAAATATTACTCTTTCTGGGTTACTGTGGCGTTATTTTTGTGCCACTATTCTGAGCGCACGTAAAAAAAAAGTTGAGCCCGTCCCATCTCGATCAAGTGACGAGGACAACGATGTGACCGTTTCAGGAGATGATAAAATATTTCTTAACACCCCGATAGCTTGCTGAAGAACTCGAGTTTCTTCTCCCCCCTCCATGCTGTCAGACACTTGAAAGTGACCCGCGCGTGCTTCTCAGCCAATCACAGCGGTACAGACACCCAGCCTTCCGTTTCCATTAAACTCCTTCCGTTTCCACTATACTCTTTCATTCACATACATATATTTTCTTCTGACATGTATGCATTCTCTTCTTACATACATATATTATTTGTGAGATTAAATGCATATTGAATGCATGTAAATGAGAGCAAAATGTAGGAATGCATAAATGAAAATGTATGTATGTGAGAGTGAAAATATATGTATGTGAGAGTGAAAATATATGTATGTGAGAGTGAAAATATATATGTGTGTGAAAGAAGAATGTATGTGTGCGAGAGTGAAAATATATGTATGTGAGAGTGAAAATATATGTATGTGAGAGTGAAAATATATGTATGTGAGAGTGAAAATATATGTATGTGAGAGTGAAAATATATATGTGTGTGAAAGAAGAATGTATGTATGTGAGAGTGAAAATGTATGTATGTGAGAGTGAAAATATATGTATGTGAGAGTGAAAATATATGTATGTGAGAGTGAAAATATATGTGTGTGAAAGAAGAATGTATGTGTGTGAGAGTGAAAATATATGTGTGTGAAAGAAGAATGTATGTGTGTGAGAGTGAAAGAATGAAAATATATGTATGTGAGAGTGAAAATATATGTGTGTGAGAGAAGAATGTATGTGTGTGAGAGTGAAAGAATGAATTTTGGCTTGTACGGCCCCTCATAGTGTAGAGTAGTGAGTACATGTGCAATGCAAAGTGAAATTTAGAAGGAGATCCTGATGCAGATTTGCTTGTCTGGTTAAACTGACAATATTTCATCTTCAGCAAAAGATTTCCATGACTCAGTAGTGTTTTAGTTCTAGTTCTACAGCCTAGCAGGGCAGGGCAAATACAAAGAGAGACCTGAGAAACTGAAGCCAAAAGTTTTAGTATAATGATGAGTAAAAAAAAAGAAGCAGAAAGATGAGGAAAACAAGTAAACAGCATAAAGTAAGAGATTTGAAATCTTACTTATTACAATCTTCTAACTGTTTGTATTTGCACTTGAATTAAATATTTTTTAAGTAGACTATTCTACTAATCATAACAACTCATAGTCATGATCAGTAGCTATCCCAGCAAACACTGGGTGGAAAGCAAAGTTCACAGTCATCGCCAGAGCTAACTTATGAAGATATTAAAAAAACATCAGCTTTCCCTTTCTGGGTATTTTTGAAAAAGATAATGGAGATACAGCAGTGGCACCTTAGGGCAGGAGCCCTGTGATCCTGTGATCCTGACATATCACTGGTCACTGAGCAAAAAGCACCAAGAAAATGTTCTGTTCATTTATTTTTCTACACCTTAACTTCAGTTGCACACCCATCAACAAAGTGATTAATGTCAAATATACGACAGTACAGCCCTAATAAGTAGTGAATGCAGCGTGTATGTCAAGACCTTTCCTGTTTTTGTGTAATTGCAAGGTGAAATCAAAATGAATTTGCATGTGTACAATGACTTTTGGGTGTTAAAAGCCCTTTCTGTTGAGGATTGTGACAAGAAAACTGATCTAAAGAATGTAAATTAGCTATGCATGAAAAACAGCATTTAGCTCAGAATTTTATTTTGTGCTTAGCAGAATAAAGCACACAGAGAATAAAGCCTGGCTTTGGGCTGCACTTACCCGTACTAGGGTTGAGACTGAATGTCCCTGCAGTGTTGCCTGATTGAATTCTGTAGGTCACTCTACCATTCTCCCCTTGGTCTGCATCTCTGGCCATGACATACAGCACTACAAAGCCCACTGGCTGGTCCTCCATCACACTGACAGCTGTTGGCGATATGAACACTGGTGGATTGTCATTCTCATCGGTCACATACACCCTTGCCGTGACAGAACCCCAGCGCCTCTGGCTGGCATCAGGAGCAGAATCTGTTGCTTTTACAACCAGGATGAGGTTTGGAGTGACCTCATAGTCCAGCTTCTGGCCCAAGGAGAGAACCCCAGTTGAGGGGTCGAGGGTTAATAGACCAGGGGTATTTGGCCACTGTTGTAGTATTGAATACACCAGTTTGCTGTTGGTTCCACTGCCATCCTTATCTGTGGCCTGGAAAGTATAAACAGAGGAGCCAGGATCCATGCTCTCAGAGATGACGATTGTGATGGGGTCCTCTGGGAACTGAGGAGTGTGGTCATTACTGTCCTCTATGTCGATGTCCAGGTGGACAAGAGTGCTGCTCGGAGGGGCCTCAGAGAAGTCATCCACTTCAATTTGCAGATTGTAGCGCGAGTCTCGTTCATAGTCAAGAGGACGAGCCAAGTAAACGTCCCCAGTCAGACGATCCACAACGAATGTGCCATCTCGGTCCGTACCCCCCACCACCGTGTAGGTCACCTTGTCGTCCTCTAAGGTTCCTCTATCATGGAGACAGACCGAGCCAATAACAGACCCGGGCTTGGCCTCCTCCACCGAGTTGAAAGTTATGGAGAGTGAATTCTTCTTGGTAGCAGGTCTGTTATTGCTGATAACCTGCAGTAAAGCAACACATTGCATTTATATTTAATGGCGCAGCAACATGGCAGCAGATCTAATGCTTCATTCAAATGCCCAGTGGCAACTTAAGTTTGCAATTTTCAATACAGAACGAAAATATTTTATGGATTTTAGGCAAAGTGGAAACAGACTTTGTCCTCTCCACACTGAATGTGTTCACGGGGAATAAATGAAACCACTTACAAAAGGTTTTTATAGACTTCAATAACATGGCTGCTAAGATTAATCTGACATTCGTTTGGATGCCAAGAAATATAATAGATGATAAAAGTGCTGCAATCAGAAAAGGAAGTGTTATAAGGGCATTCATTTAGTACTGAGGAAAACTGCGGTACTCTATATAGTTTTACACTTCTTTTGACGAGCAGTTCGAGTGTCTTCAAAGACTACAACCTTATTATTTCTCTTCTGACACATTATTTAAATAAAACATGTTTTTTCCCTTTGATACATGCATGTACTGTGAAAATTTAAGCAGCTGTGAAAGGTAAATGAGCATGGAGAGGCTTTAGTGGTGAAATTTTAATCGAAATTACTGACCGTGTTTTGTAACCTGATTGGGCAATCTGGATACTCAGCAGTGTATCCTACAGCACAATTCCCACACTAAGTAGGCACTCAAAAAATATGCTGTGCTTGCTGACAAGCTGTAAATTGGTTCCACATTAGATGGAAAAGAAGTGTTCCAAAAATAAATTGGAATAGGCCTATCCTATCATCGACAGAATTAAATAATCATTCAGAAAAGATGATTAAAGGAAATTACGCAAATACGTCACCAGGCAAGAACAACACTGCACTGTTTAATCCAATTAACTAATAATTATGACTTCCATTTTTTGTTATTGGAAAAGAGGAAAAATTGCGCTGGCGCTGACTGGAGCTGTTTATATGGGAGCTCAATTTTCCTGGAACCTATAAATCTACGTTCCTTCCAGAGTTCTTCCATTGTGTCTTTTTCTGTTCTATATTAAATATTAACACGAATTACCTTTAATGCTGTGTTTTATGTTGAGTGTATAGCCTTGCTGCTCCTTGCAAAAAGGGCTACTGTATTAAAAAAGTGTTGAAGTCATTGAGTATGACCTTGATCATAGAAGTCTACAGCTGGCCCTCATCACGAGCCAGCTGGGAGTATTTGATTCAGATCCACTTTTCCATTTCAGATAGAAATTTCCCTTTTGAAAATTCACAGGAGAAGAAAAGGGGAGGGCATGGGAGGGGACCTTGTCAGAAGTGAGGCTGATATGTCTGCAACTAGTGCGAGGGGCCCAGGGACGCAGATCCTCACAGTCCCGAGTCTATTCTTTGATATCAAATAGGTGAGTAGAGTGGGTGTTTGTGCTGGCAGTGGTTCCAAAACACAGTCTGACCTGAATGGTGAGGGAGCAGGAGGTGCTGCGAGGGGGCAGTCCTCTGTCGGTGGCTGTCACCATCAGAGTGTACTCAGCCCGTTCCGAGTGGCTGAGAGGGGATGACGAACGCAACTCGCCAGTGTTTGTGTTCAAAGAGAAGCGCTCAGCTCTGGGACCTAGAAGAGATAGAGCAAACCCTAACTTGAGATGAGAAGTGCATAGGAAGCCTGAACACACAAACATTAAATTGAATCCAGTTTCAACAGTATACTAAAAAAAGCATAAATGCATGAAAAAATTAAAAAAGACTGAAAGAAGATATATTTCTTTAAACGTCTCTATAAAGTACCTGACAAAGAATAGAATATTGTGCCATTCTCCCCTTCATCAGGGTCTTTGGCTTGCAGTGTACCCAGTACAACCCCAGAAGGCTGACCTTCCGTCACCTAAGGGTTAAACAACCAGATTTTAAGTGCAGCACTCTATGATAGCAATTTATTTTCTGCCAAACAACATTTGTGCTCTTTCAACATTACCTGAATTATGATGTTTTTCCCTGACTGACTGTGGATGAAAACAGGGTCGTTGTCATTTTCGTCCAGTACAGTGATGAAAGCGGTGCCTGTGGCGCTACGAGGGGGTGAACCTCCATCTTGTGCCACCACCACCAGCTGGTAACTAGACTGCTGCTCTCTGTCCAGAGTCATCCTTGTGCTGATCTCACCTGGGGACACAAGTAGATAAATGAGAGGGATTTTATGCACAGGCACAAGTCCACTGGAATAATGATGAGTCTTAAGAGCCAGGCGGCTTTGATCAGTGACACATAAGTAATAGACATGAACAGTCTGCAGATCTGTTCGTACACAGACGGATACACGTTCATACACACAAACAGAAGATTTCTGAAAGGTTGGCAGATGCTCTAGAGACTCACAACTCTGCTAGAAGCTGATCACAAATCAGAGCCCAAGTCTCCACCTACGGACTAGCAGGCTCAGCAGGCCAATTAGAACTCAGCAGGATGCTTAGTGCTGCTGTCACCGTGATCTAACTAATTTATGACAGTGGCAGAGGGGCAACCTCAGTCTCTCATCTTTTAGAGATGTCTCTCTGAGTTGACTAAATTGTGTTTTTCCACATGCTTTTCATTCATGAAAAATGAATTTTTTGGGTTATTTGAGCTTGGTTTGACTTAAACACAATTTTACAGACACATAAAATAGACATAATTAAGCTGATCAATTTAAATTTTCCAGGTCAAGCATGTGCCAATATGTTCAAAGGCTGATCCTCTGCAAAGCCTTGGAGATCAATTAAACAAATAATATCAGCTTCCTTTCTTTTCTTATGTTATCTCCTCTGTCACTGGTGAACTACTGTTTTTGCATGCCTGTTCTATTCTTTAGGCATTTCTCTTTTTAAAAAAAATCAAATTTTTATGCTTTCATTACCTTTTTTTTGTATAAATATGCATATTTATATGGTTGCTTATTAAAATTAAACTAATCAAGCCACATTTTAACACTTAACTCTGACTAATCTCATTGGATAAAATTTTCAGTTAACCTGTGTGGGTGTTAATCTGAAAGTGACGGTCAGGATGCAGAAAGCGGTAAGCGGGGCGTCCGTTGGGGCCGCTGTCGCGATCCGTGGCCAACACGTGACCAAAGCCTGTTCCTGGAGGCAGGTTCTCTCTCACAGCCATGAAGACCCTTTCCTGCGTGAGCCGAGGAGAGTTATCATTCTCATCAGTCACCGATATCCGCACTGTGGCACTGCCTGTCTTCTTTAGCTGTCCATGGCCTGTACTGGCTAACACTGTCAGGAGGTACATGTCCTTGACTTCCCTGTCCAGGGCACTCTTCACAAACAGCCAGCCGCTGTCTGCAGCAATGCCAAAACCTGCAGCATCTCCATCTGGACGTAAATGATATGCCAGGGGACCAAAGAGGCCAGAGGTTGGTGTTTCTCTGTTCAAAGCTCTGACTTGCAGAAAGCGTGTGCTTATTGGAGTTCCTTCTTTTAATTCAACGCGGTATGTGAGGGTATCAAACACAGGACCCTGGTCGTTCTCTGCCTGGACATGAACCACGAGCGTGAAGGTGGCACTTAGCTGGGGTACTCCACTATCCTTTGTGATAACCTGGAGGTCATAACGGGGGGTATTCTCATAAGAGAGGCTCCCTACCAATCGAATCTCTCCACTGCTGCGCTCTACGCTAAAAATCCTCTGGAGTCCATTTGAAGAAGAAAGGTCAAAGGTGAGTTGTCCATTGACTCCTGAGTCTCTGTCCTCAGCTTGGACACGATAAACCACTGTGCCCATTTCTGTATTCTCTGGCAGCAGCAGGGACTCTGAGGATGAGGGCAGGAAAACAGGTGGGTTATCGTTGACATCGGCAATGGTAATGTGGACACGGGTCTGGCCAAAGGCAGGAGGGTTGCCGCTGCGGGCCTGCACCTCCAAATCAAGAGCTGATTGGGCTTCGTGATCCAGGGGAAGACTGGTCCTTAGGGCCCCGGTGTCAGGATCAACTGTGAAGTAGCCTGCAGGGTCTCCAGAGCTGATGGTGTAGGAAATATCTCTAGAGGTGCCTGACAAGGGAGAAAGATGTAAGATTACAAATTATAACTTTTTTTAGTTTTTTTTTACAGAAGAAGTTTCAGATTTAGGTGTCTGTAGACCACACCTGTTTTACTGCTGGCCTGGACGATTCCCACAACAGTCCCGCGCAGGACATCCTCTGACACGGTGAAGTAATACTGAGTCTTTTCAAACACAGGCGGAGCCACTAAACCTGCCACCACACTAATGTTAACTCTGGCATTCACTAAGGCAACAAGACCACCACCATCCTGAGCAGAGATAACCATTGGAATGACAGAGTTGGCCTTCCCATAGACAGATCGAGACAGTGAGATCACACCTATAAAAGGATTCAAAGACAATACATTAACAGGCAATTTTGACACCACACAAGATCATAAATTGTTTGAATCATTTCTATAAATCATTATAAAAGTCCAAAGCAGGAATGGGAAAAATATTCACACCGACCTGTGTCTTTGTTGAGAGTAAAGTATGGAGAAGCCCCTCCAGGCACTGTTTTGTATGTAATTCGCCCATTTTTGCCTGAGTCTGGGTCATAGGCTGTCACTCTGACAACAGATGTCCCAGGGGCACTCTGTGTGCTCAAACTAACAGCATAACTGAGAGGGTAGAAAGCGGGTCTGTTATCATTAATGTCCACCAGATCTACCCTGACATAGGCTACTGAGCTCAGTCCACCCTGCAGAGGAAACAAAAAGCTCTTTTGTTATACCTTCACATATTAAATCATGAACAGTAAAAACATACCTGAAAGCAGGATTTAGGCCACATTAACAGCGCACATAGACCACATTAATGGTGGAAGTAAAAACCAGCAGTAAACCCAGTTAAGATTTCGATGTATGGCGTAGCCTCTAAAATATAGTCCCAGGAGGTCCGCGTAGGGACACAGATTGATAGTTTCCCTTGGGAAAG
This sequence comes from Oreochromis niloticus, assembly GCF_001858045.2. Lineage (NCBI taxonomy): Eukaryota > Metazoa > Chordata > Actinopteri > Cichliformes > Cichlidae > Oreochromis > Oreochromis niloticus. Next base: position 31,038,119 of record NC_031979.2, read on the forward strand.
AGCAATATGTCATGACCCGTGGAGGGTGAGAGGGCTTGCTGCAACCCAAGTCTGTTTCATAGCCTTTTCATTTGCAGAAATACAGTGCAGGCTTTTCATTTGGACCAGGTGGCAAAAACGAGGAAGGCGGCAGTCCAACTTGTTAAAATATTACTGCCTGACAGTTGAGGTATTTTCCTTCTGATTGCTTTAACATGCCCGCAGTAATTTTCTTTCATTTTTAACTTTTTCTTCTTTAAGTATTTTTTGGCAGTCAGTGGACAGGATGCTGTACTAACTTAAGTCTACCTACCAAGGAGAACTATTCAAACTTTTTTTTTTTTTTGGACAACTCAAAAACTCAGTTTTTTCCCTGCACAGTTGGCCACATCTCTGCTCTCCTGTCTATAAGAAAAGCATGGCTGCTGTGTTTATGGGATTATACTGCAGCTCTGTGGATTCATGATTTCAAAGGGCGGTGGCTTACCCCATCTACTGCAGTAACAGTAAAGTCGAAGCTGGCCGGCCCTTGATCTCTGTCTAGTGCAGCAGTAGTGCAGATCTGGCCAGTCTCCTTGCCAATGGTGAATTGAGAGGGAACAGCGCTGTTAATGCCAGAGCCAAGAGAATAGGTAATCAAGCCAAAGGAGCCACTGTCTGCATCTGCCGCAGTCACCTACAGAGAGGAAAACATGCTATGGGTTAAACAGTCCAACATTGCACATTACAATGAAAATTTATTAAGTTGGAAGGGGAATATATCACTGGATAAACTCAGCAGTTTCCATATTCAATTACATTACTCTAAATCCTCATTAGATCAAAACTAATTTCTATTAGTTGTAGTTGTAGTCAGGGCTATCCACAAACTGAAACAGGAGCACCATACCAGGTGCCTTTGAAAGCATCTTTGGATCCGTTCTTTGTTGTTTATCTGAGCCAGAACATGAGCCAAACAGGCCCTCTGGCAGAAAGAGCTCTGAGGGAATGAAGGGGGGGTGGCAGGAAGGAGGATGACTTCTACAGGCTCTGGGAGGCCTGCCAGTGGGGAAAACTGCCTGCTTCTAGAGCAGTGTGTGTCTGCAAAGGACAGTGACAAGAGCGACTGGGCAATGGTGGGATACCACACATTATACTTTAGTGCAACGCATTATAACCTGATGTGATGTCCTGCTTGCAGTCTGGTTTTAATAATGCTGCACATTTAGAGAAGGATAGAACCACTGGAGCTATAAAAGCAGCTCCCAAGCCATCAGCCAAGAAGCCAGCTCAATTACTGTTGGATCTCCCAAGACAGCACAAGGCAAACACACCAATCAGATCAACCCCTGGGTATGAGCAGCTTAATTGTTTGCAAGTGTTGGTGCTAGATCTCAGATTAGAGTAGGGTTAAACCTCACAAGTTGATTAGAATTCTTCCTCCTTCCATGTTTTATAAATGAATCCTTGTAGCAAAACACTAATTGGAATAAAATTGAGCTCGTATCATGGTCTGGTGCTCCAACGTGTAGCAGCAGGGAACCTCATCTGTGAAAGATGGAGCACTCATCACAAATATTGCCAAGAAAAATAAGGCAAGCCATGGTTATTATCAAATCCTGACTTTTAAAAAAGATGTTACTTGTATGGCTGTGAATGGATGGAAATCATTCACTTGAGGTGATGAAGGTTTGTCTGCAATAATTTAGCCTTCATCTCTTTCCTGAGCAGATGGCAGACGGGGGACTCAGCAGAGAGCCCTCTTGACTGTAACTCCTAACAGAGGGTGAGTGGGGTGTTGGAGTGAGAGAGTTGTAAGGCTGGCAGAGATGCAAGCCAAAGAGAAGAAGAATAATAAACCACACGAGGAAAGGGGAAACCAAGAGCAATACGAGAAAAGCTACTCTTTTAACGTGCAAAGGCTGTTGCTTACTTTTTATCATTTAGCAAGGGGGGCAAGTTATTTATAACAACCCCAAAGATTTATGTGTTTGGTTTACTCATATTTGTGTGATGAGAGTCAGCTGGGGGGAAACTGAAGGAGCACCTTGGTGTGAATACCTGAATGCTGTTAAAGAAAAAGATAGCAGATATGCAACAAGCGTTTCCCAGCAGATCTGTGAGAACACATTTCCTCTCTTGTGACTGAACCTTCAACAACCTTTACTGATTGTAGAAGCTATGATTTTTTTCCCATTTTGAGAAAAACCTTCTATAAAAACTTTTTTTTTAAAGTACACCTACATACAGTGTATGAAAAAGAAAGAAAAGACAAGAAAAAAGGCTTTCGGTAAGGTGGCAACAGGAGCTTTTTTAGTCTATTCAGGCTAAGCAGCAGTTCACAATGAAATGAGGCTGTTTTTTGAGTTAAAAAAAATACCAGCTTGAGTAAAGTGCAGTTGTACAGTGTGTGCTACCGAAATACTTTTTTAAACCATGAAAACAACCTGTTCCTTGAGTTAACTCTATCATTGGAAACATACTGTAGATTACAATTTCACTGCTGTGCAGGTTAAATGATGCAGAAGGCCGTATACAAACATAAATCGATAAATAAAATAACAGTGAGCACATCACTACATATAAGCATGATTCATGAACCTGCAGAAGATCTATAGAAATGAATAATTAAGCCTAGAGATCGACCAGACAAGTACCGAACTGGCTAATTTCTACAAACCAGAGTAATGAGTAAATCGTAAAAAATAAGTGTGGCACAATAAACTGGGTAATTGAAACCCTTACTTACAGTATTTTACAGTTTTTACAGTTGTTTGTTGCATGAGTGCACAGCAGCGGTAGGGGAGGAGCCGGTCACGTTAAGAGATTTGATTGGGCAATCCCAATGTCAGTAATGAAAATGAGCCAGTGTGCTGCTGTGGCCCATATGCCCAAAAGTGTGATAATATATCCTGTAAGCCAGTTTACCAGTCCACCCTGGCTTCAAGCATGACTGATTATGAGCTAGTCCATTCCATGTACAGTATGCCCAACACGTGCAAGGTGTACAAGGTGGGAGGGGGAACACTACAAAAATGTTTGTAACAACAAACCTAATGAGACATTTAAATCATCTTCACTGAGCTGAAACAGAAGTTTTAAAGAAGCTAACAAAGGTAGCCTCGGTATGAGCAGTCAAAGGATCAAAACAGTGAGGAGTGACAAAGAGGAAAAGCTTGATGTCCTGTTATCTTGTGAACTTATAGACAGAGTGGAAAATTATTTAAGTAACTGACATTTGTTTGTTATATAAATCTATTGCACCTGCTTTGGTTTGGCAAGGTAAAATTTAATGATTTTCAGTCAGTTTGTTCTTCTTTTCAGTCACAGAGCTTTATTGTTGTTTCAGTGAGAGATGATTCTGTAACTTATTGCATTTTGGGGGAAATTGCAAAGCTAAGTTTAATTTTCTTTTATGAAAATAATATTTTGCATTTTAGAAAAGTTGGGTTTTGCTTGTATTTGCTGTCAGTTGCAGCTCTTAGAAAGTAAATAAACATGTTTATTGCCTGACACAGTAATTTCTGTGGATTATTACTGTACAGGGGTGATTAAAAATTCTCTTTAATTTTCTATTATCATTATTTTGAGGCTTAAAGTTTTTATCATTAGAGGTCATTAGAGGCATTTTAGTACCATGTTACATGCCATTAATTAGCCAGTACCATTGAGCATGTAATCTGTGGTGTTCGCTAAAAAAGTCACTGATTACAAACTAAAAATAAAAATAGATTAAGATAGATGAATAAGCCAGAAAACATCAGACAAAATTAGATTCAAAAAAGTAATAAATAAAAGCCTTTTCTTTTGGAACGCTGCATAATGCTACACTTCTGCACTGGTGTCACAGCGAGGAGTCATGCATTATTCATACTTGTTTATGTCCCTTTCATGCATTCTTGGTTTAATTACCATTCTATTTTAACCTTTTGTACTATATATAACTTCCAGAAAGCAGATTAAGGCTTAACCGCAACCACATATGCATATTGTAAATTTTAAAACTGGTAACCAGACAAGTCATTTAACATCTGCTCGATATAAATAGGAATCCTCCACCCAATGCACATAGAAAAATACCAGTCTCCACTATGTTGTATCCATCACGAATATCAGGTGCCGCTGTTTCAGTTTCCCACTGACTTTGTACTCTCTCCTCTGGAGTGTATAGGTATTACACAAACTTTATTTTTATTGGATTAAAAGTTCAAAAGCAAGAGTAAGCTTAGATCATCACCAGCAGCCAGCAGTATTCTCCCTACACTTTATGTATGTGAGTGAGGCATGATGGGAGCTGTCTTATCAGCAGGGGAAAGGCAACGTTTGGCTGAGTCCTTAGTAAAACAAGCTGGAGAAATCCAAAGATAACTGGGGAACTTTGTGGTTCTCCCATCAGATTCCAGGAGACTTCCAGAGGAGACTTTCTGACTGACTGACTGGCTGTCCAGTCAAGAGAACAGAACTCACAGGAGAGAACATGATTTTGTATATTTATGTATAACATGTCCAAATGAAATAATGATCTTGAGGCTTTTTCCTGCTCTATTGTTTTCTGGGCCGTCTAATATCCTAACACTGCGGTCTGGGAAAGAGCCTGGCCTTTATATTCTTTTCAGAAGGCCAGGATTTGGGTGATTTCTATTTTTAGATGTGAAATTTCCCAAAATGCCTTTTCTAATCATTGAATGTGGCTTTTCAGTTCTTGATCATAAATGTATGAGATTAATGCAAACATATGCATGTGTGACCTTATTTGTCCATAGCTAGTGCTCCCTGCTCCACCTTCATTGTGCAGCCATGCATAAAAACCACATCGTGGAAAGAACTAGTGCAAAAACCAGTGAGTAAGTGAATGATGCAAAGCTGGGCCTGCTGAAGCCAACAAGGGGTGAACTGAAGGCAATGTAGTTTTTATTCACGCACCCCGTATTTTAGAGTGCCCAGTCAAACAAATCCATCTCACGTATTCCTCAGCAAAACCAGCCAATCAGGACCGCAAGTCTGCCAATCCAAACAGGCCACAAATGACGGAGTGTGCATGTAAATGTTTGCCAACTGGGAAATCATCACACACATCAATCAAACTCTGCATGCACAAGTCCTGTGAGTGTACCTTAGATGCGTAAGCAAAGACACAAATGTACAAACATTGGGAATAAAGCGATTGCTCATCACAGTCTCGTGATGCCTGCAGAGCAAGACAGCAAGATCAAGTTAATTCTGAACTCCGATGACATCAAACTCCAAATATTTTTTTGTATTCTCTTTGCAAACATACAAAACAAAGATTAGTATGCAGCAAAACCAGCAAGGGCCCAAATTAAACAAAATACAGCAACAGTTTTAGAAAATACTGGATGACATTTCTAAATCTCTTAAGCTCATATTTATGACTGAGCTTTCTTTTATCTTTCTGGAGTAGTGCTTTTACTTACATATGTTGGCCAGACAGTTGGCGTGGGCTTAAAGAAGTATTGTGTGGATGTTAAACAGGAAAAAGTTTTCATCCTTAGGTTTAGAATAAAGGGGACCTTGTTTAGTGAATGATGAAGATTTATAAAAGGTAAGGGAAATTAGTACTCCACCCACTACATAGATTTCAGCAGGCATATTTATGATGTGGAACTTTCAGAGCAGTGACGCCGCAGTTTCTGACAACCCGGTGAGATTTAGAACAATATTAGACCCAATCACATGCATTTTTCACCAAAACATGGTGAATTTCATTCAAAAATAATATTCAATGACAGCTGTACAGGCATGACAAGTTAAGCTCGTAATAGCAGGACTCACACAGGAGCAATCAGCAGGGTAATGTGATAGATTGATAAAGTGACAAGGAGCTCATTAAAGACAGCAGAGGCAAAGAGGAAAGAGTAGGCTCAAAGAAGTAAAACGAGTGGGTGAGCTGTAGAAATCTGGACTGAGAAATGCTTTGAGCTTTCACAGCTGGTGCGAAGCCCTGCACACTGCTCTGCCTCTATTGTCCTGGCATCACTTCTGAAGAGAGCAGAGATGAGGAAAACGAGGTGGAGACCTCCTAAAGGCCTCTCTCAATAGCCGCTTAAGTAGCAGATGGGCAGGTCAGGGACTTTGTGACATGTCCTCCACCACACCAAAGAACCAGACAAAGACCACACCCGGGCAGTGGAAGGAAGAAGCCCGCTCACTGTTGACAAATATATCAAAACTCTAAACATTTGTAGCACAGACTGTACCGTCTGGATTAGGACCAACCATATGTGAAAGATTTCAGTGATTACTCATGAGACAAAAAGCTGAAACCTTCACGGCATAGTTTAAGACATGTGTAAGGTCTATAAAATGGTGACATTAAATACTGCCAAACTGTGGCCTGTGACGTCTAGCTGTTTTTGTGTGAGTGTGATAAAGGCAATGAAATATATCAAGTATCTCAGAGTATCATCCATATTGCCCCATTGTGTTCCACATATGTACACAGAGAAGGTCTGAACATGACAAAGCAGGGCAGAAAACATGGTGTCCCTAATACACTGCAATCAGGGTACCATACTGTAAAGCTGCAGCAATGCCAGGACCGGTTAAATGATTTGTTTTAACAGAGGAGTTGCCGTCCTGTGTATTTTAAGCATTTTGGAACTTGTGTAAAGTTAATAACAGCTCATAAACTGATATTTCATCAGTACAAATATTTGTCTTAGTGCTGATTCAACAGTAAAGATAAGTGGTAATCAAAGATATCAAGAGTCACCCTCTGGCAACCATTAATATCCACACTGAATTCAAAGAAATAAAACTGTCCTTTCACTGTAGTAATTGGTTCCAACTGCCCTTGCAGGGGTAATGAGCCAAGAAACACCAACAGCCTCCAAGACACCAGTGCTGATGTAGGAAAAAAGCTAAATAGTGACTTGAAGAAAGTGTAAGACAAAAGTCTGTAAGTGGAGCTGAAGGATTAATACCCAGAACCACATGTTTAAACCTCACTGCTTTTGCTGTAAAAAGTAAAGAAAAAAATGGGCTGGAAGTAGATTCCTTTGACAGCCGCACAAATTGCATTGTAGTAGGAAGGACTTTAGATACAACTCCTTGGGAATAATGTTTTACATATACTCCTAATTATTATTATGCCTCAGCATCAATGTACTGGCACCAACATTATCAAATAGTTTTATAATTACGCACAACAGATTTATATACTTTTATTCATTACTAGCATTTGAAATTCACATAACATTCAGCATTACTGCATGACTTAAACATGAACTATATCCAGATATGCTGTCTCTGTCCAGATGCACATAAAGAACATCTGCTATACTGGGTATCCCAGTAATACACAGTATAACTGTCAAAGTCAGTAACCATCTTAATCACACCAATTTCTCCCCCCCAAAAAATATCATGCTATTTGCCAGTTGCCAAGTCATATAATCAAGAACTATCCTTTCACAAAGGTAATAGGTTCCAACTGCCTTTGAAGGGGGAATATACGAGCAGACGAGAGTTGCAGATCATGATTAACATATTTCCTTTACGCATGCTTAAATGTAAACATGACAGGTAAGCTTTGAGGTTACTGCAAAAAAACTGAGAAATTTGTGTTTAATTGGTTTGCAGCAGTGAAGCAGTATTTTGCCAGATTATGGCTCTAACTGGGCCTACTTTTATACTCTCTTAGAAAAGAGAAAGAAAAAACAGAAGAACTGATTTCCCAATCAACAGTGGTTCCATGAAGTGCTGCTTTTTATCCCTGTCTGAGTAAAGCACAGAGAGGGATAAATGTGAAGGAGCTAGGTTCAGGGCAGCAGGTTACTATATTGCATGGAGCACATAGCTGGCAAAGGAACAAAGGGGAGGGATATAATGACACTTAGAGCTAGACTGCAGACAAGGGAAAAGTAAAGTTTCTGAGTCTTTCCTACATCACTCAGTATAATACTACAGTACTTAAAGCAGGTAAGTTGAGACATCATAACACAAGTTCTGTCCGTAAAGCAGGTAGAAGTCACGTCTCCAAAAATCCCATATAATTGTAATTTTCCAGAGATGAGTTGGGAGCATCCACATTCCCCAAACAAATTTTGTTACTGGCAATGTATCTTCTAATCATAGTTCTCTTTCTTGAGCAAGCCTCATTTCTTTATATTTTACCTCCTTAAGTGATAGTTCTCCAGGCTTTTTGAGGGTCTTTCAAAGATCTCTTTGGGCATTGGCTGCTTTTTCACTCATTTTTTAGTCCATTCAATGTACCTGAGTGTTTTCAGAGGAATGTTTGTTTGTCAAGACACTTACAAGTACAGAAAAGGCACCTAACTTAAGGGGTGAATCACTGCTGTGTCTATACATAATGACAACATAGCAAAGAACCAATTTTAAATTGCATCTTTAGGCACTTTATGGCTAGCAATCGTTTACAAAAACACATAGTTTGCTCCAGATTCTTTAGCTGAATCTATGAAAAATGCCAAGGATAACACAGTTTGACAGGCATAAAATTTTATTTTTTCACCATGGTGATTCACAAAGAGCTATTACCCGAGTGTCTCCTGGACAAGTGGAGAACAAAAGAAGAAGTGGCAGGCCTAAAAAAAATATCTAGAGCAGATAAATAGTATCTGAAACAGGAAAAAAGATCCAGCAAAGACAGAAACTGAGACATGCATCTGACACTTCAGTTGAAGGACGGAGGACCTTGTCTACTGCTCAGTTTAATCACTTCAGTGTCTGAAAAACTGCCTGCCACTAGCTGCCTTGGAGATACTGTGGATTTTTTTTTTAAATAAAATGATTCCATAGTGTAGTGGTTAACACATTTGCCTAACAAAGGAGCATCTAATGTTGGCTGAAGGCTCATCAGAAATGGTCTGGATGGAAGGGTGGCTGTCACACATGCTTAAGGAGGGAAAATGGAGAAAAGGTTGAGCTATCCCAAATTACACAACACCTGAACTGAAAATCAGTATGATTAGGTCTCATGGAGTGATGAATCTGTATGGCAGCATAAAGGCAAGTAAATATCACAGCATAGCACTTTGTACCTACAAACTATAGACTTTTAGATTACTTAGTATAAGAAAAAAAGAGAACAGGTACTGTGATTGCTCTGGAAGAAAGCACGACTGCTGACCAGTAATGTTTAAAAAATAAATCTTTTATGTGGTATTATAATTCTAAAAACTTACCCCACAAGACTCCACAGAGTTTCAAAACATAACTCCTAGTAATCAGGTCAAAGCTTAGGATACATTATCATAAATTTGCCCAAATGAAACTCAAATAAACAAGTACCCTTACAATGGGTCATTTTTCCTTTTTTATTTATAAAGAAGGAATCAAACAACATAAGCAATGTAGAGTCTAAATAAATAACAAACAAAAAAAAACTTGCAATACCCATATTTTATATTCAGGCACTCTTTGTACTTTGCAATTTAGCAGTTGTGAAAAAAGTTCAGTTGTTAGGTGGCCTACATTTTTTTTCATTAGCCTTTCCTTTAAAACTGAAGCGTCTGTCTTTCATCTGGACCTCGCATCTGGAAGTCATTAAGCGTCTAACCATTTAAGGAGAGACAGGTTCCAAAAAAGGCAAAATGAACAGAGAGGAGAGGTATTATGCTGCTGAAGAAAAAAGGTACAGCTAATAGAAATGAATGGAAAGGGAGGGCTATTTAAGAACAGACATGCAATACTATTTTTCAGCTTTTAAATCATGTGTGCGAGTTAATACGCTAGAAACTCAACACAATAATGATGACAAAAAAGTCTGAGGAAGTATGCTAGGTACACACCGACAGCTGCCCTGTAAAAACTTTCTGCACAGTTCTACTTTGTCTACAAGCATATCCAAGGTTGTCAAGAAGAAATGTGACTCCATTACTTTGAAAACTGTTTTAAAGTGTTTTTTAAAGCTACTCCTGTGTGTACTAACCTATCCAGTGAGAGCCTTGACCCCAAAAGTTCAACTGAGAAATTTGATTTGTAGTTCTTTTTCAAATTATATTCTGAATAAAGTCCACTCTCAGTGAAAAGGAATTGTTTTCATTAAAATTTGAAAAGCAATGTGTGAAAAGGTTTGCGCAAATTAGTGGGAAGGGTCTACGTGCCAAACTTGCTGCTGGCCTTGATTTAGGCTTAGAAATTGGGAGGAACTTTGAATTTTGTGCAGCTTTTGCCACAGCTTGCAAACTTATTCCACATGATAACACAGACAGCTCTCGGAGGAGGCTTTACACTGGCAAGAAAAATAAATGTGACAAAAACTTTGCTGGATGGGTAAGCATGCTGCTGGTGCGGCATTAACCCCTGGCCACCTGAAATGACAGAGGCTCCATCTGAGGGGCTCCTGCTCAAGACATTAACTTGTTTATTTTTCCAAAGGTCAAATGTGAGAAACAAACCTGCCTTTTTTTTTGTTGTTTTTTGTGTGAATGCTGATAACTGGTTAGTCGCCTTTTAAATCACTATGTTGACAAGTTAACTGGAGGAGCTTGTCTTCTACTTAGTTTCATTTCAGTGGCTGTGAAATTGTTTGCCACAAGCTGCTTTGGAGATATTGTGGATTTAAAAATAAATGAATTGGCTCTATAGAGTAGTGGTTAACACATTGTATAATGAGGACTATCCAAAATCTGTGCCAAATATATGCCACCATTGTGGCAATCCCTTATGGATAAGGGAGTAGCCAAAAGAAGCTCTTATTATCTTTTGATCGACTAAATGCAAAAATAAAATTCTTAAATGAATCAAAATTTGACTTATTCAGCAGTAACATATATGTAAATGGATTGGTAATTATATAGCACTTTTTACTGCAAAACCTCATTCAACCATCACACACACACACTTTGATAAAGTGCTTTATTATATGCCTAAGCAACTTTTCTAATATTCCCACACACACTCACACTCCAGTGAATGCACCAGTGGCCCCTCGGGGTTCTTACACAATGATACTGTGACAGGCACCTCAAACCTCCAACCTTCTGTAGACAGCCAGCTCTAGCTCCAAAGCAGACTGTATAGTGTGGTGGATGCATTTTCACTGAACTGTGTAACCCCACAAAAAATTCCCCTAGCAAGCCAGTTAAACGACCAAGACCTTCTCAAGGTCCAGTTTGGAACTGATTCTGGAAGCTTGCTGAGCAGATTCACTCTCACAAGACAAGGGGAGGTGACCTTACATCAAACACCCACAGTGAACCCTGTCAGGCTCTCGCTTGGCTCTGTTTCAGACAGTCATCCCTTCCATAGTCATCCAATAGCAGTGCTGAGCTCTGGTCTGCTGAGGCAGACCAGGCGGCGGATTGCAGGGCCTGAGTAGGTGGGAGGGGAACTAATATGAACCATGCACAGCACGGGGGTGCAGGAGTACTGATGTGGGCTAGGCGAGTACTACAGCTGCCTGCAGTGGGTGGGAGAATGCCCACAGAGCATGGCATGCACAAACAGAGCACAGATGCGGTGGCGGAGCCAAATTGGACCTGGTTACCAGAGATCCACGAGCTTATTTGATGAGGTAGATAAAAATTATTCAGTGCTAGAGTCTGTGCTCTACTCTATGTGTGAGCCAGGTCTACAGCACAGGCTGCTACATTCCTCTGATCAAGCTGTCAGAAAATTTGTAAATACAAATGCCAACAAAGACCAGAACCTGCAAAGACCGGAATCTTATAGGCGATGATCTCTTTATCTTTGACGTGGTTTTGAATTTGCCAGTAGAGACACTCAGAGGAAGAACCATGAAACCGCAAACTAATTTTAACCATCAGTGTTTAACGTAAATCAGAACATGAATGAATCACAAATAATGGATAACACACTGGACAGATCAGATTCAAACTGTTCCTGTGCACTGGCTGATCATACAACAGATCCTTCTGTTCTACTTTAATAATCTTTAAAGTGGGATTTGAATTTGCTTGAAGAACAAAGAATGACATGCAGATGCTGACTATGTGGCACATATGGACACTGATAAAGACATGTAGCCAAAAATATGCACATACACTTTGTATGTTTTTACAGTATTGTCCCTGAGGCAGTGCTTAAGTCTGCAATCAGAGTAAGACTGGGATTGATTGGTCGAGTTTCTTAGCGCAGCAGAGGGAGCCATACCTGCGGTGTGGCATGGACTCAAGTCTTTTAGTGCTCTGCAGCACCAGTAGGGCTCTAATGAAAAACCAAAACTTCATTTCTCAACCGCTTTCATCTTACAGAAGGCAGGAAATGGGAGACGCATAGCAGCAGAGGAGTGAGCTTCCAAAAAACACCGGCATTTTTAGGTGGTTGAATTTTGAGTAAAGGTTTCCAAAGTCATGAAATTTGAAAGATGTTTATTGACAGTCTACTGCCACTGCAATTTCTACCTGAAAACAGTAACTCAAACAGACAGTTTAGAAGGCAGAGCTTGAGCACTATGTTACTGTGCGTATCTGATTATGTTAAGAGTCTAGACCTGTCCAGTTTTACAAATAAACTCAAGGCTGCGAGATGTTAACGCCGCCTCTCTGAACGTGCTGATGGCTAGAAAAGCCCGTACCTACTTTTACAGGAAAATACTATATTTGTAGTAAAACAAGCGCAAATGATTTTTTATATACAGTTTTCGAAATTGTCACTTATTTTAGAGAAATGTTTTTTAAGGATCAACAAACTTTATATCCTCTTGTTACTTTGGTGGCAGTACTACACAAAGGGGCTGTTGTCTTAAAAAAAATTGGTACAGGAAATGGCTTAATAGAGAGTACAATATTAACAGATGAGAAGCATGGAGCTTTCATTTTTTCTAAACGTGTTAAGCACTGGCTCCACTTCATGACAGTTGATGTCATTACTCAGCCGTCCAGGCAGGGGCAGTTACACATAATGATGAAGCTGACCGACTCTCCTGCAACTAATTTAACTCAATTATGCTCTCATGCACCAGCATTTCACTTAATGTTTACTTAACTTCTCTGTCAGTCACCCGCTGTCTTAAGAGACTCAAAGCTTCAGTGTAACTGTGCCGAATGTCTGATTGATTTTGTTTAAAAAAAATCATAAAAATGTTTGACTTACAAATAAGTCAGCCTGGGCTTAATTAATCAATACGGTGCATGTTTTCAGCAGACCATTCTTACACAGCATACGTGACATTTTCAGCATCCTTTTAAGCTGCATGGATCCCAGTTGTCGAACATATTATGTGACTGAGTTTTAATTAATGTGGCTGCCTCCCACGTAAAACAACCAAGTAATCGGCCATTCATTTGTACTTTAGGCGTATAACGTGTAACTTACCCCACACGTTTTTTTGGCCAGTTTTCCAGAGACACTCTTGCTTGTCCTAATGAGTTTTCTGATAATGTGATGACTTCAATCATGCTCGTAAACATTTGAGTATGTTAGTGTAAGCCTGTTGATTAAAAGTAGAGATTAAAACCCAGCTCCGACAAGCACGACCCCTGGAGCCGCTGCTTCGCAGTGCTACTCTCATGCTGTAGTGACATAATCAGTCCAGAGGAAGGAGAACTGGATTGCTCTCTAATGTTGTGCTCTCGAATGCAAGAAAAAGGAGGTGGGGATGTGGCGACGGGGTGAGCCAGGGCATTGGGGTCATGAAGGCCTACTGGAACCATGCATATAAACACACGCTGTCACTGACTGATAAACACTGCAAACAAACAAAGACTGCTCAGGCTGGGCTCTGGCGTGCGAGCTGTTTCTCCAGTAAATTCTGTGTAACTGTAAGCCCTGCAATGAAGCAAGTCATCTTTGGTTCGGAAACACACAAAAATGACAACACTCCAGCAATGCAGATGGTCAAAAGAGCTGCGCCATCGTTTAGATCTCTTTCTTTTGTTTCACTGAGTCGCATAATTGCGAGTCAACACAGATTCATCCGGAGTGGACAGAGAATCATGTACCGATAACCAGATGAGTGCACACAAACACATACGCATTATGTACCGTATCTTTCCAAACAGTTTCCTGCCAAGTACAAACAACAGCTGTTCCTCGCATAAAACTCTGGCTCTGTCAAATACAGATGGATAGAGATACTGGCGACATGTCATCGTTACACCTTTTATCCTGACGTTAAACTTGCTGGAAAATGTGATAATGAAATTTCCCGTTTTTCCACATGCACATAAAACTATGTTATCTCCTAAAACCAGAATACATTGCGTTACATTAGAGCACCTTTACTGTTGGCATGTTCAATATATGTTTAATGCAATATTTGCAAGTTTACCATCTGATGCATTCACTCTGATTCATGAGGAGTTCTTTTCACATAAACTCTTTTGAGCCTCCAAAGCCATAGGTGGGTTTCATTTCCTCGCTTGCATATTTATTTAGTTCTCAGCAAAATATTTAGGTGATAGGATAATTATATTTTATCTTGTATACATGTCTACTCCCCTTCTTCATGTGATTCATTTCAAACAATCCCCTCCGAGTATACATAAGGTAGTCAGTGAGCACTTCAGTTGTTTCTCAGAGCAAAAGAGACTTCCACAGTAAACATGCCCTCCACAAGATTACACTCACGCAAGCTCTTAAAAGGAACACACACAAGTCTGGATCCGACATATTTCATCTATTTGAAAGATAAAAACCTGTTTGGGTTACCCAAAAGCCAAGTTTTGGCCTTGACTTCCCCTGATGATCCCCAAAGTATACTCAAACACACCTCGAATTCACCTCACACACTACTCAAGAGCACTTCCAGGCAAGCCTAAATCAGTTCAGTGATTACATTTCATGCTTTTCGCTTGGTAATGAGACGTGCATAGGATGGGGTTGTTATCATCAAGTGTCTGTATATGTGCTTCAATATTAATTACTTACACAGCTGTTTGAGAGAATGTCCTCTGAGTGAAGTTGGTGGAAAGTGGTTCAGGAATGACATTTTACTCTATCAGTAACATCAGAACGTAGGTTCAAATCTACATTTCTATCTATTGTTTGATTTTAGAATTGCACGAGCATAACAATATAAAAGGATCCACACACCAAAATTGCTGAAACACACATTTTATCTTGTGTTCAAATAATTGTTTTTTAATTAAAACCTTATTTCTTCATGGCAGAAAAAAAAGCACTGCTACAGACCTAAAGATATGCAGCTGCTGAGTCTTTGTTTTACCCTGTGAGCATCGCAAATAGTTGCATTCATAGTAAAAGTCAGAAGAATCATTAATAGTTAACCTTGCCAAAGAAAAAAGAGATTCTCCATATTTTATAAATGCGATCAATGTGACCTGTTTCCACTTTCAGGCTCTGTGAAATAGTTTTTACTTCCTTTTCTTTCTCTCCAAAACTGATCTCATATTTGGCCTCTAAAGTTTACTCTCACAGATCCAAAGTCAAAACATAAAAATGTGTGTGTTATTGTGGTCACTGGGTCTTATCGCCTTGTCCGGGTAAAAATGCCTCACATCTTACAGCACTTCAAGAGAGAGATGCCACAAACTTAGGCCCTGATGGGCGAAACGTGCTTCTTCTCCTGAGCACACCTATGGGGCGGGTTATTCAGAGACACTATATATTTTTTTTTCCCTTTTTGTAACATGCAGCATTTCCTATTTTTAGCCATGTGAGTAGCAATACTTATGTCTCAGTCCATCACCGTGACCTAAACCACACATCTCTAAATCTACTAGATAGGCTGAACTTAAATTCGATTCAGATGTTCCCGTTCACCCAGTGGGAGTCCCAGAGGATGACTCGCACTGAATTTTGTGATTCTCTGTCTTTTGCTCTAGTGTCAGTCTTTTCTAGCGCCATGCGGATGAATCCCAATCACCTGATACTTCCAGTGCCACAAACAGGTCAAAGTTTTCACATATTATAAAATATTTCAACCACTAATGGATGGCCACAAAGTTTGGTGCAGACATTTTTGGTTCCCCAGTGATGAATCCTAATGACTTCATCATATTTCATGCTCACATTTGTGGTTTTGGGAGAAATATTTCAACAAGGACTGGAAATACTGCAATGAAATTTACTTCAGACATTCACGTTCCCCAAAGGATAAATCACAGCAACTTTGGTGATCCTTTGATTTCTTTTTGTTTTCCTCTAGCGTCATCGTTTCGTAATTCCTTTTTTCAAAGCTTTGATTCACGACCAAATGCCTTAGAAACTAAAAACATTCCCATCAGCGTCGGCTCACTTTGTGTTTAGTATAATACCACCATCTGCCATTTTTCAGCAAGACACAATAAAATAAACAACGTACTCTCCATGTACAGTGTGAGAAACGCACGTGCAGGGATTGTTTACAAGAGAACTGTTTTGAACTTGGTATTTGTCTGTTTGTGTTTACATTTAAAAAGTGTGGAACAATTTGGCACATAACGTAATGTGATGACATTATTTCAGCAAAATGTTATTTTTCCGTTATTGATGGTGGCAGTGGAGGTACAGATATGAAATACTGGAGAGGCGGACTGGCCCGTTTAGCTTTCATGAACCGAAACACGACCGTTGCAGTAATGCGGTGCACGCTTTAGTCATCAGGCAGTTGCACCGTATGTACATAGATAACTAAAAACTGCAAAGTACTGCACATAGAGTATGATTACATCAGAAAATTCTTTTTTTGACCATATGCAGGGACTTCACCTAACATACATTTTTGATTATGCTTTGCTAAACTCTGTGTCTACTAAACGAATGAGCTGTTTTCAATTCAAGAAAAACTGTGCAACTAAAGATAGGACAATGATACTGAAAAACCTTTGTTGACCTAAAATGAAAACACATGAAAAACACGACTGACTGAATAAACAAATAAATCAATGAAGTTGTTTTTCTGCTTCTTGAAGTCAAAACCTTCCTGTCAACAAACAGGCTACATTCTCTGTGAATTAATAAGAACTGAAACCACAATTTATCTGTGTTTTTTGAGGCGGTAACACTTCACAAAGCTTCTAAAAGGGTTCTCTGTTTTTTGTGTTTCTGGTGTTGTTTGTGTTACGTAAAACAGCACATGTTGATGACAAGACTGGATAAGTTTCACAAGATTTCAGTATTGAGAGGTCTCAAGTGTCCCAGCCCACCTATACAGACAATACAAGATGGTTTTTGTGAGAGTCATGTGTGTGTGATTTACACACAAAGGGGTACAAAGCATACCTAATCTGATCCCAACAGACAGAAAGTTCTGAATAACATGTGAGGTTCTGGGTCACAGGTCAGCCAAATGTCCAGCTGCCCTTTCGTGACCTTCAGCCTGGCAACCATCTATTCCGTCTTTCATCTGCTATCCAGCCACCCGCCACTGGTGTGTCAGTGAGAGCCTCCATCAATAACAGTGACATTGACGCAGATAGGTGAATTATGGCATAGGAAAAAAAGGAAGGCTAATATAAATCAGACATAAAGTGGCACCTAACTGCTCCCAGGAGTCTTTTGCGTTCTCCCATGATCCAAGTAAATTTTGTTCGAACTTTGTAATTAAAGACTCCTCTGATGTTCTGAGGTATGATATTACAGAGAGTCTCAGACCAGCAAATGATCTTCAAATAAACCACAAACAGTAACCCGGTTATTAGTGAAGAAAAAAAACACATCTTATTTCATGCTTTAATATGTTTTGCTACGGTTCTGCAGCATTCACTCTCTGTCATTTAGTTGTTGGAGTCAATGCTTCATTGAATACGCTGAAATCCCATTTCCAGCCATCATTGGCGTTTAATTTAATCTCAATTTGTGGTTAGTTGTTCTATGAGTGATGAAAATTATATAACAAACTGAACAAACTGCACCGAGTTTAAGTGACCTCAGGGGCATGGTAGAGGAAAATCATTAGAGCTGATTGCATGCATCATACGTACAGAAGGGGTAAACGGGTCGTCATCTATCATCTCCTTATCTGCAGACACATTCAGCAAGTTCAATGTGAACTTTTGCTTTTAGTTTGGCTATGGTAGGACAATGTTTGAGCTAAACACATGTCTTGGGGTTATGGTTAGTCTCAAATCCTTTCTTGTGTGAAAACAGATAATCAGCTGCCAGCACAGCTTCATCATCGCCAGCTTCTTATGGATGCCATTCTCTGGAGAATCCTTTAGCAGCAGACATCTTTCCAGCTGGAAGCCAAGCAATTTCTGTGCTGATGTCAGTGTCTCTTTACTCCTCACTTATTTGATACTCTTGGAACTTCAGTATTGCTGATCCACTCAATTTTTTGAGACGGAGATTAGTTTTTAAACAAGTGAAACTTGTTTGAAAGCAAATGCGTGCCATGTTATACTCAAATGATATGCTTAAAAGAGAATGTTAAAATAATGCAGCACAGTCAAATTTAAATAGCAGCTTGGAGTTGACAACCACAATATTAATCACACTACTTTAGTCAAAAAAATAAGGCATGAGATTTAAAAAAAATCTTCTTTTAAATCTCAGAATATGTTCAAAATCAGTTAGAAGTTCTACTTCTTCTTTTTTTGGTCCAACCGGCGCACATAGTTTATATCTGATCTAAGTTTTACTAGCTCCCTGCCATGTCACAAACATTATTTTAAACTATACTTGCTTAATTTTTCTTGACAAAATTCATCAGCTATAAAACAATATCAAGTTTTTCCATTTAACAAAGGTAAAAATTGTTAGTACTGAATATAAGCAGGAAATATTTTTTTGCTTATGTCTTTATTTGGACGGATCATGCATATTTGAGTAATAAACATAGTAAACATTAAAAATTGTATTTTATGAGATGTACATGATGACTAGATAGAACTGCCTGATTTCCAGTCCAGGATTGTTGACCAGCCAGTCAGGCTCACATATGTCAGATTATGAGCTGAACAAATAGTCGTGTACACAAGCACAGCCACACACTAACATGTTGTTAGTACGGCGCTCTTCACTCTGAGTGACGATACAAAAATTGCCAAAGCAAACCAGGGGAACACTATGAAAACCTTCCAAACAACAAATCTAATCAGACACTTAAGTCACCCTTATCTGGTTGAACATGGACATTTTAAAGAAGCTAACAAAGCCAGCCATAAGCCAGCAGCTTCGGTATTAGCAAAGGAGAAAGCAATTACGAGGAAAATTGTACATACAAATGAAAAAGTCAAAAGGTTGATCTCCAGCTTTCTGGTCAAGTTATACACATGCTGGGAAATGATCCAACTAACTTACATTTGTTTCTAGTTGCTTCCATGAGAGAGGATCCTGTAACAGTTTGGGGGAAATCGTAAAATTAAACAATTTCTTTAACTGTGAAAGTAAAATTTTGAATTGAAGAAAAGTTTGTTTGTTTGTTTTGTTTGTACGTGCTGTTAATTCCAGCTCTTAGAAAGAAAATCACAATCAGCAGGTCACACTGCTGATTCTGATTGCAATTACATGTAGCCCTGTTTAAGAAGCTCATTATTCTACATGAGTTCCTGTGTGCTACACGTGCTATTGTTGAGTTAAACATGTCGTTTATAACCATGATTATTAGGCTTTCAAACACACACATAATAGTTAAACAAATTAACCCATTACAGCAGTTTTAACAGACATTACAGGAAATGGATGTGATAATGTATCATATCCTGCTGGGAGACCCCGAGTACTAACCTCTTTGATTCTCTGTTGAGCACCTTGACTCTAGACCCTATGACAAAGGTGGAAATAAATCAAAGTTTGATTCATGAGGGAAGATTTATTGGCAGGAGTGGAATGTGTCACAGGGTGTGAGGACTGCCTGACCTAACAGACACAACAACAGTCAAAGGTCACCGTTACTCTTCCTTTTCTATGCAACTGCGTGAAGGGGAGGGTGGTAAAGATGTGATGGTGCACGGAAAAAGATTAAAGATCGGCCGCGTGCTGTGGAAATCTGTTTTGAACGGAAGCCAAATTTGACTGCGAGCTAAAAGAAGTAAATGTTTACTTTAATAGCTGGAAATCATATAAAGCTATCTTCTTTAATCTTGTTTACCAAGCTAGCTGCACTCTGATTACTTAATGTGAAAAAAAGCCGAGAGTCAAAAGAGTCCAGCTTTGCATGGAGTAAAAGTTTGCTGCCACTTAATGAGATAGTTTGGTGCATTGCTTAATTTTAAATGTGCCTCTTCACAGGAAGCAAATCAGGCATTGACTTTACTCGCAAAATATCTGAAATAAGTTGCTGAATGAAAACATTTTCCAGAACAGTCATTTACTTGTTTCTGTTCTTTTGCAAAACACTGTAACTCTGATCAAATGTATGTTTCCATGCAGGTATGTGTCCATTTCTAAACTACAGATTAATCCTCATATGGTTTTTATATTAGAGGAAAAAATCTGAACCATTTCTCTCAGCACCTGTTCCATGAAAAATGGCCAAAGCATGTAAGAAGCTCCTTTGTACTTCTACAAAGCCCATAGCTGATATAAAACTGTCAGTATATTTCAAGCTCAGTGTTAGTCTAGAAGTTTAGGCGTATCCTCATTTGGAGATAACAGAAGTCATAGTGATATTTCAGTATAGGAATACAGGAGAGGTCATCAAAGCGGATGAGCACATAGAGAGGGAGAAGGCAGACCTTGACCAGATCAAAGTGATGGGCACAATATTTAATGACAGGGGCTACTAAGCAATCTAAGTCCTGTAGTAAGGAGGATAAACTGCCTGAAAGACCCAAAGACACACCCCTGTCTAATGTTTCTGGTGTCTCTCTGAAGTGGGAGAAGCGCCAGACGAAATCAGCGAGGCTGCCATGGGGTTAGTGATTTAGTGGATAGTGGGTGAACCGATGCCAGTGACCGAGCAGCTCTAAGCAAGCCAGACAAGAAAAGAAAGGCTGAAAGGTTAAACAAATAAGCAACCCAATAAAAATAAAAATCATTTTGTATGAGATGAAAAGAAAGTAAGACAGATTTATTTTCCCCCATTTGAGACATAAAAGTGAAGGGTCATTTAAGTTTGCTTTTTTTAATTCTGAAAAAAATATAAAAATGCATTATCTATTTCAACTCAGCAGGGTCAAGGGATGTAAAAAGCAGAGTTTGAATCACTTGAGTACAACAGTTGGAGAAAAACGTGCTGGAGACACAGCACATGGCATCCTTCCTTATGTCATAACTGTCTTAATGAAAACTCAACAAATGCCTGAGAACAAATGCAGAAGAGCTTAGAGACATTAAAGCTTTAGTGTTGGTCCCATATTTTTCTAGCCTACCTTCTGGTTTTAGTTTTCAGTGGGAAATCATCAAATTAGGGATGTGGCATGGAAATCTTAAATTCTTTTAATCTATTGACCTCAAGACTCATTAGTCACTGGCAGGGCAGTAAAAGTATGGTCTGAACTCCATTATGGTTTAAAAAAACTGCTGACGTTTTGTCTTTATTGGACTCACTGGGTTGAGAAATGAAGCCACATTAAAAAACACCAACAATGCTCAAGATAATGCAGAGCCATTATGTGGCCACGTGCTCATGGATTTTAGTCTCAGGGTTTTTCTTTTGTCTCAAATCTTCCTTTGTCAACTGGTTTTGTTTAACATTGAACAGCAACTTATATCTGCCAGTCATACTTGTCTCAAAGTGTGAAAGGCTGCATTGTATGATGAGCCCAGAGGCAATTTTAGTACCCTTTTACAAAGAAAGGAAACTGGGAAAAAACTGTGAGGAAAAGAGTGGGGAAAAGTAAAGCCAAAGTTTAAAAAAAATAATCTCTATCCCCCTGTTCCCAGTTTCCTCTGACACTGGGGCCTTCCAGGGCTCATTCACTAACAACTATACAATGTTTTTCTTCCCTTTGATAGATTACATCAGCACACTAAGGTCTATCCCCTTCAACTGCAAACAGTTGCAGCATCTCACAAAACTGTGGCTGCTGCGAAGGGCCATGACTTTCATAGACCAGTATGATGGCAGAGACTCATGGGAGAATATAAAACATAACCCGAGATGGCACAGGTCATTGCAAAGAGCCTCTATAAGAAGAAGCATTATCTCCCTGCATGCATCACACATGCATGTGTAAAATTCTCAGCTGTGAACTGCTGAATCCACTAATCCAGTGAGACCACATACAACGCTTGCAAACATTTCAATAAACGCCTGAATGTGGGGTAATGAGGGATTAGTTGTGGCTTTCATAAAGAAACCGAAGGCCTTGTGGAACGTTTAAGTGTTAATAGCAGAAAGGAAAAATGGCACGAAGAAAAAATATTGTAATCCAAAAAGCCAAAGGGAAATGGGGACTCTGGATTACTGGCAAGTCATGGGATCTCTCCAAGTTTGGTTTGCCAGTATATCTTAAGCTCATTTGATGGGTTTAGGATTCAGATGTCACATGATAGATTCTTTGGAGGGGAAACTAGCCCTGTGTGTAGTGTACAATAAGCTGATCAACCACCTCTCAGAGGGATTTCCTCCACTTTCGGAAGGAAAAGTTTCAGAGTGAGGAACCAGTAAAACTAAGAATAACAAATGCACTGGTTAAAGTTGGACTGGATGATCATTATTAAAGACGCAAAAGGACTATTACTCCCCTAACATTTTTAATTAAATCGGAAAAGCTTGAATTTTCTGCCCAACAGGCCAATTTTTCCTCTTTTCCTGTAAGATAAAGAGCGCAGTAATGAAATATTCTAAAAGATGTAAATTAAGCTTCAGATCAAAATCCCCATACCAGCAATTTGTATTGATTTAATTCTAAAGTGAGAAACTGAAAATGATGAGCCAAAAAATTTTGTGATCATTAATTCAGGAGAAATTAAATCGGCATCTGTTTGGCCCATGTGCACATCATTCACCAAGCCAGTAAGCTATTTAAGCGCACGTGGATGACCATTATTGCCTTTTCTTTTTTAGCCCCATTAAGCAGTTTTGTGGGGAAACAGTTTGCTTGCTTTGGAGATCAAAGTGCCACTTTTACAGATATTTCCCCTTTTGTTCTGCACACTGTGTGGCCTTTGCTTAAAGGTTTAAAGGACAATACTGCTGGAAAAAAACACTTTTCACATAAGAAGTTTTGGGTATTGTGATTCTGGACTGACATAAAACCTTTTGGCTGACCAGAGATTTGCCTTTTATGAGCTTTTATTGTTTGATTTTGTTCCCCCCTTTTGTTTGAGGTGGATTTTCTCTCTCTCTCTTACGCTCTCTCTTTTTAAATAAAGGAAGGATTATTTGTAGACATTCCAGAAACTCTTTAATGGCAGAAAAAAATAATATTTCTCCCCACTGAACAGGCTGGCACAGAGTGTGCCCAGTGAGAACATTTAGGATTGTATAAAAAAAAGAAGAAGAAGAAGAAGACGTTAACCTTTACAAAGACAGATACGGCAGTACTATTGACATGTAGTTTTAAAAAAGGATTTCTAAATCTCCTTTACTTTATACTTTGCTTTCACCTGCTTTCATCATTCATGCTCTCTTAGATCACTGTCATTGCAGAGACAATGACTAGGTGGGAGGAGGGGTGACTATAAGCTTTCCCAGAACCAACCTCAGCCTTTGGGTTTATGAGGTGCTTTTGAAATGTGATGATGTCACATGCCGGCTGTGAAAACATGTTAACCGGCCGTTCCATTGGTCCTAATGACAATATTAGCAATGAACATAGAAAAGTGAGGAAATGTGCTGAAGGAACAGGCAGCATGAAACTGAGTGTGTGGCCTGTGATCACTCTCCACTTCTGCAGCAGGCAGTCTCAGAGTTTTATGAGACAGTTTCAAACACACAAACTGATCTAGTAAACTTAGTTACGGTACCGTAACTACATGATGCAATGCTTTCATTTTAATTTTTACCTTTAAAATCAACAAAGTAAACAGGAAAAGCACATACTACTTTTTTGTTATCACATATGTTATATCTATGAGGTTAATACTGAGCTTGTGGTTGTGACAGTGAAATCAGAAGTTAGCCCACATTCCAAAGACGAGTGACCCCTAATTGTCCATGGTTGTAAATGTGAGCATGAATGGTTGTCCTTCTCTGTTTCTTAGCCCAGTGACTGACTGGTGACCTGTCTGATTGGGATGGCTCCACTGCCTCGTGCAACCCCTCGGAAGGATAAGGTTGTACTTATAATATATGTATTATAGTGTGGAGAAGCTGGTAAGTTATATTGTTTTAAAAAATATATATTTTCTTGCTTTATGCTCAAACAGCAGGTGTGAAAGATGACCCTAAATCCCCCCCAAAACAACTCCAGCATGAAGCATTCCATATCTTTTGAATCTCACAAGCAGTACAGTATGTTCTATATTAGATATATATCAAACACATAGTAGGTACAGTTATTTATTTTAGAGAGCTGTAAATCAGGCAGCCTCAAAAGGATTATGTCAGTGACCACAGATAGATAGAGTTTACATTAAACAGCAATATTTAGTTTTGCTTTATTTGGAAATTGGTGAACAAGGCACATTAGCTGTGACAATTGTTTATCTTTAAGTGACTTTGACACATACACGAGAAGAAACGGCTTCGTAGCCACTTTGATCTAGTAAATTAATGGCATGTAGCTTTAAGCCCTGTTCGGATTATTTTTAAGCAAAGCAGGGGCATACTGTGTGTGTTGGCTTATTGTTTTTTATTTTACTGCTACACTGTACATGTTAATATAGTCAAAATCTAAACTGATATTTGCAGGTAAGGATGTGTTTTTAAGTCTGCAATTGCTATTCATATGTTTTACATGTTTCACATATGACAAAATATAATTTATTTATCTGACTTTTCATAAGCAGTTTGTTGTTCTAAAGAGACTTTTTAAATTACTTGCAAAAAGTGAGCTGATTCTCACTTTTGTTTTTAAACATATCTCACATGTGTCTTAGATTTAGCTATAAAACATGTTACTGTGACATGTAAGGACTTTGGGTAGACCTTAAGGTGTGAACACATCTGCCACTAAAAACACAACACCTGCGAGACTTTGTTGCCTTTAACCGTCCACCAGAAACGTTCTCCCACCAGGTTCTGTGTTTTTCAGGAGTCCATGCAAAGGTTGAAATGTTCTCAGCTCACTGAAACATTTTCACAGAGTCACACTCATCAATTTCACACCTGGGTTATAGTTGTTTAGTTCTGTTTTAAACATTCCTATTTCAACACATCTCTGTGTCATTGTCTAACTAGTGCAGCTGTTTAGATTTAGCAGGGACGCTAGATATATTAGCAGTTGAGCTGTGCTTATACCTACCCTGCAGTGTTGAATACATAACCTAAGTGTGAGGCTCTCTCCACTTAACATTTGTTTCTAATGTGTTTTCTGGTTGGACTCGGGGAAATGATAAATGCTTTTCCTCTAACTGACATTTTTACGAAGTACATTTTAAACAGTAGGTCATAGCTGAGCAGTACGTGCTTATCCCACCACAAGTGTGCTGTGAGCTAAAAATGACCACCGGGGGAATAGAACCTATTCACTACTCTCATCTTGACAACGTTGGACACAGATTGTAGACTTCCGATTGTAAAATTTCTTTTCACACCTTGTCTGGACAACACATTGGACAGAGGAGGATACCTCCTGTCTCACAAAACCGCCTAGAATGAGTTCAGCAACATACATTATTTTACACAGGAACATATGTGCGACAAACCTGCCTTGAGAATCATGAATCAACATACCTGCAGTTTAATATGCATTTTGAATATATGAAAATCTCATATAAGGATTTATCAAAATTATGACATATAAGAATGAAACAAAGAAACAATTCTATTAAAAACCATCAAGCACACATTTTAACATCTAATTAAAATTTTCCTCACAACAGATTCAATTAAAGTGGGGATTAAAGTCCTTTCCTGTCACAGAAGCCTGCTGGAGTAAAACACTGGAAATAGAGTATATAAGATAAAACAGAGTTTATACAATTGTAACAAGGTTGAAAGTCAATATCTGGTACAATCCACTTTATTCTTTAATAAAGTCTGAACTCTCTTTAGCAAGCTTTCTTGTCATTACTTTGGGTAGTCTTCAGGAATAATTGTCCAGGCTTCTCGAAGGACATTCAAAGCTATTCTTTAGATACTGGCTGCCTTTCTGTTCTCTGTCAAGATGATCCCGCACTGCTTCAACAATGTCGAAGTGGAGCCTTTGTGCAGGCCAGTCCAAGACTGATAGTGTTCTGTTGTGTATTTTTCTGTCCAGGTATGCTTTTACTGCATTGGCAGTGTGTTTGGGATCATTGTCATGCTAAAAAAAAAGAAGCCAATGCCAATCAGATGCTTTCCAGATGCCATTGCATGGTGGATCAAAATCTGATGGTACTTTTCGAATATCTCAGCATTTTCCCTGTTTCCTAAGACTCATTGCATATGCTGAGACATGCTATATACATGTATCTATATATAGATATATAGATATATATATAAAGGGAGAGAGAGCGAGAGAGAGAGAGAGAGAGAGCATACCACCATGGTTGCGTGCACACACACACACACACACACACACACACACACACACACACACACACAAATATCTTATGAACCACTCTTGCACTCAGAGAACTAGAGACCTAGGCATGTACTTGTATGGGCAAGCTGCCCAGAAACTCTGTTCATAGTACTATGGATAAAGTAGCTCATTTGTCTTTGAGCTGTTTTTCACCTCCCTAAAGAGAGAGGCCCTACTATAAGCAGCAAGGGACTCAACACCAGTTAAAAATGCAGAAACCCAAGAAATGGCTTAAGTTCATTTAAAAGGCGAAGGTACTGTATGTATAAAATCCCCTCTTTTTAAAATTGAACCCCTCAGTTCATGCAGCGTTGTCCCTCTAATACTTTACTTTCTCATTTTCTTTTAAAAGAACAACAACTTCTAATGAACAAATCAATCTCTAATCATTGAAAATCAACAGAAATCAAGCTGTGAACGCATATCCGCTGAATTAACAAGAAACAAAACCTTTATCTCGGAGCATGAGAAGTTCATTGTTCCAGATGGATTCAAAAGCTCAGAGATTTCCAGTTCTTTGTAAGCCAAGGAGAAACTTGAAACCACACTTGCGTGTGTGTGTGTGTGGGGGGGGGGGGGGGGGGGGGGGGGGCAAGAATAACAAAAGTCTAGAAAGGCATTGAGAAGAAAAAGGCAGTTTTCAGATTATATTAAAAAGCATGCAAGAACAACTTCAAACATACATAATGTAGTGATATGCATATACTCGTAAACCAATATAGTAACTGATATACTTTATACATCTCATACAAACAACCACTGCTTGTCCCCATTTCTGAAAACATTGTGGTTTCATTCTCCAAAATTGTGCAATTTACAACTGAGAAGGGTTGAGGCAACTCTTCAGATGCAGGCAATGAGTTGCAGGTTAGTCCCACAGTAATACACTAACCATGTGTGACTGGATGTAAAGAAGTGAAAAACACACACATGCATACAGGGAACAGGCCATTTACTAGAGAGGTATAAGCTTTCCTTTCATTTACCAGTTGTCCTGTTAGGTCTACAAGACTATGTCTGCCTTCTACATCCTGCAGAAACAAAGCACACCACTGTGTTTGACACATCTTCATCAACATGAGGACGCATTGAGGGATATTTAGGTACTGTCAGTAGCTGTTAGCGGTGACTGAAACATAAGGCTGCAGTGAAAGAGTGAGTTTGTGCACGTGTGAGTATGGTATTAGTGTAGGCTTGGGGTTTAATTGGAAGAAATGACCGAGTTGAGATTCTTTTTCAGATTATCTTGCTGGAGTTATGTTAAACAACAATTGCACAGAGTTTAATATCTCACTAATAAACGAAGGAATCTCTGTATGTAAGTGTGAGTCTGTGTAACTGTTCTTCGATTTCCCAACAACTGCTTCTCCAGTCCACTTCAGACATGGCTGATTCGTTGCCAGGGAGCCGAGTAATCCAGGGATCCATTATTCGTTCCCATATTTTGGCTAAAAGTTATTTTCTGTTTCCAACTTTTCCTCTAATTTGGCTGCTGTGTATGTGCACTGTGCTTTTTGTGAGGGGGGAGGGGATACCCGCACACAGGCAAGTTTGCATGCCTATCTTTGTGAGGACATTCACAGGCATAATGCATTCAACGTGACTTTCTCTTTGATTATTTAGCAGCTGCTTTGTTTAGCATTATCTCTGGTCCTCAGGCTGGATTAATGTGTTTTGTCTTTAATAACATATATAGTGACTGCATCCATAGAGCTGTCTTAAGCTAAGCTAAAAAAGAGTAATTAGCATATAACATAGCACGCTGGTTTTACAAAATAGTTCAACACATTTAGCTGCATTTGCTTGAAACATTTGTAAGTTTTGTTTTCGTTTTTTGGGGGGTTTTTTTGGTTGACGAAAACAGCATGTTTTGGTTGTCAAGGGAACAGGTATGCGGTATTATTTTGACATCTTAGCTGGCAGTCACAGAACGGCTGTCTTTGACTGATCCTGCTGAGATAATAGGAAGAAGTCTTTGATTTGAGGTAATACCAGGTAATCGTTTCCAGAGAGCCATTCAGCACTGAGGAATGTAAAGTAATCTGGTCACACTGGCTCTGAGGAAACTCTCAGAAGACGGTGCAGGGTCGTCACCCTCACACAATGCCAGCCTACATTTTAAGTTAAAGGAGTTAAAGGAAAGTTAAAGAGGAAAGAAAGAATGATGGAAAGAAGAAGGAACTCGCACATCATCAAGTGAAAAATAGCTACTGGTCACATGTGCAACAAATGCATTGAACTGTGACACAATCTGCAGGTGTAGGTTGTTGGCCTGCTCAATGGAAACAAGTGTGAAATCACTGGACAGTGTTCTTGCAGTTCAAAGAGGAGTGGGAAAGTCGAGTGGAAAGCCTCTTCTACTACAAAATTTGCTACTTCCATGAACAAAAGCCAGTTAAAGTTCAACTTGTCACTCACATTGCTGATCCTAATGGATAGTGTTTGAAATTTTGGCTTTGCAAAGGGAAGACGAAGTTTCAGCTGGCAGGACCCTTCTGCAGTGGTCTAAGCCAACAAATTAAGAACGCCTGGCATACTTTGTGAAATCCTGTTAAGGATACTGTTGATGGGCAGGGACTTTGTCACTGCACAGACAATGGTTTCACTCTCTGCTCCCGGGTCATTTTCATTAATTAAGCAATGTGGCGCTCAAAAGTTAATCCAATCACACAGCAGTCTTTTCTCACGCTTTGGGGCCTGCCTTCTGGATGGCTTTGGTGGACCTGCTGCTTGACACCACAAGCAACACAACAATGTGTGCTGCCAAACGGAGCCGGGACAGAGAACGGGGATCTGGAAAGAGCGGAGGAAGCAACGGAAATAACAAACCACCCATACAAACCAACAAAGACGAGGCTTAACAGTCACCTAAATTCACTGCAGTATGTCAAGAATTTATTGAAGGCTTCATGGCACTGACTTTAGATTAAGATCTCCTTTAATGGATTTATATTTTATTTGAGCTGGTGTTCATTGACACCGGCAAGTAAGTGGATTCACAAATATTGTGTTACGTTAAAGGTGAAGTCAGTTTTTTGCACCTTTTTAACCTCTCTCTCCCCTTTGGTTTCTGGTATAGTCATTTGGACATCAAGGCATCCCTTTGGCTCAGTCAGTTCATCGCATCTTCTCTTTCAGCACAGTAACTTCCTCCGCTTACAGCATATGCTCTTTGTATAGCCATAAAGCTACCCCCATCTGTCAGAGGATCCCAAAATGGTCATCCAGTTGAAAATATACAACCTACTTTAAGTGACACTAATTTGCTTCAACACTTTTTGGAATGTATGAAAGCACAAAACTATATCAACACTGATATCTGAGACTTGAAAAGTGAGTGATGTGAGTTGCTTCTTTTACATCTTAATTAAGTATCTTCAGTATTTCTTCTGAACACTTATGAATAAACATTTTTTTAATAAAATTGTGCCTGGCTTTAATCTGCAAATTACAAACTAATGAGTTTGGTCTGTTTTTTGGAACGTCAAAGCTGAGAAAAACAGTCTCCATGGTTTTTGGCTGACAGACTGCATTAACTTTGTCTGTCAGCCTTTAAGCGGTCACTTTTTTGAAAACCATGCTTCAATTCTCTGCATGATGTTATGTGCCAATAGACCATTCACTGCTAACAGTTTGACATATTCCTTCAGACAAAGAGCCACAGGCCTCCTCAGGCTAATGGATATAACAGATCACAGCAGAGTCAGACAAAAAAGATAAAAGTTGAAGTGGAGAGAACAGCAGAGGTAGAAGACTTCAGGAGAGACCCTCTCCATATTGCATTTCTTCTTGTTCCATTTGGAAAAATCTCTTTTGATTGAGAAACCTGGACCAAAGCTTCAAGTAGAGAGTATGTCTAATACAATAGTTGCCTAATGCCCTGGAGAATTGCTTAGACTACTGTTGGCCATTCTCTGACCCCTAATCTTTGGTCCTACATACCTTCATGATCTGTGGCCAGTCAAGAACAGAAAAAATGTGTCTAATGTATGCTGTTGCCACTCAAATGCCTATTTCATGTTTTTAATTTTAAATGATAAATTATGCCTAAACATATATTTGTGCATTGCCAGAAGTTAATTCAGTGTGTCTTACTGGCACCTTTCCTCTACTCCTTGAAATCTAAAGAACCTAGTGTTTAAAACATCAATTAAAAACAGCTGCTGCTAGGCTGGCTGCAGTGTCTTCATTTCATAATGTATGTTTCATAACTTGTACATCCTGTGAAAAAGCAACGATTGAATTTGTGTTTAAACTATTTCATTTAAGATTCGTGAAAAATGATATCTGAAGATTGATCCATTAGGAGGAATTTTGATTTTTATGGCATTAGTGATGAGGGATACATTTGTTTTCGATCAAGGGAACAACTGCAGGATTAAAACAAAGGGCTTCCCTGGACTGTGAAGGGTGAAGGGTGATATGCCATCAAACGGCCCTATTTTTACAACTGCCAGCTTCAGATTAGTGCAGCTGACAGACAGCATAAGAGTGTTGATGGAATTTGTGCTAAAGCTGGCAACCCAAGTGTGCTGCTCTCATCTATGCCTGATCACTAATACTCCCACCTAGTTATTGTGCAACTCTGGACTGAGACAGATGCTCAAAAAAAAACATGTAGCCACCCAAACCAGTCAGTCAGGAGGTGTGCATGATTGCAACCGACATTTTTACTTTACAGTCAAGCCAGGAGAAAAATTGTCAGAACCACTAGAATTTGAGTATGGATAGTCCGAGAGCAGGTCAACCTTAATTTTAAAGCCAACGAAGCCTCATCCATACACAACTTATTGAAATCATATGACAGGTTAAATTTCTTGGCAACCATGTGATGTGTGATGAGAACCTGCTTAAATCACCGCTGAATCAATTATGAATCATATCCCAGAAATTATCTGCTCGAGATAAATTAATAATATCTACATATTCCAAATGAATGCACAATCACATTGTACAAGGCAGAGATGCAAAGATGGAGCATGAAACTATGATGCAGAGGTGCAAAAGGAAAGGAAAGAAGCAGATGGCAGCATGTCTTCGTTTCAGCTACTGGAACTTTAGGGCAATCTAAAGAAAAATATTGTTCTCCTGTCTAGCCAGATCTCATTAGGCTGCTGGCCTAACTCAGTGTGACATCTCTGACTAATGCGGAGAAAAAAATAAGTCAAAAACCCACCCTAACATAAAGGCCGCGCTCCATCTCAGACAAACACACACAGAGCAAGTCTAAAGACCTGTAGAGCAAGCCCACTGTTCACCAAGCCACTGGAGACTCTGCAGGAACACAGAGGTGAGGGGGCTACAGACTTTGGCTTCTCTGTTATGTCCCAGAGGAGTCCTGTGCTACTTCCATTTCACAAACAACCTAAGGACTGCTGTGCAGGATGCGGGAAGTGGAGGGGCCAGCTTACAAAACAGAGAAACAGATATAAGTCTGAGTCTGGCCTGAGACCAGGTTTATATCTGAGGTACTGGACCCTGAAGAGAGGGAAAGGGTGAAAGGCCCTTAGCAAGCAGCGATAGACTGAAATGGAGATTTCATGCTGAATGACGGCTAAACAGTGGCTGTCCAATAATGATGAATTTATACAACATAGTTTGAAAACTTTGGAGCTTGAGCTGAACTCTTGCATGAAAGTTGAATTTCAATAACAGTTTTTTTTAACACATAAGACTTTAAAAAAGCACTTCAATATATTTTAACTACAATAAAACAGAGCAATTCAACAACTACATTATTTATGGTGCTTTTTCTATCTCGAGTCAGTGTTTATTTAGCTTATCAAAACAAGAAATGGTGGCTATGTTGTTCTAATATGCTCCACTATGAGCTATAGAATTCAATTCAGAGATCTCTCTGGTGCCCTAATGAAAAAGCCAAAGTCTATAATACAGTCTCAAAGGGCTTAGGAGATACAAGGGAGTTATGCGATACCCAATCAGAGTGGAGCCATAACAAACGCGCATGTAGACAAAGATGAGAAGCAGCTGCTTACTCCTGGCTACTTGCTGGGTCTCAACCCACCCTGGTAAAACCATTCACGTAAATGAGAAAACACAGAGGACCAAAAGGGCCGGCCAGATTCATCTGCATAAAGCACAGGGCTGTTCCCGAGCCTTCTCAGAGTTCTCTGTGTCAAAGTGAGAAGGTTGTCAACAGCAAAACTGTGAAAGACCTGCACGATGTACTGCATGATTTTATTGTGCTGCTACATAAGTGCACACAGCAGTCATCTCTGATAAATCTTTACGTTAATACCATAACATGAATATTCAAGCAAAAACTTGAATGCAGCATCTCAATGTAGCCTCCCAGGGAGTACCATCCCTCTGGTTCAGAAAGCAGAAAAGTCTTGCCAGTTATTTTTTAAACAATTACAAACTTTGCACAAGCAGTGCTTAAAATAGCCCATAGTCCCCCACGATCATAGTGATGTAGAAACCCCTGATACAGTTTCAAAACTCTAGGACATCTTGGTGATGTCAAAGATAAAATCCATCCACCGATAAATTTTCAAAAATCTAATTAGGCCTGAGTGGAGTTACCTGCAGCTGGAGGACAACAGCCACTCTTTGACCTTGATCTTTGGCTCTTAATATCTTTTGGATGCATCAGTCTAATAAAATTATCTGAAATATAATATTGCTGGGTAAACAGATTGCACTACAACCGACTCTGTTATGATTCAGTCTTGTGTATATCAAAGGACCACTTCAACTCCACAGCCCTTCTTCCTCTACTGGAGATATTTAATAATGTTGAAAAAACTGTGAGTCGGCTTGTGTTTCCAACAGCTGTGATTTGCGAGAAGGTCTCTCTCACTTGCTCTCTCATTGACAGTTGCTTGTTCTACTTTCCCTTCTGCCTCTTACTCCTCGCCCTCCCCTCCTTTCTCTGAATCCACATAATATCCTTTTCCTTTAACTAAGTTCATCTCAACATAAGCCACAAGTGAATGGCGCAAGATGCTCATTTACTTTTGTCTGACTCATTTTAAATGGCTTTATCAAGACACCTCTCATTTCCTTTCTCTCAATCTAGTAAGGCAGACATCCTGCATCCAATAATCTCATGACGCAGCCTTCCACTGACCTTCGTGAGGGGACGTGCTGCAGCATTGACCATATGCCCGCTCCTCGGGGCAGGAGTGAAAAGACCACATGCTCTTAGACTGTTTTTCATCTCTTTAGACAGACAGTTAATACTACCGTTTATCCCAGGTCTTACTCTTTAAAATTTAGCAAATATGAGTTGTTTTATGTGTGGGAGATAGCTGAGGGCTGCGCTGTCCTTCTATGACCTGATGGGCTGTTATCATCTTTCCAAAGACACGAGACAATTTGAATTAAAAAGCATGGAACCACTTAGCTGTAGGTAAATGTGGCTCCACTATATGATGACTTGAGCAGGAATGCATAAAAAAGGATATACAGTCTGCTCTCTTGAAAGAATACATATGGTGCATCTAATCTGGCAACAATCACTTACATTGCATGCGCTCAGCACCCATTTTCCCTGTTTGCATTGGAGTTTATGCAATCTGGTGCTCATTTTCCACATCAAACCCAAACACCGTGTGGTGACAGTCTCATGAAACATGAAAGAGGGACCAATTAAAGCCTGTCTGTTGTATATGAGTGAAATAAGCACATTTAGCAGTAATCCCACTGTTATTCTAACAGTAATGAGCAGGCAACAAGTTTAAAAAGAGAAAATGTGTTTCATTTAATGCTTGGTGTCCATCTTAAAATAAATAAGGGAAATTTTGAATTGATTTTCGTATTTTCCTCTACTCGCAAAAGCAATTATGCACAAATGAAGTTTAAACAGGTATTTTCCATTTTAAAAGAACATTAAGCCTCTGTGCGTTTACACTCCCTTTCACATTTCATTGCAGCAGATGACAGTGGCTGATGGATTGGGCTTTTGGTGGCTCAAACTGCTCACGGGGAGATTGCTACCAGATGAAGAGGTCTCAGAGTGCAAATTGGGCGGTTTTGAATAAAACTATAACTCCGTACGCTCCCAGGAGTGTTATCAAGGACCGCACTAAATAAAGAACACCAGTGTGACATCGGCGACAGAAATTAAAGTTGGCTCCACATCGTCTGATAACGAGAATTTCCAGAAGTCTCCTATTTGCCTAAAGGAACATATTTTGTGGTATTTGAGGTTAACCATTTTCAAAGACAATGGAAAGATTAATTTTAAGCTTTGCAAAAAGTTTTTTTTCCCCTTTCTTTGGGGGTGTTGGGTTTTTTAGCTAAGAAACTGGAAATTTTGCAGCTGGATGAAACTTGTGAGGCTTTGGTTCTTAGCAAGATTATTTATTCTTGGGAGCTTATGCTTAGAATAAAACTTAAACCTGCAAATGCAATGATCTCAGAGATCTTTCTGTCCTAGCAACAGAGCAGACGTGAATCTGGAGAGACATTTGTGTATGATCTGCTTAAAATTTCTGCATAAATTCTCATGAAATTCCTTTTCTCAGATTGTTTCTGAATGGGAAACAAGTTTTTTTTTTCAAAGATAGAATTACAAAATAATTCTACTGCTTTCAAGTGGGTTCTTCTGTCTTTTTAAGCCACAGGAGAAAGAAATGTAAATCCACAGTGTACAGACAAAAATGTTATCATATAGAAGAACTTTAAAAACTCTCAGCCTGTTTTTTGAAAGATAGAACTTACTGCACTTATATAAAGGAAGAACCAAATTCTGAAATCAGTCTAAATTGCAGCTCTTTGGTTAAAAAAAAATGAAAGAAAGACTCGGTTTTCAAATTGTTGCTAATGGGTACAACGTATCCATTAGCAGCGACTGTACCCATCGGCAAATCGAATCTTAAAACCTTTGTGGCTTTTAAAAATACAACATTTCCATCGTTGTAGATTCATAAAGCCAAAGAAAGATCACATCTTTTAGTCCACAGTAATGTGACTTGCTAATGTTATTCCTTGTGTGAATGTAAAGTGAAAAATTTAAAGAAGCATAATATTAAGATTCCCTGTAAGGACTAATGCAATCCAGATGTCTGTTTTTTGAATCGGGAGGGAAATGTGTGTACAGTCCTCTTAATCCACCTAATATGTAAAATTTCAAACAGATATGAAAATATTTTTCCTCCGAATATCCTCCAGATGAGAGACCATGTTGAGCTGTCTACTTCTCTTCCCTTCTTTGTCTGTCAATATTCCCCAGATGACAGGCCAGACTTCCTGATAGATCAGGCTGAGTTGTTTTCATATGCAGCACAAAGTCCACTTTACTTACTTTAAAATGACACTCAAAAACAGGCACTCTCTTTCTGCCTCAGATGTCTGATCACCTCAGGCTGAAATCTCTAATTACACCGATTCAGAGTCTGGATTTTAATTTGATTTTCAAACTTAACTAATATTAATTAAGTCATCCCAGTGGAGAGCACAGGAGGAGAGGAAGTGATTGTAAACCTGTGGAATTTTGCCCCGAGTCACCGACCTTCTGCCAGGTTCACGTGTGCTCCATCAACCCACAATTTGCTGTGATTGAGTCGACCTACACCGCTGCATGCAATCATACTGCCTCGGCCGCTCGCATGTCAGGCTTCTGACTCAGTAGCAACCATCTTCCACACTGACTGAGTAACTTTACTAAACCATCAGAACCATGACGGCAGTCACACACACAGAAAAACGTGCAGGAAAGCAAAACCTCACTGGGAGCATGTCACTGATCCTGCTCTCATGCATGAGGGGCTGCCCTTCTGTCCAAAAGGGGAGCAGTGCTTTGTTGTCTTTCAAAGTCTGAGATACCCCCCCTCCACGACCAGCCTGAAAGAGAGAGAACGCTGGAGCCTCAGCAGTCAGAAAGATCTGTGGTGTGGCCCCTCCTTTTCACTGGGCTGGGATAAACCAGGGAGTGTGGCGCCTCTGAGGTTAGCGGGCTGCCTCATCGAGACACCATCTCCATCATGAGCCTATTTTTATTCCATTTTCTCGCTTTCTCTTTTTTCTTCTCTTCTACTCAAACCACTCTAGCTCTTTTTTCAGCCTTCCAGTTTTGTCTTTTTCCATCCATCTCGTTACCACAGCCTTCTACTCCTATGATGCTGACTTTTGTTTCAGTGTGCATGCATGACAGAGGAAAACAAAAAAAAAAGCCTACATTGCTTGATTTCTGGGTTTGATCCCAATATTCACTTGCTTTTCCCCTTTTCTTTCTTGCTGTATTTAATTTGCTCAGACACTTGCCAAGCCGGCTAGAGTTCCCTGTCACTGGTTTGGCAAAGTGCTTCAACCCTAATGCAAAAAAGAAATTTATCTAGATATATCACTGTCTAGCTTCAACATCAGCACTGTAAACTAAAAAAATGTCCACTGTCACATTTTTCACCATTAAAATCTTATTTTATCTAAACATAGAACCTCTAACAGAGATTAGCGCTGCACTCAAATACATAATTAGCATGCACGCTGCAGTCTTCCTCACTTTTGTCCAAGAAGAGACATTGGCTGAATCTATAGACCATAGACTGGGTCAAAAATGAATGGGTTTGTTGGCGTTATAAAGCCCTAAATGTCATTATTGTACTTTGGTCATAAAGGATCACTGCGTTTAACCAGCTAATCCAACATGTTGAGCCAATTCACATGCAATGTGGTTATGCTGGTGAGTTAGCAGGGGGTCCCCAGCTTTCAGGAAAGCAGTTTACCATCATAAAGCAGCTGTCCCACATCAACAGTCCCTACAGACACAGACAGTGCCGTGTTTGTGCCATAAGCCATTCTATATGAGCGCATTGTGGCAACTCCTCCGGCATTTTTGAAAAGCCTGGCAACGGCAAGCTCACTGGGTGAAAAGCGTCTAGACTAGTCTTCTAAAGAGAGCCTCACTTCACATTGGCAGTCTGGGTTAGTAGTAACACTGACACAAGGATATTGATGCACTTGTAAATAAAACCTT
This sequence comes from Oreochromis niloticus, assembly GCF_001858045.2. Taxonomy (NCBI): domain Eukaryota; kingdom Metazoa; phylum Chordata; class Actinopteri; order Cichliformes; family Cichlidae; genus Oreochromis; species Oreochromis niloticus. The sequence continues at coordinate 31,075,406 of NC_031979.2, forward strand.
AATTAGGACTGGTTACCAACTCCGAACTCCAACAGTCTAACTACAGCAAGTTGTGTATGGAGTATGCAGGTGGAAATGGAGTCATGACCAGAATTATCAAAAACCAAAGCACATCAAAAGGTCTGGAACTATTAATAATTCTTTGGCACTTGAGGCAGTATTTTCAGTAAAGGCAACAGTAGAACGGCAGCAAACAGCCGTAGCTAAATGAGCTCAGTATCTTAAAAAAAAAGGACTTTCACACAAAGTTAGTGTTAGCCATCCTGGTTGAATTCATTTGAATAATTTACTTTGCAGAATGGCCTGAATATGAGGAAATGGTTGATCCATCAATCTAGTCTGACACTGAGCTTTAGAACAACATTGTTCCTTCTATGTTCTTTGTTTTTGTACATCTAATGAGCTTTAAAAGAAAAAAAAGCAACAGCAAACAAAGGTAGAGTGTTATATAATAAAGTCCTCTTTGGCAAGCCTGGAAAGCATTCAAGACCGTGAATAAGTTTGGTGCTGTATGAGCAAGCAGTTTCCTCTCTGTCATCCACAGAACACACCACTGTCACGGTGTTCATTTCCACTGGCTTCCTTCGGTACCCACATCTAAAGTTTCCCAGGCTTAAGCAGGAATTGGAAACTAACATACTGTCCAGTGTGAGCGCATTTCTGTGAGTGTATCATGCCAGTCTTTCCAGTCAGAGCACTCTGACGTCACGCCATTAATCCCTTTCACCATACCACCCAAGCCTCGGGGAGACCACATCAAATCCTGAACTCACTCTCCATGAAAAGAAGAGTTTGTACCCCTGGGATTTCTTTAATGAGGCTTACAGTAGTACACACCAGCACACCAGTAATGAACTTCACAGAAAGGAAAAGCAGTAAGAGACGCCATTAAAGGAGAGGTCATATCAAAACTGGAGTTGTTTGCCGATTAGGAAAGCTGATTAAAGCTCCCCCAGCCCACAACCCAACACAAAGTCACATTTACTTGACATCAGAACAATGTTTGAGAAGCTGCTGTGTCAGATACAAGTTTTAATACAGTTCTTCTTTTGTTCTGGGCCTCCATTGTTTTCCATTAACTCTCACATGGAATCAGAATAATTCAGCAGACTTTTCAAACTTGCTTGGGTTTTCATTCATGAATGTAGTCTGGGTCAATTTTTATGTAATAACAGTGCAAACTAGTTAAATCAACCGGTAATGCACTTTTTATCAAGGATATTTTCCACAGGAGGTTACACAACTCAAGGAAGCTGATTTTCATTCCATGCATAGATGAATGGGAAACAAAGACTGCACAGAACAACCGGAAAAATCTATTCAAACACCTGAAACTGTATAGCATGAAACTGTAAAGTGTCAGCACAAATCTAAACGATGTAGATTTATGGTTAAAGAGCTAAAACAGTTCGATATGAGCCTGCAAAATGCAAAGACCTGTCTATGAGATGTTTACTCACTTCAAGGCAAAGACTGAACCACTTCATTGTTGTTTATAATAAATCAGCAAAGTTTTTTAGAAAGCGGGGAATTTCAACAAAGGACTTGTGCAGGAGCTGCTCTTAAAGATGAGAGAAGGCTCTCAAGAGAATAACAAATGACTTAACTGGTTAAAGCGGTTTACAAAGGCCTGGAAGTGTCAACACGAACTCTACAGCCAGTGCCACAGCTAGACAAAATATCCACTGACACAGTATTTGAAAGTACTTTTTCTTCATGTACTCCAGTGATAATACTCCAAAGGAGATCATTCTTCATCTTTCCTGAGGCAAAATCCAAGCCACACCATACAGACACTGCAAAACTGTGAGAATATGAGAAGACAGAAACAGGATGCTGCAGAATATGTGAAATAAATATATATATTTAATTGTTTTTTAAGCTTCTTATTGTATTTGTTTGTGTGCGTGTGTGCGTGTTAAAATGCCAAATAAAATAAATATATGTGGAGATTTTCTGAAGCGACCTTGCTGAGCTTTACATTATATTATTTAAGAGGTTTTTAGTTTTTAATGTTCTCCTTTTATCAATTCTTTACTTTTGATGTTCTTGTGAAAGCACCTCAACAGAAGTTACAGAGAACTCTATATAGCTGTCTTCACTCTATAATGGCGCCAAAGTGTATGTTAGGATCATCACTTTTTGTTTTTGAATACGCTTCCATCATTAAGGATTTGTCCTGTCGTATAATAACATTAACAAGCCAATAAAGAATTAGGTCAACCGAGCTTCACATCCCGCTGGCCCCTCTGTATGGTTCTTCTGTGATTTAGGCATTTTGTGCAGTACATCCAAGCCAAATATAATTTCAGCCTGTGTGCTTTGGCTTCATCCTGACACACCTTTTTTAATCTGGGAACCTAGCAGCTAGTCTCCCAACTTAGCCTCTCCAGGCAAAATCTCTCTCATTTTTTTCTTTTTTTTAGGATCTTCTTACCCTTCTTGTTATGTCATTGAGTCACTTCTAACAAATGCAGATAAACTAAAAAGAGCAAATAATAATTTAAATTATCAACATGATAATCTTCTCCCTTATCTAAAGATTTTGTTCATGTTTTTGCAGATGCATTTTGCCAGAATGTGAAAAGAACACACTGGCACTTGTTTTTTCCTGCCTATCACAAAGTCTCAGGATCTTTGCAAACACATCTGAGATATTAATTGGGTGCTTCACCCAGTAGAAAAAAATGCTAATAAATTTCTCTGTCGAGCAGAGTCCTCAAACACTCAACTTCTATTTAGACAAATAGGATAAAGTTGTCATTAGTCAGTGAGACACACTTATGCATCCATGTCTTAAATTCAAATAACAAGGCAAGAACAAGCTTTTAAAATATTTTCCCAAAATAGAGACCTGAAACAAATACATCCTGTTTGCTCAGACAGACGCCCATCATTCCAATGAAACACTCTCCCTCCTTCAGTGTTTACACTGTTGTCCTCAGTGCCCATGAAGGCTTTGTCCCATCTGAGATAAGAGATTTGTGACTGCTTCATCACAGTTCTAAACAGTGCGAGATAATGGCTGAATATTACCAACAGACTTTCCGCTTTTGGCAGCAAGGAGGTTGTAGATGTGGGATGAACCTGTTTCTGGAGGGAAGTGTTTTTTAGACTGATAGAAGAAGAAAAAAGAAGGACAAATTGAATCTAATCGCGCTGGCACTTCATTGAGGTCCCCCTTGTTATCAGAATGCAGGAGCGCTGGGAGGGAGACAGTAAAGGAAAGTCCCTGTCGCGAGACAAAAAACAGGGACAAAGTCGTCTGAGCAGAAACGAGGTTTGGAAGAGCGGGGGCCCTGTGAACTCTTCCCCATGTGTGTCCTTCATGACAGATGCAGAGGCCCAGCCACTGACAACATGTGAGGATGGGGAGGTTGTGGAGGGCGAAACATGTTGAATAAACACGTTCAGTCCTGTGCTACCCCCATGATTTCCCCTCCAAATGAAAACCTCAGTTGATATACAATATAGATTCATCTGATAGCTCAGTTTATACTATGTGTTTATACATCAGGATAAATGTACCTTCTCTAGCCAAGGGATCGTGATGTTCTCTATCTCCAAACAAACATCCTCCATGACTCTGCTACATGTTCCCCAGACCTCTAGGATATGTTGATAATGTTGTGAGATAGCTGAGACAGCGAGACAGCCCAAAGAGAAACAGTGATGAACTCTGGAAAAAAAAAGGACAGCTTAACTCTAAACAGAGGCCACTACCTTAAAAAAAAAAATGTTTTCGCAAGCTGCAGAGTAGCTGAGCTTTCAAGGTTTCATGAGTTCACCTCTCCACAAATAATTTCAGGACTGTCCTCGCACGTAAATACTCCACTGCAGTTACAGCGGAAAAACGGGAAGTTTGGGATGATGATTTGCCCATGAAATCGATGGGGTTTCTTGTTTACGCTACTCTCCACCCACTCTTGTTTCCCAATATTGCCATGGTAACAAACCACCACTTGAGCTTCATATACACGCCACTTTTGCACGCACTCTGCATGAGGTAAATCGGCTCTTTTTCCCTCTCAGCGTCTGCTTTCTTTCTCACTCTTTGCTCCTTCCGAGTTTCCCATTTGTTTCATTTTCTCCAGTTAGTTCTATTTTTCGCTCAGTTTTTTTTTTTATGCAGCATCAAAAAGCCCAAACTTTATACATAATTAATAGCCACAGATCATTAAATATATTTCAAAAGAGAAAGCCTAAATGGGCAGCTTGATATATCATTATTAAAATATTGTATTATTTTAAAGCTTGAAATCATGTATAGTTAATCACAAACTCAATTTTAAAGTCATTTGACTAAAAAGTATATATATTTTTTTATTTTGTGTCTGGTATGGCTCCTTCAAAAACAACTTTTTGTAGCCTGTGTCAGAATTTGGCCCAGTCCCACAACAGAAGTGGTGCCCTTCCCCCAAGCATTTTAGGAAAAACATTCACCATACTTCTATGTGTATGTGTGTCAGTGTGATGAATAAAGAACGGAAGTGGGGCATAGGGTGACTTCACACTTAAACAGCCTGTTTACAAGTCATTTACAGAACGGCAGGAGGGGGGAGAGTCTCAGAGGAGTTTTCCAAAAAAGATTGAAAAAGCCGCCTTTTAGAAATGCACAATCAGAAAAAAACACCACAGCAAAAAGCTTTATCTGAAAATCTAGTAATGGTAAAACGTGAAAAGACTACAGAAAAATAGAGAAAAATAAGCAGAAAAGCTGAACTGGCTACACTATTGGAAAATTTAGTAAAGGTGGAACAACAAACGATTACTGTACACAAGCAGATTTCCATGCAGTTCTTTTTATATTGCAGGAGACAATCTTTGAAAGATGACTCCATGGTAATAAGAATGAAAACTGCAAAGAAACCACTAAGCTTATTACATTGCAGAATTAGTATGCTCGAGGTAAAAAAGCAAAAGGGAAGCCCATAAATAAAAAATGGAGCAGTAGCAGTGACGACGGGAATGGTGACAGGGGAAGAGCACTGACTGAAGCTGGCTAAGATTTAAAGGCAGAAAGGATGCCTGATTATTTTCTCTTTTTCCCATGCACAGTCATGAATACACTCAGTACATAATTGCTCACAAAAATGTCTCTGCCAAAGCATTATGACAGTGCATTAAATGTCTGCATCTCAGCCTCAAACACTTAAATCACACATAGTAGCATAAATGAAATGACGGGAGCTTGCACATGGGTTGAGTTACAATGTTTAAACTCAGTCTTCCCGTAATATTTTAACTTCTCTCAGGCAAACTGATGAAGGACATTTCCAATACAGCAACCTGAACTTCTGTGAGTATTACAGTGTCCTCACACTTGTTTGCACTCTCATTATGTATGCATCAAGTACATTAACCAAGAGTTTTTACATTACAGTAAAACACAGGAGCATTGTTGCATGAGGGTACCGCATATGCTTCAGTACAATAAGTAAGGAATCCTATATCGTCACAGGCTTATCAAACATTCCGTTTACTTTGGAGACCACAAATCTATCTGGATACACCCCAGGAGACTTTTGAGTTGTCATCTTTAAACATCACTCAGCTGCTTCCCCCAGGTTGAAAACAGTATTTATTTTTAATCAAAGCCTTTGTTATAACAGTAATGATGAAACTGCATGTGTCCTGCATTCTGAGTGTTGGCTGATCTGTCAAGAGAATCGGATGATCACAACTTTAGTGCTGCAGGGTAGTAACTGAAAGTGTGACAGCTGTGTTCCTGATGAACTGAGAAAATGTCAGCAAAAATGTGACTCGAGTAATTCACTCCTCCTTCCTCAATTAACTAAACACCCGCGAGCAATGACCAGCAGGAGAACGTTTTGGTTGTACTGGAAAACGATTAATGGGACATATGAAGAAATAAACTACCCAGTCCAGAGCAAATCTTTAGATGAATAGTGTTATCCCAGCATGGCATGACTTCAGATACAAATGGCAAATTGCTACATTAATCACGATATCCGCTGTCTGGGCTAATCAGGGCCTGTAAGCAATAAGTTGTTGATGGTAAAAATTGGCAGCAGGTGATACTGTAGTTCACTCCGGGCATCAAACCAAAGATCTGCACCGGTTTGCAAACCAAGATCGTTCACATCTGCACACCCCAGAGTCCTTTTCAGTGAGATTGCATGCAAGTATCACTGCCTGCCACATGAAAGTGAGGATGTACTTAAGCCACTCTACAACCATCACGTAAAAAGGTGTTTAGTTCTTATCACAGTTGCATTAAGGGATTTGACAAAGGATGTGCGTCCGAAGCAACAAATGTTTAGAGATGTTACAGAAAACTGTGGGCTCATGAAAGAAATGTCAGCGTGAGATTAGAGGTTTTTGTTGCAACTAAAATCTGATGAAGCATATCGTGTATGATTTCCATCGATCTTCTATAAAGACATAGCCAGGTTTGACTGGACGCAGCTTCTTAAACCAGATGTCTGGATGCCTTCAGCCTTGGCAGTGATGCATTGACTTGCTGAAATTATCAACAACTTGTTTCTCCATTATGCTGGCTATTCCACCATCTGCATTTATTTCAGTCCCGAGCTGACTTCTCAGACGCAGTGAGGCTGCAGACAATACACACTTTTTCTGGGCACTTAACCATGGAGTATTTTTTTAGGACATCCTCTGAGAGTGATCAGCTTTTCCAGCAAGGCTGAAAGACTGACTCTGTATAGTGTGCTTAAGCCATTCTCATTTAAACACAAAAATGTAAGGTACTTTTCACTTCACATTCCACGGTGCTGAAACTCAGCATGGTTTTGCCCCAGTTGGATCTGACTGGCTGCATGTCCAGCATTCAGCCAGCACTGGAAGAGAAGGGTGGTGCTCAGTGTTGATGTGCATTGTTCTAGTTTCATCATGGATTGCCAAATTCATATCAGCTCCACCAGTTTCATTCGCCCATGTCGATGTTTTGGATCCCATAAGATTCATTTGTGATGCAGCCTGGGAGGAACCCAGGCCACTGATTAGAGAATTTCTTCCACTGTCGAACCTTGTCTACACCAAGACATGCACATAGACACACACACACCCCTTTCCTGGCTTTTTGTTCGTCTGCTATGATACCACATCACACATCTTGAATCCTGCAACCAGCTCGGCCTAATTACAGCAGACGGTCCCACTGCTCCCTTTGCTCCATGCAGGCTCCCCGCAGCACCAGGCTATACACAACAATCAAAACAAAGATCTGGCCTTTCAACACAGCAGCTAAAAGAAGCAGCACCCAGCTCACAACATAAATTCTGCAGCACCAGAATCAAATTAGCCTTCCTAAGGAGGTACGCAACCCCGTGGTAATTAGCTCCCCCGTTAAATCTTTAAATCACCTAGTACTCAGGAAATCTATGTTAGGCTCAGCAGTTGTCTCATTACAACTAATCTACAGGGTGGACGATTTCTATACAATAGAAATGGTACAACAGATGTCCTCCCTTACAACACAAGTGGCATTTCTGATAGATGTGGTCAAGGCATCAAGATATGCAAACAGCATTGTGAGGTTGGACCACCATGCAGCATCAGTACTCACAGATTGGGAATCTGGTTTTAGCAGGCCAGGGTGCCTTTCTGTCTGAAGCCAAGACAGACAATGTGGGTAAACCACAATGTAAAAGTGGAGCGTCTCTCCACACAAACCTCCTTTTCCGTGTGGTTTGTCATTCTCTTTCTCTCGTGTTCTGTCTTACAAGGCTTTTTTTTAAAAAGAAGGACTTGCTCAGTGGAACTGGGCTGAGTACAAGAAATAACAAATTCTTTGATCCTGAAAAGTTTTCTGTTTCTGCTCTACTCATCTATTATTACCAGGTATTGTATGAATATGTAAGATGTCTAGTGACATTATTAACAATATAATACTTTGAGAATTAAATAAAATTACAAGCATTTAAAGTAAAAAATTATTTCTTAGCTGGCAAAAGTCAAATAAACTGTGAAAATGTCACATTTCAGGTAGAAATCACTATGTATTCAGTCAGTTTTCATAATGTCCTGAGTGATCATTATCTCAAAAACATTCTTTTTTAACAGTGCTAACAGTGTCAGCACAGGTTCCACAAAGATAAAAAGCTTGAATGGTTACCTATTTTTTGCCACCTCATTTCTGTAACACTATCCTACATCCACTATTTCTCACTTGGGCAACTTAGGTATTGCCTAATCTCTGTGTTCATACATTTTTCCAGCCTCAATCAGACATGGTTGTAAAGCAAAACTGATCGGACTAAGAGCAGCCATACTCCCTGCACTGAATGCGCCACTCCTTCCATGACTTTTTGGGCTCAGTAACATTCTTCTCAATCGTTATTTCAACTGGCAGTCAGTGCAGCAGAAAGGCTGGAGCAAAAAGGGGGCTGAGGTTGCTGGCAGACAAAAGCGATGCATTCTTTGTAACAGTTAACTTCTGGATTTGGAGACATTTGCTCAGTGGTTAAGATATTTTAGGGCTGTGTATATATAGTATATGCATGCATGTAGTGAATGAAAAATTCAACATGCTGGCAGCTGCTTTCTTTCATTACAATACATGACCCTCATCATCCTGCCAAAATTGATTTGTGGCTGTTTGTATAGAATCTAGTCTTCTGATTACTGATTTTTGTTACCTGGCAAACTGTCACTCAGTGTCTACTTTCCGGTCTGGTGGATTTTGATGGACAGCAGGGGACTGGATGGATGATTTAGCACAGATTTGCTTTGGAACAGTATGAATATCGCAAGCAGATGATGCTTCCTGATGCCCAGCTTGTTTAGCGATGCCAACTGCCTTGCACATGTGCAGGGGGACCACGGACTGTGAGAACAGAAGGCCTGGCAGCCGTTAGCACAGTCGGCCTCGAGGTCTCCCCCCCTTCCCACTCATTCGTCTCTTTCGAGACGAATGGCAAAGTGAATAATCGTCTCTATTTACAAAGGTTAAACAAAAGTCTTCCTCTTGTGCCTGAATACAACACTGTAACAACGTGGCCGTGTAGACACCCTTAAAGGCCACACACCTGCAGTCTGACTTCACTCTGTTGATAATTTCCAACCATTCCTTCTTGAACGATCCAACCAGATAAGCCTGGGTCTGCTCAGACTGAGACCTACGAAGCTGCCTGTTTGTGTCACTCCAGGGGTGCTCAAGCATCCCCAGGCAAGCAGATGTGCTGCTCTCACCTGCTCTGATCCACATGTCACCACTCCAAAGGGAAACAAGGGGAAGGGAAGAGGTGTAATTGGATCGCAAAGGGGACACATAAGTGTGGGAAAGGGAGAAAGGAAGAGATAAGAAGTCTGATCATGGCAGAAAGAACAAGGACAGAGACAAACACAGAGACTCAGACAGGAAGAGTGATATCCCACTCCTCAGAGTTAGAGGATAGATGTTAGAAAAGGGATCAACAGCTGAATCCAGCTGCTGAGTATGAGCTTTGTTACAGCTGCCAGAGGCTGAGTGTCCCTCTGGAGACTCTCGGCTGTTTTCTTTGCGTCTCTCGCGCTCTCTACTTTCACTGTGCTCACACAGTCTTTCACAGAAACTTGGAAGCAGTGCTGAGAGGTCTGTCTCACCTGCAGCAGACAGTCTGGGTGACAGACTGTACTAATGAAATTTTGTGTCCCACAAGGGGGATATATAAGCTCATCTTCCTTCCTTGCCAGATGTGGGCAGGAAACCCCTCCAGTGAACTTTCATACCTCACAACTTCTGCTTTACAGCCAGCACTCCATGTGGTTGCATCACAGCACTGAGCTCTTGTAAACATTGCATACTCTTACCACTCAGCACTCACATAATGGACAGCAACCAGCAACAAATTTGGACTGTGTTTGCAAAATATCACTGGCTGCTGCCCGTTTGTTTGGACATTAGACATTTGGGAAACCATGAAATATTAAGATGGGCATATTTTCCTGCATTTAAAATGAAAATTTCTCCTAATAATTATTAATAGTTATGAATAAATTATAAATTAAATCTTTGCAGCCCTACAGTATAGTTAAATGCAGTAGTTGCACTTTAGTCCATAAATGCAGGGTTCCTTTCATGTTGTTTCACAGTTCGACGTGCGCACACCCACAGCTTTGGTTTTACACTAATGAACAGTATTTCCTCCCAGCTTCTGTATTCAACCATATAACATTAAATTTTCACCACAACCTTCTCCTCTTCCTGTGCTGTTGGACGGAAAGAGGCGGCAGATTTGATGATGGACGGCTAAGCACAATAAAATGCGTTCAGCTGTCTCGAGCAGAGCAACTTTGACCTGAACACCCACACTCTATCCAGATGTACATCAGTGTTTATGTTCGCTTCATTGCCCCTGCTAGGCCCAGGAGTAAGTGTTCGAGGAAGTATTACATTCACGAACACATTAAGTAGCACATCCAGTTTCCTGCAATTTTACCATTCCCTGAAAATACTGTTATACCGCAGAGCCACAATGAAGCTCGGTAGTTAGCAGGAGGAAAAAGAAACAGAAAAGGGAGACCAAAAACAGAGTCAGCTTGCCTCAAGCTAAACCAGTCTCAGAGGAAGAAAAAGCCAGTCTGGTATTAAAACAGACAAGTGAGTATTTCGCTTGACAAAAACCATCTCCAGGAAAATGTCTGGTGAAAACTGATTACACGGTTTGTATACCAAAATACCCATCTGAAACTGGCAGTTCCCCTCATTTTCATAGTTTACCTCACTTATTTTCAAAATGCTGCAGTGTCATTTGAATGTTTTTGGAAGAGCTTTAGTTGACAAGGTAGTTTTTATGAAAAATGTGTGATTGAGCAGGTGTCACATTTAGTCACCAAATCATTACATGTTGCATTTTCGTTTTGTACAAGTTCAGTTTGGGTGAAATTCAAAATGAGCCATTTTTATGCTTCGAATTTTTATGGGTTGAAAATGTGGTCGCAATTCAGCGGTAGCTGCTGAAACAGTGAGAGGAGAAACTTTTTATGGAGAAGGAGAGAGCTGCAATTTCAAAATACGAAATACTGAGGTTCACATGCCACTTGCATTAGCCAACTTCATAAATTTACTGTCAGATATTAAATTTTCATTCAATTTTTAATATGAAGTCAAAAGCATGCTATACATGAAAAGACTGTAAAAAGCAAGGTCTAATTCATCAATGCAGGCTTTCCAGGGAGGAACCTAAACCAAAAACACCATCCACAATTTATCACTGAATACCTGAGTCTTCACTACACAACAAAGCATTTATTTAACAGCTAATAAAGAGCTGAGGACACTGGATTTGTATTACTATTATTAGAACCTGTTTAGTCATTAGAAGGTAGGTGGTCATTGTAGTAGAAAGAAAACTGCGGAAACTGTGAGTGTGAGAGAAACACTAGAAAGAAGCACGATCATTCATACGTTTTCTCGAGGGGAATTATGGGTATTTTTCCCCTCACAGAGTGGTTTCTTTTATGTTGCCAGGAATGGAGTACTGATTCGTAGTGCCACTTCACTGAGGTACCCCTTTCAACTAGGTTTTCTTTAAAGCATTCAATGTGAAATAATAGATATGTTTGAATGCTGCTTTATGTGGTATCTAAACTTAAAAAAAAGGCTCATAGTAGGTCTGCCCACGAGAAATCATAGGCAAAGTATAATACTCATATATTAATGTTTTTTGAAGGAAAGAGATTTTGAGAAACGGAAGCAAATTAGGCACCAAAAGAGCAGATAAATGCAAAAGTTTGAATACAGCTTCAAGAAAGAAATGGTCCTTGTATCACAGAAAGCAGTGTTCGTCTCATGTTGCTAAGGAGTTTGCAGCAATAAAAGCGGTCCATTCAGTCATGAATGTGGGGGGGTGGCTTTAAAAATTAGTTCTGGCCTATCTTCACACCTAGGTAATGAGAAATGAAGTGAGATCAGATAAGAATTTAGCGTCTGCCGGACCAGCAGACAGACAAGGAAGCCCCCCTGCTTATGTCACCTCCGCTACTCATGCAAGCGCTTGTCAGGGTTCATTTCCCCCTCAGCTGCTCGGAGACCCCCTCTCGCCTTTCTGCTGGAGCCAGAACAACACGAAAACAGACAGAGGGGCAATTCTTAGCAGAGACCCTCCAAATGAGCCAAAAGCCGCAATGATATGAGGCGTAAATTATTCCCCAGTGCAGGATTGTGACACAATCAACTGAAAACTTTCATTACTTATTACATATGTAAAAGCCAAGACAACCATGTGCCTCATTATGTTTAACAACAACTTATATTACTTATATTATATTTTTCTCCCTCAATCAAAAGCCTCTGATTAACAGACGTGATAAAATGACGCAGAAGTAATAACTTTTTTCGTCTTATTACTTTCTTATTATTCAACAAGGACTTCACACATTTGCATTAACAGTTCCTCTTGAGTGAATGCATGCTTGCAATCTGGAACGGAGATATAACATGAGGCAAGAGAACATCATTTATAAAATGAAGTATGGGCTGTAGAAAGTTGCGTTGGTATTGTGGTTCCGGATATGGGTTCGGGTATGTGTTGTAGAGTTATATTGAACCTCGACACCATCCAGAAAACTTGTAAATTGGACACAGTTGGAAAACTAATAAAGGAGAATGGAATTAGTAATGCCTCATGAAACACATTCCATAATGCAGCTCATAGTTTTTCAAGTGCTGTTTTTCATGTCGAATTTGATTTCCCCTCTCCAGGGTGACCTATTTTCTTTGCAGCAGATCTCATATATTGAATTACAAGAGTGATGGCTGTTAATAGGATTAAGCCCTTACTTTTATTTATCTTTTTCCCCCCACACATCTAATTATAAAGTCATCTGTAAAAGCATCTGATGTATAGTGAAAGTGACAAAAAATAATCACGCCATATGAGAATAGCCCTGAAACACTGTACCGGTGACCCATAGACGGGAAGAGGAGAGAGAAAGGTAACGTCTAAATAATGATCACAATGTCCATACTATAAGGTTTTTTTTGGGGGGGGGGGCTCTGTCTGTGAAAGATGGGTACACTGAGAATTTTATCTACAAAGAGAAAAAGGCAGTCATCAGATGTCTTGCTGAGATGTTTGGATGTAGAACTGGCACCCTAAGTAAGAGCAGTCTGTTCTCACATGGGCCGCCAAACACACGTCTGCAACAACCAGTGAAGCCCAAGAGAGGCCAGAGAGCAGAGGCTTTGAAGAACTACTTCATACTTGGACTCAGTAGGACCCACAGATCAAGCATGTCATACTCTTAGGAACTGTCTGAGGGCAGGTAGTAAGCAGCCAATGCAGAGTGAAGACAAAACTCTGAAAATCGCTGGTTCGAACGAAAACATGAAATCGTTTTTTCCTTATACTTTTTTAATCAAACATGAACTCCAGCTCACACTGGAAACAGTGATCTTAGAGTTTCACAGTCCAAAACATACATTTTTTAATTACTCTTTGGTCGACTTTCCAATTTCCAAAATCAATTTCAGAACATTCCCCTTTCTCATTACACTTGCGGTCTTTTTGATTTATAAACTACCCACAAAAAGTCCTTGTAGCCCCTTTTTTTTTCTTAACTACATTTAAGTGTCACAGTATGACATTGTGTCTCCTTTCACCCCTCCCTCATCCACAGCAAAATCCTGGGCCAAGATCTCATCTGCTAGGCCGTCCATCTGGGCTGCACTCTATTTCCAACTCCTTGATCCATGCAGTACTGCTGCATACACTTGCAAAACAGAATCTCTACACTCGTAAAAAGAAACTCCAGCTTGCTGATGTGAGAAATGGCTTGAATGACTTTAACACCTGATGTGCCTCATTTTCTCTTTGTAATTGCTGTCTTTTTATTAAGAAAACCAAAAATGACTTGTGGAAATTATTTTTTACCAGAAAAAAACACTGCATTTACATGGGGTGCTCTAATTTGTCTGAACTTTAATTCATCTTGTCGCTTATGGCCATTTTTTTCTCACGCTCAACAACCCTAATTAAGGTGCCTTTTGAGACTGAAGTGACATCTATTTCTTTGGATAAAGCCCTGAATTTGTCTCTGTCTGTGAATATGTGAAAAACTCCTTTGTGCCTCGGCTGACGGAGGACTTTGCACTGCCTCTGTTACCCTGGAAACCTTTTGAGAGGTGAAGGAGAGGACAGCCAAGGAGCAGATCATGTTGGCCTAAATTTGCAGGTAAATCCTCACTAAGGCTGTCCAATTTAAACAGCTTTAGCATTAAATAATAACCCTCGATGAGGAAAAAAGGAGTTACTCTGACAAACTTCTATTTTATTTATCTAATAACTTTCCATTTGTCGCTCTCCACAGTTGCACCCAAGTCCAGTGCAGACTCTTACACAAGCAAAGTGTTAAAGCATGGGAGTGTTGATCAAATCAATCAATTCATAAACTTTTACTGAATTAAAACATTAAAAATCCTACCTCAAGAATGCAGGTCCCTGGGCCTGTGTTCTCCTCAATGGACACGTTGTAGAAGTTTCTCTCAAAAACAGGCTCGTTGTCATTTATATCCTGAAGAAAGATGTTTACAACTGCAGTGGACGAAAGAGATGGCTTTCCTCCATCTGTGGCCACCACAGTTATACTGGGACTAGGGTTCTTTTCATAATCCAGCTGGGAGAGAGTGGTAATAATGCCAGTAATGGAGTCTATACTGAACCAGCTGTAATAAGCACTTCCATCTTGTAGGATGCTGTAGCTAATGTCCCCATTTGGCCCCTGGTCTTTATCTCTAGCTGTTACCTGTAACACAAAGCTGCCTGGAAACACCACTTCAGGAATGACCTGCCTGTACACTGGCTGGTCAAACAGAGGAGGATTGTCATTGATGTCAATCACTTGGATAGTGAAGGAGGATTCAGCCCTGAGCGGAGGCGTGCCAGAATCTGTCGCCATCACCCTCAGCTCATAGGTGTCTCTTTCCTCGCGGTCCAGAATCTGATCCACACAAATCAAATAGATTATGCTATCCTTAGTGGTCAGGGCAAACTTTCCATCACCTCCCTCCAGTGACACATTGACATTAGCATACTCTCCGTAGTCTGGGTCAGTGACTGAGATGCGGGCTACGTACTGGCCTGGCTGTGCCCCTTCTGAGATTCTGGGAGATCCGTCCTCACTGAGAAAGATGATGGTCATTGTAGGCTGGTTGTCATTGTAGTCTCTGACATGAATGGTGACAAAGGCATTGGTCACTTCTGGGTGAGTTGCGTTGTCTTGTGCCTGGACCACCAGCTCGTGGACCCTCCTCATCTCGAAGTCCAGTGGTTTGTTGAGGGTGATGATGCCAGTGCGAGAATCTATGACAAAGTAGCGATCTGGGTCGCTTTGTCTCCTGTTAATTTCATATAGCACCATCCCATTATCGCCCTCATCAACATCTGTGGCAAACACCTGCAGGATGTTACTTCCTGGTTGAAGGTTCTCAGAAATTATAGCATGGTAGCGGCTCTGGTTAAAAACAGGAGCGTTGTCATTAATATCTTGCACAGTAATATCTAATGTCATCTGATCGGTCCTTTTGGGGGACCCGCCATCAAAAGCCTCCAAAGATAAAGTATAGGTGGATCTTTTCTCTCTGTCTAGAATGGTATTGACCACCAAATCCAGATAGAGAACTTCATTGCTTCCTCTCCTGGTTTCCAAGGTGAATGCCTGGCCAACATTTCCATCCTTGATAAGGTAACCCTGTGTCGTAAGCTGGCCTTTATCACTATCAACAGCTGGCTCGAGAGGAAACCTAGTGCCGATAGCTGTCTGTTCAGGAATTTTAAAAGTGGCTTGCTTTCTGGGGAACTTTGGAGCGTGGTCATTTATATCATTCACCTTGATGGTCACCTCGACTGTCACGCCTGTCATGGTGACTGCAATGAAGTTGTACCTATCCCTTAATTCTCTATCCAGAACTTTGGCAGTTTTAATAATGCCTGTGCTTTCATCTATGTCCAAATCACTCCCTACTCCTGTGCCCTCATGGTCTGAAATGAAGTACAAGGATGCTGTTACGCCAGGGGGAAGTCCTGCACTGATGTCACCTACAATTGTACCTGCTGGTTGCTCCTCATCTAGCTGGAGCTCAAGGGTTCCCAAGACTACAGGTGAGTGGACTGCTATAAGCTCCAAAACCACATATACCATTAGCACTATCCTTTGGCTCCACCAACCCTCACGATGCAAAGAATCCATTACAGACTTCCCAAAACCCTTGGCAGCAGTCTTCATTTTGGCCCCTTCGTTTTAAACCTAGAGACACACAGAGAGGAAAGGCTGAGCAATATCAAAATATTATAAAAAAAAACTCAGAACAGCAGAAACTAAGAAAAGGTGTAATATTTTTATAGTAAGGTAGTTTAAGACAGCTAGGTAGCCTACATGCCTTAAACACTTTCCCATATGTTTTATTGGCTTTGCTCCTACCCACATTATATACAACTGGCCAAGCACATAACATTTTCCTTCACTTCTTAGTTCACCTAATAAGTCGACACCTTGTTTCTCCCATATACCAGAGAGCTCCCCTTTGCTAAAGAAAGATCAAAGCCACAGGCCACAGCATACCACTTCAGACAGGGAGTCTTCAGCTGTTGCTCTGCAGCTTTAATTAAAAGGGTGCGAGAATCAGTTTTGCCAGGCTACCCCGTGTGTTTGCCATAGCTGTGCGCCTTTGTATAAGTCTGGGAGGTGAAGTCCTGGATTTAATATTTACCACCACATTTATCTCTCGTGGAATGAGGAATTTTAAAACAATCCCCCCAAGAACCCTTTCAAATAACTCTCCTTAGGCAAACATATTGAGTTTATGAGAAGTAAGAGTGTGAGTGTTAAATCAAGGGGAAAAAATATTGAAAGACTGATATTTAAAAGTAGCAAGGGTATTAGGATTTCTTGCATAAACAATAGGCACACTCTGGCAAAGGATCCACACCACTGCAGAGGATATGTAATTGAGACTGAGAGACACTGTGGAGCAATGTGGAAATGTTTCAACAAGACTGTCACCATCTGCAGAATAATCCAAAACCACCAAGTGTCTGGCTCAAAGAAAATTATTGTGTCGTTTTCATTACATAAAAAGACAGGCTTGTCTGTGGTTCTGTGTAATAGGTCTAATTCATAATGACTTTAACTTCCTGGTTAAGTATATTTTGCTTTAATTTAAAGAAAATATATACAGAAGTGCATCAATATTTGAAGTGCTGGCTCTCTGTTAAAAGCTCTTTAAGGCTCCCCCCAGTGGATTAACTGATACCTGCAAGGAAACATTCAAAGACATCTGCGCATCTGTGTGTGAGCATGTGTCTGTGCGTGTGTGTGTGTGTGGACTAAATGCCTCCCTGAACGCTGTGTGGCGATCTGTCTTAGCCACAGTGGTAACAGTGTATTTGAGTGACAGAGCAGTACTGCAGAATTGAAGGGCTCCGTGCAGTCTACCTCTTTCCCTTTTTCTGGCTCTGCAGCATTGTAATTGAGGTCTGCTGGAAGTTGGCCATGAGCACACAGGATTCCAGGGCTAATTTCAGTCTGCCATGATTCAGAGCCCACAACACTGAAGATGCTAACTTTTAACGTCATAAATTGCTTTGAATTTAGTGTGAGTAGCGAGAAACTTTGTATCACAACTTGTTTTGAAATATAGCATGAGAATGTGTGCTGTTTGCATCTGCTGTGTTACCGGTCCAAGATGATTCAACGGTTTAGGCATAAAAAGGAATTCTGAGCCAATTTGCTCCATTAATCTCTAATTCTTATTGCTTTCACAGAGACCATAATAATTGCAAATGACAAAACCATAAAAGGCGAGCGCTACAAATTCACCATTACATAGTACAGTTTGGGTTGTTTTCTGAGTGCTGTTCTTGGCAAAAAACATAAGCACATCCATGACAGGCTGAAAATCTTGACAGCACTTGAACTTTAAAGCCTCAGTACTGATTTACTTTACTAAAACACTGGGGATGAACTTTTACAAAGCTCCCTCCAGTGCACAAAGGATAGCTTTTCAAGGCCAGACTCCCTGACCAAATACCACAACTGAAATAATGCAGTTTCTGGTTGAGCTACAGTGGAGGACCTCTGCAGAGCAGCGCAGCCTAATGGATATAACATACACACAGTTGGGTAAGCTAATTGCACAATACCAGGTAAAGCAGGGCACACGGTTTCAAAAGATTCAGTGTGATATTAAAGAGAAATCTATGCAGACTAAAGCTAAGATGTTAGCCAAATAGATAATTGCTGTTGCCCACCCACGCAGGTATCACTGAGTTTCATACCTGTTCCTAAATAGCCAGTGAGAAGTCACATGTGTCAAGCTTTGGGAAAGAAAACTCTTCAAAGAGGCTGCTGATGGTTAAAAGCTGTTGCATTAAGTAAGCCAATCCGATTGTGGTTTGGATTCAAGCATTTTTCTTGCATAATTGTCCTAGAACGTGACTCCCTTCTTCTGGTAGTTAAATACTGTTAATGGCTTTTGCAAAGATGACGCAACCGCCGGTGGATTAATCCCATGTTCTCTGAACAAAGACACTAAAATATTTACTTTGCACGAGCTTCACTATTTTTTTTCTCTAAAACTGGCATGTGTGTGTGTAATATATCACGCACACCTCAGTGTTAGCTGAAACTGTAGCATTGACCCAGTTTCTTTTGAATCCTTTAAACCAAGTCGAACGACCGAATCCGTGGTTCGTGGGATTTACATACAGAATGAAAATCTCTGTTGGAATACACTAGATATCATTGTGAACACTTTGCTAGCATGACTGAAATCAGCATCAAAATCCCTGGCAGCCTTGAATGCTGGGAACATCAGGGCAGCACTTTTCCCCCTCCACTGTAGTCTAAATCGTGTTTGGCAAAATGTATTGGATATTAACGTCTAATAGCTGAAAATACTTGGGCTTATTTATATCTGGCTTTACAGTTTTGGGTGAAGTATGAGGTCTATTTGTCTTTCTCTGCTGCTATGAAGACAAGTAGGCCTTTGGTTTGGCAAGTACTACAACAAACAGTATCTAAACAAACACTACTGCTGCCTCCCTCCATGAGCCATAACCAGCATTACATAGAAGAATGCCAACGCTCTCATGAAAATATAATTCTTAACAATGCAAAGTAAAAGACACTTAAAAAACAGGAGAATTAAAACGGTGGATTTACCACAGATCATCCTGCCAAGTCCTATCATTTCATCAGAGAATTTATACATATGTTTTGAATAGAGAATGCCTCTGAATTGCCACTAACTGAACAACTGTCAAACAATGGCCTCAAGCAAATGTCTTAATCACAGACAACATCGGAGATAGCTTCTTGTGAGTAAATAATGTGCTGTCTTGATATAACTGGAAATACATAATTGGTTAAAAGCATAAAGCAGGTTACTACTTCATTAACACAACCAAAAACCCTAGGTAACACTAACCAGCCAAGAGGGACAGCTATAGTGACAGACTGCGTAAAATGAGCTTCTAATTCCATGTCATGAGTCTAGTTACTCACAGAAAACGTCTGTGGTTTCAAGAACACGCCAGCCTGCTTGGGGCTCGATGGAGCCATAATGGAAACCACAGACAGAAATGCAGATTGACTGGACATGAGGATGGCAGGCTTAGCTCAAAGCAAACTACAATGCTCTGAATGTTTGCCAGACTAAGTGCCACATTTCTGTACCCTGCATTAGTCTTTGATACTTCAGTCGTTGGGCATGTAGTCTTAAAAAGCCCTTGAAAATCCATCACAGGCACTTCCTGACAATAACAAACATCACATTGGGAAAGCCCACAAGCTACATTTTTTTCACGGTGAACCCTTCAGTTCAAGGTTCTGAGGGTCCGTGACAAAAGGGATCATCTCTTTCCCACAACAAGAGCAGCATGGGTTGGTTCAGCTGTTTGTGTAAGATATTCAGGATAAAAAACACACACACCTAATATCTTTGAAGATGACACTGCCTGACATTGCACTGGCAGTGCTAGTCATTGCATCATGAAAAACAGATGTGTATCGTGTTACAGTAGCAAGGGTGCAAGGAGAAGCAACAGTACTACAAACTAAGGTAAAAGTTTTCCTCACACACATTTTCAAATTATAAAAAGGGCAGGTCTCATTGGGAAATCTGGGGGTGTTCAGAAGACATTCCTGCTTTCGCATTGATGCAACTTTTTTTTTTAAATGACAGAGACTGGTCATTAATGTTGAAATGAACTTTGGAGGCGACAGCTTTCTGGCAAAATGCCCTCAGACGCAATAGCTGATTTACACTCAGCTTGTTTGAGTGATGATTGAACTGCAAAAAGATGAGCAAAACCACAGTCGGGCAATTTTCAAAATGTGCAAGGCAGTGAGAAACTTTATGGTTAGATTGCATGAAACATATCATGTGCTTGTCTTTTTTGTTCAGGAATCTGCACACTAGCATCATCAACAGCATACGCACGCCACAGAGACAAGACTAGTGAAAGGATTACTTCATCCAGTGCACCAAAGGGAATATGACATAATTCTTGGACTCTTATAAACGCCACAGAGGTCCAAGTTGTGGTTTTATCCACAACTGGTGCATCTTTCGCTTGTTTTTTCTGCAAGTTTAGATTTTAACTCAAGTCTGAAACATGGCACGCACTGCAAAGATGTGCTGGAACAGAGAAAGTGTTAGAAATGACCCTATCAAACAAACAAACAGCCTCACAACTAACCATGCACAAAAATGAATGAAACAGACTCAGCTCTGGTGAATGAGCCTCATAAAATCATACAAGTGTTAGGGTTTTTCAAACTGATGACTGGTAGTGGAAAAATAGAAAAAAGAAAAAAGAAACAAAGACTGGGCTGCACCATGGCAACCATCACACAGACAACTGCATGGCGATGGATCCCCGTGACTTAATTGGCTTAATAATTAAAAGATATGAAAACCTTTTGTGGTTAATGACGTGAGTAATCACTGAGCAGCTATGGTCCAGCGGTGCGGCTGCAGCAGCACTCGGAGGACTATACAATAACTGCATATAGGTTTCCCAATTTCAGAGGAATGTCTTGGTCTCAGGGGGACTTTAACAAGGTGCGATTTAACAAACTGTTAAATGTTTTGTCAGCTCTTCAAAGTCTACGCGCTCAAAGTCTACGTAGCATTTTTTTTTTTAACTTAGTGCTATAGAGTTGAAAAAATGCCAAATTATCCATCCATATGACCAACCTTTGTATGAAAGAAGATTAAGTAGCCCAAATTAGCCACATTGCATATTGACTGATTGCAGAAATAGTCTATTAAAATGACACGTACACGAGCTGTTTTAAAATTTACTTTGTATCATTTGTTTTTAATTAATTAAAACTTTTTAACGCTAGAGGCGAGTCTGCATAGATGCAAGGGAGCGCGCTGATGCATTTGTCTGCTAAAACAGTAAGTAACAGGCAATTGCTTTGCATACATCCCTCCATTAAAATCCTTGTCTAAAGCTAAGTGATTAGTAACGCGTTGTTAACAATATATAAGTGAAAGGGGGTAAAGTGTGCTTAGAGATAAACACTGATGAATAACTTCAACATCAGGCTGGTTACTTGTGGCGCTGGAAGGTTTGCGCAGTCCAGCTTTGATGGATACTCACATTCATTTGTTCCTTTCCGGTGTTTAAAGATGATAACTTGTGCTTCCAGATGTACAAATTCCTCTCACTGTTCCCTTATGAAGACGAAGTATAGAGTTACATCCATCCCAGGAAAAAAGGCATTATCCCCGCGGCACACTTTGTTTCTTTGCGAAATTCCTATTTAGGTCTCTTCGATTTCTTATCAGACGAAATGATTAAAAAGAAAGAAGCAAACTTGGTCTCTTTGTAAAAACTTTCCTTTCGTCTTATCGGCATCCACTGCCCGCCTGTCTGGTCTCACACACACTGCTGCAGCACGCTAAGTGAAACCAAACGATGTGGGGGCCGAGCGGTGGACGTCCGTCTCCAAAATCGAATTTCTACAACACGTGACGGAGTGCAACCTCCTGCTCCTCTCCTCTTTCTGCTGCTGCTGTGATTACCACAAGGAGCCACACCGACTGCAGAGAGGCAGGTCAGGTTATTGCTGAACTTTGGTGCCACCATCCTATGCGAAAGGGAAGTGTAAATCAGATACAAAGCTCGCTGTGCTCTGCTCATCTGAAGAGTTAAACTGTAAAAGAAATCGCACAGAAATCTCTGCTGTGGTGACATGCATATGATGCATATGTCAGCACAGTACTTTTATAAATCCACTGATTTTTTACACGTATATTTGTTAAAACAGCTGAATAACTTCACCAAATAATACAACATACAAACTCATTTTAATCATCCCACTGCTGAAGTGAACTTTCAATCAGTATAAGAGACAAACCCTTAGATTCATCATATTCATTTACTTATGCTTCCAGGCACAGTGAGGCTTGAAATGTATAATGTAAATCGGGCCTGGCTTTAGTGATTATGAATTATATCCACCTGCGCTACCTTAACAAAACAACCTCGACACAGCCACTGCATCATAAGGAGATCTAGCCATCATACAGACAGCATTTTCCTTCAGATGTTGGAAGTCAAGAAACCTCCTGGGGGTATTTTCCATCTAAGTCTAGAAAAGAGACAATGCCTGTAACTTTTCCTCATATGTTGTGACTCCTTAAAGGAACATAGCTTACATCTTCAGTCAACCCCCAAGGGGAAGCTACACTTTTATCTCTCATGGTGCTGGAGCCATAACCCTGCTTCACTTTCTTGTCAATCACTAAAAGCTCTGAAAGTTATTAAACCCTTGTCACTTTGCATTTAGAGCTTATAAACATGAGAGGAACAGAGAGTCCTTTTGTGTCAGTAGTTTTACTGAGAAACATCTGATGGAAATGGGATGAATGCCTCAATGTTTATTCATTTTACTTCTTTGTCATTAAAGAAATGAATTTGAAAACTGAATTACCCCTGGCAAGACAAAATAAAGACATTTTATTCATGATATACCTGTGAAGTGACAGTATAAAGAAGTCGGTATGAATAGTAATGAACTAGCTGCTTTGTTCTGTTTGCACTGATTAAGAAAAAGAGAGATTATCAAAAAGAATAAACAAAAAAGCTTGGTCACTCTCACCGTGTTCATTTTTTTTTATTGCGGCTAAAACTTTCTTTCCTCCAGCCAACCTCATTATGTCTCCCCACTTTCTCTCTCTGAACTGCTTTTTCACCCAGTGGAATGAGTTCCAGTGCTGGCAGCTTCTCATTATGACTGTGACAGCACAGCAAGGGAGGCAACTCACACAGATATGCATATATTCACACTAATCGACATGCTCAGATGGTTTTACTTCCACAGGGACAATCATCCATATTATCTACACTACCTGTCCCTATTTTAATGCCAGCCAGACAGAACAACTTAAAATGACATGGAGCTTGGCTCTGTTCTTTGTGCCCTGGATGTAATTTCGAGTGCAAAGGATCAAAAGACAGATAAAACTGGGAGTTAAGTAGTACGCTGTGCACTAAATAATATTTGCAGTATGCATTAAAAGAAGTCAGCAGACATAATAAGTATCGCTGTTCTGAGATAGCAGTATAGATAAATGTGTAGCAGAGCTGGAAAGAAAATAAAGTGTTTTGTTTATGTTTTATTTCCTTTCGTAGAT
Source organism: Oreochromis niloticus (assembly GCF_001858045.2). Lineage (NCBI taxonomy): Eukaryota > Metazoa > Chordata > Actinopteri > Cichliformes > Cichlidae > Oreochromis > Oreochromis niloticus. The sequence goes on from NC_031979.2 coordinate 31,099,020, forward strand.
AACATGTAGGGCTGTTTCATATCAATTCAAGTTGTGAGGGAGACCATCTCACTATCTTCGCAGTTCCTCGTGCAGCATTATATTAAACAAAGTAAAATCCTTTACCTTATCAAGATTCATTTTTATTGCAAATATCCTTTTCTTTTTTTTAACATAAATATATTAAAAAGCAAAGCCACAAACTCTGCCCAGTGACAAAGCAATGGATTGTCAAATATCCTGTTCGCATACTAATGACAAAATGTTCACTTGACATCACTTGGCTTGCCTATTCCGACTTTGATAAATTATTAAAGATGAAAAGATGTACAGAAACTAGGAGCACAAATGTCAAACTGATGGATTTGTTTATGGTTTTGCAAACAGCAATAAGCAGATTAGGTATTGTACTGTGGATAAATCAAAACACGAGAGGAGCATCTGTTTTCCATCCAGCGTCGGTGCTTGAGTCCCATACAAAAGTACAGCCTAAGTTTATGTCGTTTTAAAGGCTCAATCTGCATTAATTTTACCTATTCTCACCTCACACTTTAGTTTTTCAACTCAGTTCCCATGCATGAGATTGTCCAATTTATTTACTATATAATGCATGGAGTTCAGTTCCTACTTGGTTTTAACTGACTTGACTGCTCTCATGAGTCACATAAGGCCATGAATAAAAAACAAGGTGCTGTAATGGTGGACAAATCTGCAATTCTACTTTGAGGTTAGATGCTGTCCACATCAAGACGTTGTGGTCTTAGTAATTTTTCTGTGCTGCTTATTTTAGTGACATTTGACCGTGAATTAGAGGGAGTACCACAGCTTGGCTCCTTTACCCTTGCAGAAAGACCATGAAAGAAATAATAAATAGATTGAGTTTAATCAAGATTAAAGGTAAGTGTGTGACAGGCCACTCTTTCTCGGGAAATCAGATCAGTAACTGCTTCTAACCTGATACACAAAATGTAAAAAATATTAACAAAATACATGTATTTGTGAAATAAAACATCATGGTGTTGCACCACAAGCAATTTTTCAGCTGCTACATTAAAACCATAATAAGACTCAGATGTCCTTGAATCTCACTACCCTGTAATTCTCAATGTTTTGATGAAATATGATTTTTGTGAGATCTTTTCATTTAATTCTCAGTTTCTTTTGTGTAGCAATTGGCCCACAGATCATTGATGGCTGATTTGTTTTTTATTTTATTTATTTTTTCACTCTCATAAAGTTTATTTTGTGGCATTTGCAAGTGTGCCCTGGGCAACAAAAAAGCCCTTGAATGCCTTTAATTTACAGCAACAATTTCTTGTTGTTTGTCAAGTCTTGGAAAACCAAATAACAAAAATGGGGATGACCTTATGAAATTTTTGGTTAAAAATGAAATAGGGGGAATAACAAGATGATTCATTTAATAATTTTTGTAGCATTCCACAGAACAAAAAGCTGAGGAAAAGATATATACACGTCAAATACTGAACTTGTTAAGCCTCTGAAGCATGGATTATCTGAGCATGCTCGCATTCATTTCATTCTTTAAAAGTAATGGATTCATTTGTGGTGCTTAAAATGTAAATATTCTGTAATCCAGAACAAAATCCAGGACACAGACTTCACAATGCTGCTCTACCGGAACCCCATCTGGATCAAAACACAATGGAAGTTATGTCTGCAAGGTGAGTGGTACAAAACGGTAGGGGGGGGTTGGGCACATATTTAAGCAGAGGCCTAATGACTTACGTTGAGACAAAACACTAACCAGAAGCAGTAGTGAACCATTTCCTCCAGACTGCTGTGCATTTCAGGAAATATGAGCTTCGGCATGTTGAATGTCACCTTTTAAGTTACGGATGGGAAAAGTTCATATGAAACCTGCACAGTTCAAGTTCAAGTCGTAGAGTATCTAACGTTCCATGGTGTTTGGGTGCATTTTCTTTTTTTGTACAGTGTATGCATTTATTACCCATATTGATATAGTGCATATTCTACACTAGACTTACACTGCATGATCCTTTCCACAGGGTACTGCATATTGAATGAGCATGTGGTTTTCATTTGGTTGATAAAGTTCCGGGAATACCTACCGCTTTGTCATCTTCTGGTTAATAGTGAAGATATTTTATAGATTTCATGTCTCCACAAATTGCCATAATAAATTGTTCATGAAACCAAAAATCCTTGTGATGCTCTGACAGAGAAATGAGGGGCTTACAAAAAAAGAGATTTACTCTCAAGTTCTTCACTGTGATTACTGAACACCGTGAGTAAGCATCTGTAAAACTTAATGTTGCGCTTGCTTTACTCAGAATTAATATCTGGTTCCTTTTTTTCCCCAACAGATGCATTTAAAACATGAAAGGGATTGATATAGCCCTGTGTACAGTATATATTTGAAAGAGCAGCCTGTAGAGGTGATCCTACTTTCACTTTGCTGTTACTGGGTCAAATCTCCCTGTGATGCCAGCTTAAAAACTTTATGATTTTGTGTCTGAGCATAGCTGTTTATAAAAATGACCAGAGATAATCTTAGTGGTTAAATTAGTTTTTCCTTCTGAATTGTTAACTACAGTCTCATTGACCACATTGTAACCAACAAAAAAGGCAAAGATAGTATAATTGGTGTGTTAACTCCAAAAAAGAACAGTCTCATCCAGGAGGCAGCGTATAATTCTCTCGGGGTCATCCTGTTCCTCAATAGTCGGTGCTGTTTCTAGGAAAGTTGCATTTTCCTTAGAAAATCCGAGGTGTGAATGTGAGAATACATAAATACAAAACACAGCTCTGCTGACAAAGAGCCTGCCTGAATTGTATGTGTGGATTTAAGAGCTTAAGAAAAAAGTCTCACTAACACAACAACTTTTACAACAAAGCCTGTATGTTGTATGCGACTTATCTTCTTTTATCCTAGCAGACAAACTTTTAAATACCTTACCACTGCTACAAAAAAAGCCTACCTATGCTTCTGGTTTAGTATTGTCGTTTATACCTGTCTCCAACCCTAACTGATTGAACTCAGATTGTCTTTCTTTTTAAGTCTTGTCTTGTTAAGACAAAATCTAATTTAAGATAAAGTGAAGGCTCTGAAGCTATCTTAACTCTCAAAGATAAATGAGGTCTGACAGTAAATAATTTCCAGTGTTTCAGATCCTTTTTAATGTGTTTTAAGTATTCCTATGGTCTTGAATATTTGTGACTATGGTGTGTAATGACTCTCACAAAATATCATTTATTCATGTCATGGTATTTTACTCCTTTGGTTTAATCTGGTGAGTTTAATCACTGTTAAACATGGTAAATAGACTTGTCTCTGTTGTCCTGGTTCTTGACAAATAACAGGTTTAATGAACTGTACAAAGACATAAAGCTAATGAGAATTAATTTCCATTTGAAGTCTTTGAAAACAGCCTCAGGGCGAGGAGAAATATACTGAATTAGAGGGTAAATCGATAAAACTGGCATTTTCCCTCAAGCAATGCAGAAAAGATATCTTCTTGTAACTGCAACAGTGAATCTTAACAATTTTAAAAAGCTCTACCAGGCACTAGTGTAATTCAGCATGTCTGCAAAAAAGGAGGATGCAGCTGTAATGGCATTTGGAAATTACACTTTACGTGCTGTATATATAGTGTGAGGACTTTTTCAGACCTATAGTTCATTAACAGTAAACATCCCAATACAATAATATCTAATAATCTTTATTTCTTAACACAGAACTTCAGTCTTCTGTCGAGTTAACAGCAGTCTGGCTTATAACAGTGCCACCCAATTCAGTAATGAATGCTTTCTAATTAATACACTATCCATCACAGAGTCCAACATGTCGTTCTCCTGCAGGACAAAATTCCTGAGACATTGTAGGGAGTCTAACTGATTCTGATGGAGATCACTTTTATTCTCCAGGAATGCATTGTGTTGAGGAGGAAAGGAATGCACAGCTTTGAGAGAGATGCCCTGGAATTCTCAAAACAATTAAATTGCTCAAGCAAAAATTTCTTTGAGGAAAAAAAAAGTCCTAGTGAGGAAAAAAAGCCTCTAATCCCATTACTCTGCACTTCACAATGCTGTCAGTTGAGAAAGTAATGTTGTTGACTCTACTTGGTCAGTCATTTTGAAGCACGCCATTGCAATGAGTGGCATTGAAGTGAACAATCACTGTCAGGGTCAGCACAGAGCAACCTGGGCAAATTCCTTCATCGTTTCACCATGGCAGCCTTACTCAACTCTCCTATAACTGCATGTTTTCAGAATATTGTCAGAACATTACTTTAAAAAAGGGCGTTCATTAAAACCATCATACAGATGGAGTGACAGGATAAACTCAAATAATATATAACCGTGGAAACTATTTTCCTTTGCCATGAGTCAGTGGATGCAATCATTTACTTTGGCACATGCGAGGCTTTCGGTTGGTTCCACAGGAAACATGAATGACCCACACCCTCCTATCAATACTAAATATATTCCTATTTTTATGGCAGCTGGGGCAAAAGTCATCTCATTTCACAACTTGCCAAAGTACCTCTGAAAAATGCTACGTTCCTGATGGCTTGAGCACAATTTTTCTCATTAAAGATATAATCAGTGGTTACGCTTTCAAAAAGGACATATGTGTAAAGAATGTTGTTTTGCCGGTTATGCACTCGGGGTTAAGGCATCAGCCCTCGAGGCTGGCAGCTTCACCAACAATTTGTCTAAGGGTCACATGATCCATATGGTCATGCTCATGAGCAAACATTTACATAACAAGAAACAGAGCTGGATGGTTGCAAATTGTAAACAGTTACTCACGGAGATGCAAATACAAAACAGCTTTCTGAAAGTAGTGCATCAACCAATTCGAAACATAAAACTAAAGATTTAGATTTCTTTCCTGGCTCTTTATGTTTGAAAAACTAGAAATTAATCTCGCCAACAGTAATGTGGATATTTTAGGTGTTCTTGTAATTTTGTGGGGTTACAAATAAGAAAGCACGGTTGCCTTGCGGTAAAGTCCGTGGTCATTTCCTTTATTTTTGTAATGACAGTGGCTGTTTTCCTGCATAATTAAAACAAATGCTTATGAGGATCTTGGCATCCGTAGACTCACTGCCAGGTGCAGAGCTAAAGATGGGAGAACTATTATCATCACCATTAGGCTATGAGGCGAAACCCCAACAGGACTCTGAAATAGACAGTCCAGTGTAACTGGCCATTTGTCTGCATAAGTGCACTGGAATTACGCAGCTCTCTGGATAATTAAGAAATGGACATTTCACATTAGCTATTAGCAGCTATAATGGAAAGCATCTGATTCTGTTTGAAATCTATCATGGTGAACTGTATTTATCCTCAGGTGTTTTTTTCCTTTCCTTGTCACTGTTATGGGATGTTATGGGTTTCTTGCCTGAGTTTTGAGTTTATACACTAATATTTCGATCAGCTATGTAATATTTTTACATAGCTGATATTTCGTGTTTGACTTCTTTATTATAATATTTGCAGCTGGTTTTTTTGTTTTCAACTTTTTGAAAACTAGCTAGTTAGAGTTGTGGTTTTATAGTCAATCCCTTGAGTTTCAGTTTATGCTGCAACGCCTGTGTCTTCTTTTATATTACTGTTACTCTGCCTGTTATTAACTTCCTGTTTTATTTCATTTTTATTTCATTTCTATGTTCTCTTGTGTCTTCTAGTTTTGCTTGTGTGTCGTTGCCTTAATTCGTTTCAGTTGTGTGTATTTTCCCAGTTGTGTCTTCTTCCCTTGTTACCTTTTGTATATTTAAAGCCCCAGTTGGTCAGTGTTCCTTGTCTGATTGTTTGTAGTCTTGGTGGTTCTGCCTCATGTTTGCCTCGTTTCAGATGTAGTATTTTAGGCTTCTGGATTCCAGCTGAATAAAGTTTTTTCTTGTTTGTTTGCAGGGAAACATTTGTCTGCAACTTTGCAAAAATGCTTCTTAACATTTAGAAAAGCAAATATCCACCAAATATAAATATTTATGGTATGATTGAAAGTTATGTGCCAAAACCTTATGCTGGAATTTTATCTGACACTTTAATGATCTGTAGTGATAAATGCATATGTTTGATATATAATATAAAACAAATTACTCTCTGGGGACATCAGTTTCTTTAGCGTATTTGTCACAGGGGGAAATCCTTGAACTCAAGCATTATATTTTGCCATGGGCAGGTTCAGCTGCCGAATGTAGGAATTTTACCTTAATTTTAGACTTTGAGAATCTCAGAAATAAAGTGACATCAAAGAGCAATAACACAGCTGCGACCATGTACAGTACATCCATTTTTGAAGGTCCGGGGAGCTGGTCAGCTATAATCTATGACTTTAAATCATCCTGAAAACTGCAATAGCATGCAACATAGCCTGCTGTGTAAAATAAGATCATCTTGGGAAACATAATATATGCCTGACATAAGTTTAGGAACAATGCTAAATAGTAAAGCTAAAGAAATCCATGGCACGCTCAAGAAGAGGAATGGACAAATGTACAAAGGTGGCGTGGAGTAAATCTTATATTTAAACGGCCCATGGGAAGATACATCAGTATGCCATGTTTCAGCGTTAGTCATGCACAGATGTTTAAGAAGAGAGCTGCAATGTTACTGTCAAAGCCATATGTGCTTTGGTCTGTACAAACACTATAATCAGTAGCACTTTATAAAGCAGCTGCAGAGCCCACAACTAAAAATACACAGTCAAGGTTGCAAATCAGAATTTATACCAGTATAATCACTTTAATACCGAACGAAATGATTTTATAACCTCAGATATCGAAAATAACCACATCCTGTTTTTGCCCTTTGATGATTCGCTGAGGTTTTAAACCCAAATCCTTTTCATGAAGCTCAGGGAATCGTGTTATTCTCAAACTCATCAGTTCAGGAAACTACAGCCAAAGCCTACAGCCTTATAACGAATGGTAGCGCTGTCGTAACAGATAAACCGGTGGTGTGATCACAGTGGTATGAAAGAAGTGAGAGACAGCCCATATCTTCTGCATGTTGAGGAGTTAAGGTCATAGACCAGGTCCCAGCGAATAGTTACAATTTTAATGCTGTTTTCTTTAAATTAAGCTGAAAGTATATGTATATATATATATATATACATATATATATATAAGTATATACACATTTAGAAAAAAAAAACATTTAGTCAATTGTCTTGTTCTTGTCCTTCTTCCTGGGAATTCCAGAATTATACAAACTTTGCCATTTAAAACTTACAAGCTATTATAAAAACTTGATCATATCATTAATGACATTTAACCTCAAGCCTGAAATTTTAATTAACACAGCAAGAAGGAACAACTCTAAAGTAATGTTTTTGTAAGCACGGCTTACATTCAAATGATAACTTTCCCTGTGATCTCTGCTGTGCCAAGAGATTGATAAATAATTAAAATATCTTGTGCTCAGAAAAAACCTCTGAGAGATTTATCTCCATCAGACAGAACTGTTATGGCACATCTACTTACTGATGTGCAAGAAACCCCTATTAACTCTCCTCAGGTACCTGCTCGCGCTGTAATGCACTATTCTACTCCTTCAGATCTGGAATAAGGATGTCCTTGAACATGAAGGCAGAATTTAACAAGGCTGAAACTTTACACTGACATCTTCTGTTATTTGATGTGTTTAGGTAAAGGCAAGACTTTAACATTAAGCTACCTTTAAGACCACTAAGCAGGAGAACAGACCAATAGCGATATAACAGCAAAAGCAATGCAGAAACTAAAAATAGGGACCCATTTCAATTTGGGGCTAAAACAATTGCATATCAAGGGTACTACTGATAAATGCTGATGAGTCTTACAAAGTAGTGATATACAGAAAGCAGTATAAGACAAAAAACTTACTTACTTTGATGTCCAGGACAAAATAATTTCATTCATTAAAATAGAAGATAAAAGGGTCACCGTGAGGGTACTTTACTGAACTTTGCTTCAGAGAAAGATCAGGCACAGACAGGAGAGGGGAAAAAATAACAGTGTATAATATCTACCAAAGTGTTTTTCTAATCACCACAGGAAACCTCCAGGAGAGGAAGACTCTCTCCACACCAGCTCAGATCTGGTATTAACATCATATCCGCTATATCCACTGCAGTCACTCTATGGATATCTTCATGTCCATGCAGCATTAACTTTACGTGCACGCACTGGAGTCTGGTGCATTATGCATAAGCCCTGACAGAAAGCTTCTTGCCTTAATATTGTCTCTCATTAGATTTTGCAGTCTGTGTGAAAAGTTTATTCAGATGACTTTTCAAAAGCAATATGAAGTTTGGCAATATCATTGGTCTGAGCAATAATCTCAGTGATTAGCCCAGATAAACATTGCCAAAAAATATGAAACATGAACATAAATATGAATGATGAACACCGGTTTCCAAAGTCTAAAATCTCTGCAGAAATAAGAAAAATTTGTGGGCTTCATTAGCTGCCACATTTACTATAGAACAAGGCATCTTTTCTGCAGTAAAGTAGATATTCAATATTCATTTTTTCCAGCATGTTTTCTACTTTACGTCTTAGTAAATATAAGACTCTTGCATGTTTTCGTTTGGTCTTCTAAATATTTCTTTCCCACAGCATTATCACAGTAAAAAGCCCAGTGCAACAGGTGCGGGGATGGGAGGTTGTAGGTTATGAAGTGTGTCATGGTAAATGTAAAACTGCTTGAACAAGCACCACATTTAGGCAACATATTTATAGAACATATTTATAGGTACTTATTATGTAAAATATATGAAAAAGATTCCAACATTCTTGCCTCTCTATTACCAGCAGGGTCAGAATATGTGATATTTAGTGGTTCACACTCACCCATTTGGAAAAAACAACATTTTTCCCAGTGTTTTCTATAAGCTTTATGCACACAGCACTGTTTTCAATCAGCTTGCTGAATAGTGACAACCCACAAGCCGGTGGCATATCCCAAGGCACCAAACCCAATCTGGGTGCAGCACAGTCTAAATTTAATAGGACATCAGAAAGCATCCTGTTTCTCCCTGTGGTGAGTGACTCCAAGGAACAGAAACATCTGAACCTTACGTGAGATGCTCTCCACATCTGGCACCCATCCTGATTGTTTCAGGGGTGTGGGCATGCAGCTGCAGCCAACCACTCCCAGATGTTTCTGATAGGCTGAGTGTCTAGCTGTTTGTTAAGCGTGAGGTGATCTTTGATCCTTTAACAGCGTTGGCTGCAGTGTTATTGTGAGGAGGGCCTGAGAAGCTCTGTGAGGCACACAGCGGAAGTGCTGCAACCTCACAGAAAGGCCTGTGGTTCACTGTGGTGAAAACAGGCATGGTAAAGTGGCTTCAGCTGTGGAAAAGAGCTCTTTGGAAACCACCCAGTATCTCTATCCAGATCCAATTGTGCTACTGGCATCGTAATAGAGGAAATCAACACAAGTATAGTCTACAACCTTGGAGGAGTAAAGTAGTCTTTAAGTGAGCTTTTATGTGAAAGAAATGGAAATCTCTGAAACTTCATAATAAAGCTTAAAACCCTACAAAACCATCTCTGATATTATTTTCAGCAAAGTTGTGCTTTGCTCAGTTTCTGCGTGCTTTTTTTCTATCACTACTGAGTGGTGCAGCACATGGTGGCAAAAGACCAATATCGTAAATAACCCCTTTTTCCTCTTTTAAGAAGACGTCTGTCCTGACATGATCACACATGGCTAAAACATCCTGCTCCTACATCCCAAGGCTATAAAGGCCCAACCATCCCTGTCAGAGTCATGTCAGGCTTTGTACACCCACCATTTTGATTCACAGAGATAGTATTTTAGGAAACGGTGCACTCCAGGCCAAAAATTCAAAAATAAACATAACATTTGTGGAGAGGGAAGCTGTGCCACTCCTGCTTCCTCCCTCCAGTATAGCCTGGTTCCACTATAAGAGCACTTTAGGAACAGATCTCAACAGAATGGAACAGCAAATTGTGCATCATACACCATCCCATGAGGTCCACATATGTACCTTTTTTGATTTAAAAGAATCTGTATTTTCTTACTGTGATCATATTTTAAGCTTTTTGTGAATATTAACACTAATGTTCAACAAGAGCAAAAAGAAATGCAACACTTGGGATCAGTTTTAAGTTCTCTCTTCATTAGTGGCTAACGTAGATGCCCTTTTCCAAAGCCTCTACATCAATGGACAGCAGTCCTGGTGGTACTGGAGCAAAAACTAAGCACTACATGGTACTGTATGAATAATATTATCAAATTTCAGGTCGCTATCTATCAACAGTGTGCCGTAATCCCTGAAACCTGATTAAAATATTTCTTTAAGCCACTTCAAACTTACAGGGAATAGAATTACTGCCAACAAAGGTTTGCTTTGACCCTAAAGAAAAGTCTCAGCAACCACAAGATTTCTCATTTCCACAGGTTCCAGTATGTGACTGAGCAATGAGAAGGGGAAAAAAATCCAAGAAAACACAAAGTGATTAAGATCATTTCCATGGAGGGTACAATTAAACGTGTTTAGAGTTTATGTCATTATTCTGACATTTAATTTAAAAAATATTGTTTCTAACATCAACATTCTCTTTACTTTATAATGGGACATTCACCATTATGTGCTTCCTTACGAGTCCCTGCTTTAAATTTAATGCAAACTTTATTTGCACATGAAAAAACAACATTTCAAAGACTCTTTTTGACTGTTGAGGCCGGTGGGTTACCTTTATCTTGTTGCATAATTTATGCTCATTGTGAAAAGTTTCAGAGTTCTTTTTTGATTTGTTTGATTGTTTTTTATTAATTTGTTTTTTGTAAAACAGTGTGAGCGGAATACTTTGCTCATTTTTCATTTTAATTCTGTTTGTATTACCTGTCACTATTTAATATGCTTGCTCAATTATTAAGGTTATGTTTTGATTTCTTTTGCAATGTCTTGAAGGCATTTGTTGACTAAACATTCTGTTCAGTCTGTAGCTCCAAAAAAGCTGACAATCACTTTTTTGACAAGTTGCATCAGCCTGTAAGCATTACTTTATACATAAAAAATAAATAAACAAATTATAAAAGAGAGGTTTGGTCGTGGTTTTGCACAAGATGGAAGATGATCCAGCAACTTCTGGTGTTTCGTAAATACTGAAAATTAAATGCTGTTCAATTTGAGTTTAAAATAATGGGCACGTTTCCTTGACTGAGGGCACAAGTAAGTAAGAGCTCTATAATTCAGTTTAAAAAAATAAATAGTGTGCTGTAACATGTCAGATCACATTCATCACAAAGCATCTGTGCCATCTTTGTGGTGTCTCACTTGAGTACATCAGTGAGTTGGAATCAAATCAGTTGGAGTAACACTGCAGAAAATAACAGGCTGTACAGCCCCAAGCTTACAGTGGATTACATGATTAATCTGATTCACATCTGATTAACTGCACCATAGGATGATTTGCTCAACTGTTGTTTGCAAGTCATTCTGCAAGTCATTATTTGGTGCAAAAAAATTCAAATTCTTAAACCAGGCAAAGGTGACCCCTGTTGGCCATGCAATTGAATAACAAATTAAGCTTAAATATGTTCGTGGGAACACAAGTTACACAAGATTTTGTGCTGAAATTCCAGTTTGTGAAATATTACTATCCCATTCAAATTCATTCCACTAAAAAAATAATAGCTGTCTTTCTCAACAATCATCAAAAACAGATGTGTGGTTTTGGAAATGCAGACTAGTGTTGTAAAACATATCATGTGTGATGTATAATGCTGCCTGTGTTATGAGGATGTCAGATATTCTGAGAAAGAATTGAGCTCAACCACCAGACGAACTGCTGGATGTTCTCTTTGCAAATCAATAAGAATAGACGCTGAACAAGAGAGGAAGGCTGCAAAGTAAACACCATGTGACAAAATAGGATATTCAGACCACATACCTCTTTTTAACCTATAGCACTGGTTACTTATCACATCAAAGTCAGCTTTTAGATCTGTTTAGGCAGCGTCTGCAAAAGTTTGCTGAGAGAATAACTGAGAAAAGGCACCACTGTGGTTAAAAACCAGATACTCTTTAAATAGGATACAAATCTAAGCCACAACTATGTCTGCATGGCTCAGCAAAATGTGTGTTTTCCCTAACTTATTATGCTTTAGTTAAATATAAAAAACTAGACTAAAGGCTGCTGGAAACTGTGTATCTTGCAGGGGATTTGCAGCATTTGCAAAGCCAGAGAGTTCTTGGACCCCACAAGTTTAAGCAGCAGGTAGAGCTAGTCTGCATGGGGATTTGCAAACATGCATAAATGAAAAGGATGTAAAACTCATACACAGCATGAGGGCCAATCCCTCATAGGTCTCTCTACTTCTTCTTTATAGTCCAGACTACACAAATCTTCCATTTCAACTATTTGAATTCAACCTGCCCACTTTCATGACTGCATTTTGCATGCTAGAAATGCTATGTGTTGACAACCACAAACACATGTGGATGGTGGAATGTGCAAGCACTAAATGGAGCAGAAAGAAAGGGGTTTCTATCTTTCTGCCTATCTTGAGTTTGTGTTTCTCGTGCAATGACAAAATCTCATTCTGAATACACCCACTGTAGTCAGAACCACATTGAAGGTGGTTTTGACTACAGTGGTATGTCTATCTGTCTGTCTATAGACTAATTTTGTCAACTACGGTGTAATAACTGTGCAAGACTCAGAAGCATTACTGGTGTGAAGTAGACATCCAAATAAGACCAAGTCTGAAAAATGGATGTGGTCTAAGGACTATTGCTGGTGTGATCCCAGTGCAAGATGACATCTGGGGAGGGATTAATCATTGATTGGTGACAGGCTTCATTACTGTAACATTCAATAATTCAAGCTTGAGCAAAATTCCGCAGATCGGATTAAAACTTATAGCCTGTAAGAAAATGTGAATTACATGATTAAATCGGTGCCTCGCGGTACGCTTTCTTTAATTCTTTAATATTTAAGCACCCCCCCCCCTCTCTCTTTCTCTCTCTCTCTCTCTCTCTCTATATGTGTGTGTGTGTGTGTGTGTGTGTGTGTGTGTGTGTGTGTGTGTGTGTGTGACTTAAGGCAAAAGTGAAAGATTTGGATCAAAAGTGTTGTAGACCAGTGCCCTCTTGAATATTAAAATCTTGAATATTAAAAAATATTTCTAAGAGAGTTTTCACACCCTAGCCGTCAAGCTAAAGGCAGACAGTAAAAACGAATAAGCTAACTGGTGTTCTTAAATGTTTAAGGGATGTAAATTGTCGCTAATTTTATGAAATGTAATGTGCATGTGCTTTCTGTAAAAGATAAAGGAGACGAAACACGTTTTATTTGAAGTAACTTAAATGATAATGCGGAACTAAATTTCAATAGCAAACGTTTCTGGCCGGATGACAATTCCGTTGCACCGCTTTCTGTTTACAGAGCAACGTGGGTGCTGTGACAACACTTACATGGCAGGATAGTGCATAAAAAATTCACATCAGTGGTAATTGTTGTTTGTATATAACAAAATGGGTAAAAAGCGGCGCAACGACGAGTCTGCTGAGTCAGGCACTCCGCGGAAAAAAGAAACGATTCCGGAGTTCAATGGGACAGTTTTTAAAGCCATGCTGAAGGACCCGACCACAGCCATGAAGGGTGAGTGATAGTACGTGCAAATCATCAGCTTGAAGTCATAATATTGTGTTATGCATTCAGTCAACTATCAGAGTGTGCGGTGTTTTAATGGCATCTTGTGCTTGCCCCCCTCCTTTTTTCGTCTGCAGGACTGGAGAAGTTTATGTCGACCGCTAAGAAGTTGCCACGGTCCGACTTGTACGATGTGGTCGAAGGTTATATTAAAATCTCCATGGAGTGTGCAGAGATCTTCAAATTGCTCGAAGGAGAAAAACACGTAGAGAGTGAGGTAAGCTTTAGTTTCTCAGCGGACGGCTCTGGCCCGGCTCACTCTTTCTGAAGTTTCTGAGTTAAACTCTGATCGTGTTTCTGTACAGATGATGCTGATTTTTGGGAGCCTGGAGGCGATCCTTCTAAGGACAGCCAGTGACCTCTCCCATTTCAACATGGTCGGCAATGCCATTGTGAAGAAGACCGTTTTCAGCTACATGAAACTCCTGCAGGGGTCTTTCCGTTCAGCAAACCACAGGTTGATTTGTGGATTTCAGTAGAGCACAATGACACTCACTTTAAAATCATTCTTCTGGCCTCAAAACCAATGTTGTTTCCCTTTGAACACAGGTTTATCCGCCAGTGTCTCAGTCTTCTGTCCGCCTTGGTCACCCAGGGTCCAGAATCTGCCAGAGAGGTCTTAAGTCACCTTCACATTAACAAATTTCTGTCTGGATTGGCAAAGATGAAGGATAAGCAGGTGCGATGCAGTATTTGTCCACAGGGTTTATGGTGTGCAGCAGATTAGTCGTATTCTGTAGATAAATCTTTTCTGGATATTCTCATTTTCCAGGGTAGACCTGATGTCCGCCAGGCTTTTATCCAGTTTGTGCTCTCTTTCTTGGTGTCTGGTGATAATGCAACAGTCGGACAAATATTAGAAATCAAAGGTAATATTTAGATATGAATTATAATTTATGCAGTGGACTGTCTGTGAGTAACATGTTCATTTGGTGTGTTAGAACTCCTGCCGGTGATCCTGAATACAGGTCTGAAGGAGGACCGGATGTCCACAGTCAACCTGATTTTGTCCACATTGAAAACTAAAGTAAGTACTAGTCCAGGACATTGGAGATCAGATCATGGATTTAGTAATAAAGTGTATTCCTTTCTGTCTTTCTGTAGGTTGTTCTAAACAAAGCCATCAGTAAAACACAGAAAGTACGTTTCTTCACACCTGCTGTGTTGGCCAGCATCGCGTCGCTGTATAAATGGAATGGGATTGCAGATGCAACCGTGGATGATGACAGAGTAGGTCGCTTGTTGTTTTGCTGTTTTGTGTCAAAAGAAACAAAGATTGTGTCAGGTCAGTTTACTTTAACATGTCCAAGTAACATTTTTATTTAATTACATGATATTTTTAAGATGTCGGAAAACACTGAGCTTTCTGGGATGACAGTCATCCGGGAACTCGTTCACAGTTTCCTTCTTGATCTGTGTTGCTCCCGTAAGCATGGTATCAGCTTTCATGATGTCAGCTTTGGCACAGCTGGCAGGTAAGTCATTAACATTCCAATTTCACATTGTCCTTTTCTGAGAACTTCTCATGTGGAGTACTGGATTTTACTTCTTTGCAGGCCTGGTAACATTGTCTTGCTCCAGTTTTTGGTGGGGCTGAAACAGGCGACCGAGGATGAACTGGTGGCAGATCTGGTGGTGAATGTGCTGAAAGCTACCCCCGATATTTTGTCCAGATACTTTAAGGAGACTCAGTATGCATATACTCCACGCCTCAAAACTACTTGGCAAGACAATGTGAAGCTTCTTAAAAAGGTAACTGTTGGTGGTAAAAGTGTTAAGATAATATCTTATCAGTTTTTAGATGGTAATAGTCACCTTTGCATTTCTATATCAGATCTACGAGGCCCAGCCAGAGATTTCCACAGTCTTTCAAACTCAGGAGGTCATCCCTCTGCCTCGCCTGCTCTCCATGGTGATGGTGATATCTCTTCCTCCAGTCTGCAACAAGAGCTTCTTCACACAGGGCCTTATTGTAAGTGACTGAGCCTCATAAAATAAACTTATTACTGCAGTAAAGACTGAAAACTTTTTATTTTTTGGCTCAAATGTGTCTTCTCTGATTTGACAGCTTGCCAATACAGCAGCACACCTTACAACCCTGTCGGTGGTCAATTTCATCTTGAAAAGAGCTAGTAAGAACATAGAGTATCTTTTGGATAAGTCTGTGTGGTGCAGCTCAGACCTATACACTGCTGAGATGATGGAGGATTTAGTGCAGCAGTACAGGGAGATGCTCGGCAAGGTAGGTTCAGGAAAGTGCCTATTATAAGCAAATAATGCACCTTTAAAGGCTCGAATCATTGTTCATGCTCTGTTCCAGATTTTCCCTGATATGACAAGCATAATTGAAAAGTGGCAGTCACTTAGCAAGAAGGAAAAAGCTGGCTCTGAAGAAAAAAAGGATAAAAGCAAAGGGGATGCTGAACTGACTAAATGCAAAGTGCCTGGTAGTAGCATTCACAGTACATGATTATTGTTTATTCCAATTAATTCTATTTATTTAAAAAAAAAAACAAAAGGATCTGAGTTGATTGTCTTGTGTGCTTTATGTTGAACAGATGAAGATACAGCTGAGGTCATTCTGCTGAAGGCTCTGATTCTTCAGGTCATATGCCTTTACCAGAAAGTGGTGCCGCATCTGGTTAGCCAGTGCAAATTTGACTTCAGCAAGCTTTTAAAGGGTAATGTTTTTGGCATTATTAAGCTCCAAATTTTGCTTTTTTAAAGCTTATTTTTTCCAATAAATGGTTTCTGACACTGGTTTTTATCTGTCCAGGCATTGTGTCAGAGAAAGGAATAAAGGATGAAGTTCCCCCAGTTTTGCAGCACCACGTACTGCAGTTGGCCTTGGATCTTCCCGCAAGCAAATTCTCCTGGTTCCGTATGCAGGTAAGGAAGTTTAATTCTCTGATTTATTTTTATTTTTTGTTTAAAAGATATCAATTCTAAATAGTTTTTCTGTTTTCACAGGGTGCTGGAGATTCATCATCTGGAGAGAAATCGGTATTTTACCTGCTTCTCAAGATGTTTGTGAGCAGCAGCAGCAGCCACCTGAAAGCCTCCACACAGATGCTTGTTCTAAAAGTAAGGAGCATTTTGTCTTTTCCTCTGTGCTTTCAGCCTGCATTATATGAGATATACTGTATATATTTAGATATTTGAATTAGTGCTTATTTAAAGAGATTTAAATTCGTGTGGACAAATTTCCTCCAGCAGTACTGCTAAAGCAATTAGCATCCTGTGTTGTATTTAGGTACTAAAGGACACTGGTGTGTTCGAGCACACCTGGACTGAGCTTGAGCTCTGGCTTGAACAGCTGGCCAGACTAGAGCCAAGCCAGCAAGAAACTGTTATTCAGTTCTTGGAGCGGGTAAGTCGTCCAGTTTTTTTTCCTACTTTTGTACATAACCGTCATATTGAAGGTTGGACAAAATAAAGGTTTTAATTCTTATGCCTGATAATAAACTCTTAAAATCTGCCTCTTGCTCTAGGTGTTGGTTAAACTGGTGTGCAGTTCCTATGAATACACAGATAAAGTGGCCAGCCTGGTCCAGGAAGCAGGTTATCTGCAAGCAAATCTGAGTAGCCAGGAGGGTGACGCAGCCAGTGTCCCAGTTTCTCACATAGATGGTAAACATTTAAATGTGGAATGAACGCTGAATTCTTCAGGGCTCAATTATGTCTGTGAATGTTTATGCTTTTTATTTTTTCATCTCAGATGTCATAGACATGCTCGATATCATTATGGAGGGCAGTGATGGTGAGTTGGAGGAGTTCGGCCCAGCTGTAAGTGAAGATCTCATCATGCAAACCTTCCCCTTCAGTGCCCTGGTACCTGCTGCCCTGGAGGCCCGAAACAAGCTGCCAGCAGATAGTGGTAAAGGACCTCTGCCTCACTTGTGACAAAGAGTGAAATCACAAATTTGCAAAAAAAACTTTTAAAGCATGAAGATTGTTATGCAGTATAAGAAGTACAACTTTAAATATAGGGCCAGATTTACTAAAATTAATTAATTAATTAGTAATTTATGTTTAAAAAGACATTTACCCATTCTGTTCATGGACACTTTGATTGAAAAGTAAATGTACTGTAATCTATGATGTTTGTAACCATCTGTCTTTGTGTCTCTTAGGGACGGTATATGAATACTTGGCTGCAGTGTTCTCAGATGTGCTGCACAGTCAGAGAGAGCCGCTCCCTCTCTGTCTGGCTCTGCTGCAGTACGATAAAGAGTTTGTCTCCTCTGAATGCTCGACCTCTCCTCATTCAGCCATTATATGTTTTCATCAGTATTACTGCAAGTGGCTACCACAGCAGTGCCGTGAAGAATTGGTGGGTTTTTAGTGATACAAAGAGATTGTCTAACCAGACATGTTTAGACATAGTACTTGGACTAATACTCTTGTTTATTTTGTTAGTTCCAGTCTTCTGAATGTCATGCAAAAGGATTATCAGATCAAACATCATACACTGCACTGATGAAAGCTGCCTACATCCAAGGTCCAGACACTTTGCTTAAGGATACCTTCAGGAAAAGTGCAGAAGAAGCTCTAGCTTCCCTTTCTCTGGCAGAGTTTCCAGTTGCAATCAAGCAGATATTACTCTACATCAGATCAACTGTGGAAAGCTTTGGCACGGTAGGTGCGCAAAACAAGCCCCGTACTCCTCACATTGTTGAATATGCAAACAGTGCATCATTTTCCTCTTCACAGTTCTCTAAAGACGTAGGAGCTTCCGTGTTGAGGACCTTGATGGAAATACTCAAAAAGATGGTGATCAAGCTCCAAGGCTTTCAGGAGGCAAAAAACTCTGAACTTGCTCCAGAGAAATCCTCCAGAGAAGGATCAGACCTCTTTCTGGAACTTAACCAGTCATCCACGGTTGAAGTTAACATACAGCAGGTTAGAAAAATAATGCTTTTACTGTGTTTTTTCAGACTTTGTAATATTCTCCTTTTTCGGAGTGAAGGATTTTTAAATGAAGCTCTCTTTCTTTAGATCCTTCTTTCAGCTCTTGGCTCCATCTTAAAGCATCCATGTCTGGAGCAGTGGTTTCTGGCTCTGGAGCTATCTGCCATGCCTCCTCACTCTCTAAACCCTGTCAGACTTAAGCACTTGTGTGCACTGCTGACAGATAATATTCTGGTCCTCCTGAAGCTCTGTGCCCCTGTTCTTCATGAACTAAATCATCTAGAGCTTCTGAGGAGTTACATGGGAGCTTTAGAAAGAGCTGCTCTTCAGGAATTGGTGGAGAAGGGCTCTAAACCGGCAAAGAAACACTCCAGAACTTTCCAAGGCCTCCTGTCTCTGCACAACTACATGGATTCCAGTAATTTGAAGGAAGTTGTCTCCAAGTTGCTTCTCCTCCCACACGACAGCCTCATCTCCCCCAGTAGCAGTAAGGGGGCAAATTTTGAGCTCAGCATTTACGGTCAGGCAGCTCTACAGATCCTCACAGAGTGTAAATATACGGCCTCCCAGGACCATGGCACATTTCTGACACAGCCACACCTCTTTGGTCTGGGCACCCTGCTGCTGTCCTGTTCCAACCCTGCACTGGAGGCATTCTTGCTCCAGTTTCTATCCAGTGAGCCAAGCAGTGCAAAGCTCCTCCACACAGATGTGCTGTTGCACTGTCTCCAAAGACCGCTCTCAGAATCTCTGGCTATCAGCTCTCTCCTGCTGCAGAACTGCTCCACTCACCGACTCCGCTTTGAGATGTGGTGTCTCGAACCTGAAAACATGGAGAAGCTTTCTGACCAATCGGAAGCCTTCCTTCCACTGATTAATATGTACTTACATGTGGCAAGCAGAGAGGACCCAGCCAGACCCAAAGATGGTATGTACCAAAACAAATCATTGTTACTCTTTTATCTCTTATTGCTATAGATATACTAATTAAGATGTGCTTCTTTGCTGTTGTTTCATAGTGCAAAAAGACATTTTGAAAGCCTTGAAGCAAGTGTTGCTTGCCAAGTTCTCCCAGTGTGTCCTGGGAAACCTGACAGAGGAGTCCGGAGCCCAGCTTACAGAAACTCTAGGCAGTTTGATAAAGCTCTCTGCAAACATCAAGGACATCAGGGATTTGATCAACAGTCTTCCCAGTGCTCTTCAAAATGTGGACAGTTTTGAAAGGTGAAATCTATAGTCGCACTACAAAACTACAAAAAATAAATAAACGATCCTGTCAAAACTTATTTGATAAATATTCTTTGCTCTTTCAGATGGCAACTAGTAGATGTTATCAGTGACAAGCTAGCTGATTGCCCAGAAGAACAGGAAAAATGGAGGAAGTCTGTCGCCACTGCAGCGATCAAGTGTCTCATTGCCTCTTACAGTCACTCGAAAGATCAGGCTACTTCCCCATTACAGCAGGAGCACAGCATCTTAAAAAGACTACAGCGAGTCCTCGTGGGTTTACTTTACGCATACATTTTGTAAGTTTTAAACTTTTTGCATTTCCTAACTTACTTTCTTTAAACAGATATCCAAAGAAGACATCACTGCATCTGAGTGGAACAGTTTTGTCAAAAATGGACTAAAGTAGGTTATCTATTTAAATCCAATTTGCTATTTAATGTTTCATAATTTTTGCTGAGTGACTGAAAAATATTCTTAAATCTTTCAGATATCGCTACAGAGATCACCACTTCCTGAACACTCTGAGCAGCCTGTTGGAAGTGATGTATTGTGGCACTGAGGTTCAAAAGGACCTGATACCTTTACCCATGCTTTACACGATGATCTCCAGCCATTCTCTGTTCCTGCCCACCATGCTGGACTCTGAAGAGTCTAACAGCTGCCAGATTAAAGGTACAATGCAATAAAGATTTTTTTTTTAAAGATTCCAAATCACAAATTAATCACAAACACACATATTTGTTGTCATTTTAGAAGAGTTGGTATTCCTCCTACTCTGTCTGGTGAAGAAAACGCCAAGTGTCTGCAACATCAATCATTTTGTTGTACTTTTGGGAGCATACGGAGCTACGCTGAGTACCTCAGGTAAAACAAGAAAATCCATTTTCTTTTTTCTTTTTTGTGTGTGTTTATTGTCTTATCCTCTTATATCTTCTTCTGTTTTGCAGATCAAAAATTGTTACTGCTTCTTCAGGAATATGAAAGAAACCAAGTCAGCCTGCTGAAGTTTCAGTAGGTTGAATTCATCTTTTTATGTTCTAAGTGCTAGAAGTGTGCTTGTTTAATACAAAAACTCAGTGTGACTTTTCAACTGCAGGTCCTTGTTGTGGGGCCCAACAGCTGTGGAGCACCACAAAACCAGTAAAAGCCTGGGAGCTTCTCTGTGGAAGCAGACCAGCTCCGATGACCTGTTGGCTCTCCTCAAACCTGACAAGATGTTGCAAACTATTGCACACTTTCCACAGCAGCGCAAAATCATCCCGCAGGTTAATGTTTTAAATCATATTTACTTTTCAGATCTACACCGATCAGGCATAACATGACCACTGACTGATGAAGTGAATAACACTTACTATGTCTTTATTATGCCGTCTGTTAGTGGGTGGGATCAATCAGGGAACAAGTGAACATTTTGTCCTCAGAGTTGATTTGGTGGAAGGAGGAAAGATGGGCATTTGAGGATTTTAGCAACGGCCAAATTCTGATTCCTGGATGACTGAGTCAGAGAACCTAAAAACTGCAAGACTTTTGGGGTTTTCCTGCTCTGCAGTGGTCAGCATTCATCAAAGGTCCAAGGAAGGAACAGCGATGAAACAACGACAGAGTCATGATGGTCCCTGTTCTCCATTCCAGCAGATAAACTTCTACAGGTCAAACTCCTGAAAAAGTTCATGCTGGTTCTGATAGAAAGGTGTCAGAATTGCCCAGTTTATCATAGATTGTTGTGTATTGGGCTGCACAGCCGCAGACCAGTCAAAGTGCCCATGTTGACCCCTGCCTGCTGTCAGGAGCACCAAGAATGGGCACATGAGCATCACAACTGGACCTCGGCTCAATGGCCAGGATGGCTAGCTACATCACTTACCTGGGGAACACCTGAATGCATTATGGGAAAAAGGCAAGCCAGTGGAGGCAGCCTGATGCTTTGGGAAATTTTTAGCTGGGACACCCTGGGTCCTGCCATCCATTTAGATGTTACTTTGACACGTAGCACCTACCTAAGCATTGTTGCAGACCATGTACAGTTTTTCGTGGAAAAAGGTCTCTTTCAGCAGCATAATGCTGGTTTGGTTCAGGAGTGGTTTGAGGAGCATAACAACAAGATTGAAGACTTGACTTGTCCTCTAAATTCTCCAGATCTCTATCCAGTCAAGCATTTGTAGGATGTGCTGGGCAAACTTGTCTGATTCATGGGGCCCCACTTTGAAACTTGCAGCAAAAGATAAGGTTATGCCTGATCGGTGTCCATTAGAGGTAAATGACACACTGCTTTATATGTTTGTGTAATGTACATGTTTTTACCCTCTCTCAGGAAAGCACGGACCCTCTCTACAATAATTATAAAGTCAAGGACCTTGGCAATTTGTATGATCCGTGTTTTCTGTTGCCTCTGTTCAGCGCCATATTGCGGCCAGGTATCATATTTCACTGGTTGTCATGATGCAGTATAATTAGTTTAAATTATCACTTCTTATATTTGTTGCATTTTTCCTCTTCTGTGACAGAATGTGTTATTGACTGCCTCAAGTTTGTATCCAGCCACGCTCTCGGGGTAACTGTAATGGCCCTGAGTAGCTATGATCCAAAGGTGAGGGCAGCAGCGTACCACGTGCTTAGCTGCTTCTATCAACATCTGGAGGGTGCTCGGTTCAGGGAAAAGAGACAGGTAAAATGTTAGAGAAATCTTATGTGTGTGTATAAATATTGTGTGTTTGGCGACACTGACGGGCTTGTTTTTGTCTCACAGCTGCTCTACTTGATGGACATGGTAAAAAATGGAATTCAGCAGCAGAATCGAAGACTCCCGTTTGTCATGACCACTTACATCACCAAAGTGGCTCAGCAGATGCTCAAACCTGGTGTGTAACCCTGAAAACTTGAATATCTTTCTGCTGACATGACCCTTATTATTTACTAAGAGATGCTTTTTAGGTTGAAATTAGGTTTTAGGCTAATCTAACCTGAATAAGAATCACAGTCGTGGTTTGCCCTCATTTTTCTATCTACCTTTGCCTGTAATAACAAAAGGATCATTGACCTTCACATGTTTGTTCACTTTTCCCAGAGGACCACATGTACGTGGTGCTGAACAGATTTCTGCTATCCCACCAGAGTTTGGACTTCAGAAGAGTCCCTGAGTTTTTTAAGCTTTTCTACAGCTTTGACTTGGAGGTAAAGAAACTGGTGAAAACACTTTTTTTGTATTCTGGTGCCGTCTGGTATTAAACATGATTGGTGAAGCTTCCTTGAACTTACATGACTGTCCAAATAAACTCCTCTTGAATGAGCAACCTTTATCTGTTTGTTTGCTTAGCTCTGGCCTTTTTATAGACTGTTATCCGTTTCTGTGTAGGGTTGAAAGACGTGGGAGTCGTGACTGTTTGTGTTTTCTTTCTTTCTGCAGCACAAGGTGGAACGTGAGTGGATTCTGAGCGTGCTGGAGCAAGGGATGAAAGATGGACACTGCTATGACCTGTGCAACCAGCAAGGCATCTTTCAGATCCTTTTAGGCTTCAGCAGCAGCCCTCTGTGTGATGAACACTTCCAGGTACACACTTGTCTGTCTGTAGTTGTTTCATCATTTTTTTTCTAGTTGCGTTTTGAAGAAATCTTCATCTTAGATCAAGAAAATATGTCCCCAAAAACTTAAATCTAAAGGAAGATTGAGCCTTTCAAACTTTTGTATTACTAGTGGGAAGCGATTGTTACAAAACTGATATATTGGCATTTTCAGACCAGCCAGGGCCTTTATGGTTTGTTTTGTCTCACTAATCTCTCTCATGACAGCATTTTTATATCTGTGACTGTTCAGGGTTTGGCATGACAGTCAGCTTGTCTTTCTTGCTGATTTATGTGAATATGCTCTCACTGATACAGTTTCCTCCAAGGGCATAGATTTGTGTCAAAATATTTACCATCCTATCAATTTCT
This sequence comes from Oreochromis niloticus, assembly GCF_001858045.2. Taxonomy (NCBI): domain Eukaryota; kingdom Metazoa; phylum Chordata; class Actinopteri; order Cichliformes; family Cichlidae; genus Oreochromis; species Oreochromis niloticus. Next base: position 31,122,731 of record NC_031979.2, read on the forward strand.
TTCTAAGCAAGACTTGATGTCTGTGTTCTTAAATTCAACCCTTACAGCAACCAGTTTCACACGTGTATAAGTGTATAATATGATTCACCATAGAATAAGATTAGGATTCGCTGGTTAATTGGTTCTTGGTTGAAAACCATTTCAGAGGACTCATGGTACACTGCTACCTCATCAGTCAACTCATCTATGTGCATTAGACACAGATTGATAACATTTTAAATGTTTCCACATTACCACGTTATTCAAACAGTAATTTATCCATCTGTTTGCCTGCTATGTTCTAGATGTCAAAAATATTCCAGTGTTTTTGGAACCTGTGCTTTCTCCTTGAATCCATTTAATAGTTTTTTTCGGTGATCTGTAACAGTTATGAATGTACTAAAGAAGGATATGTACAGGGTTGGTGCGATAGAGGGCGATGCTAAGAATATGGTGAGATGGGGGGCAAATGAGCTGCTGTGGCAATGGCAGCCAAAAAAAGAAAATTATTTCAGTCATATCTAGCAAACTGTTAAAATCTGACCCCTTTGCTGCCAGCCTTGGGGAGTTCACTATTCAAGTGGATCTCTGGGGCCAACTTAATGCAGTTGCTTTTGCCTCTCTGCACACCCAGCAACTTATTTTGTGTGATGAGAAGGAAAGAAAACATCATGCTGTACCCGGTGGATTCAGGAAACTGTTGTTTTGGGGGCTCGAAAAGATTAGAAAAATATTTTGCATGCAGAACAAAAGTTATTATAGTTAACTACAGCTAAGCTTAAAATCTAAAACTGGATATGAAAAAAAATTATAATTTACTAAAATAAAAATAAAAACCAGATTGTTTAAAAAAACAAAAACTAACTGAAATAATCTTTTTGAATTTGGAAAACTAAAATAAAAATATAGAAGAAATATCCTTAGTTTTAGTATTAATGTTAGTTTGGCACAATTTGTTATTTTCTTAATATTATTAAGTTGTCTGATGAGCCCTTGATGAATGTTTGCGACTATGGATGTGTGACTGTGTGTTAGCTGCTTTCAAAAAGTTGTTTTTATTGTAATAGCCGTACTAAATGCTACCTCCAGCATATAACTGCTGTAATATTAATAAAGAAAAGGAATTAAACTAACGCTGAAACTGATACAATTGATAAAAATTAAAGTAAAAGTAAACATTTTCAAATAATAAATATACTAGTGGCTCCCAGTGCTACCCCTCAGCCTCCTAGTAGATGCACCTATTGTATGAATATGAAAATCCTAGGTGACTTTCTTCTTGTTGTTCTTGTTGTTCTTCTTTTCTGAAAATCCTGTGAATGAGTTAACTCATTCACAGGATTTTCAGAAAACTTGACCTCTGACCTTGAGGTCGAGGTCATTGAGATTTGAACTCGTACTTCACCTCGTTCTTGAGTTATCGCATTCACACTTGTTCGTCCTGGGTGAGGTGACGACAATACCCCATCAGCGTTTGATGTCTGAGGACTAAAAACTAACCTGAAACAAGCAAACCCACTCTGGAAACTTATTGAATTTAAAATGAATTTTTAAAAAAATCAAAACAAGATAAAAAACTAATTAGAAAATATAAAAACTATAACAACTCTGTGCAGAATGGACTACACATTACTCAGCTATTACTGTGTATAATGAAAAACACCAATAATAAGATAGTTATTCAATACACGAGCAGGTTACAGAGCCAAATCCTTCACATAGTGAAGAAAGAGATCAGAAAGTACCACCGTAAAGTTCTGCAAACTAACACATTATTGAGGATAAGGTGCGTGAATCTCTGAACTGTACACAAACAGGAAAAATAAGAATATCATGTAAATATATTTCTTACTTTATAGGCACAGATCATCAGGGTGTTGTGTCAGGCTGCTAATGTGACCAAAGCGGTGCATAACCTCACCAAGACCTCTGGGCTCCTAACCTGGATAATGCAAATAGTTGAGAAAAGGTGAGCCTTAAACTTGCTGTTAAATTTTGGTTCTTTATTTTGATATTTTAATTTTGATATTTTAATGACATATGTCTGTTTTTAATTGACAGGAATCTGGATTGGCAGCTGCTGTGCGCCATCATCGATCTGTTTCATGTGCTGTGGTTTACGGCCCTCGGGCAGAAGGAGAAGCAGGTGGATGAAACAAAGACTTCCCTATCTGCTGACGAGAAACCTCAGAGTTTTGTGAAATGTCTTCCTCTGCCACTCATCAGTGAATTCTTATGTGTGGCGTCAACTATCATGAGACATCTCAGGTAAAGTGTCTCATCCATTATTCAGGGATGTTAGAAAGTCCACACCTCAGGCACTTTACCCAAAACTTTTATTCACACGTGCAGTGATGAAACCTGAGATGTCTAGTAAATGTTAACTGTCTTTTGATGAAGGATGTCATTATTTCATCTCCTTCTGACAGGTTGGGTTTGAAGGCTGCTCAGCTCAGCTTGTTTCTACAGACTCTTTGCTCTGTGCTGAAGCATCGTGCAGCTGCTCTCCATGTAAGCAAACAGGCAGACCGGCTCACGCTCCACCCACAGCCTCTCTCCTGCACCGAAGCCCTCGCTCTGCTTCACTGCTGGGCCTCCTTGTCCCACAATACAGAACTTCTTACCCAAATACAAGCATTGTCAGAAAAGCACAAAGTGAAGGAGTTGATGGGTGAGTGCTTTTAACAAATTCTACCATACAGAGAATCTTGTACAGTATCCACAGTAATCGTTCACACCAAGTGATGGACATCCTCCAAGCCCATAATGGAAAAGAAGATACTGATAATTTTTAAAAACATTTTTCAACCCCAAAAAAGCCTTATTTAAACAGCTAATTAAAAAAAACTACAAGTTGAAACTTAATAGCATGAACATGATAAACATATATGAGGTGTTTGAATGAAACTAACTGGTATAAAAATGTGGTATGACCCACTTTGTACCCATGTTTGCAGTTGTGATTAAGATAGTTTGTAATATCTTTACTTTGTGTAGCTTTGATAACTACTTAATCTAAGTGCTACCTCGAAATAGTTGATACTTCATATTTGATATTTATATGGTTTCATGAATGTGCCTGATTTGCAGCCAAACGTAGAAACTTTGCCTTAGAGTTAAAAGTAAATGCAAAGGAACAGCTGACGAAAGAACAGCACTAAAAATCAGGCTTTACAAGTGTCATGTTTATAAAGAAGTGAAAAATTTAGAGTTTTGTTATATTGCATTGTCACATTGTATATCGTTTTGTCCATATTCCTCTTTAGGGATGGGAAAGGATAAGGCCCGAGTTAAGAGCTCCCTTTCCCATGTCTACACACGAAAAGAAAAGTTGGCAGAAGACACAGAGACCGCAAATGATGATAAGAGTCTTCTGACAGAGTGTAAACTTTACCTCACCAATATCTTTGTTCACTGGGAGCCTGCTTTCCAACTCTCTGAACCCCAGCCAGCTCTGCCAACAGACAAGCTGGATCCCAGCTGGCTGGCCAGGATTACTGCGCACCTGGTTACAAAGTGGTCCCTGAGGTGCTTGGTGGAGGACTCGTATGATGAAAACAGGGCAAAAGAATTCTTGCTCTGGCTTGAAAAGGCTGTGATCAAACACACAAAAATTGTGGATGTTGTGCTGCTTGATCTTGGCTTGAAAGCGGACCTCCTTCGGCTCTACCATCAGGCCTTTGAAGCTCAGTGTCACTCCAGCATTTCAGCAAGAGTAGAAACCTTACAGCTTTTCACCAAGATTATGATCTCCTTGCTAGAGATCCAAGGCAACCTTCCAGAGCTGCATCAGGCAGTTGTCTCTGCTTGCAGCCCAGAGGCCACACATGATCAAACTAGACTTGGTAAGAGCCTTCCACTTTTTCCAAACCCTCTTTCTGTAATTATATCTGATGAGTTATCTCAGTTAAACAAGTGGGATGTAGTATTGTTAACATATATAGTTTAAAAGGATTTAAAATTGAGATTGTTGTCACGGTCCCTAGATGTCACAATGCTGCTGCTGCTGCTGCAGGAAACTTAACGATACAAACATAATTACTTACAAAGAAGCCCTGGCCAAAAGCATACTGCTTTTACATTTTTGGTAATTACCAGAATTGTTTATTTTGTCGTTTTTAATCTGCCAGTATGCAAAATATCTTTAGTTGAAATGATATTTTTAGGACTTAAATACAATTATTGTTATTAGCCATGACTTTTTCAAATGTACTGGTTTATAAAAGGGAAGAAAAAATAGTAACGCACATTATTATTTTTTTATTAAGATGATAAATTAGAGTTGCTTACTCGCATTCCAGAAGAGAAAAATTAGTTTTACTGGTTAAATGATTAATTTCTGACTTCTCAGAGAAGCTCAAATGTGGGAATAAAAATGCTTGAAATTCCTCACACCTGTTTGAAACAGCGAAATGTTGAGAACTCGCTGAAAAGGAAAAAGTTTGCACTTTGCGGTGCTGCATGGTCTTTGAGACAAACAGGGCAATACAGAAATTATTCTCACAGTGAGGTTAAGCATGCCCTGAAGTCGACTGCTGAACTGGTATTTACGAAAAGGCCCAGAGGAAGAAAATGAAGCAGAAAATGAAAACTTACAGAAGTGGATGTGAATCAAATTAAGATTTTAAGTACTAGAGACAAAAGAAAGACCACTGTTGATCTTCAAGTAGAGATAAATGCTTCTAGGTCAGTCTGAGAATGTCTCCACAATTACCTCCACAATTTATTCAGACAACTGAATAAAGAAGACTTAAAAGGACAAATAGCTGCTAGTATAAAGACATTGTTGGGGCCTGTAAATATCCAGACGCATCTTGAATTTGCCAAGGAGCACAGATTGTAGACTGTGGATAACTGGAAGGAGGTACTTTGAAGGGACGAATCTAAGTTTAAACTCTTGCACTGAAACTGATTGGCTCATATAACAACAGGACAATGATCCGGTGTGCAGAAACTATTTGACTAAGAAAAAAGAAGCTCAGACTGATGGACTAACCAAGTCAAAGTCCAGACTTGAATCCTTCAGAGATAGTTTGCACAAAGAAAGTCTCTGAGAACAGCTGGAAACTCTTAACTTAGTAACAAAAGAGACTGCAATGCCAGCAAGAATGACAACTCCTGTTAGGACTAAAGGATTTTGCCTAATAAATAGCATAATATTTAGTTTTAAACACATTTTAGAGATTTCTTAAATATTCTTTTTTTTTTGACGGGTGGTCTAAGAAATGGTTGAATATTGTATATTTGGTGCTTTTTACCAAACGATGTTATGAATTCAACTGTATATTCCCTACATTGATTAGATACTCTGTATTTGCCATATTTGTTGAAGCATGAACCAAAAAAAGAGAGCCTACAGTAATAATATATATTGTCAAATATATTTTAATCATAATGTAGAATCCATCCTAAGTAAAAGTATACATTTAAATATAGAAGAAAATAGTAAATACATGTTTACATTTTCTTTTTCAGTATATTTAAAGTCCCAAAGTGACAATAAGTTGTAGTAGGTTGTTTTGTAAATGAGTTGGATGTCTTGTTTTCTTGTTTCCAGAAGCAGGGTTGTCTCTGCTGTCACTGTACATCCATGAAGTGTGGAGTGGAGCCACATCAGCTGATCTCTTCCTGTCTCATGTCAGTTTGGTGACCACAGCCAAGTGCAAGAAAGTGAAATCATCCCAGAAGAAAGCAGACATAAGAGCCATCTGTAATGACATCATCACCATGAAGAGTTAAATATATCAATTATATCTGAACACTTAATGTGTTCTTTAAAAAAGACCAAATGAGACTTCACAGACTTCTATTCAGCTGCATTTATTTCCTGTAAATAGACTTAAAATATTTTGTAAACTTTTGTAAAACTGTCTTGTCATAAAATGTTGATTTATAAGTCTGTTGTCTTCAATCACCGTTTTTTATTTGGAAATTTGCTGCTTTATTATTCATTTTCAGTCCAGTCCTTGTACCTGATATTTTTATAGGAGTATCTTTTGATTGTTAAGCCACTTAACTCTGACCTATGAATCATTCAAGTATAAATAAAATTCACTTAACGATAAACTAGTGTTGTCTAAGCATAACAAACAACTTGACAAAAGACTAATTTTAAATTGTATCTTTAAAAAAAATGGTTCTTCTGGTTTTGTACGTATTAGTTGTCCTGATATTGGGAAGTCAAAAAGAAGGAAGAGCATGTGGATGGAAGGATGGATGGAAGCATAACTTATTTTAAGTTAAGCTTTGTTTGCAGGTGGAATTCTTGAGATTATTTCCTTTAACTAACTAACTAAAGACATACACCCCTACATTTCTTCATAATGCTTGCAAGGAACCAGAAATCTAGTAATTTTTAGTCATGTTCATGCAAAACAGGGAAAAAACAACAAATGGTGTGACACAGGACCTGTGAGATGCATTTAGACCTTCAGTTTTGTTCAGCTACTGCTCACCAAAACCTTTAGAAATGGTCTCAGTGGAAGGGTTGCTGGCAAGAAGCCATTCTTAAGGAAGGAAAATGAAGTGAAAAGGCTGAGGTGTGACAAATTACACAAGAACTGTCCTGAAAATCAGTGGCAAAAGGTCTTATGATGTGATAAATCCAAATTTTAAAATGTTCATTCAAACCATTGTGGAAATGTACGGAGGAGGTACAACAGTGAGTGTCTATAGCCATTTGTAAAAAGTTTTTTTAAAAAAAAGGTGGAGGCTCTGTCATGGTTTGGGGCTGCCTTTCAGCCTGTGGTATTTGGCATCTTATCATTAACACAGAAAAGTACTTTTAGAGTTTGATTGGCAACAACTTCATTTTTCAGCATGAGAATGATCCCCAAACACTGTCAATGCAGTAAAAGTTTACCTGGATAGAAAAAACACAATGAAAGTTGTGGATTGATCTGGACCTCAATGAAGAGCGTTGAATGTTCTTTAAGAAGCCTGGAGAACCATTCCTGTAGAATTCTTAAAGAAATTACAAAAAGTTGGTCATACCAACAGGTGACTTTAAAACTTGTTAGAACTTTACAAAGTCTGTTTTGCCTTGTATACCAGATATCCCTGTATGTTTACATGTTCCCATTTCCTTAGTAAAATGCAAAGAAATGAGAGGTGGCTCAGAACTTTTCCAAAGTACTGTATGTACAAATTTTGAGCAGAAATTTTGGGGACTAAAAAGAAAATGGAAGGAGCAAAGCTGCCTAATATGCTCTCGCTGTCCTTGCCCTTATGTACACATACACTGTGGTTTAAAGCTCAAAGCAGCTGTTACGTAACATTGTTTTAATGGTTAAGGAAGCCTTGAACTTTGCAGTGATCGGTGAGATGTTAGGAATGATGGCCACTTCTTCTCATTTTAAATTTCATTAGTGCTGTTGCACCTTATCATCACAGTTTGAATTTGAGTCCATCGCCTCCGTTTTTCACTATGTTCTCATTCAGGTCGAGTCTCTAGTGAATTAGTTGACGTGTGATTCCTGCAATGACAACAAGACAATTTTAAGTATAAGCAACTCTTTAGGGATTACGCATATTGAAACATACTGAAACATACATACATGTTTCAGCTATAAAACGCACTTTAAAGGCATTAAAGGCAACCTTTAACCTTTACACTTACTTTGGTAGGTTTCCACTGCGAGACAATAGATTCAAAGTGAGAAAAAGACATACCACAAAGGTAATGACGACTACCCAAAATATTATAACAACTGAATCTGGAAGGAGAATAGAAAATGTGTTATTTTCGTGTAATAAAAACAAGACAGAACAATTATGTAAAGCGTTAAAATAAACAACTTACATTTATAGTACTTTAACGTTCTCTCGTCCACAATCACGGGATCCAGGTAATCATAATAGTATTCATATATAATCCCGCTGGTAGAGTTCTCCACTCCAGCCATCTGAGAGGAAACGTGTTACTGTCTCATTCACAAAAATCTGCAAAAGAAAATAATAGCCATTTATTGCTGTTTCTAGCATGAATCGTCTTAGAGAAATATACGTGAAATCCTCACCCGCGTGTGTGTTTAGCGATTCAAGTCCAGCTGTTTCTTCTGTCAGTACTACTCGTTTTGTATTTTAAAGGCTGGATGCAGTTTGCAGGTTTGGTCACAAGGGGGCAACATTAGGCCATTCAAGAAATGCGGCGTTCTGGTTCTGCGCTTGCAGTTTATAAGTTCCACGTACTTTATATTTTACCTATAAATGTAATTGCTATAAGAGATTTTGTGGATTTTATTCTTCAGACAAGTTTTAAAATAATAGAAGAACTTCCGGTTCCATCGGTTGATGGGGGGCGTGGGGCACCAGCAGGAATTAATGGGATCTCATTGGGGGGTAAAACAACAATTTAATCTTCATTGTGTTTTCAGATACTATACACTTAGAACTTTAGATTCAAGTTGTTTTTTGTTTGTTTGTTTTTTAAAGGGACGTTACAGCATCATGAGTCACTTTACGATATCCGACATTTTAGTTTCAGGCATGAAGCCAGCTGCATTGAATTTGTAACAGTAGCCTCCTCTTTAAACAAAACAGTCCCTTCTTATCAATTCGTGCACTTTTCTGTCGTTGGTTTAATACGATTCTAACGTCTCATTATCGAATGGGTGCCATCAAGGAAAGGCATATAGTCGTAAATCCAGAACTCGTCATAAGACTGTAAGAATTAGCAAGACGTTTGATGAGATAAATCTAAAAGCAAAAGAAAATTCCATAAAAGAAAAGAAAGCTCCACGGTGTCTTTTATTTCACTTAACATTGATACGGTATAACGAAAATAAAATGTGTCTCGCTCATTTCAGCCGCTTAGCTCCATGTCGTCAGCGCCCCCTGCTGTGCTTCCTGCTGAATTACAAACAACTTCTTGATTGGCCCTGGTGGTATAAAATCATTGGAAATAAAAAAAATCAAAAAAATCAGTATACTAGATGTTATTTTTAACAGTGTGCTAATAAGTACATATAATTACATCTTTATTTTAGTTATGTTAAAAATAGGAGCAGACATGCTGAAATATGTAGAGTACACAGGGGCTTAAAGAGTCGCGCTGAACTTATGACACGCATCTGGAAATTGTTTGATTTTAGACAGTTGTTCTCGTCTATAAAAGGCACTAGGTATTTACACTGACAGTTTTGGGCACATGGTCGTCATTCCAAAGGTTTGCCCATAGACTGCGAGTTACCTATAGCCGGGCCAAAAGTGCATTACCCCACGGCACAGGTTGTGGGAATTTCACCTGTTACAGTTGTCACTTCTCATCGTCTACTGTGGATTAAGTCATAAAGCCCCTATGAACAGTTTAACTCAGAACAATACTCATTATTGCCACGAAAATCAGTTAATTTTAGTAAAATGTCTCCAAAAGTCATCCAAACGATTTTTGTAGACAAATACAAAGGATGCCAAATTTTCCGATAACTGTGAAGGCAGCATTACCTCGTGACGTCACAGGCGCTGTCTACAGGGTGGAACCGTTAAGCTAGCAGCAGTTTCTAGCTTAGCTGAGCTTTGGTTAGTCCACGTCGAAAGGAAAATAAAGCTTCCCGATGCTTGTGGTTGTTATGATATAGTTATACGAAGCTGCGCGTGGTTATGATCAGGTAAAGTAACCAAATACAAAGACTAGTTAGTCGGCTTTCAACATTAACCAGTCGTTATGGATGCAGTGAACGCCTTCAACATGGAGGTAAAGTTTTTTCATGTTTTACTTAAGTCACACCAGCTAAAAGCAAATATAACGCCAGAGCTAACGAATGTTAGTTATTTTCTTATTTGACAGTTAATATTATTGGTTATTATTTATTTACCGTGGGGACAATGCCAGCTTAGTGTCCAGTTGCAACGTAAACATTGTATCTGCTAAGCATTAGCTTAACTGTAGTTTGATGCTAGTAGGTAGGTTAATCCTAGACGGCCTTTGCTTTTAGTACTCATATAGCTTAATTATTAACTTAGACCTACTCTACTTAATTTATAAAAATATACAGGCCATCAATGACTGTTGTAGGGTCATACGTCACTTCTGTAGAATTAGTGAAATAGAGCTATCGTTACCACATTAGCCTAAAGGTGTTCGTGATCGGGTATTTACTGTTACTTCCAATGAGTTAAGCAAGCAAAGCATTTCATAAAGGCTACTGGAATATTTACTTGTTTTGTATACTTGAAGTGTGCTTATTATCGGCTCACTTAAGTAACACTTTTGAATATGTGTATTCTTTAATTTTGTTGCAGCTTTAGAAAACTTAAGTGGCCGTTTATGTGATGTCTTGCATATTGTTGTGTCAGAGTTGGTTTGTTATGTTTGTTGGTGAAAATTAAGTATTATACTAAATTAAGTACTATACTAAACCATAGATATGATGAAAGAGTATTAATAAATAAAATTTAACAGTACACAGTCATGTTGGAGTAAACTTTAAACTGAAGCCAATGTTAGAGAAAGTCTTGTGCTGTCTGTCCAGTAAGTGGTGCAGAGGTTAGTCTACAGAGGATTTAAATATGGTCATTTGATTGACCGCTGTGTCAGCACTAACTGCTCAGAAAGTCTTACTGTCAGGTTCAGCACACTGTGGTCAGGGAAGTGTGAGTCTGGCAATGTCTCTATGAAACACATTATATTACATTCATTATTGTCTCTGGGTTTTAATCACCTCGTTAAGCTCATCTTTATCTTATCGTCAGTGGACCTCACATTTACCATGATGATAGCTTTAGCAGACTGTTGATATTTCATCCTCTGAGCTCTCCACTTAGATCAAGTCCTGTAACCTTGCTATCACCATGAGGATGACAGTCTTCACTTTGCTCAGTAGAATAACTAGTGTGATCAGCTGGTAAAGATTCTCCATTGTTAATAGTACACTGAGAAGAAAACCCAAAAGTAGATTTGCAAAACTTGACTTGACCAGACTTCCATAAAAGGAAAATCAACTCTCACTTTATATCCAAATAAATTAAATAAACAAATATAAGAGAACTGCTGTAACAAGCTGCCACTTACCACAGCATCAGAGGGGAAAATATTAATTTTCAAACTTTTATTAAAGACTGTTTTGTTTTGTTTTTTTTTAGTTTTGAGGTTTTCCTGTTACTGAATGGTCTATTTGTTGCTACATTTTATTATTATTTTGTCCTTTTGTTTTATAAAGGACACTACATATCTAGTATAATTGTATGCCAGTTTCTCTTTTAAAATGAACTAATTTTACATTTTTCCTCTTTCATTACCTCTTAGTTGTTCTCCATGATTGACATGAAGCCGCCAATATCCCGTGCTAAAATGATGTCTGTAACAAAATCAGCCATCAAGGCTATCAAGGTAAAGTGAATTTTATTGTTGGATACCATCATGCATAATGAGCAAATATTTGGTTCATACACAAAGAAACTTAACAAACAAACACTGTAGGTTTATGTGTATTAGCTGTGGTATTACATGGACTTTCTGATTTTTATTTTTTTACATATTTTTTTAAACAAAGTGCTGCAGTTGTGTGTGGTAATTAATGATAATCATAATATTTTAATCATAATATCTTAATTGTAGAGACTTTATATACACACATGTACATCTCTATCTATCTGTGCCTGTGTGTGTCAATAATAATAATAATAATAATGATGATGATAATAAAAACATTAGGCAATCACTATGAGCAAAAGGTTTTGTCATAGGTCTGGGGAGGTGAATATCTTAGTCAACATATATTTTAAGCATAATGAGTTTTCTACTTTACCCTATCAGAAGTTTTGCTCTTGGCAAAATGAGGTGTCCCTTGTTTGTTTGTTTTTTCTTTTTTGAAGCTTCAGCTGAGAAGAGTAGTTGAAGTGTTTTAGCTGAGTAGTCCTTTGATGACTCTTTCGACTGATTACAGAAATCATGCAGTAAATGAGAATTTTTTTACAAAACAGCATGTTTTTATTTGTCTTATGCTACCATATTGATAGTCATGCTGTGACTGAAATAATTTTTTTGTCTCATTAGCTTTACAAACACGTTGTCCAGATTGTTGAAAAGTTCATTAAGAAGGTATGTATTATTTAGTCTTTTAATGTTTACTATGTTGCCAAGTTTAGATAAAAGTGCATTTTACAGATGGACTGTAATTTCTTTTGTTTCTTTTCAGTGCAAGCCTGAATTAAAAGTTCCTGGTTTATATGTGGTTGATTCCATTGTTCGCCAATCACGCCATCAGTTTGGTGTTGACAAGGATGTATTTGGTCCAAGATTCTTGAAAAACTTCACAGAGACCTTTCAAAACCTTTATCGCTGCCCAGAGGATGACAAGGTACTTTGTGTTTCAAGTAATTTATATAAGTACAATAAATGCCTTAAAAAGAGTCTCATAGATTTTTCTTCCTTTTTTTCCCCCTATCAGACTAAAATTGTCCGTGTCCTTAACCTGTGGCAGAAGAATGGTGTGTTTGACATGGACATCCTTCAGCCTCTAATGGATATGGCAAATGGTGTTATTCCACCTCGCCCTGCAGTGGAAGGTAGTAGAACTGGTAGTGGAACTTTGGGCAGTGTTTTTAACTATCTGAGAGCAAATTAAGTTAAGTTGTAATTAGGGAGGGGGGGGACTGCTAAGAATTTAGCGATTCCAGTTCAGTTATTGATATCACTTATCAATTCAGTTACTTATCGATTCTCATTGGGTGCTAATTCTCTCTGTTTTGAGGGTCACCACCATCGCTAAGCAACATTTTAATTAATTGCATGCTTTGTCAAACAACTGTGCACGTTGGAGTCATTTCCCTCCTTTGTTGTGATCATTTTTGGGGTCATTACTCAAAAAAGTAAAAGTCTGGCTACTGGCCCGAGGTCAGCATTCATTGCCCAGCCCTTTAACATCACTCTTTGATCTTGGCTAGCTTAGCGTTAGCATGTTGTCTGTGTAGGTGGTTTCAGTTCTTTCTGTCTTGGATGCAGTTTACTGTTGAATTTTTGTCTTTTTGAGCAATAAAAATAAAAGTAATGGCCACATCCATGCTGCAGACTGCACTGCGATTTTCCTCTCCTGGTACTGAAAAAATAAATGAATAAATCCAAACTTAAATCTGGTGATTGTAGCAGAAGTGCAAGTGGAACCAATATGTGGAATTGTTAGGCAAGCAGACTAACAATTCAAAAACATTAAGCTATTGGGAACCAATTCTCACTTCCTATCCCTAGTATTAATTCATCATGCAGACACAAGCTGTTTTATTGTATGTGAACAGTTCCTGCTGAGCCCCAACCAGAGACACGGCCTCCTGTCAGTAATGTTCCAGTCATGCCTACAGTCCCCCAGCTACCCTGTCCTGATGCCTTAGCTGCTGTGGCACAGCTGTTTCAGTCTCCACATGGTCAGGAGGTAAGTAATAATGTGGTTTATGTCCTCCAGCAGTTTAACTAATGTTGTGTTAGATCTAAATGGCCCCTGTTCCCCCCCCCCCCTTTTTTTTCTTTCTAGCTGCAGAGGATGCTCCAGAACATCCAGCAGGCAGATAAGACCCTAGCAGCCACCACTGAAAACAACGTACCAAAACAGCCTCAGATCCCACTGGCCCAGCTCAACGCATACAGTGCACACACTGAAAAGAAAAGCTCATTAGCTGAGGTACTGGCACAGCTCTCATTTACATAATTGTTTAATAAATACAAGGGGTTGGCATTTCAACCAAAGACGCAATGGGCCTTGTTTTCCTAAATTCTATACAAGACTTTTTGATGGCTGCAGTCGACTTTGCATATTTGTCTCATTTGTACAGCACCATCTAATTCCACCATATTATACGGATTTTATTGGCCTGATATAACCTGGTTGTTAGTGTTCATTTCCACTTTTGTTGTTTAATGGTGGTTGGTAAACAGCTTTAGGGTAGACAAAAAGGGGTCGTATCCCTATCCTCAAAACATCTATGTATATTTTTCTCCAGAAACTTCTTGACCGATTTGACTATGATGATGAACCTGAAGACACAATGGCTACTGAAAGCAACATTCACTCACAGTGAGTTTCTGAAAATGTACTCATGCTTTTACACATGTGTGTAGGGCTGGGTATAATCACTGATTTCTATAACTGATTAAATTCTGATTCACAAGGTCCTGATTCGATTTGATTCGATTCAGTTTTGACTCAGATAGTCAGAAATATAATAATTACGATCATTTATCAGTAAATATCCATATATTTTTATATACATGTATAAAATCTATGTATAAAAACAAAGCTGACACTTGTGAGACTTCATCAGAGGTGTAAGCATCACAGCAGATGCCTTTGTGTCAAAGTAACTGAGAAAAATATTAAGGAGATTTTGCTGGCCTGGCTTTTTATAGGCCAGCAAAGAAAAATAGAAAAATATTCTTCAGTAGATCAAAAACTGAAGAAAACCATGAACCAACAGATGAACATTACCTGATGCTGCTGAAGTGAAGCAGAGCAAAGTTAGAGGTTTTATTAGAGACATAGCTAAGCATTTTGCGGTTTGGTATAATTTGTAAAAGTTGAAATTTCTTCAGTATTGAACAGCAGAAATTAGGCTTTCTTGTCAGAGGTCATTTTTACTTTGATACTTGCTCAAGTGAGTGTGTGAATTAATGGTATAGGGAGGAGCAGGCTGACCACACTGTTGTTCAACTAGTGTCCCCCAAAACTGTCACTTATAATGCTGTAGTTTATACAGCTGAAGTTGCCCATTACTCTTGTAAATTAAAATGTACTTGTGCACCACTGAATCAGAGCACACAACACAAAAGTTGAAACTAAAAATCCCATGTTGAATGTAGATGTTTTTGATCATGTTATTGACTGGTTTATTCTTGCTGTGTTATGTGTAAGTGTCTGTAGTCAAAAAATGCCTATGATCACAGTTAGGTTAAGTGTTGTTTTACTTTAGTATATTTACCACATGTGTTTGTAATATGGAGTGTGTATTTTGTCATAACAGACCTGAAAATGTGATGAACCAGTTTCTTGGTCAGGGGCCCAACACAGATATTAATCAGCGTATGATGGGTCAGACTGAGGATATAAAGGTACCCGTCTATAACAGTTTTATATGATTACTTTTCTGCCTCTCAGACGTTTTCTCTTCATATTCTTGCAAATATATCAAATTGCTATTTTTTTCCCTCTGTCATGTTAAACAAAATTTTTTGTTCCAGTGATTTTTATTTTTAAGATTGTTTTTTTTTTTTTAACACGTCCTTTTCTGGGGCTGTCTCTTTGTCGATCCAGCACAGTGGTGGAATGAGTCAAACTGAGCATCATATGATTCCAGATGGATATCAGTCCACAAATGAGGTTTACTCTCGATCCCGGGTAAGCATTTCTCTTGAATGTAAACTTTCTGTTTCACAAGTACGTTGTCATAGTTAGTGGTAGGAACATTTCTATCTTGGCCTATGCTATGAACTGCGGAAAATAAACAAAAAACCTGTCTTGTTGTCATTCTCCTAAAGGGAAGTTCAAGAGAAGATTTATCTATGAGGCGGGAAGGGAGACACAGAGGCCATGGCAGAAGATCCAGATCCAGATCTGGTTCCAGGTAACCACTTTGCTCATCAGTAAAAATTGTGCAAATTGATTGTTAAGAGTTGTGTATTTCAGTGTTCATAGAGTGACACAAGAATAAAGCCCTAAAACTGAAAGATTGTGTTTTTATGATGCAGGTGCCCTCATTTCAAAGTCAGTAAATTTGTTTGCCTGAGTTTTGCGGTCAATACCAAGGTTTAGACAAAAATATTTGGGGTGGAGTAGAAGAAAGAATTTTCTCTTGGCTACCTCTGAATAGTTTTTCTGATTCCTTGAAAAAAATGCTACATCTTGTGTCAAAATATAATTCAGTTTGGGTCAGGGTCCATAGAATACTCCAAATCTGTCTTGTTTTACATGTATATGAGTCATGATTCATGAGACAGTGGTTTATATAGGCTAACATCAGTATTTTACATCCAAAGCCATGGACTGTTATTTTTGGAGATAGTAAGAAAGCCTATGGAAAAGTCTTTTTGTGTAGCAAACAAGGTCAACGCTAAGTTAAGGCTTTGCCTGCAAAAAACAGGAAGTCATAGCTGTATCACTCCTTTAAACACGTGTTACAGTTACCAAATTCTGTGTAAATATTTTTTCATATTATGGTGGACTAGGAAAGCATTTAATAACCTCAATGTGTTATTGAGCACAAATTACAAGCAGTGAAGTCCCAAAACCCTCTGGTCATCTTATCATTTCTTTCCATCTGAAAAGAGTCGTTTTCGCCTGGGGAATTAGATATTTTTCGAAACAGTGTTCAGCTGTTTTATTCTTTTGTATTTCAGATCTCCAAGGAGAAGAAGATCAAGATCTTCATCTCGCTCAAGAAGGTCAAGGCGTTCTCTCTCCCGAGAACAGCACTGGAGATCTCATTCTCAGGATAGGAGCAAAAGAGAGAAGGACAGAGAGCGCAGACAAAAAGGTCTTTCCAGCATAAAGAGTCAGACGCTCAGTGGTATGTACTCAAACCAATAAACAACACTAAATGTCACAGATGATGGCGTACATAACGCTCCAGGAATCACTACTCAGTTTCACTTGCAGCTACTGTATCAACTTGTCTAAACCAAGAGAGAGAAGCCATTTTAATTTAAGAGATTCAAATGTGTAGCATCTTTAAACTCCATAAAGCTTTATATTCACTGCAGACAAAGTGAAAGTTTAAGATGACATTTTGATTATTTTATGTGAGCTCAGTGGGATATTTTATTTACTTATTCATTTGTTTTGGTGAAGTGTATTTTGTAATGGGGGTTATTTTCTTGTACATCAGAACACCTAATGAATTTCTTTATATAGTAGTAGTCTATAGTGGTGGTTTACTAGAGTATATATTGTAATTTTCTTAGAAGCCAGTTAGTATTTTGTATAAATTCATCTTTAAAAAAATCTGAGGCTTCAGCAGTCATGCGTTATTTAAGTCAATACATTTTAGAGCTAAGTGTTAGGGGTGCAACAATACTCGTATCGATATTGAACCGTTCGATACAGTGCTTTCGGTTCGGTACGCATATGTATCGAACAATACAAAATTTTTTATTTATTTTATCAACTTTTCTTCTGACGATGCTGTCTGTGTTGAGCGCTCAGTGGATCTGCGTTCGACTACTCTGCCTAGGCTGCACTGTCGGGTGCAGATCCACTGAGCGCAGTGCAAGCTAGCAAGACATAAGTTAAGCTCGTTGCAACATGGCAACTGCCTCAACGCTAGCCGAAATTGAGCCTCCCCCACCCTCATTCAGATCTGGCGTTTGGAACTATCTTGGTTTTCATGTGAAGCATGAACCTGATGGTAAGCGCGTCATGGACAAAAGTAAAACAGTATGTTGGATGTGCCACGCAATGCTCAATTGCTGGGAACTAGTGCGTTAGCGCAGTTAGCTTGTTAACGTGTTGACGCCGTCCAGCCCCACGCACGGGGCGATCTGCGTTAACTCGTTAATGGAGATTTGCGGCGTTATGGTGTTAATGTCATTTTAACGAGATCAACGCTGACAGCACTAGTGGGAACACAATGAATATGACTGCACATTTACGCCGACATCATCCTAGTGCAAAGACAAGTGGAAGCAGACAAAAACAACAAGCACGCATGCTACAAACGTTACCCGAGTCATTTAGACAGCCGTTAGCACATGATTCTCTTTATGAGAATCCTTGCCTGATATGTTTAATATGCTGCTGAGAATATACCCCAGAAGAAGCGTATAGTATAGCTTTTATTTTGGAAAGAGCCATTTCTCTGTAATAAACTCTCTTTTCTAAAGATGAGTGATTTCTCGATCAGATAGATTTATTTTATTTTTTAATTATTTTGTTGTTTCAGCAACATTACATTTAAAAACTGTACTTTTGAGTTAAAATATATATTTATAATTTTAATAAATGACAAATTAAAAAGACATAAGCATTTTTTTGTATTGAAAAAAAAATATCGAACCGTGACACCAAAGTATCGAACCGAACCGAACCGTGAATTTTGTGTATCGTTGCACCCCTACTAAGTGTGAACTCTTGCTTAAAAAAATAAATCTAAAAGCCTTGATCCTTAATGTAATTTGTTATTCTGTCTTTTTGCTTATAGTTTGCAGTACTACACTTTGGGTTGGACAGTTAGACAAGAAAACTCAGCAGTCTGATGTAATGTCTCTTTTGGAAGAGTTTGGGCAGATCGAGTCCATCAATGTAAGTTTGGACAATTCATGTCAGAGATGCTTATAAACATTACTGATCTACACAAGTTTCAGTGATCTTAATGCATTTCACTTTTTGTGTCCAGATGATTCCTCCGAGGGGTTGTGCCTATATTGTTATGGTTCACAGGCAAGATGCCTACACAGCCTTGAACAAACTCAGTAGGGGGTCATACAAAGTCAATCAGAAACCAGTTAAGGTATGCAATGTTTTTAATTTCCATTTATGTATTAGTTTTGTATTAGTTTGTTTTTGTTGTTGTTGTTAGTATTATTTGATAACTTAATGATTATACCAAACATCATTCTTCCCTAGATTGCTTGGGCCTTGAATAAAGGTATAAAATCTGCTCACAAAAAGTTCTGGGATGTGGAGCGGGGAGTTACCTACATCCCCTGGAATAAAGTCAAAGTTGAGGAGTTGCAGAGCTATTGCGAAGGTGGTATGCTGGATGCAGAAACACTTAATCCAGGTAAACAATTAGCCATTATTTGAGTTTCAGCAAAATTCACCTGCTGCAAGAATATACAAACTTTGTACTTTTCTTGTTTGTTTGCAGAGTGGAATATTACCAAAGACATCAACAATCAGGCAGCTGTTAATGGAGTGTTGGAAAGTGTACCAGATGGAATCATCTCTGCCCATGTTCAGGTAATGCTAATTGCAGCCCTTAAACACCTTTTAATACTACAAGTGTTCTTTTTTATGGGTTTAATGGTCTTAAAGAAAGACTTCACAATCTTTCTTGTGAAAGCTGTAAAGCTAATAAATTTTTGTTCAACAATGAGTAGTGGAGCCTATCTGAATCATCCTCTTTGTTGTCTTTTAAAAAGTCACATCACTGCACGTTGAAGATTTAATAAATTATTTAAGAGAAGGCAGAATATTAAAGAAACATGTTTCTCATTTCTAAGTTCTGCTCAGTGTGTTAAAGCATTTATCATGACTTTCACCATGAGAATGGGATACAACTGGCTGGGTGGAGTTGTGTATTGCAACCAGCTGATGTTGGGGGAATGCAGACATTATCGCTGCCCCTACTACTGCACACAGGTGTAAGGGGAAGGAGGAAAGGAAATGGAAAAAATATAAAATTAATACATTTGTTAAAATATCAAGAAGATGAGAGACAAAACTAAGAATTAGTATGTTGCTGTGCATTGCTACATTGTGTGTAGGTCAAAACACATACTTTTTTTAAGGAACACTTAAAGATCTTCAAGGGTGTGATTAAAAATGTATGAGATGTTTTTGTTAAATAACAGGATTGAGGACAATTTTGGTTGTTTGATCGTTTGGCAGCACAAGCGAGACCAAGAACCAGTTGGCATTGAAAACTGGTTTAGGAAACACTGGCTGTGTCTTTCAGGTTTACTGCAGTGTTGTGGTGTGGCAAATATACAGTAGCAATACACAACACAAGATAATTACATTCCAGTGGTGACTGTGTCTATGTGCAGAATGTAAAGTGCAGTTTTTGAGCACTTCAGGAATGTAAATGATGAGGAAATGGACAGTGAAAGCAAAATATGTGCAACAGAAATATGCTGGAGTACATCACAGACTTGTGCTTATTTCTGGTAAAATCACAACTGGTGGGCTGAAGGTCAGATGGTACCATGCACAAATACCAGGGAAAAAGTGCTTATCAGTTTTGTTCTCAGTGGTGAGACTGCTACTCTGGCATACATGTTGCCAATAACCTGTAAAAGGAATAAATGTGAATGCAACTTGTTAGTTGTGTTTAAAATAATTTTTTAGATAAGCTTACACTTTACACTTTAGCCCTTGTTTTAAATCTTCCATGCACAAAGTTGAGCTTCGAGAAGGGAATAAACATTATCATGTGTTTATGCTTCAGGCATCTGCATACTACAGTTACCATGGTTTTTACTCTTTTTATATGCACAGTTTTGTTTCATGAAGGTGAAAAAGCAGTGTAATAGGGTTTTTAATGCTTGAGTTATGCTTCAGGCCTCTATAAGCTTTAGTTACCATTTTGATTCTTATGCAAAGAGTTTTTTTGTCAAGTTATCCATAGATACTTTAGAACAGCGGTCCCCAACCCCCGGGCCACGGACTGGTACCGGTCCGTGAGTCGTTTGGTACTGGGCCATGGGAGTTGAGGCGCGGGTGTGAAATTTATGGTTTTCAGGGTTTTTATCGGTTTTTACTTATTTTGTAGAATTATCAAATTGTAACTGTCACACATAACAGATCTAGTTATCTGGTGGCATATAATTTAAAAACATAAATAAATACAGGGGAAAAACTGTTATAATAGCATTTGTAGTGATTATTACCTTTACCATATTATTACCTTTGCCAAAATCATTTCACTGGCTTTGGCTGCTGAGAGAGAGCAGGACCAGCTACCTTCAGCCCAGAGTAAAGTTTACAAGAATGTGGCAGTTTTTCTGGATGGGAACTTTATTTTACCTTGCACTATTCATATTAGTTTAACATGTGCGCTGTGGCTGTATAAAACATACCAGTATGGATGGGAGTTTGTTTTTGGCTGTAGAAAAACTTTAAAATTACATTTCTCCTCTGATGCTGCCATTTTGTTCTCTGCAGTGTGTGGGTCAGACAGAAGTTATATCTTTGATAACTGCGTCATTGTCACTGTGGTTGTTACAAATGTGTTGATCAGACAGAATTAAGCTTCTTAGGTTAAATTTGTAAATACAAACTACTTAAATACAAACTACTCACCTTTATGCTTCTGAATGTGTTTTATCGTTTATACACATCTATCCTCTGTTTAATTGTAGGCTTTTGCAAAACACAGTGGTCTCAATAAAGAAGGACCTCTTTCCTGTCTAAATATGACAGGACAAAAACACAGTTATTGCAGGTTAACATGCATTCATGAAAAACTAATTATACATATTATTTTTCCATTTTTGTGAATAATTCCCCTGAAAGCCAACACATTGATCCTTATTGCAGTTAAAAGGGAAGCTGTTCTGTTTGTGTTTACCCATGCAACTGTAAGTGTTTGTTAAAACTGACCAATCTAAAGCCATTGTCACAAACAGAAGATGTATTGGAGTTTT
Organism: Oreochromis niloticus; assembly: GCF_001858045.2. Lineage (NCBI taxonomy): Eukaryota > Metazoa > Chordata > Actinopteri > Cichliformes > Cichlidae > Oreochromis > Oreochromis niloticus. The sequence continues at coordinate 31,143,999 of NC_031979.2, forward strand.
TATAGGCATTACTTCCTGTATCTGTGTGAGAATGAAAAGGTCCAATGTGGTCAAATCAGACCAAACGCTCTTTTGTGTGCTACGTTCTTAATATAAGACTCTATTGTGACCATGTGAGAATATAGCAAGGTCTATTCTATGTAGTTTAAATTCATAAGAAACCTGTGAATGACCCACCTCCTGCATGTTCTGCTCAGGTACTCTTTGCCTAAACCAGACTGAGCACTTCAGTTAGTGAGAATGCTTTTGCCATGGACTTTCACGAGGTATCCTGCACATAGGGAAAGGGCAGCTGTAGGTATCAGAATGGGGATAAACATGTTGTCAGTTGAAGAATACATGTTAAACGTTAATGGGAAGGGGAATAGTTTGAGGCATAATCAGTAGAGATCATATACCGACCTTTATATTAGTCCTGTTGTCAGTCTTACTAGAGAAATTCTGGTATTTCTGTTTCTAATGAATGTCGGACTATTTACTCTCTGCATCCAAAAAATCTGCATGTCCACAATTCAGATAGGCTCCTCTACTGGTAGGCCTTACATTCAGCAGTGCTTATTCTTAAATTCTTCTTTCTGTCTTGAAATATACTTGCACCTTAACTCAGTAATCTTGTACTGTATCATATAACTTATTCCAATAAAATGGGAATCATAAAATCTTTTAATTATTGTGGTGTGTGTAGAGGGAAATATTCCTGTTATCCTTTCTCTGTTTCAGTATTCAAACTGTGCTTTTCAGAATGTGGGCTGGGCAAATTCATTAGTAATTGTGTAACTTTTACTTATTACAAAAATCATGAGTTCGAATTACAAAAATGTATGAAAAATATGGGTTGGAGTGGGTGTGAATTTTAACAAATAACCAAGTAAAAAAAAGTAAATAGTTTTCATGAAAGTATAGACAATAATACAAAAGAGCGAGTCTCACGTCTAATCACAGTTTCTTTTTAATAAACCTAAAAGTAAAATTTTAGTTCTCCTGACGCTAAAAAGCTAAAGCTAAAGCTAGAAGCTAAAATAGGCTTTCTCGCACCTCACTTGGAAGGAAAGTTCGAATTGACTATGCGTGACTTTTGGCTGCTGGTGGGACTTAAAGTCCAAGTGGGAAGAGGAATATCAAAGTGGGAGACAAGGTAAGCCGACAGCAACTGTAGCAGACCGGCCGATTTTTGAGTATTGGAAACATGATTTTTTGTTTGTTTGTTCGTTTCTTTGTTTTTTTACGCTATTACCCAATGCTTCAAGATCTTGATCTTAATTGAGTTAATCTCACCCCACATACAGTCAAATAACATTAACCTCTAAGAATTTATCTTTGAGGAGCAGCTGAACTTATTTTAATAATACAGCAGGTTTGAGGGTCACATTTAACTCCAACTAAATCTCTGCTGGACTTGGAACATGGATCAATTATGAAAGGGAAAAACTCCTTAAAGTCTACCAACAATAAAACCGTTTCTCTTAGTCTGGTTAGGTGGGTAGGTATGAATTAATCACAGGTTTCTTGTATGCAAGCTCACTCTGTTTTGATAGTGCTGTCTTTGCCCATTTCCTACTGAAACAGCTGTTTTTATGCCATCCTCTGATGCTGAACGACGACTGACTGTCCTCACCACCAGATTATGTTAATAAAGGCTATTGGCTTGCTGGCCAGATGTCAAGCAGTCTTACAGGTAGTCATTGCAGTAGTTTGCACGCTGAACCACTTTATGCCAAAGGATATAAAATGGACGTAGATAAAAATTTCAGTCAGTGAAGGAACTTGACAGACCACGTTGGTCGTTTTGACAGACTGTGATACCTACAGATATCACCAGTTAGTCCTTCTCAAGGCGGTAATAAAAAAATAATCCAAACATGCCTTAAAGTCAATTAAATGCTTTACAACTATAGCTTTGTTACATTTAATGTATGCAAATTTGTGACTATACAAATTTGACCCTGCTTTTCCCTCATCCATTTGCATGCAGCCTCTCACTTTCCTGCTGCATCTCCAATAGAAAACACTGGTCCACACTCCGGTCCGTACTTTGTTTTTGTTCAGTTGGAGAGAGCGGTCTCGAAAACAGACCAGTCCTCCTGACCAGTCAGGAGACAAATATGTTGTGGAACACATCCAAACAATGGACTGTGGCTAGGTCCTAGCAGTGAAAATAAACTAATTTTTCTTTTAACCGGTTTTTCTTCACCTCCACTTGATGTGTATCTGATGTGAAACAGGCACATGAGATGAGCACAGTAAACACATAAATGTTGAAACAGAAAAGAGCAAAATTTCACACTGAGATGAAGTGAATGCTTATAAACCACATGAGTCTTTTTCTGGACTTCTTCATTAAACAAATGATGTGCTGCTAGTGTTGTTTAAAATAGTTGTGGTCACCAGCCTTGAGAAGTTATACCCACCCCACTAGTTGGGGGATTAGTTTATGTATGCGATCTTTTAATGCTGTCATTAGTAATACTGCAGCATCTGCAGATTACTGCTGCAAAAATACTCATGTTGTTGACTACTTGTTTCGCTAATGACATCTTCCCTCTGCCTGAACTGTAAGATCATACAAAAATATTTTAACAACTTATTATTTCTGTGAAGTTCTGTGGCAACAATCCTGCACGTCAAAATAATGTCCATCCAAAGTGTATTTGAATGGCTTTTGGGAAAGTTTCACTTTGGACGAAATACATGGCAACCATGTGAGTCATGTAGACCTGAAGTGATTTTGTCTTTGGGAGTGAACCTCTTTATATAAATGTTTGGTCTTCCTCTGTGCTCTGCTTGGGAAAGTCAGAAGACGTGATTATTGCAGGAGTATACAAACCACATGTTTTGGATACTGAGTACAAACTGAAAAAACCTTTTCAGAAAAAACCTTGTTTTCAGAAAAACTGCATTCCGTAACATCATCCGACTAAAATAACTGAGTGTCTAAAGCATCTAATTTAAGTGTTTTATGGTCAAGCATCAGTTTTTGACATGGATCAAAATACCAGAAACCTATACAAAATACCTATTGTTTTCTATGTATGTAATACCTCTCACCATTGACGTCTTGACATCCTCTTGACATGAGTACATCACAGGATGCACCGGCAATTTTTTTTTTCATATACTGATAGACTTCAGCTGTCCAGAGAAGCTGCAGTTTTACAGTTTTCTCCTTGGATCGGCACATCCCAGCTACGTTTACTGGCTCTTCCGTCTGTACAGCATGTCACCTGGGAGGTATGAGCGTCAAATGATGTCAAATAACATGAAGCAGTAAGTGTTGACTGACTCTGTGGAGTTTTGATGTCAGCCAACATCAAGAGCAGCAGCAGCAGGAGAGAAGTGGTCGAGGAAGAGGCATTGGAAAGGAGGACAGATCTAAACAGTGCCAGGTAGAAAATGTATGCACCAAACATGCAATTGAATCAAAGATTGACATGTTCAACACAGTGTGGTTGGCTTGTCAGCAAATCATTCCAGCTTCTGCATCTTATTAATAAGGAAACAAGTCTTGGAGCTCGTGATTTGGGTCATTTTCAGCATTTACACTTTTGTCACTTCACAGAAGTTTGATGGACAGAGCTTTGTTGAAAAAAAAAATTGAAGTAGAAGAAATATTTTGCATCATAAGAACATCATGTGAATGTTCTTGGTCTGTTAAAAAGAAAGTTTAAAATCCTCTGCTTAATGGCAAATATTACTATACTATTGCTATTGCTATAAGCCAAGTGTCTCAATAGATATTTTTAATAATTAATGTATTATTCACTGTTGACAAATAACCATAGAATATTTAAAAAAACAGACATTTTTTCACAATATTTCACAGACATTATAAAAGGTGTTTCTTTTATTACATTTGGAAAGGCAAAAAGTATGACCAAAACAGTTCTTACTCTGATAAAAATGCATCCAAATGATGAAAATACCTAAAGTACCAAGAAACAATCAGTTAACTGATAGGTCACCCAGACTGTTGACACAATTTAACTTCTGTTATAGAGTGTGGAAATCCACGGGCAACAAAAATATTTTAACAGCACAGTGTACAGCATTTTTATGTAAATTACCTTAAACTTCTATATGATATTGTTTTCTGAGTAAGCTTTTTATACAAATACATGCCTTGCCATGACCATTAAGGATATGTTATCTGGGGTGGGGGGTGTTTTGTGTAGTAGTTAACACATTAACCTTACACGTGAAGGGAGGAGACCAAAACCTAGCCTCAGGGGATCACAAGCTAGTGTACTTCTAGCGTTGGGCCCAAGCTCCAAAAAGTAGAGTAATAGGATTGTGTCAGGAAGGGCAACTTGCGTGAAATCTGTCCCACATTAAACTTGGGGTTTCATCTGCTTCCACAAATTCTTGAGGAAAGAAGGAAGTAGCTGCATGTACATTTATTTATTTAATTTTATTTATTTAGTATTAAATATGTTTTTTGTTTGTTTATAAAAAACAGGTCTTTTAGAATTTCATATCTCTCTTTTTAGGGATGCAATTATGTGTGTTCAAAGTTCATTTTCATTCTAAAATATCAAACTGTTTAAAATACACAGCATTTAGAGGCATGCATTTCAGGTTCTGTTAGTTCAACATTCATTAACTTGTGTTATGAAAAATATATGCAGTGTTTTTTCAGTCATATTGAAATGAGGTGAAATTTCAAGAAAAGAGGGGATTCTTCGGTTACATCGATTAATACAACAATGATCTAGATCCATGTTTGAAGAACATCAGGCTCACACGAGTCTTCACAAAGGTAAGGGTCGTAACAATTATCTTTGGATGTGATTCGCACCCTGATGATGCCATGGGATTGTTGGAAGATGATGGAAATATTCATCATAATAAAAAGGCTCTTTGAATATTTGTCTTAAAAAAAGAGAAGAATCCTAAATTGTCGGTTCTTAAGTTCAGTTTATTGTAGGTTATCTCACTACCGTCTTTTCACAAGTCTTCCAAGTAGCACAATAGACAAAGACCAAAGGAATTATTTTGACTGAAAGCATTGAGTTGACACTCATCAAGGATCAGATCTTGATCAAAGAGCTTATGCCTGGCTGCGTGCCTCATGGGGCTTCCTCTGTGGGAATTACCTGCAGGAAACATGAAGCAGTTGTTACACTCTGTCTTCTGCTGATGGAGTGAAACACCAGGGTAAGAGCAGACCATTTTGTTGCTACCCAGAGTTGTAACTATAATGTTTGATTTCTTTTCCACTGCTTTTTTTTCCTCTTTCAGTGGACGCTAATAGCCACATGAAAGAAAAAAAAAATGTATGTACAGATGAACCTGTTTTTTGGGGGGGGGGGGGGGGGGGGTCTTTTCAAGAATACACCTTTTTTTTTTCTTTGTAACTGTAGATATTGTACTGAAATGAAAGAGGGGTAAATGAAACTAGACATTTTAAAAAAGGGGTTTTACATTTGGCTAGTGCAGAATTCACATGACTTAATAGATTATTTTCATCAGCTTTTATCAGTAAATTTCATCATTTGCCAAAGGCTGATAGCTGTGTCCGGAAGGCTAATACACACTCTCTAGACAAACGTGCTGGGCCCCTTGAATATTACAACTATTGGAGCTGGAACACCATAACTTGAAGCTCCCAGCACACACTGTTAGTACTGATATTCATGCCACGTGAGGTTTAAAATTGCAGTCAGTGAGTCCGCAAACTGTTGGTGACTTTTACACACTATGCGGCTCAAACACATGGTAACCTTATCTGACACTTTGTGGCTATATTGCCGTGGTTCATAAATCTTTCCACTTTACAGTTAAACCACTTACAGTTGATGATGAAATATCTAGGAAGGGCCCTTATGACAGTACCATGCTTGAGTTCCATAAGCTCTTTTAAAGGACCTATTCTTTCACAATTGTTTGTAAAAGCAGACTGCATGGCTGCATGCTTGATTTTATACTATGGCAATTGGACTAAATTCAAAGATTTAAGAGATGTGACAGAAAATTTTGACCATATAGTGTATTGGTCACGGCAGCAGGGAGTTAAATTATACATTCCTGCCCCAGGTAGTTATTTGTAATTATTTAAGAAAAGGTAGATGTGGCAATGTTGGGAAAAACTTACTGTACTCTCGCCCCCTTCAGTGCCTCCTAATCCTCCCTTTGGTTCCCTCCAATGGCAGTATCAAAATGTGCAGTATTGCAGACAGAAATGTATACCACTGTGGAGCTTCAATTTGGCTTTTCAGTAAAATTATGAGTATTAGAACCTGGTGACTGCTTTCAAGATTAAATGTAGCTTTTTTCAGCATTCCTTTTTCTTGCCTGAAGAAACAAATCAGCTTTTTACCTAAGATTAAAACTGCTAATCTTAAATCAAGCGATGGTAGTTTAGCCTGGTAGTTCAGGTATGTCCTTCATCTGAAGGCCACAAGGTGTATGCAAACAATATTACACTTCCTACATGCTGTGACTTCAGATAAATGCTTACATTGTTAAAAAGTTGTGAATGATTTGGAATTACTGGGATGTAAACTCGATTATTATAAAATGTGATCTGACATCTAAACTCTCAACACAGAACCTCCTTTTTAAAGTTATTTTTTCCTAAACACTCTTAGTCCAGATTTGGAAAACGTAAGTGAACTTTTGACTTAGTCAGAATTATTTTGGCTCACAGCCTCCATCAGACACAGCGTGTACAATGGTAAGAAGAATTTTTGTTTCCTTACAATCTACAAAACTTAGTGTTCATCAGTGTTTCTGAGTGTTTCAGTGGCTCCCACTGCATCCATGCCCTGTAGCACAGCAGCCCCATGCCATTCATCATGCTTCACAGTTGGAATGAGGCTATGAAGTTGATGTGTGGGCTTTTTTCCCCTCTAAACCTGTATCCAGAAAGCTGGATACAGCTACCTACAGAAAAATGTTATTAATACCTATCATCATCCGTTATATATCATTATCTGGAAAGTGTGAATGCTGCTCTTGGTGAGATTTTTGCAGGCCACCCACTGTGCCTTTATTTATAGGGAGGGACTACAACCTACACTTCTCCCATTTTAAGTGTCTCTTGGAGAAGTTGGCAGCACAGGTACTGAAATAATTTTTTTCAGCCTGCAATTTGAATTATTATTTAGCATGCTCAGTAAAGATATGAGAAGTACAACTGTGGTTACTAGTTTACTGTTACTTTTAATTATTAGTTTAGTCAGATTGTTTTTCAATAATTGTAATTAGGCTAAAGATCAGATCACATTTCACGAGTAATCAATGCAGATATTACAATATTCCAAATGCTTTGCATGCTTTCTATTGTCAATGTACATCATACAACCAACATATGAAAACTGTAGCTGCTGCAACCTGCAGTTAATGTGAAAGTGGTTAGAACTGCATTTCCTTAAGTGGCCACTTGAGGTTGTTTCAAGCAGTGAGTCAGTCCTCATAGACTTCCACGTTTAAATGGCCAACTTTAAACCTGCTAAAAAAAATTTACAGTAAGGTACTGGTGAGTCCTGGTAGCTAAACTGCACCTACATAAAAACTGTACAGATGGCATTATTTTTATTAGTCATCTGTTTATACTTGTGTCACAGTAGCTGTGGCTAGCAGCTATCTGCCAAACTTCATCTCTTCTCAATTGAATCACAGCGTTCTCGACCATGTTTGCTATCTGACAAATATTACTGCTTGCTGTTTAGTCAGTTGGACAGCAACTTGTTTGTGCTTCAGTCTTTGTTATTGAAATTGTAGTATTTTCTGTTTGGTACTAATCAGAGTCTGTGCACGATACATGGATCCACCTTGCTAACCAATCTTCTGTGACTTCTGGCTACAGATAACCTCATGAAGTTATGAACATTAAGGCTTTAAAACAGGAATTCAGTGATATGGTGGCCACATGTCTTTTAATAATATCTAAATTTAAAAAAAGACACCAGACATTACAAAAAATGTTCTAAAAAGACATGCGCATGTGTAGTTGTCTCCAAATGTAATTCATAGTGATGGCATTATGAAAATCATTAAATATGTATATATAATTGGCAACTTCTATGAGTTACTGACGACATTCATGACATATTTAAGATTTACATCTAAAGAAGATTGTTTTAACTAGTGCACATCAGAGGTTACAGCTTAATTTTTAACACATGAACCCAAATATTTCTGGTTTGTGTGTATTAGTTGTCCTGATATTAGGAAGCAAAGAAGGGAGAGCAGCATATTGTATTCTATACAAGCACCAAGATTTGTTCTCCAGTTTCCTTGACACCAAGGAGAGAATGTCTGGGCAGAAACAAATAGTGATCAATCTGCAGCATTTGCTAGCCTTTTAACTTCATGTGTTCACTGATTTACTGATCAGTGGTTATCATGCATTCAAGAGGTCACAAGCATAACTTGCACGAATTTAGGTTTGCAGATTTGAGATTCTTTCCTGTAGTTGAAAACTAAACGAAAACGAATGATTTTTATGTTATTCTTAAGATATATATAGTACTGTGTAAAAGTCTAGGTCTAGTTCTCCAGGCTGAAGGTCTTTCAAAGTTTTGCTTTGGACAACCTTCTGCTTTTTTGCTCATTTTCAGTCCAGTCCTTGTACCTGACCATTTTCACAGGACTTTTTTTTTTTTTTTTTAATCTGTCACCCAACACTGATTCAAGAATCATTAAAGCGTAAAAAAGACACAGAACTCAGTGAATGAACCAGTTTTGTGTACATATAACAGAACCAACTTGAAATTATATGTTTAGAGACTGTGTTACTTGCAGCTTGTCATATTCAATGAAAATTATTCCCATTTCTGTAATTGGATCAATGGAAAATGCCAAAGATGACGCAATCTGACAGGCATGAAATTGTATTTTTCACCACCAACCTGAATTCCAAAGAGCCTGTAGCCAGAAATTTGGCATGTATTGACATAATGCAATATGCTCTTAAATATTTTGAGGAAACTGGACAAGAAGAGGTAAGAAGAAGAGGCAGGCTGTAAAAAAGTACAGCAGATGAACAGTTTCAGAAAGTCATGTCCTTAAGAAACAAGAAAACAATCCAGGAAAGACCTGACACAAGACCTAAGAGATGCATCTGGGCCTTCAACTGATTCATCTGCTTACCAAAGACTCATATGTGGTCTTAGTGAAGGATGGCTGTCAAGAAGCCATTTTTAAGAATGGGAAATGGGGAGAAAGGGGTGAGCTATGCCAAATTAAACAAGAACTGAACTGAAACTCAGTTTTATGAATGAATCCAAATGTAAAATCTTTAGTTTATATTGTCAGTATGCAGAGGATGTCAGGAGATACATGCAACAGTGAATGCCTACAGCAACCTCTAACATACTGTGGCGTCTCTGTCATGCTTTGGCATTTAATTTCAGCCAGTGGTGATCTTGTCAGATTTAATAAAATTATGAAGGCAGAAAAATAGCATCAGATTCGGACCCACCATGCAATACCATCTTAAAAACATCTGATTGGCAAGAGCTTCACTTTTCAGCATGTTGGTTATCCCAAACACACTGAATTCAGTAAAAAAAAATACATGGATAGAAAAAATGTAAAGTGTGAAAAAAATAGTAAACAGATGAGGGCTGCCTTAATACTCAGTACAATACTGTATCTAAACTAAATTACCAGAGGACGCATTCATACAGCAAACGTAGCATCATGAAAATGTTCCTTATTATTATGTATTGTTATACTTTAAGATAATGTAGTCAGACCTAAAATAATAAATGGTAATTTTGTCTTGTTTTGTTTGGGGTTTTTTTGTTATTAAATAAATAATTCTCATGGACGTAATATAACTTTTTTTTCTATAGTATTTTTATATTAGAATAATATTACTGTTGTTGCTAGTAGCAATATATATTTCTGATATTTCATATGAACTTAAATTTCATAAAACTTGAATTCTTTTATTTGAAAATGAAAGAGGAAAACGAAACATTGGGGATTCATCCATTTTCTTCTGCTTATCCAATTTGGGGTCGTGGGAACCTGGAGTGTATCCCAGCTGTCATAGAGTGAAAGGCAGCCCTATATTACTATGCAGAGATGATGGAAAATGTAAACCATAGCTCACACATAACATTCACAGGAGTTTAGAGGAAGCATAATAGAAATGCACAAAACTGGAAGTTTACAGAAGTGTATTTTAACTTATAGTTGTTCATCCATCAAGAAGAAGATCAGACCTTTTCATGTGTAATCAGTACAGAAATCATGTTAATACCAAAGGCTTCACAAATATTTTCCTGCAACTGAATACAATTAAAAGTTCTATGATTTGAAAGGCAGTTCAGTGATATCCATGATACTACAGTAACAAAGGAGCTCTCGATCTGTGTCTTAGAGGTACAATGTTTCTGTTTGGGTTGCTCTGTGTTACTTATTTGACCCTATTTTGGGATTTCTTTTTTTTTTTTTTTTTTTTTCCTATTTCTGACCTTGTGATGAACACTGTTTACAATGCTTCAGTAAGTAGACAAGTGCTGGGGTAAAAAAAAAAACTTTCTCAGGTCAAACTCCTGGACATATTTAATGTTTAATCTTTCCCCTAACTATTTTGAGCCATTGTTGTGTGGCTTTTATTCAAACTGGACTTTGTTACTTTATATTTTAAAAAGTCATTCAAGGTCAACTTAATGATTTATAGGATGAATAAAGCCTTATAAAGGCAATCTAGAAACTATGATTCTTACAAGTGTGCTGTGCATTGTCAAAATACAGAAAGTACCTTATACAGATTTAAAATATGATGTCACATTTATCTTTGACCTCTCCTTCAAGGTCAGTAAAGTGATCTGAAGCCCAAAGTGATAATAGAGCTATATAAAACTTTGTTTCTAACTGCCGTTGTTTACGTTGACAACATATAAATATAAAGGAAAATATATTTGGGATTTTTAAATATCTTGTTGCTCTGACCTCTGACCTCTCTCAAGGTCAAATAAGGTCAAGCTTTTATTAGGTCAGCTTTCATAAAATGTCTTTTATCTTTAGATGTGTGTTTACAGTTCTGCTGCCTTTGTTTGTATTGACAGCATTTTGGGATTCTAAATCTCCCATTATAGTTTGCATCCAGATATCACTTGACCTCTGATCTCATTTTTACATTCAACATCTGCTTTTTTTTCAAGTTGACCCCAAATTTGTGATATATTTTAAGAAAATATTGTCAAGAGAAAAAGAATGAGCTGACGATTTAGTTAGAAATATACTGTATTATAAAACTGTAATATAAGCTCAAGTTATTCATTTCCAATTATTCACAAATCAGTAACTCTTATCCATTACTCCTACATAATAACTGTGTTATCAAAGAAGACATCTGCCATGCAACCTTTATTTGATTTTTATTTACTGCACTACAAACTTCTTAAAGTATGTTTAAAACAAAATGTAATACAATTATCTTAAAAGTGAGATGATTAAATTGTTCAGTCTGGCGAAAGTGTCTTATCTGACGTTTTTGTTTATGCCGGTTCAGAGGTGTGTTTTAGTGTTCACTGGGTGGGTATGTAGAGACGAATGCAACTTCAAACCTCGAATACTGAAAGTGAATGAAAAACTTAATAAAAAAAAAATATAAAACTGCTGTTATGTATGGAAAAGGTAGGTATCCGAGGTCCTAGTGGTTCGGTTCAGTAAAAAATGACATGAAAGTAAAACATTTGTCTAGAACCTGAACTTCTTAACTAAAACCTTTTTTAAATGCCATGCCCTTTAAAGTTCAGTTCGTTCACATTCTTAGAAGTGGTGGTCTTTTTCTTTGTAATCAGTGTCACATAACCAAGTTATTCTGTTTTCTGGTAAAGTTTTATGAGACTGATTCCTCTTAAAATGATCAGTGACTTGTAAATGATTGCCTAAAGGTCAACATGGGACACTTTGATGCCTTTCATATCTTTGATCATAAATCAGACTGGGCTGAATTTTAGCAGATTTAAAGACATAAAAGTCATATATTACTGGTACCTGACCAAACATTGGTGCAAATTCCAAAAACTGTAAATAAACAAATACAGCGCAATCTACTTTGCAAGGTGAAGGTGTTAGCCTCTGTTGATCTGTGGACATCTGCCACATGCTAACTTTAACCTTTTGCAACAGCTTTAATGTTTATTTCAGTTTGATATTGTGTGATTAGCAGCAGAGAACTCAGTTTTCTGTGGACTAATGAAAACTTTGAGCAATGCTGTAAAATAAAATACCAATTGAAAACTTTTTTTTTTCTCAAATGACACCAAAAGAATACCAGTGGGTGTTATCAATCAGCAACATTATGCTATGGAATCAGAAGATGCTGAACCAGAATCAGATGTTGCTTCCTGTTAAAGACAGCTTTTCCTCCGCGCTATTACCAAGTGCTTGCTTAAAGGGAATTGTTTGATTGTTCGGTTTTCTCTCTGTTATTGTAGGGTCTTTAACATACAACAGCAAGTACTTTGTAGTGACTGCCAGTAAAATTGAATTGAATTTAAAAAAATCTTTAAGGTCACATCAGGAAGATTATCTTTTTCATTTACATTAATTTTAAGGATGCCATTATATTTCTTTGTCTTCCAGTTGCCACCGGTTCAACAGACAGAACTCATCGGAAGTTCACCTGTCTTCCCAAGCCCTATTATGTTATCTCCTACATCCATGCCTCCAGCAGGAGTTCCTTTCATCCCCACAGAGTTCGATCCAACAAAGTTGGCAGCAGGTGCGAAATCTTCGCTAAATGCTATGGATTTTAAAATCTGTTATCTAAACCTAAGATTCAGAGACAGTCAAAGTAGATTGTGTTTAAATTTAGTAAAAATATAGTCAGATCTATGCTGCATTTCTTTGACTGTTTTCTCTTTTTTTTTCCTGCTGTAATTATACTTAATTTCTGTTTGAAAATCAATACAACTTTATCTTAAACTCTTTTGCAACAGGAAGTATAAAATCTCCAGAGATGTCCACAGAAGATCCTAAAGGAGACAAAGGTGCTTCTGTTGATGTCATGACTGCCAACCAGCTGAGGCATCCCACATCACCAGTAATGACCCTGCCGAGCCCTGCTATCATGCAGGGACCCAGCCCGGGTATGCCACCTCTGCAGCCGCCTCCCGGCATGACAAATCCTCATATGCCTCCTTTCCTCTCACCTCCAAGCATGCCACAAATGCCCCCACAAATGATGCCCGGAGGACCCATGTTTCCATCAGACAGGTTCAGAATGCCCATGCCGTTCCCTCCTCGTGGTCCCCCTTTCCATCGACACCCTTCCATGGGACCCGAGAGCATAAATGACGGGGAAGGAAGGCAATTCCGAAATGGGAGGCCTGGATTTGGGTGTCCACCTTTTCACAGAGGGAGGTGGTAAATGCAAGAGGACTAATGAACCTATGGAAAGGAGCGGGGTTGATGTGGAACCACTGTGACAAAGACTGCTGTTATCTGTGAGTGGTGCATAAAAAAACTTGTCACTGCACCAGATCCCTTTCCTGGCGTCCAAAATGAAAAGGAATACACTATTTTGTGATGTGATACCAACTTCTTTAAGTTCATCAACCAAGAGATTTGTTGCTGTAAATAACGTAATTGCTTGTAGCTGTTTGCTATTTTTTTGTATACTTAAAAGTTGTGGAGTTTATGGTTGAGTCTTTAATTGGTAGGTGCAGGTACAAACAAAGGCAGTGTCTGTATTTTTGAGCATATTCCTTTATCAGAGTTTTGTGTATGGAAGAAAATTATATAACATTTTTGGTATTTTGTTTTTAGTAGACTGCCTTTGTACTACCCTGATATTTAAGTCTTCACATGAAAAAAAAAGTTTTCATTTGAAGAATATTTCATTCCTGCCAGTAGAGGGTAGAGTACACCCTTTTTCCTAAGGTCACACCTTGTAGGATCATGTGGAGTGAATATTAAAAAGAGGTACTGCCATTTGATCATGTGATGTATTTGTGTTGATCAAACTTATTTTGTTAATAAATTGTCCTGCATGAGGGGTTTTAACATAACAGAAATTTCAGGAACCTTTGGCATAGCGCACGCAGATCCTGTGATATTTGTTTTAAATGAGGTTGTTTCATACCTTGGCGCCTGTCATATTAAAACTGGTCGTGAATTTGCAGATTTTAGCTATAAAATCTCGACAAATATAATGACTGATGGTTGCTTACACTGTTATAATTTTGCTTGCTTAAACCGAGTTCAGTCTCCATCACATATCACCTCGCATAGGTTTGCGTACACAGAAAGACCTCCAGGCGCCAGACGCGCAAGCATTCTGCAATAAGGAGCAATGCGCAGAGATCTTTTTTATGGTCTCCGGTTCTTATTATTTTCTTTTTGTAAACCAAAACATTTAGTGGACCAAGTCACTGGACGTCGATTCGAAGCTGCACAGCCGATTGGCTGTGAGAAAACATAAGTGGCATTCTCATGATCCACTTGTACTCCGTCTCCAAGGACCGTGGGCTCCGCCCCTCTCAGCGGTGTGGAAACAACACGCATGGTCCGTGGACAGGCAGACCTTGGAGAAGCGACTGGATTGTGAGACATGGATGGGCATCACCGGTGTGTGAAACATGGGGATTTCAATGTTAGAGCGCAAGCGGGCAAATCATGACCGAGGCGGAGACAGGTAAGGAGACCCGGCTTACCACGCCGTCCGCATCATTAGAAGGAAAAATCGGCTCGATATCCGATCAAACTCCCGCGTGGTCCTAGCGCCGTCTCCACGCATGATCGCATCACTCAATCATACAAGTTTATCAGAGGTGACAGACGCTGCCGCACTGAAGCCGGCGGTGAGGTCCAGCGGACGAGCCGGGCAAGATGCGGCTTTTTTTGTGCGCGGTGTGTTGTGCATCTGATGCCCAATAATTCAGTCTCACCTCGGTTGTTTTGGGGGTGCAAACAGTCATTTGCCTGAATGATGGGAGACACGCAGCTGGGTTAACATGCATGTCCAGCCGTTTACAGTTCGAGCCCAGTGTATGAATACACCAGCACGAACAAATTATGCAAGACGTGCAGAGCGGGCAAGATGCCCGCCTTGACACCTTGCAGGTTTTGGAGCACCTCCGTGGCCATTTGGACAGTTTCGAAAATAAGAAGCGTGTGATTTGAGTGCGGTACATTGTTGCATGAAGCACAGCACATCACTGATCCAGCGCTGTTTGTTGGTGTAATCAGACTACACCTTAGTAAACAGACCGTGTGCAGGTGACTCAACTGAAAAGCGGTAGCTCATTTGTGTACTCCAATGACCTTATGTCACGTTTGTTGCAGCGTCACTGCCACAGACTGCTGCTGAAAGTGTTACTTCCTGTCTTGTCACTGTGTACGTCTGTAGCCGCATCAGATTTCACATATATGAAGGGGAAATAGATAGATATTGATTACTATAAATTTACTACTAGCCAACGTGTTTTTGCAGTTCATGCTATCAGGAAAAACATGGGTTCATAAAAAAATCTCACCCCATTTGGTTGTGGTGCAGCTTCTCAGTCAGCAGCTCCTACACTGCCTACTGTGCAAGTGATGGAAGCACTTGTAAGGATAATACCAGCAATAACATCTTAACTGTTACAATACACAGCGGTAAAATAACTTTTATAAAGACTGAAGTTACAGTAACAGGATGGTTAGCAGTGATGTGCTGTTGCATCACTTAAAGTGCAGCTAAACCTTTGAACATCCAGGGTTTGTGAAGTACACTTACATTCACAATTGCCACAACAGCTTATAAGAACATACATGCTGCAGACCCACATGCAAATGCAGTCTTCAAGTTGTAGCAAGTATTAATTAGGAGGGAAAAAAACGGTCAACTAGTTTTCGGGTATCAAAAAATGCTGAATGACATCCAATAAAACAAGCCCAAGCCACATCAGGCATAAATTTAGAGATGAAAGGTATCAGGAAGGGGAAACTTGATTTAAATACCACCGCGCTAGTTTTCAATGCAAATTATGCGCTTCTTTTTTGCCCTGTTACATGATGATAAACAACACTGTTCATATCTGTCTTTGGAATTAAGTCAGTTTCAAAGGTGACAGAAGAAAAAATGTATCTTTAAATGTTCATAGAAGTCATCGTGGATGGCTTTAAACTGCACAGGTCTGTTCAGCATACCTCCAAAAGGAATAAGGTTGGTGCCCTTTGAGTTTTGTTTGTTCACGCAGTAGTTTTTAGTTAACATTCCCATTATTTCTTGAGTTATCTCGATATTTAAAAGATCCTGCACATTTTTGGGGGTTGTTTGGTTTGTTATGGTGAGTACCTATTTGTGGATGACCTAAAAGCTTAAAAAGGAGCAGGTTTCCCTACATGTGTTTGGAAGGTATTCTTCCAGTGTTTACAGAACCTTTCCATAACAATGAAAGTGGAGAACCACGGAAATCAAACGACCATCTTTATGAGCATCCAGCAGCTTGGCCTCAGGGTTTCCTTCGAGGTGGTAACTTGAGTGCAAGCTGCATGTATGACATGCCTGCACAGAGACCTCACCCTTTCTCTGCCCCTTATTTTTTTTTGTAAACTTGCACTTAATATTTCTCCCCTCTGGCTTGCGTCAACAGTTGTTAACTTTGCATCTCAAAGATCTCAAATGTTAGACCAGCATGAAGCAGTCCAACAACTCTGCTCATGAAAGAATCCCTGCACAGTTTTATGGTAATTTGTTGGCTTTTGGTACAATCCATGACTTTGTTCTTCATGCATGTACAAAAATGTACTACCAAGCACAGTTGATTTCTTGAGATGCGCATAATCTAACCCTCATAAGTGCTCTTTTTGAATTATTCATTTCCATCCCACTTGCACATAACTCTTCATTCATTTGCAAATTGGTGCAAAGTAAATACTGAAGGCAGTCTAGTGTTTTTTGCTTAGTGCCAAGTGAATAACATACAGAGATCTGTGTGATCATACTAACGCAGACCATTCACTGAAATTTAAACTTACTACTACCTTCTGCACTACAATGGTTTGAATTGTAACTTCACAACCGCGGCTGGATTTTTGTTAGATCACTGGTATCCCAGTGTTGGCTTTTCAAACAATGTGTTTAAACAGTCAGCAAGTAAGAAGAGGAGGCGTGTTGTGGAAATATTAATTACAGAAGTTAGACCACAACCACAGAGCTGGAAATCCTTTCCAAAAGGAAACTTGTTTTATACTGCTAAGCCGCTGATTGTAGGTATTACAATGAGAGTATTGAGTTGAGCTAAAGCCTCAGCGCCATGCACACGCAGGAAAATATTACTAACAGCCATTACGCTGCTTATTAGCTCTTGGCAATAAAACAACCCCCTCTATATTCCTAATTGCACATTGCTTGCAAGAATTGTAAAGCATCTGAACAAACTCCTGGCTTACATGGAGTTGTGAGTTTCTGTCAGTATCCTACTTGCTTTAGCGGAGTCCAAGCTCCCCAAATATTTTAGTGGTAGAACTACTGATCAGCTCTTGGTTAATCCATTGACTCTGAATGAGAATCAAATGGGAAACCAACAACTCTGAACATGGATATATCATTTCAATTCTTGTTGAAATGTAAAATTTTGTCATTTCTAGTTTGTCAAATGTATGTCTTCCGTTTTTCATAACTGAACATTTAATGTTTTGAAGTTTAAGGTAAAACTTGAATCACATTGTTATACACAATTTTTTTGTGATCTGACACTATTGTGTAACGTTGATGGTGCAGCTGCAGACTTTGCTGTCCAGAGTCTTGTGATAAATGTGGTCTTCAGAGGCTGGTTGCCAGATTTATCTTGTGAGAATTATGTGCTCTAATACTCTGTGGACCGACAGATTTTTAAAACAGACTAAGACATATTTCACATTGCAGCCATATGCATGAGTGAGGTTATCCTTCTTTTTTTTTTTTAAATCAGATGATTGCAAAATGTTTAGTACGACAGTTTTGAGTAGATTAATTAAGGACAGCCACACTTTCCAATCCACTTCTGTTTACATCCATGTAATACGATGTGGCAGAGCTCGGCATTCCCTCGTTTCTCCTGACAGGACATCCGTCTCCATTAGAGAATATTATTGATATGATGCCTCATCTTTTTACTTCTGCCATCTTAGGATGGTTAAAAATGTTGCTCATTGTTTGCTACATTGTATACGTGTAGTCAAGCATAGTAATTTTATTCTAAATCTTAAGCATTATACTTCAAACAACCTTTGAACCCCGTGTCTTCATATCACACGCATTTTGAAAGGTCTTTCATGTTTTTCTAATTTAACACAGATTCTCAGGAAGTCGCCATGTATTCCTGGCTATGAAAAAGTAATGTCTTTTATGTTGAATTCCTAATATGCTGACAGTTTGCATTATCTTGAGAAGCATCTAAATGGCTTGCCAAGATTTGATCCCAGATGCTTTCCAGAGGACAACGCCTCCAGCAGTGCTGCACATCAGTGTAACTGTGATGCACTCCATATACTGTGAGAGAAATTTGTGTTGTATTCCACTAAGCTTGGAAAGCAAGAAAACCAAAGGACTTCCTAAGTTTTAGCTTAGAAAGTGCTGCAGAGGCATTTTGTATGACTGTAAGCCTGACCTCTAAGCACAATGAAAACGCAGGCTTCTCATAAATTATTACAGACCTAAATTAACATTCTCAAAGACGGCATGAATAACATTGTGCTTCTTTGTCAGATGAACTTCACAGCAAACAAGAGCTTCAGAACCTTATTACCTTGTTAGTGGGATATTATTGTGTACATGCAGTATTCAGTAGCGCCTTTAGTACGTGTTTTCCGCAATGGCTTTTGGAAAGATAAATGAGTATTTAAACATCGTGTTAAAGCTGTGTTCCTTCTATTTCTGAGCTGTGAGCAGAAACGTGTGACCAGCTGTCAAAAATGCACATGGCGATGATCATCAGCTTCACGTGGCTGATACAGCCTTGTGGTTTAGGATGAATAATAGATACTAAGTGCACAAAACTGCTGAGGCTATGAGTCACTTTGGGGTGATGGGAGTTGAGCTAACTTTAACACACCATTGGTCACAAAAAATAACTTTTCAGAGCCCTTTTTTGCTTGCCTTGGTTTGAATCTGCGTTGAATGCACTTTCACCGGCATACAAAAACAATTGGTTGCCAAGGATATGCTTTTAAAGCTCCCTCAAAAAACATTTATTTGGTCACATGGAAGTTAATCTGTGCTAAAATGTGGTAACATAAGTCTAGGTCACATAAAGTACAATTGGTTTATGTCGTAATTGGTCTTTCAAATGCCTCAAGTTAAGAGAAAGGTAGATTTTAATAATTACTTGACATTTAAACAGATTTATACATTTAAAATATTAATAATTTGCATGTTTCAGCCATCCAGTTGCTATTGTTTTTGCCTATATTTTTTAGTCTTTTATGATATAATAGACATATTAAATGATATTCTGATCATTTTTTGAAAGCTATCAGAATGTATTTAAAACATTTACACAAGCTTACACGTCTTATATGCACAACTGTATATGCTTTGTGGAACTAGCTTAGTATGTACGAGACTCTTCAGAGCAGTTTTTAAAGACACTTTAAGATATTACTGGCATCTTTTAATAACTAATATTGGGGAGCCACCTATGCTGTATAGGATCAATCCCAACCAATCAGTTCCAGCGTTTTCTTTGCACTCTAAATTATTTCTCTCTCTATACCAGCGTCTTTGAAGTCGACTCTTGAGAGGCAACTCTCTGCTGGAGACCACTGGATCCTCCACTAATGATCTCTACCCAGGCTGGGCTTGCTGCTTTCATGTCTTGCGTAACAGTTGCATTTTTTTCTCTTTAGATATCATTCGTACATAGTGCTCCTCTTCAGTACAATGGATCCACAGAAGGGCACGGATGAGGGAGGGGGTTGGCGTGATTGAGGAGACCTTCAACAAAATAAGAGAAACACTTAAACCCTCATGGTGATGGATGTTCTTTTCAATGTTAATGTCAATTTGGTGGCTGAACCAAATCCTGCATATAGTATTAGACTCAGCGTGATGTGTGAACAGTTTGTATTTTTCAGAGTTGTTGATTCAACATCTTGAGTTGTGGGTAAAACTCATCCGTGTCTATTTGAAGGAAGACTATAATTGGTGTAAGACAAGAAGGTATCTTTCCTAGTGGTTGCTGTTTTTAATATACATCCATAGTTTCATTGTACTTGACTTGTTTAGCATATCATATAATATTGCAGATGCTGCTGAATGGCAGGCCTTACCATTACATTTTAGGCCTAGTCAGGAAGTCATACTACTGCAACCTAATAACTTAACTGCCCTGTAGAGCTACGTAAGCTTGCATGGCCGTTCTCTAATGGAAATGAGTTTTTTCTGTGATCAGTAATGTTTTTGGTTGCAAAAATATTAATGCAAAATGATGGTGACTTTAACTTCAAAGCTACATCACGTTGAATGACGCACCACTTTATGGTCCATTCAGAATTGCTATAATAAAGCAAGTGTCGTCAATTATTAACTGACCTTTATTTAAAGCTGTTGTGGGGTGCAGCGCTTTGATTTAGCTAGTTAGACATGTTGGGTTTCTTTGCCTTGAAAAAACGACACTGACTTTTGCCATGGCTTGTGGAATCAACGACTTCACTACGGAAGAAATGAGAATTTATGTGACTGAGTAACCCGAAATGGCAGTTATAAAAAAACAAAAAAAAAATTCCCCCCAAAAAACCTCATTCTCTTTGCAATCACATTCAGAACCCACCTTGCGGAAGCCATTCTCCAATTTAAATGAGATTGGGGTTTTTTTGTTGAAGACAAAGCACAGCTCATTACCTAACACCACCCCCGCTGCAAAGCCCTGTGGTGACAGCATCCCCTGTTTTACTGGCAAAGTTAAGACACAAATTAAAGGGGGTGTAGGTAAATTTAAAAGGGGGGAGAGTCAGGGGCTTCCTTACTACCTGAATCCAGCTCTGTTTTGTTGAACATCCAATACATGTTTCTACTCTGTCATTCTGTTTTAAGATCTTGAACTTAACCATATCCTCACAAAAGTATTCCTGTGATTACTTTGCCTTCAGCTGATTTTTTTTTTTTTCTTCTTGCTATGGCTGAAGGTGATTGGCATTGATTGTGGTTGGTTGTGACACCTGCACAGCATCAGCAGTCTGAAGTGCTGTTGTGGATCTGTACCCGTAGTCTCACCTGCCAAATTGCTTCAGCGGTATTGAATGTCCTGTCAATGTATTGGATGTCCAATTCAATCAGCATCCAAATTGAGTGCAGGCAATGCTGGTTTTAATAGCCTTGTGCCAGTGATGAGAAAGCAGAGTATTTTGTTTAGCTGAGCTCCATGCAAGCAGTCTACATTTCTGAAATGCCTGTGGTGACAGCAGAGGAGGATTCAGCATTAGCCTACATTTCACTGATGGATGCATTTATTGCAAAGCTGTCTTATTCCCTTTTTTTTTCTTTTTTGGGGGGGCAGGGAGTAACTTCAGTCTCATCTCATGTAACACAAATTTATTAAACTTTAATTTTATTCTCCGATGTTGTTTATTTGAAAAGTAACTTTAGATTTGTATTGGATGTGGGTTTGATGGCCCGTTGTTTTTAAGCAATACTCTCATAATAACATATCCCTAGTGTGTCATGTGTACTGAGATCTTTTCAAGATCAAATTCCACCTAATTGTTTGCTAATTGGAAAAACAATTAGTGCCACATGGTACAATTTGTGTATCTAATGCTGACAAATTACAGGTTATGCTTTTCCATGCTAGAGATATTCTTCTCTATGATTAAAACTTGGTGGTTATGCTTATTATCATTATTTTTTTTTTTTTTTTAATATTAGTGGCATAACCTTGGTAGAAGAGGAAGCCAGCATGGCGACACTGTATGGCCATTTTACCCCCCCTTTTTTTTTTTTTTTTTTTAGTTTTTTATCATAATCATCCAAAAGTCTAGACATGGCAATTCATCCCAACAATCTCTGGACTCTTTCTAGACACACTAAGCTCTGTGAACTCTATGCCTCTTCTCTGTGTGACTGTTAGGGTGTCTATGCTCTCAGCTAGCTTGGGGCATGTTCAGTTCAGTTCAGTGTGCATGCAAAGCTGCTTCTGAGGCACATGATGCAGGCTGCAGCCGAGCAGACACTGCTCTGCCCTCACTCCCCTGTCCTATCCTTTCTCTGTCCCCACGTCCTCTGCCGGTTCCGTCATTTCAAAATGAATCCCGCACCTCTGTCACTGCTGATGTGAAAGCCACACGACATCACTGGTGCTATGACAACAGCAAGTCCTGCCTCTCTCACATTCACAAGTGCATTGTGGGCTGTCAGTGAATATACCAAATTACAAACGGCAACAGAATAACTGTGACCTTTCAGCCTTCATTGGCTTTGAGGCGCACACTAATTTCATTTTCCAGAATTCTGTTATAACAAGTCTTCAGACCCCTTTATCTTTGGCAAAATGAAGGTGAAATTTAGGCTTCTGATTATCAAAAATGAGCAACACAGGCCTGAATCTGTCTGTTCTTTGTCCCATTATTTTGTTCCCAATAAACTATTCTGCACCATATAGTGTAAATATCATGCCTCCTTTAAGGGAGTGGAGGGGCAATTATAGAGGAGGAGAGGGAGGGAACACACATTCCTGATGGCAATAGGTTTGTAGTTTAGGGGGCTGGAATTATAGAGTGAAGGAGGGAGGAACAGGGGAGGGAGTAAAGAGTGTGAAAGAGTCAGCTGGAGAAGGGGAAGGGGTACAAACAGCACTCCCTCTCTCCCTCAGTTCTTCAACTCATCCTTGGATACAGGAGTCGGTCTGCTGTGGACTTGCAGGAGGAATACCAATCATCACCTCATTTATATTTTGAAATATCCCTCTTATTGGTGCATCAGATTTAACTGGAGGAAGAATAGAATTATAACTTCCATGTGAACATTAAGGTAAGTCACTAGTTGGGCATTTTCTGTGCCACGCTGCGTGTTTGGTAGTTGGTTAGGAGATAGAAGAGGCAAATGGCTCTGTACCCTCAAGCCTCCTACTTTCTAAAAGAGGTGCTAAATATCAGCAGTTCAAGTATCCCACATTTTGTGGTAGGTTTCAGTAGTTAAATTGGTCAGATGCAGCCAGCTCTCTCATGAACCATATTGTGCCCTCCTGAAATGTGTAATTTCAGGATTTATTAGCTTTGACTGCAATATTCTCATTAGTGTCCACTCGTTTTTGCATTCCCATTCTTCCAGCAATTTAATATTATATTAAGTTGTAACCATACCCTGAGGTCCCTGCAGCCTTTAAAAGTGGGGATTCCTCAGTTCATGTACCTGTGGTAATCATGTGTATTGCAAGCTTTAGCTACAACTACAGGCAGTAAGTCATTGTGTTACCCACTTCACTTGTAGATGGAAACAATGCACCCTGTGTCTGTGTCATTGTAATGACAAAAAAGCGGTGGTGGTGGCAGGTTTGTGATGCTGACAAAGGGAGATGATGAATTGCAAATGTGAGAGATGTCCAAAGCCAAGGAGAATTCCCAGAGCGCATCACGGGGGAGTGGGGGGGGTTGGTGGGGCTTTACGTTGTGAGTTCATTTAAAATCCCAACTTTGTGCTTGAAAGCTGGTTGTGACTCCTGCAGTGGGGAGAGGGCGAGAAATGGTCATCTGGTGTTATAGTTATGGTAATGTATTGACTGTTCATGGCTTAGCAGGACAGGGGGTCAGATTCTGGCCTTCGGGCTTGTAAATCTTGATGATGCTCCTGTTGTGATTGGAGGAAAGCAAGCTTCAAAAAACACAAACTCTGAATTCCCGTTAAAAGCTTGATACAAAAATCACATGCAGTGTCCTCAGTCTAAATTTGTCTTAACAAAATTATTCTCAGCAGAGGAAAATAACCACTGATTGGTTTGCGCAATCTTATGCGATAAGCTTCACTTAATTAAAAGTTATTACCGTGTGCCATGAAACAAAGGTTATATTGTAGATTTACAAGCTAAGAGTTCATCTGAGATCACGTGGCATTTCAGATACTAAGCTCATGAGATTTCAACTGTACTATACGAGGCAGAATTCAGCATGCTGGAACTTGCTCTGCCATAATGAGTCTTTTCAACTCAAATTATTTTCACTTTGCAGTTTTATGTGCATAAAACTTTGTTACCTTTCAAAGGGACTAGAGCATGTGCTTACAATTGCAGGTATTTTGTTTCCTGGTAGTCACAGAATGTTGGGTTTGCCATTCAGTTTAAGCCCAAACTAGGGTAAGAATAATATATACATATGCACTTTTTTCTTCTATAGCATTTAGAAAAGCAAGTATACAACTGTTTATAAAAATAAAAATTAACCTAACATCGGTGGAATTTGTGCGACATCCCACAGTCTTTAAAAATAGAAGCATACTTTGATGCCTCCATGAGATTGAATTACTGCTGCGCTGTCATAATAAACACCATTACATCCCACTGAGCTTTGTGAAAGTACATTGTATCTGCTGTCAGTAAATGTAACCTAAGGTGCAGTCAAAAAAAATCCTTCAATATCCATTAATATATGAAACCTAATGGGTGGAGGCGCTGTACTTTACCTGAAATTTGACTTTCTAAGTGACATGCCACAGGCCGATAAAGGAGGCTTGTGCTGGAAATTGTGATCAGGGATGTTTGGAGGAAGTGGACAGATTTCAACTAAGCTTTGTGTAGTCATGTGTGTCAGGACTGTGCTCAGTTCTGCCTCACTGCACAATGCAACACAGTGGGGACCCGGGAGCTTCAGGGGTGTTGTGGTGGAGGTGGAGCTTGGGGATGACTTCATAGGCTGTTTTCACAGATACGATTGGCATCAAATCTCCTCATTGTGTTTAAATTGTATAGTAAACTCTTAAAGAAACACAGCAGCCCAAGGAGCCGCATGCACTTGCTATTGAGAATGTTATTTTGGAAATCCCAAAAAGTCAATTCTCTTCATCTGGATGCAACGTTTTCAGTGGGAGAAACGTTTCGTCACTCATCCAAGTGACTTCTTCAGTTTTCCACTGAAAACTCTACGTCCAGATAAACAGAATAAAGTTTTTAGGATTTCCTTAACTGGATGATTGAACATGCATCAAATGTTATTTTGGAAAGTTTTTCTTAAATCCAGGGTGAGTTTGGGAAGGCTCAGATGCACTCGCCTGTACCTAGTGTACCAGTATTAGACACACTATTCCATCTGTTTGCAACACAACCTGAAATGTGTATTCCCTGCTCATTAATATTGAAAACAAAATGATGAAAATGGGTCTTGACTCTGACCCAGATGTGATATTGAGTGGAGTTTGTACTTCTGGTGCTATATAAAAGGAAACGCACCATACTGCAGGCGTGCTTAGTATTCCCACTCACTGACCTGGAAGCAAAGGATTGGCTGAGTGAGAAAGCCTGAGTGCAAAACATTGTCCCCATGTTTTGGTTCCCCACTTCGTCTTTATCTCTGTGCAGACTTTTAGCGTTCTTGTGCATATAGTTACTTTTATAAAAGTTTTGTAAAATTTCATATAATCACTAAAGTTTTTTTTTTTTTACGTCAGTTTAAAATGTAATTTTCCAGCTGTTTTCATACATCATCCCGTCCCAGTCATCAGTTGATAATACCTCCTGGTGCATTTACAGATTTGTCACACCAGATAATGTTTTGCTAACCACCGGGTCCCGTCACTGATACTGTCGATCGCAAATCTATCATCGTAAAACTGTCGAGAACATTTGTTTCTTGTGTCCAGGGGAAATGGCTGGGTATGTTTGGAGTCGGAGTGTGGAGGAGGACATTGGAAGTCTGGAATGTGAAGCATGTAAGACAGAGTACTTTTGATGCTCCATGTACTTAGGGGAGACCTTTTCTCTGACAGTGACGGTTACAGCATATGAGAAGGTCAGCTCATGAAAGTATGTGCTGATTGTGGTTTAAATATTTTGTAACAGCGGCTCAAGCCTTTTTCATAAAAAAAGAATTTGTCGTTTTCATCCCAGATTCACACTTGTGTCACAAACTGTTGAGTCTTGATCTTGGATTTTTGTTTGATCTGCCTATCATTAACGTTTCCCCAGCTTCTGATCCAGTTCCACATTATCAAGACTAAAGTTTAAATTACTCTTCAAAAGATTTGCTTTTTCTTGATTGGGTACAACACTTATTTTTTAATTTTCACATATCAAACAGCAGATTGTAGATTTGTGAAAAACCCTTTCAGATATTAGGGGAAATGTAAAAGGGTTTTTTTAAATGCTCTGATACAGTCTTAAATGATTACTACACGAAATGAGCGTTGCTTTAGAGATTCAGAGAAGTAAAAATAAATGAAGGGATGAAGATAGAAGGAACATTTGTTTTAACTGCATCAATATTTTCAAATGGATATAAAGTAGTTTTAACAGGAACACTTCATAAAAAAAAAACAACAATCACTTCCACAAACCTGTGTCCACCCCACCCGTGTGTCATAACAGTTGTCCACAGCTTAGTTACGCCTTCCACTAACAGCTGTTAAAGTACTGTTAAAGTAACTTCAAAGGTTGTTAATGAGGAGGCAAAGAGCCATGAGCAGGAAGTGATCTAATGGCACCTTAGCTGTGAACCTGTACACAAGCAAATTGCTGCTATTAATGGAGGTAAAAGTATTATGACCTCACAAGATCTTGTATCTACAATGAATTTGGACAAATGTAGGATAATAGATGATAGTTTCTATTCTCTGGGCGTTTTATTACACCTCAAACTCTCAAACGTTTGACAGATGCTGTGGAGAAAAATACGAGACATTAATTTTTCATAAGTTTGGTTTTATCTGTGACCATAGAACGATATAAAGTACTCTTAAGTCTACAGAGTGCGCAAAAGACATGTTGACCCAATAAAACCTGCAGTTTATGCTGTATGCAGCTTAAACATCAGCAGAACAGTTGACCTCTGCACATGGCATTGAGGGACAAAGGTGCCACTAGGCTAAACAATACCAGCTGCTGCTCAGCAACAGGCCCGCAAAAGCGTAGCATTTCTTTTAAAACGATACAGCTCTAGGTCATTGCTGTATCCAAATTTTGCAATCAAGAATGATTTATCGACAAAATCCTTCCCACTGAGTGGAGCTCACTTGCATCAAACTAGCTCTGCTGGCGTTCATAATTCGGCTTTGTATGTTCTGGCATTCTTCGAAGGGTTGCTCTCCTACATTAAAAATGCTCCATAACACCCAGCCACCTGAGCCTCTTGTGAGAGGGTCAGACAGGTCACACACGGCAGCCTCACGTGCCCCGCCGTACTCTGAAACACCTAATCAGATCAGCAGCGAATGAAAATGACTCCGTGGCTTGGCTGGTGATCCGTTTTTGTTTTTGCTGAAATGTTGCTTCACCTGCTGCTTTGTCAATGCAGCTGTTAAAGCCATACATGCTCTATTTGTTTATTTTAGAGGTAAATTTTGAATAAAGCTGCATAAATAGTGTTTTGGCCGATCCTGTCTAACCTGATTCGTTTTTTTCATGATGCATTCAGCAGTGTTCGCAAACAAAGTTGAGCTGCTTTCCATATCACTGAAAGCCCCTCTTTTCAGTTTGTTTGCTATTTCATGTTTCCAGGGTTACAGATTAAAGTTGGAAATTACTCTTTGAATATATAACCATAGTATATTGTTTTAATCTAAGCTGTTAAATTACTTTTAATATGGATGGGTTTTGTTTTTTTTCTGGCACAGGAACCTTTTGAAAATGGATGCAAGCTTTTGTAATACTAAATTTCCCTCTGGCCTAATAGAATCTTGAATACAGTTGAGCCCACTCGAGAGCAGAAAATGAGTCATGAGAACAAGGGTTTGTGTTTAGTGCTTCCATTTTCACAGACGCATATGACTCTATATCAGTTGGGAAATGTGAGCTGTCTTAAGTGCAGTCTTTCAGTGGTTAAACCCCCTCCTCTTTCTGCATACAGCTACCTGTGTTATTATCTCTGGAGACCAGAGTGTTCAGATTACAGGGTTTTGTGTTGGAGCTTGTTACTGGTTGGGCCTGGCTTGTTTTTCCTTTCACAGTTGTACCTAGGTCAAATGGCAAGAATGTGTTGCAGGACTCCAAACAGCTTTTTAACAGAGATGTTTATCATGACATTTTGTCATATGTCTTTACATAAGCCTTTTTTTTTTTTCAAAAGTGCACTGCAGCCATTGATTTTTTTTTTTTTTTTTTTTTTTTTGAGACATAGCCTGATGGAGGTGCACATAAGAACTGCAAACTTCCTAATAAACAGTCTGTGTTGATATAAGAATAGTCCAGATGATAGTCTGATGAGTTCACAGTTAGTCACTGACTGTCCTGTGTCTGGCGTCCACTTGTTGGGCAGCTCCTGCAAAACCTAATGAAATATTTCCAGTAGTGAGAATGACGCTGTTGTGAATAATTTTTCACTGTGTGCTACATGTGAGAAAAGAAGACTTTAGACAAATGGCTCAACCTGAATCTCCTGGCATTTTTTTTGAAGTTCATGTGTGAAAACAGCTCTGTCCATGTATACAGCAATGGCTGACCAGGTGTTTCATGGTCTCTTTCAAAGACCTTAAGTTATATTTTGGCCATGGGGTAACAACTTACATCATTTCTGAAAGTGATGCAAGCAGCTTGAATTTCATTCCTTGAGGAAGAAAAAGGAGGGTGGAGGGTTGAGACAATTTCCCCTCATACCTGTTCCAGCAGGCCCAAGAATTTGTATAAGAAGGACTTCAAAGTAGTCTTTAATAACAAAAGGAACTTAAATCTACCAGTCACATATTTTAGGGATGACAGCATTCCACACAACAGGTCATTCAGTGTAAACACAAGTCACTGCTCTGAGAAGAGTTGATTCTGGCAAAAATCACATTGCATGATTTTAATGTTCCAGTACAGTCCTGCAGTTATGAGGGATAAATTTGAGATTGCAGTCTACATTACCATAAGTGCTGACATTATCAACTGAGTTGACAGTGTACACTTAATGACCCTCTCTGACTTTTTTTTGTAATTTAAAAAAATATAAAAATTAGAATACAGGATGCTTGCATATCATTTCCAAAAACGAACCGAAAACTAGAAGATCACCACAGCCCATCTTAACTGAGCTCTGGACCATTTAAGGAGAAGGCAGATGTGTTTCTGCATTTTCTCTATAAAGGTTTTTTTTTTTTTTCCTAAATGATATTTTGTACTCTAGATTATGAAATGATTTTTTTCTTTTTTACAGTTTTAAAATGAGAAATATTAACCATATTGTCCAAACATAAGCCAAAAAAGTCACCAGGTGAAACTGTGGTTCAGGCAGCATGGGAAATCACTTTCACACATGGATTGCCCACTACAGAGTTCAGACCTTGTGTTTTGCTTTTGCATGTCATTATAGTAAAATACCCACCCCTTAATAATCCTGGATCCACTCTAATTTTTGAAAGCCTCCAGTGGGAACTCTTTAGATTTGGTTGATCTTTCATGGAATCACCAAATTATGATCATCCAGTGGAATTAACTTGTGATGTGTGTTAGCCTATATTTCTAGAAGAACCCACTGGGTGTATGCGATGAGATTTTAGCGCCCTAAAATATCTTTTCCAGCCGTGGCATTTCTTGCTCATGTATTAATAAAGAGCTGATGATGGATTCTGTTCGGCAGCAGCATTGCAGCTTCAGAGAACATTGTGTTGGGGAATTGAGGCCATTTAAAAGTTGTAGTCAGATGTTCTGGTAGCTCCAATGCAATTAAATTTAATAATCCTGCGTTTTTATTTTTGAACAATGCATTCTTAAAAATTTAGTATAACATTTATTTGGGTCAGCCATTTAAATTATGTGTTTTGCTATACCAGGAGCTTTAGTGTAAATCATGTTCAGTAGGAATCTGGCTTGTGTGTCTTTTAAACAGGGCCAATAGAAACTTGCTGACTGTTCTGTTCCCTTTTCAACCTATTTATGGTCTTGTGGCAGACTGATTGGTGGCCATGCATTCTGCTGAGAATTTATCAGCTCTTTTTCTTTAATTTGCTAGGAGATGAGTTGCATTTATTGCAACATTTGCTTTAGTTTGGTTTCATGGATTTGGCTGAATATTCATTTTGTACATTTTACTTCCAATTTCACTCATAAGTTTAAGCGTACGGATATAGATATGTAAAGATAATGTGTTGTGTGGTCACAGTAATGTAGAACTTTGTTGCAATTCTATTGTAGTCCAAATTAATCAGTAATGTTTTTGGTCCAACACCTGACTCCTGAACTTCAGGGATCAACAAATGAGATTCCTGGGTTCCAGCGAGATCCATCTGCATCACTTTTTTTACATACACAATAACACATTTGTGCTACAAATAGCAGAAACTTCAATCATAAAGAGCACCCATTACAAGGTGGACATTTTTCTCTCCTCTTCTCCATTTTTTAAAAATTAAGGTTATTATGTAGGAATGGCTAAAAAAAAAAAAAGTCCAGAAGTGGTCCACAGTATATTGTAGTGCTTGCATTTTGTGAGCAATGCTTGTATGCCTCAGTGAATATTATTTCCTGTAACAACTTTGGTGGGGGGGTTTTCATAGTTTTTCCCTCCTGCGTTTCCGCTCTGTTCTATTTTGTACCAAATGGGATTAAATGAAACAGCCAACACACTGCAGAGTTATATAAAAAATAAATGTAGTTGTGTAAACTTCAAACATGGTACACTGCAGTACCAGTGAGGGTTGATGAGTGGACAGAATAAGGAGGGAGGATAAGGATCACAACGTATAAAAACGGGGTCAACTTCCGTTTATGTAAAGCCCCTCCTCACAGTAAGCCTGAGGGCATGCAGCAGCAGCAGAGGGTTGGGCTTATTTGCATCAGCCTCGCACACAAAAACACAGTACCCCCCCAGAGGGTCTATCCTAAAAGGTGGAGAAGCACACATCGGGAGAAACGGCAGCCACAAATAAGTTAGCTAATCTTCTGTCCCATCTGTTGGTTGTCCCAAAGTGGAACAGGACTTTTGTTTTCTTTTTTAGATCACACCGTCCGGCCTAAAGGCGGATGAATAGAGTCCAAATGTGCATTATAGTCAAAGCTTCTGCACCCTCCTTCTCCCACTCCTTGTTAATGCAGGAAGTAGTGCCTGAGAGCAGACAACTATATCTCTGCATGGATGGTTCATTCCAGTTCTGAATAACTCATGTTCGCTCAGACTGTCACACTGCTCACACTGTCATTACGTACCCTCCACTTCACAAAATCCCTGTACATATTGAAGGGGGCTTGAGTGGCTCACATCCTCTGCCAGTCTAAGCACAGTGTTTATTTAGCTGACTTTACTAAAAAATGTCTCTTTTTTTCAGGATAATTACTAATGAAATAACTGCAAAACAAGACAAGTTGCAGCTCTGTGTTTATAACATCTACCATTATCAGTTCTTTTTATGTGAACAGTGTCCTATGTTTCAGGGGAAAGCTTAGGATGGAAACAACATGTCATGTTCAGTGTTTACATGTCCATATCTGTAGACAGATTTGTTGAAAGAGTAGAAATATTTAACTAAGCCACACATAATTAAGAGCACACAGGTTCTGCAATGATTTTTCATCTAGACATCTGTTTTTCAGAGGTTTGTGGATTATACCAGCCAAAGGAACAAACTGTCTTAAGATCCAGTGACAAAATGCCAGAAAAATCATTACGGCCCTGCAGGTAAAACACCATTCAGATACAGTTCTTTTTTTCTGTATGTTTCTCTTTCATGTCCTCCTGAGGTTTATTTAATCTGTGTCCCCCTGTCCGTTTAGCCTTTAAATCATGGGAAATGCTGAGAGCCAGAATGGGGACCATGCCCTCTATGGACGTGGCTATTTGTCACGTAAGCACATGTCTCGGTCTCTTCGCATCTCCAACAAGCAGTCCAGACGCTCTCGCCATGCTTCATCAGGAAAAATAGAGCACAGGAACTCTGAGACAAGCACGCGCTCAAGTAGCACACCCAGCATCCCACAGTCCCTGGCTGACAATGGCCTGGAACCCTTCAATGAGACAAATATCCTCCCAGACTTTGGAAGCCCCATTTGGGTGGACCGGGTGGCCATGAATCTGCGTCCAGTATCCTTTTACAATGACCTGGCCAATCCCTCAATGCACATAACCCTCCCTGGTCCCATGGCAGAGGAGGTGCAGGATGAAGATATGTACGCAGGTGAAGTGAAATACCTCCAGAAAACCCCAGACTGCTCCAAGGAGACTGTTGGCTTCAAGAAGAGGTCTAAATCTGCAGACATGTGGCGAGATGACAGCCTGGAGTTCTCCCTGTCTGATGTCAGTCAAGATCACTTGACCAGCACAGAGGAGATTATAGACTTGACTAACGAGAGGGACTTCACTGGCTGCGAAGGCCACCTGCAGTCCAGCCCAACAGACTCCACTGACAGGGCAAACTCACTGGATGAGCTGTATAGCCAGATGAGTCCTGCCTCCAGGCAACTCCATGGCCGCTATGCAAAGTGGCACAACACCAACAGGGCTATCAGGGAGGGTGAGGACGATAAAATGCTATCTCCATCAGAGGAGGATGGAAACACCTACGGTGCATACACCCTTCCCTGCCGACGTTCACATTGCTTGTCTGAAGGCCTGACCAGCCACCAAGTTGAAATGTGTGCCAGCATGCAGGGCAGGAGGGCGCAGACTATACAGGTAAGATCTATAACTATTTTATAATGTACTGCTTGTTTGCACTGCAAATTTAGCTTAAAAAAAAGTAACTGAAAATGTGGTTATTAGAAAACAGTCAAATTAATCTCGAGTGCTGATGAATTTTTGATAGCCTGCTCATGCCTGTTGGATACATATATGTCAAGGAACTTACTTTTTTAATGCTGTCGTGGATATTCTGTTCTGTTTTGGACAGAGCATGAAAAGCTGTGCTAAATCTGAAATGATCTGGTAGTAGTACAGCTCCCTTCATTCACTTCCCCAATGAATCTGTGAGTTTGTTCCGCTTCAGTCACCTCACAATAAGCTGTTAAAACAAACTGAGTGTAAAAAGAAAGCTTGTGTGGGACGAGGGAGTCGTAGTTTCCTGAAGAAACTGTTGTTTTTCTTGTGAGAGGAGATTGCGATGATGGGAGGGGGCGAGCACAGCCTAAAGTCACTCCCTGTTAGAAATACCTCGGTCTTTGTTATGATAATGAGGGGAGGCCTGTGGAAGAGTGTAACAGTAAAACGTGTTTTGGTGGCCCTGTTTCTACGGGGCACCGTCAACTCTGGTGAATGGAGCTCTGGACCGCATGATTAGGTCATGTGACCAGATGGAGATACCAAGCTCAGTGTAACCCCCTTCATCTCCCAGGAGCCTTTGACCATGTGGGTAGGAGAGGGCAGACCCTGTGGTGCCACAGGGCGGGCAGGCTGTGCTCACACAACAGCAGACGCTTTGCTCTGAGCAATTAATTTTAAGCAGAAACTCAGGGTTAGGCAACCCGTGGGCTCTCATTAAGCATCTGTTTTTTGTTTGTTTTTGTTTTTTTGCAACATGTTTGCTTTCAAAAATGCTTCTATCCTTTATTTAGAGATAGACGATCAGGTGAGGGCAGTGGTAGTTAATGACCAGCTGCCTTCTTAGTGATGAACTGTGATGAAGCTGTGATGCCGTCTCACCTGTTTTGTGCCAAAACTCAGGATGTCACAGGCGGGGAGGGCAGCGAATATGAGGACAGTGGCATCGACGGGGTGACGGTGGAGCCGGAGCACCAGTCTCGCCGCTACAAGACCATGTCGGCCTCCTTCTCTGTGTTCTCAGTGCATGGCAGGAACATGTTCACTGGCAGTGACAGCGGGAGCAGCAGTGGCGGCGGAGGGGCCAGCGAGTGCGTTCAGGGCGTGTACGAAAACTTCCGTCAGGAGCTACAGATGAGCTCCTGCCAGACTGAGAGCTTGGAGGAGGCGGGGTCTGCCCTAAGTGATGAGCAGAGCACTATGAGCTCCGCCTACCAGTCCGACCTCTTACTCAGTGTTGTCCAAGGGATGGTGCGCAAAGCTGGCAAACTTGCTGTCAAGAACTTCCTTGTGCATAAGAAAAACAAGAAAGTGGAGTCAGCCACAAGGCGCAAGTGGAAGAGTTACTGGGTTTCCCTCAAAGGTGTGTCATGGCCTCAGTGGTATCATTAAATTTACATTTTATTGCATTACACTCCGGTAATGTCAGTCTGTGACATTCTGCTCATGCAAGATAATATGTTTGATGCTATTTAGTTACATGCTGACATTCAAAAGGTAGAGCAAAAGTTTACTTTAAATAAGCTTTCTTTAAGGCATTATGTCACTGGACTGGACTTGAAATCAGTTTAGAAGTCCGTGTATAATAAAGCCTTTCTCCCCGACTCCGGCCATGCTGCACTTCTTAATGTTGGCCACTGGAGAGCAGAATTAAATTGCTTGAGGAAATCTGACTTTCCTGTAAAAATAAATAAATAAATCAACAATTCCATTGTTTTGGTTTTCCAGGTTGCACGCTCTTCTTCTATGAGACTGATGGACGTTCAGGAATTGACAACAACAGCAATCCCAAACATGCCATCTGGGTGGAGAACAGTATTGTCCAGGCTGTACCAGAACATCCCAAAAAGGACTTTGTGTTCTGCCTCAGCAATTCCCTGGGAGATGCTTTTCTATTCCAGGTAAGAAAATGCGTGTATGTCACCTGTTCTGTGAATAAATACAAATTTAATTTGCATACATTGCTGTGTATCGACTGTATTTTCTTGTTATGATCTTTAAAATTCTGACCTTTAATACACCAGGAGCAAAACAAAACAAAAAAAAGGAGTTTGTGTGCTGTTTAACCTTTGACCTTTCATGCTCCCTCCCCCTGTAGACCTGCAGCCAGACAGAGCTGGAAAACTGGATCACAGCCATCCACTCAGCATGTGCCACTGCTGTCGCCCGCCAGCATCACAGAGAGGACACTGTTCGGCTACTTCGCGCCGAGATCAAGAAGCTCGAGCAGAAGATCGATATGGACGAGAAGATGAAGAAGATGGGAGACATGCAGCTGTCTGCTGTCACTGACACCAAGAAGAGGAAGACGATCCTGGATCAAGTAGGTGTCATACCACTTTCTTCCTTGAGCTCATGTCAGGCAGGTATGCAGGGGGAAAACATTTCTGAACAAAGCATGGAAAGATGACTTACTGCTATATTATTTCTGATTACTAATCACCCTTCTATAAAAATAGATTATTTCAAAAGAAAACAGTGAAGTTAAACAAAGTTTTACCAGTTTGATTTCTTAATGTGTCAATCCTGATAGAAAGTATATATGAAAAAATGGGTTGAGTAGCTTAAAAAAATGTGGGAGAGAACAACCACACCTAGAATGCAACATAGTGGCCCCTATCTTGGCTGAATATGTATCAAATAAGGATGAAAGTATGGAAAATGCCACACATAACGGTGCCCCATCACTCAGTTTTAGTTGCAGCATACCTGTTTCTCCATTTTAAGCTTTTACCCATCCCTCCTAGTAATCAGCCCATAAAAGTTCAATTTTGTCTGGATTCATAAGCATGTCAGGAAAACGTATAAAAAAGTATTACATCTATTTAAGAGCTCTTAAGACATCTATTAAACCTCAATGAGAACCAATCCTGAGGAATCTTTAGCTTAATTTAAAAATACTCAAGATCATTTTTAGTGACATTTTAGCTATTGTTACAATACTTACAGGTATCAAATGTAAGTATGTATTTCAGTCTAGTATCCTTAGGTTGTTTTTAATACATGGGATATGAGGAGGAGAGAGAAGCAGGTTTCAAATTGTGAGAACTGAATGGATGTAGGACTGCTCCTTAGAAAGCTGAAACGCTCCCAGCCTCTATCTGCCAGTGGAATGCGCAGTATTGTTTCTTTCTCGTCTCTGGGCTACTTGGCAGTAATACAGAGCCCTCTGCCATGGAGCTGGCCGCCTATTCCAAACACCAGTGCAGGACCGTGACAGGGAGGGGACAGCCCAGTGAATAATCACAATGTCCTGCTCTACTGCCCCAATAAACATCAAACCATTAGGCACAGAGAGAGAGCAGGTTGGCAACACTTTGAGAAAAGTGGTAACAGAGCTTCTATGGAAGTGAGGAGATGCTCCATCTTAGTCTGAAGTTGACAGACAAGGGCATTAATGAACTATTAACTGGATGTACTGTTGTGTCCCTCTCAACCTGCAGATATTCTTGTGGGAGCAGAACCTGGAGCAGTTTCACATGGATTTATTTCGCTTTAGATGCTACCTGGCCAGCCTGCAAGGAGGAGAGCTGCCTAACCCCAAACGCCTTCTGGCTTTTGCCTCTCGCCCCACCAAGCTGGCAATGGGCCGGCTGGGTATATTCTCAGTCTCTTCCTTCCATGCATTGGTAAATATTCTCTCCTTTATTTTTGCTGCTGAAGCAAACACAATGGCATATTTTAGTGTCCTTTTCAATTTCTTTTTTTGTGGAAAAGCCCGGAGACCTCACAAATGTACCTTGGAATTGATTATTATATTGGGGACAAACATCTATCTAAAGTGCACTTAGGTAACAGTAGCTGTCGCTGTTGCAGAGCTCAAACCTGTTCTCATATTGTTAGTAAAGGACCATGAAATCTCACTCAAAATACACTTTGGCATCACTGAGCACATCCAGTGATGCTCTTGGCAGGACAGTCAAGTCTAAAAACTAAAATGCATTGTGTCAAACCACGCTTTTCTGTTTTTTAAATAATGACTATGCTATTTATGAGCTCGGGTCTCATGTAGGTCACCCGTTTGTGAAGGTTTTAGTTCAGTTTTGGCCTCCCACTGCTGCTGCAAAGAGGTTATGTACTTCACATCTAAAAGCACTAGTAGTAAAAGAAAACATCTGATTTTTTAGCGATGTTTCGCAGATCACTGAGGTGCTTTTTCCCTCACCACCACCAACGCAGTGCTACAGAGCAGGTGGGTGTTTGAGCTGTGAGATAGCAGTTAAGGATGTCTAACAAAAGACAACTGCTAAGAGCTTTCCTACGCTTTCACTCCTCTTGAATTTACTCTGTATCAGCACTGTACACTCATCAGAATGGCCTGCAAAGTGTTGACAGAACAAATGACAGAATGAGTGCCTAGGCTAGTTTTAGAGCCTGCTGCAGGCACAGTGCTGATATGTTTAATTCAGCATTTATAGAAAAAACCTTTCCCTTATTTCTTAATAGTTAAGGAGCCTAAAAAATGTCCAAGTCTAGTTTTCATGCATAAAATTTGACTACTCTATATCTGTATGATTACCATGAGCATTTATTCAGTCACTTAAGACAAGCTAATTTCCATAAACCACTCAGTGAAATGTTCCTTGATCACTTTTTGTATATACTCAGTTTTATTTCTTTTTTCCCTTTTTTGTCAGAACTGTAGCTTTCCTGTCTTGAATATTTAGAATTTTATTTATTTATATGCTGCACTGATTATATGCTGCACTTTTAAAGTCATTCTTGCAGAATGAGATTTGACGCGAGGTCAGACAGATAGCTGTCGATCTCATCTGATCTGTTTTTGACCCGACTTCGCCGTGTTACGGTTTCCAGGTGGCAGCCCGCACAGAGACCGGAGTGAGACGGCGAACGCAGGCCATGTCTCGTTCCTGCAGTAAGCGCAAGAGCAGGTTCTCTTCCCTCTGGGGTCTGGACACTACCTCAAAGAAAAAGACAAAAGCCCACCCAACTGTCAGCCAGGTCTGTGAAGTGTTCCACCTCCATCCAAAATTTCCACGCTTAATCACAGCTGACCAGTCAACAGAAAGATTACTCTTGCCCATTTCTCAAGCATCCATCCTACTTGACTGGTAACTTGCCATTTTTTTTTGTTTGCTCCTGCAGGTTTTTGCTGATGGTGAAGAGCCCATTAAAAAGCCAGTAGATGGCATATATCTTGATCCTGCTAAGGAAAACACAGTAAGGATGAATAATTCAATAATTCAGTTATCTGTTTGCATTTATTTGTCAGTGAGCAGCTGGTCAAACAGAAGTGCGAACTTCCTCAACAAAATATGTGGCCAACATTGACAACAGTGAAATATTACCCCTTAATGTATTCTGAGTAAGCACCAGAGCCAAAGTGGAGAGTTTACAAGCTGTGACAGCTACTCAGGCAAATTAGAGCTTTTAATTTTTCTTTCATTCCCCATTTAAGCAAATGCACTATATGGCTTGGAAAGTGTATTCCAACTAATCTGTGATTTAGAAGGAAGATGAAAAGTATTGGTGAAGATGGATTATTTTG
This sequence comes from Oreochromis niloticus, assembly GCF_001858045.2. Lineage (NCBI taxonomy): Eukaryota > Metazoa > Chordata > Actinopteri > Cichliformes > Cichlidae > Oreochromis > Oreochromis niloticus. The sequence continues at coordinate 31,182,235 of NC_031979.2, forward strand.
GAGACTATTTTAGCAGTATTATCTAATTTGAAGACGTCAGACCTTGCAGTAAAGTGTGTTTAATTACTTTGGATGTCTCCATTTCAAGAAAAGTGAGGAGGGAACTGTGAAAAGCCTTCCACGACCCAGCACAGAGAGCGATATCTGGGTTCCTGACCACCTTACGCCCTCCTGGGTATGTCTCCCAAATGACCAGCCCGTGCTAACAATCATCCAGCCAGGAGAGTCTGCGCTGTGTGTTCTCGAGTCCATCTGCAAGGTAAAAAACACAGAACCTCCAATGAGCTATGGTTTAAAGTGATATTCATAAGACGTTTAAACTGAAAGCCACATTGAGCCAGAGAAATACCAGCTATGTTAGGAAAAAATGAAAGATATCTCACTGCTGCGATTCTGGATAAATACCCTCTGTCTTTTTGTGCTCATCCCACAGGCTCATCAGCTCGATCCCACTAAACACTACTTACGACTCAAATTCCTTATAGAAAATCAAGTGCAATTCTACATTCCCAAACCAGAGGAGGATATATGCGACTTGGTATGTCACTGATATCTTGAATATGATCCTTCCTTCTCTCACAGGCTGAGTCAAGGTAGAGAAATGTATTTTAAAAAATGTCAGGAATGATTTACAATGTATGAGGAATCACAATAGGAAAAAAATACTACAGCAACAAACGTTATAATAAATAGAACTATCTGCCTGGGAGATCCATGCACCAAAAATAATCATGGAGAAGCTTTATAAACAATATCTGTAACCTCTTTTGTAATTAAATCATGTAATCATGACATAGCAAAGAAACTCCTCTATAAAGAGCTGCTAGAGCTGCTTTGTGTGAAAGTACAGAAAATTAATGGCCTCTTTCCATGCTGTCAATAACCCACCCACCACGCCATGAATGAAGTAGGCTGTTGTTTCAGGATGTATAATGACTTCCTTTTGTTCCTTGCAGCTGTACAAAGAAATTGAGCTTTGCTCTAAAATAACTAAAGTAATCCAGTTTGACAGAGATGAATCCTGCATGATTGGTTACGGTAAGAGTAATTTTCTGTCTTTATTTAGAACGCTGCAATGAAGTCAGTGTTAAAGACTCGTATTTCTGTTTTCTTCAGCATAAGAATTGATTTTCTTTGACCTTTTGTTAACCATCCCTATTTGTCCCTCTGATGCTTGGCTAATACCTTCATTTTCTCTCTCTCTGCTTCTCTTTCTCTCCACGTTTCCCTTTTGTGTTCAGGTTTCTCCATTTCGGTGGTGGAGGAGGATGGAGTACAGCAGCTCTACATCACTGATGTAAAGGCAGGGGGATTAGCCTTTGCTAAAGGTTAATTATCCTTCATTTCTACTAAAAGAACTCTTCCTAAACACACTTTGTATCTAATAAGCCATACTTTAAAAGAAAATATAAACAATGCGGGTTGCCTTAGCTGTTTTTAGTGATTCTCCATTTTCTCACATCAGGGCCAGGAGAGTTTTCATCTCCTGCTTGGTTTCTCTTTCGAAAAATGCATTAGCACATGTTTATTCAACAGGTAGAGAAGGTTTTAGAGGACACAACACTTCGCAAGGGTGCTGATTACTATAATCATGCCTCTCACTGCCCTTTATGAAGAATTATGTTGAATCTGACACTTAGCAATGGCTGCTTCATACTGGCTCTCCTGTAATGAAGCTGAAGAGTTGAATGATGTCAAAATATCGTGCTGGAGTTGGTCATAGAGCAGATAAAGAGCATTCATCCCTGAACAATTATGACTGATATTGGACAGCAAGTGTTAATGTGTTACTGGCTAATATTTTACAAAAAATCAAGAAATGGGTCATGCCTGTGGGGCTGAAATTAAAACAGCAGTCTTCAAAGTTTTACATTTGGTTTTACTTAAAACACCATTTTAACATTTCAGGCAGGAGTTGTATGGTTAGTGCTAAAGATGAGATATTTACGATCTGATATTAGAGAACATTTTTTAATGGATGAAGGAATAGGAGACAGTAAACTGGAGCTGATGCTGAAAGCTGATTGTGCGTCTTCTTGCAGGTCTGAACGCAGGGGATGAAATACTTCAGTTAAATGGAAAAGACTCTCACAGTCTTAATTTCTCTGACATGAAAGCGGCGTTCTCTCAAGCTTCACTGGCTCTGACAGTCAACACCTTGCCTGCGGTGGACCGCCGTCAGCTCTGCTACTTGCCGCCACGCCGCTCAGATGCAGAGGAAGATCTCTACACTGACATTTTCTCCCAAAGTCAAGGTAAAAGAAAAAAGACACGAATGGTATATTTTAACATTATGCAGTGCTGTGTGGAGTTTTTAGTCAACCTTTCTTTCTTCATTTTGCTGGGAAAAAGTGCAGTGATTTACTGAAATATATGCAAACATAAATGATACTACAGTAAATAAATTCCAACAGGATTGAAAGTCAATATTTGCTTTGAATTCCTTTATTCTTTAGCACAGAACTCCTTTCTTTCTTTTCTTTTGAAGTCTCTTAGCCAAGCTTACTTTAATTTCTTTAAGTACTCTTCAGGAATAGTTCCAGGCTTTCCAGGCTTGAAGGACATTTAAAGCTCTTCTTTCAATGTTGGCTGCTTTTGGTTCCATTCTCTGTCAGGATGATCCCACACTGTCACAATATTGTTGCGGCCCAAGCTTTGGGGAAGCCAATCCATAACTGGTAGTTTTCCATTGTGTGTTTTTTCTGTCCAGGTTTGCTTTTGTTGAATTAACAAGATGTTTGGGAACATTGTCATGCTGAAAAATGAAGCTCTTCCCGTTAAGACACTTTCCAAATGCATCATTGCATAATGATGGTATCTGATGGTGTTTTCCTAATTTCCAACATCACTACTTGAAATGCAGCCCCAAACCACCACAGAGCCTCTGCTGTTTCATAGATGCCTGTAGACACTTTGTATCTTTTTCCTGGCCTCCTCCATATACATGTACATTCATTCACTTTATAAGACCTGCTGCCACCGATTTTCACTCCAAGTCTGCCTTTTTCTCCCTGATGCCAACCCTTCTACTGAGACCATTTCCGATTAGGCTTTAGTGAAGAGCAGATGGATCAAATGAAGGACCAGATGCATCTCTCTGGTCCTGTGTCATATTTGTGCTGAATTTTTTCCTGTTTCTGGAGGACTTTCACCTACTGTACATAGATTTTTAGGCATGCCGCTTTTTCTTTTGTCCTCCACTCGTACAGTTTGCTCTATGCTTTTTTTTTTTTTTTTTTTTTTTATAATAACAAAAAAAACCCAAAACAGATAGTGTCTAAGTCAAAATTTCAAGATTAAACTTGAAGTACTATGTTAAGAAAAAATTCAAAATTCTATTTTGAGAAAAAAAAGTTGAAACTGGAGATTACGGTTGTTGTTTCAAACAAAACAACTGCCCAGGCTCCTATACCCTCTACAAAATGTGTAGATTCCTGAAAATGGTCAGGTACAGGGATTGGATGAACAAGCAGTCAATGCCCACAGAAAGATCTCGACTTTCAGAAAGCGTGAAAAATGACTGCAGAAGACCACTTTAAAGAATTACAAGAAAATCCAGCTTCCTGGAAGCCAAACGTACAGATATAATGGATGGCTCAACACTTACTGCACAGCACTGTATTTCACTTACTAATTTAAAGTGCCACTGGCGCTTCCATCTTTGCATGTTTATAGGTCCAATTAGCAGAGGTTAATGAACAGTTTAACTTCAATTCCCACAAATCTAAAGCGTATCAAAGCCATCAGATGCTCACAATGTGGTGATGTTTACAAACTCACCTGGCATGTAAATGAATCAGAAGCGTGCAAGTAGGCAAATTTCAAGCGTATATTTTATTTCCATGCAAGAAGACTGAGTTTCAGACCATCATCCTTAGCGACATCAGTTTCATTAATGCAAACACAATAGATTTACTGGATTTAAATGAGGAAAAATAGGACATTCTGAGCAGTGTGCTTAGTGGATTAGTTTAAGAAGGTCTTAAATCTTAATAAAATGACAAGGCAAGTAAATGTATTAATCTAATTTAAAGAGGGGGAAAAGCTTTTGTGACGCATAAACATGACTGTTTTGTTTCTCTCAGAGGAAATCCTGGACGATGGAGTTGGACTGTTTCTGGAGAGCTCAGGAGACAGCCTGGATGACGACTCTGAGATCTTCAGTGAATTCGATGAGTGCACAAAGGTAAGAGCACAATGTTTATCATCACTTTTATTATTATTCTTAGTGTCATCACAGAAAACATCTGACAACCGGGCCTTCATGTAATATTGCAGCGCCTATGCTTCTTTTCCGTCCTTGTTCTTTGCAGCACACCTCTTAGCTCTGGTATTATGAAAAAGCACTCACAAGCATTTCGCTTCGCCACAGTTTGACTCGCCATCTGTTACTGGCTCATTTTATCTTGTTTATGAAAGCAGAGCAGCATCCATAATCAACATGAGGGTGTTAACCCCATGCTTCTCAATACAATCTGTATCAGGTTTCTCTTTTCCCTCCATGACACACAACTCTAATGGAATTTCATAGCTTCTGACATGATTAAATCAAAGGGACCTAAATACAAATATATCTCATCATTGCTGCATGAAGTGTGTCTTATGCACTGGAGACATAGGACAGGACAAATGATTCGCTTTGAATGAAACAGCCGAGTGATGGATGGGTTTGATTAAGCTTGCATTCTTATTGCTTGATTATGCGAGGTTATTAGGACCAGGTAATAACTGGGGGTGGATTCATTTTTAACTATAAATGAACACAGAGACAAATTTAAAAAAAGAAAGCACAGAGCACTACTGCCAAGACAAGCAAATAAGTCTCAAAGACCTACGTGTTGCATGAAGTGCTATGACTAACAAAGATGTCTAATTCGAAAAAAATGGAAGAAGAAGAAAGGCGAAAAAATAGTTAAAGCAGCAGTCCTTAATCTGCTCTCTGTAACCGACTTCAAAGGATCACTGGGCACTTGCTCATGAAATGCTGAATGAAAGGACTGATGTGCTCTTGTAGATTAGTTTATCTCTCATCTCTTATGACAACACTTGATAACGACATCATTTCTCATTGTACCCGGTTAAATTGGGAGCTCACTGCAAGAGCTCTACGGATCAATGTGATATCCTCAGCCATCCTACTTACCCTTCAAATTCAGAGCTGGTCACATGAGTGCTTCTTTATGCGTTGTCTGTTTTAATCACGCCATTGAACTTGTCTTGCTTAATGAGCAGCAGTTAATCAAGTGCAACTCTGTAACTGCCTTTGTAATTATTAATTATATTATAGGAATGAGGAAAACAAGGGTATAGATCTAGACTATGAGTAAAGTGAAGGACAAAATCTGTGGTTAAGATTGTGCTCTGCTCTGTTAAATACTGCTTTTTCAGCTATTTTTTTTTTAAACATTGATTGCTTTCATTCTCCTTTGGGCTTTCTGTTTGAAAATTAACCAATAGGTTCCTTTTGTGAGATCAGAACTCGCTTTTTTCTTTGTGTAGTATTGGCGGTATGTCAATCATTAAAAAGATGGCCCTATGAAAAACCTCAAAGCAAAGAAAAGTTGAGATTTATGTCCTCGTATCTGAAACATGTCTATACTTTTTCTTGAAATCGGCTCAAGACTGGCTTAACAAAGTGATAAAAATATTTGTTAACTAATTTGTTTTCTGGCTCCGTATTGAACGTTCTCCTTGTGCACACCATGACTTTGTATGGCAACAGCTGCTTCTGCAATCATTGAAAGGATGATGATCAACGATTCCCTACTTTCAGTCATTGTCAGTTATAGATAGCCAGTCTAACCTTTGTAAGATTGTATTTTGTGCTTTGAAAGAGACATTGTTTTGTAATTATTTTATGAGGCAAAGTACTATCACTGTTTTTCTGTTTTGTTATTAAAAAAAGCTATGTGCAACATAACCTCATTACGTACTACATATTCAAAGCAAGGACTTTGGCACAGACCACCTACATCATTTCTCAGCGATGCCAATTTGTGTGCTCTGGCTACAGGCTGAATAGAGAAGAACTCAGTGCAGCATCATTTTGTGATCTGAATAACAGTCTCTAAACTGTTTAGCTATACACTCCCATCTCTCAATGACAAATGTGGAGTCTTTATGTGGGGCATTCTGGGAAAGTAGGAAATTACTGACTGAGTCAAACAGGACACACAGTGGAAAGCAAGTCATGCAATTCAGTTGTTATGCGGGGGGAGGACTGAATGTGTGGTGACAACAGCAAGTGTGTATTTTTTTTCTCACTGCTATGGCATTTTCAGGGCTTGTAACTTAATCACAGGGACCATTGCTTCTTTTGTTACTTGTTAAATGCTGCACGGCAGTTCACCCCCTCTCTAGCCTGCTCCTCAGCAGCTCCCCTCTCCCCTTTTCCTGAAATCCTGCATTTGTATTCTACTGCGGCGTGGCTTACCCAGTCAATCCTGCTCCACTGCAGCCTTGAGGAGGAGACTCTTTCCCTCCTGCTCCTTTGCTTTCTCCCCGGTCTGGAGGATTATCGAGACTAATTTACAATGCTGCTAGAGTTGACCAGATCTTCACACTCACACAGTGTGCCTAAGTTTACCCAGCCTGTAGAGAAGAGAGAGAGGCAGAGAGAGAAAACGGCAGAGTACTGGTGACAAAGCTACAGCAGACTGTGAAGGAGCAAAAGAAGGGGAGTTGGAAGGCTCTAAGTGCTGGTGGGCGGAGAGGAGGAGGCTGAGCAGCTCCACTCATCCTTCATCACAAGCACCACAGCATCTTCTCCTGTTTTTAGTTTTTTTTTTTAAACCAGGGAAGACAAAAGGGCTCAGAAATGTATTGGAGAGACACAGTGTAGACTTTGCTCTTTCTAAAGCCTGGAGTCTTTTTCTCTCTGGTACTTTAACTGACGCTGGCTGTCCGTCTGCACCCGGCTATGTCTATCCTGAAGTGGAGCAAGCACAGCAAGCGCTCCACAGACTCCATCTATGACATGCTTCATCTGGTGAGCCTCTTTTTTTTCATGCATGTCCTTTTTTTACCTGCTTAATTCTTGGTGCTGCTGTGATAGCTGTTGTCTCATTCCAGTGAGAAGAAAAACAAAATCACCTGTCCTTCTCTGTGTTAGTTTCACACCTCTCGCTGGCTGCTATAGACCAATGACAGGAAGCTGTGAGTCACTGTTGTCGCAGAGTTGCCCCATAATCACTGGAATGCTCCAGGAGATGCCAAAATAAAACACTGCATATAGGAGCCCATGCTCTACAAGTCTTACTGCAGATGACTTGGACTTTACGCAACTTGGACAATCTCCTGACTATTTCCGAGTTTCTCTCTTAGCACCTCAAGCTGCGATATCAGGCTTCAGTTTCAGAGGACAGACATGCAGTCTTCTCCTTACGCCGTGCTTTTATACTTTGAAGTAGTTTTTAATCTATATTTTATTTGCTGGGGGGAATAAAATATATCTGTGACAGGTTTTCAGATTTACACATTGTACTTTTAAATAGATACAGAATCCTGTGATTTTCTTTTTTCTCCCCCTCTGTACTTTCTCTCCTTTCTAACATGTCATAAGTGTCCAAGCACCCAAAGCTGTCATAGTGTTAATTAGCCTAGATTGTGAAGAGCATGACTTAACTGTGACTGTCTTACTAGGCTTAGTAAAACTTGGCAAAATGTTCAGAAAAGAAACAGATTTGGATTTCCCCCCTTTTTCTGCACTCTTGCAATCTGTTCGTGCATTCCCATCTAGCATTTCATGCTCAGTTTTATGTGTAATGTACTGGACCTTACATATCATCAGCTGTAAGTTTCATAAGACTTTTTTTTTTTAACTTTAAAATCACTCTCTACATCCACTTGGTTTTACTTACAAAGTATGTGTTATGTTCACTCTGACCAAAAGCTCTCAGATCTAACAAACCACAAAGCATTTGTGCATTAGTGTAAGATCCATTTGCAACATTGCATTTACAGACAGCACCTCCCAGTTCATCTGTTTATGTGAGAGCTGCCTGCTTAATTTGGGAACATTGTCAAGAGGAACAAATGGCTGTCGTGCCTCACATATCAATGTCTCTTTGATTAGATAACAAAGCTGATAACCACGGTCATTTGCAAAGCTGCGCGGGAATATCTGTAACAGTTGCAGGATAACAATGTTCTTCTTGTACTCTGTTGTTCTCGCTCTTGCATTTTTCCGTCATATTTTTGTGAATGACAGCAAAGAATATCAGGACTACGGTCGTTTTTCATCAGCATTTTGGTAAATATTGGAAAAATTGCACATGCATTGCTTTTTAGAGACAGCAGAATCCCTATGTTTGTTTGTTTGTGTAAAACTAAAAACAAAGTTTAGATGTGAAGATTGACAGCTGCTAAGATCATAATTAGGTTTTCTAATATGAGAACCACAACCTTTCATCCTCTGCAGCTAAGTTGATGTATAATCTCAGTATTTCACAGGGGAGCCTATAGGTGTGAGAGGACAAATTGTTTCTGTCCAGCCTGTAAAACTCCATATAAAACAAAGCACACATCTCTCAGCTTCCAGTTATGAACTCAATAATGACTACAGCTCCTAGTGGTCCCTGTTATGTGACTGTCTCATTTGATCTTTATCATGTACTTTCAAATGAAGTCTAGCCTCACAGAGTGAATAAGGCTTTGATGGATATGATTTATGCTCTTTGTGCTTTCTGCTTTGTGTTTGTATTGATTTAAAAAAAAAAAGTCAAAATGCCAGTTTATATTTATGGATGCTGAGGCTGTAGCCTACTGTGGCCAAAGTAACAAGTTCTAGTTCAGCCATGTAGGCTGCTACTGAGTGGGGTCTATTTTTTACCCAAAATGATAGTCTAATGCACATCAGTGCTGGTCACCACGGCAACCCATACTGTATGTGGACAGACACCATTGTGTGTATATTTTGATTCTGTGAAAGAGCTGAATCATTACACCACCGATCCATCAGTAGGAGGAAAACACCAGGGAAAAGAGCGATGTGAGTGAGAGGGAGGTGGAAAGTCATTGTTATGACAGACTGAAAATAGACCAAATTAGTGCAAATGGTTTTTTTTTTTTTTTTAGAGCTGCCTCACTGCCTCTTTCCAGGCTCAGTTGCTGTACAGTCATGGATGTGTGCACAACAGTAGGTAGAAAGTGGCATCTGCTTCCTAATGTTTGTGGCTCTACTTTTGTGGACATTGCCGTTTTCCTTTATGAAGGATTTTATCACTCTTGCCATTGAAACGCTCATCTTTTTTCTTTTTCCCCCCCTTTTTTTTTTGCAGAGTACGGAGCAGGTCGCCGCTTTCTGCCGCAGTCTCCATGACATGAATTCCATGGAGTGCGTGTCCTCTTCGCCGAGCCCGGAATCGCCCTTTCCACCTCCTGCAACTCCCCGACAGCTCTCTGATGCCGACAAGCTCCGCAAAGTCATCTGTGAGCTCGTGGAGACCGAACGCACCTATGTCAAAGTCAGTATCACTCATCTTACTTGTAAGAGGCAGATGGTGTTTTTGTGAGTGTGTATGTTCCTCCTGTCCATCGATCGATGTTTCTGTCTGCCTTAGGTCATGTTAGGCTTCCACATTACCCATTCAACATGACCTATCCATATTTATCTCTGTGTCTCGGGAGATATGAGCAGGACACAGCTGTGCCCTTGCTTGGATATTGCCTAATCTTTTTCAGCCCAGTATAAATATGGCTCAGTGGAATAACTGGGTTAGCGATGCTATATAATGGAATAATGTCAAGACTAACTAAAATGTTATACCCTATTTTACGGGCCACAGATATAGTTATTATAGAAATTATATTGCAAGTGATTGATGGTGTATTGTTCAAACAGACATGTGGGTGCATTTTTATGTCTGTGTGTGCAGTAGTAGGAGTTGCAGTTTTGTTGCTAATGCAATAAATACAGGCAAAACACTTGAAGGGGTTTTGATTTAAAGTTGACGAAGCTTTAATGCAATACCACATAATGTGTTTTGTTTGCTACCAGTTTGAGCACGTCATTTGGAGTCAGTCTCATGTTACTTTTGATTGCCAGGCATCTGTTCATTTCTTAGGCTTTCTACATTTCAGCTTAGGTTTGTATTACCACAGTCGTATACTTAATTTGGTTTCCATATAGCTGTTCTTCCTGCAGAAAAAGGCACCCAGCAGCTGCTTTCGATTTGAGCTTGAATTACCTATTTGTCCTCGTGTCTGACTGTCCTTTTCTATGCCTGTTGATTTGTTAAAAATGTATAAGTTTTTTTTTTTTGTTTTTTTTTTTTTAAGCATGTTTTTTTTGTCCATATTTCACACGGTGGCACAAGGCAAACCTGACTAAAGTGCAATTTGCCGACTCTTTTTCATGGCTTTCTTGCAGGATCTCAATTGCCTCATTGGGAGATATTTAACCCCACTGCAGAAAGAGACCTTCCTCACTCAGGATGAGGTATGTCAAATGCTCCCCATGTGCCTTTATGGGGTCCGGGCTTTTAAATGCCAGTACTGTTGAAATGTTCTAAGAAAAGTAGGTTACATAATCAAGTGAAGTGCAGCTCTGTGTGAGGACAAGAGGGTTGGATGATGTGTGAGAGAGATGGGATGTTTGAAAATAACATGATGTTTTATCTGCACTTTCAACAACAAGGTTCATTTGGTTATATTCAATTTTTGTGGTTTAACTGGTAGCAAGTGATTAATAATAATATTTTGAAATGCACTGGAAGGTGTTAAAATTATTTATTTATTTAAAATCATCTCAAACGTATTTTTCTTTCAGCTGGATGTTCTGTTTGGTAACTTGTCAGAAATGGTGGAGTTCCAAGTTGAGTTTCTCAAGACTCTGGAAGACGGGACAAGACTGGTTCCTGATCTGGAGAAACTGGAGAGAGTGGATCAGTTTAAGGTACACGCTTATTCTTTAAAATATACAGCAAAAGATAAGACTAGCAACAGGTATTTAAAGACCCGAAAAAGTCTTTGAACTACTGGTTGTGTGACTCCTTTATACAGAAAATCCTCTTCTCCCTCGGAGGCTCTTTCCTGTACTATGCAGACCGTTTTAAGATCTACAGTGCTTTCTGCGCCAGCCACACCAAAGTCCCTAAGGTCCTCGTGAAGGGTGAGTAAATGTGCTTCAGAGATGCATCCCTCCTTAAAGGAGAGAGGATGCATTTAGGCTCCCAGGGCTAAAAGCTTTGCACAAATGCATGGTATATAATGAGCAGTCTCGATCGCTGTCTTTTCTCTAAGCTAGTACACCCACTCCCTTCAGGACTTGACTGGATGTCTTTGTTTTCTGCATTTACATTCAGTGAGTCAACTGGTTATCTGCCACACTGTTTAAGGAGGTGCTATTAGGATAAAGCTGTTTTGTTTTTCTTTTTTCTTTTTGAAACAGTAAACAGATTTTTGTTCTGCCCACTCATGGTTAGCTGCTGTTAGATAAAAATGACCCTTCTGTAAAAACAAAATAATTCAGACCTTTTGATGTGGCTTCTAATCTCTAATGCAAGACAAAGCGTGCTTATATGCCAGTAATCTGCATAATATCAAGCTAAACATAAGCAAACAGACAACAAACTTAAAGACCATTAGTGAAAACACTAGGGAACCAATGTGTATCAATTACAGAGAGGATAATTAAAAGTAGTAAATAAATAGTGAAACTCCTCCATATGTTACCTAAGTGTTATTTTTTTGGTCATTCCAGCCAAAACTGACCCCAATTTTAAGGCCTTTCTGGATGAGCGAAACCCCAAGCAGCAGCACTCTTCCACACTGGAGTCATACCTAATCAAACCCATACAGAGGGTTCTCAAGTATCCCCTCCTGCTGAAGGAGCTCTACTCGCTCACAGACCCAGACAGTGAGGAACATTACCACCTCGACGGTAAGAAGGAGTAACTCTTATAGCAGATCCCAAAAATATGCACAGTCCCAACAACCCACCTCATAACGTAATTTGTGCTTGACTGCAGTTGCCATGAAAGCCATGAACAAGGTTGCCAGCCACATCAATGAAATGCAGAAGATCCACGAGGAGTTTGGAGCTGTGTTTGATCAGCTTATCACTGAACAGAGCAGTGAAAAGAAAGAGGTAGATCGGAGAAACCTGGCTTGGCTCTATTCTGTTAACGAAAAATGACACGCAGTTGGAGCAGATTGGATGATTGTTTTGTTCCAATTACCAGGTTGCTGATCTGTCAATGGGCGATCTGCTTCTCCACAACACTGTAACATGGATTAACCCACCTGCCTCCTTAGGAAAATGGAAGAAAGAACCCCAGATGGCTACATTTGGTATGCCAGGATTGTTGATTATGTAATAAATGAATAATAAGTGTATGTATGCTGTTTGGATTCAATCTAAAAATGTCAAAACATCTGATGAAAAGTCACAAATTGACTGTGATGGCACAGTCACACACGTTGTGTAAAGCGTGCACATGCATCGGTGCACATCTTGGAAAGAACTGCCTAGTAATTATACAAAAATTCAAATGACTTACAGTGACAGATTAGCAGCATTTTGCAACATTTCAGTTAACTGTTATGTGGGTTGCATAGTAGTGCAATAGTTAGCACTGTTGCTTCAAAATAATAAAGTTTCTGGTTCAAATCTCTTAGTCAGTTGACGTCTCTCTGTGTGGACGTCTCTCTGCAGGAGTTTGCATGTTCTCCCTGTGACCGTGTGGGTTTTCTTTAGGCTCTCTGGCTTCCTTTCACATCCAAAGACAGGCATGTTTGGTTAACTGGTGATTCTAAATTCCCCAATAATGTGAGGTAAACCTAGCACTTGCATTGCATAGAATATAGAAGTACTGTAAAAATGTTTAGGTAAGGTAGTCTAAAGTGCTTTGAGTAGTCAGACAGGCTAGAAAAACTCATGTGTACTAGTTGTCCCACTGTCCATATATAGTATTAATAATAACAACAATGGTACTAATAATAATATTAACTACGTTTTGGATAACCCCTTTCAAGAAACCTAAGGACACTTTACAGAAGAGTAAAAATGAACTAAAACATAAATAAACAAAAAAGGCCAGAGTCGTTTCATTTCAGCAAGAATCGTTTACAATTCTGCACCAAATCACGAGACCTGTAACTCTTCCTATGTAGTTTTTAATGAACAGACCTGTTGTTAACATCAAAGTTACATATGTTGATTTGACATGTGACCTGAACCCCAGTGATTACTAATTCTTTTTTTCCACCAATGCTTTCTAGTATTCAAAACAGCAGTGGTCTTTGTTTGCAAGGAGGGGTCCAAGCAGAAGAAGAAAATGGTAGGTTTTCACAAAAACAGGGTTCCATCAGCAACACAAAACCCCAATTGCAAACACATTGTTGATTTGCCTTTCCTGTGGACCATTTTTCATCTGTAAAAACAAAAAAAAAAATTTCTTTACTTGACTGAAGGGCGGTTCCCACCGGGTCTCTGTATCTTCTGAAGAAAAAGATCCCTTCAGATTCCGTCACATGATCCCAACTGATGCCCTTCAAGTCCGGTCTATGACCAATGCAGGTACAGTAGATTCAAATTTTAGTAGCACACTAGTTCTAGCTTCAGTTCGACTAATGATTATCTCAGAATATCTTACCAGATTTCTACGTATATGAGACATTAGTGATGATTTCTCCCTCAGATGGCGAGGGCTCTGCTGTGTGTGAGATTGTCCACACAAAATCGGAGTCAGAAGGACGACCAGAGAGGACATTTCACCTGTGCTGCAGGTGAGGATTTCTGCTAAAGGAGGTTCAATTACACTGCCGATTACAGCTTGCCCACTACTGATAAAGTCCAGTCTGCTATCTAACGAAGTGACAAACTGTCTACCTTTCTCAGCTCTCCGGAGAGCAGAAAAGACTTTGTGAAGACAGTCCACTCCATCTTGCGGGAAAAGCACCGCCGGCAGCTCCTAAAAACAGAGAGTTTACCACTCAACCAGCAGTATGTACCCTTTGGAGGAAAACGGCTGTGTGCTCTGAAGGGAGCCCGTCCCACTATAAATAGAGCAGGTAAATGCCAGTCTGTAGATGCATTAACCCAACAGCTTCAAGTGCCCCAATTTATTTTTGACAGACAGAGGGAGAATCCTGTGGTTTTATCTGAGCTTTTCATTTATAGTTTCAACCAGTATTGTAGGAAGATAATTACTTTCAAACCAAACTCCAAAATGATGTACTCAAAGTAGTAAGTTCATAATAATTTATCTTTCTGATGTTCTGGGGTTTTGCAGCATCTGCCCCGACTAGGACTCTGGGCCGAAGGAAGTTGGTGCGCAACCGTTTCACCATAGACACGGATATTGTTTTTGATGGTGATCCTGAACAGCAAGACCTCGTTTCACCAGAGGAGCCTGGCTCAAAACGGTCCCAGCAGGATGAGGAACCAGATCAGCAGCAGCAGCAGCAGTCTGACTTGGCAGGTGACACAGACCGCTGGGTGGAAGAACAATTCGACCTAGAAGAATACGAAGATCAAGAAGAGGTGAAGGAGACAGACATCCTCAGTGACGACGACGACTTCTGCCAGACACCAACACCTGCGTCCATCGAGACTGACCTGGAGGCCCCGGTTATGGCTTTGACCTTGGAGGGTGTGGAAAGGGAGGAGAATGAGAGCCTTAAATCCCCAACAGCCAGTGAGACATCTGACATGGCGAAGCAGAGCACCATGATCGATGACAAGACGGAGGATCAAAATCAGACGGAGAAGGATGAGATTTGGGTAAGAAGGGAGCAATCAGGTTTATCCCCAGACTGTGCCACATAAAAGCTGATGGCAGAAAATAGACAGCGAGTGTTCTAGACAGCTTTACATGAGCTCCATAAAAATCAGTTATCACAAACAATGCATGAGCATTGATGTATATTGCACAGCTAGTAGACGATATACCCTTCCTTACCTTATGCTGAATGCTTTTTTTTGTACAGGTAAGAATATTATGGGAGCAATACAGGAATCCAGAGTGAGGGAGCTTTATCCTGAATCAAATGCTGTTACAGGAAAGTCAAGTGTAAGCTTTGAGGGTTGAAACAATGGTACAATCACAGAGTCTAATCAGTTGCTTTGATTGGCATGGTTTGCACATTTGGGCGGCGTTCTTTAGTCCTGCCTGCTGTTGCCAAATTTGGGTATTGTGAGAACATAAATATTTGTTATGTCTGTGTTACTCAGAGATATTATCATAGTTAAGGGCTGTATATTATTTGTCCTTAAAGAAATAGAATAATTAATTGCAAAGGACAGTTGTCTTGCATAGTTTACTATACTTGTGGATTTTCACATGAATATACACTGACATGTTTTGAGTACAGACTTCCTGATGTATTTGATTTTGATTTGCTGTTTATTAACTTAAAGCTATCTTTTTACTCGGGGAGATAGCTTGTTCTTTTTTTGTTACATTTAATAGGATAATAGTAGAATTATGTAAAACTCCCCTTGTCAAAGAAGCAAGGAGATTTCATTGTTTTGAATTTGGCATAATCCTGTTTTACTTGAATTTGGCTGTTTCACGTGTTTTTGTTTACTGTGAAACCATTTTGGTGACTTTTACTTTTCCTCTTCAGTATTACCGCTCATACACATGGAAGTTAACACTCCACTTGGAACCACTCAGTATTGTACATAATACATCTGGGGTCTGTTTCAGAAAGCGGGTTTAGTAAAATAGCTGACATTGTTAACCCTGTTGGAGAAAAAGTCAATGGTAGGTTTTCTTTAACAAATCCCAAGTTTCTCCCTAAAGAAAGGCCTTGGATTCCCAGATACGCCTTAATAAATGTGACTGTGTGGACATTTAGGCGCCTGTCAGGTTGTGAACCACTTCAAAGCACTGGAACATTTACCTTGCATTACTGTAGTAATCACAGTTTAGCACCAATTTGTATCAACATTTAGACACATCAAATACTCATTCATTAAACACGTGTCACATAATGAGGAGTGAATCATGTTCATGATTACATAATTGTGTACGTAAATACATCTCCATAGAGCTGCAAATGAAATGACTAAGACTCTAAAAATAAACTAGCTATAGTTTAAAAGTGAGTTTTTACATATAAGCTGATATTGGTTTAGTCTGACAGCATTACATGTTGCGATATTTACAAACTTTAAAATACATTGGCTCACTATCATTAAATATAAAGCCCATAGCTAAGTATTTCCATTCAGTTTGAACCTAGACACAACCTCACATCCATATTTTAATCTCTTTATTTATTTCTGTCCCCATCGATTGAACCAGCTTTTTTTGAACCCTATCTCAGGGTTTATCAGTTTAGTGTTCAGGGTTAGCTTAGAGTTTGTAAACCTGCTTCCTGAAAGAGACTTCAGCTTCTTTAAAAAATGTCTTGTGTGTTCAAAATGATTGTTCACTAGTATTGGAATACAATGCAATGTTCTTATTTATTCATATGTAAATTAATTTGATGGCAGCAAACACAGTAGTTGGTTTTTTTTTTTTCCACTGAGAAAGTCCAAATTTGCTCAAGCAATCAAGGGAAAGGCTTGCCGTGTGCAAAACGAAAGAAGTCATACTTGTAAACAATTCATTGTGCTACTAAGACTGCGTTTTTATTACTGTGTGTATATAGAAATGTACTGATATCATAATAAAAACAGTTGTTTCCTACTTATAATTTAACATCCGTGGTTGGTGTGGTTTTAATCAGCAGCCTCATTTACTCCCTGCAGCTCAGCAGATACCAAGTCTACAGGACCATTTTGTGATGGGAGAAAACAAAAATGTCAAGTCGACATGCTTGTAAACAACAGAACTAAGTGACTAATCGATGCTCCACTACCTTAAAGCAACACTTAGAGACCAACTGCAATTGCAACAAGTGGAAAACTTAAAGCTGAACTTTAGAAGACATTAAGAGCCACTCAGAGTGTTTGCTAGCTTCGGCTCATTAAGTGTCTGAGTGATGGTGAGCAACCTAAATCGCCCTTAACAGAGAAAACACAAAAATGTCTGCAGTCAGTGTTTAGTGTTCACATAACAGGAATGAAGCAAGCTGAGAATTATTAACAACGATTGATTTAATCTAAATCTAACATTCTATAACTGGATATAGAAAATGAACATTGTACTTTCCAATATGCCTCCTCTAAATGAGTAATTTGAGGTGTTGTCATTACATGGACATTTTTTTGTAATGAGAAACTATTGTATTTCAGTGCTAGTGAGTCATTTCCTATTTCATTAAAGCTCTTTTTGCCAGTCAGGTTTTTTGAGAAATAAAAAGGCGGGTGCAACAGATGAGCAAGGGGGGATGGTGGCCAAAAAATTCAGGAAGTGCATGAGCAAAGATAAACAATGGTTGCAGGAAGACCCTTCTCCGGCATCTGTTTTTTGCACACAACCTTAAAAGAGATCAAATCAAAACAATATGAACTGGAACATGTTTTAGCAAACTGATATTTACTGAAGGGCTATTGTGTTTTAAACTGTCTAATGTCTTAAGCGGGAGAAACACGAGTTCAAAAGAACAAATCTACATTTTGAGCAGAAACTACTGACTTGTACTCTAAAGTTAAAAAAAATAAAATTCTTAGGAACACTTAAGAAAACACAATCTTAAAACACACAAATTGAATTTAAAAAAAAGTAAATATCACAAATCCTGGGGAAAAAAAAAAAAAAAAAAAAAATCTCTCGCTGGTACTACATTTCAGAATCAGCAGAAAAGTCAAATCACTCCTGTTTACGGAATGCCAAAAATAGAAAATGTAAGTTTAAGTTGTCTACTAAAGGTAACGTCCTCTTGTACATTAGTCAAAACATTACATCTGTAACCCTGTTATGAGCTGTAGACAACTGTATTCCTTTTTCCTTCTACCATTGTTGAATTCTCTGCTTCCTTGGAAAAGAATAATTTCATCAGCATTTTCAAGCTAACATCAGGAAGAATGGCAGCACTCTACAATCAGTGGGTACCTTATCTCCTCTTTTATAACTGAGCTCTCTGCCCCCCACCCCCAGCCAGCACATCCTTGTCAATCACCACCCC
Organism: Oreochromis niloticus; assembly: GCF_001858045.2. Taxonomy (NCBI): domain Eukaryota; kingdom Metazoa; phylum Chordata; class Actinopteri; order Cichliformes; family Cichlidae; genus Oreochromis; species Oreochromis niloticus. Next base: position 31,200,256 of record NC_031979.2, read on the forward strand.
CAACACAAAAGCTCTGGTGCTCCTTTTAGATCAAGGGGGAAGATCTCTTCAGACTTACAGCCTTCTGATGTGGAGCAATACAGTACAGTTCTGAATGACACGGCTCGTTGATTAAATATCTCCCAAGAGATAAATGGAACAATTCTAATTTATGGAATTATTTATCTTTTAATATCTCTATTTATAATCTTTATGTATTCATCCAACTTATCTGCTATAGGATAATACAAAGCAACTAATAAATGAATGATGAAATAAAATTGAAGACAGAAAGAAAATCTAAAATCAAAAGAAACAGCCAAAACTTTAGAAGAGGCCAAATGACCCATGTGGTACAAACACACTGGCCAGCTCAGCAACACCAAAAGGACTGAAAAGCCACAGAAGGAAATTAAAGTACATTTTTACAGATCATTTCCTTGGCTACCATCTAGCTAATCCAAGAAAATTCCCAAGGATGTAGGCATATTACTGGCAAGATCTACAATAAAGAGACCCCTACATGAATGTAAATATAGAGGGTTAACAATAAGGTGGAAATCACTGATTACTCTCAAGAACAGGTCAGATTAGACAAGACAAGATCCTTTATAGTTTATATTAATCTATAAAACAGGCCTTTGCCTTGCATTAGATTTCAAAAATACTAAGTGCAAAACAAGATTTTAAGCTTGGTATTAAGGCTTAAAATATGGTTCTGCACCGTGTTCTATGGATAGCACAGAACATTTGGAATCTTAACCTATGCAATATTTCTTATAAAACAGAGCAGATAAGAAATAACTGTCTTGTCCTTCCCTAATCGCCCACACTTAGATTGCAAGTCTTCATTTGAAGTAATTCACCAAATAGTGGATAATGCTTAACATCCCTAAAAAGGTGTTTCTCACTCTGACGTACACTGTTTATTCATGCGGCATTTGAATGCTGGTAATTTCTAGCAAGATCAGTTTTGCTTCCTGCTTTCAGTGACTCCTGCTACTGACACCCAAACTTCAGGATGTAGAGTAAGGTGTATGTTTCTCTCCTGGCGCTGACCCCTGACCTGCAGTCAGCAAGGGGGCTGACGTGCTGTTCTCTGGCATTGGGTAGCCTCCTGCTGCTCAGTCAAAGGAGTCTGGAGTGGAAATCATGCATCTGAAACAATCAGCAAGCTAACCAGTTGGTCCTCTGGGTCCTCATGATCATAATGAGCTGTATTAGGTTCCTTATCCCTCTATCATCGAAAGGTCATGTTATCAGATTTTTACAACCCAATGCTGATCAATGCCAAGCATAGGGAGCTTGGAGAGGTTTTCTACACTAGATAAATTTTTCTCAGCACTACATTTTGCATATATAGTTAAAAAAACTGCAAAAGTACAAAAAAATTACATCGTGCACTTTTCTAAATACTTATGGACTTACGAAAGAAATCAGCAGGTGGTGCTGCTGATTAGGTATCCACTGCACCTGCTTTATGTGTAACATCCAGAGGCAGACCAAACTAAGTTTCTAGAGTAATCTAAGTAAGAACTAATATTTGTACATTTTACAAATGAGCACTTTTGGGGTAAAAGACAATTAGGTTAATCTGTGTTTACACCTCAAGGTGGAGAGCCGGATGTTGTCCAAGATAAAGACAATGTTGGATAACACCTCCCACCCACTCCATGACATGCTGGTCAGTCACAGGAGCACGTTCAGTGAGAGACTGACATTACCAAAAAGCACCACTGAACGACACAGGAAATCATTCCTGCCTGTGGCCATCTCCCTGTACAACTCATCCACTTAACACACTGTTTACTGCAACAGCTACACCCTTCTTGCACATGTTCTTTTCAGCTATTTATTAATAAGTGACTTTTATGTATATGTATATATGCCTGTATATATTGTGCTATTCTTAGTTAGTGTATTGTCTGTCTTTGTTAATGTTTGCTCATAATGGAGCACTGTAACGAAAAATAATTTCCCCTAGGGATCAATAAAGTATTCTGATTCTGATAACACTTAACATCTCTAAGCAAGTACCCATTTTCCACTCTGACGTACGCGGTTGTTTCCTGTGATGTTTACGTGCCAGTGCTTGCTAGGAGGCTCAGTATTTGTGTCAAGCCTTTGTTTTAGTTCTGATGTTCCTGAAAAAAATATTTTGATGTATTCACATTGGTTAATTTGTTTTATTATTTTTAGTAATAATACAAAATATTAGGAGTAATAGTAATATTATGCAACTGCAGTTTATACATAAACCTAGCTTTACTGTAGAACCAGGGAGTCCACATGTTTTTAACCATAAATGCAGAAGATACTGGAAAGGTTAATGCTCACACACAGTGATATTAAATTTATCACAGATTTTTCTAATTTAGTTCTAGTTTTTTTCCATCTTATAATCTATACACAATAAACCATAAGCCATCTTATTTAGCTTTATGAGAATGATTACTCTAGTAACTGTTTTACCAAATTTAAAGACTAACTCACTTCAGTTGAAGCAGTAAAAGAATTATCAGCCTTCTTCCTGGAATGTGTAGTCATATTTACATTCAACAGGTGCCACACTGCATCTACAATCTTGTACCATTTTATCTGAGTTGAATCTATATTTTCTGTATATAATCTATATACTTTTTTTTTTTTAATTAAAATTGATCTAAAATCAAAATTCACAGCTGTGAATATACATGACAACATAGGTTTCTTCACAGCTGCAGGTTTCTCCCTATGAAGATACATGTTTACATTTAAAGTAGGTGAGGATGTGAGGATGGTATCACTCAGCAAACCTGTCCAGCAGGTTTTGCGGTTTCTGTTCCTGTTTTATGACCTCTCCTGTTACATCTCTCTCTCTGTGTGTGTGTGTGTTGCTCCACCCTTTGTTTCACCTGCTTCTCAGAAACGAGGTGAGCAGCAGGACATTGCACGTCCTAGACCAGGTTTAAATAAAGGAGTGGCTTTTTCACCTTGTAATTCCCTGTTTTTTTCCTCTTTACCTGAAATCAGACAGAAAATCTCCGTTGTAATGTTTATAAGATTTTTAGTCTTTAGGTAAAGCAAGACAAACTGTGACTTTCATTAAATAAATTAAAATGATTTTTTTTTACAAATTTATTGACAGCATAACAGAGGCTCAGTACTCACTTGTAAGACATAATATCTGATCACATGAAAACTCAGCAGTGATGATAGCACAATCAGTAACATGGAACGAAGTGAAAAACCCGACATGGGGAGGAGGGTGTACGTACCAAATTAGTGTGTTCTGGAAAACTGACCAAAGACCTCCGCGTGTGATAATGAAAATGTGTTGTTCTCTAAAGGTATCCAACTACCTGCCACGATTCAGGAAAACAAAATTGAGTTAAATGTCTAGAAAGCACCCTTCTATAAACAAATTAATCTATATCAATCACAGGTGGTAAATAATACCAAGTTCAACACAGAATTGCCACAACAGATAATTTTGCTTGCATCTGATGTATTATACACACCAAAAATGTAGCTGTGAATTTGAGCTCTTGTTGCTGGGAAATTGAACCATCTGTATGTAGTCATCTGTATGTGGGCTTGCATTGAAAACAGTGAACATGTGTTGGTTCTGAGGATGACTAAACATTAATTTTTTCTTGGATTTTTTTTCAATATTCAAAAGGCTAATCTATTGCTGTTCACTTCAAGGCTTGGATTACTTGTAATACTTTTGTTTGGGTGGCTTTAAAATATATTTATAACATCATAAGACCCAAACCAATATTTCAAGAATTTCACAAGCTGCCATTGTAAAGTAAGCAATCTGATAAACCAAAACCAGTATGATAACATTACAGGAATGCTGACAGTACCACGGCTTAAGAGCTTTGTAAAAGAGGTGCACTGGGCAGTTTTTTTCACTAGACAGGAGACGAGAGACGAGACTTTATCCTTCCAAACGATGCAAGCAAAATCTGAGATTTTAGCACTGGTCCTGGGCGCCCTGGGCTTATGTGGGACAATAGTCACCACTTGTCTGCCCCATTGGAGGGTTTCTGCCTTCATCGGTGCCAACATCATTGTCATGGAGGAGCTCTTGGAGGGCTTGTGGATGGACTGCTACCGACAGGCTAACATCAACATCCAGTGCAAGGTGTATGACTCGATGTTAATTCTCCCACCAGAGCTGCAGGCAGCGAGGGGGCTCATGTGTGTCTCCATAGTCCTGGCTTTCATCTCGTTGTTGCTCACAGGATTCGGGATCCAGAAGAGCAACTGTTGTGGTGACAATTTAAAGAGTAAGAACATCACCTATGCATTAGGAGGGAGTCTGTTTCTACTTTCCTGTTTGACCACACTCATCCCCGTAAGCTGGGTGGCCCATACTGTCATCAGTAACTTCTATAACCCGGAAACGCTGGATGCTAGGAAGCGGGAGCTGGGAGCGTCCCTCTTCATTGGCTGGGCCACTTCTGGTGTTTTGCTAATCACCGGGATCATTGTGCTGTTTAGGTACAGCAAACGCAGTGCAAAGGAAGATCAGCGCTACATTGAAGTATATCATATTGTGAAAAGGAATGAACAGAAGGCGGACAGTGTTGACTTTTCGAGAGCGAAATCTAGTTTTCATTCAAATCAGGAATATGTGTAAATACCTGTACTGCAGTGTACTAATTACATATTAGATGTCTCTCCATATATTTATGAGCAACATGTATTTTATTTGCAATGATATATTTAAATCAATCATGTAATCATGCTCTGTTGTACTATGCGTTTGTCTTGTCTGCACTGTTTGGTTTACAGATGCAGCAAAAATATTTGGGTAATATGCTGTACATGAATAAACAATAGTGCCTGTGTTTAAAGTAATATAATTTTTGGCAAATCTATATTATCACTCTGAGCAACAATACACCGCTTGCAGTGGCTATCGTCAATCAACTTCAATCTTAATCCAGCTCTTGCTCCAATGACCCTGAGAATGTCATCACTGTTTTTAAGTACTTGTTTTGGATGCAAGTCTGTATTTTTTGTATTTATTTAAGTCATTTTTGTTGTGCTTAATGATGAATTTCTCATCTGAGACATGACAAATGCAACTGCTTCACTGTCTTATTTCATTATATTTCATGATCTAATAATCCCGCCAACCAAGTGAACAGATCATTTATTAAAATCTTTAATTCAGTTTGTTTGTGTGATTCAATTCATAGAATTTCTACTTTTTTTGTGGAACGCAAATACTTAACCAACACTCCATTCAGATATTTTTCTTGTACTAAAAACCTAAGGTGGAAAAGTGAAAACAGCCAATGAAGAAGTGCCTCATTTTCACATTGGACAGAGCAGAAACTAAAATGTTTCTGTGGCTGCAACAAGGGAATGACCCTGTGTGATAATGACAAAAGGTCCTCCTCCTCAGGTTTCTGTGTGCAACACCTTTTCATCAGCTCATCTTACGTGTAGAGAAGCAGTGTGTTTCACATCTGTGATCATCCTATAAGCTTTCTGTTTGTGAGATGGCGTCGTTTCCTACGCCCATTAGTGTAGCTGGATGCTACAGTTGTTATATTTGTTTTATTCATTTTTTCAACATTTATAGCAAGTCATTTTTATCTGGCAAATCCTTTCAAATGATAAAACTGGCCACACATTGCATTAGTTAATTTTAAGTTAGCACATGTAATAGTACTGAGATATTACTCGTTATGTTCACAATACATTTTCCTTATGCTAAATGTTTTCTAAAATTACGTCAAGTATTTCCGTGTAGTATTAAAAATATGTTACATACTTTTCATTAACTTTGACTTTTTTGCTTGATTTTATTAAAATATGATGTTGATTAAACCTTGTTGTTACTGTGGTAACAAGATTTAGTGATTTTTAATAACTAAAAACTAGCGACTGATCATTAGTACTGGAGGTATTCAAAACAAGCAACTCCTTTGTGTCTCGCCATTTATCTGATGGCTCTGAAGCAGCTTAACCAGTAAGGCTGCATTGCATCATTAGCATAGTTTTTGTGGGTGTATAAGTTCCTCAACTTGTTGTTCTCCTCAGATTTTTCTCTTCAGCTGTATAAGTGCACCAGGAGGTTGAGATTAAGCTTTCTGTGTTAGCCAGAATGGCCACTTACACTGCTTACAGTGGCTACAGCAAGCCACCTCAATCTTATGTTGGCAGTTACTACGATGGGAAGCCGGCGCTGACAAACGGAGAGTATGGAGAGTATGGGGACTCTGTATATGAGGAAAAGAAGAAAATTGAGAAACGGAAGCGTCGAAATGCTATCTGCTGTGAGGTAGTAGCTCTCATCATTGGCTTCATTGGACTAATTGGCGTTGCAGCTGTGACGGGCCTGCCGATGTGGAAGGTAACAGCCTTTATTGACGCGAACATTATTGTCATGGAGACCCGCTGGGAGGGTTTGTGGATGAACTGCTACAGACAAGCCAACATCAGAATGCAATGTAAAGTGTACGATTCCCTGCTGTTTCTGCCTCCTGATCTCCAGGCTGCCAGGGGTCTGATGTGCAGCTCTGTGGCTCTGACCACCTTCGCCCTTATTGTTTCAGCAGTGGGGATGAAATGCACAAAAGTGGTGGACCATCGGGCTCGTACCAAGCATATTGTTCTTGTGGCTGGTGGCTGCCTGTTCCTCATGGGTTGCCTTACAACCCTAATTCCCGTGTCCTGGACTGGCCATGTCATCATCCAAGATTTTTACAACCCTCTACTGATCGATGCCCAGCGTAGAGAGCTCGGGGAGGCTCTTTATATTGGCTGGGTGACTTCAGCGTTGCTTTTCAGTGCCGGAGTGATCCTGCTTTGCCGCCATGCTCCCCGCACCCAAGATCCAGATGAGATGATTCAATACAACCCCACAGGAAGCCTCTACCAACCCGCATACACCAACCAGCCAGCATACACCTACCAGCCAGCATATGCCTACCAGCCTGCTTACTCTGCAGCCCCACCAGGATCTGTGATATACGCACCAAGTCAATACTAAAGATTTTTGGACTTTTTTTTTTAAAAATAAACTTGCCAAAATTTGGCACATTTGATGAGGAGAACTGATTAACTGTCGTTCACTTGAAACAACCAGATATTTCTTTACTTAGCAAAGTGTACTGCAAATACTCCAAATCATTATGGACTTGAATGTGTTTCAATGCTGACAAACTGTGCTGGATTTCCATATTCCTTGTTTGGGTTTTTTTTTTTGTTTGTTTGTTTTTTTACCCTTTTGCTTAATTCACACTAAATTATGTTCTAGCACAGTATGTATAATCTATTACATCTGTTAATGTTACAACAATTGTATGTTGATATTGCGTTCTTTACAGTTTCTGACCTACTCAAAATTCTGGCCAAATTTGTTTTTTTCCTAATAAAGTACATGGCTTGTAAAAGAGAATCGTGTTGTATTTTTTCCCCCCAATCTCTAACACAACAGGACATAGCTGATCAAGAAGTTAAAGGTGCGTTATAATGTAAGCACTGTTAGTGATGCCAAATGAGCTTAAATTTGTTGTAAATTTCCAAAACCTCAAACTGAAACTGCACTTTCTTCACTCACTAGTGAGCAAATGGAAATATATGTCATTTCTATTGTAGTGGTGGAAATGTGCCTAAACTGGTTAAACCAGGCTGTTTACACAGATCCACCCACTGTACAAACCTACCAGGTGACTTTACTTCAACCAAACAGGAATTGGTTGCTTTTTTTTCCCTGAGAGCAGAGTCACACAAGAGACCCAGACAAGAAATCCAGTACTGAGTCATACATTTCTAACATTTGACACCCTTAAAGCAAACCAAAATATAGAAGAATATTAAAAAAAAAATACAAATGCACACACACACACACACACACACACACACACACACACACACACACGTACAAATTGTTTCCTTTTCACGGTACTTCTAAAATGTACTTATCAAATGTACAAAAAAAATGTTGAATATTTATCATAATTTGCCATACTTTGTTCTTTTTTTTCCCGCCGTTCTACTACTTCTCATATTCTGTTAAAACTGCACATCTCTTATATCTTTCATACACACACACAGAGGCAGACTTCCCCTGACTCACTGTTTGTCTTGTCTGCTGTGCGCTCCTGTCTTTAACAGTGTGCGTTACAAAAATGGGGGACAAAGAGTTTTGTCCATTGGTGTTATTTTGCGTCTCCAGTTCCCCTACATGCCCATGGACCATGAGGCCCTCCACAATAGCAGTAAACAATTAAAAATAAAGATTAAGTAATAAACAGGAAGTGAATCAGAACTGATTTTTGATCTGTAACTATAACTGGTAATACATTAACAGAGTATGTTTACCAGTGATACATTTGACGATTCTAAACATGCCCCCATTGTTAAGAAACACCTCATCGTTTTGTCTTCTTTTAAGGCGAAGTCCGAGAATGTAAACTGAGACTTCTGAGTAAACAAACGGGGAGCTGAGAGCAGCTACTGGGTTGCTGTACAAAGAATTAAAGGCCCAAGGGATTCAGTTTCCTAGCAACATGTCACAATTCCCACTACCTCCCATTCTGGTGTTATGTCCACAGGGAGGAGGGTGTACAGGTGAACATGAACCTGCTCCTCCTCCATCGGGATGCAAAGCCACTCCACAGAGAAAACCTACTGCTTCCTACAGCAGTCACACTTTGTCCGCACACTATTGCACTTCTGAGCTCGGATGAGTAAGTGAAGAACAGGATGGCAAACTCAGCACTGGAGATTGTGGGTCTTTTAGTATCCCTAATCGGGCTGATCGGGGCAGCAGCAACTACAGGAATGCCTATGTGGCGCGTCACAGCTTTCATTGGAGACAATATCATTGTGTTTGAGACTCTGTTTGAGGGCTTGTGGATGAATTGCTACCAACAGGCAAGCTTCAGGATGCAGTGTAAAGTGTACGACTCTCTCCTGGCCCTGACTCCTGACCTGCAGGCGGCAAGGGGGCTGATGTGCTGCTCTCTGGCACTGAGTGGTCTTGGTGTGCTGATCAGTCTGATAGGCATGCAGTGCACATCATGCATCCAAAACAATGATCGAGCTAAGCGGCTGGTTCTCATCATTGCTGGTAGCATGATCATATTGGGTTGCTTCTGTGTCCTCATCCCCGTCTCCTGGACGGGTCACGTCATCATCACTAACTTCTACAACCCCTTGCTGATCGATGCCCAGCGGAGAGAGCTTGGAGCAGCTCTCTACATTGGCTGGGTAACTTCGGCTTTCTTGTTTGCTGGAGGATGCATTTTTATTTGCTGTAATATACAGTCGGATGACAAAGATTCAGAGAGGTACCTATACTCCAAGGCCTCAGACTATTCGGTCTACCCTCAACAGCCACTACAGCCTCTACAACCTCAACAACTGATGACGCTTCCCCCCCAACCACGATCTCAGCCAATGCTATCAAGATACCCATCGTCTATCTACAGTTACCAGTCCAGATATCCCTCTGTACACAGTGCACACAGTGGGGTCGCGTTTCTGTGAACACTTATTTTTATTTTTGTTTTTTTAATTGATCGGAAACTATGCATTTCAGGTTTAAGAGAAAATGTGTGTGAACCAATACACCATTTCTACTACATTATGTGTATTAATTAAATTTTATACTAACAGCCTTATATTTTATACAAATGCTTAAAAATTGTGTACATTTATGCTGTATATAACAATTTAATTCAATCTTTAACCACTGAAAATTATTAAAAAGTTGACTTACTCTAAAACATGCACTTTGTTAATGGGACATGTCATCTCTGAAAAACAAGAGTAGTTGTAACTACATTTAAAGCTTAAGAAATATTTTTTGAAATGACTAAACTTTAAACATGAGCTGTGTCTGAGCTGTGCTGCTAAAAAAGAAAAGTTAATCATTACTAATCAGTTTCAACTAGTATTCAAATCAAAAGTAATAACTAAATGATGGCAGGTGTAGAAGTAGTACTAGAAAAGACCAACAAACACATAACGCTTCATGTGTGAAATGAAAAGAAGAAACAGTTTTCATTTTTTCATTACCAGGATTTCACTGGAAAGTAAATGCCATCCATCTAAAATACCTCCAAAACTAGGACGTTTATGGTGTTTGCTTAACCAAAAAAATCCTGAATCTGTTTAAGTTGGCTGGGTAAAGAGGAAATAGTTACACAAAAACAAGATACTGGATTAAGGATACTTGTTTAAGGTGTGGCAGCATAGCCAGATAGTTACAAAAAAAAGCAGAGCGACAACGGCATGATCATATGTTCCAAATTTGCAAGTCACTTTGAATAGAAAACAAAGCAGACTGTGTTAAACATTTCTGTCTCTGTTCAATAGAATACGACTTCTTAATCGAACAGGTTGCTTATTTTCAGTTTTAGTAAGTTCAAATGTAAACTATACAACTTGAACTTCAAAATAAAACAGTAATTTCACTGCTGTTGGGTAACGCAAATATTTGTGACGTAAGGACAATGTAGTGTTTATTGTCGCTTGAGGTTTCACGCAATAATTTCTGAAGCCATGATGAATACATGTTGACAAGTTCTGTACATAATTTAAACTTAGACATTTAAACTGTAAGAGACAGAACAAACTGTATTTGGCCTGTGTTATGTGAGATCCCCCTCATTTCACTATCCTAAAGGTCATCTCTGCTCCCCTGTGGACAATATAAGAACTACATGCTCTGTACTAAACTGTACCACATATTAATGTTTGCTTCTAATTTGTACCACATATAAAGAGTAAGAAAACATGGCAAATAATTAAAATTTAAAAAAAATAGTTGGTGTTGTCTTGTTTTGTATGTACACTGTTGGAGACAGTAACGACTGACCCCTATCACCTGAGAAACATAAACACAAAATAAGCAGACCTCCTCCTACCCTCATCCCTCTAAACCAACCAGGTGAGTGCAGGGCATCTCACCCATAACAAACTGTCTCGTACAGCAAGCAAATGTTATGGATGAGAGCCATTCTAATTCTGGATTTAACCACAACTGAACAATGATTCAAGGTGCTTCAGAGCTAGCTGCAATGTGCGTGGGCTTGGTTGGCTTGATCGGTGCATCGGCTACCACGGGGTTGCCCATGTGGAAGGTGACCGCGTTCATCGGAGAAAACATAATTGTGATGGAAACCCGCTGGGAAGGCTTATGGATGAACTGCTACAGACAAGCCAACATCAGGATGCAATGTAAGGTTTATGACTCCCTGCTGTATCTGCCCCCTGAATTACAGGCTGCCAGGGGTCTGATGTGCTCTGCTGTGGCCTTGTCAGCAGTAGGGCTTCTTGTGGCTCTGGCAGGAATGCGATGTGTGTCCTGTATTCGGGGTAATGATTGGGCTAAGACCATTATATTGATGGTTGCAGGGGTTATGCAGTTCATGGCGTGCATCTGTGTCTTTATCCCTGTGTCGTGGACAGGTCATGTTATCATTACAGATTTTTACAATCCTTTGCTGATTGATGCCCAGAGAAGAGAGCTAGGAGAGGCTCTTTACATTGGATGGGTGACAGGTGCTGTGCTTTTCGCCTCATCCTTGTTGTTTGTCTGCCGCCGTTTGCCCAAAGGCAAAGGCTCGTTTGATGTGTACCAGCCACCAAACTTACTCAGTTATAAGCCAATGCCCAATAGGCCAGCTCTGATGAATTATCATCCCCTCTCCACTCTTTCCAGCCTTCGATCGACTGGTTCTGTTGGACAAAATGCTGCAATGCCACTGCAAACTGTCATTCCAGTAAGGACAAATAATCCAACAGTAGTAAACCCACCTGTTGTCTATAATCCGACTCATCAGGAAAATGCATCACTGTTATATCAAGGCAGTAAGTCTCATTACCCCTCAGTGCAGAGCTCTAACCACAGTGGAAACTTGTATGCTCCAGGGAACTCCTCATACATGAGTCAGAACACCACACCATATTCACTCACTTATGTTCCCACCACGTCCTACCAGTCCAGCTTCCATCCAGTTCCACAGACTCTTATTTTCATAACATATAAAGAATCAAGAACTGAATCAGTGCCTTACAGTGAGATGAGAGGAGGTGTATACATATAAGGAAAAATCCACAACTGAGTTGTGGGAAAAGGTATAATCCTAATGCATATACTGAATGGTGTGTTTAAAGTTTTTGTACTGTTAATAACTGTTTTAAATATTTTGCATTGTGGAAAAAATGTCTGCTTTTATCAAATGGGACACAACCATTGTTATTAGTATACACAAAGATGAACCTTTGTTAACCGTTTAACCTCTGTAGAAATCACCAGGATGGAAAGTTATAGCCTAATGTTTTGCAACCTTTTGCAGCCATTTGTTCAAAAGCCTCTAGAATTGTTATCGTTATCACGATGTCTCAGTGTGTGTTTTGCTATCATGATGTCTTTTCCACCAGCCAGATATATAAATAACTTGTTATTATTATCGCTTGCCTGTAATTTCTATTAGCAATAATCATTAAAACCACATTTTAATTTACAAATGTAAGTAGCTGGCAGGTGTTTTTTTTAATACAACATTTAACTCTGCAGGTGTGCATGAACTGTTTATATTTCTCAGAGGGAAAACCTTTTTTTTCCAGAGATGGCAGTGAGGTTAGATTAAGGATATATGTTCTGTGAGGTCCCAGAAGCCCGTTGAATTCTTCTTTCTGCATTTTGATCATGTTTGATTATGGAAGACATATTTTATGGTAAAAGAAAAAAAGAAGAAGCAAATGTTCTTAGAAAAGTAATGATCAAATTTCTTGTTTTAAAGCTTTACTAAACTAAACTACTTAACTAAAAACTCCAACCACATTAAAATCTAAAACAATGAGAAATTAAAGTTGCTAAAAATGAATTTGACATTTTTAGCAATGTATATTATATATTTTTAAATATTTTAGATATGTATCAAAAGATTGTTTGAAACTAAAGACAAGTGCGGTTCACACAAATTTGTGAACCGCACAGTGGACTTATTTGAGAAATCAGAAATTAATCGAGCATAACAGTCAACCACTAAAACAAGCAAGCAAATAATTTGCATTCCTAAACATCCTAATAAAAAAAACTATGTGCTTTATTATTATTATTTAGTTTTTTGTAAATCAGTGAATTTTAAAATTTAGTGATAACAAAAATAGTTACATTTTAGTTTTAAAAATATGATCTTAATTGAAAACCTTCCACACAGTGGTGGATTAGCCATTACAGAAACATAAGAAATTATTTTGTTAATCACCAGTACTATTAACTTAGGGCAGCTTTGGCATAAACCTTGCATTAGGTGGTGGACTAATAAATGTGTTAAACTGTGTACTGTATATACAACATTAATTACATCACGCACTGCTCGTATAAAGTAAATATATGCTGGCAACTAAAATCTCCTCACAATGCAAATCTGATAAACAAATTCTCGATACTGACATTATATCAACACTAGATGACAGCAGAGATCTTTCCAGTGCAGTTTTTTAAGTTGGCGAGCTCCAGATAAAGAATAGACACATATTATGAAGCTAAATATCATAATATAGGAATAAATTGGAAAAAAAAGAAAGAAAGAAAACCAGGATTAAGCTTCAAGCAAAGCAAAAACTAACCATGGTCAAGCAACATTATCTTTTTGTTCTCCATTCACATGTTCAGCCACAACAAGGGTTTTTTTTATCATCAGTTTTGGAAGTCTCATGTTAAAATATGTCCATAACATAGCATATATGTATGCTGTTGGATGTAGGTTAACTATTTTGACACTGTGATAAATTCATGACATTTTACTTACTAGAAAATGCATTTTAAAGAGTACTTTACAGTTGAGGATATTGTGCTTTTACTTTGTGAGTGGGGAAAAAACAGCTTACATATCACTCTCTAATTTAGCCAATTTCCTGATAATCAAAAATATAGTAATTACACTAATCTCAAGAAACCCATCAGACATTCTTGGTTCAGAATGGCCACTTCAAATCTCAAGCCACTCTTCTTCAACGAATAAAGCAAAGAGTATCAAGGTAACCTGAACACATTTTATTTAACTACAAGACCGTGGCAGTTGAACGGTTTGAGGTAGTTAATCTTCAAGGGAGCGTCAATGACCAGTATGGAGATTAGATTTGCGTTTCCATCAGGACTGGACCAAAGATTTAATCATTCCTCGGTGTACCAAAGCAGAGATCTTGTCGAGGTCGAACGTTGCCAGATTTGAAGTTAATCTTCAGGACGTATCCATGTTTGCGGATCAGCGGCTTGGCTGTGCCCTCAATGGGAAGGATCTTCAACTGTGTCGAGTGAGCCGATGGCACAGCGAGCGACAGCGGAAACGAGGCGAACTTGATTTCAGAATTAAAGCACCGAAATAAAGGGTGTTTTAAACAGAGGATGCCAAATGAGTTATCAACACATTTATGCGATTAAAGCCTCGGGAAAATAAAAACACACTTTGCTCAGTATAAAAACGAGGGACATTCATGGCTATGTATTTTATTGGGTTAAAAATGTATGTATGTATGTGTTACATTATTGATTTCTATTCTTTGTTAAATTAAATTAAATCATGTTGTTCATCTTCTGTATTGTTCCAATTTGATTTCCATTTGATCTTTTATTGTGAAATTTGTAAGCAGAAGCTGTTTCCCATTGCTGCTTACTTGACAACAGGAGCCCAGTGCGGTCCTCCTCCTCAGTTGCAGCCTACAATTCAAGTGTGCACCGGGAAAAACATGATAAGAAGGCTATCTGGACAGTGAATATGGGAAACAAAACCTTACAGCCATACAAAGGATCCTAGAATGGAAAAATCTGATCAAATCTTTTGATCAGTGACAACTTCAAGTGGAGTGTGTGGTTGTGTTGTTTCTTTTTCTCACCACAATGTGTGAGGGATGGATATGGGTCGGATGCCAGTTTATTTTCGTTACGGATACAAGGACTGGCAGGTTATCAGCATGAATTACTGAGGGGAAAAAAGAAAAATAAATTTGCCATAAATGTTAAATTCAGCTCTGGAGGAATGACCATGGTGAAAAGGAAGGGACTGTTATTTTCGCTGCTGTACTTTATGGCAGAGTTTTGGCTCACTTCGCAGCAAGTCCTGAGAATTGGTAAGTGGTAAAAGTGTCCATGTCATAAATATTTATATAATAAACTGTTAACATATTGGCTGCCACTGCACTCGTCAGCTTTTTCCATAGCTGACCCAGTTATTATGCAGTCTGGGTTGCAACTCATTTCCCACTGGGGTAAAAAATATTATGTATCAAGGATTTCAAGCTAGAGCCTTGAAAAATTTGATTGGAATTGTTAAAATGCATTTTCCCTATAGAATGGCATCTAAATAATTAAATGAATGAATAAAATGTATAAATACAGTTTTGTGGTTTCTCGTAATGCAAGGCATTTTTAATCTCTCTCAGTGCTAGTGCAGCATGTTGTTTCATTTCTTTTAAAAGAACAAAGAAGGCAAATTCAATTACAGCCAAGATTCGTGAAATGATGTCTGTTCATTGCAAATGTATATCTCAGTTCCTGTAGTTGAATCACTTTTGAATCCTGGTACCCTCGACCACAAGTTACTGTTAAATACCATAGAGCCAAACGCGATCGAGGCACATCATATATGTTGTTTTTAGGTGCAAATTTTGAATGTGCAGTTGTTGTTGCGTCTTGCCATCACGTAACTATCGTCCACTAAGTTGCCTAGCATGCACATAGTACAAAGGATTGTCAAAAAAAAGACATATTCAACTTTATTCATCTGCTGTGATGTTTGTGCAATAACCTTATAATTTTTATTACTGTATTTTTTTTCCTTACTCCAAGGGAGGGGACTGCAGACAGAGCTGTAGGTTATTCAAATGAAAAAAGTGCATTTTTATCAAAATTATGTTAATCCACTTTGGATGACCAATAGCCAAGTCTCTCTTTCTCTCTCTGTTCCTTCCATGTTGACAGCAAAGAACAGAAGGAGAGACGGGTGATTAAGTTGGCCTACTGCTATATCTGAAAGCATGTACTGTTGGCATAATGTTCTCCTTGGCACACAGCATTGTGAAACTGATACATCACTAAAGAATAAAGAGTGGGCAGGTTCAGCAAAACTTTTTTTTTTATATATATATTTGGCTTCTCCCTATCCTTTCATACTCAAAGGTTTTTTAAGCTTTGTGTGCACTGATGGCCAGTGACATCTGTGAATGTGGATCTGAGTCCAAAGCTGTCTGTTAAGCCTTTGAGGGTTGACAAGAAGAGTAATTTCAATTTCCCTCTGTGCCTGTAATTAAACAAACAGAGCTCTTGCTTCAGTATCCCCCCTTTGATCTCTGATGTAACTTTGGAACAATGAGCCGGTGTTTGCTGCAAATTAATACTTTCGGGCTCTTTGCTCTTCTCCCATTGGTTATTCACATGGGTTAGAAGATTGCATCACAAAAATGGCTTTTAAAATTTAGCCCTAAGGACTCGTCGTTTTACTTAATGCCTGCAGCAACTTTGAATTTGAATATATATTCAAATTTTTAAAAGAATATAATAAATGTGGCGTTGCATAACTTTAAAAGGCTAAGAAGCCGGTGTGACTTCCTGGTTTCAACAGTCCCGATCTGTGCTCTATATTGTTAATCTCTCTCAATCATCTATCACTCTCAAAGGCCACCTAATCTTTGTCATTCTCTTCATGACCCACACACATCATAATCCCTCCCATATGGTGCGTGGCT
This sequence comes from Oreochromis niloticus, assembly GCF_001858045.2. Classification (NCBI taxonomy): domain Eukaryota; kingdom Metazoa; phylum Chordata; class Actinopteri; order Cichliformes; family Cichlidae; genus Oreochromis; species Oreochromis niloticus. Next base: position 31,216,945 of record NC_031979.2, read on the forward strand.
TGGCTCAATTAACATTTCTCCGTCTTGGCTAGCGTCTGCATCAGATTGTGACTGGCTCCCACTTTTTTCACTGGGGTTGGTAATAATGGTAAATCTTGTGCTCCAAGCCCTTAAACAACTAACTCTAATCTTCTTTATGCATTAAGTCTCTTCCCCAAATATGGTACTTAGGCAGTGACCAAATCTCATCACTGGGGAGAGCACAGATTCAACACAGAATTAACAGCTTGTAGCTGGGCCTTCTGTTTACTTTCCCTTTTGTTAAATTTCTTTTTCTCCTCTTGCTTGCATACTTAATTATTACTTTCTGATACATTATATTTCATTTGTGTATTTATAGTTCAGTCCATGTGATAAGAAATGTGGCACCAGAGTATTACTCTAGCTGTATTAAGAAGATTACATATATTTTTATTCATTTTGAATGTTTTCCTAGTGAATCCCAAGCATCTTTCACATAAACAGAGAAACCTCAGTGCTCTACATCAAACAAACATAGTAGGCTGTGAGGACCTTCTCATTCATTCACAGTCTGGCATAGCTCCAGGTTGGAGTGGTGCTGGTGGTGTTGTTGGGGTGGGGGCGGGAGGTCTCTTTGGGAACTGGCCCAGGATGGGGAGAAGGAAGAAAGCACAACACTACGTCATTGTGTTCCTCTGCCCTAAAAGACTCTCCTTCATGTGATTATTGCACGGTCACAAAACAAAATACAAAAAATGGATTAAAATAATTATTTGAAGGACACTGTCTCAATGTCAGCAGTTTTCTGGATTAAAATCAAGTCAATCCTGTTGCCAGAACCTGAACCTGTTATTTTTCTTGCTGTCTGCACTGAAGTGAGGAAGCCTATAAAAAGGATCCGCCTAAGGGTTTCTGCCTGCAGCATAAGCAGAATCTTTTGTTTTTGTGACCTCCTAGCATGCATTACCCCAAACCATTGTCTGGCCTATTAAGGATGAGACGGAAGCTCAGTGATCCTGAAAATTATATCATACACAAATTAATGGTAACTATTCATAGGTTGTTTCTTTTTTCTTTTTTTTAACTCTCATGACTCACAAGTGTCCCTTCACAATTTCAGAAGGAAAATTTTCTAGTGATTTCTGCTCTGACTTTTAATCTCATCTCGATTCAAACTTGTAATTATAAAAGTATAAATTATTCTTTGCAGCGCCTACATTCTCGTCCCTTCATCTGTTCATCTGAGCACATCTGAGCACTGATTCATGTGTCATCTGCAAACAAACAGTTATTTGTCTTCTAATTTATCAATATTATATTTGAGAACTGACTGTCATGACTGGAGTTATGAAATGTAGATATTCAAAATACTATAAAGATACACTGAGCCAAACAAACACACAGCATCGTCTAAAGGCTTGTATATGTCTGCTGCAAAAGCAAAAAGATCCTGATCTTTAACCATTTTAATATACAATTAGTAGTTAATGGAAAATATGTATATCACTGTTGCTGTGTGTTAAAGGGTACATGTTTTTATAAAACACAAACTCAAACATCAGTTTCTATATCAGCTGGACTCCAATTTGATGCTTTGTTTTGATCTGAGGCTGTGGTAAAGATTTTCCACCAAACAAAGGAACAGATGCGTCATTGTCTATTGCACTGACAAGCATTCAAAGCTTTTCTGATTTCCACATCTTTCAGACGATTCCTCGACTATATGTACAACTTTAATAATGTCTTCCTAAAAAGACAAAAGAAGCACTGAATCTTCACTTGACACCAGCTGTTAGAGCCTTGGACGAAGCAAACTTCAATTATTTTCTGGTGATATACACAGAGTGTTTGTGAGATCTTAATTAAAAAGGCTGGACTGAATTTTCAATCAAATATATACTTTAGCTAATTTAAAAAAAAAAAAAAAAAAGTAAACAGAGATCTGCTCTTCACTTCAGTTGTCAGGATGGTTGATGGTGGTTTGGGGAATGATAACGGGTAACTACAGCCGACCTTAAGGCCTCAGTCACACGGGCCTATGAGAGAGTGGCTAGAATGTGTTTTCTCTGATGGGTTGACGAGTGGGTGGTAGAGCTTGCTGGCTGTCACTATGTGAACACCAGTCAGTGCTTTTGTCTCCATTAGATTGTCGTTGTCACCCATTGTTTTGATGCAAGATGTCACCTTGCTTGGAGACGCATTGCTTGCCAACTACTCTTCGTGGTGGTAAAAAGTGCAACACAAACCAGAAATGGAGTTTAATTTAGTTTAAAGTTTACCTACTTATCGCTTAGTCCTTTTGCTTTGAAGGCAAACAGTGCGCCTTTTTCACTGAATTACTACTTCATGGTGAGCAGTTAGCATCTTCCTTACAAACTATGGCTAGGGCCATCTGCCAAAAGAATCAGAAGTAGGTTTTTCAGTGCAGCCCTGCCACCTCTTTGTGACCAATTTCACCTTGACAGCCAGCAACCACTTTCCAACTGGTTGGGGAATACATATTTTTCCCTGGTGACTCATGGTTCCCAGAGGATCGCAGACTAGTCTCTAGGCCTGTGTTACTGGAACCTTAGCATATTTGTGCGAATAGCTAGCTAAGAGAAAGATGAGGATTATCCTGCAGAGTGAAACCACCTTAGAGAAGCTGGTGGTAGTTTGTATTTTTCAGTAGTTATCTAATGATACTGACCACTGGCAGTCACTAGCCTTCCTCAAATTAGGTTTTTCTCATGAAATTAAGTAATTTGTTATTCTTTAAACAAATTTTAAGGCATTATTTCAAGGTGAAATGAAGGGAAGGTTAAGCAGTTTTATTTCACTGCCCCCAAGCTTCAAATTGGAAATTAATGCGCACAAGCATAATAAAATAGATATTTATTCATATATATATTTTTATTGTGTTGGCAATAAAGATTTCATTCCTACAGCTCATTTAAAAAAATGCTATTTATCAAATACTAGTCGAGCTGCTAATAGGTTTGTTTTATTTGTCAGCTTTTAACATATCAGTGAAGCTTTTTCATTTTCATAGTCTTTGAGTCTTAAGTCTTAAAAAGACCTTTGTTAGGTGGAAATGCATAAAGAACATGTCATTACATTTTGAGCTCTTAGATGTGAATGGAAAAAGTGATTATGTATAAAATTAGAAGTCAACTGCAAATCATATAAATCAGCAAATCTTAAGAGCAGCAGCTATTTTTAACTCTCTCACAAATGGGATGATCCATTTTCACAGCCTTGTTAAAGAATGAAAAAAAATCTCCATCATTGAGGATGATGACGATGATGTTGTGATGCTGCTGAATCCTTAATAAAGCCTGTGACATTTGCTGCAGCCTCTGCACTTTAAGCAAACAAACCTCAGGATCCAGCTGGTCAGTACTCGTGTGGATTTCCTATTCTATTACCTTAAAAAAAGGACCTTATAAGGAAAAGGGGCACCAAAGACAGTGAAATAGAATCTACTTCCTCTTCAAATTTATAAACTGACTGACGTATCTGTGGCTGAGAATTTTATATTTCAGTGGAGTGAATTAAGGACTTTAACAGGTCCCAGCAGCTGCTCACTGAGGCTTGGTAACCATAATTAGGATTGGCACTTTCAAGCATGCTTTTAGTGACCAGGGAGTCCAGACAAGGCTCTCTCAGTTTGGGGTTTGAGGCTATGCAACACCAAAGAAAAAGGTCATTCACAATCAAGGTCTCAGGGGGAGCTTTTTAAAGGCCTTTTCTACTTCCAAATCAGTCACAATTTCACAGGCAATTCTTCAAAGACTGTTTGAGAGTGCAGTGACCTATTGCCATCTGTAGCCTCAGTGTTGAAGCGGGGTCATGTGCAAACACTTGCACCATCTAAATGGGATCTATAATTTGTGATCATTGTTAGTATAATGGCTGATTAACATATTTGAAAAAAACAGAGCTTTCAAAAATGCATTATTGTAGTCTTTGTTTTGTTAGTTAAAAATATGTCAAAGTTGAAAGCAACTTGCTTACCCACAGCATTCAGCACTGGACCAGAGTCTGTTGACACTTGTGAAGTGCAATGCAATAGGAACAAACATTTAACCCTGAATATATTAGATGAGAAATCCTATCACTGAAGGCCCAGATGTTAAATTATTTACATTTGAAAGGCTTCAGTGAATCGAATGAGCAGGGGAGTTTTCGGCAGGGATAAGCACACTGACTCTCACACGCGTCTGTCTGCACGCAGGTAGCGACGATCCAGTATTTTTTCTGGCTTTAATCCCAATAGTTTTTAAGCTGCGTTTTATGTAACAAATGTAAAAGACTGTGCATGTGCCTGGCTGGAGTCATATATGTCTTTATTGCCAGCTGTGGCATGCTAGACCCGCCATCTTTCTGGAGCAGCAGGATGGATTAAGACTTGGATGTTTTTCAGTAAGATCTTCTCAACTCTGAAATAACCCCCTCCTCCTCGTCGTCATCTGTGGCACTGGCACAAACACCTACTGTGGCTAAAAGTGACTGAATTTACCTTTAAAGCCACTTTTAAATCTCATCTTAAAGGTGATGACCAGTGCTTCATAAGAACAAGTCAGACTGTACAGAGACGTGGTGCCTTTCAAAAAGCCTATTAATTGAAATGAATAACTTAAATAATTGATTAAATGAGAACTTCTGCGCTAAGTGTATCTTTATAGTATTTTGAATATCATATTCCTGAATTCAAAACAGTCAGGTTTGATAAATACTAACTACTAATACATTTTAAATAACTTCTCCCCCTTTTTCATGCTTGTAAAATCAGTTTGTTTTTTGTTACCTTGGGCTCCTAAATATTGTTACGAAGTTGTAAATGTAATGTTAAAAACTAGAAAAGAATTTACAAAATGCCCGATAAGCCTAATTTTCCTCTAAAAATTGTCCTCTTGACTATGAGGGACATTTACTAATACTAAATGAATAGTAATTGAAACATGTTTAGTCTTATGATATAGATGTTTTACACATAAACAGTGTTATGTTTACTTCAACTACAGTTAGCTTCTGGGAATATTCCTTCTGTTAAAGTGTTTCATGCAGAGACAATGATGAAGCTTTCCATGTACAGTGACCTCACAGAGGTTAGCTTTGTGGCCTTGTATGTTATCCTGGTGCTGCCATTTTTAGAGTGACTTTGCAATTTAGAGTAAAACCCGAGCTTAATTCTGTTCCTTATTTCTTTATTTGATCTTATTATACTTCTCATTTTATGGTATGTATCATATTAAATATTTCTATAACTGCTGTGTGAAAGGAACCTAATTTCACTGTACAGCACAAACCCACTGTGGTTACTGACACGTGCACAGGACAATAAAATGGCTTGTACTTGTACTTAATTAGCCCAAAGTTGTCAAAAAAATATCTAGCACCAGAAAAGCATTTCACAGTACTTACAAAACCACAGATGCAGGGAAACTCAGAGGAAACATCTTCATTACTGCATCTTCAAGTAGTTAAACACAGATGCAAAAGGATGATAATTAAAGTCATGTTACTTGAAGTAAAGAAATTTATAGACTCTAAAACAAGTGATAAAGTTTAGCTTTTCAGAGCACGGGTGCTTTGGCACCTTTACCCCTTTCACAGTAAGTCACATCACATTTTTTGGCTTGAATAAATGATCTGTAAATCACAAGCTGGTGGCTTGATATGTTAGGTATGATGACTGTTTCCAGTAGCAGTAAGTTGCAAAGGAGACAAAACTGCAAAACAAGATTAATAAGTATGACTGTCTTTTGATTTGGAATGTTTTTTTTCCCTAATTGAAAAATGTGTAAATGCATAAGAGAATAAGGGATGGCTGAAATGTTTCCCCTGATAATATGTTAACGTGCTAAATGTTTAATCTGTTATCCTTTATGCGAAAATGAACTGAACAAATGGCAAAGCTTTCATAAAAGCTATTGTGACAGCTTGTGAAATTCAGGCTCTGTAACAGGCTGAAGCCAGGAGAGTTCAACTTTTAATTTGAATAATATTAAATCCTGTCATTTCAACTGGGTCCCTTAGCAGCATTATGTGACAGAAGTACAAAGGAAACGGGGCCGTATTATGCAACTATTACAATTCAGCTGTGGTAACCTTCAATCTTTAAAAAGACACTGTGTGAATATCTATACCGAGAGAAGCCAACTGATCGATAACTTTTCTGCTTTGATCTGAGCTGGGTCAAACTCCTTCCACTTTTTTCTCCTTGCAGGGGGCATCTTTGAGACTCTTGAAAATGAGCCCATTAGTGTTGAAGAACTGGCCTTTAAATTTGCCGTAACTAACATAAACAGGAACCGGACCTTAATGCCAAACACCACGCTGACCTATGACATCCAGAGAATAAACTTATTCGACAGTTTTGAGGCTTCAAGAAGAGGTAAAGATCTTGTCATTTAATTTTGAAACCCCACTTGAGAATCAGTAAGAGATTTTTGTTGAGATTTTCTTTTCTTCCCACTTTCTGTTTGATTACTTCAGCCTGTGACCAGTTGGCGCTGGGCGTCGGTGCTGTTTTTGGACCCTCTCACAGCTCATCGGTCAGCGCGGTCCAGTCTATCTGTAATGCCCTGGAAGTCCCTCACATCCAGACACGCTGGAAACACCCATCAGTGGACAACAAAGACAGCTTCTACATTAACCTCTATCCTGAATATGCCTCTATAAGCAGAGCTGTGTTGGACATAGTGCAATTCTACAAGTGGAAGACGGTCACTGTGGTCTACGAGGACGCAACTGGTAAGTTAAGATGGGAATAAATGATACAACATATTGCAACTGTTCGTCATACGTATAAAGTGGCAACTGCACTCTACACTCGGCTGCTAAAAACAAAGACAAAGCCCAAACTTTAATACGCTGATTATGATCCATTTTTGTTGAAATAGGAACTACAGCTCCTGCAAGTCTTTGCCTTAGCAACCCTGTTAAATTACCTTCTTGAAGCTATTTATAGATGTCAATGTGCCCTGCACATGCACTAAAACTTTTAGAGAGACAACTACAAAGAAAAGACATAATATGCTTTTTGAGGCTTGTGCTCCTGGAAACAGAAGTCAGTCCCAACAGATGGTGAGACAAAATCAATCCTAAATAAACAGGAAGAAGCAAATATAAGACAGAACTAAGAAGTGAGGATAATGCACGAGTAGTTATGATGATTCTAAATCAAGAGTTTTCAATGCAACTGCGATGTACGCTCTTTTAGCCTGGCTAGCTGTGCTAGAATATGTCATGGTCCTGTTACTGTGAGTAGTTATGAGAGGAGAAGATGATCAGACCTTCAAATGACATCAAGTTAAAGATAAAGCTTTCTTTTTGGGAGTTTCAGAAAGACAGCCGTTTTATTTGTAGCATTTTCATTTTGTGCTACTTTACAAAAGATTAAGACCTTGAGATGTTAGGGCTATGGCTTCTTAACAATTACCATGTGACACAAATGTATTTCTGATTATTCTGAATCCTCAGATCCTAATAATCAGTAACCATGAGCTCCACTAAGCAGTTTTCTAGCACTCTGTGAGTTCAAATAATTTTCCCACCATGTAAGAAAAGACTAAAAGAAGCTAGAACCGAGCATTTTCAGGTACCATTCTCTTCATTAATAGGAACAGAAGATTTGAGATTTAAAGCACCAGAAAACTTTCCAATTGATCTCTTCCATGATTGCTTGAAAGGTAAATAAAGACTGAAGGTGATGGAAAATGCCCTTAAGAAATATATAGTCTGGGGGGACAGTGTTGGGTTTGGGCAAAAGTGCCACCATCAGTCCATCAACAAACAGCATTTGTTGATATATTCATTGCTGTTCATATAGTGCAACTCATCACCTCCATGCTTGTTGTGAAAAATAATACAGAATGACTTTCTTGGGATTATTCCAGTTTTAAATTGGACAAAAGCAGAACGCTAAGCCTGTGAACCAAACAGAGGACAGTGTCAATGTCTACATCAACAAACAGGGTGGCAATAATGCATGCTACATTATTTAAAATCAGGGTGCAGAACCAATAACGTGGTTGTGCTCAGAAATTCAAAGTTCTACACTGGCCTTCTGTTTAGCAGCACCTACAACAACCAGGTCTCCAAGGTACGACATGCATTCATCATATAAATGAATCTCCAGCAGAGTCTGTGCAAAACTCAACTACTTGTAGCTGGTTCACTGGTTAAACCATAGTTGGGGCACCTTCTGTGCAGCAACACCTGCACAAATATGACCCTCAAGAGCCATCATGTCCTCACATTACAGTAAACCTTCTGTCTTTAAGCTAAACTCCGTCAGTCCACACGATCCATTTACATAAACTGTTTTTGGCCACAACAAAACAAAATGTGCTTGGAGGAAAAAAAAAGAACAATGGTTTCATGAAAACAATACATCTCCAGCTGGTGAGCACAGGGATGGATTGATGATGCTTTGTGCTCGTCTTGCAGCCAGTGGAAAAGGGAAAGCTTAACTTTGAGGCAGAAGACTGGATTCAATTAAACAGCAGCTAAATCTGTGTAAATAATACAAGACTAGGTTCAACACCAAGATCCTAAACACACCTGAAAATTAACAAGATGAAGATTTTGCCATGGACTCTGCAGTGTTATCAAAAACATATGGATACCACAAAATAGCAGTACATGCAAGCACTCTTGAGATTGAAAGCCTTTGAACAATAAGAATGGGGAAAAATCCCCCAAACATGAGCTGAAGGACTGCTACAAAAAAACCTGTCTGAAATACTGGCTACAAGTTGTGTCACTAAGGTCTGAAAATGCAAGGTGCTTAAACCTTCAATTCAGGGCCCTAGTCCTTTTAAATGCTAAAGCTGGAAATGATGAAAATAAAAAAAACAGTCTTGTTTAAAACAGAATGTATTTGTATTAATTTTAACTTCACTGCTTTTTCCTTGTGCACCACAGAGCCACACAATTTCCATGTTCCGTTTAAATCTGGCAGTTTAATACTTAAGTACACTTCCTATGTATCACATTCAAATGTATAAAGTTTACCAGCTCTAACAAGCAGCTGCCACTTAAGAAAAAATGCAGTATTCACCATTAAGAGTGCACTTTAAGTGTCAGTGGTGCATACTGCTCAGTGTCCTGATTTGTTGTTTTTGTTGTTAAATGTGATTCATTGTTGCTTTTAAATGATGCTGAAGTTCTGATTTTTGGTATGTTTTCTGTAGGTTGGGTTATTTTACAGCTTTAGGTGAAAACCATATAAATTTAAACAGATTCAAGCTTTAAGACTTAAAGGCTGCAAAGACTTCAGTGACTAATTATATAGTGGATGAAAATGTATTTCAGCAACTGTTTATGCTTCTCATCTTTAAGGATTTTTATATTCTGATTATCTGCTTTTCATCATTTTCTATTAATGTAAATAAAACAGATTTTAATTCATCCTCTTTTTGCTCAGTTTTCCATTAATCGTTACAGGTGGGAAACTGAGACAAGCATTTTCTTCATTTTTAAACATTTTCTGAAAATGGATAGCATTACCCAAGTGAAAGCTATAAAATATACCATCATATATACCATCATATATATGCAGTTGTCCTATACTTTAACCTCATGGAAAATTCTACTATCTGTGCCTAAAACTTGCCTCCAAAAGCATCATGGCCCACTTCAAAAATCCGAAATCTTCTGTGGCCCACCCAAACTTTTTATCACAACTCGGATCATTCCACTATTATATATTTTTGTTAGTATCATTAACAGCTTTATTTCAAACACCTGAAAGCTATTTTAGTCCTTTATGACAAGATATAAAACAAGTCCAGGATCAAAACAGAGCAGAAAATGCAGAATATGGTGTAATTATTTAAAATACCATGGCTTTGTTAGGTGTTTCTTTTTTCTTTTCTTTTTTTAAATATTTAACAGAAATGTAAAATCAAACTATAAATTATAAAGTTTACAGTTATTTACATTTTATAAATTGCAAATATGTTTTGACTTTTTAAAAGATCTAATTTAAAACAACTAAAATATCACACGTGAAATTAAAAATATTTTTGCAAATCACTTTGGGTACAAAACTTTGGGAATTACTGATTGACACTGAAACTTCACTATACGTTATAACGAATTGCCAAGTTTAGTTGCAAGTATTTAGATATGCAACACAGCAATCCATTGACAATTAGCCTTTAATACTAATCAAACAGACAACTGACAAAAGATATAACATCGTACTGTCTGCTTGTAACTGCTGCCAAACAAGTACGACAGGCTGGCACAGACCAAAGCCACTCTCCATCTCCATAAGCGACACATACTGTACTCTGTCAAGGAAAAAAATATGCAGAAAACTAAAGGAGCAGCTTTCTTACCTGGAGAACAGGTAAGGCAGAGTGGAGCACCTATTCTGGTTAGCAAGCAGGTCCATTAAAAGGTATGAGGGGCCGTACAAGCCAAAATTCATTCTTTCACTCTCACACACATACATTCTTCTCTCACACACATATATTTTCACTCTCACATACATACATTTTCACTCTCACACACATACATTCTTCTTTCACACACATATATATTTTCACTCTCACATACATATATTTTCACTCTCACATACATATATTTTCACTCTCACATACATACATTTTCATTTATGCATTCCTACATTTTGCTCTCATTTACATGCATTCAATATGCATTTAATCTCACAAATAATATATGTATGTAAGCAGAGAATGCATACATGTCAGAAGAAAATATATGTATGTGAATGAAAGAGTATAGTGGAAACGGAAGGAGTTTAATGGAAACGGAAGGCTGGGTGTCTCTACCGCTGTGATTGGCTGAGAAGCACGCGCGGGTCACTTTCAAGTGTCTGACAGCATGGAGGGGGGAGAAGAAACTCGAGTTCTTCAGCAAGCTATCGGGGTGTTAAGAAATATTTTATCATCTCCTGAAACGGTCACATCGTTGTCCTCGTCACTTGATCGAGATGGGACGGGCTCAACTTTTTTTTTTACGAATAGTGGCACAAAAATAACGCCACAGTAACCCAGAAAGAGTAATATTTCAAACTCCGCCACTCTGTGCTTCTCTGCCACTGCCTCGTTTGAGTTTTGGACGAAATGGATTCTGAGATATTGCATTTCGTCATTTCGAGCTGATTGGAGACCAGAACAGCCAATCAGATATTTTTGCATCCAAGTCTGTGATTGGCTGGTTTTGTGGCACAAAAATAACGCCATAGGTCACAAAATAAACTTTTAAGATATTTTCATGCGAGAATGGTGCTGTGTAAACTTCAAATATCTGCTTGATTCATCAAGACATCACATATTTCCATAAGTGCTCTAACATTTTCGGAGATGCCTGTTACCTATGGCCTTATTTTTGTCCCACTATTCTGAGCGCACGTAAAAAAAATTTGAGCGCACGTAAAAAAAAAAGTTGAGCCCGTCCCATCTCGATCAAGTGACGAGGACAACGATGTGACCGTTTCAGGAGATGATAAAATATTTCTTAAAACCCCGATAGCTTGCTGAAGAACTCGAGTTTCTTCTCCCCCCTCCATACTGTCAGACACTTGAAAGTGACCCGCGCGTGCTTCTCAGCCAATCACAGCGGTACAGACACCCAGCCTTCCGTTTCCATTAAACTCCTTCCGTTTCCACTATACTCTTTCATTCACATACATTATTCTCTTGCATACATATATTTTCTTCTGACATGTATGCATTCTCTTCTTACATACATATATTATTTGTGAGATTAAATGCATATTGAATGCATGTAAATGAGAGCAAAATGTAGGAATGCATAAATGAAAATGTATGTATGTGAGAGTGAAAATATATGTATGTGAGAGTGAAAATATATATGTGTGTGAAAGAAGAATGTATGTGTGTGAGAGTGAAAATATATGTATGTGAGAGTGAAAATATATGTGTGTGAGAGTGAAAATATATGTATGTGAGAGTGAAAATATATGTGTGTGAGAGTGAAAATATATGTATGTGAGAGTGAAAATATATGTGTGTGAAAGAAGAATGTATGTGTGTGAGAGTGAAAGAATGAATTTTGGCTTGTACGGCCCCTCATAAAAAGGTCTGGTAGTTCATAAGATGGCAATGCAGTGTTTGAATTCTGTTGTCCTACCTCAGTGGAAAATGATAAAACATTATCACAACTAGCAAACTCCCACCGTTTCCTTACGCGTGGCTGAAAAAAAGACAAGAAGATCCAACGCGGGGGAAGCTAGTTTATGCTAATGATGTCTAAAGAAAAGTAAACTCCAAACACTAATGACCAAAATGCTTACATCACCTATATATTCCCGCTATAGAATTGCAAGAGACAATTTCTAATTGTTTTTGTTTGAAAATATCTGCAGGAAAATGGGTTTTTTTTTATGCTGATGCTAGCTTCGTTAATTTATGCTTGTAAATTCGCAATGTGACCCCTAGAGGGCACAGAACACATAAAGAGCCCAGTGATGTGCGATACCAGTAATTTCCTTTCCGATCCCATACCAAGTAAAATTCAAGGTGGTGTCGACGATATTGATACTTTGTACAAAACTTAATGTGTTATTGTATTTAAAATTATGGCTTCATAACGATTACAAGACTTCAGACTACTTTTTCTTATTGTTTCAATTGTGAAGAAATCTCTATAGAATCTATAGAAATAAAAACCTGAAGTCGTGTGTTAATTGAGCTATTTGAACATGTATATCTTGTCATTTAACATGTGTATATACTTGCCTAGACGTTTCAACAACAACATTCAACATTCACACTTTCCCTCATTCACAGTAGTGCTACAACATTTGGTATGATCCAATACCAAGTAAATACAGGGCCAGTATTGGTTATTCAGGCAGCTAATGGGGGGAGAGTAGTGTACCATGATTTATGAGATGAATTCTCAATTTGCAAATTCTGCACAAATTTTAATCACCACTATACCACTGTGATTTTTACTTTCCACAATAATTAGTTAACACAACAGAACACACCTTTCAGCTTTTCATGTGTTTTGAAACTGAGTTTTTGGAGACCTGGAATGTAAATTTTTCTGTCTCTAAAGACCACAAAAGGTTCGGACATTTTTCATAATGCATGTTTGAGGTTTATTTTTCCAAAGAAAAAATTAACACAGTTCAGTAGGCTACATACTGAACTTGAAGGATAAAAGCAAAGTATCGATCCAATCGTGCTTGTATCGATCTGATACCAATACTAGTGTTTGTATTGATACTATTGATATTTGGATCAGTCCGCCCACCTCTACTTAAAAGTAATTCCGACCTCCAGTCATGTCTATCTATAAAAGAAAACGTCCTTAGTGCAGTGTGACGTGATTTATACCCTAAGTAGTAAAACATCCCTTCAAATCCCGGAGGAGACACAAACTGTGGCAGGAAAGCCTCTAAAAATGTTTTCAATAATATGGGCAGATCATAGTTGTATAATTCATATTTCTTTACGGCATTTACACTAGTGTTAAATGATTTGCATACTGCTGCTTTATAGCATTTGAATATTAATAATAGATTTTTAAAAAGCATTTCCTGTTGCAAATGATACAAATGATTGTACTTGCGGGAACCAATTTAAGGCTACATGACCCACGTGACCCCCAAATTCTCAAGGGCTCTGGTTATCAGGGTGTCTGGCCACTAGGTATCAGGCTAGTATATGTAGCAATCACTTATTTTAGGTATGTGACCCCTCCTGGTTACTTTGTGGAACTGCAGTATTAGCCAGACTAGGCATAAATTTAATCTTCTGGCAAATTATAGTAAGCAAACAGAAACAAACGAAACAATGTTTTATTGCTGATGTTGAAAAAAATGTTATTTCTTCTCTGTTTTTGAAGAAGACGGGATTATACCTCTTTAAGTAGCATTCCCATAGTTTGAAGAACCCTGGGCGTTGAAAACACTGAGGAAGGAAGCAGTGAAAGTGCAGATGTGGCAGCTTGTTGTTAATAGATGCTTTTAAAAAACAAAAAATCCACATTCCAGTCAAAATAAAATAAATATTTGTTTTATAAATAATAGCTGCCATTAGCTGCCAAATGTTGTGGTGGGATGCAAAATAATCAGATTAAATGTTAAATTCTTGCTGCTCCTACGACATGACACCAGAGAAATGTTGACATGATGGATTTCTTTAAACAAGGTTTGCTTTTTTGTGCTCTGCTTCATTTCATATAAAAGGGCCCTAAAAATAAATGAGAGGTGCTGTAATACGAAGCAGGAGAAAATGCAGTGACCTCAATCAAGGCCAATTTCTTATTTTGCAGTTTTAAAGAGAATTATCTGGATTTTAAGCGCATTGAGGCAGCTGTTGTGGTGAATAAATATAATGGAAGTGAACTGAATTGAATTTGAACCAAAATTGTGTGGCTTCATCCTTTGCCTTCTTCTTCATCGTCTTCTTTCGGCTGCTCCCTTTTGGGTCTCCACAGCAAATCATCTTCCTTCTTCCTCCATCTCATCCTATTCCTAGCATCCTCTTCTGTCACACCAACACTCTACATGTCATCCTTTATTGCATCCATAAATCTTCTCTGTGGTCTTCCTCTTTTGAATGGCTTTAACATCTTCAGTATCCTTTGCATATCCTCTATCCCTCATCTGCAAATGTCCAAACATCTCCACACAATTTTATTGAATTTGGCTTGGTAGCTTTGTCCTTGGATGAGGAATTTTAGTTTTTCTTTACATCATATAAGTAAACTTGTACAGTTAAATTGCTTCAGGTGGGAGGTTTCCATTAAAAAGGGGACTGTTGTGTTTAATAATTGCCTCCTTGTCTTTTGATTCAAGGCCTGATTCGTCTGCAAGAGTTGATCAAAGCTCCATCCAGATACAGCATTAAAATAAAGATCCGGCAGCTGCCCACAGGGAGTAAAGATGCCCGCCCCCTGCTGAAGGAAATGAAGAAAGGGAAGGAGTTCTATGTCATCTTTGACTGCTCTTACCAAACATCAGCTGATGTTCTCAAGCAGGTGAATAACATGCACTTCTGCCAGTTTGTGGGCCACTGAGGGTTCAGCCACTCGACACATAAAGTGAAAATTTGATCAGATATCCAATGTGGATTTTCTTTCTTCAATGGAAAAAAAAGCCTCTAAATCTCTTTTCTGAATTGCTGTTGGTTTAATATTCACTACGTGCAAGATTAGTGCACTTCTATCCCCTTCAGAAATCCTGTGTTCATTACCAAATCCAAGCAGAGCCTATTTCTGGGCCAGACGTACACATTTAGAACCAACAGCTGCTCGGAAGATTAATTGAAGACACTTCACTAACAGGAGAAAATTGTGACATATACTCACTCGCATAGTTGTTAATGTGAGCCAAAGAAATATGAGACAATTCAGGAAATGGATGGAATAAATAATTTGCCGCTCGCTGCGGTTGTGGGTATGGTTGGTTGGTCTTAGGCGGAAGAGAAGATTATTTATCGTGGCTGGAACAAACCTCCACTGTACCGTTAAAGGGAAAACTCTCAAACACTTTCTTTCTCCCTGTTTAGATTCTGTCCATGGGAATGATGACTGAATATTACCACTTTTTCTTCACCACACTGGTAAGAGACAAATCTTTTACAAAAAAACTCTTTTTCTGATCATAATAATTGTGATTCTTGAAACATGATGCCACATAACTACACACTGCTGTCCTGTCCTAAGTCTGTTTTTATGCTACACAACTGAGTTATGCTGATGAGCCTGCACATCTGTGGTTTGTTTTATAATAAGGCTGCTGGGTGCTTTCAGCGCCCTTGGCATAATTCCATGTTATTACCTTGTACTCATGTTGTTCGACTGTTTTAATCAAGTGTCGGTTTACCCTTTCTCTTTAGTTAACATCTATATCTTGGTCTCATATTGACATTAGGAGCAAAAGTCAGTAGAAGCAAGACAGAATGTGTGTAACTGACAGACAGGTAGGTTTAACAGCTAAGATGCAAGGAGTAAATATGGTGGAGGAGTAGAAACACCTGGGTCAACCATCCAAAGCTACTGACAGTGTGCAGGGGAGGTCAAGAGGAGCGTGCAGGCAGGGTGGAGACGGTTTTTGGCATTGATCTGTGACAGAAGGACAGCAGCAAGAGTGGTAGTGAAATCTGCTAAGATGTATTTGGAAATTGACGCACTGTTGAAGATGTTAAGATTTTCATTGGGAGTGACGAGGATGGACAAGACTAGAAGTGAGTACATCAGAGGGACAGCTCAAGTTGAGCAGTTTGGAATTAGAGAGTCAAGGCTGAGATGATTTCGAACATGTGCACAGTAGGGATAGTAGATATATTGGACACAGGATGTACAAGATGGAGCTGCCAGGCAAAAGAGGAAGACCACAAAGAAGGTTAATTGATGTAGTGAAGGAGGACAAGCAGAGGCATGATGATCGCCGCAGAAAGAAGAAGATTATGTCATGTCATGTCAATCCCCTTAGGACCTGTTTGCCCTTGATTTGGAGCCGTACCGCTATAGCGGGGTCAACATGACGGGGTTCAGATTGCTAAACATAGACAATCCTCACGTGGCTTCGGTGGTCGAGAGATGGGCCATGGAGCGACTGCAGGCACCCTCCAAAGCTGAGACTGGAATGATGGAGGGGATGATGACAGTAAGCCTAGTTTTACCTAATGCTTTCTGTATTATCGATAGAAACTTTCGAATTGGCACATGAAAACAGACATTTTGTTAACTTTTTCTCCAAATACTATACTCCACTTTCAAATAACAATGTAATAAAAAGTCAGACATGTAAATGTATCTACTCAAGCTTGCTGCATGAGATCTTTAAAACGTTTTCACCAGCTCTCATTGCATACACTTGGGTGAAAATACAGAAATTTTGTGAATTTTCTAAAACTGCTGCTGTACCTTTGAGTGTGCTTGCAGAAATGAAATGCTGCTGTTTATGTACATAGACAGCCCTGGTGTGATAACTGGACGACATGTGATTTGCAGTCCCCAGTAACAGAGGATGATGGCCACATTTCTCTTTCAGACTGAAGCGGCTCTGATGTACGACGCCGTCTACATGGTGGCTGCTGCCTCGCAACGCACCTCTCAAATCACTGTCAGCTCCCTTCAGTGCCACCGACACAAACCCTGGCGCTTTGGATCACGCTTCATGAGCATGCTCAAAGACGTGAGTCTGCCTTATGAATGTGTGACACCCAGCACTCCATCCATTCATCTGTCCTTTTCATAGCCCGCTGCCTCTGTGCCACTTGCTTTTGTGCAAGAGCAGAAACAATAGAGTTAGGAGATTAGATCTGGTGAATGAGCAACGAGTGTGTGATGATTATATTGAAAATAATTTTTTCAAGACATGGTGATTGACGTCATGCATCACATGTTGGTAGTCTTGTAAAGATTAGAGCTGCCCATGGAGAAATGCTGCTCCTTGTGTGAATGTTTATGAAAGCAGGTAAAGACAATGTAGATTTGAGACAGCTCCTCATGAGCTAATAATAATGCTGAAATGATAATAACTGAAGACTCATGCTAAGGATCATGTAGCATGCTTCTTGCTCTGTTGAACATGAAAAATATTTCTGCATGAATTGTTTATCTAACAGCAGATTAAACAGAAACACAATGAGACAAACACTCAGCAAAGCCTGACAGGTTGAAAAAAACATGCTCCCTGCTGTGGAAGCAGACTTTTTCATCTGTGTCAAGATATATTCATCTCACTTTAATAAGCTTTCTTGTTATTGCACTCTCTAATTAGATGTTTCTTTAACCAATGAGCTCTTCTTGTTGTAAGTGAGGACAGAATATTGACAGAAACAAGCAAAGCCAAATAACCCAGACAGCAGAGTGTAAATGAATGAGACTTTTAGCTGTATGGTCTTTAAAGATATTCTCTGTAATTAGGCTTGAGAAAAGTATTTTTATATAAAAACAAAGAGATATCAAATGTAATTTTCTTGTCGACTGATGACTGCCACTGTAATATTCTTTCTTCTACACACAAAAAAACCCCAAACATCCTAAAATGAACATAGTTTTTTTAGTACAGTGCTTTAATTTAAGTGTCATTCCAGTACTTTCTTTTTACTATTCTCCCATTTACAGCAAATTATGCATACAACACACTACCAGCCAATATTTTTACTGCCATACTATATAGATTTTCAATTTACTGGTAAATCTTAGCTACTAGGGTCCTCGGCTATGGTTGTGAACTTGGGTAAGTGATTGAAAGAATAAAACTGGAGATACAAGTAGCAGAACTGAGCTTCCTCTGAAGGGTGTCTGGCTCATCCTTGAAGCTCATCCTTGAAGGTAGTTTGAGGACCTTGGTCATTTGGGTGGTACTCGGAGTAAAGCTGCTCTCTTGTTACAAAAGAGAGAGCGGAGGTGATTCAGGAATTGTACGCATCCTAAGTGAGGGTTTCTGGGCATATCCAACCAAAAAAAGATGCAGGGAAGCTCCAGGACATGCTGGGGAGATTGTTTCCCAGCTGACCTGGGAACACCTGGGAAGGAGAGGGGAATATACAGGTTGTGGATGGTGAAAAGATGGTCTGGGCATTAGGCTTAATGGCTGGGTGAATGAATTGATAGAAACTTAGCAGAAAAAGTAAGGAAATTTGTGTTGGCAATAAATCCTGTATGGTTGGATAAAGAGGATTTGGCAAGTTTTTCATGGGTGCAACCCACATGCTCAGCTCTGCTGCTCAACTCACAAATGCATTTTCCTTGCAAATGTGACACAATTTAATGGAAAATACTGTAAACAGACTTTCTAGCAGTATAAGATTTATTGCCAGGAAGCACTGTTACAACAAAGAAATAATCGACCAAACATAAATGTCCTTACTTTTTGTACTAAGTTTAGCTTTTAAATTAGTCATTAGTGGAAACACTTAGCAAATCCACAAAATACAATCTTACAGGGAACTGAGGGAAGCTGGTTGGTAAATACTGTACATCCATCATATTTTGCTCATAACTCTCATCTTATTATCAAACATAAGTTCTGCACTGCAAAGTAATATACTGACTATGTGTCTGGTGGAGCTGACAGTAGTGTGCGTATCTGGAAAAAGCTTAAACCGAGTATTTGGAAAATTCAAAAGAAATGATGTCTTCAGCTTACAATAGACTTCCCATTATGCCTCTCCTTATTCCTGTTACTGCTTGTATGAGAGGCACTCTGATTTAGTCCATGATGCATTACCACACAATAATTATGTAACTCTGACAGTAATCAAACCAGACGTGATGTATGCGGAGCTGAATCATTTATAGCAAGTAATTTCCAAGCTTCTACAAGACAAATTGGTTACCTTAAAGAAACGAGTAGCTGCTTGCATGGTGAAAAACACATTCACAAATAAACACACCATTTAGAAAGTTAACATGTGTACATGCTGATATAAAAGTTTAATGGTGGAAAAGTTTAACATATGTAGAAACTATATTGAAAATATGTTAACATATTAGTAAGGTCTTTTTAAAATGTATTCTAAATTAAGAACTATAACTTAACAGCATTAGATGATGGGCCCTTGAGCAAGACACTAAGTGCTGTTCAGTAGCTCAGCCTACACTCTGCTCTTGTGGGGGTGGAAAGGTAAACTGACAAATCTGCCTGCAAGACTCGGTGCTGTGCCACACATTTAATGGGGAAAGTTAAGTTTTATGAAGAACTAACTGTTCAAGAATATTAGGGCACTTTGAACGCATACAGATGAATGTGCTTGGATCTGATTTTAGATACAGTAATGATGTGGAAAAAAAGAAAATATTGTTTTTTCTCACTGTTCCCTCACATGTGGTGATGGGTTTTTAATGGTGGCAGTGGTTCAGACTTTTGGTTTCTTCTGGATTCTTCCATCTGAAAGCATCCTTATCGTTATCTTACATATATAAAAAATAGGTCCACTTCTTGGACAAAGAGTTGTTTTGCCTCTCTACACCATCATAGACTTTAAATCAGTTGAACAGCTGTGATTAAAGCCCAGACTTTCCGCTTTAATTCAGAGGGTTTGGATAAAAGTTTTGCAGAATTAGAAACATTTTCATACACAGATTCAGAGGCTTAAAATACTTTGGACAATTAACCAACAACCAGTTTCATGGTTAGGTGAGGCCCGTTATTATTTCAAGACAAAGGCTGCAAACCCCTGGTTACACTCAAGAACATGAGTGTAACCAGTAAACATCTAATCATCTAACCAGTAAACATCTCACAGAAAAATATCTGGACAGATGAAACCAAGATTAACTTGTACCAGGAAGGATGATGGGAAAAATATGGAGACATGGTAGAGGCAAGTGGAACCAGGCCAGCAGTGTTTATTGATGATGTGATTGAAGTATAATGGGCTATATTCTCTGCTCAGATTCAGACACCATGCGGTGTAGGCTTAAGATGGTCACTGACTACAAAGGGTTTTCATTCAAGGATTAAAAACAGCCCTAATATTTAAATATATGTAACTATATATATTTTTTTATAGATAGGGGTATTATCTATAAAAATGGCTGTATGTATACACTTTAGTTTAAACTACAAAAAAATTGTGTCCTTGTCCAACAAAATAACTGAATGTAAACTGCAGTCGTGGAAACACATTGTCAAGAGAGAGAAAATCTGATTGGTGAGGACTTAAAAAGGAGAATTAATCAAAAGAATAAATCTGGACTGAGGGGTCAGCAGATCTCACAGATGCGAGTGACGACACTGTGGAAAGCAGACATATCAAAGGGGAGTTTCATTGAATGATACCCTCTAACCTTCTATATGTATTAAAGAAACTGATGTTTCTCATGACGTGATCAAGTTTAATCTGAAATCTTAAGTTTATGTGTGATTCCTGACATGGAATACTATCCTCTGCAAAATCAATTTCATCATACTGCTTCAGAATGATGACATTGGATTAAATTCTTTCTTAATCTTGTTTTGTTTATTGCTTGTTGCGTGTACTAATGGCTCAAGATAAATTTGCTTTGGTTCCAGTCGACTGAATGGAATATTTTTCACTTTAAAAAAATAGACTGATGTCTGTGTAAAGGCTCTGCGATGATCAAAGTCAAAGGCTCAATGTTGTTTTGCATCTCTAAATTCACCTGTATGCTATTTCTAGCAGAAGAGATTTTAGTGGAATATTTTGCAGTATTTAATACTAGCATGACACTGTATTTTCTAAAATCTGTATGCAAGTGCTATAAAAACATTTTGACATGCATTTTTATTCCAACTTTGTTTTATTGATTTCAACCATGACATACAAAGTTAGCAACAGCAAAGTCGATCTTGATTTCAGAACAATTGTATGTCCATTGTACCCTCCAACCCCCCCAAACCCCCATCCCGAATTCTCTGACATGCATTTTTTGCTGGACGGCATGTCCTCGGTGTCACTCCAATACCACAGTGTCTTGCTCTTAGAGTAAAC
This sequence comes from Oreochromis niloticus, assembly GCF_001858045.2. Lineage (NCBI taxonomy): Eukaryota > Metazoa > Chordata > Actinopteri > Cichliformes > Cichlidae > Oreochromis > Oreochromis niloticus. The sequence goes on from NC_031979.2 coordinate 31,238,313, forward strand.
AAATATTAAGATGAACCAATTCTTTAAAAATACACAAACCACACTGTTCATCTCCTGAATACCATATGTTATTTCCCATGTTTGATGTTTGTGGCTGCTTTCAACATTGCTTAAAAAAAAAAAAAGCAACATTATATTGAGACCTAACTGTAATATTACATATTATATATTATTTTCCAGCATTGTGGCATGCTTTTTTCCCCCCGAAGTTGACATTTTTTCTTACATTTAAATGTGATGTAGCGTTGTCATTTAGAAATCTGGCTTTGTTTTACGTTTTGGATCAAAACGCACTGGTACTGTGAGAAAGTCCTGCACCACCCTCATTTCTGTATATTTTGCCTCCAAGGCAATCAAGTGCTCTTGAACAATAGTTCTCCAGGCTTTCTGAAGTTTTTCATTGGCTGCTTTTCTGGTCTTTGTACCTTCGCATGTTTGTTTGTTTGTTTTTAAGTCACCTGTGAATCTTTTATGCATAAAAAGGATATTGTAATACATAATTTTCCAATTAACATTTCTTTAGATGAATCTGTGAAAAATGATAACACAGTGTGTAAAGATAATGATAATGATTCCTGTGCATTTGAATGTGCTTCAAGAAGCCTCGAGAACTATTCTCTAAGACTACAAAGTAAAGCTAGTGTAAGTAAAAAGCTTGCCAAACAGATTTCAGGTTGTGTTGAAGACTAAAGGTGGTCAAACCAAAACACCGAGTTTCAAGCTTGTTAAAGTTGTACAGACACTGAGTTTGTACACATTTCAATAATTTGCTGCACCTGTTTCCCGTTTTCCTAGCAAATATAAATAAATGAAGGGTGAGTCAAGACTTTTGCACACTACTGTATGAGCATTTTATTTAGGGGTCAACTGACAATAATTTTCATTTTCTTCCGGCTTTGCAGTTAGAATGTCATGACAGACAATGTCATGAGGTCTATTGATGTTTTCATGTCGCATCTTTCCATAAAGAAATTGACTTCTTAGCTTTCTCTGCCAGTGCACATATAAAGCTACTTTCCCTGTGCTCTCTGTAACAGATTTAACCTGACTGTAATTCAACTGAGCTAACTTCATTATCAACTGATTTCAAATATATCTGAGCACTGCTGCCCACCCGCTGCTCTCCTCGCAGACAGAGGGCATGCCTGCCTGCTCCATTTACATCACCATCCCCTGTGTTACAGACTTGGAGAAATTTAATATTTCCATTGAGGATCTAGCCAATGCAAAAACGTCCATTGTGATGCAGTTAGCCAAGTCAGTCTTCTTTGCTTAATGAAGTACTCATCAATTATTCATGTTTAAAAACTGTTTTCATTTTTTCCAGGCTCCTGCTTTGTTTTGCATTCATGGATATGATGAAAAAAAGGGGGAAAAAAACAAGAAAAAAAACCTGAGGGGGTCTTTGCTTGTGTTTTCTGAAACAGGCACAGTGGAACGGCTTGACAGGACAAATAATTATAAACAAGACAGACGGTCTGAGGAAAGAATTTGATTTAGATGTCATCAGCCTAAAGGAGGACGGCTTGGAGAAGGTGAAGTGTCTAACCCATGTTTATACCGTTAATACATGTTATTGTTATTCTGTTAATACACATTAAAGCAGAGCTGAGTATCATTAATGAGTATAGACAAACAGAGATGTTAACTGTATTTTCCCACAAATATGCAAAAAGATGACTTGTCTTTAAAACAATGTATAGACCAATTTAATTAAGACTACATAAATCTTGAAATGTGGTGTCCTAATTATGTATTAAAAAGTAACTTTTTGAACTGTTTTGACACACTGCTCTCTCAAAATAACTTGTAGCTGTCTCTTCAAGCTTGTAAGTGTGTTCCTCTAATCACAGTGACAATGCTACTCTCAGTTTTGGCAGGTCATTAAGAAGCTGTTACCTGTTCATGCTATCATCACTGCAAAGACTTTAAACCCTGGTTGACACAGTTGGGAGTAAAAACTACTAACAGAGGAATTATTCCCCCTTCTGTCATCTGTGATTAAAATGCTTTCTCTTTATTATTTTTGCAAGACAAACACGGGCAACAACCGCTTGAATAAAGTGTGGAAAAAGGTCTGTACTTTAGCTGCCACGGCAGACTAAAGGAATATTGACACCTACTAATTTACTATACCTTTGTGACGTTACCCCTTTTCATTAAAAAATAAAAAGGTTCAGGTACTGGTGGTTCTTAGAAATGGTGTACATTTCTCTACTGGCATTTCAAGTTTCATAACATTTTGTGAGCCTTTCCTTTTTTTCCCTATGTCTGTGTTTTTCATATTAACTTTTCTACTTGTTACTGCTTTCTTTTCCCGTCTTTACCTTATTTTCCTCAATTGTGTGAAGGTTACCCAAGTAGTAACTATTTAATGTCCAGCCAGTGTGGTTATTTGGATATTTTATTTGTTACAGATTGGCGTGTGGAACTCCCAAACAGGCCTTAATTTAACAGAAATTAACAAGGACTCATCCACAAATGTAACAGACTCAATGGCCAATAGGACCCTTATTGTCACTACTATTCTGGTATGAACAGACATCATTGCTAGTGAGCATTTGATTTCAAATGTATTTGTATTATATAATCCACTGAAACCTTTCTGTCTTTCACCAGGAAAATCCTTACGTCATGTATAAGAAATCTGACAAGCCGCTTTATGGAAATGACCGCTTTGAGGGTTACTGTCTCGACCTGCTCAAAGAGCTCTCTAACATTTTGGGCTTCTCTTACGAAGTAAAGTTGGTGTCAGATGGCAAATATGGAGCTCAGAACGACAAAGGGGAGTGGAACGGCATGGTGCGGGAACTCATTGATCATGTGAGTACTGATCAGTCAGTCTTACTGTAAGAGAGAAGATGTTCAAATGCGTCACAGTGTCTGCAGCTGACGGTGATTTTGCTCTTTACCAGGTGGCTGACCTTGCTGTGGCCCCTCTCACTATCACATATGTCAGGGAAAAGGTTATTGATTTCTCGAAGCCATTCATGACGCTGGGTATCAGCATCCTCTACCACAAACCCAACGGCACAAATCCAGGAGTCTTCTCCTTCCTTAACCCACTCTCTCCTGATATCTGGATGTATGTGTTGTTGGCATGCCTTGGTGTCAGCTGTGTGCTTTTTGTTATTGCCAGGTAAAGAAAAAAAAGTGCTAACTGATGTGAACTTATTATAGTTGCTTTTACTTTTAAGCAACACTGTTTATGTAAAGGCAAAATTTCAGTTTAACATTTTGACTTTCAGTCTGTAACAGGCCAATAGTCACTTATTAATTTTAAATGATGATTTTTTTCATTCATAACCTTTAGGTTTACTCCCTATGAGTGGTACAACCCTCACCCCTGCAACCCAGACTCGGATGTGGTTGAAAACAATTTCACTCTAATAAACAGTGTCTGGTTTGGAGTCGGCGCACTTATGCAGCAAGGTATTCCTTTATTATCTTTTTATGTGGGCAGAAGTTTTCCTTTGGTAAAGCACATTTAATCATTCCTTTAAAGTATACATCTTTAGGCATGAAAAAAAGATTTTTGAACTTCATTTTTTAAACATGTACTTTTCAAGGAGTTTGTTACATGCCCACTTAGCTGGACAACAGACGTTTTGACTTATGAATTTGACACACGAATAAATAATATACACTTTTTAAAAACTATAAAATAACAAAAATCTGTTTTTTTTTTAAAAGATGACAATATAACAACATATATATATATGAACTATAGCAAATATAACATGGAGTGACACATCAGTGTCCAGTGTAGTGGTTTATGTGCAAGTATACTATCAACACTGACACAAATACAAGAAAACAGCCTTTGAATAGCTGTCAACTGTGGTGACCACTATGCATTAAAGGGTTAAGTATCATGTAGATGTGATGGTCTCATCATATATAGTGCTTAACAAATTTATCAGATGACCTGTCATAAAAACAAGGAAACACAAATATTTTAGAAACATATTAAAAAAAACACAAATTATGAAAATAACAAACTGAATTTGTGTTTTTATAACCAAACATGAGCCGGCACACTGGCTAATTAATCCAGAATAACATTCAACCACTGAAGCATTTTTTTCTGTTAAGGGATGTAAGAAAATAACAGTAATTTGGGATCTTAATTAAAAATAAATAAATAATGTGCGTTACTATTTTTCCTGCTTTTTTGTAAAACAGCAAATTTGAAAATGGATTAACCCTTACGGAAACATTAAAAAAAATATTTTGGTCATTACTGATTAATTTAGGGCATCTTTGCCATAAACCTTGTATTGTAACTGTATTTAATTATAAATCAATAATGTGACTTGTAATCTTATCTGATAGGATCTGAACTGATGCCTAAGGCTCTCTCTACAAGGATAGTTGGTGGGATATGGTGGTTCTTTACCCTGATCATTATCTCTTCATACACTGCCAACTTGGCCGCCTTCCTCACTGTGGAAAGAATGGACTCACCGATTGACTCTGCAGATGATTTGGCCAAGCAAACCAAAATAGAGTACGGTGCCGTAAGAGATGGCTCCACCATGACCTTTTTTAAGGTAACCATCTTTTTGTTTTACAGGACAATTGTAGGGAAGGAATGCAAATAAGAATACTGCTTTTGATTTTAATTAGCCTGGCAAGTTTTACCCTTAAGCCAACAGTCTTCAGTCATGTGCAGCCTGACTGGCTGGTATAAAATTTATTTAGTTTGGAAATAGAGGAGGGTTAAAGGTTAGTGTCTTGGAAATTTCCCCATGTATCAGTTTAACAAGAACCTGTGGGAGACTGTTCCATAAAGATTTGAAGGATTTATTATTTTGCCTGCAGCAGATCCAGCAGTTTATCTAAATCTATGGTGAAAATTGAATGAACTTGAGGAGATTTGTGCTCTGATGCACAGCAGGAGATGGCACCAGTCAACAGATACCCTGCAAATATGGTTTCATTTTAAATATTAGAAGCAGGCGCCAAAGGTGTAAAGATGCTTTCTTTTGTCTAAAATGTCGTTTTGGTCCTTGTAGTTTTGACCGTGGTTTTAATAAACCACAAATGTTGATTTTGATTCAACAGAAATCTAAAATCTCTACTTATGAGAAAATGTGGGCTTTCATGAGCAGCAGGAAAAACACAGCATTAGTGAAAAACAACCGTGAAGGGATTCAAAGAGTCCTCACTACAGATTATGCCCTCTTGATGGAGTCGACCAGCATCGAGTACATCAGCCAGCGCAACTGCAACCTCACACAGATCGGAGGCTTGATAGATTCAAAGGGCTATGGTGTTGGAACCCCAATTGGTAAGATGGATGACTATATAATAATTTCAATAATAACCATTAATAACCATGCTCCCTCTCAGAAACCTAAACATTACGTTACTGTAATTCCTGCTGTAGGCTCCCCTTACCGAGATAAGGTCACCATTGCAATCCTGCAGCTTCAAGAAGAAGGGAAGCTGCACATGATGAAGGAGAAGTGGTGGAGAGGGAATGGCTGCCCAGAAGAGGATAGCAAAGAGGCTAGTGCCCTGGGCGTGGAGAACATAGGGGGAATCTTTATTGTATTGGCAGCTGGACTAGTTCTCTCAGTTTTTGTAGCAATTGGAGAGTTTATTTACAAATCCAGAAAAAACTTGGACATCGAGGAGGTGAGCGTCGGCCAGTGCGAATGGCACAACAAGTATTAACAAAGACTGTTATGACCATACTACACATTTGTGTTGTCGTTCCAGGACTACAGCAATCACTAGGCCAATAAAAACTGAAGTCTGAATGTGTCGAACTGCATTGTTACAATCAAAACAAGTTTTTAAGGCAAAGTTTTGTGTTTTCAGTAGTTTTTATGTAGAGCACACAAACATTTTAGTCTCGATTGGAAGAATAGATTAGAAACCCTTTTTATGATGATGACAGATTGTTGTTGACTTCTGACATCGTGACTCTTGACCATCTTGGCCTTGCTCTTTGTTTTTTTTTAAACATTACTCCGTGTGAAAGAAATGTCATTTTCATGGTGTTATGGGTAAGTGATGGTAAGTGGTATCTTTCTAGTAATGACTGATTCTCTTATGACATGTTTGTCATTTTCATATTTACAGCGCACAGGAACTTCGACACATTTACAAACTTGTTGATTTATTTGACAGTTTATGAGTGAGTACTCCCTCAACATCTTATTCATTAAGTTGCTTAATGTCTGTACTTTTTTATGTATCATATGAAGTTTATGAACTGCATGGATAAGTTTTGTCATGTTGGAGCTGTTTCAAAATGACTAAAAATATGTGCGAACATTACATCCTTTAACCTTTAACTTTTTGATTGTTTTGCTTTTGATCCTCGGCCTTCACTGGATCGGGCCTCAACTTACACGCACTTGAGGTTGCATTTAGAAGATCTAAAGCCTTGTAACTCTAATATGACTTTTATATTGCAGTCGTCTCCCTTTTTCACATTCAGTTGTGATGTTTTTCAGTCTGTCATTTCTGAGAAACGGCTTTCATGAGACACGTTTACTCACGTTATCCGAGAAAAGAGGTGATGCGATTACTGACCTCGGGTTTTTTGGCTTTTGGGTTTGAACTGCACTATTAAAAAAAAGCCACTGTATTACACACACAAAAACACACACACACACACACACACAACTATATTTTCAAAAGTTAAATCCTTGGCACACATATAAGCTGTTGGTATTTTTAGTACAGACTAACAAACTATTCTGTATTTCCAAGTCACTTTTCCCACATTCACCATGGATATAAAGTCGTGTATTAAATTGTGCATCTAAAACCATTAGTTCAAATAGATTACAAATAAAATGTAAAGGATAGAGATGTAGCCTCAGCATTCAAGGATAAAATGGGTTTGATGACACATCCTGCAGTCCTTTCATCCCTGATTCACCTTTCTCTTTGCCTACCTGTTTCACCTCACTAAGGCATAGCTTTTAAAATAAAATCCTCATCCTCATCATTATAAAGATCCACATTAAACAGTCCTGGTTTAAAACTGGCCGGGCCTTGTCACACATATTTGAAAATCCTGCAAATGTAAGGAAAATATTTTGGGTGAAAGTCTGATACTGTATCCTGCTTGTTTTGTGTATACGTTGCAGGATTAGTGTCACATTTCAGATGATGGAACAGGAATTAGTGTAGCTATGACTAAAGACTGTTAAATTACTCATTAGCTCAGTTTAGACTCGGACTGTTTACAATGTCTATCGAGTGCCACAACAGTTACCCAGCAGATGATTGCAGTTTCTGGCATTCTTAAACATTAGTGATGTACTTTATTGTACCTTAGGTACCTAAATAGCTTATAATTTTTTTCATCAAGCTTTAAACAGTTGTTTCAACAGCTGAATGTTTTCAATGCCAACATATAAGACATAAGTATATCTTGTTATTATCATATTTATGTCGAGTACAGTGTAGGTAGGATTAAAGAATACATTCCTCTGTCATCCAAAAAGACTTTCGAAAAGCAAAACAAAAAACAGTCGCCTATCAATGTATTTTTTTCAGCTTTTCCCAAATATAAATATAGTCCTACAGATATGATATTTGCTTTGGGAGTGTTGATGGAAGAGCATAGAGACAGTCAGAAGGGGTTGCACTGTGTCTTTGTGGCTCTAGAGAAAGCATATGATGGGGTGTGAAGCGAGGCATGAGGACAGGGTGAGGTGTGCATTTGGAGGGACAGATGTGTTTAAGGTGGGGAGGGGATTATATCGTGGGTCGGCGCTGAGCTTTTTCTTCTTTGAGGTGATGATGAACTCACTGTTCAGAATGTTTTTGATGACTGAAAGAGAAAATTTGACATGAAAAATAATATAAATGTTAATTCTGTCATTGAGATAGTTGTGCTTTCTTACTGTTACTTAAAATACACCTTAGAAACGTGTTTTATATTGTTAAAAGATCTGAAATGGATGAAAAACCTACTCTGTTTGTCATTGTTCGAAGCTTGATGGGTTCCTTTAAGCTTTGTGGACTTTTTTCTGCACAGCTAAGCTGAAAAAAAGACTCTCTGCCGAATCTCTCACAACAGTGGTGTTAATTAAAAACCAGTGTACTTGGCAGAATTGCAGGCATCATTTCTTTGCTTTCCTGCTTGTCCTTTGACACTGATAAATTCTAACGATTTCTCCATGACTAGTAAAATAATAGACTCTGGTACAGTATGGTGAGATTTTGTCCTGAAATACTCTTTCTTGTGCTTATAGTGCTCTAAATTCAACACAGGGAGGATTGTTAGGATGAGAAACAAGTGTGAGTGTAATCTGTCACTGTACAACCAGCTGTTGATCTGAAGGTTGCAGATCAGGGTGCTGCCTAGCTGGGGCCAGCATGTCCCCTTGTTCCTCTCATTTCTCTGTGAGATTACAGTATTATGGTCCTCATTCATATAATCCTGTCAATGGGATACAGCCCCTTTCTCTGCACTACCCCCAAAATGAAGTTCATCACTTCAGCATGTAATCAGTTAGGAGACAGTAGCTTATGAGACTTATGTGGTGCTGCAAGAAGGTCACAGACCTTATGTGGGGATTAATTATACAAGTATTGTGTCTTTCTCCAGGGTTTAAACTAGAGAAAAATCATTGGTATATAGATCTTCTCTCATTAGTTTTGCATTCATAGTGTTTCTATTTTGGAAACGCCATTGGAGATGCTAATTGACATTTCAGGATATAAACTGCCATTTACTGGGTTTCAGACCAATATTCTAATAAGGATCTTGGTTCATGTTGGTGTGCTCTTCCAAAATTGAATTGTCAACTTTTCTTCAGCGCTTTGTTGTGTTTATCTCAAAATGAAAATGGATAAGAAGTGTCATATTTACAACCATAATCATGCATTCGAGCTTAAAATATTGGTGCCTGCTACCTTCTACATATTATTTGCATCTGTGCCATAAAAAGAATCTCTCTGCAGAGTGCTACACTGAGCAGTGTCATTGTTATTAGCATATATGTTCTCCTTTAGCAATGTTGTGAGCAAGCTAACTTCCAGATGCTTTAATTTCTAATCTTGTTTTTTTCCCCTTTCCCTCCTGTTTCCTAATCCTTGCTCCCCGAGTGTAGTACGACTCCACCGTCAAGAGGATAATGACTTGAATCATTGCATAAAAGGGACATAAACGCTTTATGGAAATATAATCATGTATTGTGTGACAATAAAAAATAAAGGATTTATGATTACATCGACAATAATCTAAGCCAATTCAAGCTGTCACTTTGATTTAAAAAACAAATGACCCAAATAAGAACAAAGAAAATGAAAAGGTGAAGAAAAACAACAAAGAACACCACAGAAAAGTCTGAATGCAGATTTTAGGGACAAAAAAAGGAAATATAGGCTATGACACAGAAGATGTATCAAGACAGATACTGAGGTCAAGAGGGCTTTGCATTAATCTCACATTATGACAGTTTAAGGTTTTGGTATTCTGATGAATTCCAGGATTGGGCTTTAACTGCTTTCATTTTGTTTGCTGGTCTTTAATCTTCTAACCCTGCGTTCTTAATCAGAACTCAGAGCAGGTTTTTAATCTCGCATGAATGAGGCCGCGGATTATGGGCCTCTGACCTTGCCATGCCTCGCAGCTGCTTCCTCCTCAAATCAAGTCTTTCGTCCTGTGTAGCTTGCAAAAGAGGATCATCTTAGTCTTGCACTACAATGCTGTAAATTCTGAACCGTATATAAAAGACAAACACTGTGGAACAAGCCTGAGTTTTAAGATGGAAATGTGTAAATAGGTGCTTGTAGTGCTTTGGTGTTTGAGGGTGATATCCACGCTGACATGCATCAAATTGAAGATTTGGTACAGATGCATCGTTCCAGCGGACAGAGATCATATCTGATGTCTGTAGTATTATAATGATCTAATCATTTTGCTTTTTAGATGGAAAACCAGTTGTCGTGCTCGGAGTGACATCTCTTTGTCAGTGTGTGAGGTTACTTTTCAAAAACAGGTTCCAGTTTTATGAGTTGCTCCATGGCTGCTGGTGTAATTACCACTTTAACCTTGAGGATTCTGTTCTGAGGAAAACAAAATGAGATTGCTTTTTCTTTCATTGTCCCCAAGTGCTACCGTAGTTATTTCAAAGGACACAAAATAATAATTCACATCAGAAGACAAAAACATCTTGACAAAATTGCTTCTTCAACTCTACAAGACCTTCTTAAAGTGGTGTTTCTGTTCTGTACTGGTTTGTTTGATATAAGATCCTCTCCAGTCTGCAATGAAAGAGGAGCACTCAGACCAGTGTTGGATCAGATTGTTGCTTTGTTAAGCTCCCAAAATTTAAACCTTAACAAATGCACAACCCAATTTTCTTTTGGCAGCCTGGAACACAAACAGTAAAATTAATTACTAGTCATTGCTACTGATTGCTAAATGTTACTGCTCACAGATGGATCCTTGAGGAGGTTGTGTCACTGCAATAAATTTTAACTAAATGTTCACAAGAGTGAGAGAGGAAATAATAGTATAAGAAGAGCAATTAGTAACAAACAATAAGGTTAACATTCACTTCTTTCCTTGTTTGGAATATTCTTGCTGTATCATAGGTGAATTTGTAAGTTTTGGTAAATGGCCGATTATTATTGGGATGTATTTTTAAGATTTTTGTCTGCATCATCTATACCTGCAAAACATTGACTGAATGTTGCCCTAAACATTTAGACACTTGCTGATGGCTAAAATACAGTTAGGATTTTTTTTAATAACATCTGGCTATGTAAAGGAGATGACAGGTTGCTAATCCTTTTTATAGGTACTACAGGGTTTTATTGTGTAGAGTTACCACCTCTATCCAATAGGCAACAACTTTACAAACTCAAATGACAGGTCAGGTGATTTTTGAGAAAAGCTATCGTTCTTGCATCTACAGAATAACCCTGAAATCTTAGTGGTCTAAACTGCAGGGATTACAGGGATAGCTGTCAGATATGCCGTACTTTTTTTTAATTTCCTGTCTGCAGATTCCCAGGGTACCTTTGCTCTTCAAAGTGCTAAGGTCATTTATCAGCCTCCATCTGAGTCTGTCTTTAATTTCAGCCCTGTTTTAGAGCCTGGATGTGAATTATTCTTTGCAAAGCCACTGCAGAAGTACTAAGTCTCTAGACAACTATGTTACATATTGTGTTTATAAACTTGTATTGTTGATTTTGTTGGTTAAAGTTTTTTAACTATAAAGGTTAAAGTTAATTTGTTGGCATGAACAAAAGATTTTAGTAAGAGCCAGAGATAAATCACAAGATTGTTTTTTTTAAACCGGTTTGTAACTGGGTTTTCATTTACTCAATGAATTAAGTTTTGTTTAATCGCATGATGAGATAACAGGAAATTGCACATTTTTCTGTCAGGTGGATTAGCACAAACTCCTTGCCTTTCCTTATTTAGAGTTCAGTGTGCAGTTACCCTCACTAAAGGTCCAGTCTGAGCCTGTTATGTTCCTCTTGTCACATCTGTGACATCTGGTGAGGTAGAGTTATACTTCCATCTACTGGCCAAACTCTGGTAGTGCACATAAACAAAGATTGGAATAAGTTGAAACAAAACATCAATGATAACAAAGTGTTGTTTATTTAAATTTGTAATCCATAAAAGCATTTAATAAAAATACTGAACATGCAGACAAAATGACATGTAACACAATGCCACCAATATTAGCTCTGGGTTAATGTGCAATAGTGCTTGAAACAAGCATATACAAAAATGCCTTCATCTTTTTGAATCCATATTACACAATTGCATAAGGCACATTTTGAATAAAATCCCTTGTAACACTTTCAGACCTACTAGAGTTTAAAATACATTAGTATTCAAATAATGCTGTTGAAAAGTTAGGTTAGCTGTGAAAATTTGTTAGTCTACTGGAAAAGATTCAATTAGTTCTATGGCTATTTAATCAAAGAAATAGCATAGTTGTAAATATTAATACAGTATGTGTTAAGATTACAACAACAGACTAATTAGCGTAAAATGAAACATCTCTTTTTCATACCTGTTTAGGTGCGCAGCATGATTCAAAATACGGTCAGGTTATGAGCTTCCCTGAGAAAAGCAAACCTACTTTGATGCTCCTAATTTTCAAATGGAAACTTTTAGAAACTACCTGAAAATTGCCTGCACCTTCAAAACAATGAATACTAGTTATTGTTTTTGCTACAGTGAAATGAAGATTAGAAGTACAGCAAATAAAATGCCTTACATGATAGTTGCCTCTACCAGGCAGACAATTATTCAGTGAAACACATAGTAAAGCATGTCTATCCCAAAAGAGGATTACAGTATAGAACCAATTTTCACCCTTTGACCTGTGGGCCTGCATGATTACAAGTGACCGTGTAGTTTAAGTCCAGTTACTATAAGCTGCTGTTCATATCCAGACAGGCACTGAGCAGAGATGTAGGAACAGGGCAGCCCGTGTCCTCTGTGCCGGCCTGCGGCTCAGCGACTTCAACTGTTTGTACAGTTTGCCCGCTCTGCTCACACTCTGAACTTACCAATTCAATTGCTGGAACAATGTTGGGGGAAGGGATGGGAATGTCTTGCGAGGAGAATCTGGAAAGAATCTGCAACTGGTCCTGATCAGAGCAGGATTCAACACTTTTACACAGGCCACAAAGGCTCTGCTGCATGTCCTCAAGGTTTTGCTTCAGTTCTGTTTGCTCCTGGAGCAGCCGCTCTTTCTCACTTTTCTGTGGGGAGGATAACAGTAAAGCTCACTCATTTTTGACCTTTTAATAATCCATTTGGTTCATTTCATCTACAATTTAACTGTATGATTTTTTTTTGAAAGCCCAGTTACTACTAACCAGTACTACCTGTTGTTACCCTACCTGCAGGCTAGCTAGCAGTTTCTGCTCTCTGGGACACATACTGCAAAACTGAGAAACCTGCAGCAGGTTCTTATGAAGATGAGCAAGGTGTACCACTGCTAGAGTTGGAGTTCCAAGGAATGACATAATCAACATGAGCTGAGGCTAGCTAATTAGCACTTAATAAAATACATAAAAAGGCATCACTCAGTGGAGCTGGTAGCAAACATTTAACCAAAATTTCTCATATTCTCTCAATCGTATTTAATATACTAGTCCAGTCAATTCAATCTATAAACCTATTTCTACCACTCATTATTAAAGTTATTTCGATAAAACAGGATACATTCAGTTACTTTTACCACCCTACTTACAGCCATTTATGTTATATAAAGTGGAATGGAACCCCGATGATGATGAATAAATCAAGGTTCCAGTTTATCCTGCCTGGGACAGGGTTACCTGGGTACAACCTTGGAGCTAGAAGGTGAGTGTCTGGTTGCTGCACTTGAGTACAGGTTCAGTGCCATGAAGATTGGGGCAAAGGTTCTGGCAGTCCTATCCCCAGCTTCCAAAACTAGCTTGTGGTACACAGAATGTCGCTTCTCTGGTGGGGAAGGGGTCTAAGCTGGTGCACAAGGTTTTGAGACACCGTCTAAATATAGACGGCTTGTCTCAACCCACAGCTCAGGCTCTGGAACTAGTTTCCTGGAGAAGGGCTTGACTCTTTTTCCACTCTGGAGCTGCCCTAAGAGGTGGCAGCCAGGGGTAGGTATGCTTGTATCCCCCTGGCTAACTAACTAAAAGTTGAGGGTTTTCTCCATTGGATAAGAAGGTTGCTTTCCTGAGCAAAATTCTGGAGGTGCCACAAATGTTGTGGCGTTAAACCCAGAACCAGATAGTGAACTATGGAACTCTAGATGCAGCTGGTAGGTAGCAGCAGGCCAAGCGGACTGCAGCTCTTGCAGCAGCTGAAGCAAAAAAACGTGTGGGAGGGGTTTGATGTGACCGTGAAACAAGACTTTTGGTCTGACAACTCTTGAGGGGATAATGGGGCTCTACTCACATTGGACACAATAAGGGTGGGATACTGCTGACCTCTACTGAGGATATAAGCAGGCGATGGGAAGGTGGGAAGTATGTGGTATCTGGTCTGTTGCTATGAGCCATTCGGACCCTGTGCAACCACAGCGAGAGCTTGGTTTGCATTGCTGGCAGTAAATCGGATTCATTCAGGTGGCTGATGAACTCCGCCGGACACAGATTTGTCACAGATTCTGTTCAGTTTTTTTGGACACATTTAAAGGTAGCATTTTGCGAATGATGTGGTTGTGTTGCCTTCGTCGAGTAGTGACCTCCAGCTTGCACTGCAGCAATTTGTGGCCAAGTGTGAAGTGGCAGAAATGAGAATCAACACCTCCAAATCCAAGATCATGGTTCTCAAACAGAAAAGGGTGGAGTCCCCACTCCGAGTCTGGGAGGAACTGCTGCCCCAAGTGGAGGAGTATCTTGGGTTTTGTTCACAGCTCAGAGAATACTGGAGACTGACACTCGGTAACCAGATAGGGGTTGCGTCCACAGTGATGCAGACACTTTACTGATATGTTGTGGTGAAGAGAAAGCTGAGCAAAAAACCCAAGCTGTCAATTTACCAGACAAATTACATTCTTACCCTAAACTATGGTTACGAGCTCTGGTTAGTGGCTGAAAGAATGAAGATAATGGATACACTCTGCGAAGTGAGTTTTCTTTAAAAGCTGACTGCGCTGTCCCATATAAATAGGATGAGGAGCTTGGATATTAAAGAGTGACTTGTAGAGCTGTTGCTTCTCCACATCGAAAGGAGCAGTTGAGGCACCTGACTAGGATGCCTCCTAGGTGAGGTGATGCGGACAACAAGTGGTAAGGATGTGCCAGAAACAAGTGTTATCCACAAAGCTGCAGTTCACACTAGTCACCATGTCAAAGTCAAAAAATATTACTAGTTTATGAAATTGCATTATATCATGTTTATGAGTATGTTTGGAAAATCAGGCATGTTAGAGTCAACTTACTAATCCTTTGATTTCACGTTCTAGCTGGTATATGCTGTCCAGTTTTCTCTTCCGGCACCGCTGTGCAGCCACACGGTTTTTACTTCGTCTACGGACGTCATGGACAAAGTCCAGCTGCTCCTGGGTCAACGAATGTTTTTTCAGAAGCTGCTGAAATTCACTCCGGCTCAACACTGAGATTTGCTCCACCGGGAATGGAAGCTGAACCTGAAGATTAGAGTTAAACAATTTAGATTAATTTGATTTTCTATCTTCCATTACCAATAACCAAACATCAGACATATGTAATGACAACCTCTTCCGCTCTTTTGTTGTTGGCCTCAGTATCGCCATCTGTGTCCAGGTCTGAGTCATCAGCAGAGTTTATTGAGGAGGACATACAGGGGCTCTTCTCTGCCTGAGACAAGCTGTCGGTGTGTGTAGCTGCATCATCACCTGTTCCAAGGTCCCTGAGAAAGGGACAGTCTCCTACACTGGCACTCAGGTCCAGCTGCTTAAGCCAGTGAAAGTCAGATGCTTTTGCTAGATTATTTTGTTCCACTGGATCCACAGGAAGTGGCTGAGCCTGAGATGGGCAGAGGTCAGACCAGAATCCTTTTGCCAGATGTTCAGCCACCTCCCTCTCCACGCGACTTCTCTCGCCATATCCTTCTTCATGGCTTAGAGTAGTCATTGAAGAGTTTGAAAGATCACCTGTCGTTCCCTGTTCAAAGCGAGCCTCACTCTGTTTTATTAAAGTACTGCAATCTTCTGCCCCTGAAGTCTCGAGTGGACATGAGCTAGGGATGCAGTTGGTTTCTGCACCAAGCGTCTCAACAGTTTGTTTAATTTCTCTGCCTGGTGGATCAATGAGTTCTGGTGGATTCACATCCCCTGAGGCTGACAGCTCACAGGATAAGCCGCAGTCTGCCAAACTCATCTCACTTTGATTGCACACATCTCCCATCTCTAAAATGTCTTTTTCACAAAACTGTGAGGGATGATCTGCTTTGTCAGAGTTTGGGCAAGGCAGAGACAACATGGGGCACATGCCATTTCCTGTTAACTCCAGAGATAAGGGGGCCATTTGTGGTCCACAGTTCTCCAAACAGAAGTGTTCCTCCCTGCTGTTTGTCTGACCTTGTGCACTCTGTGGACACTGCGATGGGAAGTCTGTTTGTTCATCACCTCCTGAAGGCACTGAGCTGTGTGACTCACATGATTCTGGTTGGCTACTCTCTGCACGAGAGCCAAAACTTGCACTAGGATCCCGGTTCTGGCAACAGACTTTTTGCTTGACCTCCTGTGAGGATTTTTTGCTTTCAGAAAACTTTGGGATGAGAAAATCAAAGCATGTCGACTCCAAGTTGTGAAATCCTAAAACCTCAGCACTGCTGTGAATAGCATCAATGTTTTCTTTGGTAAAAAGGAGCTTTGATGTGTAGGCAAATTGAAGCAAAGGTTCAAACCCCTCTACGGTCACCTGTGGGGGAAAGACGTAAATTGTTGAAACATAATAAAACACAATGAAACTCGGGCAGTTCAAAAACTCAATTTCAACAGGGGTCTTATGTACCTGTATTGACCTTTCTAAGTTGAATTTTCCAAACACTGCATATAAACTGTTTTTCACTCACATTATGACACAAAATGGACCAAGTAATAGAAGCTAGTGGACAGACAACAAATCTAACTATGTATACCCTTTTCATTGATAATACGGATAAAATAATGGTGCCTGTATAACATTATCACCATTTACTTTCAACAATTCATCCATATTAGTTTTTTTTTTCCCTATATAAATTGGCTGAACACCAGAGCACCAACCTCATGTGGCAAGGTGATGATGGGATTCTGGCTGGTGACACTGGTGACCCTGCTGTTAAAGTATTCACTGCAAGAAGCCAAAACAGAGCAATGAGCACGGAAGCTCCTGTCTTCCACCACCACCGTCACATCACACAGGACGTCCTGCTGTCTCTGCTCATTCAGACACTGCAGAACATGGGCGCTGTGCACTGCAGACTGGAAGGTGAACACCGATGTGCGAGGAGCTTGGAGCGCCATAGTTTTTACAAGCTCAGCCTGTGCAAAAGAGAAAGCCATATGGAGTCAACAAAATGTCATGATTACACAAGAAACATTTCTCTAAGTTTATCAATGTGTATTATATTGTAGTGGCTCCAAAGTGGAGCAGTTTACACATTTGCCTAACAAGTGAAAGATTCCCAGCTCAAGACACAAAACTCTTTGAGTTGGAAAAAAAAATCTGCCAAATCATGCAGAAGTAACTATAATTATTTTCTTCTTTCTTCTAGATTTTGCATCCATTTTAATTAATTAAAAAAAAAAATACTAAGTTGAAATAACAGAAATTCATGGGTTTCTGCTTCTCAGATGTTGGTACTGTAACTCATCTATGACAACATAAACCGTTCCAGATTTTGGACCATTTGTAAGTTGTCAACATGACTTTGAATGTATGTTTTCTTAAGATTTTGCAGACATTTTATGGATTAAATAACTAAATGAACAGAATACAATACAACTAATCATTGCGACTTGTGACGACTAAATGGTTGCTCACAGCTTGAGTGTTACACAAAAATGACCACTTGGGTTTGCACAGATCAACGAGTCTTTATCAGTTTTCTTATAAAAAGGAAGATTCTGGAATACAAATCTAATACTTAAATGCCAGCTTCTGTCTATGTAGACAGCAAGAAAAAAGTAGCTTTCAGTGATTTATCACAGTTAACTGTTATATTAACAGAAACAGACTGCATGTAATTACCAACTGGACCCAATTCAATCAAAAACTGATGGCAGACCCTCTTATGGTAACATTTATTGCAGGTTTTAGTGACAGTGTTTATATGCGTAACAATCTCATTTTGTGGAAAAAAAAAAAGTAATTGAAGTGAAATAACTTTATTTTATTGGATAAAACAGACTGACAATGTTTAACGTAATATGCAGTTGGAAAAAAAGTGAGAAATCCCAATGTTGAGTATTGCAAGGGGAGTTTTAGTATTATGTAAAGTTATGTAAAGGTCCAGGAACTTAAACTGCTGTTATGGGCAGCAGAAGTGGTGCAAGACATCCAACCAGCTACTTGGCGAAACACTTGATGGCGAATAAAATTCTCCCTCAAGGAAATTATTGATGAATATGAGTCAAATAGAATTTAATACCTATATAAATATAACGGCATGTGAAATCATGCTCCAGCGTGTTTTTTAATCTCACTAAAGAAGACAAAAATAACTATAATGTTCGCTAAAATTACTTCTAACATATCCTTACTGTGAAAAAATAAGTTAGGCGACTGCCTCTCAATATTTAACCATCTAACTTCGCAAACATTTAATCTAGCCGATTATTAATAGTCCCCAACAGCAGGGAAATGTGGGTTAAACGGTGACTGTTTAACTTGTACGCCAAGTTCAACGCTAAAATGCTGACTCACGTTTAGCGAAGTTAATCAACTGGGCCTGGTGGATAAAGGCAATAAAATCATGTCCAAAATTATGATCAGTTCGCTATGTTACTGACGACTTATAATAGATTCGTTTAGCTAAACAAATAACAGTGGTAAATGTCTGCAAACGGAAAAGCTTGAGGCTAGGCCAGACCGTTAGCTTTAACTGCGCTCAGTTCGTGTTTACCCGTTGCTAGCAAAAAGCAAAAACTGAAACATTCCGCTATTGTGGCTTTGCTCGGTGCTCTTTAAAAAGCCAAACGTTTACTGACCTGCCATGCTACCTGGATAACACTGCCATTAGTAAATTGGGGGATAGGGTACGGATGCTTCTGGCCATTCCGAGCCTGACTTCACTGTAATCATGTGACAGCTTGGACAAGGAAGCGCTAGCAGCACTTACTGCGCAGACTCATAGCAAGTATCGACAAACCAGCACACAGGAGAGGAGGTTCTGTTTTTGCAACATTTAATTACATGACATTGATTTAAAAAAGAAAAAATTATATATCTACATATCATCTATCCCAAGCTTTCATTAATATACTGAAAATGTGACTTCCAGTTCCATATTGTCAATTCATTGTCCAACTACGTTTTCTGTACTGGTGTGACTGATAAAAATGCCCCGCCACTGCCATACAATTTCAGACACTGTCAGAACAGGTACAGGCGGAAATATTCTTTGAGATCCCTTAAAAGATGAAACTGAAGCAGCATTGGTTTATTTGGATTTCCTGAGTAGTGATGCACAATTAGAGGAGCCTTTCATAGAAGAGGAGGTAGGCTTGGCAGCTCTGGACTTTACTCTCACTCACAGGTTGAACGCTTGTGTCACTGATGTGGAACCAGGATCCTCTGGGTGACTCTGCATCTCCTGAAGGGAAACGACGAGTTTATACATTTCATTTTTAGAAGTGTTTATTCTAATAACGGTCAAGCCAGAGTACACCCACCATCTGTAAGTCCATTGGATGAAGGCTGAGGGCACTCGGGCCGCACTTTCACATAGGCTGTGTAATGACCTGACCTCATTGTTCCACTGTGCTCTACGATGCCATACAAACCGTATAAGATCTGATTATGCCCCTCTGGGATATTCTGTTTCAAAACAACTAGTGGTTAGTGCTTCTACATTTACAAAGACAGCTATAAGCAAATTAAAGTATTATAAAACATGTTACTTCTCATACTTACCTTGCATTTGACTGCACAAAAGGGAGCTAGATCCAGTATGAAAGGAAAGGTGACGTGTCTGTTCACCTTACAAATACTGTAGCCATTCTACAGGTAAAAAACATCATTAAAAATCCAAATAGTGATTTTTTTGATTGCCTTACAAAAGGGGTTCAATGTTCTTTAAAAGCTTGGTTCATAACTCTGTGATAAAAACCTTAGCTGACAGTGCAGTGGATCAGTGCAGTGCATACCTGTTGAAATCTCTTTAAATGAAGAGTAAGGACTGAAGGTGGAGAGGAGATAAGGATTTGCTTCAAGGCATCAGTGTAGATATTCTTCTTGGATCCTAAACACAGCACAAAAAAGACAGTGGATTTTAGCTGATCCCCAAACTATGTATAAAGAAAGTTTAATAATGTTATTAGAAAAGAAAATCACATTTTTGTCGTAATGTACTATGTAAAGTGCATGTGCATAGACTTCAGCAAAGGACATTAAATAGCAGACTAAGTACTAATGTGGAAGCATTTTAAATACCTCCAGACTTGTTGTTCCCCAGCTGCCGTTTGGTGCAGGTGACACAAAGTAAACTGTTGTTTTGCGTGAGGGTTTCTACTTCTGTGAATTGAAAAAGGCACGACTGCACTGAACACTCCTGTTTCTCTGGGATTGTCCTGGCAGCCATCGTGTGGAAGGCCAGCTCTGGATCTTGGTTTATTACTGTATATTCCTTAGTCTCCAGCACTCCATCTTCACTCTCCATGCTTTGTTCCATTGCGTCAGTGTCTTCTATAAAGGCATCATCCAAGGTTACTTTACTCATTTTCCTCACCAGCTGTGTGTCTTCCTCTTCTGTCTTGTCTTCTTCCTGACCCATGTTAGACATTTCATTGCATACGGTGCTGTCCTTTGAGTGCTGCTCCTCTGATAAGGCAGTAAACCGGTTGCTGACTGATGAGTCATGGTCACTCGCTGAATCCTCATCCTCTTCTTTTTCCTGCTCCACCTGCACTGCGTTATGGGGCTTTTGGTCCTCTTCAGACACACTGACTTGAGCAGGATGTTGTGAATCTTCTTCAAGTGTTTCATTATCAGTGTTTTCCCTGTCCTTTGAATCTGCTGTAGCATCTGTGTGTTCGCTCTCAGCCTGGCTCGGAGAGGTGAGACTGTCCAAAGTGGCTCTACCCTCAAGCTTCTGCTGTCTTTTTTGATGCTGAAAGTCAAGATGGAATAATTCGGATTAATTTATGAATTAAGGCTAAGAAAAAAGAAACTTCAGTATCCATTCACTGACACACCTTTGCCTGCTTCTTTGCTTGCTTCTTGGCTTTCTTCTGCTGGTACTTGCTGCCAGCCCCAGTGGGAATGTCATCATTCCCACTAGTCCGAACAGGGCTGCTGCTGTCATCCTGGCTTGAAGCACTGGTCTTCTTTTTTTGGTTCTTCTTTCTATATGCCTATAGGATGCCACAAAAGGGAACAATAACTGATACAGACATTAACAAATAACTACTCAAGTGGTTATCAAAAAAACCCCCAAACGCCTGCTTTACCTCATCAGAAACAGGAAGGGAAAGATCTAAAAACATCTCTGTGACCACAGAAACCTGTAAGGATGAAGAACAGGATATTTTTAGAGTGACATCATCAGGATATATTCTCTTCTTACTTTCTGGTCTTCAAACATACCGTTCTACACTGCTGACACATTATAGTGCTGGTAATTTCACCACCAAAAACTTGGTCAACAAAGTTTTTTAGAAATCCATTTTT
Organism: Oreochromis niloticus; assembly: GCF_001858045.2. Taxonomy (NCBI): domain Eukaryota; kingdom Metazoa; phylum Chordata; class Actinopteri; order Cichliformes; family Cichlidae; genus Oreochromis; species Oreochromis niloticus. The sequence goes on from NC_031979.2 coordinate 31,259,613, forward strand.
CTCGTACTCTGAAAGAAGAAATTAAATGTCAGAGCCGCATTTCTGAAAGGAAAAAGCTACTGTGCAAAAACTTTAGGAACGTACTTTTGTTTATATAACATTGATTAATAATCCACAGCAGCATTACTTGCCTTTTAGTAGCGTTTTCAGCTCTCCATCTGTGCCTTCTCTAGATTGTTTCAATGTGTCCATTATTCCTGAGCTTATTCTCTGTTGACACAAATACAACCGTTACATTCAAAAGATGAAAGATACCTCTGATTAACCACAAGATGGAGACATGCATTCTTCACAGAATCTTAATTTTATGGCTTTTACCCTTAAAATTTGCTCCTGTAAAACCTCTGCACGGTGAAAATTTACTAACCGTCTGAGAAGCAGAATTATAAGGTCATTAAATAGGAGACCAAAAATGTTTTTAAAACAATTCCTTACATTTTATGCCGCCACATAAAACAACTCACTATAGCAGTGTTCTGCTGTCAAACCAATCTATTGCAATGTAACATATAGCCCTCTGGAGAGCCACAGTTCTCTTTTTAGTAGGTACACACATTGTGCTCCTCAGCTCTCATGCCATCCAGCAGGTAGCGCAGCAACTCCTGGCTATCTTGCTGCTGAAATCCTTTGAACCTGGCAGCCCTGCACAGATAAGATGAATGATGAGCCCCACTTGCACATCTTAAAGTTGACTTTTAACATAAAACTATAGTCATTCTTACTTTCTACAAACTTGTGTGAACAGCTCCCGTGGTGTTACTACACTCTTCTTCGATTCCTGAATCTCACAGAGTAGGTGATACATAGCCAAAGTTAGAGATCCGGGACGGTCTAACTGCACTTCTATAGGCTCCTGTAATCATAATAAAGAAAGTTAGTTATACATAGTAATGAGTAGAGGAACATAACTACTCTGTTAAATGGGGAAAACACACCAGATCCAAGGAGGCACCAGGTTTAATGTTGAGACTTTTCTCCTCTGTCACTTTGTTGAGAGTCTGTCTTAAGAGTTGTGTTTGAGACAGATTCTGGAAAAGAAAACGATAGCAATCAATAATAACTCTCACTGAACTCTGACCGGCATCCAGTAAGGATCAATCTTACCTGGATGACTGCATTGAAGAAGCAGGTGTTTCCCAGATTGCTCAGACCCTTTACTGAAACACCACAACGCTCTTCAGTTGTGCTCTTCTTCTGAGATTTCCCAACAGCCTCTTTCTTTGTGTTTTTCTTCTGGTGATCCCCGTTTTCTTTGTTTTCCTTGTCCTCATTTTCATCTTCTTTTAAAGTCTCTGTCTTCTGTTTAGCTTCCATCAAGACATCTTCCTCCTTGACCCCTAAAGAAAGCAAACAGGGTGGACATGGTTATGAAGCAGTCTAATGTATGTGCTTGTTAGACTTCCCCAGTGGTACCCACTTTTCTGTGGTCTTTTTATAGAATCTGAAGATGTTTGCTTTTTCAGGTTGGTTACTAGCTGAGCCAAATGCCCTGTTCTGGAGTAATGGACTTCATCATCACATATGTAGCACCTGCAAAAAAACAAAAACATTTTATTCTCATGTCAAATGCGATGTAGAGGCCTATGATTAGCAAAACAACATAAAATGCTCACCACACACTAAAGTTGTCCAAGCTGACCACCAAGCAGTGTGGATCAGACCGAGGAGTTTCATAATGTTTGATGGCATGCTGATTCTCAGAATTTCGTCCACATCCCTAGTGGAAAAGATGCATTTAGAAAAAATGCACGCCATTTTAAACCCAATGACAAATGGGTACAAAAGAATCTCACTCTATGGCCGCATTTCAAGCACATCCACAATCCTGTTTCTTGTTCCTCCTCAGCCTCCTGTGGCAGATGGTTGTTGATATTTTCTTTATTTTCTTCCTGCTTACAATCCTGACAACTCGTCCAATCTGAGTTACCAGAAAGTTTCTTGAGGAGAGTTTGGTCTGTTCCCTTCTTAATATGCCTGCAGGATGGAACTGTGACAATAAAGATTTAAATGAAAAGGAAGTCTCACACTAGACTTTCCACAGGTTGTTGCACGACATGAAAGATGATGAAATATTCTTTACCTGTCAGGTCAAGCTCATCATCCTCCTTGGAGGTCTTGTCCTTTCCCCTCTTCTTTCCCATTTTAACCTTTACAGATGGGAATGGAACACAGTACTCAACACAAGGCTAGCTTTGGCTAATACCTACATGAGATTATAATGCTGCCAATAGAGTTCAGTGACGGCAAATTCTGTTAAAAAAAAAAAAAACACAAGAAGAAATATAACGTTAAATTTAATCATCACCCTCATGGTCCATTCAACTTACTGTGACAAACCGAGCCTAAAACCCTCAGCGTCTTCAGTTTCGTTTACTTTCTATTGCTGACTTCTCTAATTCGGACATAATTACGTTAGACTGTTTACTGGAGAAATAAATCACGACCTTTAGTGTAAATACGTTGATTCACAAAGTTTAGAACACGCAAAAATAACTCCAGTGATTTGGCAGGAAAAAATATCCCAGCTGACACATGCAAAGGAACAAAATGTGATGGGGCCGCTGTTTCTGCTGCCGTGTGTTTCCTGCGTGCGTCGGCTAAAAGAGTCCGAGTTCAAACAAAACTTCATTATTAGACGTTGCGGGACATTAGACAGTGGTAAACTGCCTCTTTATGTCTATACTGTATACATAAAAATGTTATTTTGTTTTCAGATTTCATACTGTTCTGTAACGAAATCAATTTTAGAGGCTGGTTTACACCCGGAAACATGGTATGTGTTAGCATAAGTGATTCATATTTTTGGACCTACCAGAAAACTGTTTAACTGTTAACTTTTTAAATGAACATTAGAAAAGATTGACTATTTTAGTTCTCGACTAAAGCAGCATGTCTTACTTGGAGTGGGCTGAGTCTCAGCTTGCAGAGATAGAGCTGCTGACCAGCATGTTCCCCACCGTGGAGGAGCTGGAGTTCACTGACCAGCTGGCACTAGCCGAGCTCAGGGACTACGTGGAGGGCTCAGCTTCAACAGGCGGCCCTCCACCGTCCAGACCCCAGTTTCTCATCAAACAAAAGCTGGACTCTGCGAACACGGAGGGGGTAACTAATCTGTCATTATATATAATTTTGTTTTAATCATTATTTAGTTTAATTTCTCATGTTTTTTCCCCTTTTCCCCCCACACAGACGCTGTTCATTCTGTCCTGTGCTTACCCATCTGAATATCCTAGTGTGTTACCAGAAATAACAGTCCGGTAAGCGATTATCCTCATTTGAACTCCTAACATAAAGGAAAATAGTTAGGGAGCTCACTCAGGAGAGACTCACCTGCCTGTGTACAGACTTGTTGAAAAAAAAAAAAAAACAGAGAGAGAGAAAACAATAATATAGTGAATAGAATACTAGTGGCCCAGGATTTTCTACCATATAGGAAGCGCAGCCTGGATGAGCACAGATAGCATTCACAGTGTTGCCTTTAAATATAGTTTTGAATGAAAGCAAATGTAATTTGTGTAACAATAACACAGCCACAGCAGTAAGTGGAAGAAACAGTGCCTCTAATTTGTTTAAAGTGTATCATTAATCATTTTAATTAATAGGGCTGAACCTCCCGAGGCTGTGCTGTCATTGCTCCCAGATATGGAAAATTCCCAGTGCCAAGTGACCTTGAATGTTCTCTGAAACCTTCTTAGAACATGTGTTATTCTTGCTTTAGGTGTCCTGGTCTCAGCAGGGCTCAGCAGACACAGCTCCAGGCACTTCTCAATGCATACCTCATGGAAAACTGCCAGGGGGAAATATGTGTGCTCTCTGCTGTTGAATGGGTGAAAGACAACCTCCAGCTTTTTATTGATAAGAGCTTATTAGAAGCCCCAGCTCCTAAGAAGGAGTCTGCCTCTTCTCGGACGCCCGAAGTGTTCAGCCGGCTGTGGATCTACAGTCACCACATTTACAACAAGTCGAAGAGGAAGAACATCTTGGATTGGTCAAAGGAGCTGGGCCTGTCAGGATTTAGCATGCCTGGGAAACCTGGTATTGTGTGTGTGGAAGGTCCTCAATCTGCCTGCGAGGATTTCTGGTCCAGGTACCTTGCCTGTTGATTTGGGTTTTTGGGGGGGGACTTAATGTCACAGCCAGAAGCCTGCTGAGGTGCCAGGTTTAATATTTTTCCAATCTTATTCCCCTATTTCACAGAGTGAAGGTTTTGACATGGAAGAAGATCATGATTCGACACAGAGAGGATATTCCCCTTGATTGTCAGAGTGAGGACAGCAGGCTTGTTGAACGTATAGACTCCCTGCGCAAATTTACAGGCTTTGAAGAAGCAATGTTTGACCCCCATGGAAACAGAGGCAATCACATGGACCTTGGGCAGCTCTACCAGTTCTTGAATGAGAAAGGCTGTTGTGAAGTCTTTCAGATGTATTTTGGCATTGAAGGGAGGTAGTAGTCAGACCGAGATAATGGATGTACATAGTTTTTGTACTGGTGCCTTGTCAGTGAAATTACTTATTCTGAAAATAACTTTTAAATGAAATGGGAATGCAGTAAGCTGATAAAATGAAATAAATTAACTGCAGCGTTTTTTGGGTTTCAAAGTTGTCATACCTGCAAAATTCACTGGAATAAAAAGCAGAAAGAACATTTCTGCAATTTTCAGGAACAGTTTTCATTTCTTTTTTTAAAAATAGGCATATTTTATCAAAAGAAGGAAGAAAAAAGATGTTTATCGGAGAATTTCCTCGAGGACTTCGGTTATATTTGCAATTTTAATACTCCTGCATATCACGAATTGCCCCAGGTGTTTCTTTTCTCAAATGGCACCAGTGTGTTATTACTACCGGGCTATTATAGGATTTTCAGGTTTGATAACATTTTAATAATTGAACAACATTGTCAACAAAATGTTGGATATCTGTTTTTTTAAATCTGTTGATTTTCTTCTTATGAATTATAGATATCATAAGCATGGAAATTCTTTCTCCAATTTTCTTTGAATGATTAGTTGTTAGATAAATTATGCGTTGCTGTGGATTATACACTGGCAATTAAAATGTGTGGATATTTATCATTAATCTTAATTTGTCCCCCACCAAGCCTTGGATGACCAAAAAAAAACAAGTTCCCATTGTTGATTCCCCTCAACCCTCTGGAGTTGTATCTAACGTATTATGGATATTCTTGATTTTCTTTTTCTTTTCTTTTTTTGATGCAAAGTGCACTCCTTAGATACAGCCTTTGAAAGTGTATCAATTCACCATTTTTGTCACATAATAATACAGAAATACAGATGAATGTAAAGTCTTCAAACGAGTCTGAACACAGAGTAATTTAGGAAGTTAGATTGCTAAAGTGATATGACGAGGGAGACATGTACTTTTAGTACTTCCTGTGATTAATTTAGTATTAAAACAATAAAAGGAATGATTAAGTCTGGTTCAATGCACAGTTCTACGTTGAAAGGAAATAACAAAACTTAAAGACAAAGTTGATATTTAGTTACCTGCAGATTATACTTGCAGACTCTGTTGGTCTACACTGTCCAGCAGATGGCAGCATAACATAATTAAATTGGGCAAACATGGAAACCGTAATATCTTAACTTCCTAAACATGTTTAAAATCCTAACTTCTGTCTAAAAGCATGAGGAAAAAAAAGCTGGAATAGTAAAACAATTTGGATTAATGGGTGTTCACTTGTTACTTATGTGAAAACTGACTACTGTGATTTACAAGGTCAGACAGAATGGAGTGCTGTAAAACGGAGGTGTTGTATCTGTGCATTTGAACACTTTGAACACAAAATAAAGCAGCTAAAACATCACAAATTCATTTACAATCTCCATTTGTGCATATTTTCCAAATAACATTTGAAATACTATGTGTTAAACAGATATTAAATCTAGAAGCAGCCACGAGCAGGAGTTCCTCACCTTGATTTTAGTCCCACGCCTCCATTGTCCTGTGAGATGCTGGTTCATTTTACAGTCTTTGTGCTGCTTCTTTTGACAGTCCCTTTTCTGCCCCGGCTGATTTTATGGGTTCTTTTGTTCTTACAGTGTATATTCACTCTTGTCAGAGGTCTATTGAAACAAGGACTTCTGACTTTTATCTTCAAAGTCTCATCAGAGAGCCCTTCTGTTTCTTTATTGAAGAGAGTTTGACTTCCAGGTGCATTCACATCATCAGGATCCTCAGTAGAATACTGTAAATCAGAAGAAGTGACCCCATTCAGATCCACATTATACATCTCTGGGTCTAATAAGCCTTCATTAGTTAGCGCTTCTATATGAATGTCTCTGTGCTGAATCATTCAGCGGAGATCTTCATCATTACTATACACTGTAAAGTTATGACTAATGATGTAAATCACATCATAGCAGCTTTGATAAAGGACTGAATAATAGAGTATGGACTGCAAATTACTGTAAGAAGCAGTCATGTTTCAATAAAGTAATTTGGTTTTCATGTTAAAAGAAGTGTATATTGTAGACTCACAGAACAGCAGACCACATATCCAAAAAACTGACCTGAAAATGTGCTAATTCTAAGGAAATTAGTCAATAAATGTGTGATTTATGGTTAAATAGAAAGCTTTTTAGTTTTTGTATGGTTGCTGTTAGACACTGTAAGTGTCCTTTCTCACTTATTCCTTGAATAGGTGAGCTGACGAATGGCGCTTGTGATGTTCCAGCATGTGATCCCGACATGTGACAATGACTGCTGTTCTAAAGTCATGATAAATTTATGCCTTGAAATATGAATGCCAAAGTGTGAAATGGCTCCATACTTTAGTCATGCCTGCTCCATCAAAGGTTAATTGGTTTCTACCTGCAAGCTGAAACTTAGTAAATGTGTTTGTAATAGTTCATTGTTACAATTAAGATCTTAGGGAGTGGAAAACTGTTATTGACCTGTACTGCAGCTCTAGTGCAAATCATTAACACATGTTCACTAAGTCAATACTAACTTCCTTCTTGCTGTAGATTGTACTAACCTGTGGATTCCTTACCTTTTTACCTACTGGTAGATAGAGAGAGCAGTCCAGTGATTAGTAAAGAATAAGAAAGCATAAATAGAAGCACAAATAATATTTTTTACATAAAAAATATTAAGCTTGGTCTTTTTTATTGAGTAAAATGATCCATTAATACATATCTGTGACTGCCAAAATCATCTAAGTCTTTGGTTATAGTATCTGGTGGGACCCCCTTTGCAACTGAATGTAACTGTAGATCAGCACGAGCTTAAAGGAATTTTAGCCTGTCTCTTGTACAGAGCAGCTTCATCTTATATGTTAGTAGGTTTCCTCACATGAACTGCTTGCTTCATGTCCTTCCATAACACTTCTGTTTGGTAAAGGTCAGGACTTTGAGTTGGCTGCTCCAGAACATTAACTTTATTCCTCTTTAAGCATTCCTTGGGAGACTGAATTGCATGGGTCGGTGTCTTGCTGCGTGACCCACTTTCTCTTGAGATTTGATTCACAGTGGTGCAGTCCAGATCTTACTGTTTCGTCAATGATGTCCGGTCATCCTAGCCAAGACTGTGATTCTACTACAACTGGATTTTCCTGTCTTCAGACACCTCTCGAAGTTCAAATTTGGTCATATTCATCAGCGAACTATTGTTCCAACAGCCCTCTGGATGTCCCATGTGATCCTTAATAAAGCAGAGAATGGCAGCAATGTTCTCCTTGCTCCCATGCACACCATTTCTGTTTACTGTTCTCCTCCTAGCCAATGTGAGAGAGGCCTTTAGTTTAATAGAGCAGGATTTCTCAGTGTTTTGGTGACCGGGCACCAAGTTAAGGATCCAGCATTTGGTTGAGGGCTGGATGGGAAAAATGCACATATCAAACCAAATAACAAAGCTGACATTTCTTAGCTAAAACAGGTGTGAAGGAGGGCTTTCATACAACTTCAAGTAATGTAATTGCAAAGTGTCATATCAAAGGATCATGGTTTATGTTGTAAATGTAACTCTTGTTACATCTTATTCCATATATTGGAATATGAAATAAGTTTAGTAACCACCTATGTCTGTAATACTGGGCTTTTGTAATGTCTGTGTGAATTTAACTGCTATTCAGTGAAATAGATGAGAAACCTGCCCTCTGAGACACTTTGGATTCCTTTGTGAACTCTCAGAGTGATCTTTGATATAGTTGAACACTCTGGGAAAGGAAATGGTGATCTTGAATCCCATCCATTTGTATCTGTCTGTCTGTGGATTCAATGATTTTTCTCAGGTCCTCAGAAGTCACCTTTTTTGTCACTGAACACTTTCCAAAATGTGTTATGAATCAGACTTTAATAGATCCCTGTTCTTTAAATAAATCCGAGTGCCATCTTACACTCATTGTCATCCCATTGATTGAATACCTGACTTTCACCTTCAAATTAAGTCCTTATACCTGAGATTCACACATTTGCTGCTCACGCATATGTAATGTTTTATCATTGTTCTCAATAAGAACAATGTATTATTTCTTTAATTTACTTCTCTTCGACTACTATCAGTACTTGTGTGAAAATGTAATTATGTTAAAGGTTATACTTATGAAATATATTAAAACAACTATAAAGGGTTTGCAACCTTCTAATGACCACTATATGCACATTTTTAGATGCACCTAAAGATACAGGCAACTGTGATAAACTTACAAAATATTTGAGTTCAAATTCTTTGTCACATAAAAGTATATGTATAAGTATAAGTATATGATCTAGCGAATATTATATTGTAGCTTTGCAATTATCAAATCCCTACTTCAAGCAATGTTGTGGGGACTTGTTCAAAAAGGGAAATGGTGTATGCAGTAAATCTCTGGCAGGCCAATTGTAACACAAACACCGACAAACATTTATGAAAAAATAAAACCAAAAAAATAAACGATCAAGGAATGAGGCACACAACACTGTTATGCAGCTATTACCATAGGAGCGTGACTGTTGTTTAGGCTTGTCATGTGATATGAGATTCATCAAGATCTAAGTGGCTTGCCATCTCCACTATGCAATTTCCTGTGTGAAATCCTTTAAGGGCCAAGATATCTAGTTTGTGTACACAATGCACTGTTGAAGCTGCAAGTCAGCACAGCTAAGTCATTATTTCAGATTGTCTCAGGAGTACAGAATCAAAGCAATGGGAAATATCACTGTCTGTCACAGTAACAGTCACACTGCACTGTGTAGCTACAGTGGGGTCCATTGATTTTAGGACAAGGACACAATTTTTGCAATTATGCCTCTGTGACTATCACAAAGGATTTTTAAATGAAGCAATCAAGATGTGATTTAAAGTCAAGGGGTTTTACAATATTATTGCATTCACCATTTATTTCACTTTTAGTGATTATTCAAAAATAAATAGACATTTTTAAAAACTTGAGGGAATGTTCTTGTGGACAAATTAAAATGATCTTTTGAATATTAGTCTTTCAAAATCTATTTGAAACAAACATTATTGAAGGTAATGCAAAATTGGAAATTTTTTGTTGATAAACAAGCAGCAGCTGAAGGAAACTGCAAGAAATACCCCATGAAGCATTTCAAGGTAGGAAAATGCATTTTGTGTTTCCAGTGGGTTTTAAACTTCAGGCATTTATTGGCTACAAATAGTATGCAGCTGAAATCTTAAAACAATTTCAAGATTTAAAATGAACTTGTCTAATATAATAGGATGCATTATATATGTCCACTTCACCAGCTGGGCCCACATCCTCATTTTAGGTTTGACAGCGTTTTAGTAGGTAAAGGTGAATGCTTGGACATGAATTGAGCTGTGGTTTGGGGAACGGCCTCGAAGGGGACTGGCGACGGCTCCCGGGCCTGGCAGATCCCCATGTACTAAATAGGAGTGAAGAAGTAAAAGAATTGAGAACAAGGAGGGAGGGAGGGTGGGGCACGTAAACAAGAATGAACAGTTTGCGGAACTGGGGGGAACCTATATAGATGATGGAAGGAGCGTGTTTGGAGACGTGGTCCCGCTCCTGAAATTCCGATACATAATCTCCAATTATTTAATTACAATTTTTAAATTGCTGTAAAGCCTATAATATAAAGGAAATATTTTTCTCAAGCTCTTTGAATTAAAGCTGCAAGTCTTCTCAGTCGCACCTTGATTGCTTCATTTTACTTCTGGCAGTGCACAAAAGCAAAATAGCAAAAATTGCCCCAGTGGACCTGAATGCACCTGGGTGACCTGCAATTTTCTACTTCTACATTCAGATAGGACTGAAATTATTTCATTTGGCCCTAAAATTCTTAGAAACATGGTATCTAACCTGATCCTTACTCTGGATGGGATTACCTTGGCTTCCAGTTCTGCTGTGAGGAACCTTGGAGGCATTTTTGACAACGATATGTCCTTCAGTGTGCACACCAAATAAATATGAAAGACGGCATTATTTCATCTGCACAGTATTGCTGATATTAGAATCATCCCATCTCATAGTGATGCTGAATTTGTTACTTCTCGACTCGGTTTATGTAATGTCTTCTAATCAGGCTGTTCTAAGAGCTGGGAGAAATGCCTTCAGTTGATCCAAAAATGCTACAGCGAGAGTACTGACAGGGACTGGAAAAAAGATCACATTTCTCGCATATTAGCTTATCTACATTAGCTCCCTGTTGAATTCAGAATTGAATTTAAAATCCTCATTCTCACATGTAAAGCCCTGAATGATCCGCATTATGTCTTAAAGACCCCAGTATCATGTTATCCCACTAGGGCACTTTGCTCTCAGACTGCAGGCTTTCTTATGGTTCCTAGAGTTTTAAAAGTAGAATGGGAGGGATATCCTTCAGCTATCAGACACCTCTCTTGTGGGCCAACTCCCACTTTGGCTTCACCCTTTCCTTTTTGATAAAGCTTATAGGAAGGGCTGGATCAGGTGACAGTGAACCATCTTTTAGTTATGCTGTTCTAGGCTCAGGCTGCATAGGGAACTGGTTGGGACTTGTGATACACAGTTCACTTCTGATGTGTTTACGTTCCACTACTGCATGTCCCTAACTTTTATCTGCTTTCATAGTTTGTGTTTCACCCTTGCCTAGCTAAGCTCTCCTTTTTTCTTTTTTGTTTCCCCTCACATCGAACCGATCAACGCACATGGCTGCCCCTCACTGAGTCTCGTTCTGCCAGGGAGTTTTTCTTTCTCAGTGTCGACAAGCATTTGCTCATAGGGGATTGTCAGATTTTTGGATTTTTCTCTTCTACAGTTTACAACACCTTGAGGAAACAACTTAGAATGAATGCTTTATAAATAAAATTGAAGTGATATCAACTGAAATGAAAAGTGCTGAGACAGACTTGTGACCTGTCCAGTGTGCATCTTGCCTCTTGCCCCATGATAGCTGGGATAGGCTCCAGCCCCCGGCTGACCCTGAAATGAATAAGCAGAAGTACATAGATGGATGGAAGGAATACATTACGGTAAGGTGATCACACCTAAGTGATGTGTTTTGTATCCTACTGGGGGAAACCCAGCACACGCTGAAGAGATTCTATCTCACAACTGGCTTGGGAATGCCTTGGTGTAACCTCGGAAGAGCCGATGGAGATGGCTGGGGAGAAAGAGGTGTTAGTGTCTGCTTAAACTGCTGCCCCCATAACCTGGACCAAGATAAAAGGCATTAAATGGATGGATGGATGGTAAAGGAGACAGTTCAAGAGATCAAAGTTCTTCAGATCTTCAAATTTATTGGGCACTTTCCTTTCTCTGGGGCCTCTGTGACTCTAACATCAGTGTCACAAAACTGCAGACACAAAGGTGGTGAAGGCTCGGACATTGGTGGCATTTATTTCCCTCTACTTACTTTCCTCATAGAGTTTTATTCTTCTGTGGCATTAATACTTTCCACATTAAGTAAATGGCAGGTAACCAGACTCTAAATGGCAAAGATTACTGGTGAGATGGCTGTGTACTTTTATCTCTAGTGCGACGGTTACAAGCTGAATCATGATCAGACTTTTAACCTTAAAATCAATCAGTGTTGCTTTTGAAGACTCTCATACCCTCAGACAAGATTTCTGGAATCTCCTGGTTCTCATCATGAAGCTTATCACTCATATTGACTTTTCACTGATACATTCAAATCCCGCGTTTGATGCAATGAGCTGTCAATCGAAACCCAAAAATCTGGCCTTAATTTCAATAATTCTGCCTATTCAGTAAGAAACAAGAATATTGTAGGCATTTTGAATGTTTCTGCCTTCACAGCAGTGCATAATGCTTTTTTATTATGATTCAGAGAAGTTATACAACAGATGCCCACTGCATGTATATACACTAGACTTCAAAAAAGCTTCCACTATGCTGTTTTCGGCCCTGCCTCACCCTACACCATTTCCCCCTTCACTATAGCCACTATAGCAATAATAAAATACCTTTGAAGATTCACATTATGCACCTCTTGTTGATGAAGAGCAAATAGCTCGGAAGATTACTGCAGTAACCATTATGCCTTGTTCTTGAAGCCTTTTTTTGGCAACTCTTTGTGAAAATAATTTTTACTTTACACTTCATTCACTCATGATTTACTAGTATTTTTCTTTTTTCCCATCATTTCAGACAATAACTCAATTCTGTAGGTCTATTGAACTGGTCATGCATATAATTGAATTAGTTTTTAACGTCATGGTTTGGTATTTTAACACAGGGATTTCATCATGTCTGTAGCTGGCACTCTTTCACAGGAGTCAGGCGAGTATAAATAGTATTCTTTTAAATTGTGTGAGGCAGAAAACACTGAACAGAAGGTTTAGAAGTAAAATATTTCCAAACTTTTGCTTATGAGTCTTTGCAGTACTGAAACAGATGTACACCATAGCGGTGTCATATTACATTGTTCTGTACACACTATCCACTGTTCACATGCAGCGTGACACATACTGTGTTTTCCTTAACATTAGTTTTACTGTGATATTATAAATGTGATGCAATAAGTGGTGAATTATAGTTACTGAAATGTACTTAAATTATTTGGGTAGTCTTTTACTAGAGTTTTGTAAGATAATCGATGGTATATTTCTGAATGCTTAAGTTTCCTGTAATGATGAAAGAGATTAAATATGTGCAAAATATTAATTTATATCCTCTGCTTGAGGTTCAGCACTTATTGTTCTGGTAAATCTATCACAATGTCACAAGAACTGATCTCCTTTTCACAGCATATCAGTTTGTCAATTCAGTGCGTGTTGCATTACCATTTTCAATTCAGCTAAAGTAAACTTGATAATCAAAGCAATTAAAAACACAATCAGTTGTGTTTTCAAATGTTATGTGGAAACTTGGCCTAGCTGCTCTTTGGGATTCTGGACCTGCTCTCCTGATGACCCCTCAAGGTGAACTCTTGTATGGCTCTTCATCCCATGAATACTAAATATGGCTGAATTAAACATTTTCTCTCTTCTCACTACTATTTAATCAATTGTCTTACTGAGCTGTCTGTCTGGAGTAATCCCTGAGGCCCACCATCAAGCTGACTGGCATCATAAAGACAACTGGTTGCTACTCTGGAAGTATTTAAGCTTTAGATATCTCATTGGTCCTTCCACTCATTTTGTATGCGCTATTTAGCACCTACCACCTTGTAAATCAAAACAAGCTATGTTACACACTTAAAATGTACTAGGCTGCCTCCCGACCAAGTCTCAGGTATGATTTATCTTTGCAAAATGCATTGATACAGATCCAGATTTGTAGCAGATGTCTTTTTCCATGATTACTCCCTTCCATTAAAGCACCGTCTAGTGGAAATATGAGAAACACAGTCATGTGAAAAAGATAGTATACCATCTTTCTATTCTAAAAACCTGGTCCTTATTAAGTTGTAGAATTATTCAAACACAACCTCAGGTGAACAAAAAATACATGACATATTGCATTGTATCATCACTTATTTAACAAAAACTGTGATAAAATGCAGAAGCAATACTTGAATTAGTAGAACCATGTTTAGCAGTAACGTAAAGTAGTTTTCTGCATGATTTTGTCAGTCTCTTACACATTAGGCATCACTATATTTGAGGAAATGTTTATTTAAATGATTTATATCATTTATGAAGGAATTTTGACCCATTCTTTTTTACAGCATTGCTTTAGTTCATTGTGTTTGTTTATGTGAAGCTCTCACCAGGTCATTTCATTAGGGTTGTGGTCTGTTGCATAACCCAATTCCAGCCAAAGCCTCACATTTTACTCTGGAATACTCTGATATACAGAGGAATTCATAATCGACTCAATGATTGCAAGGTGACCAGGTCCTTAGGCTGCAAAACACACCCAAGTTAGCCGTATACTACTGTGGTTGATAGTTTGTATGAAGTGTTAATGCTAATATTCTGTGTATTGTACTTTTCAAATGTGGAGCTGTGCATTACGGCCAAAAATCTCCACTTTGGTCACAGTTCAGGCAACCTTGTCCTACAAGTCTTGTTCAGATGGTACTTTGCAAACCAAAGTCATGTTCACATGTCCCTCTTTCTCCTGCCAACTGTTCCAAACAAGCCATATTTATACAGCCTTTTTCTAACCTTAGTATCGTGAACTTTGACATGCTAATTGGGGCCTGCACAGTCTGAAATGTAGCTGCTGAGGATTTATTGGGGATTGCAGTATCCTGTTTATTGCATTGTCTCACATTGGGATGAACATCCAGTCTTGGGAAGACTGCCAACTGTCTTGAATATTTTCTAGTTGTGAATTATTTTTATTACTGTAGAATGATGGACCTTAAATAGTGTCGAAATGGTCTTATAACCCGTCCCAGCAAACTGCCAAAACTTCTGCTATTATAGAGGTGGTCACACTTGTTGATGACTCAACCTCTTCATTCCTATGGAAACAGTAAGGTTAGGCTTAACCTGGTATAGACCAGATGATTTATTTATTTTACATCCCGATACATAAGAGTTTAAAAATTGTGCACTTTCTTTTTCAGACGAATGTATTCCTTGTAGGAAACTTTCAAAAGTTTTATTGACAGATGTTGTGCTGGTGGATTTGACAACAAGGAACAAATTGATAACCGTGATTTTGTGCATCCTAAAAACAACCTAAAATTAAACATGTAAAATTGATTGCTGGGTCATTAGTCAGAAAAACTAATGGCATTCTGTACGGCTGCACAGCTTCTAAATAAACAATAGATACAGTACTTCAGTTAAAATAGTCTCCACTTAAAACCGCTATCTGTACAATTAAAGCTTTTCTGACTTAAGCACCCAATTTCACACTCTCTGAAGATCATTCACAACTTAATGTGCTCCGCGTTCTGCCATCATTACAACATGGTTAATTAAAATTCCGACTTAAAACTAGAAAACTAAGTGTAAAATAAAAATAAATCATCCAATCTGATGTCCTATGGTATTATTGCTTTAACTGAAAAAAGAACATCCAGTGAAGGGAGAGGAGGATCTTGAGGCTGATGCCAACATCTCATGTCCACCTACATCCAGGCAGCTGGCAGTCTGCAGGTACCACAGTTTGTAAGAACCGCAGTATGTTATAGTGCATTAATTAATATCATGTGTTTACTATAAAAGGGTTACAATTTGCACAAGAAATTTAGAATATGCAATATACAGGTGAAAATGTATAATAGCAAATATGTTCTTTAATTAGGTAGTTGAAAAATATGAACATTTTTCATTTTTAAAACCCCACTTCTCTTGATGAAATTAAAGACTATGCATTGCTTTTGGATTTTCCTGCCCATAAAAATTGCTGAAAAATTCACAGTTATTTTCTTGTCATGGCAGTGATGTGAACAATACAAGTATGTATGTAATGACAGAGGTGCAGCCATTGTTTGAGCAACACAAGGTTATGAGAATGGTTCTGGATAGTTTGTGTGTAGTTTTCAGAAAAGTTATTCACTGTTGCTTTTGATAAAATATTTACTTCACTGATTTATATTAAGCCTTCAGAGGCATATCGAATATTTATTTAGCAGTAGCCCTTTTTTAAGAGACAATAAACTTACAGCACATCATCTTTCCATGACAAATATCCACCGATTAACTGGCTAATAACTCATTTAGCCAACAGCGCAGCTCTTCCGTATTCAACATATTACTTGTATGAACATACATCATTTCCTGTGTCTTCATTAAATGTGCATATTTGCTGGAAAGAGCAGACCTCCTTAATAAATGGAGATTAGAATCATAAAAAATCATCAAAATGATATCTTGGAATAATTTACAAGGTTAAACGCTTCCCTTAAGGTCACAGACTTTTTTTTAATTTGAAGAAAAAAAAAGAATATCTGTTTTAAACTAATTCAAGAATTTCCTCTAGCTGTCATTTTATTAGTGGAACATCAGTCTCACGCTCCTAATATTCCAACTTTAATTAAGTCTCTGGTGAGTTTCTTGGAAGAATCTCAAGTGTTCAAATCCAAACAGATGGCAAGCTATTTATTGCATACCTTATGCCACAGGTACAGTACTACACCCCACCACCCCACCACCAAACACTCAAAAACTCTCCTCTTTCAACCCTCTCCTACCCCCCGCCCCAAAAGACTTACCAGAACAAGGCTGGCTTGTGTATTCTCCAGTGCCTGCATGATTTAAATTTCACCTAAACAATTCAGAAAAGTTTGTTGTAATTAAACCAAATACACGCACACACATGCACAAGCAATATAGAATTAATCAACTGGCAGGCAGACAATCCCAGGGAAGGCTATTTAAAGATGCACCACAGAGAATGTGAGTCAGTGTGGATGAATGAGTTTAAAATACAGTGGGTAGCCCTGTTTCAGTCATCAATCCATGGACCTGCATGTGGCCTGATTCGCACAGCAGAGCTACTGCCTCACAAAGTGGAAGCCCTCATGCAGCAAACAAGGGAATTGTGTCTGACTGTACACATTCATCTAGACTAATGGCATGGTGATGCATCTGGGGGGATACACAAGCTCATGTTCTTTGTTCCAGATCATTTGACTCCTTCTAACTTCCACTCGGCCCTGTCACAACTAGAAGCGTGAGTGATCTGTTTAATCTCATCAAATATGATTAGGCAAAACACATCTCAAGATAATATCCCATAGCTCTCCGATGCAGTACAGATACTCATGAGGTGTAAACGTTAAGTGAAATGGGGCTGCAGAAAGCCTCAGCTGTGCTCAACCTGTACTCCCTTTATATTTACAAAACTAACGCAAACCTGTTTATAGATGTGTGAGAAAACCTTAAAAAATTCTAACTGTGGGTATTTTGACAAATCCATGATGTTCTAGGAGATTAACTACAGCTTGTATCGTTGTGAGAATTTTCTGCAATGGGCCATTTTCCAAGGTAGCAGCAGTGCTGTAAACATGCTATTATGATTCTTCCCGATTCTCCATTAGAGTGAGCTGTCAATCAAAGACAAAAACCATTTGCACAAACAGTGCAATCCCAGGCTTCTACGGCCAGTGATAACAGAGTCTGTATTCAAAGGATTGAAAATAAAAAGCAGGATATTGAAAAATATCCTGCTTTTCATCTTTTATACCAAACCTTTAGCTGCAGGGCAACAATTATAAGCTAACTCTTCCCCACCGTTTGTCCTACAAAGCAATATCTATCTGTAAGTACAGCACTGACTAAATGTTTGCATGAATCAGTAGGCTACTTTGCAGAATCACTAATACCTTTTAAATCTGTAATTAAAAACATGATCCAGAGGACAAACACTTCTCCATCACCTCTGTTAAGCATACTGCACCACACCCCATCTTTGAAATCCTTTTATCCTTTTGCTTCCTACGCAAATCGCCCCGTGAATTACACAAGGCAATTTACATGCTTGGATAGTGAAAACAAGTGAAATAACTGTTATTTTTGCATAAAATGTTGTACTGTTAATCCAAGAGAAGGACCATTATTTGTGCTATGGTTGGAGGGCTTTTTATGCCCCTTGTTTCAATGGTTCTGCCAGTTGTCACTAATCTACAGCAGAATTGTGTAATGAAAAGGAAAAAAAACAACAAAAAAATGTGTTGACAGCAGCGGGGCTGATGTTTTTGTAAAAACTTTACTTTTCTTCCAGAGCCTTGATAATAAAACTCGAAAAAAAAGAAGCTTAACGCTCATGAATAACACACAAATGCACAAATGAAACTTGTAATGACTATTAACTAAAGGAATAACGTTCGACATTTAAAATCAGTATGTAGGCCCAATGTGTTTAAGTGTTGTGTTTTTAAGATATCCGTTTGTCCCTGAAGAATTTTGTCAGACACTTCTGTTCTGCTATGATAAGCGCTTATTGTGAGCTGATATGGACCCTGCCTACAGGGTACAGTGGGGATCAGTTTCTTCAGTTTAGTAAGACTTACAAGGCCTCCTCAGAGGTCATGCTGTGATTGTTACATTGCCCAGGGTATGGGTCTCGCATTTCAAGGGTAAAGAGAAAATCCATTTCCCAATTCACAATTTACTATTGCACATAAATGTTTGCCTTCTTGATATCCAGTTACTAAATGATGATGGATTTTTAGCATTATTTTCTGCCAGGCATTATTCAAGACAGTCTATCTCAATTTACATAGCTTAATGAAGCACTGAGCTTTTAATAATGTGAAGGGGTGCAATAGTGGGAGCTGATGTTTATTTGAACTGGCTGGGCTTTTGGTGGTAATGATTATGAAGTGAGCATTGGGAACCGTCTGTGTGCGAGGAGAGGGGGAGCCGGGCGTTGTGTGAAGCAGGCAGATGGTTGGTCGGACAGTGTGTTGATAATAGCAACATTAGTCTGCTGGGAAGCAACATTATGCTCAAGGTCAATGGGAGCTAAAGAATAGAGGATCGTAATGACTTGGGTCCTGTGTCCTGGAACGAGATCTCCCTTTAAGGATGCTGAGACATTTAATATGAGCTCAGTAATCTTTGCAAGGCTATCGTATCGTCCTCACATTTCAAGAGTACATCTGTGTCACTGAAGCAGTGATAATGGACCATTAAAGGTGTCTTCTTGTATTTTTTTAAATTGCTATGGCACGCTGTCTGTTATATATTACTCAATGTAGGCTATGAAAATGAAAATTTGTTTTAGTGTAAATTTGGTGGGGTGCTGAATTTTTAATTCTCATCTGCAGATATACATTGAGCCATATTTAAATAAATAATATGAATATATGTAATAATATATGTTGCTTATATTCAGGGTATTTCAAAAGCATATCATTTGGTTTCATGTATATCATAGTAAATATTTATCCCACAGAAATGATTGTTTCCAGTAATTAAGTGAACATGAATGGTGGTAACGCACATCAATCAATCAATTAATATATCTGCGATTTATACGACTCTTCTATGTTTCACAAAAGTAAAACACAACATCTGCAGCACATGCTTCAACTCTACACTTCTCTCTTAAACTCTTCTTAAAACTAGGAAAAAAGGAATATCTATTTCATCTTTCTCTGGCTACTGGCTTAAATAAAGTTTCATCTCAAATATTATAATTTTTCTTCACTTTTAAAGCAATCAACTGCATTTCAGTATCCTTGACCGAACCCAGCCTACTGCCTGTCTAATTTGTTAAAACAAGGGCAACAGCAGCCTGCTGTGTGGGTGTCTGCGAGTAGCTTCCTGAAGCCACTTGAAGCATAACAAACTCAGGTCCACTGAGACACGGAGGAATTTGGGAAGACTCGAGTGTTCCTTTTGTCGCCCTGTATTAATGCACAAATCATGAGTGGAAGCTAAATGCCTCGGGCAATCTTCCTGAGGAGCTTCATGGATTTTTAATCTTTCTACAAGTCAGACACTTTGCATATATTATTAACACTAAAGGCAAGTAATACTTAACAGTTGTATAGAATAACAATTAGAGTGCAACTTAAGTCATAGCACTGCCTACCACATATGCTTCTCTCTCTTAGCGGCAGCTATGTGGACTGATTCACTGACTGCAGGTAATAGCGCTCCAACTCATCAAGGCGAGGCGCTTCAAAGTGCAAATTTAGTAACAACAAAAGGACAACTTTCAAGTTGTTCATTTTTTAATCCGCACTTCATCTCTCTTTTTTCGCATCTTTTTTTTTTTTTCATTTTACAGTGGCATAGTTGAAAAATGAATATTCAATACTGTGAAAAAAAGCAAACCTCACACATCCCCCATAAAAAGCAAATTAATTACAGCAATTTAAATCTTTGTACAAAATGAGTTATTTATAGCATCATACTGAACTAACAAAATAACATGTATGAGCATTGGCAATGTGGTTCAATGTCTTTGATACAGTGATTATATACAGTGAGGGGATGTTTGATTCACCAATGCCTAAACATGTCATTAGTACTGTTTGCAGCAAACTCAAAGGCCATAACGGTGATCCTTGTACTGTTCTTTTATGAGAACTTACAGAAATAAAAATGGAAAAGTTAATGTCAGACAACTACTTCATAATAACAGCAATAATATCAATCAATATAGTATCATATAAGAAAGTCAATCAGTCATAATAATAAATACATATATTTTTACCCAGATTTTTTTTTGTAACATTTTAAGCATTTCATTAGAATCCCTGTTTGAAGAAATCTTCAAAAATGTGAAAACGCTGTCCTCGAAGTGACTGGAACTGATATGACCTGAAATTAAAGGCTATAACCAGAGTTTTTCTGCCTTTTACTAAAATTGAATACTTACATATTATTTACATGCCTTCAGGCAAAACAAAATTGGAAAGAAATTGAAAAACATGAAAGATCTGTGAAGTACCTTAAATGCTGTATATGCTAATATACAAAGTGTAATGTGTCAGGGATCCCAAGATTCAACAATATTGGTCACTAATATTCACGTTAGCAAAGTATTTTACAGCAATATCCACACATTTAGCATAGTTGTTCAATAAAATTCAACATAAATAATGAACCGACACAAGGTTCCACTCATTCAGTTTGGATATTACAACAAATAGCCAACAAAAAGGAAAAGTTCTTCATCCACGACAATAACTGCGATTGAACTGAAGTCTTCATCACATGTCTGACACGATCTCTCCATCTAGACTCATATTGAATCCTGAGACAAAAACCAGTTGATGTTTTTTCCCCTCTGTAATAGTCCTCAGACTTTGTGCTTTAATTTTCTAACTTGTTCTTTGTTGGTTATAAATCAACAGTGTAAGCAAAAAGGAAAAATAAATCAGTGTAGGAATATACAGACAATGCTAAGAGGGCGATTATTTCATCTAGAGACAATCACTCAGATTGTGCTTCTGCTTTGTGTTTGTTAAAGTATCTGATCTGTTTTAAGATGCTTTAAACGTGTGCGGCATGTCTGAGGAGGGTTAGCTCCGCGAAACATCCAAGCCAATCATGTAATCCTTAAAAACTGATGTATTTAACATATTTTGCTCCTACAGAAAAATCTTTTCAAATACTGAGAGTTGAGTTGGAGCACAACATTATTGTTGTTGCTTCTGAATTTTAAAAATCTGCAAAAGGTTGTATAACAGGTAACGTAAGAAAGAGTAGAGAAAAATGCAGGCAATGAAAGAAATGCAGAAGAATGTACAGCATTTAGGCACAGAACAACTGAAAAGGACATAATCCAATTGTACATGGATTATATTACAAAAGATGAAGGCTATTTTGTTAGTGAATGCTTCGAAAACAAGCATATCTAAGCATGATTGGTTTCTAAAAAAGACAGAACAATAAATTAAAAAAGACAATGCAGTGAGGCTGAGACAGCTTAAAATTGCACATCTGCTGTCAAAGGTTGTCATGAAATGAAAGAAGTGAGGAAAAAGAAGTCTAAATAAAGTACTCTTTCTTTTCTTCTGCATGCACATGGTTTCCCTCAGCATTGATGATAGCTGTGTCAGCGTCAGGGGCGTCCTCTGCTCCTTTGGCCTCGTGTGTTAGATATGTCCCTGCAGACATAAAAAGCAAGTTATCCACCTGCTAGAGAGTGCAAGACATATTCATTTACTGCAAACAAGCAAAGTGATATTCAGAGCAGTTCAGGAGACCTCTTTTACCTTTATGTCTGGCCAGATATCGTCCAAGGACTATTATCAAACACAAGGTGATGAAGACCACGACTGCAACAACTCCGCCGATTAAAGCGTGGTCAGGTCCATGCTGTCCTAAAGCATTAGGATCTGAAACACAACAGACAGAGAGAGGAGATGAGAAAAAGTGGAGGAATGATAACTTAACAACTGCAAGCTTCTACTGTCAATGCAGCTGTAGGCGTTTATTAAACAGCATTACAGGTATTTTGCTGCAAATAACCTGAAAAAATCCAGATGTTGCTTTTACACTTGTGAACAAAGCACAAGAGTAGCAGATGAGCTTCTGTCAGATTTAGAACAACCTGAAATGACTGCTTTGAAGTACCTGAACAGTTGTTAAAAAAAGAAAAAAAAAGTAATCATCGGAAATACCACAAATCTCTATACAATTCAAAAGCTTGGCATTATCCTCCTTTTTTCTGTCTTTCATGTTTTCCTAGCACTACTTTCATAATGCTCAGGACTTGGTTTTTAAATTAGCGTTATTTAACACTGTGCATCCTCTGGGCAGAAAGCAGACAGAGGGTTTCCCAGGCAGGAGCATGCCTTTGTGCCGGTCCTGTGATAAACTGTGAGTGGCTGTGTCTTTACTGTGCACCTTGTGTGCTCTCATTATCTCAAGCTGATGAATGGCTATGGCTTGTGCTCAGTTTTCCAAAGTGACCCTGGGAAATGATGGCGGCGATGTTTCTACAAACCTTGTTATACTCTGCTGTTAACGAATGCAACCCTCATTTTTAAAATCCCAGCGTGCGGGACGTTCAAAAAAAAAAGAGGGATGAAGCTGTGCAACATGCAGTTTATTAAACTCCATGCAGAATAGACCACCACGATTGTTTCATCAACTCACAAGCAGGCACTGATTTTTGGATCTGAATTAACTGAATTTGGTTGAATGTTCATGGATAGAATGATCTGTACAGCACTGTCAGCAAGGAGCATAAGGAATCTTTTATATCACACTTGGTTGGTGCATTTTTAATGCAATTTGGTACTCATCGTGTAAATACAGTGGTTACTGCTCTGGAACAAACTAAAATAAAGCAGCATAAAAAGATGAGATAAGATGTAAGTTGCTACATTCAACAACAAAAGGTCATTTCAAGAGCACACAGGGACAAGGGTGATTTCGTTTGTCATATTTTTGCCTGATCTGATGTTCAGTTACATTATGAGAGATAAATTGTTTTAACCCTTTAATCATTAATCATGTTGCATTAATTAGACACAATCCCACTCAAAATGCCTTACAAAGAAAAATAACTAAATTCCTGCAAACAGAAATTGTGCACTTAGATCAAATCTACAAATAATGGTGAACAAATACTTTTCAAGAGCTCTGTGATCAGATATTTGAAAGAGAATTTTTTGACTTTGATTTACTGTAATCACAGGATCATATACATAGATACTGGCACAAATACAATCTTCAGCAGAGGTCCTTTGAGAACCATCCATTTCAGTGTGCAAAGACAAAGCAAAATAGAAACATATTGTGTGATAACTTATGCAGCCTGTGACATGGCTGGAGAGAAAACGACTGAGCGAGCATCCATGCATGGTGATGATTTGGCTCATGCTGGGTGAGGCCGTGATGTGTCTTGACCCAGAGCCAGATCCAGATCACACACTCTAAATCTGGCTTGAAATGATCATCTACTGGGATATTTACCTGTTGTAGGCCCTGGAAAGTCTTTGGCTGTTGCCATGGTTGAAGACAGTGACAGCAGTAAGGGAAGACGAGGGGAACAACACCGTGATAAAAAAGGTGACCACAAAATTCATAGGAAAACACAAAGAGATTTCCATGGTTTTGGTTTACTTGACAGTGTGCAGGTATGCACAGCTTGCTGTCACATGAGCCAAATACATGCCTAACTGGACTTGCTATAAATGTTGATTTGGAGAGCAGCACAAGAAAGTTGTATACGTACAGAGTCAGTGCGTAGTTTCGTAATTGGTCAAATATTATCTCACTAACCTCCACAAGTATGTACACATTCAGATAGTTTGGGTATTTTACCAAGTTAACTGGTACCGGTTTAATAATTCATCTACATTGGAGCATATTGCTGTTTTTTTCCTGCTTATACATTACAAATAAAATTCCACTACCCAGGACTTTTTATGGCAGGCATATGCAGAATATTTGAGAGACAAATATGTCAAAACCTGTGCCAAAACCCCCAAACCATCTGAATGCATAGAGCAGTAGAGATACATGGAAAAACAAATTCTTTTGTATTCCATGCCATTCTGTTAATACTGAGGGAACTTGAATCTGCTTTAAACGTTCAAACATCACCTAAATGTTTTAAATCATACACACACGTGTGTGTGCGTGTCTATATAAGGCTCTTTATCCCTCCTTTTTTAGCACATGCTGTCAATACACATTCTTGCCAGTTTTAAGCTGTTCCACTGACCAAAAATTGCATTTGCAAAGGTACTGCCAGCTGATAAATATGGACCAAATATTTTACAAGGAAGAAAATGTTAGTCAAAGTTAAAAACGATGTGTTTTTGCAGGAACATAATATAACCTTTGTTTGTTTACAAGAAAATTGAATCGGGCACCTTTAATGCGAGTTATTACCAAAACAAAGCACACCCTAAGTCTAAGTAATGTTTGAGGTTTCTCATCCAACAAACTTATTTTTTCTATTAATGCAGCCATGTTTTACCTGCAGAGAGCTTTTGTGCTTCATTATGTCAAAGTCATAATACACAAACACACTGCAACAGTAATTCCATTAGGAGAGACAGAGTGAAATAGTGACATGAAGCATGTGGTTTTGCTGAACATTGTTATTAATTATCATTAAGATAATTGCATGTGTTTATTTTCAGCCCAAGAACAAAAGTATGAACACTGTCATGTTTCCTGTTTAGACTTTTATGTATGCAGTGGTTTACCAGCAGTAACTCCACAATGGGGTTTCTTATTTTTACAATTTCTGCATAACATCAGCTATCAATAACAGAATTAATCACATGCAGTAATAAAAATGCTCTAGATGTAACAGTGTTGTTAGAAAAAACCAAACAAATAGAAAGTGAAAAGGATGGCGGACTGAATTCATCAAATGAAACAATGTTACTTTCTAGCTCAAAGCCTGGTTTTGAGCTCATCAATCATCAGCCGTGTGTTCAGTGTCACGTTTGTGAGTGCGTGGAGCATGGGGGAGGCGGGGCCACAGAGCGGGTGCAAGTGAACGCAGCTGTGACTGCCTATGCCTAATGTGGCAATGTAGGCATTAGAAGACTGCAAGGATTGAGGCTAGAGAGGGAGGCACGAAGGCGATGACGTCTGCTAAACAAAAATAGGAATGACTGGAAGCGAAAACAAACCACTCTGAGGAGCACAGGCGTCGGTGTGAGAAACTGACAGGACAGTCACACAGCCCCGTGATTTACTGTGTGTGGCTGGTGCAGTTTAATTCATGAATTTCACCTTAGTAAATACAAGCAAAAAAAAAGAAGAAGAAGAAGAAAACGATGAACTGACGTTAAAATACAAGGGCTGCACAATGAATCAAGCTCTGAATCAGTAAGTCTTTCAGCGGTATCGCCCTGTAAAGGATGAGTCATGCGTGAAGGAGTCGAAGGACTTTTACATCTGTTAAATTTTCAAGCAACTGATGATTGGCTGGTAAATAGAGCACACACAGGAAAAGTGAAACTTACAATGTGTCATGCTTGTTGAGGTGAAAATGTACAATCAATCACAATGAAATGTGAGAGAAACAGGCATGAGCGAGGCTGCAGCTTCACAGATGTATGCAGACTGTATTTAATTAAACTAGTATCTGTTACTACCGCTCTATCATCTAATACAGTGTTTCTTTTTCTTTATTTAATGCAGTATATTAAAGGATATAATTGCAGTCTGTGATATATTGCTTCAGCCTGATGACATTTATGGCTTCTCATCTCTCTTGTCATTAGCAAATTAGGTTTAGAGGCTGAGATGATCCAAAGAGACCTGGTAAGTATCCAGCCAGACACATTGTAGCCCTGAAAAATGACTGTCATCATCGGTGGAAATGAGCCCGTCTCACGCATCTTTTTACCTGCTCGACTCAATTTCTCAATCCTCCCTACCAGAACCTTTGTATTTAGTAAAAGATGGATGCTGAGGGTTATCACATCTGTTATTTCCTAAGCCAGTATTACAAAAGCTAGAAACCCTCTTGGTATGTATAATTCTAAACACCTGGGTTAGTTCAGCAAATTTCTCTCTTTTTTCTGCTTTGAAATAAAAAAAAAACATCTTATGCGAGGAAGGAAACCTTAGATCAACACATGGTGTCTAGATATGACAGGATGATACAGTGATCTACACTAGGCTGGCATCGCTGCCTACCCCTGTTCAATGAACATGCTGAAAGGGGAGAACAAGATAACAAAAGCTGAAAAGACCAATGTGTCATCCTTTTCTTTTCATATTTCCCAATGAAGAGCTTTCTTTTTCCCCAAAGCCTTTGCTTTTAAAAATCACACAGAAAAGCTGCCGTACATCCACTAACTGCTCGGGAGTTGAATAAGTCTGTGTTGCGATAAGTCGTTCACAAACAAACTACAATCTCCAGTGGCACTGTTTAGCTGGCAAAAGTGGAAACAAATAAATCCATGTTGAATTTTAATATTCTGCTCTTGTTTCTGCCTTTTTTATTTTTTTATTTTTAGCTGTATTTGATAAATGTTACGAACATGCGCTGCAGAGGCCTTAATGAACCATTTTCTGGACCATGTCGTCTTTATTCTCTCAACCCCTTCACTGTCTCGGGATTAACTTATCTCTCCTCCAGGCTGTACTTGGAAGCTAAATTCTGCATCCTTAACACTTTTTTCTGTTTCCTCACAGGAAGAGTCCAGAAGCTAAACCCACGCCGTGATAAGTAGTGAGGTAAACTGTGTTATCCTGCATAGTGCCAAGGTAAAATTTGAAAGTGGATTCTTGAGTACATGGGGTGGAAAACTGCATGACTACAGATCTCTGTGCTGTACGATATGTCTTATTCTTATAAAGAAAATATATATTTGAACTGCAAATTGATGACATTTAAACAGACTTAACTTATCATCCTTATTATGCCACCTTTGTGTCAAATAATACTGTTTAGCTGTTGGAAGTCACCATCTACTCTCTTCTGGACCGTCTTTTATTGCTAATTGACAGAAATATAAAACCACCGTACAGCAAGTTTTTTTGTTATATAATAATACATATTTTATCTCATTTACTACAAACACATGCCTCGCTTTAGAGCTGTCTCACAAACTAAAAAGCCATGAGGATGTGCAGGTTGTCATTTGAAGGCGGTGTGTCGTCTGCGAATGACAACTGATGATCCAGATGGAAGCGGAATGTAAAGTGTCGTGTTGAACTTATACATCATTGTGTTTTACATAATTAAATTTCCTTCTTTGTTGTGAGCTACCATCAGTTGTATAATGAAATATACAGAAATCTTAGCTGAGCAACGTTGGTGTTTCATTTTATTCATGATTCTAGACTTAATGGCCATGTTAGAATAAACTGAAATCATTGAACCCAATGGCTGTGTTGAATGTTAAAACTGTATATTTGCCAGCCATTATATTGACAACATATGTTGCAGTAGTAATAGTAGTTAAAACATGTGGTTAAAGTGTCTGAAATATTAAAACCAATTTAATCTAGATGGCATTCAAATTAATGCCAAACATTATTCAGGGAAATCTGATTTTTATTTATTTATTTATTTATTTATTTTTGATGAAAAAGATCTGAAACATGTTTACCCATTTATGCTTATCCAAATATCCATTCATTAAGTCTATCTGCTTATCGTTCAAAGAGATGTGTGGGTGTGGAGACCTTGATAGCTGAAATCATAAATTATTAATCAATGACTGTTAAATGATTGAAGTGAAGTTATCTTCCCATAAACTCCTAACACCTAAAGTGTCTCCACCGGTTTTAACAACTGATTATCTGATATTGCAAAGATAATCAATTTATTGATCTTCCTCTATTGAAAAATGATTCATATTTAAAGCAGGTTTTTTTTAACAGTTCCAGTTACCAGTTGACTCTCGCTTTTTTGACATGGACTGGGTTTGTATTTTTGTGATGAACACCATCCGCCTTTGAGTTTGAACACAACTGCCTGCAAAACTTTGTAAGCAGCAACAAAAAGAAATGATCAAGCATAACAAGAAAAGCCCTTACTGAAGTACCCACCATATACAAACAGTATGTATTCAGCACTACTGGACCCCAGATGGTTGCTGGCCTCACACCGATATGTGCCATTGTCTGTCTTGTTTAGCGTAGTGATGGTAAGTTCCCTTCCCTCCACAATCATACGCTCAATGTCTGGCAGCTCTCCTCCATCTTTAGACCATTCCACTGGCTCAGGTCTGGGAAAGAATTTGAGAAAATGTATTTAACTGCAAGTGAATAAACTGCTGCGATAAAGAAACCATAACAAACCATAATGAATTTGATTTCACTTCAATTCATTTTCACCAGTCATCTCAAGGCACAAAACAAATTCCATTTAAGTGCAATTTGTGCTATTTGCGCTGCTATTAAATTGAAGTTGTAAATACTTTTCAACTTACATTGGGTTGCCTATGGAAACACACTCCAGTTTGAAGTATTGGCCTTCCTGTGGGATGATGAGTGAATGTGTGATCTCCAGATGGGGAGCATCTGCAAAGTGGAGACAAAAAAGAAACACAAAAAAGTGGTTCTAACACAAAATGCAACAGTAGTTAGCTCTGTGCCTACTGGGCAGCTCTTAGCTATAGCCCATATCACTGTTCCGCTTAGGCACTAATCCCTTACCTGCAAGATAATCCCAGATTAATCCAGAACAAATGCAAGACTAAACCTGGACACATAATTGTAATCTTAATCCATGTATTTCACTAATCTAAAAAATGCTAATCTACCCAGTTTTACAGGCTATGACCCCACTCACAGTGAACCTCCAGGACCTCGGTTGTCATGTAGGGTTTGGACAAAGACACATGCTCCACACTGCAGGTGTAGGCAACGCCGTCATCCCGCTTGTCCACCTGGAACTGAAGGCTACTCCTCACTGTGAATGACTTTCCTGTAGCGTTCACCTCCTTAGTGCCTGTGGGGAATCAGAATATGAACCAGGGTGAAATGTACTTGTGAATTATTTATGTTTTTGGGGAGCAGTTCTAGCTTTTGAGCAAGACTTTTACAGGAAAATTATTTTGGAGAAAGAAGCAGAGCAAAACAAAAATCATCTTGTAAATCTGAAAAACTGTGAAAAAAAAGAAAGAAATTTATTTCAAGATGTTGCTCTTCTGACATAGACAGCTGCAGTGTTGTTGTTGTTGTTTTTCTCTGCATCTCCTTTGAGGGAAAGAATCCTTAGCCTTTGAAAGTCAAGTCAAAGTAGAGTGAATAGTGAAGGGAGAGCAATATGAGAGTTGACTCGGTTGGTTGGGTGTGTTTGCTCCTCTAGGACCATCTCTCAGACATCCCAGCCACGCAAACAGGCATACTCCCCCCCCTTCAGTAGTATGTGATAGATTTCCATAGTTTTGGTGACACTTCTTCTTTCCTTCCTTCTTTTTTGTCTTAGTTTCATACCAAAACATTCGCCTTTAACTCATCTCAATTTGTTTTCATTTTTCCCCCTGCCCTGTGATGTTGTCCTCATTAAGCTATGCCTCTTAACTTGTAATTGAAAGCCTTTCATTGCCGTTTGCTGCAACTCTCTTGTCAGCACTTAGTGTGGCACTGACGCTTTTCTCTAGAATCTGCTGTACAAGGCTATTGGATCTAAACAAGACATTAGTTGACAATGGCCTCAGAAGGACTTTTCTTTGGAGATGCTACCCCTCTCACCCCTCCCTCCTTACATCCTCCTCACATTACATACTTCCAACCACCTCCCCCTGGACTGCCTGCCATCCACTGCAAACCACAGTCAATCAATACATATGTGTGTGCTCACTCCACTCCTTCAGAAACACACACCTACACACTGATATTGGTCTATTAAACACTAAAAGCTCCTTTCAGTGAAACCCAGATTACCCGTAGCATCATCATTTTGGGTTAATCTATTCTGTTTGTGCCACACTACTCCATTTTTCATGAAATGGCCTTACAAAATCCTAATGTACTGCAGAGTAGCCTACAAATGTGAAAAAGTCAAACTTCAAAACTGAAATTAATAACGCTAGGAATAAGAATGCAAGCACAGAGCAACAGAGTGCATCATAAATGTCAAGATTCTGAAAAAAAAAAAAAATCCAAGCATCACATAGGATTTGAGCAAAGAGGAAAGTCGGAGGCCTTATATTTGAGAGTCAGATGCCTTGGATTTTGCCCTGGAGTACAGGAGGGGAAAAGGAAGTGCCTCTGTGGCATTAAACACAAATCTCTCCAGCTTTTTCTCTCATTCGTCAAGTCGCCTGCAGCATCAGGGTTGCAACAGAGGAACTGTCAGTCTCTTTTAAGGCGGCTGCTAGCATCGCCAGAGAACACGCTAAGGTAGCTTTCGTAAGAATGGGAATGTGCCCAATTGTGCTTGCTTTGAACAAGTACCCCAAGAGGCCAGTAAAGCTGTATTCAGGCAACTGGAGGCACTCCTGTAAGCACCACCTCAGTGTCTGTTTTAACAAGAAAGTGTGTCGGTGACAGGATTCTTGTTTTTTTTTCTCTGACCTTAACTGATTTGCTGAGGTATATCTTGGAAAATTAAAGGCAGATGAACCTTGAACTTGGACTGATTTTGTCTTTTACTCTGTGACTACTTTTCTCTATTTAATTGCTAATGAAGTAATTTATAGTACTAACTCAAATTCAGCTTTTTTGGGGGCTTTTGGAGTAATCATTTTATTTTGGTGCTTTCATTTCTTTATTCTCATTCATTCTCCAAAATACTTCTTTCACTTCAGGGTCACAGCTGTAATAGAAGCCTGAGATGACCAGGTATTCTTGTCTCTCCAGCAACTCCCTCCAGCTCCTTCGGAGGGAGCTAGTGAGTCTCAGGGTAGCTGGGAGTTATAATCCCTCCTGCACGTCTCACATTGTCCCTGGGGCCTCCACCCAAGTGGCTATTCCCGATCCAAGTACTTTCTTGGATCCAAGCCTTGTTCTAGCAGAAGGGCTTGTGTGGTCTAGTGATCCTCAGTGGTGGGTTGTTGGGAAATGTTCTTGGTGGTGTCTCCCATGACACACAGGCCTGGGGCCAATATGTAGACTTAGACAAACTTTAGTAAACCTTTAAATAAAGGGAGAATTTAAACTTTGACCCTGCCTGGAACAGGTAAACTGTGACATTCCTCCAGAGCCAAATGCTTGCTACCTGAGTTACCCATTTTGCTCAAGCTTAGCATAGCAGTAAATAAGCCCCAACGATGGAAATGTAGAGAAACGATGTGTGCCCACCAACCAGAAGTAACATGTCCTTTTAATCAATTCATATGCATTATTTTCAGTGACACTACACAGTTTAATATCCACTGATTGATTACGTGTTTGTAATGTAATTTCACCTTACAAACTCTGTGTGGAGTTTGCATGTTCTTCCTGAGCCTGTGTTGATTCCATTATCATGCTCTGGCTTCCTCTCGCAGTCCAAAGACAAGCATGTTAGGTCAACTGGTGATTCTAAATTGGCGTAGGTGTGCGTTGGTGTAGTCTACCTCCTGCTCCATGACAGCTGAGTCTGTTCTGTACTGGATTATCTCGGTGTAAATAAGTGTATCATTTGACTGCACTACTGGATCAATGATCAATCAATGATTGGCCAAACATTATCATTCATCCATCCATCTGTACATCTAACCAAACAGTTAGGCTGAAATTAATATAAAAGTTATGAAATGTATTGTTAAAATGCACAAATAACAAATACTGACCACAAATCAGTCTGTAGTGATTGTTGGCTTTACTTTTAATACTTTTACTAATTGCATTCTTTTACAGATTATTTTGTCACACTGTGTGCAAGACATGCACTAAAAATATTATTAGGTAGTTTATATGTTGATGCATTCAGCTATTTAGTGAATAGCACAGAACATATAGACAGAATATAGGCAGTCTGACAACAAGAGGAGGAGTGAGACAGTAGCTGGAAATTGGCTGGGAAGTGCACTGCAGCCGGCTGGCAGCCAGTGATCCTTTAGCTCGGAGTGTAAATTCTGACTGACTGGGAATGTGAGGGTGCTATGCTGTATTTTGGTTCCACCACACAACTGGGCTAATTAGCTAAGGAGCACTGTTTTTTTTTAAATGAGATTTTAATCTAATCTAATATCACAAGTGATTGAAAATGTAAAAACACTAACTAATATTAAAATTGGGGCAAAAAACGTAGCCTGTTCTCAAGTCATCTCGCTTTAGATGGGTAGGTATACGTATTATATCCTTTTAGATTCTGATGAGCAGGGATGGGCAGTAACACATTGCAAGTAATCTGATTACTTTTTTTCGAGCAACGAGTAATGTAAGGGATTATTATTTCAAAAAAGTAATTTTTTTTTTGCTGTGTTTTACTTGCGTCTATTTGAAAGAGAGAGTGTAAACACAAAACATTATTTTATTTTATATGCTGGAATATGCAGAAAATAACTTTAAATGTTAAAAAATTTCTTCAAGTCAAAGACTGTTGCATATAATTAAATTTTTGCTTAATGCAATGTGCATAAAATTAAAAGATTAAAACTCATAAAACAATTTTTAAAAAGAGGCTTTACATTTGATTCAATTTTATATGATGGATTATGCATAAAAAATAGAATTGGGCTGAAAGGTCTATTGCTTTAATACGTATTCAGGTTGTATATCATATTTTTGAAAAGTAACTAAGTCACTAATTACTTTTGAAAATAAGTAATCAGTAAAGTAACAGGATTACTTTTTTGGAGAAGTAATCAGTAATTAGTCATTAACACTGGTAATGAGTAAAAAAAGCAGTCAGTTCTAATGTTGGACTTAAGGAAAAGCACTGAAAATAAAACACTTATCTCCCAGCTTTTCTTAAAACGTATCTTACTTTAGGCAGTGAGACACTGGCTATATAGGAAACATATTTCAGTATATGAAGCAACACACAGCCTTGATGGCCACAGGTATTAAAAAATGGTAACTGCTTCCTTGTCAGGGCTCTTGTGAGATAATTGTGAGAGGAATGGGGAAAGTAGAGGAAAGGGGACTAAATAAATAAATAAAGGACTAAAGATGAAACTGATATGATAGATATACATTTCACTGTGTACTTCTGAGCTGTCAGTTTTTGTCAGTAAGACGATAGCACAATTATACAAATATATCCCTGATACCACAAGAAGGCTAGAACTTGCAATCCCTGCTCTTTTCTACAGTAACCGCTGCTGCTGCAGACACTTTTTATATACTAAAACTGTATATGGATAAGAAATGAGTAAAACTTGCTCAACAAGAAGCGAGCACTGATTTAAAATAGAGGACAGAAATGTATTGTCCAACTGTACTGTAGGATAGTTGGACAATTTAAGTGTCTAATGTGCCAAATAGAAAATTTCAATTTATCTCGAACCGCTGTGGAAAAAGGATAACTTTATGTATGCATAGAGAGTAACAGTGGGTGGATTTTTTTCTCAATAGATTACAATTTGAAGTCTAGCTGTCATTCAGCGACACAAGTAATTTGTATGACTCTATACTCTGTAAACAAATTATTTGACACTAGATGACAGTTGCATTTTGAGGTTTGTAATGCTGTGTGCTTCTAATATAAATTGTCGAAAAACAAATCATCAGAGCATGAAATAAATATGACATGTTTTTGCTATTACACCTTCTGTCGTCTTAGAGCTTTGTAGACTGGTCCCCCAGTGGGGATAGATTTGACTGACAGCAGACACTGGCGGCAATGATCTTTCACAGAAGAACCAATGGCAAAACATGCTGCTCCCACAACATACTCGCTAAAGAAAGCTTTAAAGCCACACCTACAAAAGACTTGGATCCAGAGCACTGATTGACATTCCCTGTCTTTGACACTTTGACATGGAAATGAAGTTTTTAAGTCAAACCCTCCAGTCTCTGCTATGTTCTTTTTTTTCTTTGACTTGGAGATGCAACGCTCCTGATGTGTTTGCCCAAGCGACTTAATAAAATCCACTGTATGCCAGTAAAACTAATAAAAGCACATTTGTATACAACATACCAGTTTGGGGCAGACTGGGGGCACCGGATCTTTTTTTAGAGATGCACAATTTCTACATACTTAAATGCCATTTTCTATATCACATATAAATATTGGGATTTTTTCATTTCATCTTTACTTTATGCTTGCTCGTGAAAGCCCGCTGAACAATATGGTATTTAATTTTTATCTCACAGCAAAAGGTATTATCCTGATATTTGCATGCATCACTCTTTGAACTCTGCTCGATTGCATTTTTATACTGGGCTTATGTGCACATGTCCATAAATCCTAAGATTATATGCTTTTAGGCTTCAAGGATTTAAGTGCATTCTAAAACATAAAGCACAAAAATATCATCTCATCTCTCACTGCATCTTGAGACGGACAGCAAGTCTGGTTGTGATGCTGTGTGCCAGCTCTCCACTAGCCTTTCAGGAATCTACGTGCATGTCATTTCAACAAGAAAACTTCATATCCCAGCCCCTCTCCCATCAATCATCATGCCATGTTGGCCAGACACAGACAGAACCACCAAGAAAAAGCTCTCTGGTGCAAATCTTCAATAAAGAGCAACTGTCACACTGAGCCTCCACAGCAGGCTCCATTACATTAAAGAGCTCCAAACAGCATATCTCAGCCATCAAATTGAGGAAAAACATTCCACTCCTATTTCTTAATGTTTTTGTCTTCCCTGTGCTTCTTAAAATCAGAAGTAAGAAGGTGATAAAAGCTATACAACACAAAGTGCAGAGTTTCAAAGAGTTTGGAAAGCAGTGTACAAGAAAGTGAAAGCTTGTATGATTCTGTGGAACCACTGAAAACTTCTGCTGGTTTATTGTAATCACTGCACATCATGGTTTACCATCTGCTATTGCACTGTTTCATTGGGGTTGTTGGATTCAATTAGTTATCTGCTCTTTCCAGGTTTGTATTATTACACATTCTTGTGCCCTTCTTAACTGGTTTTCCTTGCCAATCAATTAGCAAAAGACAGCTGAAATGCAATAGATCACTTCAGTCAATTATTACTTCTTTGTCTTAAAATCAAAACATACAGTAATTGTACAGTTTATGGAGAAGTCACTTACTCAGTCAAAAGAAGAAATTTAAAAGCTTGTGAAAATATGTTAGATATACTGTATAAAATATTCAGCAAAACACAAACATATGGGTTTCTCAAATTTTCTGATGATCTTTTTCTATTTCAAAGGAAACTGCATTTTCGGAAATTTTGTTCACTGAAGTCCAAGAAGAAACGTTAGACTTGACATTTTTATATTTTTTAAGAGCTGTTGTATTGGATGCTGTTGTCTTTTATGAATTAACTGACTGAATGCATCATTAATTTAATTTCTATGACAATGAACAATGAATGCAGAGATTCTTTTTTATTTACAGTTAACTTTTAATTAGAATCAATAAAAGTTAGCTAATGAACAGCTCCCAAGTACAATAGCATTGCTGACAATGCACCATGCAACTCATAGAACTATTGAAATACAGCCACGGGAAAAACGCATGAATATTTTAGCATAAAGAAATGGAGCACCGGAGTGAGTTGACAGTAAGGACACCTACTAACAGATAGAAATGGACAGAGAATACAATGAGAATACAATGGCTTCTTAAATCCATTCCACACACTTACCTTGGACCTCCTTGTCATTTCGGAACCATCGGATGGTAGCAGCTGGTTTGCTGCCTGATGTGGTGCACGTGAGAGTGACTACGTCCCCCTCCATTGCTGGCTTGGTAAAGCCTGTGATCTCTGGTCGTCCTGGCACTCCTGCAGTGCAAAGAAATGTAAATCTAAACAACTAAAAATATACTGTATGCACATTGAGTAATATCTCAGTGGGAGTTCTAGGTGGATTTCTTCTAACAACAACAAAAATAATTTATTTCAAATATCCATCTTTCTTTAGAAGTTTAACTTTATTATTAGTATTTTTCATCTAGCAGACAATGTTACAGTTGTGCAGTTTTTTTTTTTTAATGTCAGAAACTAAAAGCATGTGCAGGTGTTTATTTTCTGAGAAGTAATTCACCTATGGAGACTTCACCAAAATGCACATGCTCACCCAGAACAGTGAGAAAGGCCTTGGTGGTCCTGACAGGCATCGTGAAGAGCGAGCAAGTGTACAGTCCCTCGTCTGACAGGCTGACGTCATTGATTCGGATGGTGAGCTCCTGCGATGAGGCTCGAACTAGTTCAATTCTGTGATCCCTCAGAGCTATGCAAGAAAGGAGGACACAAAGAGTCATAGAGGGCAGAGGAAAGAAGACGTACAGTTAACTAATGAGCAAATGCACACTGAATTTCAGTGAGGGCAGCAAACGTGTAGAGGTACTATGAAATTCAGATGACCTTTACCAGAACAAGGCTGAATACACTGTGCTTTCAGTTATTTCTAATAGTTGTCAAATGCTGCAAACACATACTGTGGCCAGTGATTTGAAACATTTTCTTTTGATTTCCATTCTAGGCTGACAGGCTTATTCACAGTCAACGAGAATACAGTAGGCATCCATGGGACGCACTGAAGCGTAGCGACAGAAAAAAATACAGTCTGAGATTAAAATATTTTGGGGGGTAATCATTTACACTTTTAGCAGCTGCCTCTGCTTGTGCTCAGAGACGTGCAACACTTACAGTGCAAAAGGCAAAATTTTAATACTGACATGGACATGTTTTCAGATCTTTGCACTGATAGGACTGGGTTGTACACATGAGCAGTGACAAAAGCAATGGGTAGATCGCACCCTGACCAACCCATAGAAATATATCTATAATTAGGTGATCTTGTTCATGTCATCTTCTATACAATTTCAAATTCAAAATCACCTGCTCCTACAAGCGACCAACCACAGAGGGCAGGGAGGAAAGTGCCCTTCATTGAATAAATTGCACATTCTTAATCCTCAGTCCCCCGAGGCTTGGCCAGCGCTTTCCCTGCACCCTTTTTCATTTGAAGCAATTTGAACTCTATTGAATTGTACTACACAGGCAAAACCTGGCAAAATGCAGCAGGAATAGGTGCTGATTAGGATTTAATCATTGTGACCAATGTAATGTGCTGCCCTATCAGATAAAGAGCAAATCTATATAAAAATCATTAATCACCAGTGTTATTTCCATTTGATTTTAGTGATAAACATACACAGCATACATGTGATACACAATTAAATTAGATTGGGTGAAGTGGTTATTAGGTTTACACAGGCATAGTTCATTATCAACAATGCTGTTCTTCGGCTTCAGTTACACCATATAATTTGATGATCATTATCGTGTAATCACACACGCTAAAAAACGAAAGAGGGAAAAAAAGACATTGATGCCCCTAAGAAGTTTCTTACTAGAGACTTTTTGTAATCCAAGAATAAAGACTTGTGTAAATAAAAACAATCTTCAAGCAAGAATTAAAATTTAATAACAAGCTGTGCCATCAGACAGCAAGCTTATTATGTGCTACAGGGCTTAATACAAACATTTGATAGTCTTACTGTAGCAAACAGCATCCTGAAACAAAGCTGCCTGATGTTCTTTGTAGTTAAGCATCCTCACTACTGAGCCTGAAAATGCCCAGAGGCTCTGGCAGAAAACAGCAAACCCTTTGGTGGATGGATACATTGGAGAGGTGATGGGGTCTAAGCAAACACTGTACAGGAACTTGAAAGATATGGCAGTACGGGCTGGGAGGATCAAAGCTTTCAACAAGATGACATACAGTACTAGGCTTCCCTTGGCCCATATCCCTCTATCTCTGCAACGCACTGAGGAAAGTCAGGAGAAACAGGCCAACTTTTCTTCTTAACCCCCCCGCTCCTTAAAGCATCTCTGAGATGACGATAAATGGTCTGCTGTTGTTATGTAAAAGGGAACTGGTCAGAGAAAGCTGGTGTTTTTTGGTTAAAATTACATGTAGCACACAATCCGGGTGTTTAAATACAGAATAATTCGTGGTTTACCACAGCAGCTACGATCGGTTTGAAATTATGTTTCTTCACGGGCAACAAGAATAATTAAAAATGCTGATTCTCCATGGTGATTAGTTAGCCTCCTTCCAGTCTGCACCATTAGCACCCTTAGAACTCCACAGTGGCTTATTTACACATATTTTCAACAAATGCAGTAACAATCATTTCTATTATACTCCAAGGGTGACTTTCTTTATATTTCTTTGGTAAACCACATTTCCACTGGACTCTGACAATTAAACTGCTATTCGCGAAAATTACGTAGTAGAAAAAAAACCTCCTAACAAAGTCTGCTACTCAATAGATGTAGGCTATCAGTTTAAATACCAAACAGTGACCGAAGTACAGTACAGACCAGTGATAATTTCAAATGACATTTAAAGGACCAAGTTGGATACAGCTCATTTTCTGTATCTTCTGCACAACATCATATTACTATTCAGAATTGAAATATATCTAAATGTCAGTAGCCGAAATACTTGTTCTGATAGGCTGAACCCACGCAAAAGCTGGCAAACAACTTATAGTTAAATAAAAGATGGTCATGACTGATGCATTTTTGTGAGACATTCACTGGTACTACACAACACATGGGTCAATGACATATTGATAGAATGAGATGTACAAAGGTTTGAATAACCCAAAGACAGGGGTTATCTATTACTCAAACTGCATATGGCCAGGAAACCATACTACCAGAATCCAATCCAGGCTGGAGGCCTAGAATGTGGCCAGATCTGTCACAATCAGACCCAAATGCCAACGGCTGACAAAGCTTTTTTCCAGGTGGTTTAGGAAATCAATGTGATGAAAAGGTTCATTTCCCCCAAACCCCAGATAGCTCTTGCGCTGTTCATTCTGCTAAGGCACAAACATAAATCTGCACCCTGACCTTGTGTATGCTCCAGCCTTGCAGGATAGCAGCTTAATAGCATGGCAGCAGTACATCTTCTGCGATGGAGGCCTTACCAAGGCTGTCTCAAATCAGTAAAACTGACACCCAAGTTCTCCCTCAGGGCAGGGAATACTGTTGCTTTACCCTTTTGATGCAAAGTAATGTTTGGCTCATTTCCCTGACAGTCCTTCGCACTACCAACCATACCAGTGGAAGACCAAAGTGAGGTCAATGGACATAACCAAAGTTTTTGATATCTACTTTTGACAATCTAGGCATACTTTACTGAATATCACCTGCAGGTAATATGTTCAAAACACGTGAAACTATAACTTGATGCCCAGTTTTGACAACATAAGAAGAACTGATGGTCTGGTTAGAATAGCAATGACCTTAAAAATAAAAGTGAAAGTTGAGTGACTTTAAGAGCAATTATCACATGGCGTTCACGTTTCCACGACACTGAGGGGTGTTAAAATGTTTTTAATTCAAAACAATTAAGTATCCACCGACAGTTCTGATATTAAATGAGATTCCACATCTACTCATTAGTCTTGGAAGCTGATGGCTCTTGGGTTCAGCCAAAATATGTTACATGTGCACTGTGTCCCCATTTGGCCCTTTTTGAATGGCCTGTAACCACTTTGAGCTATTGCTGAAATGTGAAAGCACTAGCTCTCCTTAAGCGAGAACACAGGATCCTGGCAACTAACCCCCACCCGCTCTCCAGCCAGGGGCTCCACTCTTTGCAATTAGAGTGTGTTTGCTGCTAGCTGTGCACGCTCGGTGACTGTGTGGGCGAATCTGGATGTGTTCCAGGTCTATAGTGGTGCAGGCAGGGGGCTCTTTCCCACCACACATGTGGCTGCAATTAAGAAAAGGAAAGAGCCTTGTTCCAAAGGGCCATTGTCATTGCCCGTGCTTTCAAAGATCCCACAGAGCAGATGCTACTCAAATTGGACTAATTTCCGGCACTTGAGGGAGCTAAGCAAAGAGGGAGGAATTTTTCCAGCAGCTATGTTGCGTACCTTCTTCATGCAGTGAATAATGAGATTGAATATATTTTTGACCATTTCTCAACTAACTAGCTTTAACTTGATCGTACACTGTGGGATTTCCTCCATCTATGCTGTCAGTTTCTCCAGATTAAATCCTGACCAAAACAAGTACCAAGCAGGATTATATAATTGTAATAGTTTACAATGTAGACTTTTCACTTCTTTCAGTTGGGCCTTAAACTTCTAAGGGCCTTTAAATACAACAGATAATTACACTAAATACTTAATATAAGTTACAGATGAGAGGTTTCATAGTACAGTGGTTTACATATTTAGCTAACAAATGAAAGTTCACTGGATTGAGACGAGGAGGAGGCTCAAATCCCTTTGAGGTTGCATCAGGTGTACCAAATCAAACATGTGGCACCATCTGCTGCGGTGACCCCTTGTGAATAAGGGAGCACCTGAAAGTAGCTTTTATACATTAGAGTGCAGTGTGGCACAGATCATCATTTAGTACATAGAAGAGTAGCTCTGCACAGAAGTGATCCTAGCTGAGTGTAGA
Source organism: Oreochromis niloticus (assembly GCF_001858045.2). Taxonomy (NCBI): domain Eukaryota; kingdom Metazoa; phylum Chordata; class Actinopteri; order Cichliformes; family Cichlidae; genus Oreochromis; species Oreochromis niloticus. The sequence continues at coordinate 31,300,276 of NC_031979.2, forward strand.
GTGCCCTAATGGTAGATTCACATTTCAGTGAAGCTAGAGGTAAAGGAGTACACTTAAAAGCCCATTAGTCCCCAAAGAAATACATTAGTTGTGGCCATGAGGCACTTTTTAAATGTTTGCTGCCAATTACACTGGTAACAGCAAATCTATGTCTCGTCACCTGTAGAAATTAGTTCCCCAAGAAAATTAGAAAAAATATTATGTGACATTTACATTTATGAAGTTAACGCCATGCTATGTTTTAATCTTTTACACCTTACGTAAATGTTTTTTGTTTGTTTGTTTCCGTCCTTTATTTTATCTCATATTTTAAGTCTATGAATGAACTATACAGAACCTAAGTCATATTAATTGTAATAACAATAATAACGAGAATAATAATAATATGTAGTTCAACTGGAATTTTAAAGGTAAGTGTCACTCAGTTGCTGATAACAGACACACCATCAAATATGTGTTTTCTAGAATGGAGGCTTAAATGGGCTTTCATTGGTGCTCACTCCAGTAATTGCATCCTTGGTAATTATCCTTCATTCTCTCAAGCTAATGAATGTTTTAATGCTCACATTAGAGCATTCATTTAGCACATAACAGCATTTTGATTACTACAAGCCAATTAAGATCAATTTTGCTTTGTGACCTTTATGATCCAGACTGAATGCCCCAATTAAATGTCATGAATGAAGAACCATGAACTTCTGAGAGATGGAAGTGAAATGGGGAGAAGTCTTTAACAATCTGCTATGGCATGTATATGCCGTACATTGCTCTACATTGCTCCACGCGCTGTAGATCAAATTAGCAATTTGCTATCTGCCTTTGACATGCAACCTGCAGTAGCTTTCCATTAATTGCATTATTCATATTTCCCATATCTGACAAAATATTCTGTTTCCATTCTGCATGCCTCACAGATGTCATTACCATTCTTTACAACCCTGGTGCTTACATTTATCCTTTTCTCACAGAAGCCAAAAGTGAAGTTAATCATAATGAAGACAGTAAAAGACAGCTCTGTTCTCATTTGTCCTGCTCAGGAATAGTAATTTTTAACTCCAGCAGCATATGAAAGGGATAATTCTACAAAAGACATATGGTCTAAATCAATTTTTTTCATTGTGGCAACTCACCACAGAGCTGCTCGCTTTCAGTAACCACTAATCAGCCTAATAAATGAAGGATGCATTGGCCTAGCTATTAAGCCTATCTGTCTCCCTTGTCTCAGGTCTGTGGTTTGTCTGAATGCTGGTCTTTGCCTTAGTGTTGTCTGAAGCCTGTGAGGTGGCAACAATCAACCAAGACTCAGATGCTCATAATGGATGAGGAGGCGCATGCCAAAGAGCCAGCTGGCATGAAATAAGAAGAGGGCTGTGTTCAGCTTTAGACAAATATGCAGAGACAATCCAACACATATGGATCGGATGTGGAAATCTAGCAAGGTTAACAATCTCAAGGTTTAACTGAGCCTCTTATGGGACAGGATGAGATATCATTGGCACTCTCACCCATAATGCATATCGCTTTAGTCGTGACCAATTGGACTGTCTCGTTCCTACCTGCAACCTAGGCCTTGTTGAATCTTTTATCCTTTTTGCAGGTTTGTCACACCATCACATCATTTGCTGTGTAGAGAAGTTTTAGTTTTGCATGATGCGCTGCTGGAATTGTGTTTCATTTAAAGAATCCCAGAAGGTTTATAATCTAATTATGCACTGTTGTGATCCTTCCTTTGCTGTATGTTGTTATTAAATCAGCCAAAGGTCAATTGGAGTATTCTTGGGATTAAGTACAATACTCACCATGAAATAATTAACAATAGTTGATTATTAAAATGCTTTTTGTGACCTACATTTTTGTAATCATGCAAATCAAAATGTCAAAGTTGTGTGAGATGTTACAACAAAGAAAAATTATACGAAGTGCAACCACAATTCCAGAGATCAAAGTTGTGGTTGCACTTTGTTTGATGGTATCCTATACCAACAGCCCCTGATGGTTTCTTTCAAACCCCTTTGGCAAGGCAGTTGTAAAACTGCCAGGCCTCTATGAGTTACAGACACTCTGGAGAAAAACTGTGCATAATTAGTGCCATCATTAAAACAGTTATTATTTTTGCCCACTGTTAGGGTAGCGGTTAGTAGCCATGGCTAATAATAAAATGATAATGTTAATGTTGGAGCTAGGGTTATGAGTACTGCCGATCTGTAATGTGAAAAGACTATGTTAATTTAACTGGATAAGAAAAATATTTTTTGTGTGAAAAGTGTAAGGTTTCCCTTAAAGTCCCAGACTAAAGCATCAACTAGCAACTAGACTAGAGTTTAATACAGTACAGTAGTGATCATAGGCGTTTATTGTTCCAAATCTTTGCCATTTTTTTGTCATGCTATCACATTTTTCATTCTAGTAACATAAAACCCAAATATCAGCCAAAAGATCCAACAATGATGCACAAAAATGAAGCACAAGAGTGCATCCTTTAATGTGATCACTTGTATTATAATACCAAATACAGCTTGGTCACGTCTGCTTGTCGTCTAATAACAGTAAACCATGTTGGCAAGGGTGAACAATTACAAATGACTTAGCTTTACCATAGGAGTGGCTAATCAGAAAGCTGTGCCTTGGAAGATGTTTTTTTTTTTTAAGTTAAGTATTTTTCCTGGCCATAATTGATGTAACTGAAACAAACAGTGTCAATAATAATGCCAAGGACGTTTCACACACTACATATAGTTCTGTTAAACTGGAGTAGATTTATGATATTCAGTGTTTTTGAAAGACACAGAAATCCCTTTGTCCTTGGCTGTAATGCAGTTTTAAAAAAATCTCATTTGTCAGACCTGAATTAAAATGGAACAAATTATAGCTCGGGCAAAGATCAGATTTTGTCTTACTTTACCCAGCAGCTGTAAAACTCAATTGAATATGGAATGTCAGTTTTTTTTTTAGTTGTTTCACTTTACTCTGCTATAACTTCTCAAAGGAATTTAAAAGGTCATTTTAATACTCCTTTTCCTCTCGCACAATTTTAGATCAAACTCCAAACACATCCAGACACATGCCCTTATCTTTAATACCAAGCTTGAGGGAATGACCAAGAGTAGATTTCAAAAAAATGCCTCATAGCATCATTACTTCTATGTGTTATGCATCCAGAATCACACATAAAAGCAGTGAAAGCTGAATCGCCTTTGGATTACACATGCACAATGACAAACTCCCCCCATCCTCTCTGTGAAGAGAGAATAAAGGGAACTTGCATGAGCTTCAAATGCTTACATATGGCCATGTTGTCATGGATTCCCAAGAGGATTATAGTATGCAGAGGTGGACAACACACAGAGACAACAAGCACAAAGGAAAGGAGATATTTATCAGAACAGCAGGTAAAAAAAGAAAGCCATAAATCTAAACACTAGAAACAAGAAGGGCTACAAAAATCTAAATTACTCCGTGACAGCAGTCCACAAGCAGCTGTTCATGAGAGGGAGAGAACAGCTTGCCTCAAGCTCAACCAGTCTGCAGCTAGTTGTTGGACTGAAAGGTAGCATAAGGTTGAATTTAACATTTTTCATTGGCTCTACAACAAGGCACAACAAACGGCAGAAGAAGGACAGTTGCAGCCCTCTGCCAAGCAATTAACTGGTGATTTGGCACAGCAGAGATTTCTTCCCAGGTGTCCCACCCTGTTCGTCATATGAAGCCTGTGTCATTCCACGCCTCCAGTTTGTCCTGATGGCCTCACAGGCATCGTATTTGTTGTGCCAATAAGGCTTTTCATTTGGCTGTAGGAGATGAAGAGGAAGTGTTCCCACACTTAGCCCTGGCAACCTCTGCTGAATGGACTACATTCATTTTGTCATCCTTATTGCTCAGGAAAAGGATTCTGTCATCCAATATAAATGGTTACCCGAGAAGGGCAAAATGGCTCACACGTATTGTGCTCCCCAAGTTCTCCTTACATGCTTAAAGCAACAGCATTGCAGATTTACAAGTAGATGCAGCTCTGCACTCACAGGAGATAGGAACATATTATAGCCAACCGGCTTCATTTATGTTAAATGAAAAAAAGAAGTTGATTCATAACGTCGCATCTCTTGATAATGAAGAAGAGCGGAGTCTTTTTCAGGTATGATCTGGTTCATTTGAAACTATAGGTGTCTAACAAGTCTAATAAATGTCAAGTTGCAATGGAAATACAAGTTAAAAGTGAAAATATAATGTAAATATGTTAAAATTCAATTTGATTAAATTTTATTTATATAGCACCAAAACACAACAGTTGCCTCAAGGTAAGAAAACAAAAATATCATTGTTGTCGTGACAATATGCCATTGTGGTTAAAATGTTTTTATCAGAAAGTGCAGTTTCCCATTTCCACAGACTTAATAGCCGACTGCATGCATGACCACTGGGCCTAAACTAACGCCCCATCAAATATTGTGAATTTCTACATTGTAAGATGTTTTATAAGCATGAGCTACAGCACTAGCTAATGTATATTATCAGCCAGCTGTTGCCCTTAACTGTTAATGATGCAGCCAGTCACACTGTGTAATCTAGGGAGGGAAAAAACATTTGCATTATGTGATGGAAAATATCAAAGTGATGTAATCAGAAACATTTAAAATCCATTCCAAACGATTTTTTAAAGGCTTTTACCTTTGACACGTTAAAATACCACAACTATTATTCTCTCCAAAAATACAGTTTGGCTCAAAGACCGGATCCTTTGGGCACATTTACACCATTCACATAAGAGTATCTGTTTAAGATTCAGTTAACTTTCATTTAATTGTATTTGGAAGTAATTTCATCTAATAAAACACCTTAGACCTCATTACTAAATCCAATCACTTGTGAGAGAGAAAGTATTTCTTCAATCCAGACTGTGACTCTCATTCTGCTGGTTCACTCTGGCATCTCTCTCTCTTATCAATTGTTATTCAAAGGGAAAGTTCATCTTCAATCACTGAACCAATGATATTGTATTAGCAGCTACACCATAAATGAAATGGGTAATATGCTGTGAGAAACACTGAAAGATGAACACCCCAGCCCTTCCATACCAGTCCAATGTTATACTCCCTTTCACCCCAATTCCAATTTATCAACTCTAGACTTTTTGTCACCTTTAAATTGGATTTGGCTGGTGAGAGCACATTATAATTCATTCTGGCTGAGGCCGTGTTTCACAAGGTTGCAACAGTGTACTTCCTTTCCAGAGTGACATACAAACAGCTATACAAATGTAGGGCAACTAAAATACTAATTAAGCCCAATCATCTTACAATCCACAGGCATTACTGTGCTGTAAACAACACTGTCAGTGTTTCATGATTACAAAAGCGCAATTCAAAAGCAGTCTATTTCTGCTTAGTTTGTGCCCTGGGACATCAATGGAGATACACATTCATTAATAGTCTCCTTCAACATTACGAGTAATGTATTTATTTCTCTCATATCATTTTTTTCCCCGTGTTCAGTCAAACAGCGTGCTTGCAGGCAGGGGCAATTTTGAATGCTCCAAATTTGAAAAATTAATGAATAAGACTCTTGTAATATAATCTGCCTAAGACGTCTTTATCACATCTCATTATCTAATCATCACAAGCATTTTCCCTGGGAGTATTACTTACCTTTTTTGTCCCCAAAGAAGAGAGTTTGTTGTGCAGGGTTTGACCACTGGAGGGAAGTGTTATCATTGTAATCCACACGACAGGTCATGTTGGCTGTGGCCCCCTCCACCACCGTCACATTCTGAGTTATGGGGTACTGACCCTGGATACCTGTAGGATTATAAAACACAGTTTGAGGTCATGGTTGTGACATGAATAGATTGCTGTATTGGGCTAGTTTTTACTGTCCATTCACAGAATCACATTAATGTACCATTTCAGGCTTGACACCTTGCAAACTTAATGTTCTGTCATATTGCCCACTTCCATTAACGTCTTCATTACATCACAGTAAACCAAAGATAGCTTAATGGGAGCCTGGTTGTCATGGTCCCCAGCCTTTGACAGCTGTAGAAGACAGTGATTTTTTATCGTGGAAACAATGGTAGGTTTTAATCTCCCAGAGTGCTTTCCTTGCTTCCTTATTGCTGGGCTCTAATTGGTAGCATGGCCTAATTAGAGGTAGTCATGTTCTGCTGTAGAGTGTATAGCTGCAGCTGGGTGGTAAATTGACACATAATCCTAGACACCGTGGGCCTTCGATCCGAGTGAATGCCGTGCCCTGAAACAGCCGCTCGTCACAGTGTGTAGAAGACATCCAAATGAGGCCTAATCACTCAGCCTTGCTGGATTTTACCTTCTTATTCCACATTTGTACTTGTCGTCTCAGCATAGTCCCCTAATTACATTGCAGACGCATTTCTATCCCGCCTGTGTTTTATTGAACTCTGCCAAGCTTCAGAAACAGATGTCTAAAACAATACTCCTTCATAGGGAATTGTGATAAGACAAAGTGTAGGCTAATATGAGCCTGAACAGGCTAGACCCTTAAAGGATAAATTGTGTTAAAGCATTAAAGCTTTCGAGTTCATGCTTGAAGCTAATGTACCGCCTTTTCCTGGATACATTTCACTGTCTAAAAGCTAATCTTTGCACATTTTTTTCTCTTGATTTTACACGTCTGCTTTGGTTTCCATTAGTACAGTAATGTGCCTGAATTTGAAGGTGACATTGTCTCTCCCAGGTACAGTTCACCACAGGGACATTTCAACTACGGGAGCAGCTGTCTGCCTCATTAGTCCAGCTCACACATGGGAGCAGAGGAGGCTGGGACAGCCATAGGTCTGTGGACCTTCCTTGACCTCGATTGTCCTGATGGAGACCATTGTCAGAAAGAGGTGAAGGTGAGGCTGACTATAAATAGTAATAGGAAAAATATTCCAAATTACACACGTTACATATACACCATATACATCAGCCACGGCAGTAAAATCACTGACAGGTGAGATGAATACCACTGATAATGCTGTTGCAATGCAATGTTGTTATAGAAAACCTTAGTTGCTTGGATTCATGTGGATGTTAACTTGACGCATCCTGCATAAAGTCTGCTGCAGAAAAAGCAATGGCACATCAGTCTCCACCAGCAGTGCTCCACCCTCTAATCGACAGGATCTAAAGGTTCTGCTGCCAGTATCCCAGTGCTGGAGACCACATGATACCCCCACAGGTCTTGTGTCCATTCCGATAGGAGCACCAGTTGTTTTAACAACAAGTAAAGGACCAACGCAACAGCACACATTTGCTGATTTTAATATTGTGGCAGTGGCTTTATTGATCAACTACCTGCTCATTGCTCAATCGGTAACACTTCTCAAAATGCATTTTAAACGCTTTCTTTGATATTTGTACAGATTTATCATTTATTATTGGCTTTTATCATCTATTATTACTGTGTATTGCTGCATAATTTAATCTCATCATCATTATTATTATTGCTCCAATCACTAATAAAATGTGACTTAAAAATGCCATCATCACAATAATTCAAATGCAGCTGGGTAGGAAATGCTGATGCAAATACATTGTGTGTGGGGTACCATGTGGAGGTGTTGTTGTCAGTTTCTGCTTAGCTTTTTTTTTCTTCATATAATCTCTTCAGTATCTTTGCTGCATGTCTCCAGAGTATACTGTTCACTATTCACAGAGAATGCTATAAAAATAGGTAAAAACCCAAACAGTAATGAACATCACTGTCAATCCCTCAGGTTTTACCCTAGTTTGAGCAAAAAAAACCCCCTAAAATTTCTTTTAATTATGCCTGCAAAGCCAATAAAGGCTTTTCACATATTCAGAGGTATGGCTATGCTGTGAATATTGTTTTTGGTGGTGTTTTTAAGGTTCAGGTGCACTGGAGCTAACTGATCTTTACTTAATAAATTCATGAAATTCCACTGTCTTGACATTCTGTAGGAGTCTAGAGTGAGAAAATGCTGTCCTTTCTGAGGAAACATAATCCCCAGTGCCAGCTACAGAGTGTATTTCATTTCTTCTTCTTCTTCTTTTTTTCTTTTTTGAGATTGTGAGTGGAGGGCGGCTGGCTTTAATTCTACAGAACAGTGGCAAACAATATTCTAGAAAGTCAATGAATCACAAACCGCTAGAAGGATACTACACTGTCCTGTGCAACCCTGTACACTAACCTTTAAAGGAGCATGGTTCAGCAGCATACTACAGGTGCACAGATGTGTGTGCAACAACATGTATCCATGAAGAATTTTAAAGGTAAGGTAGGGAGAATAATTAAGCATTCTTGTAATTACCTTATTATAACCGTCTTCAAAAACATGCAAGAATTTAGATACTGTTCAATCAATATCTGTTAAAGCCTGCAATAGGCTATTTCTGAATACATTTTAGCACATTACAGCTGACAAAACACAGGTCTAAATAAATAAGTAATGGCTGAACTGCATTTAGCTGTTTCAATTTCAGGATCTTGGTATGTTGAGGCATACTGTCTCAGCCATACTCCCATGGTGTGATAACAGTGATAATACTGCTTTCCCTTCTACTAAAATCCCATCATTTTAATAGCATTTGCTAAAGTTAAAGAGTTTTACCAAATGAGTTGAACAAGGCATAAAATACGTGGCACAATGAAAAATGCGATGTGCATTTTGTATTTAAGGTAATAAAGTCTGGTGACCTTGTAATTGCACCTTCAACTTGAGCAGAGGTAAAGTGATCGGTGTGCAGGGTCTTTTCTAATGACTACAGCACTGTTGAAGTGGACAGATAGATCGAACATCTCCCTAAGAAGAACACAGGCACACACTGGGAAAAACCTAAAGTACAAGCTACATCGACGTGAATCTTCATAGTATCAGATTATGCTTTGTAGATAAACACTGTTACAAGCACAAAGGCTGTATTTGCTTTCCTTTGATGGAAATGAGAAACAGAGTGATATAAATATTGGAGCCCTTTAAAAACTGTAGCTTCAGAGCATTTAGTTATTTAGAAAAATGACTATATGAAGTGGGAAGTGAAATAAAGCCAGAGAGTTATTTTTAAACAGCAGAAGCTTTCATAAGAATTTTTCAAAGGTACAGGTTTATTGGAGTCAAATTTTAAAAAGTCCAGTAGTCTGTCTGTCTGTCAAGTATTATCTGTCTCCAAACGAACTAAAGAAAACATTGAAAACATTGAGAAAAGTAAGCAAGGATGAGTAGTTTGTGTTGAGTCATGGCTGTATTTCCCAGTGAATGAAAACAAACTGTAGAAGTAATAGAGGTATTAAGGTTGTCTGCTCTACTGATGATCCAAGACGACTCCGTGAAGTGCAGTGATGAAATGAGGAATAAGCCTGTACTTTTGCAAGATGTTTTAGGGGAGGATAGGCCATCCTTTAAACACAACGTTTTTCACCTCTGCAGGCTAAAGAACTTCAATACTGGGCATTGCTATATCCTTTTTTCAGTGGTAAGGTGTATTATACTGAAAAAGAGGGGGATACTTATTTTCAGGCAGTTACAGCTGAAGGTTGACAGCTTGCACATATTCACAGCAGACAGGATGCAACCTGCCTGCCGTGACAGTGAATAGGTGAGGATTGAGTGACCCAAGATGTCTTGATGAAACTAACTTCTGCCCTGTGATACATGAATACCATTAATGTTTGCTTTTTCAAGCTGGATACTCTGCTTCTTTATGTGAGAACACCATGGAGTGCTAAAGTTAAAAAAAAAAAAAAAGTCAATATCTGATGTCATGGGTGCTTCTCGCTCCCCCGCTTTCCAATCCAGCCTCCCTACAGCTCTGCAGAAAGGGAGGTTAAGATTAAAAACATAAAATGATGAAACCTTAACTGAGTGAACCCATTTCACTCAAAATCTAAATTATTATATTAAAGTCCAAGATTTTATTGTTTTGCTTTTGTGACCTTGCTTTAATTAAAAATATCTCTAAGGCATCAGTCTGCTTATGAGCCTACCTCTTAAACTACAGTTGGTCCCTTGGTAGCCCTTTCCCATTTTGCAATATAGCTTTATTTTTATATATATATATTTTTTAGCGATCACGTGGATCTGCTATATATATATATTTTTTTTGTGCTGAAGCGAAGAGGCCACTCCAGTAAAAGCTGAAACCGGCAATATCACCCTGAGCCAGGAGCTTATGGTCCACATTCAGGTGGGCCACCAGGACACTGATCATCACTCACAATGTCAGCAAACACAAGATTAGTCAAGTTGTTTGCTGTGCTTCACACAGTCAGAATGCTGCTGACACATCTATCCATGAACCATGGCATTAACTTTCATGCAGAATCAAGTGACACTGCCTCATGAATCAAATATTTACCTGCACAGCTAAAATTAGGTAGAAATGTAAATGGGGAGAGAGGATAGCGTCTTCATTGTAAACACAAATATTTGATGATTAGATTTTAAAGCGGAACCAAAGGAACAGATGTCTGCTGAAACACAGGCTGGATGCAAGTACTTCTCATCTCTATGAGGGATGAGGTCTGTACAGCAGGTGTAGAGTACAAATATGAATACAGATGTGCAGAATGGCTGGCTGTTGAGTGTACATTAGCAATAAACTATTTCATTTCATCTCAGCCAGCCTCTTTTCATGCTGTTATCAGAATGCAGCTCAGACCATGGCCTGATGGAATCTCAGTCTGACAATATTAGAAGCTAAGAATATGATACTTAGGTTATTGATTCTGCAAGTCTTGTGATCTGGGTGGGTATCTAGAAAATGTGAATATGAGAAAGATAGTCTTTGTGACTATACTTAAATAGAGGATTAAGACGGTTCACTGATGAATGTAAATTGAGCGCTTTGTCACTATTTCTGTAGATTTCGTTTTACTGTTTTGATATAATACTCATGGAAAATCATGCCATGCTTAGCAACTAGGTCAGAAAACCAAATCATCGGAGAAGAGTGCTGCATATATAATTTCACTGATTCGTCTAACGACCACTGATCCAGGCCATAAGGTGAAAAAGCCTAGAAACGTCTCTGTCTGGGAGAACAGAGAGTTGGTGGAGGAAGAATGAGCCATACCACCCCAAAAGCCTTTCTCAGTTTCAGCTGACTGCACCAAATAATGGAAAGCAGTGCCTTGATGAATGGCTGGAGAGCAGTCAAGCACACCACTGCAGAATAAACTATAAACTGCAGGCAGGATAAAAAGAAAACAAATAACTCAGGAAAAAAAAACAGTAGCAAAAATGCCTCCATTCATTAAGAAATGAAAACAAGTATTCATTTTCATATGAACGGCAGTTATCAAGCCATAAGTTCACCTCTGGTGCTTGATTTTACAAGAGCTTCTTTGCAAATAGAGGTGTTAGAGGTTCTGAGCACCCCACTGCATACTAATGAGACACAGTAACTTCGCAGAGTGATACCGGTAACAAAATGCGATGTAAGAATTTGTCTACAAATCACATGGATTTATGGTGAGAACTAAATGTATGCTGTAGATTATCTAATTATGCATATATCTATATTTTTAAGTGTTTGATAATTCAGACATCAACATATTATGATTATAAAATTGCTATAAAACAAAAATGGAAACATTTGTTTGCTGCTATTCAAATTAAAACAAGGTCAAATTAAATGATGTTGATGGATAGATAGATAATTAGATAGATAAACAGACAGATGTTAAATAAAACCTAAATCTCATTGTAAGCTTACATGTTATTTAACTAGACAATAAACTCTTGGGAACATAGTAATTAATGCTTGTCACTTGACAAAATTGTAATTAATTGCCTAAGTCTAAACTGCGTGGCCTATATGCCGCCATGTTGAGAGAGAAAAGGAAGTTTCATATCCGCAGTGTAAAAATATTCCATTTAATTAAAAGTTGTGAAGACCTCTTGTGGGGTGTATTTGGTGGTGGAAAGAACAAAAAAATAACAGCTTGCTATCTCTTGCACAAGACAAATACAGACAGCTCCCAGGTCAGTGTGAAGGTTTAGAAAAACATTGTGATGGTAACATCCTATAAGGTTCTCTTTAACTTGCTTTGGAAAATATTAACATAAATTAATACATGCTGTCATAAATACCCCGTCACAGCAGTGAACCTGAAATTTTACCCACTAACTTCTTCAACGAGGTCACAGAGGTGATTTCACCAACTGTATTCTTTGTTGTAAATAACTCAGTGACTAATGGTTTTGTCACTTATTTTACAATCCAGTCTGGCTCCTTTAAAGACACCCAGCCTTGATTTAAACCTCCTTACTAACCTTGCTTTTATCTCAATGATTATGGAGAAAATCCTTTCATGGCAATTCTTGGTGATGACAAAAACAGATATTCAGTTAAGATGTGTGTTTTTCACGAAACATCAAGGAAACACATTTGAAAAAAGACCCCTCAACACTGAAAAAAATCACACTCAAAGTTATGAATCATTTAATTTGAGAGCAGGTACAGATGAAAGGTGTCTCTGAGAGTAGCAAAAATAGAAATGAAAATGTTTTCTTTTAGCGACCTTGATTCCTGTGCAGGTAGGGTACATTACAGCATAACTACAGGACCTGTTTCACTCTCGTTGCATCTTACAGTCTTTAAGATCTTTCATAACGGTGTGTGATTTATTTGAAAATGTATTTAATGCTGCAATTAAGTCAGAAAGAAATGCTATTTTCAGGATTGAAAGCATGAAAAGGCTAAATAGGAACTGAATGTTTTAACTAACAGTGTGTAAATGTTAAATAAAGTGATGCTGTAGGTCAAAACTTGAAAAGCAAACCTGTTTCAGACATTTTGGCAGCCATTCCTTTCTTTTTCCTTTCTTTCTTTCTTTCTCTTTTTTGATTGATGATAAGATTTTGCTCCTAACTTCTGCGTCAAGGTCTTGCCCAAGCTACATTCTCTGAACTTTTGGCCTCTTATGAGTCAGAGTGCAGCTTTAGTAGCACAGGCACTGCTCTTGGCAGTTGCTAAGTCCAGGCTCAAGATGAAAGATGACTGGATTTCCCTGTTAGGACACCTAGGCTCTGAGGTGTCCTGCCATACAAGCTCAGACTGTTAAATCAGTGTCATACTTTAACATCACTTCCAAAATCTCCTCTCAACCAAAAATATATATATTGTTTTCTTTGCTTGTTTTGGCAGGTGGCCTACTTTTCAAATTCTGAAATACTGGAAAATACATTACATACAGAGTTCTTTTAAATACATGTTACTACCATTTTTATTACTGATGATAAAATATAGCAAAGTTACACAAATGAGTGCACTATGGACGCATATGCGAATATAGTAGGTCTACCAAAAAAGCCACTTTTGGCTGCCCCCTTACTCACAAGGGCTCACATATAAAGTACATTGACATGTTTGATTTGGCTGGTTTCAGTCATTATGCAAATGTTCTGTTTATAAGATTGGGGAAACCTGCAGTCAGCTGAGACTGAAGAAGTCACTTGGATGAATGACGAAATGTTTCTCCCACAAAACGCTACGTCCAGATGAACAGAATCAACTTTTGGAGAGAGATTTTTGCACTTCTTAGAAACATGGTGTCTAACCAGATACTTACTCTGGATGGCATTACCTTGGCCTATAGTGACACTGTGAGGAACCTCAGAGTCATCTTTTGACCAGGACATGTACATCAATGTGCACATTAAACAGATACATAAGACTGCTTTCTCACAATTAGTGCAAGAAAGCATCCTGCCACAGAGTGATGCTGAAAAAATTGTTTATGCATTTATCATCATTATTGGGTTGTCCTAAAAACTCATTGGAAAGCTTCATTGTCTCCCTGTTAAATTTAGAATCAAATTTAAAATCCTTCTCCTCACATACAGGGTCTTGAAGAATCAGGCCCCATCTTATCTTAAAGACTTCATAGTACCAAATCTCCCTAGTAAAAAACTTCGCTCTCAAACTGTGACCTTACTTGTGATTCCTAGGATATTTATAAGTAGTATGGGAGGCAGAGCCTTCAACTTTCCTGTTAAAAGGGATTTTTTTTCCCTTCTCACTGTCACCAAGTGCTTGCTCATCTGGGGGTCATCTGACTGTTGGGCTTTTCTCTGTATTTTTGTGGGGTCTTTACCTTACAATATAAAGTGACTTGAGGCAACTGCTGTTGTGACTTTGGCTATACTTAGAAGATTTCAATATTTTTATAAACCACGTTCCTTCCACTACCAAATAAGACTAAATGACAAAGCTCAATCATACTGGAAGACCTCTTTTGTATTGTCTATCCCAATGAAGCATCTCTCTCTCAGATCAGATCTGGCTACCTTGTGGTTCCTAGAGTTTCCAAATGTAGAATGGAAGACAAAGTCTTCCTTAGGTTTAAAACTTTGCATTTAAAAAAAAATAAAACTTATGGTTAGGACTGACTCAGGATGAATCACCCTTAACTATCTGTGTTTCCATTAGGGAGACCAGGGTGTAAAGAAAACTCCAGCGAGAATATTATCCTAGGGTGCTCATCTTTCCTCTCTCTGCTTTCTTCCAAACCCAACTGGTCAATTCAACCTGAGGCTGGTTCTGCCTGAGGTTTCTTCCTGTTAAAAGGGAGTTTTAACTCTAACTGTAATATGTAGTTTAAAATATGCTGTGCCTGATCTCTGTTGAACACAGGAAAGCAAAGAATAGAGTGGAAATTTCTGTGGGTCATTTTATTCTGTCAAAAAAACTAAAACTCTTACAAATACATATGCAGTAAGGCCAAACACAAAAATGAATGCCTTTCAGTTGCAAACTTGTCACTGCGCCTCTTGAGTAAACCCTCTTCTTGAGCCTCCAGAAGAGGGTTTTGCACTGGTTCAAACAAATGATAAATCTGGACCCAGGAGTAAAAAAGAATAATTGTAAAAGACTAGTTTTTGTTTGTCAACTGACTCCATATAAAGTGCAGAGAAACAGCACCAATCATCCTCAGCAGTTTTTTAAGGTACTAAGTAGATGGACTTAATGGTGTGAGATGTGGAGGCCATCTGCAACAGTAAACCTTGTTCTTCAAGTTGCTGAAAACACACGATTATGCCACTTTATATTTGGTGGATGATTTGGTGGATGATCAACCTCCATGGCCTAAAGGTTTTGCACAGTATTGGAAAAGACTTGACAGACCTACTAGGCGTGTACTTTATTTGATCTTCCTCACTCTTGTCTTTTGAACTTTATAATTACTAAATGACATGACACAAAAATGAACAGATTGTCGAACCCTACACTTTCACTCAGCATCATTAACAGGACACTGTCAGACATATGTAGTACTAAAGAGCCAGACTAGATTCAAGAGTGATGGTCTCAGCTCAAAAAGATATAATCATGGCCGAGGATATCTGTCTCAAGCTGTCCAGATAATGGTTGCCTGTCACATTATTCTCCAACATAGTATTGATATTATTGTTTAGTACAGCTAAAACGAACAACAGCCCTCCCTCAAGCTGAATGAAGTGGATTTTATTAAAGCTAACTATATGGTAAAAGGCTATTGAAACTGAAGACAAACAGGCCTTATTTCTGAAGCACTGAAACCAGTTAGTTTGAAATCTATTAAATAATGCAATCTCTACTGTACTAATCCACTAAAATATGTCAATTTAGAGTCTGTAGTGCAAAATGAAAGGCATCTCATTAAATTTCAATGTGTAAATTAGTATAATAATGTAACCATGATAATAATGACGGTATAATGAGGAGATCTGACAAAATTTCAAAACAAGAGCAGCTTCTGTTATAAATGGCAGCTCTGCCTGCAGCTAATCTACTGGTTAGAAATGGATTACATAACTGTACATTTGCTGCACATCAATATTCCATATTCTGTTTTCTTTTTTTGTTATTTGAGTGCATTAACACACTTTGAAAGGATTATTATGATAATTATAAAGTATATTTTAACCTGCGGCAGGTCAGTTTTCTGCTTGAGCACTTACCAAACATCAGCAGTTCCATCTTCATCTGTCCATGTGAACATTTTAATGGATTGTTGATGGATGTGTTGTTAAGCAAACATAAGTTTCTTTCTCTCACTCCAACACCACCTGATTTGGTTTTCAAACAAAAATTTGTTTCTTTAATTTGCTGTTTAGTTTGGCAGCAAAACTACATTGGAAAAGAGTGTGGGCTGGGTTAAAATACAACAGTTCGCAACAATAACCCTGGACATTGAAAGATGAGTGACATTGGTCTCACTATAGCACAACCAGTGCATTAAAGCACCAACCCCAAAAGACACTCTCTGTGATGCCAGCAGTTTTGACAAAACTGCAGTATATGTCAGTCTGGGAATGAGAATGAGCTTGCACAGCCCAGCACAAGTCCTGGAGGCATAATGCTAACACTGATTGTACACATGAAAACCCCAGATGAGTTCTTCCTCCTCTTTGTGTGGGTTTTCACTAGATACATAACAGATCAGGGCTGTCCCTCGGATGGTTTCTATTGACAATTCCAAGGAAATTCCATTTAAACAAGATGACACATCTTTGAAAGGGAGTAAAAAAGAGGCTTTACAGGCAAGTGTGTTGTTGTCAGAGCTCAATTATTCTGGTCTAAAGAGATTTTGTCCACACAATGTCCTCTATGGTCCGTTCCATATTTGTTATTGTTTGCTTCTATACTTGCACAAGCACATTCAGGTAACTTCAAGCTCAATTGTGGGAAACTGAATGATAGAAGTGCTTAGATTGCTTAGATAGCTGATAGTGCATGAGTTAATTATACATCATAACCCTTCTCAGCTATGTGAAACATGTCAAGAAGATTTTCAGCCTGATTTGTGCTAAATTCACACAGACCATTATGGGCTTGTTCCCCCTCACAGTAGTCAGTTTCCAGTATAACATTTGAGGGGTGAGGAAGTGTAGTTCTACAAAAAGCTAAGATACTGCACATAGGCATTTAGCAAAGGACCCGAGCTTGAAGAAGATACCCTCACAATACAGTAGTGTGTGGATTACTTAAATGAATGCAATGTGCAAACATAGAATAGAAGTAATGTAAACACCATGCTCATCACATCTATGATTTAAATATCAGTGTCTTTGCAGACACATTCATTACCTACCTTTAACTGTTTTTCCTAAAACAAACGCTATTGAATAACATGATAATGAGAAAAGATAAGACAAGCTGTAGTTTACTGCTAAAGTAACCCCATGAGATCTGATTGTTGCCGAGTGACCTTTCCCGAACACGGGAAAAAACACGTTTTACATGATTTAAATCTGACTAAAAGGTCACATCGTTCACACAAAAGAATCACTTACACTGACAGTGTAATTTAAGTTGGTATGACATCCACATAAATGCATACCATGCTTATTATAAACATACTGATCTGAGGAACTGAACTGAAGAAATGCTATTTTGTACTAATTTAACAGCTACCTGCCTACAGCTGGTTGGAAAGATTTAATCAACTATTTAAGGACAGCAGCTAATTAGCGCTAAATCTAGATCTGATCAATGAACTGAAGCTCATCTGTAAATGATCTTTCTAAGGTGATGCATGTAAACTAAAAAGTGTACACCATAGACTTAGTTGCAGAAAATGTCACAAAAAAGAAACTACAGGAAATATTTGAAATTATACTATGCAGGATTTCCACCATCAAATCCATTTAGACACTGAAATCTATATATAATTATAGTAAAAGCAAATATTTTGATTACTTGTAGCCAAATTAGTCATGTACTTAATGTCTGTGAGTTGTGTAGGTAGGAGATATATAGCTTTTATGTCTTGATGCATGCTCAATCATCCAGGTAAGTAAATCCCAAAAGGTTGATTCTGTTCATTTCTCCCACTGAAAACGCTACGTCCAGATGAGCAGAATCAACCTTTTGGGATAGCTTTTAATGATTTCTAATGATGATTAACCTCTCATTAGCGATCATGATTCCTGGTAATTTCTCCTTTCCAGCATAAAGGATTTATTTGGCAGCACTCATTAGATAGACCAATGCTCAGAACTGGGAAACTCCAGGGAAGTCAGAGAAGACCTAAGAAGGGAAATTTATACAAGTTAGGAAGGCCTCTTGGAGCCATTTTCAAACAATTGCAGATTTCAAAATCGTCAGTTCCACTTGCATCTACACAACTTTTAACTTAGACTTACACACAGTTCAAACAACTGTGTGTAAACGTAAGTCATTCATATTTGTTACCTCTTCGCCAAGGTCTGTCATCCTCAGATGGAGGAAATTAGTTAGGTTGTTTACTGCAGGAACCACCAAGGCACAAGTGTGCCATGAACTGGAAACTCCTGGAACATCAGCATCACTGTGAAGCGAGGTTTACATCACCATGGGCTTAGAGGGTGCCAACAAAGAAGAAGTAGAAACCCCTACTCCAAAACTGACACATTCAAGCTCAACTGACGTTCTCAGCTGCACATGTGGACTTTCTGGAAAAACGTTTTATGGTGAGACGATACAAAGATTGAGCTTTGAGATTTGGCCAAAAGAGGCACGTTTGGAGGCTTTCAGAAATTAGAACATTGTACCAACTGTCAAGCACGGTGGTGGTAGCATCACGCGCTGGGGATATTTTGCTTCCAGTGGTACTGGTACATTGCAAAATGTGAATGGAATAATAAAAATGAGGACTACCTCCAACTTTATCTCAAATCACACATGCAAAACCAAAACGCAGGCTAACATTAAGCTTCTGGAATAACCTTCTCAAAGCCCCAAACTTATTCCTATTTAAAATTTGTGGACACTGAAAAAAAGCTGGTTCCATGCTAACAAACCAAGCACCTGAAATGAACTCTACCTATTCTGCCAAGACGATTGGTCAAATATTAAATCAAGAATTATGTCAGATGCTTTTTGATAGTTACCAAAAGCAGCTGGTCCAACTTGCTAAAGGACATTTAACCAAACCATTCATCAACCATTCATCTAATATTCATTTAACCAAAATGAATATTAGAGTCTTTATGTATAATTTAGTATCATTTTTTATACACAGTATAGTATATTCCATAAAATAAACTGGTGTCTACGTTCACGTGCTACTGGCCTCATACTTATTGCTCTTGTTTTTTTCCTTGCTTTTTGTAAAATCAATTAGTAGTCATCTTTGCATTAAATTTGTTTATGTAGATTGTACAAAGATACATTATGCACCCTCTATCTGCACTAGGATTACAGTGATTTTTTACAGTGGCTCCATCATCTGTAAACAAGAACTCAGACACACACAATGCATGTGATGAGATAACCCACCGGCACACAAAAAATGACTATCAGCGCTGTATTGTATTCATAGTCTGCACTGATAATGTGATCCTAAATGATGCAGTCATTTGATTGAGCTGATGAAGTCTTTCAGAAAGGAAATAACCAAGACAGAGTGAGCTGTCTGCTAGCTTTACCCTTCATCAAAAAGAACATTTTGTGCCTGTTACTGACTAACACCTGAGCAAAAGTGAATCTTCCTCGACACAGAGGTGGTACTGAGCGTCGTCCTCCCCTATAATTTACCACAGTGGGGAAGGTGGGGGGAAAAGTAGGGGGTGGACAATCCACAGAACTGGCAATAAATATCCCTGCTGGGGGAAACTCTTAGCCATGTTTTTTTTTCTGCTGTGCACGAAAAAAAGGAAAGAAGAAAGTGGTAATACATCAGTTTCGGAAAGTGGGTCAGAAATACTGTACTCCATGTGAAACTGGAGATTTCATATTTAAGTAGTTACTTAAAATCTGTACATTTGACGTGCCTCAAATTAAGTGAAATCATGGTCCTTGTAAGTATTACACTATACAGAAAAATAAAACTGCCAAAGTGACAGTATATTAAGCATATTCAGGCTACAAAGTGATAACAACTAGCACCACTAAAACAACAAAGAAGACAACAAGAAAAGCTTCTAATGGTAATCAACCCAACTCTCGAGGGCTGCCAAATGATAGATAAATGTTTTAATCAATGTTAATTCAGTTAAGCACAAGCTTGACCATAATATTTTCTCAGTAAGCCCAACTATGGATTTCCTCTAAAATGTCGAGAAGGCACATGACAGGAAAAAGTAAGACTAGTTCCTAGAGTCCATTTGAGATTGCTCTTTGAGAAACATACATTTCCTCTTTTAGATGTTCAGTAAACCCTATCCTCGCCCTTTTCTCTTTAATGTAACATAACCTCTCCTAGATTAACTGTATTTGAAAGGCTTTTAAATTCACATTCCACCTGCCTGAATGTGTCCTTCATAAAGGTTACATAACACACCTGTGAAAACAACCTCCGCTATTTCAACCGTATGTTTTACTGCTGCCATACGTGTTTGTCGGAGCAGAGTTGGAGCACTTTTGTCCCATTAGTCTCATTGTTTGACCAAAAATAATGGCCAATACTAGTTTCTTTCCTACGTTTGAGGTGACCATAAAAAGTTTTCTCACGAAAGAGTTTATCCTGAGTTTACTCTCTTTATACAATGTTTTCACTTTAATAAATGATCCTCTTTTTCTCTCTGCTTGCACTGGCCAAACCATTGCTTCATACGCTCAGGTGAATCCTCGCAGAGCAAATAAATCTATTCATAAGGTCTCGGTAAATAAGCCAAGAGGCATGTTTTCCATTATAATGATGCCTGCTAGGAGGATCTTTTATACTGGCTTCTTACAGTTATTCCATGAATTACACAGCAATCATCACCAGCGAGACGTTACAAAATCCATTAATAAATATTCAAGACTGATGCATGTGTTCGTATATATATATGTATATATATATATACACACATATATATATACGTATATATAATCATTATAACAACTAATCAGCTATAAAGGTGCTGCTGAAAAAGCCTGTCCCATTCTACGGGTACAAAGGCTAAATGTGTATCTTCTGTTAATTATAAAATAGCCTCCTTGGTAATTAGAAAACAGTATTTTCCAGGAGGGAGTGTGGGGCTTAACATTTATTTGAAGAAAAAACAAAAATAAAACATTAATCATTTAGTTTGGTTGAGGATATGTAAAAGAATAACATCCAGAAACAGCAAAAAAAAAAATAGACTGAAAACTAATTAATGTATGAATATATGATTATAGTGAGGCGTTCAGTGAAAAAAAATGGTAGGGCAGACATAAAGCAAATAATATCTCTGTAACACCTGGATAATGAAAGAAAAATGCTAGCAAACTAACAAACAAAAAAGACCAATAACACAAAATGTATGTTCAATTTAAAGAAATATTGTTAAAATTACCAAATATCTAAATTAATAATGCATTTGAAAACACATTTTAAAATGCAATTGATCAGACTCATTGAAATGAACATATGTAACTGCAAAAGTGTAATATACTGATGGTCAGAGGTGAAAAAAAAAATAAAGTTGGTTACCAGAACATCTCCTGTTTGAATGTGCAATACAACTAAGAAAATCTGTTGAGGATGAGTAAATAAGAAATGATCTCCCCTAACTCTGAGGTGTCCTTGAACTAGGAACCACCCCCAGCTGCTCCAGATGAGCTGCACAGAGGCCAAATGCAGGAAAGCATGACTGGGTGAGGCAGGCAGCACTTCAGTGTGAAATCTATACATACGTGAAGAAGGTTGTGTCTGAAAACAGCAAGGATGTTCAACAAACCTTTCCTGGAGAAAGAAAGGTTAACAAAAAAAATGCCCAGAATGGTTGAGGAGGAGCAGCGTATGTTAATACTTGCTAGGCTTTTGGTGGAGATAAAAGGGTGATCCAAACATTGTTTATTGGGAACTGCGCGCAACATAAATCATGTAGCAAGAAAATGGAGGCAATAACTCACCTTTCGCTTTGCTTTTTGTCCCAGCCACTGATAGCATGAGGGGGTAAAGCAAGGAGACAGCAAGTTAGATAGGTAGTGTGAAGGAATACAGTTGATAGTATAATGATTATTTGCTCCATGGTGACAGGAAGTATAAGATTAAATGTTGTTAATATGGAAATGGGAGTAGGATACTCAGTACTCATTTATAACATAACTTGATGATGTGTCAAGTGTTATCACCAATACATTACCAAGAGACAGAAAAGACTTGACTATTACATCTTTATCAGTTTTAACTCTATTACAACCTTATTTGTACCATTAATCCTTCATTAAAACATGCATCTGTAGCTCCTGTCCCAAGTAATGTAATTGTAGTTACTTACAATTACAGTCGAATGAAAGTCACAACACTCCAATATAGTTATGGTAAATAACTGCCTATTTTTTCTGCTAATAGTGTTGCATACGACATGATTAAATACTAACTACAGCTTTACAGCAGAATCTGTTAGGACAGTAAAACACCAAGGATCTTTGGATCAAGCCAACTAATGTAATCATGTTATGCAAAGCAGTTATTTGATGTCATCACATGAGTACAAGAGGTGAGTATGTAATCCCCAAAAGCGCCTGTCTGAGTATTTTAGAAAGTGATGATCTTCTGGGATTTTTCCACACAGATATCACTGGGGTTTACAGAGAATGGTCCAATAAAGTGAAAATGTGCATTAAGTGGCAATTCTCTGGGTGAAAATGCCTTGTTGATGCTGGAAGTCAGAGGAGAGTTGCTAGAATGCTTTGAGATGACGAGATGATGAGGTAACAATAATTCAAATGACTATTCATTACAACTAAGGTATGCAAGAAGAGCATCTCTGAATGGAAACAAGTTGAACCTTGAAGCAGATGGGCTACAGCAGAAGACCACATTGGGTACCACTCCCAAGCTTAGCTCCCTAAGAACAGGAAGCTGAGGCTACAATTCACACGGGCTCACAAAACCAGACAATAGTAGATTGGAAAAATGTTGCTGGGTTTAATGAGTCTTAATTTCAGCTGCGAGAGTCAGATGGTAGGGTCAGAATTTGGCCAAAAGTATATGAAAACATGAAATCGTCAACAGTATAGGTTGTTGGTGGTTGGTGTCATGGATATTTTCTTCTGACATTTTGGGCCCTTTAGTAACAACTGAACAATGGTTAAACAGTCACAGGCTACCTGAGTACTGTTGCCAACCATATCTTTCCCTTGATTACTGCTGCCAGCGAGATAATGATCTATGTCACCAAGCTTTAATCATCGCAAACTATTGCAAACATCTCCCCTAGACATCTCCATACTGTACCTCCCACAGGTATGTCATCTGGACCAACTGCCTTTCGCTCTTCATCCTCTTCACAGCTGCTCTTACTTCCTCCTTACTAATTCTCTGGACTCTGTCGTCCTCTCTCTCATTTTCTACATTCATTATTCTCAAAATACTGCTTCCATGTGCCCAGTATGCTCTCTACATGTTAGCACATCTCTATCTCTATTCTTAACCACCCTAACCCACTGCAGATTCTTTCCAGCTCAATCTCTCTACCTAACCAACTGATAAAATTCCCTTTTTCCTTCCTTAGTGTCCACCTCAACAAAAATCATTTTTGAACTGGATATCCTGGCAACAACTGAAACACCCCCAAAAAAGAAAGGAAAAATTGCTCACGGTCCCCAGAAGCAGTCAGCATAAAAGGGGCGTGTCCTATTATTTTGACTGTGTAAACAGATACCAGATATTAGTATTATACACCATTTGCACTGGATGGCATAAATTCATCAGTGAAACAGAAATTAAAAGGAAAAAAAAATTGAAGGCAAACACTCTTCCTGTAAGAGTTTGTTTGTTAGCATTTGTGAGGTTGGTTATATTACACTATTTCAAGCTTAAGTCTGATTTCACAGGGAATGTAACTAAAACCTGAATAATCTGTGGAACCTGATGTTAAGGTGCAGTGCACAGAGTCCAAAGTCTGCATTAGAAAGAACAGAAGGATAAACAAATACAAGTAGTAAGATATGTTCAAGCATTTGTAATTTATAATTTTTCTTATTTTTTATTTTGGCATCAGTGATTTATTTTTGTTTGAACTTTAATGTTTTACTTACAAATTTCTCCCAAATCTTCGCTGACTAAAGGTCATGCAATGTGCTGCTACTTGTGGGTAGAGAAAATAACTCACAAAAGCACTTCTAAAATTGTCAAGAAAGCCTCACTTATACAATTTACCACTCTTCTCTGGTCCACAAATGTACTGTATGCTGACACATCTGGTCTATTATGGGAAATATCCAACAGGCCACTATTCCCTTCCAGCTGCTGGTGCCAGTGGCATTGTTCACGCTATGCATGCCTCATTTGATTCTCTTGTTGTGAAGGATAATTTTTCACTTCTTATCATTTTTCTGCTACTCAAAGTTGCATTAGTATTCAACATGCTCATCAATGCTGCGTGTTTGTTTTCCCCATTGCTGATATTTGATATCGGCTGGCCATCGCTGGTAACAATAATAACACAGTTGCAGAGAAAGGTCTTAGAGAGGCATGACACTTCCTGTGTGCTTGCATGTGCATGTGTGTTTTAAATAATGCTGCTGAAATTAAAAGAGTGTCCTGTAATCAGTCCTTTTTTTCCCTTTGTAACCAGCCTTCACAAGGCCAGTTCTGCACATTCGTATTTGTTCTCTCTTAATAGTCAGGCCAAATGTTCAATAAAAACTATGATTAGATTGCTCATTGTGGTCTTTTGGAAAAAGTAATATTTCTGACTTAAAAATAGGTCAGTGGTAATTTGAAGTGTGCATAAGGGACAACATTTTTATCTATAAAAATGGGTAATTTTTTGATGATCCTTGAACAAACTGTTATCTGATGAGGAAACTTGGAAGATCACACAAGTAATGTGTGCCAATCTACTACCTAATGGAAAATTCATTGTTTTTGACACTCATTAATCTTTCTGTAAGCCTTCAAGCCTGCTCCTCTTCCTATTTTCTCCTTATGTGGAAGTTATTAATCACAGACTCTCTCTAAATTTAATAGTGTTGACAAAGTCAGACACCATGATAAGATTCTCCTTGCTGTGAACTGGAAATGTTTGCAAGCACATGGCAAGCATATCAATATATTCTCTCTGAAAAGTATAACACTTTGACATTCCTAAGAGGACTTTCACTGAAAATCAATAGGAGAGCGCATAACAACACACTTCTGCAAGAATGTCAGTATATTTAATACACTTGTCTCATGGTTAACTGCACAAGTGCAACGCTACAGCATGTGGAAATACTGCAAACGCCCACCCGCTACTGTTCATATAACTAAATGAACCGAGTAATTATATTAATAATCACACTTTATCATAGCGTAATGAGGAGAGTCAACTCTCTCAAAAGCAGAAATAATCGTGAGCAGGTTTGAAAATCATTCAGCGTGATGAAATACAATGTTGCACCTATATTTGTGTGTATATACTCATTAGATCAATTAGATTAATTATTGCAAGTAATCCTATTATTAATTTATTAAGGAAAAACATTGCATTTTAGTGGACTCTTAAGAAATTAAGAAGCTAAATGGATGAAATGCTATTATTTCAAGTAGAACATGTAAGAGAAGTTGCTACTAAACACTGTTTTAGTCTATGCATCCCTTAAAACCTTCAGGTTTAGTTTGCTAAGTGACATGTCACTGATGAATTCTGCATGGTTTCAATGAAAATTAAAAATGAAAGATAAAAACAGTGTGTCTATAAATGTAATAACCTTAAAGTCAAGGTATTAAGCTGGCCTATGGTTGTTGTTTTTCATAACAACAATAGCCATCCATGTTTTTAACCGTATATATCCAAATACGGACACATTTTTTTTATGCAGTTTTAGAGTATTTTACAATTATCCCTGTGGATTATTATTAAGTACTTGTTGCAACTAGTTAAATAAACCACATAATATAATTAACTTGTTTTCCTTCTTATAGTTCATTTTCACTGCCTCCTGAGTGGGATTTAAAAATGTGTTTTCCTTTTGTCCCACATAGCAAAATGCCAAAATAACAGTGGTTTAGAAAATAACCCTTAAAATAACATAAGACGCCGCTTTCAAGATAAAAGAGGACTAATAAGACTCAAACAAATATACACGACTGTTGCTTATTTAGGCATAGTTTATACTTACACTCATTTATCACCATGCCTAAAATAATCTTACTTAATGATGAACAAATTAAGACTGCAAAATGTTAAAAAACAAAACAAAAATAAAGGAACAACAGCTTATCTAAAGTAGCTTTACATAACAAGACAAGCCAAACACGGCAGAAACTGATGAAACCATGTCCAAGATGAATAAGGATCCCACACCAGCTGAATGAGTCCAATATTTGCCAGAACTGAACAATAAAACTGATAAAAGCATGTCAATGACAATGACATAGGAAAGCAATAAGAAGAGGAGAAATATAACAAAGCAGAACAATGGGACTTTGGCCAGTTCACCCACCAGAGGCATTCTGTGGGGTTTACAGTGTGTCAGTAAATAGTCTGTTCACTTATCTTTAAAACTCATTTCCTAACGTGGGAATATAAGCTTTAACAAAGCGATGGCTGTTGATCCCTGTGGTGATTAGCTTAAGCAACCACTGAGAGGTTTGCCTTCTAACAGTAAGCTCTGGACTTTGTCCCTCAGCTGGCCATCACTGGGGTCACTGCTCTCCTTCTGCCAGTGTCACACAGCAAACTCTCCTGGGACAGCGTGGCTGTAAGTAACCCTCTGACAGGGAAGTACTTCATCATATTCAGCTCACATCCACACAGCCACAAGTGGAATCACAGGGCAGTTTTAATAGCTGTTCTGGGGAGCTGTGCATGTGGGTGGCCCTCAAACATCAGTGGCAGGTAACTGAAAATTTTGGTCTTCAAAATGCTTGTTTTTGATCAGCCAACATTTCACAGACCAGCAATATCCAATTTGGAATGGCATTAAACTGAGAAAGAGCTGGAACATTTTGAGTAGAGGACAGTCAGGAGATTATCAAAATCATTGCTCATTAAATTTCTATTAATTTAATGCTTCACTTTTTTTCCATAATGTCCCTACATCCAAGTCTACCAACAACTGCTTTTTAAAAAGTGCCAGAAACGTATTTGAAGAAATATGGAGAATGTTCTCATTTAAATGTTACTGATCAGCTTCGATAAACATAAACATGACATTCGGAAAATGAGACTTTGTCCATAGATATCCTTTCTTACATTTAGCACCCAACAGGAGATAGTTCACATCAAGCATGTGCTTACCTTGAGAAATGGAGGAAATTGCCTGGGTAAAGCATGCAGGAGCACACATGTCACCCACTAGCTTTCTGGGAATTCACTGGACTATTTACCTGCACTATTCTCACATGGATGCAATTGGACCTCACACTGAGTTATGTGCTTTGCACTGTGTAACAGCTCATAATGTAATGTAACTGCAATGTAATGCTTAGAAAATGTTAGGGCTGAAGTGTATTTGTAAAAATGTAGCATCTTACAACATTTTATAGAAGGAGCCTCTAGATTAAAAGATTACTGTTTACCTTTGAGCTAATTACAACAGACCTGCACAAAGTGTGGCAAACTACAAGCAGAACAAACGTTCTATACAATCTGTAACACTTTATGTAACAGTTTGATTGCACTAGTGCAAGATTCCCATGGTTCCCGAACCGCATGTGGCTCTCTTACCAGCATCTCCTTATGGCTTTAACAAAAAGCTAGATAAATATGAAAATTATCCCTAACCTCAGTTGCATTGGTTAGCCTGGGTAAATACACATAAATGGCTAGTCCAGAGCCCCCCTACTCTACTCTACTTCTAAATTGAAATAAAACAAAAAGTCAAGGAAGAAACTACAGCAGGAAACAGCGCACAGACAAATGTGTTTGCGCTCACTGCTAATTGCACAATCTACTAGTATGCTCGATCTTTTTCTGGACTTACAATACAATTAAAAACAACTATATTATACTTACTGTTGTCTTTTTAAAACTATTGGGCTGCCTTTTATGAAATGTATTATCAAAATAAGATCCTTTTAATTTGATTCATTTGCACAAAAACAAGTAGGACTGAAGCTCTGCATGGCTGCACAGCTTTGTAGTTACCCATATATCAAAGTAAGCCTAAACATGATGATAGATATTTTTTTATTGCATTACAATAAAATTAACAAGTAAATAATAATTAGTTATTATAGTTCCAGGCTGTGATTCCATAAATTCAACAAAAACAATTATAATCAAAAATTAAATAATGATAACTTATCTAGCCACATGTGGTAAAACATTTTAATTTTACCTTTTAGTAATATTGAGAGGCTCAATTATACCTAAGAAGCTGTTTTACACTCATTATGCCAAGTTTAAACAAAGAGTTTTTTACAGCTCCACGCTGATTTTGAAGGGTTAAGAAAAGTTTAAAAATGGCACTTATAATAGTAAAGATTGGTGACCCCTGCAATCAGTATATTGAAAATGACATTGTGCAGTTAGTTAAGTGTAATTGCAAAATCCTCTTAGCAGTGAATACTTTGTGTTTATCACCAGGGTCGAGCTGTACTCAGTGATCAGTGTCTTCAGCTCTATGTATTGATAATAACCAATAAATTATACTAATAATAGAGCCTCCTGCTTTACTCCTCTATTAATAACAGCACTTCCACTCAGAGAAACAGAAGCTTTCTTTTCTTTCTCCTGGGAGCACACGGTCCCATACATCTCTACTGCTGGTCCAATAAAAACACTACAATTTAGGCACACTGGTAGAACACTGTGAAAGGTGGCATTACAGACACACATACTGTACCTGATGACACGCCAAACCAATTCCTTCTTCAATTTTCTCATCTTGTCTCTACTGTGTTTCAATTGGAGCACTTCATGTAACAAAAGCCTGCAAGTGTCCCTCCAGTTAGAGGAACACAAGCAGGGGAAGGCAAGCCAGAGTAATTGCAAAAACCTGATTTAACACAGCTGTGTCAAGGTGTAGCCACTGTGTGATGAATAAGACCCAGTCATCTTTCCATGTCATACTGTTATTGTAAAAGTAAATGCAACATACAATCCTGATACACAGTAATAGGGGCATCAGTAAAAAATACACTACACCATAATCCAGTAGTAGTTTATAAGTTTATTTTGGTCTGTTACATTCTCTAAACGGGCTAAAAGATGATGTATGTAATAGTTAGAGATGTGCGAAAAAGAGTTAGAACCGATAAAGGTTAATAGAAAAATATAACAAACATACTTGAAGAGAACACCAGTCACAAAGATAAGGTTAATCAAACTGCTTATACAAACATGTATGAAGTAAACCCCTTCCATCCAATTAAAAAACATAAAAATCAAACATCCTCTTTAGAAAATACTGTAATAAGATGGTTCACTGGCTCTGGTTATTTGACAGAACATTTTACTACACTCAGCACTCAAAATGTGGTGCTTGCATGCAAAATTTGTTTTGATGTTTTGATATGTTTATATTTTTTTCGATTAATTTGGGTGCAAGGAATATGCGAACTTATGGAGAACAAGCACAGCAGAGCAGGCTTTTGCCCCAAAGCATGAATGCAGTGCATCTGGTTGGAAATATGTGCAAAGAATCCAAATTTCCCAAATAAATAACTCATAAGTGAAACCTTAGTTAAAACAAAAACATCTTTTTTCAGCAGATGTAAAAGCAGGCAATGAGCTAATTTACTTAACTGGACCAACAAAATTGGTTCTAGTGACAGTCAATCCAAAAAAATATCTGTTACTGAACGACACAAATTTAAGAGGTACAACCCACACTGCAGGACTCCTTCCACAGTTTTATATAATTTAAGTCCATGGCACTGCCTGTGCATTAGACAGCTACAAAAGCACCGTCCTACATTTTAACAGGTGTATGTTATTTTCATGATAATATAACCCTTGAGGTAAAACAAGGGTGGGACTGTATCTTTTGTGAGGTATAAAAATTATGAATAAATTAATAGTTTCACAAGCCAAGATTCATTCATGCTCTCATTCAAACATCAAAGTTGTGTTGTGTTGGTGGAGTGGATGTCTTACCCTGTGGTTGTTCTTTAACAAGTACTTTAACAAGCAAGCTACCTAACATGATTATACTGCATTCATTCAATTTCAGGCAGTTGTGAAGTATGTTTTATTTTTCATTTATTTATTTTTCATGTTTGTTAAAGACAAATTTAAATTTAATTAAAATTTTCAGTGTGAATTTTTTCCAGATGAGGTCAGTAACATTTCCACATAAATATTATTTGGCCTAATATCTACATCATCTACTGAAAATAACAACAAGATGATTAAGGTAGAAGGGAAGTTAAGGGAAGAACTGCCATCTTTTCCCAGAATAAGATTAGTATTGTACTTACTATAGTATTAGTATATAGACTTTAGCATACATAAACAATGTAGGCCTAATTAATAGAGAGATATATGTTATTTGGTAATTACAATAGAAGCTTTAGGGTCAATTTAACAACAACACAAGCACCTAAACACCAAGCACAGTTATACTGTCTTAATATTGTAAATATAAGTTTGCAAAATGTACATTTTGCTATTGTTTATGTGTTGTTGAAAATTTAAATCCAAAGTGGCACGTCACCTCAGACACTGATAAAATGAAGAAGGGCTATATCATTTTACTAAATTATACTTTAAAACACTTTGGCAGGAGACAGAAAAGAGGCAGTAAGTACAAAGGGAGCGAGAACAAAGAGTATAAGGCAATGGAGAATAAAATGAACAGGAGGAATGAAATGTAGAAGTCAGAGCCAGAAGATGAAAAAGAGGGTGAAGGTTCTAGAAAGCCGAGACACAAAAGGGAAAGTCAAATTATTTATTTATTTTTTTGATATATGATTCCCATATATTACTGCCTGACAGATAATTTATGCCATTGCCCACCAGCATCGTTTTAAAGCACATTTTCAAATAAACTCAGGTTTAAAACACAAAAAAACAACTGCAATATTTACCACAGTACTGAAAAATAAAAATGTAACATCATGTAATATTTAAACTAATCTTTTTATTTTTAGGTTGCTTTTAAAATCTGACCAGACACTACAAAAATGAAAATGAAAATTATGTGTCTGTTAATTATTATGTCTTGTGAGTATTAAAGTCGTGCTTTACAATGTTTTACAAAGCTAATATTCTTTCTATTTTGAATTATTTTTCCTGTCATTATTTTTCTTTCTTTCTTTCTTTCTTTCTTTCTTTCTTTCTTTTTTTTTTTTTTTTACAAAATAACAATTTACTGTATAAATTACTGTAAACTTCTTGTTAAAACTGGATCATCACTAGATATGTAGTGTTACTGTGGAAAAAACTTTAAAAATGACAGTTTCAGTAATGAAACAATGTGTACACACTCACACACACACACACACGCCTAACACACACATGTGGCCTATGGCTAACTGCTATATTTTCAGCAATTTCATTGATGTACAAGAATAAAGTAAATTTCAAAAATTGTCTCACACCATGTTGTCACGCCATGTTACTGTTTCATACTAAATAAATCAAACCAAATGCAAACTTATAGATACATATATTGTTTAATGATAGGCTATAGTTATACATTTTTGGCTGATGCTTTCAGGTGCATGCCTCCGAAGCTGAAGCCACTGTTCTTTGTGCTTTGGCTCACCAGTCCTGTTCTGACACTAATTTAACCTTTTAGCTAGCAAGCCACCTCTGCACATGCAATGGTAAGAATGGATTTTTAAAAGGTTTAACGACAGGGTGCTGCTATAGTTTACTTGGTTGAGCAAGAGACCCACATGCTGAAAGGTTGCAAGGGCCTGGTTTGATTCTACTCTGGACCATTTCCTGCATGTCATCCGTCCCTTGGTCTCTGCTTGCATCCTTTCTGTTTTTAACTCTGTACTATTTCTGTCCAATAAAGGCTCAAACGCCAGTGAAAAATAATAAAGAACTAGGTCATATGAAGCATCTATCTAATGTAATCCGTAAGTCATATCACTTCTTTGTTAAATATTGGACTTGAGGCATGTTTGAAATTACACTTCACTGACTATATGATTATCAAATACAAGAGAGAAAGAGAAATGCTTCCACTGGCCAATAATAGCTCTCAAGGATTAGTCTGTATACCTTCTTTAATGTTGGCAAAAACATGAGTCATAGCATCAGACAGGGGAAACATGCAGCTCCAGCCTTGGTCTTGGATTGTGATACTTATTACTTTTTTCTATTTTTTTCTTGTTTTCTTCTCCCTCATTCTTTCCATAGCAGCACTTAAGTCAAATCTTTGTTTTTGCTTCAGGCACAACATTTTAAGATTTACCATTTCAGCGGCCCATTCGACACAAAATTGCCTTTTCAATAGAGGTTGTAAGTTGTTTGCAGTACAGCAACATGAAGGATACAGACTTGCAATTTAGTATGAAAAGACATAAAATGCTTACTTCTGTCTTGTACCTTTACTTCCTGCCTGCACACTGAACGACTGAGATGCAGCTTAAATCATTTAACTGGCCAAAACATTAGGCTAAAGGTTTGTCATGTAATAAAAGCCCTTTTTCTGTGGCAGTCATAATAAGGCGAAGATGTCAACATAGCAGTCTGTCACTCACTACTACCTGTTAGGCAAGTTATGGTACGCATGGCATGAGGTTATGTTTCAGTCTAGTTTTGCTGTTCTTGATATAAACTGAGATTGTGTCCATCTCTATGCTTGCTGCGCTACCACAAATCAAATACTTCAGTTACACAAAATTGCTTGACATTATGTAGCTGTGCCAATGCCTTGTAGAAGCCCTCTGCATGCAGATGAGGGTCCCTGCTTAAGGCAATCCAAGACTCAAACCTCCTAAGTCTTTCTCTGCCAACCCCGAGGATAATGGCAGGCATACACTCCACTACTCTCCTCTAGTTTCAGTCTAGCATGATGGTGGGTGACACTGTCGGTATTCATATGGCACACAAGGGAATGTATGATAACAAACATGAATTTCACAATCTGCAAAGAACAGCAATGAGCCCTATAACCAGTTTAATGGAGAAAACAAGTGAATGACATTTCCTTATTTCATTTGATAAATGACAATATTTCAATCATTTTCACAGCGAGCACCTTATTTAACAGAATAACTAAAAGACAGCATAATGGTTACATATGCATAATCATAACTCCGCTCATTTGCTTTATTGGCAGAATGACTCATGGTACAAAAGCTTCCTTTAAATGATATTTCATGAGCATATTTATGGAAAAAGAGATGTGGCATTGGATCAGTAGGAAATCCATCCTTCCATTCTCTTCCGTTTATCCAATTCAGGCTAGAGCCTATCCCAGCTGTCTTAGGGCGGGAGGCAGGGTACACCCTGGACAGACAACCATTCACACTCACACCACTTAATCTAAACCCAATAACTGCATGCCTTTGGAGGGTGGGAGCTGGAGTACCTGGAGAGAACCCACACAAAAACCAGGAGAACATGCAAACTCCACACAGAAAGACCCTGGCCTCACGGTGGAATTGAACTCAGGACCTTCTTGCTGTGAGGCAACAGTGCTGCTTCATACAGAGACATTGTCACAGTCCTGGGTTGGTAACCCAGTGTTTTGATTTTGTATTATTATTATTAATCTTTGGTTTTATCTTGGTTTATGTCTACTCCTGTTTTGGTTGCTGTTTATTTATTTCTAGTACTCCAGTTCTTCTGGGTTTGTGATTTCTAGTTCTTAGGTTTTGTTCTGTCCTCGTGTTTATTCTCTTGTTCCCCAGTCAGTCGTGTCTCATGTCACTCCTGTCTCTGTACTCTATGTTCCCTCTGTTACCATGTCAGTTATGTCGTAGGGTTAAGCTTGTGTCTCTGTGCGTACGTGGCATATTTCCTGTTTTATTTTGATAGTCTGTCTCCTACGCCAGCGTATCTAGTTTTACCTTTCCTCGTCTCATAATGTCTGATTTGTCCCAGCTGTATTTCTTCCTGTTCCCCATCCTCTCGTGATCCTACCTGTGTATTTTAGTCCTCTGCTTGTTGTCGCGTCGTTAACCTTCATGTACATCTACTAAATAAGCTGGCTTTTCCAGAGTAAATGTTATGGCTGTGATTTGTGGAAACCAAGTTGTGTAAAGTTAAACGTTTTGCTTAAATGTTAGGTCAAGCTTCTTTACTTCAGCACATGAAATTAAGCTGAGAGGCGGTGAAGAGGACTTGATGTTCTAATGCCTAAAAATGGGAGATACCCCGCTGGTGTTGGTAAACACTATAAACATAATTCATCAAAATTTTCTTTGACAAAACAGGATTGTCCTGTGTCATATGTAACTACATGTCAGATGCACATACACACATGGTCACCCTCCTTGTATATCAGCCCCTTATCTTTCAAAACATACTCAGAGTTGTGTTCCATGTCCCAGTGATGGAATTCTAAAGAAGGTCAATCTCTGGAGAGCACTTCTGGCCGCAAAGATAATCCACTTTGATGAATTTGCTCACATTCACACAAGTGTCATCCTTAAAGCTTTCCACCTTGATATGCAATAGATGCTTCATAAATCACCTGGGCTTGCAGAGACTTTTATGCTTTACGATCAGCCGGAATTGAAAACTTGTTGAGAGTGACAAGGTGATGTGTTGGAGATGTTACAATGAGAGGCACTTAACACTCTAAGCAGTTCAAGAACACAATCCAACCTAACATTAAAGTCAAACAGTGACTTTGTTATTTCATACTAGCATTTCAATTTGAAACTGGATAACAAGATGCTGCAAAGATGAAAGATGAAGAAAAGCAATAACTGTCACTGGCTTTCCATTCCACGTGTACTTCCAATTATTTAATATTAATTTTTTAATTAATTTTTCAGTTACAATGATTCACTTTGGGGCTAACAGAACCTTCCTTATGATAGAACCAATGGAAACAACATGGTAAGAAGGGAAACTGGAAACTGTAACAACTATAAAGTTCTCTTGTAGGTTTTCATGCAAATTTTCTGAAAAAAGACTGTTAACTAGCACATTTTGGCTGTAAGGCACATGAGCTATCATGCTTAGGGTATTAAAATAAAAAGCTAGAGTTTACATGACTCCAAGAGTGCTTCCAAGTCAATGATTTTGAGTTGCCTTTAGCAAGGGGAGAAAGCCTGGTACACTTAGTGAATTTACCTTTGCTCAAAGACTCCAACAGGGCTTCCCGGGAATTTCACTACTCATGTTATTATTGAAACTGTGGAGCACTCTGTTTTATTTATCAGTAATGAGGCCTTTCTTTTGTGGGTTAACCTGCTGAGCCTCTGCTCTAAATAACAGCTGTCAAGCCCTCACTGCCTTTTAAAATACCAACTATCCATGGTATGAGTGACTCTACCTTTTGGGATTATAGCTTTTTAATGGATTCCTTTTCAAACAGGGCTTGGTCTCTGCTCTTCAAAGTTGCATTTGAAGAGTAGAGGCCACATGTCATTAATCAGCTACTACAGGTGGATAGTCCAAGAGTCTCCCAGTAGGGAGTTAAGTAAGGCAAGTGGTAACCTGCTCAGCCCAGATACTAATAGTATCACCAAGCAGTTGCTCAAAGCAAGAGTTGTAAGTTCAGCAGTTCACAGGACTGGATATGAAATTCAAGCATAGACAAATACATGGTTCCCTCACTTTTTTACTATTGCATTTTCTGCTACATTCATCAGGTTTATTCCTTTACCATAGGATGAGATTTGAATGTCATCAGCAGACTTCATTTTTTGTTTCAAAATGGAATTTTCACAATAAAATTAGGATCGTTTTGTTTTCCAAAAATCTGATCCTTATAGAACTTCAAATATTTCATTTTATGCATGAAATGATGACAGCAACTAACTAACTAAGTGACTAATAAATAAACAGTTTTCATTTAAGAATGAATTTTCATTTAACATACTGAGGGGTGATGACCCTGCTTGTCAGAGCATATGACCCACTTGTATTCCAGTGCAGCCCTAGTTTATGGGACCAGTCCTCACTAAAGTCTTTGGTAACTGAAACCAGCAGTCTGTCTCTCTCAGGGATTTCAAGGAACCCTGATGGAAAGGAGTGAAATAGCATCCCACTCTCCTGAGACAGCAAGTTTCTTCGAAGCTAGAACTCCCACTGTGTTCTGTCTAAGAGAGGCAGAATCGGTGAAACCATGGCAAATGGGGCAAAAGAGGAGCCACCTCAATCAGTCTCACTCCTTCTACCTGAATAAGCTGCAGGATAGTCAAATTAGTGAAAGTGTAGAGCAGACCCTGGGGCCATGTGTGCGCTAGAACATTACACCCCAGAGGCAGCTTGTCATTCATCAGAGACAATGTGCTGACTCTGTGAAAGTGATTAAGTCTCCTTCAGACCTGCAAAAGCAACAGTGGGTCTCCTTGACCATTTGGCAATGGAGTCTTTAGTGGCTCAAGTTTGGAAAACCTCTGGACATGATGTCTTCTGCAATGGTTAATGACCCTGGCACCAGTACAACTGTGAGCAGGAAAAAGGATGGCGAGTCCACAGCCACCATTTGGTTTCCAGCATGTATAGGATGGGAAAAGCTATCTGGTGATCAAATGTTGCTATACCTCTGTGTGACATGCAACATTAGCTAATGCAGGGCTAGAGACAAAAAGCTAGTTAATTTTAGGACAACCTTATGAATTTAGTTTGCCTAATATCTGAAGATATTGTCTTATTTAAAGAAACACAAATTTCTACTGACTACTGCATAGAGGCACCAGAGGCAGCAATATGTCACCTCGGCTAGGCTGGAGAAAAGATGTCACATTGCTGTTGCCAACTTATAATATGCAAGTTTTAGCACAAGTTCCCTGGAGCTTATTAGATTATGACACCGCAAACAATAGATCAACAGGGAATCCCAGCTGCCAGTCAGGTGAAATGAATGGAGACCAAAAAAAACCTCTTCATATGGGCTGGAGTTAACTTCTCGTTCTCCTTGGTCCCACAAGGCCTGCAAGCGTATGACACCACTACCAATATAACAGAAACGGGAATCACATTCAGCATAATCAGTAGAGGTAAACAGAAGAAAGACACAGTGTACTCTAGTTAAATTAAATACCAATCAAGAGGTCACCAAATGCATGGAGTTTAATAAAACCTTCAAAACCCTGAATATATCAGCTTTGTTTTAAAGTGGCATCAGCAGCTGTTGCAGTGATGACACGCATGCCACAGACAAATCAAATTAAACATCTGAACATCTGTCTACTGTACAAATGAGCACTAAGAAAGAAAACTCAACAAAAAATTACCAAGAGAATTATAGCTTCGCAAAAAATATCACTCAGTAGAAACTACATATTTTTTGACAGACTAAGTGTATGTTAAAAAACTCAATTTTTATGTTTGCACATCTTCACCATTTGCTTTATCTTACATCTGCGTGCTGTGCCTTTGCACTGCACATGCACAATAGCTGCCGCTGAAGGAATTTAAAAGGCTGCAGCAAGGATCAGCTACAGATGAGCCAGGAGGTGGACAGGAGAAACAGAAACAGGTTATATCTGAATTATAAAAAAAATAATAACAAAAAGTAAATAAATACAGGAAAAGAAAAGGGAAAGGGAAAGTAAGAGCTGTTTTTGTATGCCCTTATCAAAAACATTTCTGAATATAGTACTATGTGACCAGGGAAAGCCTTACAAAATTTAAGAACTGAATTCATAATACAGTGTAGGTAAAAGTTGTCTAACAGGCGCAAATGTCTTAGCAACACTTACAAAATAGCAAGCAAAGAATGCTATTTAGAAAAGCATAGTAAACTAATAATGTATCTGCTTCTACTTTCTTTTCTGGCACTTACACTTGTATGTGGTGTCAGAGTGGACAGTGGGTCTACTTTGTTGACCTCTCTCCTCATCAAACTTCTCTCTTGGCTTTTACTGAATGAAAAGCTACCATTTCACGCAGTAAAAAATAGTCACATGTCATTGACAATGCAAAACTAAATCAACCGAATATGAATTCAAGCATACACTTAATTCAACCGAATTAAGTGTATGCTAATCTTGTCTAGCATTTTACAGCATTCTTTTGCCATACATGTTTTCCAGTGATTCCATTTTAGTTTATAGTTTGGGTTCAATCCAAGTCGCTTATTGTTAATGCCAAAATATTTTCAATGTCAAGTATTTACTGTGTAGTGCACTTAATATTAACAATCTCCAGCTCTGGAAGCCTTTCAACCTTAATGTTTAGAAAACAATTCAGAAAGTCTCTGATGATCTAAAAGAAAAACAAAGGTATTTATGGATCTAACTTCTATTTTGAAATGATCAATTCTGTTTTTTATTACTTCTGATAATGAAAATTTGCTAATTGGTCAATAAAATAACTCAACCTCAAAAGGTAATTAAAGTTTTCTACTGTTACAGAGTTTGGAAAACAATACAGTCAGACAGAGATCCCGGTTCAAACAGCTTTCAAATTAGGGCAAATTTTTCCATGTCTCAGATGGTCAGTGGTTTTGAATGCTTTGTGTCTCAAAATTGAAACATATCTAACTGCATTAGACTACTTCTTGTTACAAATATGGTACTGCTCAATACCATCACAACAAATTAACCTAATGAAACTAATAGCTTCATTCATGTCAGTGCTTTACAGCATTAGCTTAAGTAATGCAATTAACATGCTAGTGTGGCCCCCGTCTAAAATCCATTAGTCATGGTTATGGTGTAACCATCTATTTTGATATTATTATAATTGAATATTACTGCATAATATTTTCATAAGCTATTGGTGGATAGCAACTGCTAAATACATTTGCCCACCCTTGTGCTATTGAGGGGACAGTATGGAGCACAAAAAATCCATTCTTATTTTAACAAATGTTAAAATAAAAAAAGTTCTAAAAAAAACTGTACACTAAAAAGAATAACTGGTGTGGTAACATGGTTTCAAAAGGGGAGGGGGCCACCATAACAGTATAACTGTTTAATGACCCTTTGGTCTTGATTAGTCTTGCAATCTTAAGTATAATTTTGAGTTCTTGTCTGAATACTTCCTGTGGAGTGCTGTCAGTAATCTACTTTATAATTGTTCCATGATAAAAGTAAATCAGTGTTGCCAAATGAAGCTTTCATTTTTTTTTGGCTTATGACAGGACTGTTCAGTGCCAGCTGGTCAGAAAGTCTGTCTGTGCACTGAAAAAAACATAAATGATTTGGGCATTCTCATCTTTAATAAGAGTACAAAAATCAATTTTCGGCAGCTAGTGAAAAAAATATTATTGTGGTTGTTTTTGTTCTCTTTTTTTAATCTTTTTTTCCTTTTCATAACTACAAATAAGCACCACAATAGAAGAAATTTAATATTAAATCCAAAGTAATAGTAATAGTAATATTTTTTTAACTTTTCACATCAATAGTAGAGTTAGGTGAATGCAATCAGCTACAATTGTGTCTGAAACATAAAGATTTTAATCTCTTTTTGTTGCATGTCTTTTCGTTACTGTTGTAGTGATACAGTAACTGTTCATATTTAGAAGGATGACGCATTAATGTCACCGTTTCAAAAGCAGCCCTATTTTGAGAGTGCTCAAGTAACCTCTATCTTGGCCAGTAAAGTCAAGAGCCATCCAGATCTTGCTGAAGTCAGTTTGTGGATTACAAAGGAGGGGAGAGATGGAAGCAATGACCACTGTGACCAGAGACACGCCTTGCTGAGGATGAGACAATGTGTCTGCTGGAAATGAGCCAAGAGCTGCACTCAGTGCAGTCCCCAGACGGGTTTTGAATTCAGGGTATATAGGAATTCACTTTCCTTTGACAACAGCCACACTGCGGGGTCTGGAAACATAGCAGCCACTTGTCTGTCAGTGGGAAATCCCAGTAAACTTCTCTCCTAACGAACATCAGTGTTGCTAGGGTCATTCCCAGTAGCTCAGTTCCCAGCTGCAATAATTTACTCTTAATCCCTAAAAGACTCTCTCTTTCCCCTCTAAAACAATGCATAACATCCAAGAAAAGCCACAAGGAAGCATGCCTCGTGTTTAGCTTTTGCAAACCTATTTTCTTCATTGCTGGATTTATGGCAATAGAGGGACATGGTTGAGAAAGAACCAGACAACAAAAAATGAGATTTCTTTAAGGAAAAGACAGTTTTAACAAGACACTACTTATCCACATTCATTCTTGTTGATATGGTGGATTATTCATGACACATTCACTGTGTGTGTTAGGAGGCCTGGGTCGTTGACCCAGGGTTTTTGAGTTTGTTATATTATTTATAATTTCTAGTCTTTGGTTTCTTTGAGTTCTGTCTTATGGTTTTTGTCTCTGTCGTCTCTAGTTGCTCTGTCTCCCCTGTCAGCTGTATCCCCTTGTCTAGTTGGCGTCTCTGTGTATCCTTAGTTGCTATATCCCCGTGTCCAGTCAGTCTGTGTCTGTAAGTTCAGTCTGTGTTGTGTTTCCTGTTTTACTTTGAAGGTCTCTGTCTTTTCTCAGTGTGTTCAGTTTACGCTTCTTTGTCTCGTTAGTCCTGATTTGCCCCAGCTGTGTTTCCCTCCTGTTGCCCATTCCCTGATTACTCCCTCTGCGTATTTAAGCCCT
This sequence comes from Oreochromis niloticus, assembly GCF_001858045.2. Taxonomy (NCBI): domain Eukaryota; kingdom Metazoa; phylum Chordata; class Actinopteri; order Cichliformes; family Cichlidae; genus Oreochromis; species Oreochromis niloticus. The sequence continues at coordinate 31,340,680 of NC_031979.2, forward strand.
GTGTTTTCCTGTGCTCTCTGTCGCGTTCTACCGTTTACTTAGCTGTGTGTTCTGTTAGTCTGCTGGTTTAAGTTTATTTTGATTTTTTCCAGTCATGTTATGTTACCCCTTTTTGAGTTCAGTATTAAAGCTGTTTTGAGTTCACCTTTGGTCTCCGGAGTCTGCACCTTGGGTCCTATTCCTGTCTGCACACAGCCTGCACCTAACAGTGTGAAGTGTAAAAGTTCCAAAAGCAGAATGCAGCTTAACCACACATTCAAAGATTTTTTTTCCCCCAATCAGTGTGTCAAATTTACCATCAAAATTACCTGTTACGTCTAATTACTACTCCTTCAGTGGTAGCATTTCAAGTAAGGAATGCTTTTCTTCAAAAGGTAATGCCTTTCCAAATACACTGTTTATTTCAATTCAAAGATCTTTTTATAAGAGTCAACACTGACTGAGACTTTCTTTTGCGATTAATTGTATTAAACACAACTTAAACAAATCAAATCAAATCAAATCAAATATAGATATTAGTGCTGTCAGTGTTAATCTCGTTAAAATGACGCTAACGCCATAACCGCATTAACGCGTCAAATCTCCGTTAGCAAGTTAGCATAGAACCCCACGTGTGGGGGGCTGCACGGCATTAACGCGTTAGCGCGGTTAGCTTGTTAACGCATTAGCGCTGTGCAGTCCCACACACCGGGCGATCCGTGCTAACTTGCTAACGGACATTTGCCGCGTTGATGCGGTTATGGCGTTAACGTCGTTTTGACAAGATTAACGCTGACAGCACTAATAGATATATATATTGCTGAAAACTCATTATAAATAAAGCTATAGTGTTTCTACGTTACATATGTCAGGTAAACATGGCAATATTTTCCCTGTGAAACTGTGTGTTTTTATTGCTGTTTTTAAGGACCCTTTAGCTTCAGCTCAACTGCATTTCAGTGCCTATGAGGAATCTTCCTCAAAGTACTGCTGCATTCTAATTAGTGAATGCACAGGCTGATTGGGCACTTTAAAAATAGCTTCCCTGGAGATAAGTAAAGAGAAGGACAGCATGGGCTGAATAATATGATGTTCTTTTGAAAATAAAGAGAAAAAACGCACGCAGAAGCTCTGTCTTTAAAAGTACTCTTAGTGAAAAGAAATTGCCGGTGCAAATATCCCATTAAAATATGTGCTTTAACTGATAACTTAAAAGCGTTTCAAGGTAATAAAAACTCTGCAAACACACATTGGAGGAGCAGACATTTCCTCATCTGTGACAAAACTTGAATGTGCCGCAATTTAATGGATCAGAGTTCTGTGCATGGCAACAGATGGGGGTCTAGCTGGCATACCCCTCATTATTGCGCCTCTAAGCCCTTCTCTCTCCCATTGCCACCTGTCCAGCAGGTCTAATGTTATTCTCGCACCTGGGCAGGCCATCACAAGCTATCTTCAAAGTTGTGCTCTGAGGGCATCCGTTCTTTCTGCAACATGTCACCGCTAAAAGAAAGAGAAACAGCACACATTCGCCGAGTCTGAGACTGCAGCATCCACAAATTAGAGCGACTGAAATAAGCTGTAAAGCATCTTGGCAGCAGGATACATTTTTGAATAACCTATCACTATAATAATGCATGTACATTTGCTTTGGCTAACTGTGAGGGCATTTCCTATTTATTTTGTCGACAAATATCTATTCAGCCCACACAGTCACACACTAACATAAACATTCTCTAATCTCTGAGCAAGAGCAAAACTGTTCCAATCACAGAAAAGAGCAGATGACAGTGATTCAGATGGGCAAAGAAAATGCTCACAGGAGCAGATGAGAGATCCATATGTATGAAGATAAGCATGGCATCAAACAGCTGAGTCCACTGTGTTTAGTTTGTTCGAAAAGGAAATTCAGAAAGCGCTGCCCATGTCTTCAACGCCTTCATTGCAAAACTACCAAAAGTGTGGCTGGTATTACTTTGACCTTCACCTGTATGCTTGCATGTCATGATGTGCACATGGTAGCACCTGCTGTGGTGTCACAAAAGTGGTTTTGGGGACATCCAAGGATCAGTTTCATGATGGGTGCAGTTCTAGTACGTATTAACATATTGTCAGGAAGCCTCAGTGGTTTCACATTTTACATTTCTGTGACACAATATTTGTGTTAATTAGCCATCAGCCAGGCCTACTTTTTATTTAAAATATTCATGCTGCCTGTATAGTCGTGTACTCCTCGATGTTACGGTAAACAGCATTAGATCGCATTGATTTTTCAAAATATGCATCCATGTGATAGGAAGAGATTTATACAATCTCATATGCCAGCAATCTTTGTGTTACACTTTTTGGAGACTGGACTCAAACCAGAGCCAGCATTTCTCAATCATCACATGTAATTTGTTCGTTTTGCCTAATTTGTCTCAGATATCTTCAACTGAGGACAAGCACCTCATCTGTCACTGCAGCACAATGGTCTGTCCACCAAAGACGATGCCTGTGCTGAATCGAAGTTGAGAGCGCAAAAGGACAACTGAGTTGTTGGAATGACTGCTTTGCAAACAGCTTCCACAATGTGTTGAACCGTCAGCCCTTGCCTGTGGATACTGACTGCTCCTTCATTGCATTCATTAACATATCTTTAAAACTACTCTTCAGCTCAAGGTCTAGAAGTTGATTAAAGGCATGTTTGCTTGGAGGCAGGAAGAACAAAGGTTTCACAGTGCTGTAAGGGGAGCACAGTATCTGCGGGACTGCTATTAAAAACTGTAATATCGGTTTAGCCTCTCAGACCCCAGCCATCAATAAGAAGGTCTTCATGACTGACAAAGGCAAACAGGCAAACAGCAAACAGCTCACAGGCACAATCCTACCTGATAAGGCCCATAACCTCATTCACTCTTCACTGGAGGAGTTAATCGAGTCAGGCTGACATCATGAACTGAGATAATGCCAATAAATACCATTTTCTCACACCATGTTCGATAATTATAGCTCTCTAATCCACCAGTTGCCGGGGTCTAAGGGTGAAGACACTAGTTCAAGATAAAACTCTGTATGTTCATTACTGCAATCACATGGAAGCTGTTCCTTTTTGTGCTAAAAATTGTATCCATTGTGTAAAAAAGGCAACGTTGTGCAACTCTCATTTCATGTTGGCGCCAGTTCTTATTCCTCAAACAGAAGCAATGAAGAAAAAGTGGAATTAGTTTGTTCGGGGCTTTTTTTTTTGTTCAGTACAAGCAGCTCATACTAATGGGTCTTGCAGGGGTTGCTTTTTGGACTGGACTATTTTCCCTTTGTTCAATTATGTATTCATAGCTTTACTCTTTACTCCAGAGGAAATAGGAAACACATGACTATTGACTGCTGTTGCCAGGAAAGTCTTTCACAGTATGTTCTCAATACAAAAACTTCAGTTTGTTCTGATCTCAGCATCCCAGTCCAGAGAAGTGTCTCTTTCACTCTCTTCTCTGCCTCTTGTGCTGTGTGTAATTTTGCACTGTCATAACTGATACATATGACAGTCTTGCTGATAGTTCCTTTTATAGACTAACAATCATCAGATTTGCTCATGTCCCCATGTTGACAGAAAAACGAGATCTTCAGTTTTATCAGCATTGCCAGTTCAGCAGTCATCACAGTCAAGTCACACAGCGAATGTCCTTGAATACAAAAAGCTTTTGGATGTAGGCTAATAGTCATATGTTTCTTCACTATATAACACAAAGAAAAAAAGAAATGCAGTGGCATTTACTCTTCTGTTAGTAAAGCATCTTACGAACATCTCTGCAATTAAAATAAAATCACCTTGGTCTAATGTCTCTCAATGGCTGTCTATAGTGATGGATGCCTGGTGTTGGAAGGGGCTGTTCACACACCACTAGTGAAGTATCATTTCAGCCCCTGGAGAGAGTGCAGAGCTGATGTGGGGTGTTCGCCAAGTGATGTCCCTGACTGAGCCCTCCATCACACTTTTCACGAGATGGACAGAGAGAATACCCTTCCTCCCCAGAGACTGATTACCTGCAGTCGGCTGTTGGGAGAGATTAACCTTCCAAGTTTAGAATAGTAAGGTTCTACTGGTGTTCAGGGTAGCTTTGATACCTTTTGAGGCCTTTGATATCTATGTAGGACATTTGGGTTACTGAAGCTAAAACATTGAAGCTAGAAATTTAAAATCTAAATGCTGTTAAATATCTAAGTTATAAATGGCAAATGGTGGCTTTTTACATATATATTATAATATATATATCCATTATATATGCTCACTGGCCACCTCATAGGTACCTTGATCACCCATCCATACGGTGGCAACTAAGTGCATTTACACATGGTCAAGACGACCTGCTAAAGTTCAAACCAAAGATCAGGATGGGGAAAAAAAGGTGATTTAAGTGACTCTGAAAGTGGCATGGCTCACCAAAATTGGACAATGCAAGATTGGAAAAATGCTGTCTGGTCTGATGGGCCCTGATTTGTGCTGCGACATTTGGATGGAGGGTTCAGAATTTGTCATAAACAACATGAAAGCTTGGCCCCATCCTGTCTCTTATCAATGGTTCAGGCTGGTGGTGGGGATGTGATGATGTGTGGGCTATTTTCTTGGCACATTTTGGGCCCCTTACTAGCAACTGTGCATTGTTAGAATGCCACAGCCTACTTTTAGTATGTTGTTGACCATGTCCATCTCTTTATAACTGCAGTATACCCGTCCTCAGATGGCTGCTTCTAGATACATAACACACATGCCACGAAACTCAATTCATCTCAAACTGGTTTCTTAAACATGACAGTGAGCTCTCTGTACTCTTGTGGCCTCAGTCACCAGATCTGAATCTAATAAAACATCTTTGGTATGTGGTGGAATGATTAACCACATATATATGTACAGGTGACAAATCTGTAGCAACTGTGCGATCATGTCAAAATTCACCAAAACCTCAAAGAAATGTTTAGAGCGCCTTGTTGAATCGATGCCATAAAGAATCAAAGCAGTGCTGAAGGCAAAAGGGGGTTCAAGTATTAACAAGCTTTAACTACTGAAGTGGCCGATGAGTGTACTTCTGTAAATTTATCAGTGACACATGTTTCTGAAACACATTCATGTAAGTTTATGACATCTTAAATTTGCACCCTTTTGAAACAGACTCGGGCAAAGAGAGGAAAAAGGGAGAACACTTGGGCACACTGTATTCAGGCCTTGACCCTTGAAGCAATGATGCCAACATATGGGTGGTTGCATCACCTACTTCTGTCTTGGGAAGAAGAGTCCGTCCAACTGTCGAGCCTCAGTTTCAGGATGAGCAATGCAGATTCTGTTGTAAACATGAAACAGTTGGCCATCTCTTTTTCCTTACAAAGGTGCTGTAGAGATCATGGGACATGGTTATCCTTTCTGCTTGAGTTTTGCAAACATGGAAATTGTGCCTCTCACAGCATTTTTGTAATGAGGGGAGTGGGACAATGGGGTGTTGTTGCTATGTACCATCTGCTCTTTATAGAGGTGACTCATTCTGTAATAATTCAACTATATTTTCTTTGTATTTCTGGATTCCAGTAGGCCTGTGCTTTGGTTCCCATTCTGTTGCTGATTTATTGACAGCTGGAGAGTGCCCAGGCTAGTAACCTCACAAACTAACAAACAAACAAATAAATAATCACTCAAACAAATCAACCCCAAAAAGGGATTCACATCCCTGCTTTTTGAAGACAGCAGTGAACAGTGGTGCTGACTCTGACCTTCAGCATGCACAGGTGCAGAGCGTCAAACTCTTGGGATGAAAATCAGCATCTCAAAGTCTGATGCCACAGTGCTTTGCCAGAAAACAGAGGATTGCATGTGGAGAGAGAGTTCAAGTGTCTTCGGGTTTTGTCCATGGCAGCGACAGGAGGTTTGGAACTGTGTCTTCAGCGATGTGGATAGTGGTCACAGTAAGTCTGCAAAGCAAAGCTCAAGAAGTTGAGCTGTGATTTATCTTTATCAATAATTCTGGGTAGTGACAAAAAACAATAAGGCACCTTAACCATGAACCATAAGTCCATGAAATGTTCAGAGACAAGGTCAAGACCGCGGACACAAGAGGGAGCCTTGATTGAATGAAACCAGCTATGGTGGTTCGGGCATCTGACTAAGATGCTATCTACATCCTTACTAAGGGAGGTATTCTAGACAAGCCCATGGGGCAAATTAAGGCTATGTTAGAAAAATGTCACGTCCTTTCTGACCTGGGAAGGCACTGAGCAGAAGGCAGAGAAAGTGGCCAGGCACTGCTGCACACCCATTCTTGAATAGGAATAGATGGTAAGATAGGGAAATTATTACTTCTCTTTTCACCCTCTGAAGCAACATTGTAAGCAAATGTATCCAATTTTTGTTGCATAAATCCTTTTAATGTATCCAGTTTATGCCACTTAAATTCTGCTAATTTTGAGAACTTGAACAATTTTCTTCAAATTCATGACATACTGACCTATGTTAAATTCAAACAAATATAATATAATTAAATTCTAATCTGTAGATGCATAATCTGTAAATGTTTAGTATTCTTACTTAAAGAGGGTGCCATGACCAGCGGACCCTAGAAAATGGTCAAAACAATGTTAACTTTGTCACATAAAACTGGCTCCATATATTAGACATGAGAAAGTCTTGCATTTCTTATGGTTTTGTTTCAATACTGATCACTATTCCTTCAAAAAATTCCACTTGGTTGAGATTCATGTCATCTGTATCACATAATTAGTACTTATGGGCTCATTTTTCTGAGTCTGTTATGTTCCTAATGGATTCAGTCTGCATGGATTCAGCAGAGCAATCACTGTCACATTTCAGCATCCTGAACATGTGCTAGCACCATACACACTGCAGCTGGAGGTACAGGGGAGACAAAAGCAGCTACCAAATGCTACATCAAAGGAATTCACAGATTTCATTATTGATGATGATTAATACAGATTTCTGTTGTTTCCATGTCGAGTGAATGATAGAATGTTAACTCAGTGCATCACTTCATTTGCTTTTACATGGAGTTTCAGATTAACAAAACCAATTACATTACAAAAAATTCAATGGTGGTGATTCTTCTAAAAGGCCACTCTGAAATACTAAAACCAAAAGAACTGACATGCAGCAGCTATGCCTAAATCAATCTGTGTGCTCTCCCAGAGAGGGAAGCAGTATTATTTGTTATACAAATTGAAATTTCAATACATTTTAATAGGAGAGAAATTAACCCTATTGTAGCAATTTTCTAAAATATCTCAAATAGTATGCCTCCCTCTTTTCCAATAGTATTGTGTGGCATCAAAATTTATATTATGAGAATTTTAAATACCATTTTCGTTACATAGCGACACACAGCACGTATTACCTGCAGCCCCATTCGTTCTTCCCTAAAACCTTGCTTGAGTGTTGATTCGTCTGAGTCAGCTAAACCTACTGTAGTGTTTTATATTTAAACACATTGAGGACAAAACAATGTGCCGGGAATACTGTTTGCATATATGATTTCTTTTAAAAAGAAATCATTTCCTTTTTTCTGCAATGGGAACATCAATCTGACACCAGCCTTAGACACTCTGTGTAAGAGATTTAACTAAATGCTGGGAACATTGCTGCTGATCAGACTGAATCTCTCTGAAAACATGGTAAAACCAGAAAAATGTGCTGCTCGTTTACATTACATAGCCATTTGTTTGATTAATATAAAAGAAGCATAGATTAACTTAGCTAATATTAAACTCTAAAGATAACTGTTAAACACTTGTTCATCCAATCCTAAGATAAATCATTTTGGGGGGAAAAAGAAAGAGCAACTTTCTTTTTAGTTGAAATTAGCAACTCACAATTAGCACTGAATTTACTCAGTAGCAAGTGTCTTGCCATATGGTGAACATACACATCCTTTGGGGGGGGAAAAAAAACTGTAAAATTTTATTCTACTCTCAGCAGCTAATGAGGGTGAAACACACTTCTGAGACTGTGACCACAAGAGATGATCTGTAAAATTAATGGATGTAAGTAGGTACTTCAGCCAATGCCCGATTCACACTATCACTGTACAATCCACCCAAATAAACACATTTCCATGAGAAAATAATTACCAAAATTGCAAATTCTGTTCTCACAATTGCCTTTTTAAAAGAATTTTGAATGGTAGCAGTGGGGGTACGTGCTGCAAGTCTCACACAATTCAATATCATATCAGGAACTGAATCATGGATTCAAGATGGGCTGGTCACAGATGATATCCCTAATGAAATTATGCATGACTTTAAAGGCCTCAGTTTATACAACTGCCCATAATACCTATCTCTCCAGTATCTGGGCCACATTACTGACACATCTGTCAGGAAATGAACATCATTTAACTCAGCCGCACAGAGAGATTGCTTTGGTTTTACAGGGGAGCTGAGATTGAAGCATAGATTGCAGCCCAAACAAAATTTTACACATGAACTGCTGTAAAAGTGAAGGTTAGAACGGCAGCAGAATCATCAAAAGTGTACCACACATTTATAAAGATTTGTTGACACAGGTGACAGAACATTAGTTTATCTGCGCACAAGCGGCCCCAGCCAAGGTGCTACAATCCAGTAACAAACTTACGAGAAGGTGCGGGGATGAGACTCAGTTGTAACAATACGTCTCTGTCATCTTACAGTTGGTTCATGAGTCTGTGTGGTTTAGCTGACAGAGTCTGGAAATATAACGATAACCAAGGCTAGCAAACATAGAAATATTTCAAGCTTTACTGAAAGGCCTGAAGACATTTTCTTTTTTTTCTTCTTTTTTTCCAGCCTTTGGGGAAAAATTTTTACCTTCTCCTTGTAACCGATTCCTTGGGTACATTTACACCTGTCATTGATGTGATGCAGATAATGTCCAATTAGGTCAGACCAAAAATAGCAGAGCACATAAATCATGTTCTCTGCTCCTGCAGAAAACGCAGATCACACACTGTCAGGTGTGGAAACAAAATTACACTTCCCATGGGAAACTTGGACCATGTACTTCATTATTTGTCTTTTAGAAGGAAAGCAAGTGCACTCATCACACCTTTCCTACCTATACAACTACAGTACCATTATCTCTGACACCAGCAGCTTGGCCAGACATAATTACTGTAGCATAAGCATCTGGGCTAAGATCTACAATAAAAAAAAGTCTGCCTAATGAGTGCTGTAGGTGTTGTGGTTCTCTGTTTTTGTTCATTTATTCCAGCCTGCTGTTTTCCTCTGTCACCTGCTCTGCAGTTACCACTCCTTTATCATTCCCACTCCAAGGATTCCCCTCACACCATCCCGATTTCCCTTAAGGGGCTTCCAAACTGATTGTGTATGTTTACTGCAAATCACACTGTGTGAGAAAATCTTGAGCTCCATCTGTGTCACACTATGATTTCACATAGTCAGCCTGTCTGAATGTGTGGTGAACTGAAATCCTAACATAGAAATAAAATCATTTCTATGAGAGTAAGCTCACGCCATCCATCTGCATTGTTCATATTTTGATTTTTTGATATTTATGTTTGCATTTATTGATTAGTTTAATAGTTTTATTTCCTGTTTCCTTTATTGGTGCAAAGAGCGATGCTTATACAGTACAAAATGGGGTTAGGAATAGGACAGCATGTACATCTAACTTGTCTTCTTTGTTCTTCTCTGGCATACCCCAAAAGTTGGAAGATGTGGCAGACTTAATCCGGCCTACACCTCAATCACTCTAGTGCCACTGGCCACAGTTATTTTGGAGTTTATGCAGTTTATTTTATTTTATAGCCATATAGCCAGTTAAAGGACCTAATGGTGTCAGGATTATTAAATAATTCTAGTAGGTTCTGCAGTGAACAAAAGTTTTTGTTTGTGTAATAAAAGTTCAAAATGATAGAAACTACTAGAAATGCCACCAAATAGCATAGGAAATCACATCTCAGAGCATTTTATGTACCATCTCGGTATAGACTTGCAACCTCCCAGGGTACTCCAAAGGAGCAATTCAAAAAGCAAATAACATTTTTTTTCCTACCAGTGTTTACAGCTGGGTTTTTTAACATGATCAAATCAGACTAACATGCCTCCTATGTCCTTATTTCAGTTATATTCTTAAACTGGTGCTCATAAAAAGTCACAGAAGCCAGCACAATCTGTAACGTTTTATGAAATTATTTCCTCTTGGTCTGTAGAGGTGACTACTTCATATGAAATTTCTGTGCTTGTCAAAACTTTACACTGCCCATTATTGTTATACAGTTCAATACAGGAACATTGTCATACAGTGAAGACCGTGGCCTTTACCACTGTACTTCACTAGTATAAAGTTATGGCTTTCAAATTCCAAAATCACTGTAAAGGGACAGCTAGTCTTTGTCAGATTATCTTGGCAGCTTTTCTTTACCTGACTTTCTTTTTTTTTTTGCTTCATCTTTTCTGCCCAATCTTTTGCTCTTGCTCAGCCCTGTTTTCCCACTCACCTGTTGCTGACTTCAGGCTGCTTGCTGTCAAGACTTACTCAGTGCTTTTTTGTGAACTATTACACTTTTACTCCTCATTTTCTGAGGTGCACCTATCAATCCTTCTTTCTTCTTGATAGAAGGCTACTGAACTGTAAGATCAGTTTATCACTACATGTCTGTGTGCTCGTGTGCATCAATGCAAGATGAAAGCATGGTTTGCTGCCCCTAAGACCTACTTTTCAGAAATCAACCAACTGCTATTGTTTAATAACATTTGTTTGGTCTTCTTGTCTGTTTACAAGTTTAAAGACTTGAAGCAAAACTACAGTACCACCCGGCAAACTGACGCTCTTTCATTACTGATAAATTATTTTGTTTCTGCAGGCACTCTGTCAATTCACTTTCATCAGCACATGAGAAGGAGCCAGACTGAACAGGTTTCACATCTCTGAAAAGAACCAACGACTCATGACAGAAGGATAGTATCCAATTTTGGCAAGAAGGAGCAGGCAGGAGACAGAGGCACAAAAATTGCTGGAGTTCCAGTGTACTGTATCATCAGCTCAGCATGAAGTTCTCTTTCACTGGAACTATTGAGCCTTGACTTCCCCGAACTAAGCAGTGACTTACTACAACAAGTCCTCCATCTCATCAGCCAAACAAACTGCTCAGACAACTTGGTGGTGCCAGTTGGGCACAACTCTCAGACCTCCTTCTCCAAGTACTTGACATTGTTTTATGGGGTAACTGTTTCCAAAGGCAAATCTGCAATTGGTTGGCAAATGGTAAATGGTAAATGGACTGTTTCTTATATAGCACTTTTCTACTCTAACTGAGCACTCAAAGCACTTTACACAACTTGCCTTATTCACCCATTCACACAAACACTTTTTTTCTATGCTCTTTCTAAGTAAGTGCTTCTATCTAACATTCAGACACATTCATATTCGGATGGTCGCATCAGAAAGTATCTTGGGGTTAGAATCTTGCCCAAGGATATTTGGCATGCAGACTGATCAAGGATCAAACCACCAACCAAGTTCGATTAGCAGGTGACCTGCTCTATCACCTGAGCTACAGCCAACCAAATCAACTAGCCCTGAAAACGGATAGCGTTGGAGCAGCGCTGCAAGGGCTACATTGTGACGAGCCCGGGTGGAGACGGCGCCAGTGCAGATCTTGGTGGTAGTAGCTAATATTCTACTCAGAGAATTCTATATTTACTAACATGGCTACTTCAGTGTAATGTAGGTCTGACATAAATGAGTGTTTTTCAACCTTGGATCTTATAACTCACAAGGCTTGTAAGAATGCACTTCTAAAGCGATTCAGATTAAACAATCCATGATAAGGAAAAACAGCTATTTGCCTGCTAATCAAACAGGCATTTACACCTTTTGATGATTAGTCACAAGCACTCTAGGTCAAATAGTGCCCGAGAGATTTAAGCAACAGATGAAAACCACAGTGAAAGCACTTCTTTACAAATAAGTTCTCTGAGCTTCTGACATACATTTGTGCTGAAATAACACATGATTTACGCATGTACTGTTGCTTATTTATACTTGTATTTTCACAATGCAACAGCCATAAATGACAAAAACTGAAGGAAACAGTATTAAATAAAATAGCAGCAGGGAAAAATTGAAGATTTGACATGGCTGATCACCTCAGAAGTTGTTCCAAAGCCTGATGCAAAATGACTGATCACCTATCACAAACAAATCAGTGTATGGATTAGCTGAAACAAAATACCAACTAGGTTTGCAGAAATCAGATTTATACATTGTGAGAGTTTGAAAAAAACACAAGCTCGTCGAGTCAATGTACCGTGCAGAGAGATCAATGTGCATCAGAAAGCCTGTATGTGCCGGTATGTGATCCCCACCTCAGCACCTCCCAACGGTGAAATCCTCTGGCTTCGTCACAAACATCCATACGGTCTTTCTCTCTCTCGCACACACACATACACACACTCACTATACACCCTTCCATTGTATGAGGGTAGAAAGCCACAATCCTAAATTAACTGGTCTACTGGAGCAGTCAGGGATAAGCTGACACTCTTAAGAATTATCATCATTATACTGTTCTGTCAGAAATGGGTATCAGATTATCAGTGATGAGAGTGAATACTAACAAATCTCCCTGCAGCCAAGTGGCTTCAAGAAAGCGGGGTGGCAGCTGTTGCCCTATAAATCTGATCATATTTGTGCTCCCAGAGGGGTCCAGGAGCCTTCCAGAAAGAGCAACCAGAGCTGCCCAATATGTTGCCATTGAGCATCATAACTCAAATGCACCAAATTCACAGCTTCCCTTTCTTTTTCTCTTTGAACTAAGATTTATCTGCCATTTGCAATGCCAAATAGCTCTGCTAAATACTTATGCAAGGGATGAGATATCTATAAATGGTAGAACCCTTGGGCTTTCAGACGTATGGCATTTTAATTTAGACCGCATTAACAAGTGGTTCCGAGAATTTGCACAACAATGCAAAAACTGAAAGGAACAACTCTTTTAACTTTATCAGTATCAGCGGTATTGTACCGTAGCCCTATATACAATATCTTACATCATTTGCCTGGGCTCATAAGTACTTAGCTGAAGTGAGAAGCACCTCTTACACTAACCTCTGTATAATCCCTCACAGAGAGCTTAGACAGTCCTCTGGAGCTCTCAGTGATTTGTCCATCAAAAACCATTTCCTCTCCTTCCAGTTTCTTTTCTAAGATTCAATGTGCTTGTCCTCAGTTTGAGAAGACAGGCTCTAAAGTGTAAACATATAACTGATAGAAATATATTGAACAAAGTTCGCACCGCCATTGGCGTGAGAAAAAAAACAAAAGACAAAAACCGAAGAAACCGAAAGAGCTAGCGCACTTAAAAAGACATCACTAAACCAACACTTCACTGTGAAATGCTATTAAAGAAAGCCACACATTTCCACTCATTTTGAATTATCTACAATACATCACTGACAGACTGGCCATAAAAGAAAAATTGCACTTGTGTTTGTGGAGCACATCCCAAGGGTAAACTCTATATCACATCAAATCCACAGGCCATTCTGTAATGTCCACTGCCCAGTGGTGGTCTGTGGTGCCATGGGGTCTCCACATTGTGATCTGTGGCTCCATGATGAAGTGCTTACAGCCAAGGGCAACATTTCATCCTGTTCCACAGGCCCATAGTCTGACTCATCTTTTCTGATATATATCTAGCCCTAGGGATGATGTTCAGTTTAATTATGGATACATGGGACATCAGTCAAAGTTAATGTTTTTCTTGTTTTACACGGCCATCTATACAAGCTGCCTCTGACACACCGTGACCATCCCAAAGAGAATTGAAGAGATCATCACGGAATCTTAGGGACAGGAAGTGAGGAAAGAAACCAGGTGAAACTTTGAATAATTGATAAGGTCTAATTTTCAAACCGGAGCATGCCTCCAGCTGCTGTCATCTAATCATCATTTCGCAGAGAAGACATCAGAGCTTTGATAAAGCAACAGTTATTATCAGTAGAATTTTTCTTCACCGATACTTGAGAAAGCACTCTTTTGGGGTAGGGATTTCAGTGGTTCTTATGCCGGAGCCATGACAAATACTGCGCTCAGCCCTCCTCTCCTGACAGTGGCCTCCGGCAACACTCAACCCTCTGCAGAGCTGCAGGCAATATGGCCATTACCTTCAGCCCTGTGGAGCTTTACTACCCTGGGCAGCCACATACTCAGAGATGCTGATGCTCCTTATGAAGGTTCCTCCTTATGGCAGGAATAATAAAAATGTGCCTAGTGGTGCTCACTTGGGAAGATGGCCATCTTTATTGTGTGGGGACGTAAGCAGACACTTGGATTTAATGCGCAAGTATTGCTATCTCCCTGAGCTGACAGGATTAGTCTGACTATGCAGAGATCACTTAATGTTACTGTAAAATGCTGAATTAGACTGTTTGTACTGTCTAACACGTCTATTTCTAACTGTTTAATTTATCCCTTACTTTGTTTCAGCCGAGCATGCAGCTGACTTTTCATGGAGGTTTTCATTTCTTTGTGAAATAACAAGCAGTGCAGATTAATTGCAGAAGCTCGAGCAACAGAACAGAAACAGTCTCTACAAAAATATGCTGCTAATGATTGGGTGTCACCCTCCCTTTTTGTGTCTGTATGTATGTGCCTTTGCATTTATGCCAGACTGTAACGAGCTAGTCTGATGTGATAAAAGAACAGGGAGATACACAGATGTCTATGGTCATTGCTTGATTGATTTACACTACGATTGTTCTTAAAAATGGTCCATTACACTGAATTTGTAGAACAATAAGGACAAAAAAAGCTTTCCCTAAGAAGAGTTAATGGCTACCTTTTTATCTGCTGACATATTCCCCAATTACTTCAGCGATTTCCAAACGGGTGATGAAGACTGTCAGGAGCGAAAATGCAAAGTAACTCCAACACTGAGACCAACACATGTTCTCCACTGCTGGAGCCAGGGACTCTTGGCTCTGAGTGAGAGCTTCCCAGCCAGCTCTTCTTGGCACTGCTGTCTCTCTGTCCTGGGCATACTGATTCTCATATCAGGGTTCATTTACATAATACTGCCTGCGACTGGTCTCAGTTTAATGAAGGATGGTAATGTATTTCTATAACAATGTTTCACCCTTCAACATGCCAACATAAACAGGACAGTGTGATGACATCTGGTTGAAGCACTCTTTAACTCTATAATCATAAAGAAGAAAAGCCAGTCATCTTTCAGCAGTGTCAAGGCTTCAGCTTTCAGGAACAAAGAAGCTGTCAAACTTCTTTCTGAATGCATGCTCCTGGCTTCTGGTGTAAAAAAGAGAAAAGCTCTTGACAATCTAACATGCACTGTTAGCCATTAACAAAAATTTCTGCTCTCCTGTAACTGTGCTGTAACTAGCAACCAAACAACTACTAACCCTCTTCGTCTTTACATATACATATATATATATTTGTTGCTGATTATAGATTTTCTTTTTATTCAGTTTGAGTTGTGTTAAATTCTAGTCATATACATCAAAAATTTTCACATAATGTTATTTCTTACAAACATATAACATGGTTAGGTTTAGGCATTGGAAACTCCTGTTTTATTGTTTGGGTTCAAATACAATGGTATTTCCTACTAAAATATATCACTTACAAATTTGTTTTCACTGACATAAAAAAAAATGTAAGGATTCATAATCACAAGTACGAAAAAAATTGACATTTTTAAAAAAAAAAATTTTTCACAAATTGCCGTGACCCTGGACTTTTTCCAAGAGTTGGGCAGGCTTATTTTGTAAACCCATAATTACTCATAATAAAATAGTATATTTGCACCCAAATCCTACCAAGCCAACTTTGCACACACATATAAACACAACATGTAATACTTAATAACACCTGGCACTCACTGTGCCAGGTGTTATTAAGTACTGTGTTTTTGGGTGGTTTATTTGGCTAGTTTTCATTAATCTTTGGGTTGGTTCTGTCACACAGACATGTTATCCCCGATGCTTTTCTGAGCAGTAAAAAACTGGAAGCCCTTGGGAAGAAGAGGGTGTCCAATGACATCCTTTAGCTCTTATGACTGAAAATTAAACTACCTTTGAAGAATAAAAACGACTTTTTCTATTTAACCTAACCCCAAAGCAAACCATTTCTGTAAAATTTACAATCTTTTTCCATCATTTTTATGCTTTCAGTTGTCCAGTAACAAGTGAAACAATAGGCAGCAGACAACAAAGTCACAGTTTTTACAGAGCCATGTAAATAATTCAGCAATCAAAGGCTTTTTTTTAAAATAACAATGCCGGTATTTTAGAACAATCGTTCTAAAACAACAAAATTCAGCTCCGACTGAGCTCTCAACTGACTGTAACACTTCACCAGATGGCACCATGTGTCGACTCTGTGAGGTCCTGATGGGAAGTTGAGCTCACACCTTCAACCTTCCAGCACAGGGTTTCTTCTCAAACAATGCAAGCATGGTGGAGAGATTAAGTAGTCTGCCACAGGGGTGCACAATGCTTCATTAGTCCAAGTAAGGATAGATGTCAGTGCCCGAAGCAATCGAGGACCCAGTGAAGTGTCAAAGGACCTCTAATGCAGTCTAACATGTTACTCATTACTGCCCACTGTATTGACTAAATTTAAGGGGGGCTAGAATGATTATTCAAAGGATCAAATCAATTCTTCACATAATGCCTTCACTCGAGATCTAATCACGGCATGCTGAATGTATTTAATGGCTCTAAGGTCAGCAGTGCATAGAGCCATCCATGTGAAGGTGGAGATGTTAATGACTTAAGTAACTCGTGAATCTTACGAAAATCCTATAACCACAGCTGCTATGTTAAGACAGTGAAATTCCATTAAGAAAATTTTCAGCGTGTTAATTATACTGAGCAGTTAGGTCTGTCATTCAAACTACAGGTCTGCTTTTAGCACCTACTCTGTTGGAGTATGTGTTAAATTAATAGTCTTTTTAAATCATATGAATTCATATGTTCTCCTGATGGGTTCAGACATCTTTTAACCTAGAAGAGAAATAACCTCTGGTACCGGAGCAAGGACAAGCATTTAGACCGAACTTACTGAGAAAACATTGGTATGCTGGTAAGCTGCTGGTAGATTTAAAGTTTTGTGCCACTCTGTTCCCACTCTTTCTTTTCCTCCCCCCCCCCTCTTTGTTCTGTGTACTATTTGAACTATGAAACAAGCAGATATAAACAATTAAAGGTCCAAAGAATGTGTCACTATCCTCTCAGTTTATTAAATAATTTCATTAGTCAGTGGACAAGCTTGAAATCACCAGTGAGAGTATATATAAAGTACATCTCCACACCCGAGTGTGGTTGCATCCTTCTTTGTAAGCATGGTGCAAACAAAAACAAGGATTTCTCCACAGCCTCCAAGTTTAATAGTAGAATCATTTTTACATGCTTGTTTATACAATCTCATAACAAAATTTTTACACTGCAAATGAGAATTTATACGAATATAGCTGAAACAACTCAGCAGAGGGGCTTTTATCGAGCTACATCTCCAGAAGTACCGCAGAAGTATCAATATTTGCATTGTTATTAATTCAATGTTAAAATGTGTACACTTCAAAAGACAATCTTACGCAAATCTGTTGTTTGCTTCATCATTCGTGTCCATGTTATTAGGTACAAAAAGAAAAAGGAAACACATTTTTCCGAGTAAACCTGAGGTGTGTAGTTTCAGAACCTTTATTTCTCTCTGAAAACTGGGAAACTCTCCAAATTTTTACAGCTTGAAAAGGAATATCAGTTGTGTTGCTGTACGGCAGAGATGGCCAATTAATATTTTCTCTCTTTATAAAATTCTACTGGTAAGAGTAGATGCTATGGTTAGGCAGTAGTTTGTAAATAAATTCTTTGTTTTTATTTAAAAGAGTCTTAACGTGGAATTAGAGAAATACAAGGCAAAATCCTGCAGAAGAGGTTGAAAGATGGAAAAAAAAGAAAAAGAATATGGCTGGAGGTTAACTGATCACCATGTTTCTCCGTGTTTACAATTGGTGGCTTACACTGAAATACAATCCAGGGGGAACAATCTGTTGAAATCTTCCAATGAAACAGTGGCCTGAGCTTTGGATTTGTTTGGGCTTTATCAGCACTCTGTCAGTAATTTTCAAACAGCAGCGAGCAAAGCAGATTAGCCTGGCTCTACACCGGCGACACTGTTGACTCATTTGACTCACAGATGAATACAAAATTATCTCTAATTCGTTCAGAACGAGCAAACAGATGAAACATCGTCCAGCATTAGGCTGGATGGAAGGTGTCGTTCCAGGATCGCTCGGCTTTTCACCTCTGCTTGTAGGACATGAAGGTCACAGCACACGAGGCTCGATGCGGGCCAGCTCTCGGCATCGAGACAGGATGGAGGGGCTGAGCTCCATCTCCAGGAGGACAACAGAGTGCCACTGTCACAGAGAGTATATACCCTCTCTGCCACCGAGAGCGGTCAAGTGGAAGAGGCCAGCCCTTGAGCAGGCATGCTTGTGTGAATGTGTGTGTGTGTGTGTGTGTATGTATGCAGAGGGAGCAATCTGGAGTGTGCTGGAGGCTATGGCCTTTTTGACGTGATAGATTCCCTTTGCAGCCTGCAAAGCCAGGAGGGAGCCAGTCAACATCCTGCCACATGCCCTGCTGTTTATCTTCCAAAATCTGGTGGCGGGTTGCATCCTCTGGGTCTGCCCCAGACGCTCTCTCCTCTAACCATAATCACCATAACTTATGGTGACATAAATGACCATGCGCTTGCTGATTTTTGCTTTGCTTTTTTTTTTTTTACCCTAAAACACTTTCCTATTATTAAGCCAAAAAACGGTAGCTGCCAAGTGCCATTTATACAGGTATGGAAATGTTTGCTGTATTTTAACAGATTCAGGCTGAATCAGGTTTCCCTGGAAAAACAAGGTAGATAGCTGAGACCTCGGAGATCATAGCCTCTTACTGAAGAGAAAGAAAGAGCCGGGAAGGGGAGGGAAAAAAAATTCAATTCCAAATCTGCAGCTTCAAAAGTGGATGGAAGCTGAATGCAAATAAAGTTCTGTTACTGTGTGTTGTGATTTATCACTGTGCCGAGCAGTAGTGCCGAGGCAGGCGGTGCATTGAACGGAATGACTCTCCTCACATATTGGAAAAGCAACTCGACAACAAAGGACAGGAAAAATAGAGCCAGACAGATGGATGACCTTCAGTCCTCCTTGATAGGAAGAGATAGAGGAATTTGTTTAGAGAGCTAATCGCTCACTTCAGTAAAATTGTTGTCTAGAAAATCCATCTGTATATTAAAAAAACAACAACAAAAAAAAACACTTTTCTTTATAGTCATGTGAAACAATTAGAGGATAAGACTAATGAAGAAACCGTGTTATATTTCACTTTGTAATCTACAGAATGACTATGTTTTTATCTTTCATGAAAAATTGGTATTGAATAAAATTCCCTCTACAAACTCTGCATCTGGTGAGAATACAAATGCCTTTCTTATCAAAAGCTGAATTATGGATGCACTATAACCAAATATTAACACAGCACTGACATTTCTCTGTGCCACAATGACATTGCAGCACTCCAACCATACCACACATTGGTAAACAAGCCTGTTCTGGACAGCATCTGTGTATTCAGAATCAGCAAAACTGCCAAATTTCTGCTGAAATGCATCTTTTCAAGCCCCTGTTGCTTTTTTCTCCATCTGCACATATAACTAGGGTTCACTATCATGCATTGTTGGACAGAATGGTGAAATGCATGGGGAATTTGGGCTTTTTCTGCTGTTTGTTTAAGCCATTATTTTTGCTGGTGTGTCTGTGAACCTTTGGGATGTTGTGCTATTCAGCACATCAAGCAACATTCAATAAAAACAATAAAATCTGCTGTCACACAAACAGAAGCACAGTGATTAAAAAGCAAGTCCATCCTTTTTTACTGTAATCAACGCTTCCATTTGGTGCTCATTTAAATTATCGGTACGCACGATTGAGTGAAAGGGGAACTTGTGGTTTCCATCTCCCGTCTCTCCATATATAATTCTCTGGTGATGAGTCTTGTCACCATTGCTCTGCCATGGGTGAGCTTCAATCTCCGTGCCCAATGACTGCACCAGAGCAATCCTTCAACAGAGCCCTGGTATTAATCTTTCTCGGAAGCGGTTGGCAATGAACCCGGACTGCCTGAAAACTTGTGTGGCTGACAGATTCCATGATCAGCCATCACAGGTGGCTGGCTGATACCTGAACGCCACATCAGTAGAGAGATGGAGAGACTTTAGCCTTCTGCTATGTTTCCATGTTGAGTGTTCTCTATGGAGAACAATAGCACTCTCGCATACCTTTCAGAATGGTCCATGAATTACATGTAGCAAAAAAAGCAAGGATGATTCTGCTGAACAGAGGAAATAATAATAGAAGAAGGCAGGGATTAATCAGATCTCTACTTCTCTATTCACCTTATATAATGATTTAAGTTATGTCTCGCTAATACAGTAAATATATGACAATTTATTGCAACATGTGCAAACATAAATGGAAATACTATATAGGACACAGCACAGTTGACAGAATTCTATAAAATTATCTTGAATGTGAATTTTTGGTTATGATTACATTTATTCTTCAACACAGCCTGAACTCTATCGAGCAAGCTTGTAATTTCTTATGATAGTCTTCAGGAATAATTTTCCAGGCTTCCTGAAGGACATTCAAAGCTCTTCTTTGGATGTGTGCTGTTCTCGGTCAAGACAATCCCAAACTACTACACTAATGTTGAGAGCTAGGCTCTGGTGAGGCCAATCCATGACAGTGTTCATTGTTAGTTTTTTTGTTTGTTTGTTGTTTTTTCAAATATGCTTTTGCTGCATTGGCAGTGTGTTTGAAATCATTTTCATGTGAAACAATGAAGCCATGCTAATCAGACACTTTCCAGAGCATACTGCATGGTGTTTCAAAATCTGATACATTTGACAATTTTAACAGAAAAGTTCAAACTCAAATTCATCCCTCCATAAGACTGCCATTGAATGTCAGTCCACTTGTAAACTTTTTCTCCTCCTTACGAATGGCATCTTGACAGCCACCCTTTCACTGAGACCAGTTTTGATGAGGCTTCAGGGAAGTGCCCAAATGCATCTCTCAGGACATGTGTCAGGTCTTTTTCAGTCCTGAGGACATAACTTTCAGATATGGTTCATCTGCTCTATATATTTTTTAGGACTGCCATTTCTTCTTTCGTCTACTTCTTGTCCACTTTCCTCAAACTTTTCAAGGGCACACTGCATACCATGCCAAGATATGCCAAGTTTTCCATCAATAGCTTTTTGGAAATCACCTTGTCAAGCCGTTTAACCTTTGCCTTTTTCATAGATTCAACTAAAGAAATCGGAGCAAAAGATGTATTTTTGCAATATGGTGCTAGTAACAAAGTGCCTAAAGATACAATTTCAAATTGTTTCTTTGTCAAGTTGTCTCTTAAGTTAGGTTCCTTTTTTAATCCCTGAACAACTACTGCTCAAGATCACTTCTTCTAAAACATTCCAAGAAAGTATGGCTCTTTGGAAGTAAAGTTGAATGAAATCAGGGGTGGCTCAAGATTTTTGCACTGCACTGTATTTCATTTTCATATACTGCATTATTATTATGAATCTTTAATACCATATGTTAAATAAGAGAAGGTCAGTCCACCTAAATCCACCTAAATCATTAATACATACATTAATACACACACATATATATATATATATATATATATATATATATATATAAAAACCCAGCACGCCGTTTTTTTATATATTTTGGTAGCGTTGGTTACACTATTAAGCATTAATAAGATATTGGTAAGGTATTATCAAGTGCTTAATTCATCATTTATTTACAATTACGCCTCTGTAGTATGCCATTTATAAATACAGATATGTTTATCCATCTGTTACTGTTACACCATGTGCAACTATCACTGCTACTACATCACTGCTGATAATAATCAGAATCATAGTCATAATATAATCTGTATTTATAAATGGCATACTAAGGAGGAGTAATGCTATATAAATGATTATTAAGCACTTGCTAATACCTTACTAATACCGTAATAAGGCTCAATAGTGTGACATTATTATAAAGTGCTACCAACATTTTTTAAAAGTAATCACAAACCTTGATGCTGTGCATCATAAAAATCCCACGGCAAGGTTCCTCAAATGGAGTTGCAAAAAGGTACATGACATCAGTATGGTGTCAGAGCAATTTCACATGTTGTCCTGTAGCTCAGTAAAATATGCAGAAATGGGCCATTCTCACTAACAATCTCCATATTACAAGGGAGAGCTCACTGCTACTAATCCTCACTGACTAATCTGTGAAAAAGCATGTCACTGTGAAAACGGTTTCTCGCAGGTGTGCTCCATTTTTCCACAATCCACACAGTCTTTAACTGGGGAGATATTCTTTGTGATCGCATCAATCCAGTTATCAAGACATACATATTGTAATTAATCTGACTGTTACGTTGTTAGGATAATGAACTTTTTAAAAAATTTGTGTTGCTGCTATTTGAATCTTCATACTAATTGTAATGCTGTCATAATATTATAAGGTCACAGCTGAAATGTCTTTGGTCTGTGTATGATAATGAGTTGTTCTTTGGCCCACTTCCATTAGTTGATGTGATGTTTGAGGAGCCAACATTTGGCCAAGATATACGTGACCAATAATTACCCCTCCTTTGTGTTGTAGTGCTGCAGACTGTGCTTGCTCATTCCCAGCGGAAAAGAAAAATCAATTACCTTGGCTCATATTTGAGCACTGCATTTACACTCACACGAGACACAGAGGGAGCGAGAGAAAGACAGAGACATCTACTTTTTGTAAGAAATACTCCGAGTTCTTGCGGTTATACTTAGAATCTGAAGTGAAAAGGTTACCAAATGTCTGGCATAATACTTGTCCTGCCCATAACAGAAACTTATTTAGTTTGGACACCCACACTCTGGGACATAATGTAGATAACACATTACCTTAAGTAAACCAATATTGTTTTCTTGTAAATGATAGCACTGATTTGCTACAGACAAACTAGATTGAAGACTTAGAGTGAAGAAATTAAAACCATGACAAGCTTATAAAGCAGCTTTCTTGTGTCTTCAAGCTATTATGCATTCTTTTGCCAGTGCTGCAGAGGGGAGTTGTGCTCTAATTAAACTCACCTCCAAATATCCTTGCCAACACCTCCAGAATACTCAAAAGCTTTTAAAATGTGGCTGATGGGAATTTGTTATGCATGTACGCAGCAGTGCTAATAAATTCCCTGTTTAGACTTCAGCCAAGATTAGCGTTGCAACCTGCAGAACACATCTACAGCGTGCCACTGAGTCACAAAGGTCACTATTCAAATTCTTTGACACATGAAAACCTGCTGTGATTGAACCAGTCCTCAGAGGTAACGCCAGCTGCTGAAGCAGAGCTGTGTGTACTGTTAACTACTGATTGCTGTTGCAAACATCTGCGTGGATAAAAAGCTTTTTACCATTCAACATTATCAAAGCTTAAAAGCTGAAGAGAATTCAGTCGAACAATAACTGCAACAATCTTTGTGGATATTCTTTAGGGCGACGTTGAAGTTTAGTTCGTACCATAAACTGCGAAGAAGTTAGCCCCTCCCTTGACTAAATTAATCTTACTTTTGAGAGACCAATGAATATTATTCATCGCTGAAAAAAAAGTATCAGCAAGGAATTAAGAAGACTTGATTGCAAATCAACTCGACATAATTTGTGCATTGTTGCTCTGTAAAGAGGCTTTTAGAGCACGCAGGACCTTAGAATTGATGTTAAACAGTTGAATACACAGACCCCTGTCAGCGAGGAGAGCACTGTGTTCGTTAACAGCTCCATCCCTGCACAAAGAAAGGAACAAACCTCCTCTGTGATAAAAGCTTATTAGCTACCTGCAAGGATTAAATCTGATCACGCGGGGCTGTCGCAGCAACTGTAAATAGATGTCTTTCTACTTGCTACTGTTTCGCTTTGTAAATCACATGCATTTTGATTCCATTATAAGCTCGCACAAAATCTCTGCAAGGCTACAAATTTTTATTCCCCCTGAAAAATGACATTGCTGTCACCTTTGGAGATATACATTCAAACATGACTGCTAATCCACTGCGTTTGCTAAGTGCTTGAGGGGAAAGGGTGAGTTATTAAGATGGAAAGTAAAGACATCCTAAACGATTAAACACATAATTAACAGCTTCTGCATGAAGGGCATGACTTGTCAAATCTCTAGCGATTCCTGATTGGCCATCTTAATTCTTCTCCCGAAAAACACATCAGCTGAAATACAAAAACTAAACGACTGAGCTTTCAAATCTCCCGAAATATGTCCGCTGTTATTCCTCTGATTTGACCATCCAAACATCCCTGGAATCCATCTTGATTTATTTATTTTTCTGCAGCAGCCTTCCAAGTTTTAAAACAGCACTAGAACTGCATCTGGGCTTTACATGACAGCCAAATTACGAAGTAGGCCAAAGCTCTCGTCCAGACAAAAATCTATGCCCTGCACTTCCCTCCTATCTAAAACAAGTTCAACAATCGCATCCCTTTGGAGAGAGATAATGAGCCACCCAATGTGCCAAATGAGCAATTTTGTTTGTCTGACAACAAAGTATAAACCACAAGTCTTACGTGACGGTCCAGAAAATCAAGCTGAGCTTTGGCCACTGCCCTAGAACAAGCATCTGTCAAAACAAATGGATCTTGTTTTCAAAATGTACAAGTAAAAAAAAAACATTTCATGATCCATGGATGAAATGAAAAAAAGGAACATTGACAGAGAACTGTGAAATCTCAACAGAAATATGTGTGATAATCATGGCAATTTTGCTTTTAGGGGGGAAAACATAAATGGCGTTTGGCAAAACAAATAATGGCATTAGCCCAGAAAGAACAGGTTATGAAAGAAAAAATAAGGATCCCGATGTCTGAGCAAATTCAAATAGTAAAAAAATAACCAGAAATACTTTATTAAATATAAAGTATCTTTACATGATTACAATCAATGATGATTTGGTGAAAATTTACCTTATTAGAGAACAGATAAGAAGTCTATTTTGGACTTCTTACTGGAAAAATGTCCTAAAACCACGCAAACTACTGTTAATATGCAAGTAAGATGCTTAAATCCCTCTCTAATGGGGCTCTTGCTTTTTTGCATACAACTGAGAAGTTCCATTTCATTTCACAGGAAACGTGAGTCATTGTCCAACAGCTGTAGAATGACACTTTGGATATCGACTTTCAAGCTGTATCATTCACAGTAAGAATGACGCAATGTCCAAAATCGTCAGTAGTCTATATAATGCATAGCTGGTTAAATCAAATTTCAAAGTGAACCATATACAATAAATAATTCATTCACTGCCTTATTGTTATTCAGGGTCACACGGTCATCTGAGCACACATTGAGCAAAACACTGGGAAACGCAACAGTTAATCACGGGCCTACAACAGACAATCATTCACTTACATTTACGCCTAAAGGCAATGAATGCAGTTTGCATGTGCTTTCAATATATAAGTGAAATGCTATGACATGACGTCACCCTGTTACTGTCAAGGTATTCATGAGACAAACGAAAACATTTTTCAACAAGAAAAGGCGCTCTTTGAAAACACTCTCTTTTATTTTAGTTATTATGAAAGCTCTCATTTAATACAAAGCAGCTCCTGTGATTTAATGATTCAGCTTAAATGTATTCGCCTAGTGGCCGAAGACCTTGCATTCTTTTAATTACATACTCCAAGTCTCTTATTACTGAAAAAAGCCACCTGATTAAAAAACTGACTTTGAAAATAAGCATAGTTTTGACCTTCTAAAACTACCTAAAGGCAAAATCTGACTAAATCTATTAAAAAAATAAAAAGTTATCTTTCATGGTTTGCATTTTTTCGCCTCTCATCTATGCTCAGCACTGAACTTAATCTTTGGTATAATTATCTAGCTACTTTTCCCATTCCCACTTCAAATAGAAATGACACCAACTCTGTGAAGAGAAGGGTTGTCCGCAATGATGCCTCCTCACAAATATCTCACAATCATTCACCCACCATTTCCCTAGTTAAACACAATTCATTCATAAGTAACAGTAGACTGCATGAGGTGATATCAAGTTGTGGATAGGTGTTGGGAAAGTGCAAAGTTGTATAATTCCCACACTCCCCCATGCTCATAAATGGGAAAAACAGCCACTGTCACTCAGAATAACAGTTATTGTGTTCTGCTGGTTTATTAGGTAAAACACACACACACACACACACGCACACACACACACATGCAGACATACACACTTTCTAAGTGGCTATTTTTTTCATAGTTATGTGATTTACAGAGCAGGTGCATACTGCAGTCCCTCCAGTGTTATAATTGGATAACTGCAGTTAAATTACAGTTTACCTCATTTGGAAGACAGCTGATGGTTACTTGCTAATCTGTGGAAAAAGTTCCACATTTTAGTTGTTTCTCTGTGTTTGAGCAACAGTGATTAGTAACTGTTTTCAATGTTTACATTTTTTTAAGCATAGAGAGCATTGTGGCATTTAGAGACAGCTGAGCAAGTCTTCTCTCCTATATTTATTTCAGTACAACAAGGCCAGACAGCAGGATGTTTGGGTTCTCTACAGATTTAAAATGCATACATTTCCTATATGCAGCAAGGTAATTGTGTGACATCAATGTCTATTTCTCCATATTTTTGCTCTCTTGACTTTCTGCCAGATAAAAACAGACACACAAATAACTGTTCGTTTTGACAGTATCTAAAATCTGGTAACCACTAAACATGGTAACCAATAAAAGGTTGTGCTATATAAAAAATAACACTTGCAGTATTAAACATTTTAACAAATGTAATGAAATGCATTGTTTCCTCTCTAAGACAATAACAAAGCACAACTAGACCTGCAATCTGCTATAGAGTGGCTGATTGTTAAGGTCATCATGAGGGGGTGGTGCGATTTGTCTTTTGCTGCCCACCATGTGTCAAGCCCATTATAGTTATAGTTATTCCTGACTCAACAGAACAGATTGTCAAAACAGACTCAATTTCAGTAAATAAAAATTTGTGTCTCAGAACAAATGATCCATCTTACTCCACCGGATGAGTAGAACTCCAGAGGAGGGGGGGGGGTGACATGCTTTATGGAACTTCTATTTTGAAATCACTTCAAAAAAAAAAAAAGCAAGTGGAGGTTAACTGAGCAGGTTATCACCTCTTAATAACGCTTTCTATATTCAAATCAGAACATTAGAAAGAAAAGGGTTTTCTTTTTCCTTTTTTATTTTAGAGTGTTTTATCCTTGACTGTCAGAGTTTGTCAAAAAGGTCAACAGCTAAATAAATAAAGAAAAGAAAATTGATATTATTAAGAATATTTTTTCTAACTAAAAGGAATTTTATTACTTCCGTGAGTATTTGGTTTGACAGGGTGTGTCACTGTGCCTCTCACGGCTGTTTTACTGCTGTCATACAAAGCATGCAAGTATAATTACACCTAATAGAGAACTACAATTTAATTTTTTCATTTGCAACTCACTGTGCAGTATGTCCTGTATTATGAAGCTAATTAGGTCATTTGCTCCATTGAAGACATTGTTTGGAGATTAAGTTGCTCTGACCCATCTGGCTAATGGCCTGGTAGGGTCTCAACTCCTATTAAAATATCTGCCACAGAGGACAAAGAAATATATTGAATCCTATTATTGTCCTAATCTAATTATTCAACATCAGTGGACTATCATTTCCCCATAGCCCCTGACAATTCAGCCTTAATTGAATAAGTAAGCTAAAAGGATTTTTAGACATACACCAGTTTAATGCTGATAATTTGAGCTGTATTATCCAATGTATTCATTTCATTTATTTGAATGTCTCTTCCAGGAAAAAAAATCGCATTGTAGTGCATGCTGTTGCCAGACCACAAGAATGTTACTGTGATGCATGTTGCATAATGGTCTAACTAAATCATCTCAATGAATAGCTTTGCATCAAAGCAAACACTGAATCCAGTCAGCATTCTTTTCCCTTCTCTTTTCTCAGCTAGAAATGGTCACCCTAATGATCCCAAAGTGAAAAAGTAGTTAAGAAGATAACAGTTATACCACATACTCAAAGGGATCCTTTACAAGTTCCCATCCGGCTGCTATTTCATCGACCGATGGTTGGGGTAATCTTTTCCTATGACTCACGTCCATCTGTCAAGTCTAAAAAGAGCTGCATTGATACCCTGGCCTGCTCTAGTGCCATTTCGACTAAAGTGCCAGCCACTGGCATCATGTCTAGTATGGCAGAGGCAGATGCTATTTCTGGCAAATGTTGTGGACACTGGCAAAATATAGATAAAAACATATAATTCACCACTTTGTAGAGGAGTCCTTACAAGACTCGGTGTCTTGATAATCTCTTGTCGCCCAAGTTAGAAGACTTATTTTAAAGTGTTGCAGTGTGTTGCACATTCAATCTCAGAAGTCTCAGCTGTCTCAGTAGGTGACAACCAAACTGACCATAAATATAAATACAATTCAATTCAATGACGAACAGAAACCTTGTTACTAGACTAAACGTCTTGTGCTATGTGCAAGGGGAACACGACAAAAATGCTATACGCTTTCCTCAATGTGTTACGAAATATATATGTGTGTGTGTGTATATGTCTGTGTTTGTGGGTATATACAATCATTCCTCCAGGATTACTTAGGTAAAATATATATATATATATATATATATATATTTCTATACTGGATCATTTCTGAAATTGTTTCCTCATTTGCTAAAGCACTATAAGCAAAATTGTACTTTAACTGCAACTCAAGCAAGCACCGAGTACATCATCAGCATATTTTAATTAAATCACAACCCCGCAGCAAACAGCCATCATTACATTGTCTTAAAGAGGTAACGGCAGTGTTGTATCAAAGCATGTACATCCTTAAAACACTGCAGCATTTTTCAACTCTATCTGAGCACTTAAAGTGGTGTTTACTACAAGCCACATTCTGCGAAACTATACTATTCCTTTAAGCGCTTTTACAATCTGATGGATGTGTCTGGAATAAGGACATGTGGACCGGGGAGACGGGGATCGAACCACTGAACCTCTGAAAAAAAGTACACTGTGAGTTCATGAAACATAATGAATTGCGTCATTGTTTAAATCTGAAACTACCCTAAAAAAAAAGAAGAATTTAACAATTTAAGTTAAAGTAACTAAAATGTTTTATGTTTATTGGAAAATAAACAGACATTTGTAAACCGTACATGTTTCTTAATATTGCGCAATTCATGTTGAAATGTTTAATGTTAAGAAAAAAATGGAGCAGCTCTACTTGTCTGAGCAGATTCAGATTAATTTCTCTTCTGTTGATAAACTTCCAAAACTCTACCGCAGCTGCGCCACCTCCCTTAAATTGCATAAGATGTTATGCAGAGGATTCTGAGAGCCCTCCAACCATGATTTTGGTGATTTTCAGGTCAAACTGCACACTTAATAAAGACAGCTTCAAGCTTTCAGCACAAATCTAAAGTTTGTTCAATCTCCCTGATTATAATGAGGTCATTTATATAAGCCTCCTATAATCAGGTAAGATAGATATCATCTGTTTTCTGCCACCACCGACTAATATAATAGTTATACTTTAATCAAGGATGATCATTTTTGTAATTAAATGACTGTGCACACTGAAAACAAGATGTATGAAAAGCTTGATCACAGAAAAGCTGTTCAAGATGGTATTTCTGAGATGTAATAGATCTGTCACTGACCATATTTATCTAATGACTGTTGACGCAAACAGTGCAGCAATCTCAATGAGGTTTTTATTAAACTGTGACAAGCTTCAGCAATTGATGAAAGCACAGTCTTTTAAATTATGGGGCAATTTTATTATAAATTAGCATGTAATAGCCTGTTTTATTCTGCAAGGTTTTCACTTTATGATAATTTGATTATGTATTTACACAAAGATTGAAAGCTGAGTGCTCATGATGCTCATGGCTGCAGTCTTGCATTCCGAAAATTAACTTAATTTGCTTGGTGGAGTGCTATGAAATGGCCTTGAAATGGGACATCAAGGCCTAGATGCCAACTCTCCCGTTTCAATTATAAAGGCTAATATCTTTTCAAGAAAGACAAACATGGCCACAAGCGGTGCTTAAGTTGAGCAACAGGAGGCCTCGCCAAGGGCAATGTGGCTGCTGATAAACCCACGAGTCAACAGGAGATTAAATCTCTGTGTCCCACTTGGCACATAATGGGAGAGTTCAAGCGAATCCAGCCTAGTAAGTCTTTGGACCTACATTCACTCAATTTCTTTATCTCATCAAGTGAATGCGGCATTGAAGAAAGTATGACAAGTTTAATTTCCAGTGGGTGGTCATGACAAGCAAGCCCTGGATCCCAGTGCAACAAACAAACTTAATTAGAAAGGAGCAAACGCTGCAGCGTACCTTCTGTCATGCCTGCAGAAACGAAAGCTTTTGTTTTTGTACTTGCGGTAGAGTTTACCATTTCATGACCTGTGTTGCCCACATAATCATTCTGGGAATACACTACCATCAATTATGATGTCCTCCCTTCACCATTATCCTGCCAACTGCTCATTTCGAAACAATTTTTAAATACGAGTACATGTATTTAATAATTATCCATATCATTTTTTGAAATATGTTACAAGGCAACTATTGCAAACGCTATTAAATAACCCAAATTATTATATTATAATTATAAACCTGATCACTACTACAAGTAATAATACAGATACAAAATCAGGGGGGAAAAGCAGGTCCAGTAATAGCTCTTTGATAGTGGGTTTAGAGATAGCATAAAGAAAATTATCAGTGAAGCCTGACGAACAATAATGATACTCAACCAGACCTAACAAACCTTTTTTTAATGATAATAAATGCCACTAACATCTCTCTCTCTTTCTTTTTTCTTTTTTTAAAAAAATAGTGCTATCTCTGGAGACCAACCCTGTTTGCTACAAGGATAGGCTGACCTGCTCCATCAATTACAGCTTCTTGTTTCCTAGCCAACCAAATAATAGGATATTTGTTGACTCTTGTGTATTCTTTTTTGGCTTTGGATATAAACATTTTTTTTACGCTCAAGCAGGAAAAAGAGAGTGTGGCACAAATATTACAGCAAAAAAAACCTAAAAATAAAACTATGTCACCATCATGTACATAATAAAGGAGGCATTTCGAATAATTAAGCAGCGATGGACCAAAAGTAAAAGCTAATCGATAAAAACAGCTATGATCTGAGAGGTGTTTTGTCTCATTTTATACACATGAGCACACAACGTTTACACAAAATTTGCATAAACTATAAATCCTTTCTATGTCTAGCTGCCCACCAGATTTTCTCATCCTTGGCCTCCCAGCAACCACACCTGACTCCAAGCTTCTTTGCTTAACTATGCAGTCCTGAGGTGTACAGTGAGAGGGCTGGGCAAGCTGTGGGAAACACAAGCTGATAATGTCTAATCCTCTGTGTGAAGGACATATTAGTCTTCCCACCCAGTATCCAATATGTTTAACAAACCCACAACTTCCTGCTGAAATTTGACTGCAGTGCAGGCTGTTTGCATGCATGCTCATTCTCAGTGCCATTTAAAACTATGACACATTATGAGGATTAACATAATTTGCAAATCTTGCGAATACAAATAAGGCTTAAAACTGTAATTTGTCTAAACGCAAATGTAAGAATAAGCTACAATCAATGTATCTTCTTATATTCAACCTTTTAGGTCAAATATAAATCTGGGTTATTTTTGCCTGCAAATCAATCCCTATATCCCGGGGAGCCAAATAAGACTTCATAACTCCACCACAGTGTGAGCTGTAGAGTAGATGGGAAGGAAACAAGATATCCCATGCTGACCCTGTGTCTTGATATCACATCATCAACACATTGATGGAAGAAAAACTCTCTCTCTATTCTGATTCTGAACTGAAATTTTGAGTTATCTTCGCACATCTTAGCTCTGTGCTACAAATACATCTAAAGCTGTAACATGACAACAACTTCTGGCGAGCAGCAAATATGGCTACAACTACTCATAAATAACTCTCACACTATCTTGAATTTTCTTTTCCCATTTCACTGGGTGGAATTGCTTATGCAAGCGAGTTGACACACACTTTGCAGAAAGCCGTATTTGAATCTTTGCATATGCACCATCCTTGGTGCATATAGTGCATCTTTGGCTACCATCTCCTCCAAAACAATTTCACTCGGGGGAATTGCCACCTTGCAATACTTGCATTATGCAAAGCAGTCAAACCAATCAGGACAAAGCATGTACAGTATGCAAGTGCCAGCTGTTGTAACAGAGATCACTCTTCATTTTAATATTCACGCCTTTGTTTACCTGCTGACAGCACTGGCTGCCGAATTGCTATTTAGTGCTTTCATTAAGATGTCAATCAAAAAAAATCTTGCCTTCCAAAGTCAAATCTGTGTGATCTTTAAAAGACTTTATAGTTTTATAAGATTAATTTGTGTACTAGGGGATAGGTTTTAGGAGAAAGGGTTTTCAGTCGACTTTTATTCTGAGACTCTGCCTGAACAGGGCGAGCACACAGCTCTTTCTTTCATATGGACATATGCACAAGTAGCAGCTTATTCAACAATATTTCTGTTCTGACTAAAAGATTAGAAGGTGGAAGGTGTCTCTTTTTTATTCTTTTTTTATTTTAAATCCAGCAAGAAAAAAAAGCTCTGTGCATTGTTCAGAACACACTATGGGCCTGTGGCCATAGAGAAATAACAAAGCAGAGATTTTCTATGCTCCATACAACTGTAGTGAAATGTAGTCGCGAAATGATTTGAACACACTAGGACTGTTATCAAGTACACCATCACTTTATGAAAAATAAAATACTCCTTCCTCATACTATAGCTTACAGCAAATTAGTTTATATCCTTGTGACAGCATACGAACACAAAATGTTCTTAAACTATGACATTGTTTTCTGTTTTGATTGGAATGATTTTTTACATGCTGTATAGGGGTTCAAAATCATCACCCAGAGGGAAGAAGGAGCGCTGATGCATATTTTGTCAACAGTCACGTTCTCTCACTCTTGGGCCCATATGACTGAATAAGGAAACAAGCTCCATTTAGCTTAAACAGTTGTAACATGTTAGCCACCCTGCAATGTGATATAACATGACACCTCAGTAATGCTGACAGATCAGATTCTAAATGAGGTGCAGCGCACAAGATTCTCAAACATAAGTTGGGCAATATACAGCACCTGCTTCAAGGAGGCAGAAAAATCCTGACAAGCAAGCGCCCCTAGAGTGTGTCAAAACAAACTGAGCAGTTTATAATATAATGGCAATTATTGCTGCTGCCTCGGCTTCATCAAGCAGCAGAGGGAAATCGTTTTAGGATCGTTTCTGATTGTCACTTGAAGCTTGAAGCACTTCACATTCAGCTGCTAACGCTGAAAACTTTTGGGGTGGGTGCGTGGGCTGCAGGAACTCAAGAGCATCTTTACATAAGTTCCTAAACTGCACAAGCCTTATAGAAAAAGGGTTAGTTGTCTAAACATTCACCACATCACCTTGAAAATAGAGCTGCAACAAATCAATAACACAGGTCAAATAAACTTGGGTTATTTATCAAACAGAAATGCCAAACATTTGTTGGTTCTAGATTCTCAAATGTAATTTTCTACTTTTGTGTGTTTTCTTCAATGTAAATGTTAATATCTCTGCTTTTTATTTTTAGACAGAAAAATAAGCCACTTGGAGGAGGTTATAGAGCTCTCATACAAAGTTGAATTTTTACGTAGCTGTTCGCATTTTTTTATGTGATATAATAGAATGATATGTTGATGTTAAGGAAATGTCCCAACAATTCTTTTATAGTGAAAGAATAGTCAAAAAAGTTTAATCTTTGCTGATTACAAAGAAACACGATTAAATTCACAACAACAGTCATCTGAAAGGCACTTTTATTGTTTGGTATAGACCCTTCAATATTAGAAAGAAATATCAGCAATTGCATGAGCCACTAGGACCAAGCACTTGGCGAAAGTGGTAAGGGAAAACTCCCTTTTAACAGGAAGAAACCAGGCCCACAGAGGGGCAGCTGTCCACCATAACCAGTTTGGGGAGAGGGAACAGAACAAAAGGCCCACTATAGGAGAGAGAGTCAGAGTTTAAAGTAAACCAGCAGTCCGAGAGTGAAGTGATCTGCTAGGATAATAAGGTACCATGAGCTCTTAGATAAGATGAGGCCTGATTATTCAAGATATTGTCTGCGAGGAGAAGAATTTTAAATTAAATATTGAATTTTACAGGAGCCAATGAAGAGAAACTAATATGGGACTAATAAGGTCTTTTCCAGTTAGTCCTCTTGCTGCATCTTTTTGGATAAACTCAAGGCTTTTCGCAGACCTTTGAGAGCGACCTGATAATAATGAATTACAATAGAGCACAGTAATAAAGGGCAAAGTAATAAATGCATGGGATGCAGGGTGCAAATAAATTAAGGCAGTTCTACATATTACTGTTTAATGCGCTCTCGGAAGGACATATCCTGATTAGTGTTGCTGGAGGTCTAGGTAATGCCATCTAAAGTAAATATCTGGTTATACACCAAATTTCTAAGATTTTTTGGACAGGGTACAATAACTAAAGTTTGGTCTGAATTTAGAAGTTTAAATTTATCATCCAGCCCTTTATGTCTTTCAGCCATGCCAGTAATTTAACTAGTTCATTCATGGATAAATAAAGCACACTCATTTGTGAGAGAAGTATATATAATGTAAAAAGAGGCGGTCCTAGCAAGGAACCTTGTGGAACTCCATCACTAACTTTTGTGTGTGAGAAAGACTCCTTGTTTACATTCACAAATTGTAATCTATTAGATAGATATGATTTAAACCAGTACAGCACATTTTCTTTAATACCAATGCAGTGTTCTCATCTTTTAAGTACCATATTGCGGTCAGAGGCGGAAGGCAGAGGCATATGGCATTGAAATTGGAGTGATTCCTCCACTGTTTTCACTTTTAGAAAGTGTATTGTACTGAAATCTATTGTCTAGTGCTGTGTAATCTATTGTTGCATATTCAATTGTTGTTCTATTGTGTTGTTGTTTAAATTATTATTAAGAAAGGATCAGACAAAATAGGGTTTATGGGAAATACAGTTAAATGTTCTAATATGTGGCATATGTCAGGATGAGATCCAATGTGATTAAAGTGCGGGATAGACTAATTTACATTTTGAGAAAATACACTTCCGTCTAATAAAAAATTAAATGAGGTGTTGAGACTGACATTTGTAGCATCTACGTGGATGCTAAAATCATCTACAATAATTATTTTATCAGAACTGACAGAAATTCTGATTACTGTCAACAAGGATAATAGATAACAACAAGTAAAACAGTTTTTTGACTTTTCCAATTAGGATGGATAAGGCTAAGAGTTTCAAAATTCTCTGCAGGCCTGATTGATTAATAAGCTCGAATGAATGATGCTGCCTCTCTTCCCTGTGATTTGGGGGTGCTCAATCATTTAAACTTGCATATTCATTGCCTTTGCCAGGCAAAATAAATCAATATGTTGATCAATTATTAAATATGTTATTAACAGGGACTTAGAAGATAGAGACCTATTGTTTAATAGCACAAATTTGATCGATTTATTCTTGGATTTAGTTGAGGGTGTTATTCTTTTTTTGTTTTATGGGTAATTGGGACCAGGCACAGCCTCTATGGGGTTGGGTTTTCGAGAGGATAACAGAAAGAGAGAACCTGCAGAAAGGTGTGTAAGACTGAAACTCTGTCTCCTGGTCCCAACTCTGGATAGTCACATTTTTAGGCATTTAATAAATTCATCCAGATTCCTAAAAGTGAGAGCTGCTCATTGAATGGATGTCATCACTCCTAACAACAACAGGATTTTCCCAGAACTTTTCACACTTATCTATAAAGCCTGCATCATTTTTGGACACTGCTCAGATAGCCAGACACCAATGAGAACATGCAGCTATACGTGTCACCACTGGTTTGGTTGGGGAGGAGACCTGAGGCTTCTGTTTCAAACTATGCTTCCTGCTCACAGTCACCCAGTGAGCCAGATTTGCTGACTGGTGGAGAGCTAACTGGGGCTAAGCTAGGCTAAGCTTCTTTTGGCCTGCACCAACTACCAGGTACTGGCTCATTACAGGATTATCTTCAATGGTCTCAAAGTTTTATGCCCGATTCTGACACAACTCCAAAGGGATTTGTGTCTCCAGCTGGAATCAGACTAGTACCCTTTCACTTGCCAAGCAAATCTGTAAACTACCATGGAGTCACATCTCTCTGACAAGCATCCTTAAAAGTCATAGAAACATATTACTATCATTAGCATATTACATATTAAGGGTCTTGAGAACTTGGCCAATTCACATAGGCCTAAGGTCTGGTCAAAGACCCCCTGGGGACAACCAGTCACGAGAGAAAAATGTGTATCCCCACCCAGTTGGCGAGTGGTTGCTGACTGGTCTCTAGGCCAGTGTAACTCCTGCAGTAAGAGGCAGCGGAGAAGCTATAAAACCACGTCCATGTAATGACTTTACTGTATCATAAGTAACATCACATATGTGGACAACCATGGTTTCCCTGTGGAACAAAGAAACAAATCTGGATGTTTCTTGGGGTAAATTCCAATTCATGTATCACCATTAATATTGGCATCTTCTGCTGCACATGTAAATTTCGAAAACAGATAAGCTACTGTACCCTGTTTTACAATGAATATCAGAAAGAAAATGATTGCAGGTTGATTCTGCAATGCCATACATAGTACAGTTTTCTTTATAACCTCAAATCTCAGTGCATCAGATGTTGTACAGCTTCACCTTAAAACAAATTGAGGTGATGTATCTTAAAAGGCCAGTATTGCACTTTTGTTGTTTTCTGATTCCTCTCCCTGCAATTCAGCAGAGTCTTTGTGAGAAGTAGTGCTCCCATGCTCTTTCCAGGCCATGGGCTGTACAGTAATCAATGTTGATGAATGACTAGGAAGGCTCTCTTTATTCCAGCCCTCGCTGAATAGAAAGTTTCCATTATCTCTCACAATGTATTCACTCTATCAAAGTGACAGGGTTGAGGCAAGCCACACTCCATTGCCCTCACTGTGCCCATACGTACCTTCATCCGTCTACTCCAAAAAACAGGGAAAGCCGGAAGAGACTGCTAAAATAACATTGCAGAACCCTACAAAATCTATAAGACTTTAACTTGTGAATCTCATCCATCAAAGCTGTAAGGATACAATGACATGCATGCGGTGTGCAACAATATCCACTGTAACACTGAATAATTCAACAGGCAATGTAAGTCACCTTTTCTTTCTGTGAAAATTTGGATCAAAAGTAGCTTTAAAACACTGTGAGAATGAAAACTTTTGAATTTGCTACAGTAAAGTTCTTCTCAAACTACTTTTGCGTGGTCTGAAGTTCTTGGCCATGTCTGACACTTACGCAAAGAAATTTGTCATGAGCACTGCCACTCAAGTCATTTTCTGTCATCATAATATCAGAAAACAAGTTTTATTACTCTTGTCTTTGGTTTTCTATGGTTAGAGTTAAGGGCATTTTGCTAAAACTAAAATTAGATAGGATTGCTGCAGTTCATTTAGGTAAAATTGTCAAAGCTAATAAAGTTGCTAAAAGTGGCACTCTAACACTCAGATCAAAATTCTACAACTACTTTACAAATTCCAAATCTTATTCTCCATCATCAAATAAAAGGTTGAATGCAAAAAACATGTCCTGCAACAGCAGAACCTTTGACCTCGGAACAGCTTCATTAAATGTTAACAATGTTGTTCAGCAAACTCCTCATTTACTTTTGGTCATATCAAATAAATCATCTTTCACACTTAAATGAAAATGAACAGGAGTAAACTCATGCATCTACAGTGGTGTGTTAGGTTAATCAGTACTTAGTTGTTATTTTTTTATATATAAAATATAATATTAATAAACTTGTTGCTCTAGACTTAAAAACCCATCTATTCAAAATTGCATACGCTTCATCATGATTCCGTTTTAGTCTATTTTTCCCTTGTTTAGCTTTTATACTTGCTTTTATACTTCCATACTTGTTTTTTATTTTTCATTTACCTGATGTTTTTATGGTTTTTTATTACTAATGTAAGGTGACCTTGAGGGTCTTTAAAGGCACCTATAAATAAAATGTCTTATCATTATTATTATTATTATTGTACATGTGTAAATTTATAACTTAGTTTACTTAAGTAGTGTAATAACTTAGTATGAGCTATCAAACTTTGTAATTAATTGCCTTTTGACACTTGTGGTAAATTTGTTACCAAGTGGTGCTTCAATAATTAGACATAATTATTAACAAGAGAACTAAGAATTGTTTTGTTCACCTAGTAAGAAATGCAGTACAGAAATCTGAGTCAATGTGTTTTAGCCCAGAACTAATTTAGTTATATATCAGTTCCTCATGCTTTTCAGCACTGATTAACTACAACAATGAAAGTACTGAAAGATGAGAAATATAGATCATCTTGTTACAATGCAATGTCCTGCTAGGAAAATCATGGGTGCTGGCATTCATGTGAATGACATTTTTCCATGCATCATCTGGGTTAACATTGTTACAGCCAACCAGACAACCCCATGGCAACAAAAGTCCTCAGTGGCAGGTTGCTTGAGCAGGCCAATATACAGCTCCCACACAGCAAAAACTCAGGAATGCCCCAACGAACACGACAAAGTGATCAAGGCATTCCCCCGGTTTCCACACTCCCTAGATTATAATTCAATCAAGCATACTGTAACGCCAATCCACGGAAGTCCTATCCTGTAATCCATAGAACCCCAAGGATCTGTTACCAAAAACCCAGTGCCAGATAGCACAAGGATGCCCTCAGAGGTGCTGCATCCATTGCTCCTGAGAGTTTTGGAGTGGTTACAGTAAGAAAAAAAAACAACAACAAAAAAAAAACCTAACTAAATATATTTTCAACCCGATTATGGTGGCAGGGCAATTTTTCTCAGCATACACTCATTCCAAATCTAGAGTGAAAATAGAAAGTACAAAAACATAAGAAACACAACCTTTATGTCCTCAGAGGAATTGACAGCCACAATACTACTGCTGACATTTCTGAATTGGCACTGACTTCCTAAAAATCTCACATCAGATACTTTCTGCAATTATGTTAAGATATCACAGCTGAACACAGAGAGACGATAACATAAGCTTGTGTCCTCCAAGGACATGATACATTAACAGATTAGCAAATATTGGATACTGCACATCTGCTAATCATTCACAGTCATAACAGTCAGAATACAGTTAGATTAATTAAAAAAGAGAAATGCATGTCATAATGAATGACCAGAACACAGACTAGCGCCAACCTCCTGTATGACTTTTACTCTGCTGCCGTGGCTTTTTTGGAAGCTGATTTCATTATGTTTTCATGTTGTTAATCTTGCGTTTTTTATAGTCTCCTTAGAATGAGGTCACTGACTTCTATTAGTTCAGGGAGGAGGCCTGCATATTCTATTGCTATACTGCTACACCACCCCCACTCAAAAAAAGAAAAAAACACAGTATAGATTAATGAGATGGAAGACAACGTTTTCTCATACTGTCAGAATTTAGAGTTCCAAAAACGTTCCCTGTTCTGTCTTTAATGCTGAAAACGGGACAAAGCATTGCTCTGCGGTAATATGAAATATGAATATGGGACTAAGATTATCTTGTTGTCTTACATCTATCATCCATTTGTATTTCCTTTTCTTTTCAGTGCTTCTAAGTCTGGAACATTTGGTGATCTGATGTCTCAGACATTCATTATTTGGGATTATTAAACATGACAGCTACAGAGCCCAGTAACTGGAATGATTAATATTACGGGACAAATATTTAAAAACAAAAAACAACAAAAACAAAATAATAATAATATTAAAAAATAGGCAAACAACTAAAAAAAAAACTAAAAAAAATGTTGGACTTGCTGATGCTGGCGTTATATGTTTAGAGGGTCAAAGGCCACATGTATTGGATTTCAGGATATAAAATCACCAATTAAGACTTTGGAATGATTTGGAACACAGACAGTCGGCTGTCTGCAGAAATGAATTTCAGAAAGCTCTAATTATTTTTCCTGAATTCTTCCTGTTTCACTGAAACTTAAGCTGGTTAGTTTTTTCCACTTCCTGACACCCACCAGATGGTCTTGCTTGCAGTTGTTATACCGAAAAGCACTGGGAGTAAACAAGACAAAGAGGCTCAGTCTGAGATGCAAGCTTAAACTTG
The DNA here is from genome assembly GCF_001858045.2 of Oreochromis niloticus. Classification (NCBI taxonomy): domain Eukaryota; kingdom Metazoa; phylum Chordata; class Actinopteri; order Cichliformes; family Cichlidae; genus Oreochromis; species Oreochromis niloticus. The sequence goes on from NC_031979.2 coordinate 31,381,025, forward strand.
ATGAACAAATGTTGTCTGTATTGCATAAAGCCTTAAAAACCCAAATATACTATCCAATCAAAAAACCAAAAAACCAATAACAAAAAAAAACACAGGAGATGAAAATAAAACAATAGTTGTTATGTAGATATTAATTTAAAATTCAGGCCTGCATCACTTTTTAATACGTGTCCATTCACCACAATAAAGGCTTCTCATTGCAGATATCTAATTGGCTACATCTGGATGCACATTATTATCTTGAGAGCCAAGTCTGTCCCATGTGTACAGGACAAGCTTTATCAAGCAGCAAAAAAAGGCCTGCATCCAGGTTACAGTAGCAATGATAACCCAATATCCTTTTTATTGTAAACCCTGAATAAAAATGTGTTAGTTTTTATTGCCATTGCTCAGAAAACTGTGTCATGTAAGAACCTTATCTGGATTTTATTGTTTCTATCCAGAAAAGCCAAGCCAACACCTGTAAATCCAAAGTGCCTGAGTTACCCAGAGCACTGCTTGCATATAAATACAGGCAAAGAAACCAGTTTTTATTCCCTCCTATCAAGACTATTTAGTTACAATGAAAGCCTCTATGAGACTTAGAAGCTCCTCGAACCTGCAATCTGTGTTTATATCTTATCTACAGAAAGAGACTGATATGATTGGCATTAAAAGCGATATTTGTCTATATCTGAAAGAGATCCCTTCCTCCTGAACAGTTCTTAGCCATTGCAAAGGCTTTCATCATTGATCCTCAAGAGCCAAATTTCCATCCCCTGAGAATATTTATGTTACCTAAAACAAACCCGTGAATGCACCTCCTAAGCAAACAAGGGTTTTTCTATCAGTCTAATTTGCTTACTGGGATATAAACAGTTCTTACTGTGGCCGCGGTTTGTGCCCAGGTGGATGACGGAGGAAAATGACACACCGCTATTGTGATGCAACAGCTCTTTGGCATTAAGCTTATAAGGCTGCTGGGATCGTCACTGCATGCTAATTTTTCTGATGGGAAGGACCACAGCACAGTACTTCAAAGGTGACTGAACAGCCTGCTGTGGTGTCAAATTAAAATGTTATTTGTTACTTTTTTCCTACCTCTCAGCCAGGGTAACCTGGTGCTGGACAGGTGGATCATTTTTCTTTTAGCAAATTTATTAATGGTTCACCTGAGAGTTAGCCTTAATCAGTAAGTGCCTTTATATGTGTGTGTGTATATACATATATATATATATATATATATATATATACATATACATATATATATATATATACATATATATATATATATATATATATACATATATATATATATATATATATATATATATATATATATATATATATATATATATATATATATATATATATATATATACACACATACCTTCTTGTTCGTTATTCACACTGATATGCTGTAGTGCTGTAGTGCTGTGCTTTAGGTTAAAAGGCACTTTTGTCCATTTTTCTGCAAACTTGGAAAGCTCCCGTCATTGCAGGCTCTTCCTGCAGCATTTGTCACAGGCAATTTTGTCGAATACGCAAAACAAATGTCATCATCCATCAGCTATAGGTGACACTACAAAATGAATAGAGTGTGTGTCAGTTACTGTCAATTACAGTGACTAATGCTGAGTAGAGTCTAGGATTTTAAAACACTATCGTATTGTTGATGAGCAAGCACAGTATACCAGCCCCTGAGTCTCTAAACCCCCCAAATCCTCAAAAGCCTATGTTAATGCAGGCAGCAACACTTTAATATTTGTTTAATTTCCTACAGCATTTTCAGGCTTGCCTCAGTTTGTTACCTGCCACCTGTACTGTGCTTGTGTTGGGATCAGTAAGTCTACTGCACAAACTCTTCTACTGTGACCCCTGCAAAGACTTTCTCTGAGTCTGTTTATCAGATTTGTATAATCCCAATAAACTAAATGTTCATGGTCAGTTGGTCATTTTGGATGATGTGTATCTTGCGAGCACCTCACGAGGTAAACAAAGCAGGGCTGGACAGGCAGTTTAAGACCAAATTTGAAGATAATTCAGGATCCGTAAAAACAAAATTAGTGGGAAAAATCCTGCCTAATCAGCTCAGACCAGGAGCACATGAGAAAGCAAAAACACACACAAAGTATAATGATGCAGGCTGAACACAAAACCCAAAATAATTAGCCAATTAAAGGTGTGAAGCAACGGAGAGGAGCCAGTGTGTGCAAAGTCTCAAGGTCAAACACATTTAAATGCAAATTTAAATAACCAATTGGTGAGGAGGATGTGTGGTTTAATGACTACATACAAATGAAACCATCTGCCTCCGTAAAGCCGAAGTAGCTTACAGAAATGCACTTACATTGTGCAGTAAATTAGCAAATTGCCTAGATGAGTTTACAGTGCAATTACACTAAAAAGTGATATTCACATAAAAGGGACAACAAAAGCCAGTTGAATAATGATAAATGCAATTCAGGCTCTACGGGAAAAATAAAAGTCCTGGGAGAAGAGGAAAAATGGCAAATATTGCTGCACTGTGCCACATTTGCTGCACCCACTTTTGTTGATTGATAGCATGTGCCAACACATACCATGCATTTATTGATAAGTGATTGTTTCAGGCTAGGAACCAGGCGGGATAAGACAAAGTGTAGGAAAACCACATCTGAAATGCCAAGGGTGTTGAAACATTTATAACAGAATCAATACAACTAAAACCAGGCTACACAATTTCTTTGTGTCAAATGTGTTAAAGTGCTTTTTGAGAACAGACATGTCGTGCATGTCGACACAGGCGCAACGGCTTACCGACAATCCGCTAAAATTTCTCTTAATGTATTCACATACAATCAGATATTGAAAACAAAATAAACGAATAAAAAAACCCACAACAAATGATCGAACTCTTGTAACTTTAATCTGCTTGTGACATATAAAACATTTACTTTGTGTCAAAGTAAACTTGATCCTTTCCTTGATGATGTGTTGTTCACTTGAGTGTACCAGACATTATTTTCTGTCTCCACTATCAAGAACTACTGAATGAATTTCACACACACACACACACACACACACACACACACACATACATACACACACACAGTATGCACTCAAGTGTGAATTCCTCAGATTTAATTAGAAGCTAATTTTGAGTCATTATACAACTGCAAACAATATGGAAATGAGCTCATAGGTTCCTGACAGTTCAGTTGACTTTGACCAGAAAGAAGCATGACAAATTGAAGAAAAAACTATCTCGTTTGCTAACCAATTATCTGATAGCTGAACGGGGGCATCATAAGTCGAGTGTGGAAGCTTGACTGTGGAAACTTGTCTCCAAAGTGTTATCATCAAGACTTCTGTATTCAGACTTAGAAGGATTTTTCTTCTTTAGAAGCTGCTGAAATTCAAATGTAGAAAAAAAAGAAGAAGAAAAAAAACAGCCTCCATTAGCAGCATAAAAATTATTTGTCAACGACTAAAACCACTGATGTATATCCCCAATTATTACTGAAATTGGTGAAGGTTTTTTTTTTTTCAATCTTTGAGAAACTATGAAATATTCAAACTAGCTGGTGTGTATTTTGTGATTCCCTGCTACTGAGGCAGTATTTGCATTTAATTTTTCAAACATCCAACACATAAGCTCTTTAATTTAAAGAGCAAGGCGAAACCTTTTTATATACATTTCCACAACAGCTGAAATTCTGCAGGTCACAGAATATCTCTTCACCATCACCAGTTCTCTTTTTTCCATCGCAGTGAATAAGAATATACACAGAACAGATATGTGAGCTCTTTTATGTATGGAAAAAATATATACAGTAAAGAGAAATTCAAAAGCTTATAAATAGTTTATTCGATGCTTATGTAAACCTACTAAAGTTGAATCTGACACTCAGGATTTTAATTTTGTGCCCCTCAGTTTCTGTGTGGCAGATAACTGAAACAATTATGGAACAGTGTGAATAGTGGAAACAAGCATCAAAATTTGTATGTTTGTTCCTCTGGGGCCATTATTTGAAAAATCCTATTAGCCACTTGAATTTTCAAAATATCTAAATTTGCCCATTATTTCCATCTTAGAAAGGAGGGTTTTTTTGTTTGTTTGTTTGGATTACTCAAAAGCAAAAAACAAAGTTCAAACTAGAAGGTTTTTCAAAGTTTCTTTGTTTTGAATAACAAATAATGAATGTTACTCCAGTGGTCAGATGGTAATTGTAACTGCACAGTGTTGTGCAGCTCAACAGATTACTGTTTGGACATCTAACATTCCGTAAATTGATTTTTTATGAATTTAATGCATTCCATGCATGGGGAGTCGGCTCAGCACCACATGGAAGCTCCTGTCAGGCATCATAGCAGCTAAGATGAACAGTCACATGGCTCAATACATGAGTGGGCCACAAAAAAGAACTGGAAGGAACACCAGAGGGGCAAAACATCAGCTACTGGTAGATAGAGCAGTCGCTTGAGACTGTAAGACCAGACTGACCAACCTGTGCACCACCTGGATTGACTACAAGAAAGCCTATAACGCATTAACTCGCACATAGATCATGGAATGTCTAGAGCTGTACAAGATTAACAGGACCCTAAGAGCCTTCATCAGGAATTTCATGTGGATGAGGAAAGCAAGCCTGGAGACCAACTTCAAGCCAATGGTACAAGTCACAAGCAAGTGAAGGAGATGCACCCCATTGGTGTTCTGCACAGGCCTTAACCTCCTCCCTATCATTAACAAGACTGGCTACAAATACCGATATTAGCCACCTCCTCTACCTGGATGGCATCAAGCTGCATGGCAGGAGTGAACAAGACATTGATTCACTCATCCATACTATGGGGATCTACAATAACAACAATGGAATGTAAAAGTGTAGTTGGATGGTAACAAAGAGAGGGAAGGTAGTCAGAACTGAGGGGATTGCACTACCACAAGGCAACACTGCAGACACTGAGGACAGCTAGGAATCCCACAGGCAAATGGGAACCATGAAAATGCCGCTAGTAAAACCTCATGCACCCAGAACCTGCAGAGAGTAAGACCAGTCCTGTGGAGTCAGCTGAATGGGAAGAACAAGATGCTTTTATTGCAATTAAGACCTATCCCCTGTCATTCGTCAGATACCCTGCTGGGATAATAAGGTGGCCAAAGGAAAGATGGAAGCCAATGACATCAAGACAAGAAAGCTCCTTACCATGTATGATGGGTTTGACCCCAAATCAAGCATCCTGAAACTGTATGCTGAGCGGAAGGAAGGTGGCAGAGTGAGTGTCAGAACCACTGTCCAGGATAAAACAACAAAGATCCATGAGTACATCAGGAAGATGGCCATAACTGGCCGAGTGCTTAGTGAATATCTCAGCCACCAGAAAAATGAGATACATCCCCAAAGGTGGTTGAGAATGACTGCGCCAAGATCCTGTGGGACTTCCAGATAGAGACAAGCTGGTGATTACTAACAGACCGGACAAAGTACTGAAGCTGGCCATAGTGATAGATATAGCTATACCAAATGATAGCAGTATCAAGAAAAAGAAATGTGAGAATCTAGAGAAGCAGCAAGAGCTGAGAAAGGAGCTCCACAAGATGTTGATGGTGAAGGCAAAAGTGGTCCCTGTGATAGTTGGAGCACTGGGGGCAATGAACTCCAAGCTAGGCGAGTGACATCAGCAGATCCCAGGAACGACATCCGAGATCTGTGTCGAGCTAAGATCCTGTGGGACTTCCAGATGCAGACGGACAAAATGGTGGTGGCTAACCAACCGGACATAGTGGTGGTAGACAAACAGAAGAAGACGGCTGTAGTGATCGATGTAGCGGTTCCGAATGACAGCAATATCAGGAAGAAGGAACACAAAAAGCTGGAGAAATACCAAGGGCTCAGAGAAGAGCTCGAGAGGATGTGGAGGGTGAAGGTAACGGTGGTCCCCGTGGTAATCGGAGCACTCGGTGCGGTGACTCCCAAGCTAGGCGAATGGCTCCAGCAGATCCCGGGAACAACATCGGAGATCTCTGTCCAGAAGAGCGCAGTCCTGGGAACAGCTAAGATACTGCGCAGGACCCTCAAGCTCCCAGGCCTCTGGTAGAGGACCCGAGCTTGAAGGATAAACCGCCCGCAGGGACGTGCTGGGTGTTTTTTTTTTTTTATGTATATGTATATATATATATATATATATATATATATATATATATATATATATATGTGTGTGTGTGTGAGTGTGTGTGTGTGTGTGTGTGTGACACCCTTTTTAAACATTCATGCAGCTTTTTTATAGTTTTTTTTTAGTTTAAAAGATGATTCAGGAAAGCACCTGAACGGTTATTATTATGCTTTTTAAACTGCATTTTAATCACAAGCTCAAGTCAACCAAAACTAAGCACTGACTGATTTTGCACTTAACATTGAACTCTTTAACCTTTAGAATAAATGAGTAAATCACGGCCGCTTTAATGTTTATCCCACTGTCACAGCATTGTGTTTAAAAATGTACAAACTTTCCTTTCAGTTCAGCGCTGTGACTCATCGGCAGCACTAAAGTAAACTTATTTGATTGGATTATACGATAGATGTTGAGCACAGTAAGCTGTAGAAATAATTCCATTTGCATCAAATCAAAATAGTTATAAAATCTAATTGCACAGTACAGTTGCAGTAAGCCTAAATATACCTTCAACAGCTTCAGCCATTTCTAGACTCAATAACAATAAAGGTTTTGAATATACTGGTTGTTTGTTCCAATCATCTGAAACTGCATATCATACAAAATTTTCATCTCATGTGATCTTAGCATATAATTGAAATTATAAAACCGGAATTTTCAAAAGACTACTTATTCTAAATCCCACTTTCTAGACTCCAAGAAAGTCTTTCTCTACTTAAAGTTAAACCCACTTACATTTAAACTGCAAGTCAAATTTAGGTCACATATTGTCTGTATTTACTCATTGTTTAACTATGACTACTTTAAGAAATTCAAGAATAAGGTAACAATAAAAAAAAACACGTATTCTTACTTTCAACTGGCAAAATGAGCACTTAGGTCTCTGTGAATATTGCTGGCTCTGATTTTTAAAAAAGGCACGAGATGTTAATTAGTTGACCCTAGATGATTTGCAGTACACTTAAAAATGCAAGTCTGATTAAATGATTGATTTTTCAAAACTTTTTACAATGTGTAATCAGAAAAGTCTATACTGCATCAGGATATTAATAGCAAAAGATTAGACCTATTCTCTCAGCTCAGTGAGACCCATTAAAAGCCAGTTTCCTTATTCTGTAAGCCTAATTAACACTTTAGAGCTAAGTCAGCCCACATAATGTCTCAAGTTTAGTTTGACTCAAAGACACATAATTGTCAGTAGAAATAATACATAATTACCTGTCTAGTTTTTTCAAAAACTGTCCTTCAGTCGAATATGGAAGGCACTTTGCTCAAACAACCTTCAGCATTTTTCTGCGCAAGCTCCAGACCTCAGTCAGTGCAACATAATGGAGACAAACTTACAGCTGAGCAAAATAAAAGCAGCTATTTGTCTGAGTTTGAATCCATTAACCTTTTAACCTTACAAGGATAAGTATGTATGTTTACATTAGTGCTGAACTTGTTAAAGAAGTACAAAGAGTGGTTAGTTTCTCAACTTCTCTGTTCATAAATCTAAATCCCACAATAATCCACTTTCACTTGAATACTTTATGGTTTCCGTCAGACCACCACACTCCAAGTTCTTTGGGGCAGCTGGAGTGCTCCTAATATTTTGAAAATGTCACATTTAACAGGATAATGACCCCTTATAATAAAAGCATTTACATCCAAAGTGGCAAAAAAAATAAAAATTATTTTCTGTTTGAATATAAGGGAATTTTACAAGGTACTGAGCACAAGGATGAAAAAATTGCTATAATGACTACGCGTGGGAGATTAGATTGGATTGATAATCCTCTCGTCTCCACCGACACTTTCTTTTATCTGAGTAAGTGTGCTTCTTTGCCGAGTTCTTGTGCCACACGAGGATTATTTGCAAATTTTGCTGGTTATCTTGTTTAACACATTTAACAAGCTGGCAGGTCATATAGAGGTGAGCACACATAGATATGTGGATTATGAACTGTGCTTATGCTGTACACCCAGGTCTATGAATCTGAAATTAAAGTTTAAAGCTTTAGGAATCAACTTAGCCTTAGTTACAAAAACAACAGATTGTTTTGGATTTACGTGTAGATATTTATAATTCATCTATGACACGAAAACATCTGCTGCCACTCCAATATAGTGGAAGTAATTTTGTTTGTGCTCCTCAAAATTTTAAATTGTGCCTTTTCAAAAACAATGCACTGTGTGCTCTGATAACCCAAAGACCTTGCTACCAACAGTTTTCACAAGGACTTTTCTATGGCTCAGCTGGGTAAAAAGAAGCAACATAAAACCACTTGTCTTTGATTTAGTAAAGTTACTTATTGTGTAATGATATAATTAACAACTAAGGCAAAAGCAAAAGCAAACAAGCTTGTGGGTGTTGCTAAATCCATGATAGAAATAATGAAATTTAACAGAGCAGTGGTGTCAGTTAATCTACAAAATATAAACAGAAAGCAGTTTTGCTTCCTTCCAAAGCTGAAACAATGGCAGCGACACCCCCTGTGCCTAGTGTATTCAAAACAAAATAGCTTTTTGTGAGTGAGCAGTAAGAAAACGAAGCCCAGTTTCCAGGCAGCAGGACGAGTGCCTCTGAACAACTAATGTCAAACAACAAGTACTTGCTTTGGCACTTATAAAACTGAGTGTAAGCAGCTACTTGCTTGCAAGTTTAACAAACATAAACAGTATAGTCCAAACTAGGAGTAAACAATGTCATAAAACATGAGCGCAGAAAGTTGAGAAAAGCTTATATTAAATCTCGGTCGCATTTAAGGAAATCTTAGTCATTTTTACATTTAAATGGGTAAGCAACACATTTAAGGTGAAGATGGTACTTGGTGAACAAGAACAAGCCCACCAATCAGCAAAGAATACCTTATGTATAATTTAAAAATGACAGCACTTTGTGATGCCCTGAAATTAGAACGTATTGATTAGACCTATCCAATCAGAATCAAGAAGTCGAAGCACTACTATCTGGAGATATTTCAATCTCCTTCATAAACAATATTACAGTTGGTGAAATGTACTTGTTTTAGACAAATTATTTTCCAATCAATGACATTAATCCTGAACTAATTTTGCATAGAATAACCAAAGTTATATGGAATACAAATTTAAAAGGGTCTGAAATTAGCCATGCCGACTTATACGAAGAAGGTTAGTGGTTCAAACCCAAGTGTGATCTAGGAATAACTGCTTAGTGATTACCTTAAAGCTGTCCTTAAGCTAGGCGCATGGCCTTTCCTGACCACGAGAAGGCTAAGTGATCAGCAGCTGTGGTCGTTAGCGCATAAGTGTGACTGCATTTTGTATCTGAGATTTGGAGCAACTGAAGATGAGCTTGTGTGGCCAGCAGTCCTTGCCTGAATATATTTAGATGGGGAAAAACTGGCCTGCTTAAAGTCACCACATCAGCATTACTGCACTTGAGCTAAAAGATTTAAAGAAGCAAGGTGCTAATGTCAGCACACTGAGACTGCACATGGTCAGACAGATACCAGGTAAAGTCCTCTGGGATACAAGAAGTTACAAGTTCTACATCCTTAATGGAGATTTGTTTAAGCTTATTACAACAGGAGATGCATACTAACACGGAATAGCAAATGCCAGGAACAAAAGAACAAAAGCTGTATGTACTATATGTATTTCCACTTGTCTTCAAGTCATGAATACTTGCTTTTTTATATTCATCACCCTCCAACAATGTGATGTTACATTCTCTGTTTGTGTTTGTTTCATGTGCCATGATCAATGTAGCTCTTATATATCTTCACGGTCACCAAAATTTCATTCCATGACAGAATTTTGACTAAATACAGGATGAAGAATTTGTAAGGCCTGGGAAAACCTGCCAGTCGAGCAAGTGTTTGCTATTTGGTTACAGTGATTGAACAAACTGGGCACTTTAACCTGTTAAGTTAAACGTGTTTCATTTTAGTTTCTTCAGGCATTTTTGCTTATTCTCTTGCATTATAAATTAAAGGTATCAATATAGTGCATGACCTCTATCTGCAAATATTATTTATCTACATTCACAAGTTAAACGCTGTGGGTTTTAGAGAGTCTTTGTTATGTGTGACACACATTACTTGATGACTGTATTACATGTATTTTACATGTATTTACTCGTATTTAATCATTTTATTCACTTGTGCGTTATACATAAATGTTGATATATGAGGTGCAATCAAATCAGCTCATTATAAAAATAATACTTTTAAAAAAAAAAAAAACATAGATGATCTAAATTTGGATGATCATTATTTCAATATCAACTTCTTAGTTATGTCAAGACAGCTTCTGGCCATCTTAAGTCTTTCTTAATTCCACACCTGTGCTCTTGTACTGGTGCTTCTGTGATGCTCATTAGATCTCCACCAAGAATTTACAGGGAGGTTACTGTAGAACTCCAGATTGACAGTCTCAATTCGTCAGTCTCACCTAACCCGATCCAGTGCCTTAGCACTTGGAAACTGTTGACCCTCCAACCTAAAACCTCTGAAAGCTGCTACGACTTAGCCAGAACCACAGCTGTCATCACCAGCAGTGATCCTTCACAGGAAACTTGATTGAGTTTGCAACAGAAACATCTGCTCTCTGCTCAAGTTCGAGATTCATGGTGAAATCGCTGAATCCACAGTGCAAATGGTCAGAATGGGACTTCAAGGGAGTGCTGTAAAAATGGTAGTCACTGAAAGCGGTTGGGACATGTGCAACAATGAACGGTAGATTAAAATCTAGTAAGGCTGTGACATTTATGAGGCAATTTACAATTTACGTTTTCAATTGCGCCATTTATAGTGCAACCATTCAATGACCTCAATCAATACATTTGAATACATGTCATTAGGAAACATAGACACAAGGCAGTTTTACGAACTTACTTACTACTAACTTTTCAGGGATAGACAAGCTGATAAAGCAGGACTTAAATGTATTCAGATAACACAATATCATCTGAACCATTGCTAGTATACATGATCTCAACAGATAAAATATAAAAGGAATGTGGAACGAAGTGTGAGTCATAGTAGTAAGTCCAGATACTAAAGCTGTGCCAAAGGTGGGTGTGATTTTCCTAAACTCCTGCTATCTTATCACGTCACCTTCCGGTAGAACATTCTCTCTCTCTCTCTCTCTCTCTCTCTCGCTCTGTCTCACTCGCCCTCTGTCACACACACAAATGCACCACACACACAAAGATGTTTATTACATCACCATCTTATAGTTACAACTAAGGCTTAGGTACAAATATTTCTCCAAAGAGCTTATTACCTGCTGATCAGGAAGTCTTTACATCACTTAAGACCAGCAGTAGGAAACTTCACGCCATGGTAGCCCCAGGTGGTAGCAGCAGACAGCCATTTCAATTTAGTTTGAAGGTCTTCATTACCTGATACCTAACATGCCCTAGAATATATATTTTTTAGTTGGTGTTGGAAGTGGAGATGAAAAAAAATTAATATTTCAGCCGCTGATCTTTTTCTCTAATAAAAGTATAATGAAGCTCCAATGCTAAAGTGACTACAAGCTTTTAAACAACATGTGTCTTTCAGTTGAGAGTAAATTATTGCTAGCAAATTATTTTAAACCTTCTTGTTCCTCTAATGCATTTTTGAGGGGGTTGCCTGTTCAAATACCCTTGAAAAGAGTGAAGTTTAGATATTTTTCTGTCTAGCAGTTAGATGGAACGTAAGCAATGTCGATCCTTGTGATCTCGTTTTAGCTCAGCTACAATGTTTCTCACTCTGCCAGGTGCTTGTAATTGCACTGACTGTCAGAGGGGATGGGATGTGCCCTCACAGTGGATGTCTATAGACAGATGGACTGAGGATTGGCATCGACATCCTGACGGTGACAGGCCACAACGCCTCGCACTATGCCTGACAACAAAGAAACCTTCCACAGAGCAATAATCTCATATTCTGTCCGACAAGCTGTTACTGAGATGTTCAGAGAGCAACAGGCATGACATAGATGACATAGATATTGCTTTCTCATTGTTCCCCACAACAAAAAGTTGGGGAACAATGAGAAGGCATTGCCAAAAGTTTTGTTCTTCAGGATAACTCTACTAAAGCCCTGGTCATTTTGGGATTGTCTCTCACCTTGTAAGTCCGGCCATATTAACATTCAAGGTGTGCCAAGGTCTTGGATCCACAACCTTAAAGGTATGGCAGTTAGTCGATGCAAAATACTGAATAATTTATGGGAGTACAAATAAATTCCAAGCAACAACACAACGGCAGACTCTTGGGCCGATTGGTTATTAACATAAAGTTCGTCAAGAAACTTTGGGCTGTTAAAAAGGGCACTTGCTGAATATCTTACTCCAGGGTGGGGGTTGCCAGTGCATGCAGAGGCCAAATCAATGTGTGGGAGGTAATGAATTTAAGCAGAAGTGTGAAGTAAAAGACCAACGCTATGAGTTTGATGTTATTTGGTTAACATCTATTATGAGCAATCCTACTGTATTGACAGAAATTAAATATGACATTTACTCAAAAGTCCACACTTTGAAATTTGTGCATCACTACCATTTAACCTCCACTAATTTATGTGGTGAAAATCTGCAGGCAATTCATTTTATAACTGCTAAGATACATTTGAAGAAATGAGCTGAACTTTCATGAATATAAGCCATTTACTTTCAAGTTATTTTTAGTGTTTTAAAAGGAGCCCGTGTGAGCCCATAACTCGAAAGATCTGTATGCACCAAGATTAGAATTAGAAATGGTTTTAATGGTTTAATAGTTAATGGTTTGGTCCTGCAAAAACATTTCCAATCAAAGGCCTTCCAGTGTCTCAAAGACCACAACATCACCTGTCCCAACACGTTCTCACTCCCAAAGTGTAACATTATACGCTAGGTGACAAATCGTCGGTTTATTACGCTTTCGGCCACCCAACACATCCCTATATTACGAGTTCAAAAACATGAGGAAACATGAGAGCCTTTTGGAATGAGTCTACACATGTACGTTTATTTTAGTTAAATCGCTGTGGAAATCACTAACACGATTAAGGTGGTGGTTAACGTTAGGGATAAGGTTAGGGTTATACACGTCTGGAATGTGTGTTACCGCGAGAGCGTCATTCTATTCGATTTCATGCACAATCCGGCGCGTATCATAGTAACGCGGATGGTCACCTTGGGACGTGACAAATTGTCGGTATATTACGCGTCAGGAGTGAGAACAGGTGTTTCGTGCTTACATTAATTTCTATTGAAGCTATGATTTTTTTTAAGGACATAACAAAACTACAATAAACAATACATTTCTCTGTTCTACGGATGTAACTAGTGCCATAAATATATAATACAAGAGTAGTGAATGTAATAGTCACAACTTTCAACTCTTCACAACATGCTGAACATACATTGGACATCTACAGACATGTGTTTGATTGTAGCAGGTGAACAATACTGATCAGAAATTACTGCTGGTCATCAGACTTCACTGTGAAATCAAACCAAGAAGGATGCCACATTTATGAAGAGCTCCTGCATACATCAGCAACTAATGTTCATCTTCAAAAACAATTAACAGATGCCTTTAAGGGATGTTCACTTGAGGCATCTCCTTGCCATCTGCTACACCGTGACTTTGACATTAAAGCCTACTGTGAGAACATTGAACAACCAAATAGGAAAGCATTTCACCCGTAGCTCTAACACGGTTACACTTAAGGTAAAACGAAGATCAATTAAGCACCAAAACATTTTGCAGTAGCATAACAACTTTAGAAATTGGAAACGCGTCTGCTTTGCTTAGGTCAGCTGGTATTATTCATTTATTCATACGTTTAGCCAATATTACATTAACTTAAAATAGCTTGGCATGAAACATGACACCATGATATCTTGTATTTAAATTCACTAGAGCATAAAGACACATATTAACAGTACCAATGTCATAATGTAAGAAGCATTATACGATGGACCTAAAGAAAGAATCTCAGGTCAACTGTGAAGCCGATAGTGTCCCCTCTGTGATAAGCTTTTCAGAATAGTGGAGTGACAGATCTCTGCAGGCTTCTCCACAACCACACACACCGTCACCATCACCACCAGCACCGCTCTGACAGCTGGAACACAGGACAGTAGTTATCCAACACCATAGACATAATTACCTCGTGCTACAATAAATGCAATGGTAAAAATGGAAAATAGGTCACAACATTAAATCAGCACTTTCACAATAAAGTCTGAAAAACGTGCTCTGGCTCTTGGAGTGTCTTGTCATTATGTGGCGTTGTGTGAAGGTAACTAATTACATGCATGTAGCTGTCTTAACAGATGCGGAGTATGACAAATGTGTGTATTTTAAAGCAGAAGCAGTAGAAGCGCTCTTTGCATAGTATTACAAAACTGAGGCATCATTAAAGACAGATATGTAGTTTTATCATTTTGACATCAAGTTTTGGAATGTGGTTTTATGGCTGAAAAGTTCTGATGTGACACAAGAACAGCTTACCTTGCGGCTGCATTAGGAAAAAAACTCACAAGCAGAATAACGAAATTAATTACGGCGCTGACATTTTAACACTGTGAAGCCTATTGTCTAAAAAACAACTGAAGCCATCGAGAGAGCAGCCTTGCACAACATTTTATTTGGCTCCTGCTGCTACTGTGTACAGATACATTTTGATAAGGTTCACATTTTCTTTTATTCTTTTTTCTAGCAACATAAAAATACAAAACACAATCTAGATTCACTTTTCATTGAAGTGAGAATCTGCTGTCCTATAGTTTGTGTTAGTGTGAGCTACTCTTTTAATCTTCAAATCTACACCCGCCTTTATGCAGAAACAAAGATGGCAGGCCCTGCTTGGAAAAATGAAAAAATAAATAAAATAATGATCTAAATTAAGAATCTTTTCCCTTTTTTTAAATGACAAAATGCATTTAGTAACAAATATTCTCCTAGATCAACTTCTAAACATTGGAGGTCCACAGATATCATGTGAGTACACAGTGCCAACAGCCATTCCTGACTATTGTTGAAATTAATGTGGACGTGCCTTAAGATGCAGAGCTCAGATGGCTGCTAGATGCTGGCTCTGAATAAAGCTGTTTTGAAGTGAATGGGAAAAGTTCCAACTTTTCCCTAGAGAGAGAAATTCAACTGTTTTGTTAGTTTATTTGTTTGGCTTTTTAGAAGTTAGGCACTGGAAAGATACTTTTTTTCCTAATGTGACACCTTTCTATACAGAAGACACTAATGTGGAAAGAGTGCTATGTTTGCAGACATGTTTTCCTGTGTCTCACTCTATAAGACTCAGCTGTGTTTCTGGTCTATCTCAGTACTTCTCTGGTGATTTGGGGTTTTCGCCTTGAACTACAGTCTTTTTCCTTCAATATGAGTGTACAGCATGCCCCTTTTCTCAGTCAGAGACACCTATTGCTTCATATATCCAGTGCTAAAACCAGTGGCTATGTCCATATTTTATATATACTCTGTAAGTATACAGAACGACTGAATAAATCAGCGTAAATGTTGGGCAGCAAACCCGACAGCAACACTACACACACACAGTGAAACGTGAATGAATGACGCACAGACCTGGAAGTGCTAAATCAACTCTTCCCTCACTACTTTCTGGTCAAGTGATTTTTAGAGCAACAGTCACACACTCGTGGGGCTACACAAAGGATGAAACACACGGCTGTCCTAACTCCTCTAGCTCAGCTCTGCAGTAAACATCTCAAGACGTCACAATCGGTGGTTTGCTGCTTGCTTTAGCAAAGAGTGCCTGGAAACCTGTCTGAGAGCTCACTCAGGTATAGCAGAAGGCCCAGCAGTGACTCAATGCAAATCACCTCTGCACACTGGCAGCTCTTTTGTTGTTATCTCCTCTGATACAGTACGTCAAGTTCATTTAGGGATCTCATAGAAGCCTGGCCAGAACGCATTTACATTCCAGGATCCTGAGAGCACCATATTGACACAGACTGCGCCCAGCCAAGCTTTACCTTAGAGTATCAGCTTATGATTCATCACCCAAAACTGACTCCTGCCCCATTTGAAAAGCCACTGTACATCCATTCTGTTTTTTTGCACAATTCTGCTAGCCATTTGACATGTTTTCATGGGATTCATCATCAACAATTCTCAACATTACTGCATAAGCCAGTGAGACTGACTGCTTCAGTTTGATGAGCATATACAAAAGACTACCCTATACAATAAGAGGCAGGAAGGAAAACATAAATCACAGACACCCAGCCCACTTTTGAAATCTTCAGCTAAGTTTCACTTTGAACCTGGAATACAAAAGGGTCAATTACAGAGAGATAATCCATAACTAATTTACTTGATTGATGGTCTAATTATGCCTGTTTATGTCATGCTTGATAATTCAGTCTTTGATAAGCATAAGCACCCTCTTAAAGCTCAGAGCTGTGGCAATAATGAGCACACAAACATGAGTATTGCTTGGAGCTTTTCTCAAGCCCTCAACATGCTATTATATCAGCTAGATTAAATCGCACTCATAAGACTGACTGTGTCTGTGTACATCTTTTCGTGTATTACTGTCATTAAATATAGTTCAACTTGAAGAGAAATGTATTAGACCACAAAAGTTAAATCTGTTTTGAATTTTGTTTTGTCATTTGATTATATGTGAAAGCAACTATTCAGACTAAAAAATATCCACCCGGGTTTTCTGTACTGGAAAGGTGGATGCTTCTTACTGGTGTACGTCAATATGGTAGCTCACCATGTAAACCCAACCTGTTTCCAAGTAGGTTATGTTCCAGATTAGACAGGTATGAAATCATGAAATCACTGTCTGCTGACCTATCAGTTCTCTAGAAAAAAAGCATTACCATTCCTGGAAGACTTCTCGGGCCTCTGTAGATTTCCATTTATTCATGTTGAAACACCTATCAGCACTTCTGAATTTTATATCAATTGCAGGTAAACTAAAGCTACTAAACCTAAACATAAGATTTATGTTTTTATATTTATTCCTTACTTGCTCTCAGACAGTTAAACAAGCCTGTTCCTTGTTTTGTTTCTTTGTTTTAGTAGAGATAAGTCCAAAAAAATATTCAAACGTATTCTACCCATGTACAGCATTTATAATTGTAGGATGTATTCATGTTAAGCATGTAGGCTTACTGTATACCAGACACCAATATTTTAACTAGTGTTGTCAGCGTTAATCTTGTTAAAATGACATTAACGCCATAACCGCATTAAACCGCAAATCTCCGTTAGCGAGTTCGCCCCGTGCATTAACGAGCAAACTGCGCTAACACGTTGACGCCGTGCAGCCCCACGCACGGGGCGATCCGCGCTAACTTGCTAACGGAGATTTGTCGCGTTAATGCAGTTATGCCGTTTTGTCCAATTTTGGTGTGTTCTTCCTGCCACTTGTCTCTAACTATGCAAATTCTCAAGGAATCACAATTTCTGTAATTTACAAGTGATAATTATTTGTGACAATGTGGTTTATATGTCTATGTGACTTAGAACTGTGCTAAACTAGATCAGTTTTCTAAATCTCTTTGATTATCTTGCCAGATATAACAACTATGAAATGACATGCAGTAATGTTTAGATTAAATAGAATGACCCAAAAATCACCCTTCACTAATCTAGACTTAAGAAAGCGTGATACTTGATCTATATGGGGTAAACATATCCTACAGTATTTCCTTTCAAAAACTATTTTTATTAATGGCACTCAGCATGTTTTTTTATTCCCACATCTAAGCCTGACGTACATCTTCACTGAGCTTGAGTGAAAATCCTGAGCAACAAGCATCCCACTATAATCTCATGTGAATACAGGCCACTTACATAAGTGGTGAACACAAATAGACCTATAAGGCTCCTAGCGTGAAGCTTTTCAGACAGCACTTAAAGCATGCAAACATGCTGGTTTTAAGAATAATGAAAGAACTCTGGATTCACCTTTTATGTCCAATACTGGGATTCATTTGCCAAAAAATTTAAGACTCATTTCGTTGCTGCATATTTCTTGCTTAACTGAGAGACAACTCCCTAAATAAACAGATGATATAAATTTCCCTAAAGCTTCACGCAGGAGGCAGGTGCAAAGATAACAAAGGAGTCAAGATCAGGAAGTTATTGTAAATTTTAGTTAACAGCTCTTCCACGGGTTTTGTTTTCAGAGTAAATCATTTTACTTTATAAAACTATGAGACAAAGTTTACACAATTTCTCCCTTTACGTGCCTCAGCTGTGATTTGGGAATAAATTCTCCAGCAAGTTTAAGTGACAAAATATCCTTCACAGGGACAGATGAATGAAACAGATGTACAATTCACTGGAGAGTGCATTACTGTAAATGTGTTTTTAAAAAAAGTGCAGGGCAAACGTAAATCAGTTTAGCTTTGAAGTTTCTGATATAGGAGAGATGGAAGGAAAAGTGTAATGTGATCACCTGCCAAGAGAATATGAAAATAAATCCTTCTTGCAAGTATCCTTAAGGATACATGTTTGATTTGATAACATAACGTGAAGGAGAATTTGAGCCCCCCACAATGTATGACTCCACTTCCCTAAGGTCTTGGTGCTGTTGAAAAAAAAAAGAGCAAAGTAGGTAAAAGGAGTGCATTTGGTAGCTGTAATGCAAAAAACACATAAAAAATAAAAATGCAGAAAAATTTCTTTAACAAAAGATTGCAGCAAACCTTTATATGGCGCTTCAGTATGAAAGCAGCGTATCTGCAGCTATGACGGGGGTGGTATTTGGTACAGGCAGGGGAAATAAGTTTAAATTAAAGAATAATATAACAAAGGAAGTGATAAAAAATGTTTAGGGAATAAATAGCCTAACATAAAAAAAACTGCTTGAACAAATGTGCTGCATTTCTCTCATCGCAAACAGTCATGTAGAATAACAGTCGGGAAGGGTTTAGTTCCCAGCTATCACGTCAAGGTGAACTGACTGAATTGTTTTTGATTACATAAAAAAAAAAAAAAAAGTTATAACATTTTTTAAATCTTATAACCTCATCAAATGGCCATTTATTATCAGTCCAATGCATATTGCCAGGAAGTGGCCTCCTCTTCTCGTGACATTTAGCCATTTGAATGAAAGTAATGAGCAGTATGTTTCCAGTTTAAAACAATAACTGTAGTTTAAGTTCTTCCAGCTGTATCTAGCTTTCATTTTGATTAAATTTTTAACTTTGCTTTTACTCTTTGTTTACGTCCAACGTAACGTCTTTGTTCTGTTAGCCGCCGTTCATTTCTTTGTACCTTACTTCCAAGGAGCCAGACTTCCTTGTAATTTTTAAGTGGTCTTAAATGATAGTTCTCCAAGCTGTCTGAAGGTCTTTTAAAGTTTTTTCTTTGGACATCTGCTTTTTTCCCCCACATTTTCAGTCCAGACCTTATTGCTGAGATTTTTCAGACGATTATCTTTTTCTTTTTGATAACCTATGAATCATTTAAGTATAAATAAAAAATCTAACTCAAGGGATGAATCAGTGCCGTGTCTAAAATTAAACAATTTTAAATTGTGTTACTGTTAATCTATCACAAACACACACAAAATGTTCCCTTCTCTTCAGTTGAATCTATGAAAAATGACCAAGGTAAGACAGTTTGACAGGCATAAAAATACTATCTTTATTCTAAAAGAGGTATTAGCCAAAATGTTGGTGTACATGGTGCATGGTGATGCACCTGTCCTTAAGTCTGTGAAGGTTCTCAGTCATCCAGGTCATCCTAGTCTAAGAAGCTTGGAAAGAAATGCATCTGGACTTCTTCTTTAACTTAAAGAAGTCCAGACGCTTTTCTTTCCAAGCTCCTTAGACCACCTGTCCTTAAAAAAATTTGAGGAAACTGAACTACTAGCAGACAAAAAGTGGCAGCTGTAAAAGGCTGTCTACATAACTGAACAGTATCTGAAGGTCATGTCGTTAAGAAACAGGAAAAATATCTCTGTAACGAGACCTGAGAGATACACCTGACTCTTCACTTGATCCATCTACTCTTTGCCAAAGCTTCATTAAAACATTTTCAATTGAAGGGTGGCTGTCAAGAAGTTTCTTTTTTTCCTTTTTTTTTGGTATTTTTGGTTAAATCGTAGTCAAAGAACAACAAACCCATACACATCGCCAATACATTAAAAGCCTGAATAGAAAAAAAACACACAATAAAACACTATCCGTCATGGACTGGCCTCAACATTTTTCAGCCTGTATCTCGGCATTCTTGAAGCACTGTGGGAAATTCTTGGCAGAGAGTGGAGCAAAAGGCAGCCAACACCCAAAGAAGACTTTTGTAATGTCCTTCAAGAAACCTGTAGAACTATTTCTGAACATTGAAGAAATTACAAGAAAGCCTGTCTGAGAGAGTTCAAGCTATGTTGAAGAATAAAGATGGTCACTGAGTTTCATGATTATGTACTTATACAAAACTGATTTTGCCTTATATACTGTAGTTATATATATTATTTCTATCAGTCTTTGCATGTTTTAAATTGTCGTACCTAATTAAAAATTTTCTAGCATAATATAAAGAAATGAACGGTAGCTTAAATCTTTTACACTCTTAGGCACCAAAATACTAGTCTGGAAAAAACATGGTCTGTGTGGCTTTCTTTTATCATTGACTGCAATCAATAACTGCCTTTCAACCCTGCTAGTAGGGAATGACTCCCAGTAGTCCTATCTATGGGACTGAAAATAAAAACCACTGAATGGTTTGATAACATTATAGTGGGTCAGTATACACAATATATAAAATGTTAGAATGGAAAGCAACGGGTAATTGTGAATAATTTGTTCTCTGTGCACGAAAAGCATTAAATTTTCACTTCAAATGTTCTCATAAGACCACTACATTTTTCACAGACAGGACCTTAAAGTGCTGAGTATTACGTATAAAAAGAATTCTTAGGATAATAATGAAAAGGTTGACTGCTCCCATCTAGACCTGTGATATTAATTCCATGTGGGACTGGCTCCCTATGTACAGCCCAGTGCCTAACAGACCCACTGCTGCTACACTTAACTCAACGGTGTATAAATTTATGATTGATTTAGATGGATTATGGTTACTTTAGACAGTTTTTGTCAGTTTAAAAATAAGCAACAACAGAAAAAAAACTGTAATAATAGGAAAAGCCTTGTTGATGGCATTATGTCATTGATGGCAACATCAGGTACCCATAGTTTTCTGTTTTTCAAGGTTTATGCCATGATTAAACAACCTATCAAAGTGTCCTAAACCATGACTTTCATTTATGTTAATGCTATTGTGCATGTGTGTGAGTCCGTCTGTGTAAGTGAATAAACTAGGGATTTGCTGAAGGTCTGTGTGCTTTTGGAATAATCATCTATCTAAATACCTTTCACCCATTAGAGCTTATGTAAATGTTGTTTTTCTTTTGAAGTAAATCCATAGTTAATATATTTAGCACCTGAATATGACAAATAAATCTTCCTGTTACTCAAATTCAAAATAAAAACAACATAGAGTAAAGAAAAGTACCTATTTAAGTATTTAAATATTCTAAAAGTATCAATTAGAAATAATAGAGACTGAATAATTATGAATATGTTGGTTCGAGGAGTAACAAGCTTGACAACGTTCTCTGTTCTTTGGAGAGATGTGTTCTAATGTTGAAGTATTAAGCCAATTATTGGAGAAGACTAAGAGCTGTGCTCTTTGACTTCGTGACAGTATACTGCAAGTGGTGTTTCCATGGTTTCTGTTAATTCATAGCAATAATGCATCAACCTATTTTCCTCTTAAAGCGCAGAATTTGAGGGCTATTAATATATTTCAATGGCCAAAATATGGATGCTACATAATGTACCTCCTGCTACTTGACACCAGAGGTCAAAATTTGCTATTTTTCATGAAAAAAAGGACACGTTCCCTCATTAAATGCCACGTAATTGCCGGGGAAATCAAAGCTCACACCGGTCTGTTTGCAGGCGGATCAGGTCAATACCATGATGTTGTGTGTAGGCACTCTGCTCTGGGAAATATTTCCCATTATCATCTTTACTGTAATGCATTGATGAAAGCAATAGCTTGAAATACAGAAAAGCAGTTTAGATACTCTCTGAAAACCCGGTGGAGTCTATTTGTAATTTGTAATGTGGAATAATAAATGTTTGGCTACCACTCGGCTCGAATTTATGCGCTACATCACCTAAGACTCCCTACTAACATATCATTTCGCAGGTGCCTATAATGACTTAAGTGATATAAACAGAAGAGAGAAAAGTATGCAAAGCGAATATAATGATGTGATGAATATATTATGATTATGACTAACTTTTGAATAATATGCATCTATCCACACATCGTGGTTCTAATATGCACAAAGTGTAAAAAACATGTAATTTACCTGATCATAATCCCCTTTTTACTAAAGGCATTTACTTTACTTAGTTATTAGTGTTAATTTGATTATTGTTGCTATTATTAGCCAGAGTGTAGCTCAAGCAATTAATGCCTGTCTTAACAATAACAACAACCTAGCATCAAGAAAAATGTGCAAAATTAAATTCTTAATATGAGTGGCAGGTCTTGTTAAAAAAAAAAAAGGAAAAGAAAAGAAAGAAAAGTTTGATCATTATTGGTGTATATAGTAAATTTTGATGTTAAACTTCCATGACCCCTCAGCAAGGCACAGGAAACTGATCAAATATGTATCAACTTTACACCATGTTAACTCTGGTCTTATAGTGAAGAAGTGACAGTTTCAGTGTTACTACTGAATGTGAAAATCCCCACTGGAGCCTGTCAATCTGGGATAAATTTGACAATGCCTTTGTAGAGCTAAGAATATCTTGAAATATTTCCTATTGCTGCTTCTCTGCTGCCATTGGCAAAAATGTAAGTAATTCAGGATCAGCCCAGTGCAGTGTTCGAGAACAATATCTTCTTGTTGTTGTTGGTTCTTTTTTTTGACAGAAAACAGAAAAGTTGAGCACTGAGAATGGTTTAAAGTCAAACACAATTACAAGAATCATCTGTTACATCTGCAACGCGCACACAGTTTTTTTTATAACAGCCTTGTGATAAAATGATTTGCCTTCCATTTTCCTTTTGTTATTTTGTTACACTAAAGATAGAGACACGATAATCACGTTGACTTTCAGTGTGATAATTGTCAGCATATTAATTTTTATTAATTTATCAAATAAAGGGAAAAGCAACATTGTATCTCTTCAAAGCTAAAATACCTGAAAACATGGTCAGTTGCTCTGTTTATCCTTAATATTAATTTTGTTTTTATGTTTTATGCTTTTTTCCTCCATCTCTCATATTACACAAGCAAACAGACTGAGAAGAAGGTAGTCACTCCAACAAGACTCCACTTCACCCAACCTCAAAAAAAGGTTTAATGTGTTGTGGAAAGGCTTCTGTAAAAGTGGCTTTTTTGTTGAATGTGGATGGATGTGGATGGCAATGACGGAGAAACACCAACATAAGCTATCCTGAGAGTCACGGAGGTAAGCTGAGCACAGAAACCCAATTTGCACCCAGTTTATCTGTGCTGAGATAGCTTATCTTTATGGAAAAAGGTATGTTAATGCAAGGTGGAAGAGCACATAGAACAGACTGGGCACACTCTTAAAAAATGAATTCTCCTTACCAGAGAACACATAGCTGTGCCTCTCAATCAAAACCCATTTTGAAGCGGACCATGTTCATTTACTATTTGTTATTTTGTTCACATGCTCAAGACTCCTGACAAGCGGAGTCAAATGCTAAAAACCATGAAGAGATGTTATTATCCACAGAACATACCCAGATACAGACTGCCTGGTGACATCAGGCATGAATGTCAGACAGAGTTTAGTTGGGGCACTGTTGCACCTAGTTTTCATTATGTTTGGTTGAGCACAAGGTTACGAGCAATAATATAAGGTTACCTACAGTTTTGATGTTATCCAGGTCGCTCACATGTACACAAGCGACAGACATAAACAGACTCGGATGCTCTCACATTCAAAAGACACTCATTTCCCTGCCTCCGATTTATTTGCCTAGTCAAATTACCGTCATGAACCATATAAAATTTCCCCTATAACAATATTTGTAAATTGCCCTGAGTTTTCATGTCATAAAGGCATTGTACAAGAGCTATTCTCAAAAATCTAGATGATTTGGAATAATATTGTATTCTTTTTTTGTAGTTTATTTATTATTCATTTGATTTAAAAAAAAATCTGAAATAAATAAGTAAATAAAGCAAGGTATTCCTTAAAATTCTCTTCATACAGTGCCTCCAAGCACACTATAGCTATAGAGGGTACCTTCAGATTGTAGTCTGGCAGTTCCTCGTTGAGTTATATAAAATGCTTGGAGCTCAGCATCACAGAACTGGTTGGTATGCCATCACCATAGAAAGCAATTGTGTCCAGAGGGACTACTTCTATACCCAGTTACCTCCCAAAGTGAGTGCTCAATCAGGGCTAGAACTATGAAAAAGGAACATACACTGTTTCGCCTTCCAGAAAAGTAAAGATTTAAATGTTTCATCATCTTCTTTAATTTCCTGAACAGCTTCACAGAGATCAATTTGTCTTTTCAAATCAACCATAACTTAAAAAGAAAACTTTTTTTTTTATTAATCTGTCAAACTTCTGATCGGTTATGGTTTTGGTAAGGTTGCCTTGCTGTAAAATAGAAATCCTATGTTATCTTTTACACAGTGACCCTGAATTCGCAGCAAACGGGGCACTTTAACACTGACAAGCAATTTCTTTTAACCACTGGCTCAGTTTCTATATCTGACCATATAGTTTTCTCCCAGTCGAGACCACCATTCAAAAAAAATTGCAATCAGTTTTTCAAGACATCTGCCATTTGGCCAGTGTAACTGAACTGCAGCCTACACAAAACACAGTTTTCATGAACCTGCGAATGTTAACTGGATCTCTTTTTTTTTTCAGCACAAAAGCCTCCTACAAGTATGCGTCCGATTTGAAAAGTGACTGTCGGCAGCTTTCCACCGAGAGTCCATATGGTCTCTGTATTTATGAGGTGATGAGGCTTGCTCCTGGGGTTCAGAGTGGTCATTATCTGGGAGATGCTACAGCTCCAGTAGTTAAGGTCACCCGGTCTACACCAGATATCCTCACACTCTACCAGAACTGGAGGATACTAAATGTATAATCATCTCTGACTCCATAAAAGCAGGGTCTACCCAGACTGACCATTATATGAGCTTATTGTAGGATCCATCCTGGCTTTATATCCTGCTATTTCAGCACCATCCCAAATAGCACATCTTCACTATCATTTTTTCTAATAGCTGGACATACCTGCCTATAGTAGACAGATGGGTATCAAACACTGGAAGATGTTACCTTGAATTTTTTGACACCTTTGGAATCCATTTATAAATTGAGAAAATAATGTGTCCAATAAAATCAAGCATAACACATGCCAAAACTTAAGGGATGATATTTTTGAAGCCTCAGCCACGAGGGAGCAGTGTCCTCAGCTAACATGTCACACTGCTGCCTTTGTAAGAATTTCTAAAATTCTCACCATTAGAGTAAGTCTGGGTACAAATTTCGTTTATGCATTTCTTTAACCGCAACATTATGTGGAAAATATTTCTAGTGACAAGTAAGATTTTCTAGTCTGACAACAGTCTAGTATCACTTTGAAGGTGTAATTGGGAGAAAAAGCAATTTGCAATGTTCAAAGGGGTTCAAAATGACCCTACAACTATGCACACTGGGAGTTGTTAAAGTGTAGATATCACACCACAAGGTCAAATACGCTGTTGTAAATTAAAGGTCTTATGAGTAATTGATGAGAAATTATGTAAAATTGAATCAACATATGTCCTTAAAGCCCACTTGTGTATAAATATCAGCAGGTATATTTAACAAATCCAGACTCTCACAGAGAACATGTAATTACTTGAATTGAATGAACTGCAAAGCATACAAAATTATTTAATTAAACTAAACTAATTGCACCCTTTATTCTTCATTTCAGTGCACATGGTAAAATCAGTGTGGCGTTATGTATAGGCTGCTACACAGTAGAATTTATCATTTCAGTTGGTATAATATTACTAAATCTAAAATACTCCAGGTCCCATACAAATGTGGCTGTTCACTCTTTTTTAAGAAGCCTAGATCAGTGATAGATACATTTGTGGAACACTGGCTGAATCTCTGTGTTTGCCAAGCCCTCCTGCTACTGTTTGTGCCCCATAGATATAGTGAAAGTTATCTATGTTATTTAGCAACGCAAAAACCAAATGGTTTTGTACGTTTGCAAGTGAAAAGCATGACATTCAGTGACTTACCAGATGCAATATGTGCCGTGTTTTTTATATTATGTTTAAGCCCATGAGAAATCATGTGTTGGACCGCGACGATTTTAATGTATATGTAGTTGTAATTCAAAAATGCCATTCACTGCTGCAGTGAATTCTGGGTAATTACAGTAAAAAAGAAGGAATGACTCTTTTGTTGTAAATGGGTATCGAATGCAAACAGATATGCTTACCTTCAGCTCTGCTGAGCTTTTACACTCTGGAGTTTAGCACCTTGAGTTTTCAGTTTCAGTCAAACTCATACTTGACAAAATGTGACTGATTAAAGTGCTTTGCCATCTGTGTAAATCGTATAGATACATACCTAAAGTAAAATAGAGACAACTAGAATGGTAATTAGAGCACATATCCTCCAACTAGACCAATACTCTTATGTCAGACTGCACCAGAGGTTAATGGCTGCTCCCATGATTCACCTCTCCACCAAGTTTTGTGAAATTTGGCTATGCAGTTTTTGCATAATGTCTGTCACAAACAAATCAACAAACAGACAACGCTGAAAGCACTTTTACATCTTCAGCTCTTGTCTTGGTAAAGGAATGATTATGCTTCAGTGTCAGAGTGAACTCCTTGGTGCGAACACACCTTCTGAATGTCACCCTCACGCCGTGGTGGTGGCGGCACGAGGTGGTGACACTGTTTCCGATTCTTAAGTTAATTTTTGAACTGGCTTTTCTAATTGTACTGCTCTTCTCAATGGTGTGAAGGCTCTAATATATTAATCTGTGTCCTTTCAAATGTTACGATAACGTTCCTCAAATTTGGAAACAAATTTCCTTCTTCTTCCTTTTCCACACAAAAGGTCACACAAAACTACCAAAAACGGGAGTAAATCTTTGAAACACCAGTATGCTATACTGTGCTTTATGTAATGGTTTAACCTGCATTTTATAATGGCAGTAACCCCTTTTTCCCCAGTCACAGGAGGTGAAGGAAATAGCAGACATACACAATGACACTTCTCTCAGCCTTTTACAGTGTGCCTTCCTGCTCCACACCTTCTCTTCCTTTTCCCTTCTTGCTCTCAGCTTAGCAGCTTTAAGGCTTTTTTTTTCCCCCAGCAAAGCATGCTCTCTGGCTCTGAGCACTGGCATCTCTTGCATCGGTATGCAGCTCCCGTACACACTGCTGATCCCTCTTTATGAGGACATGAGTTTCAGTGCTTTTATCCCCCACCTTCCCTTGCAAATATGCCTGCATTCAGTATCTACACTTCAGCTTTAGAGACCTGTGGGAAGCTTTTAAAGAGGAAGTCAATAAAAGGGTATAAACATGCATGAGCTTAACTTTGTGCTTTTGGTGTCTTTATTCTAAAGTTAGATTTTCTGGATAGCATCTCACTCATGCAAATTTATAAAACAAAATAATTTTCCAGTTCTTGCACTGAAGCACAGCTAGAATTTTTAGTATTACTGTTTTTGTAAGCAAAAAAGAAAGAAAAAAGAAAAGTGTTGTTCAGCTTTAAAAGAATTAAGAGAATTATGATAATTATGCTTTTTATTTTTTAAATCATTTGGACATGTTTACCCTCAATGTTAACATATGATTTATTGTTTGTGTGAACATTATTGGACATTATCTATACCAACAGGTATATAAATTGGGCTTATAAAAGCCAGATTTACAACAATCATATACTTATTAATTAATTACCAAGACCTGAAAATACTTACTTATTAGAACAATTGTTTGATGCTATACCTTTTTATGTGCTAACTTTGTTTGCTTTCTCCTAATACAAACAGAAAATGTGATGTAACCAACGCATGCAGAGCTTGAAATCTGCAAATGTATGTTGCATGTTAAACTGTCTTCAGGCAGTGCATACAGCAGGGATTAGTCTACACATAAGCACTTGCAAGTTTGCTTAAGAAAATAAGAAAATAAACAGGTTAGATTGGTGCTGTTTTCTGGATGCTCTCGGGCACAAAAGCAGGCTCTTTGCTTATTTTGCATTAATAAACACACTGGGGACAAAGAATAAAATCCAAAACACACGGGAAAATGGCATAAAATGTTTCCTGACATGAAGACGTTTCTAATTAAAGTCCTCTTTGTGTACTCTTTACATTGGCATCTTTTTCACCTTTTCAACTTCCTGCAAGTTTTCTCATAAATACGGAGATGTAGAAATCTGAAGAGGAGTGGAGACCCCAAATTTCCGTATGACATGAATCTTTCCAGTCATTGTATGATAGCCTCTGTGATGGACAGGTGACCTGCCATCCACACCCGTCAGCAACCGTCAGCAAAACGTATCCTCAGATAGTCTACAGCTCCTGAGACACTGAGAGGGATTCAGCAAGCTGAGAATATAAATGTTTTCATTTTTGCCCTGACAAATTATTATGAGCCTGTCTCACAAGTCAATAGTCTATTCTTAGCAGGTTTGCCATTTCATCTTTATATTTTTTCCACTGTCTTTAATTTTGTACTGTGAACAAAGCATATCAAATCATGAAGCCATAAAATGCAAAACACTACCCTGGAATGAGCAACTGCTTTTGCCATGATTTGCTTCTTAAAAGTATATTACTTGCGAGTTGTATTCCAGCAACCTATCAAATTTCCAAAGATAGTGCAACAGAGCCTCCTTTATCTGGAACTCAGACGTCCAGTCTGACTGCTGGGGCAGTCGACTGAGGGGCCTTTATGAGCTCAGCAACCCAGCGATGCAAAATTCTACTGGCGGTGTGCAGGTGATGGGCTTTCTGGGTTAATACATTAAAACAGAAACATTAAATGCTCATAGTAAAGTGAGCACACTTATTCCAAATGCACTTAAACTCACTGTATTCTTTTCTCTGCAAATATGTTTGGGAGGGATTCAACTTTATTTTGTCCAGAAAAGACATATTTTTCAAGCAGTATTTGAAAACAAGGTGCTTGATGCAAGATGAAATGATCAGAAGATTAACTGCCTTGTCAAGCAAAATAAATTAAAGCTGCTATTATCTTAATAATTAATAGTTTCAGCAATTTTAAAGGAAAAAAGCAAAACATGCAGTAGGTATGCACCACTGTAAACCGATATCCTTCTATGTGGTGTTGATAAGGCAGATCAAGCAATCTTACATGTTTTTTTTACCCTTAGACAATGAATTAGTTAATCAAAAAATAATTAACACAAGTAGAAAACTATTTGTATCAAAACCTATTAAAACAGATGTACATTTTCCACATCTGAATATAATCAGTTTTTATGATGAATGAAGTGATATCTAAACTCATTACAACAAAAGACCTAATATTTTCATAAACGCCAACATTTGCCACTTCATTGTGCATTCTCTAAAGCTTGTCAACAGCTGCCTACGCACCGAGAACTCATCTTACTTCCTTAAGATCAAAACTTTGTACTCGGAAAGAAAAGCTTGTGTGCACTAAACTTGCATATCAATAGTCATAGCTGCATAAAATGCGCACAGAGCCCAACAAAGGCTCCACAGCTTGTTGTCCTCCATTGTTTGCACACTCCAAAAGGACCCTGACATAACTCAAAACAAGCATGGTCACTCCTGGTCAGGCTGCCAGGTGTTTGGTTGCAGTGCCATACCTCAGGCAGTCAATCATTCTCTTTGGAAGCCTCCCAAACGTTCACAGCAGAAGCAGAGAGGGACATTTATCACAGCAAGCACATAATTATGCGCACAATATTTTATGGTCAACATTGTGCATTAAACACTATCAGAATTACAACTGCTTTTGAAAGGATGTCTACTATGTTGTCAAAGGACAACAGAATGAAAGTTGACATGGCTTCTAGGTAGGACGGCATCCACTAGCACAAAGACAAAAACGGATTATATAGCTGGTTGGTCATATGGCGGTCATCTCTGAACAAAAAAAAATATTAACTTTGTTCATAGAGACTGCAGCAAAAGGAGAAAGGGGAGATCATCACACAGGGTAAATGAGATTCACAGGCTCATCCATAGTCGGGCACAAAGCCCACTTCAACAGAGATGAGGGCCAAGAGAGATTGATAAAGGTCAACACCGCAAACTGGCATAAAATGAAGTATAGGCTTCATTTCAGGCACAATACTAAAATGTAGGGACTGTATAAACCTCTTGCAGAACACACGCCTACCACCTTCTCAACAGCGCAGCAGAAACTCATTCATCAAAGAAATCGACACTATTTTATTATATTTTCCAAAGATTTTATTCAAGTCTGAATATTTTTTTTAGAATATTTTTAGACCATTTCCTTTTCCCTGAAAATTGAATGTGTAGCTCACCATTAAAGAGTTAGAGAGCCTTGAGGTACTGTAGAACAATATTAAATAAATGTCCACTAGGCTCAATTCTGCTGTTTGTTAAGGATGCTTAAGCCTTTAAAGGTAAATGCATTACAACTGAATCCCAGAAACAGTGAAAATACTGCAACATTAAGACATTTGATTTTTGTTTTGAGTGTTTATTCAGTTCTGTTTGCACCACAATCTCATTTTTTTCTATTATTTGCTTGATAGCTGCAGTGAATTGCAGGGTCAGCATCATCACCTGCACAGTGAACCTCTAGTTATTTTATTCTACTACTCAATGTGGCTGCAAATGATGATATAATATCCTCTCCCGACTATGAAGTCTCACAACCTGAGATTTAATGACATAACACTTCAAATGCTCCATAGGTCCCAGCTTTAACGGAAAGTGGGAAATGTTTTGACTCATCTGTCTGAAATCATAGGAATATATGTAAATTCTGTTTTATACTGGATACCCCTTTAAGATGTGTGAACACGGGCACCTCTTCAGGAAGGCAGCGACTGATGTAAGCACTGCTTTTACCTCTTTTCAGTGTGACCAATTGTGGCATTAGACTTATCATGAGTATCTTGGAACAGGCTTCTTGGCAAGTAGAAAAATCTCTTAACCTTTTTCGTTTAAATACAGGTCAAAATAATCTTTAATAGTGTAATTGCCCTTTCAGTCTATCAGCTTCATTGCTGAGCTTATACCCACTCAGAGGGGGCATGGTGTGTAAAAGTGCTATGACAAAGAGCTTGGCAAAGAGAGACTGACAGCACGCAGAAAATAGTTGAGGCAGTGAGCTGCTAATCTTAAAGCCCCTTCCCCACTTGTCTGAGCACATTTGCCTCTGGCTTGAGGCTTATCCCTACAGATGTATATCTGTCAACAGAAAGCAAGCAGGGCAGCAGTGGCTCTTTTGGAGCACATTTGTCCCCTTTACTGGATTACCATTTGCAGTGGCATAAAGCACAGCATCAGAGCCAGCACTTGGCAGCTGGGAGACAATCTGCAGGGATAAGCTAACCCTCAGTAGTGGTGAACGGGTATCCGTGAATGTAAACCACCTTCCTCTGCCATACCTCGCCTTCAGCTCAGCCAGCTTATTCCTGCTGACTGATTATTCCAACCCACAGGAGATGCTCCCATGCATACGCTCACAGGTTCCCTGTGTGTGACATTTAGGGGTTTACTTTTGCTTGGGTCCAATATGTATTTTTTCAAGAGATTTTAAATACACTTCAGTCCATGCTGGAACAAAACTCCATGCTCAGAAAAAGAAAAAAGGAAAAAAAAAGTGGTGGTGAAGAAGTGGTGCACCGACTGCCATCTTATATTACACTCAAAATGATAAATCAGCAGGCAGGACAGTTATTGATATCTATGTACACTGTTGTAGCAGTGAAAGCTGCGGTTGGAATCAAACATTCTAACGGAAGAAATAACCACACTCCTCACAGCATCCTATAATAGGACACAATATCGTTGCCCCAGACAACTGCAGGGCTATACGTGAAAGCAAAAAGCAGAGCCTTTGACGCTTGATTGAATCATATCCTCCAAAATTCATTTGCTTAGAATTTTGCTTTATACTTTGGGAACTGTTTGCATTATTTTTATCTTGGTGCAAGCAAAATTGTTAGAGGTGGGAGTCTTGCGCACTGACCAACAACAATAAATGAACTGAATTTTTGTTATTTTGCTTGTGTTTGGAATTTCCATATGGGTGGGTGCAAATGAAAACATATGAAGCCTGTCAAATAATTAATATTATATAATTTTTGCATAATTATTAAGACAAATAAATTATATTTTCAGAAAACCTAGTGCAACAGAATAGAATAAAATCATCACTAAAGTTGAGAAACTGTAAATTAATAAATGTTATTTCAGGTGTGTTTATGGGGGTGGGAGTGGGGTACTATAGGTAACCAATGGGCAGTCTTTGTAATCAAGTCTATTGTTGTATAGATGAAACAATAAGACTGTTTGTATATAAACGATCGACAGAACCACCATGATACATTTAACAGCCAGTGGCCAGTGAAGCCTGTCCTCTAAGCCTCAAACCAAACATTTTAGTCATCAGCATTATTGTGAGCCTTCAGTATTCCAGTTCATTTTCAATCCTACTGTAGGCACAGCCTAAAGCATACCCTAATTTATCTTCTATTTGACTCAAACCGGTCATATCATAATTTACAAAATGACTGGCATGCTTTAGTAAATAAGGCTTGCAATAACAGATGAGACCATAAGAGTATTTTACTTCTTTTAGCAACCAGAGGAGTCACCTCCTGCGTCAGGGTGGCAACCTGTCACAAGATTTTCAGAAAACTTGACCTTTGACCCCTAACTTTGAGGTTAAGGTCACTGAGATTTTTAGTAGATACACCTATGGTATTAAATTGAAACTCCTACATTGCTTTGTTCGTGCTCGAGTCACCGCATTCACAAACTTGGACGTTCATGTCGTCCGCCCGATCAGCCTTTTTACGGCCGAGGGGTAAAGAATTAAACCCTCATCCCATAAAGAGTTACAAATCCCAACCAAGTGACCTCTAACCTTTTCAAATTCAATCCTTTGCATAATTTCAGTGTTGTAATCATTTTGAAGGAGGGGGGTTTGTAGTTTGTGTTGTATGTTGTATGGTTTCTGTAGTTTTGCGCTCACTAAGCAAGCTTACATTTGCGGGTTTAAAAATTTCCATAGTAACAGCGACCTCCAACAATGTCAGTGTCAGTGTTTCGGTTTAGAACTGTGGATAGAGTACTTATATTCATCAAAGTTGTGAATAAATAGGTATTTTCTTAGGAAAAAGTTGATATCATACAGACTTGTGGTTTCTACAGGAGCACATACCATCAGTTCAGTGTCAAAGTTCATACTAAGTCTACTTTGGATGGTTACAAAGCTATGGCTCATAATGAGAATCCATATGGAGAATGTGAATGGGATTTTTACCTCCAGAAGCTCACTCCGCCTCTGTCAGTGCGCCCCAGGGTGGCTGTGGCTACAACGTAGCTTGCCATCACCAGTGTGTGAATGTGTGTGTGAATGGGTGAATGACTGGATATGTAAAGCGCTTTGGGGTCCTTAGGGACTAGAAGGCGCTATATAAATACAGGCCATTTACCATTTACCATTTACTATATTGTTCACAAATAAGAAACATTTAATATTCACAACACAGCTCTTAACTTTCCTCTTTCTCTTCACCAATGGGTAAAGGAGCTATCAAAGACTTTACAAGGCACTTTTGCATATTTAATGACTAGCCTCAATTCCCTCACTAATCAGGGAAAAGATTTTTCCTGTACATTATGAAGGAATTATTCATCCTCAATCACCTTGTCTCTTTTTATCTGTAGTTTTGATAACTGTCATTTTGATAGTGGATAAAATGCATGAATAAAGAAACACTTTCATTTATTTTCTGCTTTGCCCTCATTAAGCCCCCAACCCAATTTTCATCTCCCATCACACAGACACACACACACAATGGTCAAACACATACCAACGTCACCTGGAGGGGTGTACTTGCCCAAATGTCTTACAAGATAAGAAATGATGAAAGACTCGGTGCTCAAACAAAAGAAAAGTTCCCTTGGTGGTATGGGAGCTTTTTGGGCTCTGTATGAAAGAAAGTGATGAAACACTTGAGAAGAGGGAATGTCAGACCGAACCAGAGAAGCTGTGGCCAACAAGGAAATGTGAAGATCATAAGACCTACAGTACATCTACGACGCAATCAGCCCAAGGTCTGCAAAGTGGCTAAGCATGGCAACACCACATGGCTAATTAGCATTAGCCTGCCATCTTACCTGCCTCTGACAAGTCTGTCTTTATTTGCTGGCTTTGGGAAATACACAGGGATAGTGCAGTGATACACCATTATCTCTATGTAGGTTAACACCAGTGCAGATACAGTATGGGAACAACATCATCATCGTCACACCCAAAGCAGGAGAACAAGGCAGGCCCTCTAATAAAGGGTACGCCATATACTCTTTATATCTATCTGCCATAGAAGCATTTTAAACATTTGAGCAGTACAGCAGTCTATGGGCTGCAGCCATAAATAAGCCCAGCAATGAATTTAGGCAAATTCTAATAGTGTAGTTGTTCTTAGAAGGATGAGTCTGCATGAAATAACTCTCAGCATTACAGAGCATGAACAGAGCTGCTGAGGCTGAAGTCGTCTACAGAATCACTGCAGTGTGTGATGCGGAGCACTGCAATTTAACTGTCGATTAGGCTGTGATCACACAGAAAATGCTGCACCTTATTGCTTACACTGAGGAGGTTATGTTTTCAGTCCCATTTGTTTATTTGTCTGTTACAGGCTATGATATCGCAAAAACTGTTCAGTGAAATTTGTTAAATGGGTAAGCAATGAATGAGTGTAGCATCAGTTTTCTATGCACGCCAGATTTGTGTGTCCTAGTATATCAGGATTTCATTTAAGAATTAGCAAAACCAGATAGGGAATTCTTTAAATATCTGCCACAAACTACTGCTACAAATCAGGGTTTTTTTTTAATTCCTGGCACATGTATCTTGTAATTGTCCACCTGTGTGTATTTTGCATGAAATCATTTTTCAATGCATTTTGTTTTTTAAAATCTGGCTTTTTAAATAACAAATTTGGGTGACTGTGCAGCCCAGAATGTACCCTGTCTTTTCTATCTGTGTTGATTTCATTTGTTTCTCGACTTCTTACATTTCCACAAAGACAGAACTTTAGGTTTTAGAGTCCTGGGGCACAGGCCTGGGCATTGGATGCATCTAAGTCTAACCTAAGTCTCATAGCATCAATATTTAAGAAGCCCTTGAAGTGGGCACTGTCAGAGCTCTTGGGCAAGATGATAAAACTCTCTGTGCCCTGTTCTCTGCCTATTCATTACCCCAAATCTGATGCAAAGTGGGCTGTGTTACAGTTGCCTATTTATCTTTTCAAATTACCACTGCTGTGTTTGATAATGATGCTTATAGCTTTATTCTAACAAAACTACATTTCCAGACGTTAAAAGATCCTAATCGTCAATTTAAAAGAATGTGTAGATGTAAAGTGGAAAAGCATACTTTTTTTGTGGCTCTCTGAAATTACCAAGTAGTGAAATTAGAATATAACAAAACTACTTTGTCTCCTATGTCCTCTAAAAAAAAAGAGTCCATTAATTCAGTCCTGTCTCCTAAAAGTCAGGTTCTCATTCACGAAAACAACATTCTTAATTTAATTTTGGGGGAGATATATTTTCCCAGAAAGCCACCGAAAGTATGTCTGTCTCCTGAAAAGGTAAGAGTACACCGAGTCTTCAAACTAACCATTCAATCAAATTGTTTCTACTATCTAAAAGTAAGTGCTTCCACAATAGGTCAATGTAAACTTTAAAAGAGAGAAAAAGTCAGCATCTGGGAGATTGGTGAGCGGGGGATACAAATACAGCCAAGTTTTTGACAAGGAGACTGAAAAATGAGACTTGAATCTTTCACTGTCTTGCTGTGAAGTTAAGTATACGCAGAGAAACATTTGGTTAGAGTTAGCCATATAACATTCTGGTTTGGGTAAAAGAAACCCTTTTATAACTTTCATCACGTGAGAAAAGCTCCATTTTTGGAACAGGTAGCCATGCTATCATTTTTAAAGATGACAAACTGGCGCATTTTACATGCACTTGTTCACATCATCACTAGAGGCTATGCAACTTTAAAATCTTACTATAGATTGTAAAAATGGATTCCATAAGTCCTATATGTAATTGTTTTCTGGGGGAGTGGTTTTCAGTATTAAGAAGCTTCTTTCGGCTGCTTCCTTATTCACAAGGGGTCGCCACAGCAGATGGATCCACATTTGATTTGGCAGATTTTTACACCAGATGCCTTTCCTGACGTAAGGGCATCCAGGGATTTGTGTATACGCCTGGTCTCAAACCAAGGAATTTTCACGTTAGCTGAATGTGCTAACTACAACATTTTAGAGTGATTTTCAGTACTGCATGGTTTAAAAAATCTACAAAATCCAGACTGAGAGTAGAAGGCGGATACCTTTGTTTATGACATAAGTGTACCTGATTAATTGCTGGAAAATGTCAAAGAGATATATGTGCCATTTCAGAAAAAAAAAATCTGGGAAATTGCACCTAACCCTTAAACTGCGAATGTATTTTGGAGGAGAGAGAGAGTTCAATGATTAGTCAAGCTAATTGGTGTCCACTGTGTAAACAAACCACTGTTAACCTGCAACACAAACATTTTTTAATACTTAGAAATTGAGCATCAGCACAGGCTTACACTAACTACAAGGAGTTTTCCATGTATCCCAATAATTACAATTCACATCGTTCTTTTCCAAAGCATACCATAGGTTTTTAGACCACTTTTTCTACCAACCAACCATTTTTTATTTATTTCAATATAGCTTTGAAAATCTTCTTCAAAAATATTAAATATGCTTCAGAAAGTAAATCTGGGACACAGAGTTTTAAGTCCACTTATGTGTTCTTGCTGGGTAAGGCTCTGTAAGCAAGGACTATTTGACAAACTCTTCCATTTGGATGTTTTCAGAGTCTTTTTCACCTCCTTTTAAACATGACTGATAGGTATATTTACAGGTAAATACATTTTCCTACAACACAGCTTATAAAAGCAATGCTTTTTGGAGGTCAATGCTCAGACTGAATGCACTATTAAAGCTACGTTTTCCCAGTGGTTGGTGATGCAATACCAGGCAGCATTTAAAACAAAAATCAAGTTTCATGTGTCAGCAAATTAATTTCCAAACTACACTGACTTGAACTGATGAAAAAGGTTGCAGAGACAATGGAAAGTCAACTAAAAAGGCATGTTTTTTTTTTTAAGAGAACACTTTAAATAAGCAGTTATGTAACATTACACAGTTTATAGTTAATGGACTCCAAAGCATGCTAAATCACGCATGGTCATTTAACTCCAATTCATATTCCTCTTCAGTGGGGTCACATCTTAAGGCAACATGGCGGGAGGTGGAAGTGGCTGTATGTATGATTAGATCACAGCTGTACACACCTCATAATGGAATTTCAATTTCCACAGCTCAGTGAGATCAGGTAAAAGTGTGGGACAAAATCCTGCTGAAGGAAAGGACAGCAAGAATAGCACAAGGCAACGTGCATCAGGGCAAAGTAAATAAGTATTTTTGCAATTTAAAGATAAATTTCAAGTCAAACTTACAAGATTTTTCACCATTA
Organism: Oreochromis niloticus; assembly: GCF_001858045.2. NCBI lineage: Eukaryota > Metazoa > Chordata > Actinopteri > Cichliformes > Cichlidae > Oreochromis > Oreochromis niloticus. The sequence goes on from NC_031979.2 coordinate 31,418,941, forward strand.
GGCTGTCCAGTAAAGAGATCCAACTATGTAGTTTATTGAACACATAACAGTCATGAGAGAAAAAGGCTATTTGGCAGTAACATGATCTGATACTGGAAAAACTGATTCATTTGAGAACTGATTTTTAATGCAATGATGTGATGTGCAAGTAAGCCTGACACGTATCTTGTTATTTAAAGGTGCTCTAATGATCAGATGGTCTGTGGTGGTTGTGGCATCATTCATGGAGTTGCTCAATAAAAGAAGTCAGCCTCAGACTTATGGAAATTAAACCACAGGCCGAGTTAATGTGATGAGGATGATCATAGGTCATTCTCGTTGTTATTATCAGCACAGTGTACTGAATCAGCACTGACAATGTCATTAATGTCATGTGGGACAACACGTTATTAAACTGGGGAAGACGGGGATATAACTGCTTAGATATGGTAGTTTCTCATATGAAGCCCCTTGACAGCACCCCCCACCACCGCCACCCCTTCCGGTAGGCGTTATGCGCACTGGTCGCCTATAGGGCGGTGGCTGCGCAAGCATGTCCAAGAGCGGGACAGTCTGTGGGGAGTTGGGGACTCGTCATGAGGCGACAACGATCCCTGGCTGCAGAGAAGCGTCATGCATGCAACCTTACCTGCGTCCCCAGCCGCCCAACTCTGAATGAGTGACTACATGGCTTGTGCCTCCTAAAGAATCCCTCCTAAAACACACACACAAGCACACACGCAAGGCACTGTTCTAGCTACATTTAACAGAGTGCGCACCCCGAAACGAACGCTTAACGGAAATGTAGCCTTTGCCACATCGAAGACTTGTTATCACCTTTGTAAATTCAGTCATTTAAAGTCATGTGTGGAATGGTTCAAAACGCCCAATCAAACGCGATGGCGTGACTTTATCGTGATCCGCTCAATGACACCGGACTCACAGCAAAGAAGACACACGCCACCGTTACTGTAACATTTTTCTTCTTTTTTCTCTTTTCTGGTCTTGCTCTGTCAGTTTCAGCGGGCATAGCCTAAACGGATGAACCGAGCAACCATGCGCGACAGTAATCGACTCGTCCGCAGCACGGTGTTTTATCTGTCACTTAATCCCGGAGGGAGTGCAATATCTAAGTTGTCGCCGATGCAAAAACTTGTGCAGCCGCATTCTGCTTCTCATTGCGCCGCACAATTCAACTTCCAGGCATTCCAGCACACTCGGCTCTGACAGTGAACAACGACAGCTCGTCCTGCGCCTAAAACTGCTGCGCAAACACATCGTTTTATAGGAAAATCAACTCTCTCCTCACCGAATACTTGCACTCACGTGTGACATGATCACATATGATCTTTACACTTCACGCACCCACCACCTCCCCGCACACCACGCCCGTCTACACAGCAACATCCAGTGCTCACCTTTAAAGACGCTTGCACAGAGGCTGTAAAGGATGAACATCAAGTACTGCTTGACAATCATATTCTTCTCTTTTCCTTCGCAATTCTACGTCAACACTCCACTCGCGCTTGACTCTTTTTATTCTGTCTTTATCTCTTCTCTCGTCAAGGTGGACTTATCCAGGTGAACGGCGCAGTTTCTGACTGACCGGAGTTACATTGATGAACTCTTGCCTTTTTCTGAGGAGTCCCTGTGTATTTTTCGCAGATCAGGGGGCAGTGATCACTGTAGTGAAGCAGGACGGCAGAGATGCTCGTCGGCAAAGTGCAGATCCTGCCTCCCTTTATTGCCTTTCTCTTTGACTCGCTGCAGAGAGCAAGAGTCCCGCCCACGCTTTTTGACTAATGAAGACGCTTCACCAATGGAGAACACCTAGAAATAGTTCTGATCTCCGGTAAACTGTCGAAACAATTACGCCGTGGAGCATAGTTACTTTGATACATCAGTTTCTAGAAGGGACCTCAGTAGTCATGTGACAAGTTTTTTTTTTTTTTTTGTTAATCTCATCATTTCCTAAACACCAAAGCAGAACAATAGGCCTCTGCAGGAATATGATTATAGTTTACGCATACGAGGAAAAATATAAGGAACCAGTCCTGGCTACCACCGAGCCTCCATAATGCTCTGAAGTGGAGGATCCTTGCTCTGTGTTTAGTGTCAGTAGACTGAACTGCAAAAGTGCAAAAACCACCACGCCAGAGATTTAATGCATTAAAATATGCCCACAGCTAGCAGAGCTAATTTAACAATTTTAGACAGTTCTAAACAGCTACCCTAGAGCCATAAAAGCTTTATGAGCAGCCAAACAAGCTCTGTTGTCAATACCAGAGGACTCGAAATAACTGCCACTGCGACATCGACACATATTATCACTTGAAAAAGTTTTACAGCCTAAAGAGCACCGTGTGGTAACAACAGAAACACGTGCCCATGTTGTGTGAAAATGCATTTGCTTTCGCAGAGGTTGTGACCTGGTGTCTGGGTGCATGTCGGGAGTCAGGGCGCAGGCACGAGGGAGGTTAATGGGCACCCGGACATCCCTCTTCCTTCAAAGGTTCCCTACATGAGGTGCAGAGAAATGAGTGTGACCATCCCTAAAGACAGAGGTGTGAGGAAACGGCAGCTCCAGCCAGGGATCGTTTTCTAAGCCGACGGCGAGGATTTTACACATGGTTTAACATGCTGCTGGGCGAATTTGGTTCAATTTTGCACAGTGCTCTTCTACGCCACTCCCACTTCAAATCAAATTGCTGACCTGGCTGTACCACCTGAGAAAAGCTTTGGCATAGCCCCCAATTTTAAACCGTTTGCTTTTCCTTTTGCAGTATGAATCACTGGAAATGATACACGAAGCTCCACCGTTCATTCTCTAATCAGTCATTTGGATCACTCATTTTCATTGCAAACCAGAAGTTAAACAGTGTTTTCCAGCTTATTGTAGTTATTGTAAGTTTTTATTCTGAATGGCTAAAATGGGGGGGATTTTCTTTGTGCTCCCATTTTGTTTTGTATGCTGATGCCTTTAGCCTTTTAACTTAGAGCCATTCACATCTCTAATCCCTGTGGAACCACTGATGCCTTTCTGAACTGTAAACCTTGAAGGACTGAGTGCTCTTGTGTGACATACATTCTCTGTACAACTCACTTATAATTCAGAGCAGACCTATACAATTACCATGAGGATGGTGGTAAAGAATCAATCCCGTGAGTCCTGAAGGTCAGTTCCTCGTCATTTCATTAGATCCTTGAGAGTAGAATTCTACTCATGCACCTTTTCAACAGCAAGGATTTATTGACCATGTGAGTTCAGCAGAAAAGCACACGGTGCTGACACAGATCTGTAATGCAGAGGAGCATGTTCCCCTTTGTATTTATCTCCCGGGCATTATATTGCATAGCATTCTTTGATTTGTACCATTTAAAATGCCCCGTTGTGTTTGTACCGTCAGATTTAACAAGGTCACCAGCTTACACTTGAGAATCCCAAGTACCTGTTATGACACAACACACTTTTTCCCCCCCTTTGTGTTGTTTAATGTTCAAGACTGCAAAGTCCACAAGAGATATTAAAACCAGGGAGAAAAAAGTTTAGGCCAAGATGAATTACAGTGTTTGCATGAACCTGCCACTGATAGCACTGATCTCACTGACTGAAAAGCAACCAATCCAGATGCAGTATGCACAATCAATTTCAGTGAGGATATGAATGACAGAAGTCATAAAGCCTGAATGCTTTATCTAAATGATGAAGTACTGAATCCAGGATTAGGGCATGGACCATGTAAGTGTTTTTGTCACTAGAAAAAAAATATAACTGCAGAACAGAATCCTGATAAAATATTTAAAATTCGTGCTGAAGTTTTGGATATCAAATTTCATAATCCAGTACAGCAGACACATACATATTTTTACCCTATCAATGCACCTCAGGGAAATAACAGCTGTTCTCTCTGGCTCAAACTTAAAAAATGGCCCACAATGAAAGCTTTATGTTCTTTTGTGCCTTTTTCTTATTCCTGTAAGAACATTTGCTATTAATGGCTGGTGAGAAGGCAATTCCATCTGTTTATTGCCTTATTGATAGGACACTGGGAATACTTACATCTAACAATGTGCTTTCTGCACCAGGTAAACAACATGCAAGTCAGCACTGTATGAAATTTTCAGTATGTGGAGCAAAGTTAGAGCTACACATTCAAACATCCTGTCTGGGAATGTATATTATATTACAAATTTTATTCCAATTACCCTCTTCCAGTAAATGAAAGAAAATATTTGTGTAATCAATTATTTGATTTTTTTCTCATGCTTCTTCTCGCTCCTCTTTCAGGTGCTCTCATTAGGGATCCCCATGGATGCCTATCCCTTGCATGCTCCCCTTGTCAAACCAACCCTCTGCATGTCTTCCTTCACTACACTCATGAATCATCTTTGTTTTCTTCCTCTTTTCCTCTTCCTCTTCTCCAAATCAATTACAATATGTCATCAAAAATATATCATTGATATACCTTTTTGTTATCGGACATGGCAGTTGGACTTGTGTTTCATATAGAGATGACTTTAGAGTAACTTTAGACCTTGAATGGTGATTACTCATTGGTGGCCTCATCAGAAGTGAAAAAAACATGATTAAAATTCCTATGTAGCTGAGACTGAACTCACAGGAACTAAAAACTATACTGCTGTGCAGTTAAACAGTTCGTAAATCTCAGAATTCATGCTTTACTAAGGTAAAACTTTCTTGTGGGCTGCTGGTCTTTGTCTGCTTTCCATATGATTCACTCTCTCTAGGCATTGCAAAGAAAACCTTAAAGAAGGTTAAGTCATTTTGTAAACAAGTTATCCAGCAGAGAGTTTCATCATCAGGGCGTTTTTAGAGAATGTCCCACTCGGTTTTTTCATCACTGAACATAGGTTAAGACTGCTGTGCAAATCAACATTGCAGTGACTGCTGCACTCTGTAAAAAATATTGCATTTGATTAATGATTTCTTTACAATCCTGGACAATTAACACGTCCGTTAATTGAGAATGTTACAAAATTTCACGGCCATGGCAAGCAATACACATCTGGATAACACATAAAAATAACTGGTTAATTTTTTTCCCTTTGTTGCTCATGGATAGAAATTAAAAAAAAAACATAAAAAGTCTGAATGTGGCTAGGATAGCATTTGGATTTGATTGCATTACAAGGAATTGATTTTAAGATGTTGCACAGCTGTGGTTCCAAATATCAAATTAGCACTAATTTTAATTTGTAGTTTGAGCGCAACACCACTGAGTTGTGTAATAAAATTTTCACTTGTAATTAGAGTCATCCAAGTATACTCAGGTATAGTCCACAGGTGGTCGAGATCACAACCCAAAACCCACGCACATGATAAGGCATCTTGAACCATGATTGATGTTGTTTTTTTGTTTTTTATAATCACTTTGTCTGTGTTTTATCTGAGTAAGTTAGAGAGCTGTAACAGGCCCTGGGATAACCATGTTCTCCATTCAAACTATTAAACCTGTACAAGTACACTGTTGAAATAAAGCTCGACAAAGCACGAGGCAAAACCTTGAGCAGTATTTAATGTCTAATGAGAGTTGAAGTTTTTTCATAGGTTAAACAAGAGTAATAAGATTTACATGTTATTCCCTGAAAGCCCCGTTATTTAACATGCCCTCAGATTTCAAGTAGTCTGATATATTACAGTTTTGGCTGTGAAAGTGTTTGTGCTTTAGTGAAATATTTCATCACCATTTAATCTGAAAGCGGTTAGGAGGATACCGAGAACAGCACCCCAACGCAAAGCCATATTACTCACATCACAGAGCTGAAAGTTAGACTGCCTCATTAATTCCAAATGAAAAGATAAATAAACATGGTAAAACAAAAGACCACCGCCTTGTTTTCTGATGAAACTTCTACTGATGGAAGAGTCATCTTTAGGCAATGAGAGTTGCTTGGTAATTACTGTATGATTACTGCACAGGTCTGGGAGTGTAGAGCTATAATAACTGAATCAATACTGGCCTTTTGTTGTAACTTTACAAACCAAGGATCTTTTCAAGGGCACACATTGCCCCGTGGGACCAGTGCTGAGCCACATTTAAGCAGACGCTCCCCTCTCCGTCTCTTCGTCCATGCCGATACAAACAAAACCTGGTGCCCTATGCAGAGTAAAGTGCTTTATTTCAGGGCTCACGTCCACGATAGCCCACGGCAGCTGGTGTTCTCACAGACCACTGCATGGAAAATGGGCTGATTTCAGGATTTAGCTGCCCGTGGTGATTTCCTCACTTGCTTCTTATTGGGCCCAGAATTACTTTGTCATGGACTTGCACAAGATTAACGCTGAGGTTTTGAGCTCCCGTCTCTGTTTTCTTAACACGCAGCTCAGTGTTGCTGTTATTTACCTTTATTACCCTTCACTGACGGAAGCAACGCCATTAGTATACAGCTGTTTGATTTTTGCATTTGAAGATTCAAGCTCAGGTACATCTGTTGTTATCATAGTTATGACACCTGAAAGAAAATAACACTCATCAGAGTAGGTGAACGTTATATAACACAAACCTAAAATGACGCTAATATCATGACTATATCTGTCAGATATATTGATGTATTACATCTAAGCTCAAACAGCTCCATCAATCAGAAAGCAAAACAGACAGCGCCACATCTGCTGTCTATCAGCTTTTATTCATTACACACTAAATGAGAAACAATGAGCACCAAGTTTTCCGAGCACTGCACAACTTATTTAGCAGTCTCGCACCTCATGAAAAGTTTTGATACTTGGATAGCTGTGTTATGCACAGAATTAGGATGCCAGTGTCTCATAGCTCATCAGCACTCTCGGCACCTCCTTTGCTTATCTTTGCATAACTACACATCCTGGTCATGTTTCCTTTCTCCTTCTGACCATCTGTTCCCTGCTGCCAATCTTCTGAACGTGCCAGCTACTGCCTCTACATCCTCTCCCTGCTGGCTAAATCTTAGTATTGATATCATATTCTCCCTCTCCACTTTCCTCTCTGTTTCTGTCGTCGCTCGCTTTTTCTCTCTTTCACACGTATCGTACGAGAGAGCTGCAAAATAGAAGTCACGCTAAGTTTGAAAATACTGTATGCAGTTTATGAAATGTATCACACTTTCTGACCTTCTTAAACTGCAATTGTTTTTATCTTAAACATGGGCAGAGAATGGATTAAGAATTGTCCAGACTTTTTGACATTTTAGTACGATAATGTTAGAATTACAGGGTTTTTTTTCCATAACTGTAATTAACAATTACAAATAAAAAAGAAAAACCCAAAACTATTCACTTTATTTCAATGAGTGACTTTTCAAGCCTGATATTTTTAGCTGTAATTTAATAGAAAGAAAAAACTGCAACAAAGTGTGAAAAGGTTCAGCTTCCTGTTATTTTTTACTGTACTACTGAGAAGCCTAATGCAGGGGAAAGAAATTATGGTCCCCGCCGTGGTAATAAGTGCTGCTTGCTGTCAAGGGTTTTTTTTTCTTCTTCTTCTCCTTCTTTTTTTAACAAAATTTTCCCAGTACTCTTTATCGAGTTCTTAGAACTGGGCTACAACCTAACATCAGTTAAGAAGAGATTTCTTTTTCTTCATGTCAGTTATTAATCTACACTTAAATGTGTGTGTGTTTGACAAAGAAGATTGTCTAATTTAAAAAGCAGCCTTGCTTTCTTTAACAGAAAACAATACTGTACCTGTTCCCACACCCCCTGCACTCCAAACTTCCTTCTGGAGATTGCGGCTGGCACGTACTCAAGTGTGGTCAAATCTCAGTGCCTGCCTCGGGCTTTTAAAGGAATGACTAATACACTCTTTGCAAACCACTGAAAGACTGCTGTAAAGCATCTCAACCTAAACAGAGTGATGCATGTGGGTGAGGCAATATATTATGGTCAACACATTTCACAGAGGTCTGCTTATTTTGTATCGTGCCGATCAGGAGTGTTTGTAAATCTTGTTATGGTGTTTGGAAAAGGTTTTGCGTGAATTTATTTATTGCGAGCATCAGACGTGGCTGTAGTTATAACCAGGAAAAATAATACTTAAGAAAAAAAATCTTTCATGAGTTTTGTTGAGGAGAAAAAGTGAAATTCCATCAGTGCATTATGCATAGCTAATACATAATTCACATGTAAATGAAATTTTCATCAAGGAAACATGATGACCGAGGTACACGCAATTACAAGCTTGGCTCACATCAAAGTTAAAAAAAAAAAAACTGATATGAATAAGTGATGGTACATAAGGAAATGTGTTCAGATGCTCCATGAGAAGCCAAAGTTGTGTAATGATGTTTTTGGTCAAGCGCACTATCCCACTGACAATTTAATACAGTATAAAACAGCCTGCTGATGTTTATTTATTTATTTTTTTAACCCCAGCCAGAGTTTGAAAGTGCACTCATGTTTTAGCTGGTTCAACCTTTAAGATGTGTTCCTCAAATAGGTTGTCAGACCACAGCAGGGTGATTAGAGTTTGTTTTTGTGCTGTTTTGCTCCGTTTGCAGATGTGAGAGATATCTTGCCACATCCACACCGGAGACAGCAATGACAGCTAGAGAATTACCACCTGAAAGTACTGGCCTGGATTTCAAATAGAAAAAGTTAAAATTCAGTTTCTACTGGACACTCACTGGACACTTTATTAGGTACACCTTCCAATTTCGCTTAGACCCCTTTTTGGTTTTCAGAACTGCCTTAATTCTTTTTGGTCTAAATTAAGAATTAACATTTCTTTAGAGATTTTGATACTTATTGACATGACAGCATGACAGACAGGTGCTCTATAGGATTGGGATCTTTTGACCATGGAGATCATTAGAGCATAGTGAGCTTATTGTGAAAAGAAAGAAAACAGTTTAAGCTTTGTCACATGGCAGCACAGTCGACTCATCCTCTGATCACTGTTTCCATCAGAAGTACTGTGGTCATAAAGAGATGAATAAAGAGATGAGCCATGCTCAGGTAGGCTGTGGTGTTTAAAAGATGCTTAGTTGGTACTAAGGGCACAGTGTGCCCAGGGAAGTATTCCTATACCATTACACCAACACCAGCCTGAACTGTTTATACAATGTATCCATGCTTTTATGGGGTTTACACCAAATTCTTGGCAGCAGAAATAGAGATCCATCAGATGAGGCAGTGTTTTTCCAGTCTTGTCTCATTCAGTTTTGGTTCAAATTGTAGCCTCACTACAGCACTGGGTATGGTCTTCTGCAGCTTCAGCCCTTCTGCTTCTAGGTTGGACGTGCTGTGCATTCAGAGATGAGTTTTTTGACATAACATTGCCTTCCTATCAGCTCAAAGCAGTCTGACCATGCTCCTCTGACCTCTGGCATTAAGAAGGCTCAGAGAACTGCAGTTCACTGGATATTTTCTCTCTTTTTTGGCCATTTTCTGTAAACCCTAGAGATAAATGTGTGGAAAATCCCAGTAGATCAGCAGTTTCTGAAACAATCAGACCAACCCGTCTCTCGCCAAGAACAATACTAAGTTCACAGTCACTTAAATGACCTTTCTTTCCAATTCTGATGTTCAGTTTGAACCTCAGCAGGTTTTCCTGACTATGTCTACAAGCCACAGTCAAGTTATTTGTCTCTGAATGCTTCTCTGTGTTCCATTTTCAATTTTACTTTTTCACTTTCACAAAGACATCTGGTTTAGAGGTGAATTAGCCTTTTTAGCTAATGGCTAATTCACCTCTAGAGCCTATTAGTAGGGAGCACTACCTGCTGTTTCTCAAACTGTGCTGCTAATTTTAGATGACTCTCTGGATGCTGTACATGTAAAACAAGGTGAACCACAAACACAAAAGCATACTAAACACAAAGCGTGTATTTCAGTTTAGGCTGTCAAACGCTGTCTTTCGAAACAGATCTTCAAACAGGTAATTTCAATACAATTATTATTGTATTATTTTTACAATAAAGCACCAGAAAGCAAACTTATTCGTGCAGATAATAACAATTTCCCTTGGGTATTAGCGCCTGTAACACTGAAGGAAAAAAAAAAAACCTCAATAAGTTTTCCTGTTATTTGTGCTGTGCTCTGATTTATCTCATTTACCTGATGAATATTCCAAAGCCATTCACATAAAACTTTTGATTTCAGCAGTTCCATTTGACACATTTAATATGCCCTTTTTGCTGGTAGATTTTGATTGATTTCTCCGAATGAAATGTCAACATGTCATGGATCAAACCAATTTCTCTATGTTCCCTTTGTTCCCTGGGAAATTGGGAAGGAATTTACCTGACAAAATGAATGTATTTTTGTGCATGGGTGAGGCAATACATCAAAATGCTGTGATTCTTTTGCCAGACAGAAAGCAAACACTGATGTTACTTTCAGCATGCGCAGCATTTCATTTCGCCAAGGAATTTGTCAATTATCTCGATATACTCTCTCTGTCTGTGCATGCAGGGTGAGATTCATGGTCTCGACTATTATGAGCCAGAAATCTGTTGTTTTCTGTGAGGTACATAGCAATGAGCCATTTCCAACTGTGCTTAAGTTTTTTTCAGATTTAGCCCTAGGAAATGCACCCCGTATCGCTTTGAATACATCTCATTTAGAATGAGGATTACTTCAGGTGATATAAACTATAATAAATCTAATAGTCTCATGCAATATTGCAGTGGGAAAGAGGGGGGGAGGCTGGTTACAGCAGCTAAATCTACTGCTGTTCCCCAATCAATTAGATCTGTGAAATCCATTTCTCTTTGCATGTTTGCTCTTGTTTGCAATAATTACAACCTCCACCCCAAACAGGCATGATAAACACCCCCTGATTTAGAAGTGTTTGTTCAGATCGGCGGGACCTGCTGCTTGTCTTGCTGTTTATAAACCGTGGAAATCTACAGGGATTACACAGGCTCATCACCATCTGTGGCATTACTCCAAAACAGGTCTGCACTGAGAAGAGCCCTATCAGGGCATTGAGAGGAGGAGGCAAAGGCAGACTGACATATAATGGGCTGCTCTCACCTCATCTGCAGAACAATGTCATCGCCATTATGGGCTGTTAGCAAAGACTCTCTCTCTCTCTCACACACACACACACACACACACACACACACACACACACACACACACACACACACACACACAATAGCAATATTGCCCTCATGTGCCTTTATAAAGAAAAAAATGGTTTTAATATTGTGCGTTAATAGATTCAGTTGTTAAGAAAGAGAAACAAAAGTAACGGCAAATGTTTCAAAACCCTGTCATCTCTTTAATCAAATTGCAATTCGAACAACTGCAACCCAAAAGGGTTTCACATGAAAAACACAACCAGAACAACAAAAATTCAATATACTTACAGAATTCCAGCAGTTCTTATCAGATAGAAATCTTCTTGTAGTGATTTAAAAGGGAAGCCTTTTTTTCTGAAACCTGCAAAATAACATGATTGACTTTTGACTGACAGCTGTCACAAAAAATACTCATTATGATTGACAAACACTGTCAGCACATCTGACGGTGACATCTGGCAGTGACAAATTTGGTTTTTTTTAACTGACAATAATAGAACATTTTGCAGTAAAGGTGCTCCATTCAGGTAGAAATCTTGACCATCTATTACTGCTTCTAGATCGTTTTCATTTCACAATGAGATTAGTAATGAAGTGGCATACCGTTACAGTACACGCATGTGTGCAGAATTTATCATTTAAACAGCTGGATTGTCTCAGGGACATCTTTACACAGCCTGCACCTGCGGTCTTGCCTGTTGTGGTAGACCCCAACCTCTGTGGATCTTGCATTCAAAGCTTGTGAACCCCTGAAACACGGTCACCCACCATAATTAGTGCCACTGTGCTGTCTATCAGTCCAGTTTTCTCCAGTCACTGCTAGGATTTCTGAATGTCAGCCACATCTTTTATCTGCCGGTGGTACATACATGCAGGGTCCTGTCCTTCCATGATAGTTCTTCTTGCTCCCCTTCTTGCTTGTGTTGCTGCTGTCTGAGATATTGCGGTCAGTTGTGGAAATTTTCCTGATATATTCATGTTTGTTGTCTCATGCTGGACAGTGGTTTTGACACTCACTAGTCCTCGGACACCTTCCTTTTCTCTTGGCGTACAGTCTCAGGGTGCTGGATTTGGGGTGAAACCCTCCATACATGGTGAGGAGCTTCCTTGTCTTGATGTCAATGGCATCTATCTCCTCCTTTGGCCAACTTATTGTCCCAATAGAGTATATGATCACTGGCGGGGCGTAGGTGTTGATTCCCCAGATCGTGTTCTTTCCATTCAGCTGACTCTTCAGGACTTGCCTTGCTCTCTGCAGGTATTTGGTGGCTGTGGGTTTCCTAGCCTTTCCAGGTTTTTGTGGTTCCCTGTAGGGATTCCCAGGTACTTGTAGCTGTCCTCGATGTCTGCAACGTTGCCTTCTGATAGCGCAGTCCCCACAGTTCTAACTACTTTCCCTCTCTTTGTTGCAATCCAACTACATTTCTCCTGTCCAAATAACATTTAGATGTTGTTGCTGTAGATCCTAATCTTGTGGATCGGTAAATTAACATCTCGTTCACTCCTGGCATACAGCTTGATGTCATCAATGTAGCGGAGGTGGCTGACGATTGCTCCATTCCCTAATCAGTATCGGTTGCCAGTCTTGTTAATGATCTCACTGAGGGGTTTCAGGCCAATGCAGAACAGCAATGGGGGCAGGGGATCTCCTTGGTAGATCCTGCACTTGATGGTGGCTTGTGCAATTAGCTTAAAGTTGGCCTCTAGTGCTGTTCGCCACATCCTACTATGAATTCCCGATGAAGGCACCTATGGCACTGTTGATCTATGTATAGTTCTAGGGATTCTGACCCTGCCACTGTGATGGATACTGGACCCTGTTCAGGGAGGTTGGTGTGGTATGCTCTTACATCCATTAGCCACTGAACACTGTTTCTATGTGATGCATCCCTTATGCTCTACCAGTATTGCTCCATCTCCAGCCTTGATGGGGCTGTTCTCATATTGTTCCCCCGCCACTGAGAGTCTACCTTGGATGTTCAGTGGAGTACAGCTGGTTTATTCTCCTGCCTTCTATCTCTCTCTTGTATATCTCTTCAACCAACTGGTCAAGACTGTGAGTCTTTGCTTGGCAGTTTTCAATGCCTCATGTATTGACAACTCTTTGTACTTCCTAAGCACCCCTTTCTTCATGACACAACTCCGATAGTTGGCTAAATTCCGTCCAAACTGCATTGATTTTGGTGTCTAGTCTCCTTCTCCAATGAGGGTACTTCTCCTTGTGGCTGTTCATCTTATAGCCAAGCATCTCTGTAATCACTGCTGCCACGTTGTAGATCAGAATCAGATGATTAGTTTGGGTGATGTTTGCAGTAGGGATTATCTGTAATGCTGCATTCAAATCTTCTAGTAGACCTTCAGAGGGTACTTCACATAGTCCTGGTAATCGGCCACGGAGGGTCCAGGTTTCCAGCTTCACCATGATCTGATCTCTCAGGTCAGCTGCTCTCGTACTTAACTTGCCTTCAGTCATACTTGGGGTTTGGTACCCAATCTCAGGTGGGGGTGATTATATCTCCCCCCTGACCTGATGTCCTGGCTCCCCCTTGCTATAGCATTTTTAGTGTACCTCATCAAGCTCCACATGTGATAGCAGTTGCTTTCTCCAAATGTTGGAACACTGAGCTACTAGTTGGTGTAGTTGTTTTGTCATCAGTCTCAGTGTTGGCTATCTAAGATACCATAAGTCCCACATCCTCTTCATGTATTAGTGTATTAGATAATTTCGTTTTTGTTTTCTTTTTAATTCAATTCCTAAATATACCATTAAAAAATAACGGACCTCACCTTGTCACTGCAGAGTACTTTGTAGATTGATGGAAAAAATAATAATAATTGATGATACAAACATGAGCTTTAGATGCCACAGTTAAGTACACTCACCCAACAAACAGCTAACTAGTTAATAAATGTTGCTTACTGGTCTAAATAAATCAACATTTAAGTAGGTTGTTTCATCTTTAAATTGTTATGTAAGTCATGCACTGTAGTGTTCCCCTAATTACAAAGCATTGGAGGAAGGCAGAGGATAATGATATTCCTGTTGATTATATAAAGGTAAAGACAGTAGCAACGGCATCTTTGTAAGACATTAGCTAATGTTAACTCTAGCTGTTAATTGTATACGTGGCTAATACAACATCAAGCTGTAACTTAGGTTTTCCTGTGTGCATTTCACACAGTTTTCTTGTGGATTTCTTTCACGGTTGTCTTCCAAGTCCAAAAACATGCTGGGAATCCATTTGACTGGCAACCTGTCAAGGGTGTTTATTGCACAGTGCATGCTGGGATATGATCGCCTTAGAAACCTTCACAGGATCTGTACGTCTGAATGGAAAAGATTTATTGGGCAATCCAAAGTTTAATATCTCTTCACAGCTGCATTTTAACTGCTCTCCTACAATTGCATGTTATTGTCAGAGTTTATTCACAAAAAAACAACCTTAAAGAATTCCTACAAATGAGCTTTTGATTGTTTTATTTTACGTTGTGTACTCGAATGCTGGAATATCAGTTTAACATCAGGCTGATTATTTTTTTTAAATGCTCATCCCTTTGCTTTGTTCATAGTTAATATTGATTAGAAACTCAAAATTTCCTGTAAAAAGGCTAATACATTAGGAGGTATATGATAACTATCATTATGACATGTTGTGACCTTTGTTCTAAATACTAAATAGAACATACTTGTAAATCTGAATACTTTATTTTCATTTTTGCTGCACCTCTGTGAATATATCCTTACCACAGCATTACTATTGAGGTACAATAAACCCACAGTGAAGCTGCATCCTTGATTCTGTTACATTTTATACCACATGCACCACGCTTCTCTTATTTTGAAGCCACTGTTAAATTAAACTCCTGTGACATCATCGACCAATTGAAGTTTTTCAAATGGTCGGCCTTGCAAGCTTTCACTGGTTCAGAGGCCAAAGAGGAAATGACAACTAATTCACCCTCTGCAAACCTGAACTTGAGACTTGTGGAGATAATCATATATCACTCTTTGTAACGGGTCTCTTTCAAAGCAGCCAAGCAAATTTGAATGGTAGCATGAGGCCACAGAAGGAGGTCTTTAAAGTGTGAGCACAAGAGATGAATACTGAATGGATGGTTATTAAACTGCCTTTTATCACATAACGAAAGACTTGTCATAATTTCTGAGTCCCGTTGAGAGAAACAAACCTCATAGTTAACCACTGTGCCAGTAATGGCACTAAGGGCTCACTAATTTTTCAATCAAATCCTGAAAATATGAGATTCTAACTATTTAGAGCTAGATTCTTTTTTTCAGGTATTCCAATCAACGTTTAAATCAATCCTTACATTCAAACTG
Source organism: Oreochromis niloticus (assembly GCF_001858045.2). Taxonomy (NCBI): domain Eukaryota; kingdom Metazoa; phylum Chordata; class Actinopteri; order Cichliformes; family Cichlidae; genus Oreochromis; species Oreochromis niloticus. Next base: position 31,434,284 of record NC_031979.2, read on the forward strand.
AATATAAGGCTGACTCTTTGGATTTATTTTTGATGCCTAAAACCAAAAATTTCCAGCAGTTCTCTCACAGATCAGAGAGTTTAAAATAGTTTAAGGTACTACATCAGTAAATTCCTTTGCCCTTTCTTTTTTTTAAAGACACATTTTAAATAAGTTGCTCTTTTAGAAAAATACATCAACATGTTCTTAAAGCGCCAGTAAAATTTTAAATGTCCATGCAGCACCAAGAATTGCCTTCGTAAAGTAACAAATGACCTTCTTTTAAAAGTGTATGCTGGGGAATGTTCGATTTTAATCCTTTTAGACCTCAGTGAGGCTTTTTATACTGTAGATCATGCAATTTTAATTGACTGCCTCAAGCACTGAGTGGGTATCAGAGATATAGCACTGTGCTTGCTCAGTTACTACATTTCCTATAGAACCTTTTCTGTCGCTGCAAGCAATTTATCGTCCTCTCACCAATCATAAATTGTGGGGTCCCACAGGGTTCAATTTCAAGTCCTGTCTTCTTTCTTATATATGTTTGCTCTCAGACATTTGTAAACATAATGTTGTATTTAGCTGGTGTGACTGAGGGCTTCTTAATTGTATCTCCCTTTATATAGAACTCTAGTGACTGTAAAATTATGGACAAGTCAACTAAATCTAAAGCCTGATTTACAGCACAGTGAGGTTAGAAGTGTGAAATGAAATGACAGAAATGGATGAACAAGGTTTTATAAAAACTTTGGGTAAACAGGTAAATTAAAAGGCTGATGGGTGTGTGTGTGTGTGTGTGTGTGTGTGTGTGTGTGTGTGTGTTTGAGGGGTGGGGGGTTGGGGAGTAATTATGGTCTGCCAAGATAAGCAGTTTTAAACTCTGCAGAATAATCTTTGTTATCTGTGCTTTTCAATGAGGTACTCAGTAATGTCAAATGATTAGAGAATCTTTTCTACCAAATACCAATTCAGCCCAAACAAGATATTTTTGAAAAATAATTTCGAAACATGACAAGCAGTGCTATGTTAATAATTAATAATCCTTCACAACCATCACAACTAAATATTGCTTGTTCTATCTGGAGGTCTGTGTTTTAATCGACAATATAAATAGTGTGTGGATTTTTGCTCCCGCAATGATTTTTCCTGTTGTTTTAAGTTGATGTTCAGAGCATTTTTGGTATTGTGTGATGTTTTGTTGAAATTCTTTTTTTTAACCCATATATTAAACTCTAACAGGTCTGATGATTTGTACGCTCTGACTGCATCCCAAAACTGAATTTTGCACAGCATAGACTGGGAGAGAGACATGTAACTACTATATCAAGACCACCATGCAACTATGCCCGGTCTCCTAATATTTGCATCGAATTAAGAAATAGTATACAGACAGTATTTCCTCCTTTCCTCTGCACTGAATAAAATAGAGTACACAGACAGGCTCTACAGCGTGTAGGTTTGACTAGAAACAGATGGCAGTCAGTATGGCTCAGCTCAACTTCGACATAAAGTAACTTTGAACAGGAACTCGGCAGTTTACATAATGTGATGCAAAGTCATCACATTTTTAACACCCTCACTGCAGAATGTCCTGGGTTCAAATCTAGTCTGGGGCCTTTCTGTGTGGAGTTTACATGTTCTTCTCGTGTCTCTCTGGATACTTCAGCTTCCTCCAACAGTCTCAAGACATGCAGTGAGATTCCAAATGGCCCATATGTGTCTCTCTGTGTCAGGTGGTATACACTGGATATGCTGTATTACCGATATTCTGACGCAAATACAAAATATGATGCAATGGTGAGTTCTGTTGATAAATATAATAAAAAGTAAAATGAACAGATGTTTATAGCTGACCTACATTAACAGGACAGATTCCTCCCACAGTCTAAAGATAGTGTCTCTGTATTAAGTTTGTGATGGACTGGGGATCTCTTTGGAAAAACCGCATCCCTCGCTGTCATAGGCATGTTCAGTTAAATCGTGGGCTCTTCAACTTTAGAGATTTAGGTGTTTAAAGCACAGGGAGTACATACATCAGTTAATGTAAGATATGCTTTGTGCAATTTCAGTTACTTATTTTAATGCCAGTGTTGTTTGATCGCTGTTTAAGGCTTAAAGATGTGTGAAAGGAACCTGAAAGCCTCACGTGAAAATGTTTACTTCATTATCACGTTGCAGTTTAAACAACATTTCTAGACAATATTCAAATAAGAAAATCAGAGGACCACACCAAAGTTTCTTTCTTTAGTTCATGTCTTCTTTGAAACAAAAGAAGAAACACAACAACATAACTTTGAATATCTATTCATTTTGTTGCAGTGTTTTGGTACGTGTTCCTGAATTGCAGCATCGAGAGGGAATATAAATGATCTTCTATTATGTCTGCTCAGATTAGGTGTGAATCTACTTTTGTTTCTTGTCCTTACTGAGAATTGTTGTTTTTGTTTCACTGCTTGATCTTGAAGGGCTGTGGAAACATAAATACACACTGCAAACTAGATATAAATACAGCGCAGTCATTCATTGTTTGAAGCCTCATTCATCTTGGCAATGAAATGGAAATTGGACACTTATGATTTAATACAGTGCTGTTTCAAGGTTTAGTCTCAGAGTCAAAATATGGGTTATGTTGATTTTCGAATCTAATCTAAAATATTTCTTTATGCCTTTCAGCATTTCAGTAGATGGACTGACTCCTTGAATTCAAACCTTTTTGATTTGCAACATAATCACACAGCATATTGCCATTCGAAAATATCTGAAACACAGCAGGTTTTAGACATGGTGGGATTATAATTGTCAAGGCTTGGAAGGAAGACGGGAAATGGTATTCTCAAACTGTGCATGTAAGCCAGTAATCACACAGCACGTACTGAATTAGTCATCGGGATATGTGTTTTCTTTAATACCGAAAGGCCAGTGTAATTATTTTTCTCTAACCTTACTTGACAATTGTCTCATTGTTTCTGTTAAAGAAGTCCTGACTTCCCCTTGCTGAGGCCCAGCTGAAATTCGGCCTTTTCGCCCTCTTCCTTTGACAATGTCCCCTGAGCCCTTTCTGCTTGATTTAAGCCATTTGGCCTGTTATATTGTGGGGTCAGGTGTTAACAATTCACTTCTGCTGCAGGGGCTGACTAGTCTGAAATTCATAAATGAGTTTTGCCAAAAACCCTGAGTGTGCCGATATAGGTTCTGCTTGCCTCCTCGTGTCCTCAACCTACATCAGCAACCGTGACCACATCGCACCACATATTTGAAATCTTCTATCATCGGGATAGCTTTCAACCCCGCGAAATGTTTTATGTACCTCAGAGTTTCCAAAACTATCGTTAGCACATGCTTTGTGTTCAGCCTCACATACCAATATCGGTGCTTCCATCTGCTCTAATGACTCTCATTAAAGATCTCTATCCTCGTGTCAGTCTCTGGTCCTTTCTGAGATCCCTTCATCCTTGAAATTGAAGGCTGGAGTGAATCTTATCACCTCTCATTAGCTTCATCCCCATTTCTCTGGTTCCCTTTATTGCTCAGTGCTAACCTTCTCACTTGGTGGCATTCATGGCGCAGCGTCATCCGTCTTTCAAAGGAATTATATAGGTTGCAGTATTTCAGCACACTGATCCCTGACATCTAATTTGATTTTCAATAGAAGGGGGTTGTCTGTCTCATGTCTAAATCATATTTCTGTATCCTGTTTTACTTCTTTCATTGTTCTTTTCCTCTTTGTGTTACTGAAATCAGTTGCAATAAGTGCATGAGCACTTTAATTTGTATAGCTCTGATTTCCCAGGATTGTTGCCAAAGAAACTGTACTGTTAATTGCATGTTTATGGACAATAAATCACAAAACACTTTGAACACAATTGTCTGATGAGGAATTAGGTAATAGTCAATTCCACAGACTCTGAAGTCGGTACCAATTTGAGACTCTACTAAATGTATACTAATTATAATGTGGGATGGATGCATTTCCGGAATCACTAACTTGTCTTTTTATTACTTTTAAGCAATGTAGTTTGCATCGATGTGAATAAAATAGATCTTTTAATCTTCTTCACAAACACAAGTGCCGACTGTGCTCTTGTTTCACAGCTAAAATTTGGAGATTACTTTTTATTTGAAAATATGCTCCCTGAAAAGGTTTTTTCCTCCATCGATTGTTGGGATGCAGTGCACACACAAACACAGATATCTTATTCACTATTCAAAATACATGATCTTAATCTTAATCGAGTCTTGCACAAACAGTTTCAGAACTACAATCCTTGGAGAATGTGTTTAATTTTGAAATACGGATTTTAATGAGAGACTTCCAAAAAAAATGAGAGGCATCCAAAATTCATTTATATTCATGTTGAAAAGCTCTGTCCGTTTCGCTTTGCCACTTGGCTGTGACAATCGAAAACTGGGATTTCCATGTGAGTAGCTGACCTTAACCCTTTAAAAATCTCGATTTTCTTTGTCTTGTTTTTCTGTGCTCATGAGCTTTCCCGGTACTGTTTATTTTCATGACCATCACAATCATTGGATGTGATTTAGTATTTCCACATGAGGTGGTCATGTCTCTTACATGAGCTGCAAATGAAATCAGACATTTCACCTATAAATCTATATGTAGATATTTTGAACAAAGGAGCACAAACTTGCAATATTTTTTAAAAAAATCTTTACGAGGGTGAATTGTCATATACAAAAAAAAAAGGATGGAAGACCTCAGAATAAGTTTTTCTGTTTCTGTGAGATGCCCATAAAATAATTTACATATTTTTTCCCCGAGTCAGTGGTTTCTTCGCCTGGATGTTCTCCTTATACATTTCGTTTGTTTATAAAACGTTTCAGCTTCTCTACTTTTTTCTATTGTTTCTCAAAGCCATGCTTTTAGAAATAAAGTCTTAGCATTCTGTGTCATCCCTGCTCAATTCTCTATCTTCTAACAGCTATAATTTTTGCCCTGGATGTGTCTTATATTGGTTGAACACCCTGCAAAGTAATTCTCTCAGCTTGGAGGCACTATAATGCTTTGATGAATAATTATAGGTTTTGAAAGACTAATTGTGTTTTTTCATTGCAAATGATATCAGTGTAGCATGCTTGCGTAGTCGCGTCAATTTAGTTGAATGAGAAGGTTGTTTGTGTCAGCTTCTATTAAGTCACACAGAGCTGGCATTTCAGTTGTGTTCTGAATCTCTGATGTGATGTCTTTCTGGTTCAATACGATTCTGCAGAGGAACATATAGCTCAGGAAGAAATGCTCAAAACCCAAGAATATTTACGGCTTTGTCTTCAGATGTCAATTGAATTCTTCATGATGACTAAATTAAAACTACCCAGAGTTGTTACAAGTGTCTTGGGAAAGTTAAATAATATTTTCTTGGGGTGAAATTTGGGCGAGAAGAGAGGCAGGATGGAAGGCAGGGTTTTCTCAGAAATCTGCAGTGCTATTTGTGATGCATAAACTCATCAGATGAGCTCATCAGCTCATCAGATTAATTTTGACTGATCAAAGGGGAATAGAGGAGCAATAAAGCTCCCTTTAACCAAGCATCCTCAGGTTGTAGACAGAGTAAAAACATCCTGATAAGGCCTTAACTTTAATAGCAAGAATGGGATGTTTTGTGTTTCTGATTGCATACATTTTTTGTATATTTGTCACACCTACATGTTTAAGATCATCAAACACATTTTAATATTAGATCAGATGAGTAGATACAATTTTTTTGTATTAATTTAAAAAAAAGCTCATCAAACCTACTTGTAGTAGTAAGTAATTGCCCCCTTGTTAAATCAAGAATTATTGTGATTAACCACATTTTTGGAAAGTTAAGTTCAATTTCACAAACAAAGAAATCACTTAAATAGAACCTCCCTGACAAAGTAAAGTGGGCTAAAAGATCTCAAAAAGTAACACTTCACAATCTAAAAAACTCAAGAATACCTAAGAAAAAAAGTCAATGACATCTATTTGTTTGGAAAGAGTTAGAAAGCCATTTCTAAGTCTTTGGGACATGGCGAGTCCTTATCCACAAAAGGAGAAAACGTGGAACAGTGGTGAACCTGCCAAGCCATGGCCAGGCTACCAAAATTACTCCAAAAGAGCACTGAAGATAGGCCAGGAGGTCACAAAAGGCCCAGAACAACATCTAAAGAACTGCAGGCCTCACTTGCCTCATTTAAGGTACTTGATTCAACAATAAGAAAGAGGCTCGGCAAAAATGGCATCCTCAGAAAAGTGTCAAGGTAAAAGCCACTGCTGACCAAAAAAACACAAACGTTTGTCTCACATTTGCAAAAAACATCCTGATGAGTCCCAAGATGAAGAGGACTGAGGATGCTTTCTTGCTTTAGGACCCAGACAGCTTGCCATAATTATTTGAACCATGAATTCTGCTTTCTACTAGGAAAGCTGAAATAGAATATTTGGCCATTAGTTTGTGCCCTGGAGCTCAAGCACACTTTGGTTATGCAGCAGGGACAATTATCTGAATCACACCTGAATGGCTAAAAAAACCCAAAACAAAATGAAGGTTTTGGAGCAGTGTAGTAGTCTGGACTTAAAGGGGTCAGAGCAGGTCATTTACTAATCAGAAGGGTGAAGGTTTGGTCCCATGGTACTCCAGTCTACATGCCTAAGTATCCTTGGGCAAGACACTGAACCCCAAGCTGCTCTCTGATGAATGTTAGAAAACACTTAGAAAGACAGTGCTTGTATGAATGAGTGAATGAGGCATGTAGTAAAGCAGTGAGTGCTCAAGTAGAGTAGAAAAGCACCATATCAGACCCAGTCCATTTAACATTTACCAGTCCTATTGGCATGGCATGGCCTTGTTCAGAAACCCTCCAATATGGCTGAAGTAAAACAGTTTTCCAAAGAAGAGTGGAGCAAAATTCTTTCACAGCAATGTGAAAGATTCATTGCCAATCAAAAGCTTGATTGCAGTTCTTGCTGCCAAGGGTGGCACAACCAGTTATTAGGTTTAGGAGCCAATTGCTTCGTCACAAAGGGTGAGGTAGGTTTGGATACCTTTTTTCCCCCTTAATAAATGAAATCATCATTCAAAAGCAGTAGTTTGTATTTACCATGCTTATCTTTGTCTAATATTAAAAGTTATTTAATAATCTTAAACATTTACATTTGACAAATATGCAAAGAAAACAAAACAAAACAGGAACTTTTCACAGTACCATGGAATTCAATCTGCTGTTGCAAGTTAGATCCAAATTTGTGTTTATGATCATTTAGACCAGTTAGTATTTCTATCTTAGTGGTATTTTCTGTTGTTTTTGTTAGATCTCCATTAATCTTCATGTTATTGAACGAAATATTCCAATGTCAGATGGCTTACATTAGTTTCTTGTCACGGTCAAAAAAACATAGACAAACAATGTTGTGAACTTTGCAGAATAAATGATTATGTCTGTGAAATCTGCAGGCAAAACAAATGTCACTTTTGGTATTGTGGGAAATGAAAAAATAATAACCCATTACCCATTACAACTAAAAACAATGTTTGACAACAAACTGTTTTTGTAATATGAAGTATTATTATGTTGTGGACATATACTGGTTGCAACTACTTGCTCCAGGTTGCCAAGTTAAGATCTGTCAGCTAAATAATATTTTTTTGTCTGTTTCTGTCACTGAGTCAAGTGTCTTTCCATAGATACCTATAAACATGTGTTATTTAGCTATGAATCAAAGAGACAACATTTATTGGCATAACCTTCTGGGGTGGACAGCAACACACTTGTTCCATCTATTACCAACAGATGGCTCTTTAGAATGACACTCGCTTTATGACCTTTAGCTGGGACAGTTTTATTTTGTGACAAGGACAACACTTTCAAGACCTGTGCTATTTCTTCGGTCGGCGTGCATATTTATCAGCCTTTTCCAACAGGGATTTAATCTAAATTATTGCAAGGTTATCCTTCTTGAGTTCAACTTAGTTCTACCACTTCAGTGAAGTAGCTTGGGCTAAAACTTATTGAGGCCACAATTAGCTGAAAACAGTGTGAGCTCTGCATTTTAGAAAGATAGCTTCAAGAAAGGAGTAAGTGCAGGTGAAGTGGATACTGAATCTGTAGAAAAGCATACATTCACTGCATTACAATGGAGTTCGGCAACACCTAACATTCTCCTCAACCACCACCTCACATAGACTAATGCTGATGTGCTCTTACCATGGGATCTCTTTAAATGAAATGCAGAAGCACATACTGCAGAGTGGCAGGTCACTTATATATATATGCAAAGCTTCACTTTTACCATGAAGTTATGTACAGAAAAAAGTTTACACACAGCAATGCATTTTCATCTGCATTTTTATAAGCATGGCTCATTGCACAGCATTTTAATTTACAAAGCCTCCAAAAATTGAGGCAAATCATGTTTAATAGTGAAATAATACTGCATTTCACTGATACATGTCACTAAGAAATTATTTTCATGATGAAAGAAAAAAAGACATATTGCAAAACACTAAAAACGGCCTAACACTCCAGTAGTGGTCCCGAGAGAGCTGTTCATTGCACCCCACATTAAAGATTTGGACATAACAAAGAACAAGTGGATTTTATTGTCAGACATTACCAGTAGATGGACTTAAAATATCCTTTGTGAACTGCAAGATGAAGTCAAGGGAGTGTTCAAATCAAAAGAGTTTGTTTCTTTAGAATAGAATAGAATAGAATTCAACTTTATTGTCATTGCACATGTCACAGGTACAGGGCAACGAAATGCAGTTTGCATCCATCCAGAAGTGCTTTAGCCGTGATATAGATATATTGAGAGACATGAAAAGGCAGTGAGCATAATTGGGATACATCTTCTGTGAAGTTTATGTTTTCCTGTTTTCAGTGAAAGACTCACTAAGTGTCCAAAATGAGACAGGACTGTACACTGTGGAAAATTAATGTGGCTAGCAAATTAAACAAACACACAGACGAAAACAATTTATTTTTCATGAAAATTGCAGCCTGGTGACTGCTCTACAAAAACATATTTACCATATTAGCCAGTAATTCTCGAGACAGACTTGGACGATAATGAGAGTGAAGGAAAACGTGACATTTGCCTGCACCAGCTTGTAGACAGGAGTTACTGGGAGCTGTCTGCTAAACCTGTTTCAAATACACAGTTGTTGGCCAATTCCTGTTAGTTACAGATGCCAGTGGCAGCGTCTGGAAAGATCATTTATGACAATAAATGTCCACATTTAGTGAGGATAAAAGTACAGCCAGTGGGCTACATGTCAGGATACTATCAGCCAAGTAACAGCAATTCTAGGCTAACAGTGAATCCAACAATTGACTACCACATGTTTCAACATCTGTGTTAAATCCGATTTCTGTGCAAATGGAATTTCTTTTGAGCCACAAACTCAGGCAAACCCACAGCCTACAAAGCTGCTCATGTGTATACAACATCCTCATTTTCTCCTGACGCGCCAGATGCTTCCTCTGCTGTCACCTTAAAGTTACACTACAGCACTGCACAGTTTAGCTGTCTCCTCTCTGACCTGCTGGAACACAGCACGTTGTGATGGGACGGGCTTGGCATGCGGCACACTGATTCGCTGTTGTCTCCGGATACTAAAGCCTCGCGCACAGTGCATGCCTGTCCTCTGTTCTTTAGCTGTCAGTCCATCCGGTCGACTAGCAGCAGTCGGTGCTCGATTGGCTTGGTCTGGAGAAACCATGGCAGACCTGGGAGATAATGTTACAATTCCTGAGTTCAGCTGCCTTCTCCAAATGGATCCCTACCTCAAACCGTACGAACAGGACTTCAGGAGGAGGTAAAGCACGGCTCAAACGGCGGTTTTGTAAACAGCTTGTCGCCAAAATCAGTCCCCAGGCAAGCGAGCAAGACCCACGCTCGCAGTGGCATTCGTGTCTTGAATTAAAAACACACACATACTAGATAAAACCGTTGTTTGCAACACATCACAGGCTCGCCTCGTCTTCATGTTTGACATTTCAAGCGAATAGAGGTCGCATAGAGCTACGTTTCCCACCCGTGCGCAGTAGCTTTACACCCCCGCCCCCCTTTTCTCCTCCCAGTCAGCCGAATAAAACGCGTTCATAGGAGATAAGAGGTGTTCGGCTTATGCAAAAATAATGAACCGCTACCAGAAACTCTTCGTTTTACACGACAAGTTGCTGAAAAAGGGCAAGTTGTCTCCTAACTTCCTGTGCGTGATACTTCGAGAGCAGGCACGTATTTCTCAGTCAGCTGACATCAACGTTGCTTCCTGAGGTGGTGCTGTCAGATGCGTGCCTGTTGTTTTGTGGGTCCAGCATCTTCAGGGCAGCTTTTGCTTTCTGTAGGCCTTGCTCTTCATAACAGTGTTTTTTTTGTTGTTGTTTGTTTTGTTTTTTTTCCTCCCTCTTAGTATCCCGCCTTTAGTAGCTCTGCAACGTAGGAGGCTTGTGGCTAGAAAGGATGCTGCTGCAGCTAATGGTTTGTTTTTCAGGGTTAAAGGTTCTACAGTACGAGTTACCCTTCATGCAAAGTGCACTAGGTTATGTTATGTTGCATGATGTTCTTCTTCAGCTTAGACTTGACCTCCGGACATATAAAAGTATGAATGCACGACGTCAGAACTCGCCTTTGTGTGTGTGTGTACGTGGTATTTGTAAATGTATGAAGTGTGTGTGGGTTTATGAATTAATTGAGTAGCAGTTTAGATCATGTTACTTGAAATGCACAAAGAAGAAGAAGACTCCTAGAGTTTTATGACCAGGCCACACTGTGTCATATGCTTATGATTTAAAAAAAAATCAAAGTGGAAAGTTTTGACAAATCCTAAAACAGATTAATTTGTTCAACTTTAATTAGCTCAAGTTAAAGTTCAGCTAATTAATGTCATTTTTCTTTTCTAATTAGAGACTGCTAGTTTTGTTTATTCTGTCACTTTTATCACCCAAGGGAAAGGGAACACAGTGAAAATTACAGGGATTTATAGAACGACTTTGCTTATTGTGACAATTAAAACAAACCAAAGTTAAAAAGAATAAAAGTTTACATTTCTGGAGCATTTTACAGAGACATGGTAAAAGGGGGAAACAAAACCTTGTCCTTCATTGGTACATGCACTGGCCTCATGTACATCAACCTCCAACAGTAAATAGACACTGTAAGTCAATAAATTGTGCAATCTTTCTGCTTGCTACTTAAATGTCCTTTTTATTTTTCATGTGTTTTTAACCTGATAATCCGACTATATTTCAAAGAAGGGATGGATTTTGTAAAAACAATAAAGCCCTGCAGAATGACAGAATGGTACACAATGATGATCATAGCATGAACTGTTTTATAGGTGTGAGGGCATCAGGCTCATCTCAGTCATGTAAAAGGGGGGGGGGAGAGTCATGCTTATGTTCTTTTTTAACTTACTGCCAAATGGTGATGATGATCTACAGCTCAGATTGCTATCATGTCTGCTCACTGCAGGGTCAGAGCCTGAAACTAAGCTTTAAAACTCTGCTTAGGGGCTATATAGTTTTATCAATTTTCATTACCATGTCAAATCTGGTTTCTAATGTGGCAGGTAAGGGACCGCCTGCTTTGTATTTCAAGCATGTAAGCAGGGCTCTAGCCTTGCAGAGAGATGAGCGTGTCAGCTCCATCTCAGACACAGCTTGGGATTTTTAGGCTTCACCGAGCCCTAGACGTGTTTCAAACACCTGTCCCGCTGATGAAAGTTGCACATAAATTATTTTACATATAGGATCGCTGCTGTGTGAAGGTTAATTCTTGATAAGCCCCTGGTGTTCTAAGGCCCAGAGTCCAAACACCGTATCATGAACGCAGGCACAGAAATCAGGAGCTTTCTCAGGCTGTGGTGTCACGCTGTGTCCCAGTACTAAGAATTTAGCTGGCTTATCAGAAAGAGACCTATGACCACAGAGGCTGATTCTTTAGATTTCACTGTGATGTCATTGCTCAAGGCTGCTCAGGCTGTGGTTTGCTGAACTGTGGTTCAAGCCAGATACAGATACTGTGCACAGTTGAAATGACTCCAGTAGATTTTGCAGGCCTGCCATTCTAATTAGTTATTCTGTGGTTGCAGGCAGCTCGCATTTTATCAGGATGCTAGTTTCAGATTGATTGTGAAAACAGCCGTTGATATTGCACGCAGGTTACAGCCCCAGTGAGCAGTGCCGTGTTGATATCGTTCATTATTTACTCTTCCTGTTGCGCAAGTCTGTAGGAAGTGCTGCTAGGATTTTGCAGCTCTGGGCCCTATGCATCTCTTAAATTGGATCAAATGAAAGTAGGGAGTATTGGGAATGCTCCTTAGTACTGCACAGATTTGCGTATGTCATCAGAACTCATCTCAAAGTAAAAGGAATAATTCTCAGTTTTCTGCTTGTGATGGTGATGTAATATATTTACAGAAAAGCTAATTATTGGCTTTGAAGGGATGGCTATGAATGCAGATGCTCTGACTGGGGAAAAATGTAAAGGAGGAGTTAAAGCTGGAAAAGGGGATAACATGCACACTTGGTTGGTTAATAAGAATTATTAGAAGAGAGGTTAGAGAAGATTTGGAACACTGCCTGTTGTTTTAAATTGAATTAATGTTTTATGTACCTTCTTTGAAAGTGGCTTTGGAAGCATTTATTGCCTTTGCTTGAGGGTCGACAAAGATGTGAGTTAAATGGAGGAATTTTGCTTTCATCAATCAACTTCTGAGCAAATGTTCAGGTCTCTCTTTAGCCCGATTAATGCAGTTCACTAAGAAGAACGTTAATGACATTAGTTGAAAGTCACCTTGCTCCTGGCCTGTATGGAAGCCCTTTTTTATGTGAGCCAAGATAAAAAGCAGAAAAGCTTATTCTTGTCTTTCTCCAGGCTATTGCAGACTTTCTTGACACTTCTGTGCTTCAGCTGTCACCATCAGTCATACACAACACAACAGACCTTAACACTCACTCTAAATTTAGATGTCCAATTGTATAACAGTGAGTGTGTGAAAAGGGTGCAGAGTTCAGCTCATCTGTGGAGAGAATTTCAAAAAGCGGTTTGTAATCAGACGGAAAATATTAAACTGTGACTTTAATTTGGTTAAGATATCAAAATAACAGCACTTTTATAGTCCCTGAATCCATGGCTTAAAGGAACACGACACATGAGATGCCACAAAGTTGCTGCAGAGAATTTTTAATCAGACAAAAAATATTTACTTGCAAAAATCAAACACAAATAAAGAAGATAGAAGCACCAGCTGGGGGGAAAAAAAGGGAAGACCTTGAACCAGCCATGCACTGGACTGTTAGGCTTAGACTTTACCCCTAAATTAATAACAAAAAGCAAAACTAATGAAATCTAGACTCAAAGCAAGACTGTCCATTATTCCCATCTCAACTAATAATTAATAAGCAAAACTATAGCTAAAGCAAAATCCATTGCTAGCACAGGAGAGGTGTCTTCCCACTTCTCAAATGTGCCAGTTAATTGAGGCGTGTGGAACTTCTTCAGCCTTAAGTGTTGAATTACAGGGGTGCATTAACCATTATTCAACACCACTAAGAGTCTTGTCTTTTCTTCTGTCTTCAGCATTAGAGGACTGTAAAAACAACATCCAACGCATCAGCCGCTAAACTGCGATTGGATAGTTGGGGAGCTGAAATAGACATGAAAGTACTTAAGAGCCAAAGTCAACATGACAACCTACTTTTCAGTGGTGCATCACCTCATCAGTGCAGTCTTGTAACAGGACTGCACCAGAATGGCAGTGAAAATAATGGCACAGCACACATGGGTGTGTAACTCAGGAGCACTTTAATGCTCTCAAACAGAGGAATAAGTGAGGTTTTTTTTGTTTGTTTTTGACTTAACATGTCAGTGAGTGGAGCAGCAACATCAGAAGTTCTTAAAGAAACTTCAGTTGGAGCTACCATCCCCCAAAAAGCACTAAATCTCACTCTTGGAGGAGGCCACTAGAAACATCTCGATTGCCTTTTGTGTTTATTTTTCTCAGATGTACCACTGTTGCTTGGTTATACTAGGCTTTTTCACCAATTTACAGTCACATTTGACTCAACCAGCCGTCAACCCTCAGCCATCCAGCGTGCTTATGCTATAGCATTAAGTAAATAACAATGTCATTCAGGTATGCTTTGCATTCATGCCAAAAATGTGTTGCTCATTCTTTGAAATGTGGCAGGTGTTTAGAGCACATGAAAGGGCATGACTATACCCTGTATGAAAGCATTTTGTTTCACAAATGTAGATATACCTCACTTTGGAAGTCACTTGCACATGGAATAGACTTTCAGGATGTCTGGCCTGGTCACAGAAGCTGCAAAGCCAATTCAACACTGTCTGCATGTTCTTCCATTTTAAGGAAGAGGGTAACAGTTTAACTTTTGTGACACAATTGAACACCTATACAGAAACAGCCACACCCACTCAGAGTTATCAGCCAGGAGATGAGATGAATGCTGTGACATTCATGCAGGAGGAGTGTGTCCGGCATGAATGTCATGTTGCAGATATGAGTTTGGGTTGTCACATCAGAAAATAAAGAACTGTATGATTTTTTTTTTTTTTTTTTTTTTTCTTTGCTTCAGGAATATACTGATAGGTGGCTTGCTCCTGCTCATTATATGCATGTATAATGTATGCATATGTATTCTTCTGATACATGATTAGTCCTTCTTGCATGCATCTTCACCAACCCTCTTTAAAAGATTGACCCGTATTTTAGTTACAGAGCTATTATCAAATTTCCCCTTGTGGGACAATTAAAGGATTATTCTATTCTATTCTATCTCTTTTGAAAGGGTAAAACTTACCTCAGTGAATAAATAAACACACAACAAAAATCTAAAAATAATAATAATGATAATAACAAATTAAAGATGGTCAATGATTCACAAAGAATAAATAAAGTCTAATCTAAAGACACCTGTATTCACTGGGATTTGATCGAATGTGTACTACAAGTTTCAAGCAGTCCACCTCCTCACTAGAAAAGTCCAGAAACGCAGGAAAACTGAATAGAACAAGAAAACGACATGGTTGCAGCACAGGAAATGTCAACACCCGATTACGACACAGCAAAAGTGCAGCAGAGGACAACGTCAAGGCAGCTTTACTATTTTTGACAAGAGTTTGAATCAGACACAGGCTTCTCTCGGTAATGATATGGTTTTAACTTATTCACGTGACATTGTCTGCTTCAACACAGCTAATCTGATGTGGCGATAATCTAAATCCGTTCACAGCATAGGGCCTGCTGTAACACCCATGCAGACTGGAAAAGGATTGGGCAAGAAAACTGACACTTTATCTACTGTTTCAAATTGTCTGGCTTTGGCGCTTTTTTTTGTCAGTCCAACCTTTCATCATCATCTGTGCTGTAGACAAATTTTTCTTCCCCAACTCACACACCTGGTGAAGTTCAGAACAGCAACGACGTGATTAAGAATACTTTGTGGTTCTTTGTAGCAGTTTGAGAGGCCGTACACGCATACTGGATTCAAGCCAAGCGACTCTTGAACCACTTCCTACGTGCCAGAAATGAGAAGATGACTGTCCGCACCCTAGTCTTCACTAATCTGAACATCACCTGAGCTATAATGTTCCATTCATTCATTCTTGCATGGACACAGACAGCAGTGTCCAGCAGTGTCTTATGCAAGTGGATGCCATTTTTACAGAAATAATCAGATGCTTTGTTTGCAACCTCATCCTCAGGCACAGCAAGGTCATACAGGGAGGCAATGGAAGAATCACGATTCTGCTCTGTCATGAGATGTAGTGACAAATGCGCATCGCCGAGGCCTTCGCTCTGGCCATCAGGCTCTTTAACAGATGATTCAGAGAACTATTTCCATCTACTCCATCATGATTGGGTAGACAGAGAGAAGAGAGGAGGAGAACAAATAATTTATCCTTAGTTTCGATCAGAATTTTTCTACACGCACAATCAGGCTCAGCCATGAAACAAAAATTGTTTTACCACATGATTCCAATTATAATCCAATTATTGTACAGTTAGTACATTAATAAAAGACATTCAATAAGGTCCGTTTCATATATAATGAAGACTAGGTAAACTCTTGCAGCTGCTGGTTATCATTATTATGTTTCTGGTCAACACCAGAAAGAAAATTCTGCATTGTTATGCTTTTATAATTAGAGCTTTGAGGGAAGATAAAGGTTTGTGTAACGTCTAATCAAGTGAAGGTGACCCTCACATGTACTTTGAGTTAAGTGCTCATTAGCACAACAAAACACAAAAATAGATGGTTATGTGGTAAACATTAGACCTTGAAACATTAACAAATTAGCATTGTCACTGTGAGTACTGTGTATATATAAAGTGTGTATATGTATAAAGCACCGTGCGTACTAATTGAAACTGTGTTGCTTTCTGTCAGATAAAGTAAAACAGACTGATTGTGGTCACGGTCGTGCTTTTTCCAAGGCAGGAAAAACCTTACTGTATCTGACACTAGAATCAACAGAAAGGTGCCATGGTAAGCTTCTCCTTGTGATTGATAAATGAAAAGTGTTATAAGATGAAGAACAGATCCTTGAAAAAGGTTCTCAACCAAGCCCAAGTTTTGTAACTTAATATAAATGTGACAAAATCTCCAAAGAGACCCTCCTGCCCAGCTCCCAAGAGAGAAATTCTAGTTGGCATCCACTCCTGCTGCTGGGCATGGGAAGAGCTTGACTATTCAACTTTTCTTTGTGGTTTTTTTGTCTTCGGATTATCCAATCTCGACGTCATGCTGCTCTGCTTTTTTGCCCACTCCACTTCAGTCTCCTGCAGAGTTTGTTTCTTTTGTGGCCCAGAGGAGGGAAGATCTTCTCCCACTGGAGATGATCGATTCTCCACTGCTTCTCTCTGTGCTTCAGAGTTGAAGTCAAGTTTTTCCAGCTGTTTCTGAGCCCCATTTCTCGTATTCAGGAGAGTGTCTCCAGCTGGTCTGCTTTCTTGGACGATATTTGAGCCTCAGATTTCTCAATGATGAGCTCCTTTCTGGCTTACCTTCTCAAGCACCTGCTAAACCCTAACTCTGATTTTCAATAGAGCTGTTGCCAGCTCATTAGCTTCCTTTTGTGCCTTCTGGACTTTGGTCTTGCTTTCAGCAGAGCTTTATCCAAAGGTCTATGTTTCCCCTCTTGTCCTCATGGTCTCAGCGTGTAACTTTGAGAAAAATAGCAAATATTTCTACTTAGAGATGTTTGAAATCACAGCCTTGCATAAAGGGAGTGGTACCTCAGTGTATTTGAGGGGCACATAATATTATGAAAAACCCAAATGCCATACAGTAGTTTTAACTCATTTTTATGACTTCATAAGCACAAAGTTCTGTCCATGTGTAATGAGACCTTATTTGATTAATGGTACTGTTAAGTGTTTTTGGCCTCGGTTGCTGTACTTAGGGTAATCACCAATAAAGTGTAAAACACCCATGTGCACAATAATGTAAAAAAAAAAAAAAAAAAAAAAAGCCTGAAAAGGAAAATGCGTTTTTCGATCAGATTTTTAGTATTGAACAGAAACTACCAAAATATAAACCAAAAGGACTGACACCACATGGGATTTAAGTAAAAGCTCGGATGTTTATTTTGACAAGCTTTTGTAGCCTGGAAGGCCCTGGAGGGCTCTGGTCACCCTCCAAGTCAGCTGATTGTCAGCAACATTATGTCAGTACCACCTCCCAAGACAGTGAGAGGAACATAACTCTAAAGCATTACATTTGATATACAGAAACGTATTAAACATAAGGTTCCGACTGATCTTTTCTTTGTGTCCGGACTAATTATTAGGTATGAATGATTGATGAAGTTAGGGGTTTTGTGCCTATTGTGGATTAATACCTAGAACTCACTTTGGCTGTGATCAGTTGGTCCTCTAAAGTTGCAGGCAATTTAATAAATCCAATGAAGACTACTACAAGACTACAAGGTACAGATGCCTGCTGTTAGTTAAACCATGTATATCCCACAGATATACATATATCATATATTCTAAATGAATCCGTAGTTGCTCATCTTGTACAAAAATAACATCATTCTTATGGTGTCCTTATGCAGTTGTACATAGCAACAACATAGTTACTTTCTAAGCAAACATTATTGAAAGAATATTCTGTCTTTGCAGTTTAAACCAAACTTATAGCTTTTAAAGAATATTCGGCTCACTTGATATTTTAAGTGAAAATGTGTTTTCTGTCTGGAACTGTCAGTTATCTGACATGGGGATGAGAATTTTGTTGTATGAAGTGGTGTTGCAGTAAGTGTGATCTCTCAATTGTGCCACAGGATATTTTTCTTTTCCAATATCTTTGTAGATAGAGAAGTTATCTAAACCAAAAGATAAGAGATCCAGGACAGAAATCTGTTCTTCACATCTATAATCTCCCACTGCTCTATTACCACTGAATGGGAGACGGGACAAAACACTTTTGTAATTTCAAGCCACAGGGATTAGTAGTGTCTCTAGTCGTTTGCTACCTCAAAATGAACAACGGTGTATCTCACGGAAACTGAAATATTGCTTTGTTCTATAGAGAAGTCTGTTATAAAATTCAGCCATGTACCAGAGGTCTCTCATCTTTCTTAGTCCATAATCAATATTTTGGTATTGATAATGGACCCCAGCGTTATGTAAAAGGAGTGGATTGGTAAACAGTGTTCTTTCATATCAAACTTTAAGCTTCACTAAATAGTATATAGAATTTGTTAGTTTGCTGTATGTCTTCCACCTTGAAGTTTGGGAATATTAACACTTTACAGCTTCTTTCCACTGTTGTCAAAGGGCTAAGAACAGCATAATTTGGGTTTATGCCTCTTAATATGCAAAGAGATCAAGTACTAATAAGATATATCACATTGCATAATGATTATATTTTTTTTAAACATCTGACTACAACTGAAAATATAAAATGTACACATATTTTCATTGTCTGACAAATAATCTAGTTTTCAGGGAACGCAAGGAGGAAGAGAGAAGTTGTGGGGAGACCGCTAGTTTTGCAGTCATGATTCTGATCTGTTTGCTTTAGGACTTCATGGCTAACAGTGAAGAAAAGTGGGTGGAGATGGTAGAATGTTTCGCAGACAAATTTTGACTATGGATACCGTGTGCAGTCCAGTACTGCGGGTACTGTAGTAATCTGTAGAATTTGCAACTAATGTAAAACATTTGGATATTTATGGAAATATAGAGCCAGTGCGAGGATTGAGGTGAGGAGAGTTAACAACTTAATCCAAACTCAATTTTTTAGATAAATGCAAAGGGCACAAAGGGGAGATATACTGCATCTGTTTGATTTATATTTGATAGACGTAACATTTGTTTTTGCTGTACCTTTAACCCATCCAACCAAACTCATTATCTTTTATCTGAAGTAGAACCCAATGTAAAAGATGACTGCATCCATACATCATTGGATTTTGGCTCTTGAGTCCCTCTGCTCCAACCTCCTTGAACCCATTAGCAATGATAACAGACATGACTTTCATGCCTTCTAATACTGTGGCAGTGAAGCACTGCTACTGTGTGAATCCATCCTTTGTCCCTTTTCTCAGTATATTCTTGAAACTGTGACAAAATGGCAAAGGAAGCATGTGGCAGCGTTCGTTGGACTTAAAAGGTTTACATTTGGCAACCACTGTCTGTACCCACTATGCTCAACACAGGGAGCAGCTGCTGAGAAATGGCGCTGTTACTTCAGCCCATCATCACTAGCCCCAGGGCATTCATAGGCCAGTCTGAGCTTGGCTTCAGGGCTATAGGGGAGGGAGTGCACTTAACTCTGCTGGTTGCAAGAGACTTTTTTTTTTACCAGGAGGGGATCTGATATGGACACCAGCTTGGCTGCAGGAACTTAAGTGAGATAAATTGCAAAGTAGTTAGTCTGTCCTTTGCAGTTGAAGGTAACGGACAGGTTTATCTCTCAGGATATGTCTGTAGTCACACATTCTTGATGCTATGAGGCAGGTTTGCATCCTGAGGGTAGACCTTGGAAACTTAATGTGAGCACAGAAATATTATGAGCCGCTGAATGTGCTTGTTTTTTGGGGGGGTTTCTCCCCCAAAATATATCTTGTATGGACGACTTTCATATGCATATCGATACATGCATGAAGTGCATAAGAGAATGTTTTAACAGTTATGATGTTCTAGTGTAGAACAACATGAATGAATGGTGAAACCTTCTGACTGTGATTGTATTGTGAGAAACTGAATATTGACAGAGTACAGCAGAAGAGCTTCATTTTCCGATAATTGAATCAGAATACTTTATTAATCCCTAAGGGAATTATGTAGGATTTTGTTTTTATAATTTGGTGCTTAGTAATGATTTTTTTGTGTGTGTTTACCTTGCTCTTGTGTTGCCTTACTTGCAAGTAAATTTAAATAATGTAAATAATTTTTCTTTATATGAACTGAAAAATGTTTATAAATTAATATACGATGTTCTGTTTGTTTTTGTTTTTGTTTTTTTTATATGTAAATTATGACACTAGAATGAAATAGAAAGCCTTTGTATGGTACCTTTCAAAATACAATTAGCAGAAATTGGGAGAGCTACTCATGGTTAGTGCACAGTTACACAGCTAATTAAAAAATAATTAGATAAATATATACATAAATACACAGTTAAATAAAAAATAATAATTGCACAGTGATGAATTTCACAAGAATGATTTTATTGCGTATTTTGAAAGTTACACAACGCTAATTCTTCCACTAACAGAGAGTAAACATTAATGAAAATGGAAAAATCTTAAAAAAAACAAATAAATCAGTAAGTTATTAAAGCATTAACCTCAGACTTATTATACACAACCGATTCGATCCAGAGAAAGTTACTGTGGAGGAAAAAAAAAAAAAAAAGGGAACATGCCAGCTGAAGTAGAAGCAGAGGAGACAGCTTGATGCAATGGGAGGAAAAATCAGTTGCAAGTTATTCTGTGCAGAATTCCTGAAATCTATTCAGCATAATACTGTATAATATCAGATATAGTCATCAAATGGTACATTAACTGGAGGACTTTCATTCATGCATGTTTTTTTGTGTGTTCTCTGTGCTTTAAAGGTATGAGTTGCTACAGAAGCAACTTTTCCTGCTGGAAGAGGCTGAGGGAGGCTTTGACCAGTTCACACGCAGTTACAATACCTTCGGTGTGCAGCGAAGGCCTGACAACAGCCTGTATTTTAAAGAATGGGCTCCAGCTGCAGAAGCCCTCTTCCTTACAGGCGACTTCAGTAAGTAGCTTGAGAAGAACTGTCTGATCTGTCTGTGACACCAGGGTGCTGTGCATGTGATATCCGAGTTGTTTCCTTTAAGCTTAGTGAACTTTCTTGCTGCGTATAATTCTTGACACAATGTGGATGTGGACACCCTTAAGGTGGAAAGTTGTCACTGTCACCTCAATGCTGTGTCTTTTTTCAGTGCTTCATGTGCTAGGCAAGCTCCCATTTGTTTTACTCCCAGCAGAAATCCTCATTATGCTTAAAAAAAACATAGGTCAAGCTGGTAGATTTCTACAGTAGCAATCATTTTCTAAATAAAATTAAAATACAAAAAATGCTAATTAATTTGAACCTGCATAAACAGTTTGAACACCCCCCCCCCCAAAAGAGAAGAGATTTCAGTGCAGACTGAAAGGTTGCATGTCTTCATAGTGCATTAAATAAAAAATTTGACATTTTTGTGCTCCTGAACACAAAAGGGCCAGAAATTAAGAAAACGCACAGTGTGTGCCGTGTTTCAACAGTATCATCACTTTTGATCAGCCGACCTGGGAGTTGGAAATGTGGAAGATATTGATTACACAGGATAAACTTGCATACTGAAGGGTAGCTTTTGAATGTTGGGAGTGTTTGTTAATATTTTAGCAGCTAGTTATTTCATCATTGCTTGCAAAGTTGTTGAGAGTGCAACATCTGTGTTTGCACTGAAATCTCTATTCCCTCTGGTCCCAACTTTGGAAGTAATTTCAGGTTAATAGACTTTTGGATTTTATTTTTAGTAATGGATGCAGTGGAAAATACAGCAACATTGTTTCGTTTTATCATCCTTAAGATGATTGATTGAGACAAGCTCTCACCTCTCAACTGTTTTTCACAACCATTATTATTATTATTAGTCCCTGTTCTCCCCCCTTGGCAAAAGTTTTCCAAAGTTATTCATTCCTTAGGAAGATTTTATGTATGCATGCACTGTTAATTGGTAAAGAGTGTGCAAAACCGCACACGATATGCAAAAAACTAGCAGTATGTTTATTGTCTATAGACATTTTCTGTGCTACTTAGTTCTGTCTCTGCCACCCCCTCTTTCCATAGTTCTTCTGTTCCGTTTCCTTCTTTAATTATCTTCCCAGGACCTTGGGCAGCAGCTCAATTCCAACATTCAATTCTGCGAGAGATTACATTTTGACACGGCTCAGTCATATTATTTGATTTCAATTTCATAGTAAATGTGGAAACACCCCAGCAGCCCTAGTCATGAATATGGTGCAGGTTGGGTGCATAATGCACTATGTTTTTGTTTTTTTTCAGAGGAGTTTAAGAAAAGCAAGATAAATAAATTGTTAAAACATATGACTTGGCCTCCCTGTGAAAAGTGTTGCCACAGTATCCGGTCACTTCTCGAGCATCTCTTTTGATTTGTTCTCTATCCTGCAGCTGTTATTGCTCATGAATAACAAGAAGATGTGGGTTTACAGAATAAAACATCCTAAAATGACATGCCGAGGTGGTCACTTTACAATAAATGTTTTGTGTAATAATGTGTTCCTCAGTCAGTGGCAGTTGTGAGTGTGGAATCAGCACATTATGAATATGCCTTTCTGTTGTTGTCTCAGAGATAAAATTCAGTGAGCAGTGAAGTGGTGTTTTATCAGTTTTTCTTTTAGATGACTGAGCCTGCTGCTTTTACTCGGTGTCGCAAAAGTCACAAGATACTGGAGAACAGTGCTGGGAAAAAAACAAACCAAAAAAAAGGGAGAGAGGGGGGGAAAAAAGCGCAACGAGGAATTATGTAAGAGGGTTTGGAGGGCGGGGTGGGAGTGGGGGGGTTAAATTGTGCAAAGACAGATTGTACAAGTCAGAGAAATAAAGTGGTGTTTGGACCACAGGGGGGATATTGAAATGGAACAAAAGCCACAGTGATGACTACAACTACAAGCTGTTGTTAGCACAAGGCAAAGTGGCAACACACTGCAGTAATAAGGAAGACTGAAACTGCTAATTGTTATATTTACTATTAAAATTAATGAAACACCCTGTGGTCTGACTCTAAAATTTCTCATTGTGCCACCTCCTAGTGGTTAAATAAAGCACAGACATAAGACACATGTATTTTCAGTCTCTTTTTCTTCTGTAAATTAAAAAGTCTGCTATTAGATGCTGTTTTCACAAAAGCGAGACAATGATTTTAAAAAGACTACAAGCAAGATGGAAGTGAGATAGCGGTATAACATGCAGCAAAAATAATTTGACATGTGTATATACAGTATGTTAACTATTTGGCTACTGAAGTGTCCAGTGCTCAAATTGCAGTACCATGCCAAAGAGAGCCACCCCTCATTTCTTCATATTTTTAAGGAAAAGGGGGAATGGGTACAGCAGATTATTGAAACATATGCAAATATACATGGAAATTTAGTATGTAAGGCAAAACCAGAGGCCGTACAATTCTAACAAGCTTGAAAATCAATATTTGGTTCGACCACTTTTATTCTTCAGCACAGGCTGAGCTTTCTTAGGCAAGCTTTCTTGTCGTTTCTTTAAGGAGTCTTCAGGAACTCCACTACACCAGCTCCTTCTTTGGATGTTGGCTGCCTTTTGTTTTGTTCTCTATCAAGATGATCCCACACTGCTTCAGTAGTTGAGGCCAACTCATGTCTGTTGGTGTCTCTGTTCGGCTCCACTTTCGTGTTGACTGTGTGTGGTGTCATTGTTCATTGACCACAATTTGAACCCAAAATTTCAAATTTCCAGTCAAGTCCAGTTCTTGTGTAATTTGTCCCACTTCAGCCTCTTCTCTCGGTTTCCTTAAGAATGGCTTCTTGACAGCCACTCTTCCACTGAGACTATTTGTGATGATGGATCAGTTGAAAGGCCACTTGCATCTCTCCGGTCTTTTGTGTCAGGTCTTTGCTGTGTCTTATCCTATTTTGTAAGGACATGACTTTCAGATATTGCTCACCAGTCGTAGATAGGATTTTAGGCCTGCCACTTCTTGTGTTGCCCTCTGCTTTTCTTGTTTTTGGTAGTATATGCATGTGTGGGTGTCATTTTTTTCTGTCTGTAAACATGAGAGCCTGAAAATTTTTTAAAGGATTTATTGGTTGAATAAAGCTTATAACCTTACAATTAGAAACTATGAATCTTACAAATAAAGGTATGCATTATCAACCTATGCAAAGTATCGTATACAGATTAAAAATGTGTCACATTTGAACTTTGACCTATCCCCAAGGTCAATAGAATGTTCTTGAGGTAAATGTGATAATAATGCTATATAGAGCAATGTGGAACTATGACATGTTGGAATTCTTAATGTCACATTACTTTGGACCTCTAACCTTTTCTTCAGGCTCAAATAAGGTCAAACTTTCATAAAATGCCCTTTATCTTTAAAACTATGCTCCACATTCAGCCCTCTTTGTTCATATCGGTAACACTTAGGAAATTATACTGTTGTATGGGGATTCACATTATAGTTTGCATCCAAAAATGTTACATTTAACCTCTGATCTCCTTTTATATTTCACATCTGCCTTTCTTTCAAGTTAACCCTGAAATGCTTCATATCTTTAAAAAGTATTGTCAAGACAAATGGAGTGCAAGAAATGGAGTGCATCTTGTTTGCTCATATTTTTTAACGTGACACACGGCAACCACGCAGAGAGATGCCAAGTTTACAGCTAACAGCTCTTTGGAAATCACCATGTTGGTGCAAAAATTCTATTTTATGCACGTCAAACTGTGGTATCTTTGGAGTTTTTCATAGATTCACCTAAAGAAATCACAACAAATGATGTCTTTTCAGGACAGGCAGCTAGTATCAAAGTGTCTAAAGATATATTTAAATTTGGCTCTTTGCTAAGTTGTCTGTGCAGACACAATGCTTGTTCATCCCTTCAGTTGAGTTGGGTGCTTTTTTTTTTTTTGCCTGAATGATTCATAGTTCAATGTTAAGTAAAAAAAATAAAATACCCATCAGCGTTTTAGGACTGAAGAATAAAAAGATTCCAAGAAAGCCTGGCTCACTGGAGGAAAAATATATATAAAAAAAAAAATGAAAGGTTGTTCAAGACTTTTGCACAGTACTGTCTTTTTGTCTTGTTTTTACTCTTCCCCAATCATTTAAAAAAATGCCTTTTTTCCAAAAAAGTTAACCTCTAATATGATGCATTTTTACTTCTAATGTCATACAAATAAACAATTTGAGACTGAAAACTAATTCTTCACACTGGAACAAATGACACATACAAAATTGTGACATGTTTTTCAAACTTGTTCATTTAAAAATCCAGGAATCAGATAATTTAATGTGAAGAAAATCAAGCTACTCATACAGGGCTGTGACCAGTTCATGGCAAAAGAAGCCAAAGACAGAAAAAAAAGACAGATATACATTTTCTTTCCACTGCATGCAACTTTCTTTAATCCAGCTGCAGCTTATTAGAATTCATGTTTGTGTCCACATTGCAAACCAATTAGAGTGACGTGTGTAAATGCTGTCTGTTTCTCCTATAGATGGCTGGGACAAATTCTCCCACCGCTACACGAAGAAAGAATTTGGCAAGTGGGAACTGATTCTTCCACCCAAGCATGACAACTCTCCAGCTGTGGATCATAACTCTAAACTCAAGGTAGAGAACAAAACATCTTCATGCTTATTTTCACACCCTCAGTAGGTGTCATCTTGCCTCAGTGGCACAGGGACTTGTCACTGTAATGTTCGTGGGAGATTCCCTGTCATGTGTGGTGTCTTATGAACCAAGTGAAAACCTGGCGTGTCGCCATCAACAACATGTCATACTCACAGTGCAGAAGGGAGATTACTGTATGTACACAATCTGCACAGTGGAGAGTAGACACACCTGAGGAGCCCAACTGATGGCTTTTATTTCTGCTCCCATCTGTTGCGGGTATCCCTCAGGACATTGTGCCCCGTTTGTTCGGCACAAAACACAGTCCACAGTGGGTGTACATGATTGGTTTTAAGCTCTAGTAAATAATTCATCAGGGTTAAATGCAAAAATGCACCCTCCCATTATGCATTGTCTCCCAAACAAACAGCGTGGATGAGAAATAACCCAGAAATGAGATGCCAGGCATGGAGTGGATGGCATCGCCGCGGCACTCTCCTTGGGACCGGGTCATCGTTGGCAAACTCCTGCGCCCTGGACAGGCTGCCCGGCTCCCATTGTCAGCGGAGGTCAGTCTAAGGACGATAAGAAGCAGATGGAAACGCTGGCACCTGGCCTTTCGTTGTGCACCCCCGCTGCCTATGAATGGCTGTCTTGCTGTGAGCCCCACTTTAGAATTAGTTCCACAGCACTCCCTCGTGGAAGCACAAGCCTAGCTCCAATCACTCTCATGTAGAGCAGCTTGCCCTTCCATCCCCTTTGTTCAGTGCCCAATTTGTCTCCATAAACAAGCAGTGTCCTTATGTGGGTACAGTATTTATGACGTTTATGATGCAACTATGCAAGACCGTAGAGAATGAACAGAAGCGTTATCTAACCGATCAAAAATGCTTTTCTGTCCGCACCTAACTTCTTGTATATTGCCCAGTTCTTAGTTGTTTTTCCTGTTTATGCACCCCCTCAGCCTTACCAGCCATCTGATTTTTCTTTAATGTGCCTAATTCTGGCCAATTTGTGTGAAGGACCACCGCTCTGTCAGGCTTTATGCCAGTCCATTTATCCAACTATCTTTTCCTAATCCTATAAACTGTGAAGCATGTCATAAGGGGAGCCAGGCAGCTAACCCCAGGTGGCCTGGCCATAATGAAAAAACCCCAGAGGGGAGTCTGGCCAACAGCTCACAGGCAGGTGGCATTGGAACAGTCATTACTTCACAACAGTAGCCAGAATTAGTTGGGTTATAATGCCTGTTTCTGCAGGGGACAAAACAGGGTGAACACATACTGTGGGAAACACTACAGGATCGATTTCTTGGTGGGTTTTTCCAACTCTCACGCTGGCTTTCTCCTTTCTTATTTGACTGATGGAGGCAAAGTAACTTGTCAGATTTCCAAACTATATTTATTTTACCCCCTTCCAATCCCGAATTGCAGACATAATAGATGAGAGGCAAAGGATAATGATTTAGATTTCCTATTTTTCTAAATTGCTCCCTGGCTCAAATCCCCTCTCAACATGGGTCTGTGGCTTTGTTAAAACCAATTAAAGAGCTGCACCCCTCAAAATACAACAGCATAAATCGCCACTGAATCCAAATTTACTGCAACAAGTTTTCTAGTCAATACTGTACTGTGGCTTTCTGTCCCCTACATCGTGCCATGTCTGCAGTGCTCCCAGAGAGCCATGCATAACACTTTTAAAGCTGTGAATTTGGCATTGGAGAGTAGGATCTGGCTTTCTGGAAAAGGGGCGGTTTTCATCAACAGTTTGCACCATCTTTCTTTATAATGGATAGGGAGCAACAGCACAGTTTTATGATGTAAGCATTTCATGGCTAACAGATGTAAATAAATACTGACTTTAATATTAAATACATCCAGGGGCCGCATAATGCAGGAAGCAAAGAAGACCTTTTGAGGCCTCTGACTGTGCTTTGCTGATCTTTTTTTACTTTTTTCCCCGACTTCTGTAGCTTTGTCTTTTCCATTTCACTTTAGATTACATACAGATATCCTTCATCCCCTTCTTCTGTAGGTTTTTAATCCAGAATGTAGACGCCTCAACATGCATCGTGGTGTCTGTTATCTGTCTGCTTATTAGATGTCCATGTCGCTTATGCAAAGTGACTGTCATGCCCACCCAATTTCTTTCTTTTCTTCAATGCCCTGTCATTGTTTAGGTGCCCTTGCTGTAACGTAACACTCATTTGTCTTATTTTCCCAGGTGGTGGTTCACACAAAGGAGGGACAGCGTCTTTACCGGATCTCGCCTTGGGCAAAATATGTGACCAAGGAGGAGAAAGCCATCATCTACGACTGGGTTCACTGGGATCCCCCTCAGCCTTACATAGTAAGTTACAAAATGTCAAAACTGACTTTTGCCTAAAAAAATAGATGCATGAAAACCACCTGCACATTCGTTTAGTGTTTTTCATTTCCATGTGGTATTAGTTACTACCAGCTTTGGAGCTGGATTTGGTTTCATGTACAGAGTTGATCAGTGTCTTGTTGCAGTAGTAAGTGTAACAAATAATGAGTGCCAGGAAATGAAAATTAAATGTCTGTCATTTTTTAAAACCGCTCATCCCCTTAATTATTATGAATTTTTTTATAAAAAAAAGCTTTTAGACAATGCTAATCGTTGAATATTGTGTTCCTAAAACCACAGTTTATGTGGTGCTACCCTCTACATTCACCATTCCTCCTTGAAATGAGGAACAGTCATTGTAAATCAGCTTTGCCTCTCATATGCAAAGCTGTTGTGGCCATTCTTAATGTGGGTGCTCGATGCTGCTGATTTGAGTGAGGCTGAATGTGTCTCAATGCTACTTGATGTCCTTAGCCCAAGAGTGAACAAGCAAAACACTAAGAGGCTATTAAAGGCCACCTTGCCTTCTTTATCACTTGTTATTTGGCACCATTTTAATTAGAGGGGCCCTCTTACTGGCAGTATATTTGTTTTATTTACAAGTAGTTCAATCATGCACTTGAAATGCTGTGTTCACAAGGCTTGGTGGGTAGCCATCAGGAAATGGGCACTATGTATAAAAGAAATCCTTCTCCTGTTGTGTAACACTGATAGCATGAATCATAAATATTTTTATTGTTTTACGTGTGTGCAGCTATCCGTCTCGGCGAGGAGATATTTGTGCAAAAAACCCACACTTTGTCTTTATGGATCATAAGTGCTCAACAGATGTAGTTTTTAGAAGGGGGGAAAAAAGCCCCAGACTCTGCTATGATTTTGTGCATGACGTTTTGGTTACCTCTCCAGCATATCCACCCTCGCCCCAAGAAGCCCACGAGCCTGAGAATATACGAGGCTCATGTGGGCATTGGCTCTCCAGAGGGGAAGATCGCCTCATACAACAACTTCACAACCAATGTGCTGCCTCGCATAAAAGACTTGGGTAAGATATGAGATGGAAAAACCCTAGCTCTGCAAGATTATTCTTTGCCGGGTCCTTCAGCTGTTTAAGTCTGTAAGAAGTCTACAGCAGCCATCATGCTGTGATCCCATTCATATAACAAGTCAGTAAGAGCTTTTCAACTTGAAAATATTTTGTATGTTCTCCAGCCAAGAACAGAAAGTAATGTATAGAGGTCACATACCTGCATACATGTCAATTCTGAGCCGACAGTGTGGTTGAAACAAAACATTTGAGGGGTTTTTAATATCTATTTTTCAGTAACTGTCACCACTAGTCCATAACATAGCAGACATGTCGTACAACTATGGGTACCACTGTTCCTCCAGAAACAGTATTTTCTGTGGCAGACCTGTCACACTCTGTCTAGATAATACCACATCAGCAAGTCAACATCCTGTTTACTGGTATGACCTAAAGGGATCACTGACCAGTGGATCGTGTTCTGTAAAAGGGGCTCCACAGCACAAGCCAAACTGCACAGCAGTGGTGGCTCTAAATATGACAACTTGTTACCATTTTTTTTTTTTTTTTCTTCCATACTCATGACTCACACAGTCAGTACTAGAGAAAAGCTATCTGCCTGCCCCTGCCCCTAAGCATTTTTATCCTAACTTGTCACAGATTTTCTTTAACAGTGTATGTGTAAGTGTGTGTGTGTGTGTGTGTGTTTCATTCCTCGGGCTTCTGATTAATTCAATGTAAACCTCACGTTTACCTAATAAGTAATGTGAATTTACTTGAACTGGAAAAATAATTCCAATGGGGTACATTCACACGAGAGACTTTAGTGGTTGAAGACCGCGGTATGTCCAAATTATTGCAACCTTGTATAATTACCTTGCATTTTCATTGCCTTTGAGGTGGTTTCTTCGAAGTCAGGGACCAGATATTTAACCATGCAGTCAGTCACTGTCTTCAAAGCAACTTTGGTGCATCGAGATGGGAATAAGACTGAGTCAGTCTGTGTCAGTGATGCAATCTATCTGTGAAAATACTGTGATTAACTGTGATAAATCAGCAAAAGTTTTATATCTTCTGTGCTCTGTTGTAAATCTGTTCCTGTCTACATATACAGAAATTTATACTGTATGTAGACAGAATTTTATATTAACTACTCACAGTTAGTCCATCTAGAATCTCATAGATTTGACGCAAAAATATGGTAATGTGGTTTTTGCAGGATGGGGATGTAACTGCAAAATGACACGGGCGCTTGGCAACCTTGATTTTGCATAGAAATATAACCAGAAAATTGTTTTCTGTTGACAACTCGTCATGTTGTTATTACAATGATATGCATCTGTACTCACTGGTGCAGACTGACTCACATTAAATGCAACATGTTGGCAATTGGTCTGCTTTTATAAATTAAACAACAATTATTTACAAACCGTTGGCAGTCTGTTTGAGAATGATTGAAGTCAGACGAAGTGTTTGGAGGCAGGTTGCCTTTCACCCATTGACTTGTGCTGTCGCCTTACAATCAAAAGTTGGTCACTGAAACTACTTGAACTCGCTCTAAGACAACAAAGAAAAAATTCAGCGCAGTCACCGAGCAACCCTATATTTTGCTTATGATCTTATGTATGTGACCTAAAACATCATGCAAATGTATATTTTTCACTCATTTTAAAGTAGTTAATTTTCAAGTTATCTCAACCTAAAAATAAAGAGTAGTGTTCAAACGTTGCTTCAACCTTATGGAAGAAGTACCCATTTTGCTTCTCTACCCCTATGAGCGTTATTTTGCATTCAGGAACGCCACGCTGCACTGACATCATTAAAAGTGCAGACACGATTGACACAGCAGAGAACCAAGAGAAATGTGATCAGTCCGTTTTCTTGGTTGTGTCATCTTGTTTGGCGGTTGAGGAAACTGGCAGAGTAACTGCTGCAGCAACTGAGGGATTCTATACAATAAGGATTCTCCGGGAGGCTAAACTCCACCGTCTCTAGTGACGGTTGACTTTACCTGCCATTTCATTTTCTTGACTGAAAGAGAGTATATATAAATATAAAAAAATAGAAACTTCCTCTCACCCCAGCGCTTTGTCACAATCCTTCAGAAGGTAAAGTTTTTTTTTTTCTTTCTCTCTAGCCTGAAAAGACATATATATATAAATAAATCTGTTCAATACAACAGTGAAAACCGCAGGGCCTCCCTCTAGAGTCCTCAGTGGCAGTTTAAAAGCCTGTTGTTCTCTTATTCATAGAGGCAGTTTTTGTAGGCCGTTTTGAAATGTGGTATATGACCTCCTGACTCTGATAGCTAGTGTTTCCCTGTTGCCACAGCTTGTCTTTAGGATACTGGAGCTTGTGTCAAAAAGGAAATGCCTGGAGCTCATACATACAGTGTGACTGACACAGGTCAAATAGTATCAACTCTTAAAGATTTTCAGATTGTTTCTGTACCAAATACTGGCCAAAACACAAAAAGAGAAGCTTTTCAGAGAATTTTTCTAAGCGTGTCTTATTCTGTGTGGCCAACCAAGCCGCACATCATAAGAATTATTTGCATTTTTAAGTGATGTTTGAAATACAAGCTGAACAGCAGGGGTTTATTAAAATTAATCATTAGAAAAGAAGATGAAGATTTGCAAGATTAATACCCCCTCTAGTTACTGCAGGGAAATTAAGCTATCCAAATACACTTAGGAACAAATAAGCACAGTGTATCCCGCTGCCATACACACCAAACACATGTTTTTTGATGAATATTTTAATAGTTTCACAACAGCGAGACAAGGTTAGCTATATAATCTGGTAAAATATGCATTTAAGGCATGAAATGGGGATGAAATTTGTAATATAATAATTGCAGTGTCTCCTCTCTTGGTCCAGGTTACAACTGTATTCAACTGATGGCCATCATGGAGCATGCCTACTATGCAAGCTTTGGATATCAGATTACAAGTTTCTTTGCTGCTTCCAGGTAAATGCCATCATTTCACTAGTTTTATATATATATATATATATATTGTATTTCATACAAGGTAATTGTCTCTGCCAAGGAGGTTATGTTTTTGGTAGCGTGTGCTTGCGTATCATCATTCTGTCTATAAACACGATAGCTTGAGGTTTGGAGGAATTCTAATAGAGAAGGGAGCGGGAGATCGACAGTCGGACTGGTGCTGCGGCTGCAGTGATGCGGACGCTGTACCAGTCCGTCGTGGAGAAGAAAGAGCTGAATGTAAAAGCAAAGCTCTCAATTTACCGGTCGACCTACATCCCTACCCTCAAGTCACGGGCTTTGGATAGTGACCGAAAATATGAGATCACAGATACAAGCGGCGGAAATGCGTTTCCTCCGAAGGGTGGCTGGCCTCTCCCTTAGAGATGGGGGGAGGGGTTCAGACATCCAGGAGGGGCTCAGAGTAGAGTCGCTGCTCCTCCACATCGAAAGGAGCCAGTTGAGGTGGTTTGGGAATCTGAAATGCCTCCTTGGTGCCTCCTGGTTGAGGTGTTCTGGGGATGTCCCGGAAGGAAGCCCTGGGGCAGACCCAGGACACGCTGGAGAGATTATATCTCTCGGCTGGCCTGGAATTCTGATAAAAGCTGTAGATGTAGAGTAGTGTCATGTTATAGGGAATGATATGTTGGGGTTCTAAATTTCACAATACTTTGGACCTCTGACCACTTCTTCAGCATTCTAAACATCACATCATCAGGGGTCCTTCTGTCCCTCTTTGGGGGGGATACTCCCACGGGGTTTAAATCTGGGACTCTCCACCATTTGACCCTAGAACTGAAGAAGCTTCTCGGATGAGAGGTGAAACGTCTTCAAGCAACCTAAAGACGTCCAGACGCTTTTCTTTCCAAGCTCCTTAGATCACATCATACACTAGTCTGCATCCAAATATAATTTAAAATCTGATCTAATTTTTCACATTACACTGCCTTTCTTTCAAGTTGACCGCAAAATTAATTATATCTTCAAAGAAAGTATTGCCAAGAAAAATAGAATGCGTTGCGTAGTTGGTTAGAAATACAGTGTAGTATAATATTATCATGTCCAGTTACAAATCAATACCCATGTTCCATTACCTTCTCCTACATAATGTTTGTGTAATCAAAGTAAATGTCTGTCGTGCTACCCTAACTTACAAACTTCATAAAACAGATTTAAAGAGAACAAAAAACAACCAAAATGAGTATATATAAAATGCAATACTACTGCATTAAAAGAATAGAGAAATATATATAAGAAGTGCTTCTTCTAATATATTTGTCTATTGAAAAGAAAGAGAAAGTGTAATCATACTGGGAGTAAAATGGTGGCCCAGTAAAATATCTGAAAGACAGACTTAAGGTATCCAGTATCACACTTTACCACCTGAATGCATTTGATCTTTAAAGCGGCTGCAAAATGTTTTAAAGTTGTTGATGTTTTATTTTGAGGGTTGAATGAGTGTCACAAAAACAAACTGAGTGAGCAACTTTCTCCTCAACTCAGTCACCTCAAATCAAGGTTAGGAAGTCTGACACCAGCAATAATCTCTCTGTAAATACATTTTCTGTTAATCCACAGAGTGGGGAGAGTCGTAGATAAAGGTGGACTAGTCTGAGTCTTTATCTTCTTTCAGAGATCCTCCTTCCTTGCTCAGAGTAGGGCATAGTTATATATATTGTAATTTCACCCTTGATTGATCGCTTAGTGTCATTTAAAACCTCAGTGGTTGAATACCGGAAAGCAGGATAATCCTGTCACTATGTGTCCTATTTTTTTATTTATTTTTTTAAAGGAAGCTGATATGATGATTCCTGGGAGGATGGGATGTTAGAGATTGGATAATATAAGGTGTGGGATATCGATGTGTACACATACAGTTGTGTTTTTCAGTGTCCCGTGAATTCCACAGTAAGACTTTACTGTATATGTCCTGTAGAAAAGGGTAATATAAAATATCTATCCAATGACAAAAGCTAACTTTACTTTAGCCAAAGCGACTGTGCTTGTACAATAATGTACTGCTCAATGCTGTTGTGATTATTTGAATTGCAAACATTTTAATGAAAATATGAATTCATTGTTGGTTTGCACTTAGTCTTAAATGGGCTTTTTGTCAATGTGACAGCAATTTTAGAAAGAATAAAACCAATGAGTAGGAGTTAAGATCTGCTTGACAGGTTTATTGTTAGGGAAATTGAAACAACTCAGAAAATATATGTAATGTAGGTCCTTGAATGTTTTTTTTTTTTTAAGCTTGTGTTTACATATGTGCATGCTGTTAGTTATGTGCTCAAAACAGTCCAATTATAGGGGGAAAAAAGGTTAGTCTGACATATTCCAGTTGTAACTTGGATGATTTTCTTTGAGTGGCAATTTTGAATAAACCTAAACTTCAGGGTTAAGCTTGTGTAGTAACCTAATGTGAGTCTGAATGTGTGTGTTCATTTGTAGCCGCTATGGGACCCCAGATGAGCTGAAGCAGCTGATTGATGTGGCTCATTCAATGGGGATTTTGGTGCTCCTGGATGTCGTTCACAGCCACGCGTCCAAGAACACGGAAGATGGCTTAAATCGGTTTGATGGATCCGACTCTTGTTTCTTCCATTCTCCACCCAGAGGGGAGCACAGCTTGTGGGACAGCCGTCTCTTTGACTACTCCAGGTACTTTTTTTTTTTTTTTTTCCAAGTTCACCATTAAGTGAACCTTATCTTATACTTTGTAACACATTTGTACAGTATACATACAACATCATTTTGGCTTGCTGGTATAAAGGATGAAGTGATTAAAAGTAAACTGTCCATTTGTACAATTTAATAAAGTATGTAAACAAATATACCTGCGAACAGGTGTGTTTTTATAAAAACAGTTTGTATAGTTTTTATAACTTTTTAATAAGTATCCAGGTTTATGACAAATTCAGACCATGTCATCTGAATGTTTTAGCAATTAAATAAAGTTTCATTAGACAAGTTTTTTTCCGGTCTTCTATTGACCAGTCTTGTTTGAGCCCATGTGATTTGTAGCCTCAGTTTACTGTTCTTAGCTGACAGGAGTAGTATCCGGTGTGCTCTTCTGCTGCTGTAATGCATTTGCTCCACGGTTTGATGTGTTGTGCATTCAGAGATGTTCTCCTGCAGACTTTTCTCCTAGCCCTTATCCTCTAACCTATTGCATTAACACCACATTTTTCCCCAGAGAACTACAACTCACTGGAATTTTTTTATCTTTTCAGATTACTATCTGTAAACCCTAGTGATGGTTATGTGGGAAAATCCCAGCAGATCAGCAGTTTCTGAAATACTAAGCTGTCTGGCACAAACAGCCATGCTGCGGTCAAAGTCCCTCAAATCTCCTCTGATACTCAGTTTGAACTTCAGCAGGTTGTTTGACCATTCCTAAATGCACTGACTTGCTGCCATGTGATTGGCTAATTAGACATTTGTGTTAAAACGCAGTTGAATAACTGTATTCAGACATTCACCAGCAAGTCTGTTAGGTACAGACTTGCTGGTGAATGTCTGAACACTGAGGGATAATAGTTAAGTCATGTTTACTCGGTCACTTTGATACAGTATTATTTTCAATTGTTGGGGGGAAAAAAAGTCTTGAAGATTTTACAAAATATAACTAAAATCACAATGTGATTACTTACTCATATAAAGCAGTAGTAAAAATGGACATGCTGTGTAATATTAAAAGGTCTGCCATAAACCAAAACCACAGAACTAATTTAATTTTGTTCTTTATACCATTTAAATTTACTGTGACTAACATCGTCCTGATTGGACATTATTTATTTTTTAAACCTTTTAGCATGATTTAAAAGCAAACACATCCCTGCTATTTCTACTCCGCCATTATACTGTACCTGCCGTGGAGATTTGAATGTTACATACTGTAAGACATTGAACTTGTGATGAAAACACACTTTGTCTGCATCAGCTACATATAAATGTAAACACGTGTAAAGACTGATGAATGAGGATAAATGGGAACCTGCCATATCACTTGTTACATTTTCTCAGACTGCCTTGTACAGAAAGATTTGTTGAAGGTCAAAACCAAGACATGCTCTCAAAAATGGCAGATTGCATCGCTCAACCAAACGGCCGTGAAGTAAGGCACTGATATATAGGGGAAGTGTAATGAACGAGTGGTTAACTGAAAATTCAAGTTTCCTCCTATTGCCTCGATTTTTTTTTTTTTTTACCTTTTTGTACATTTGTTCAGCTAGGATCGTCACAGTGTTGCAGAGATTTGGTGATGTTCGTAGTTTCAACTAATTGCAAAAGTGTTAGAAAACAGATGAAAGACCATAAATAGGCAGGTAATATTTTCTGTCTCTGCTGGTGCTCAATGTACACCAAAACTATCGACTGGTGTTGTTGTTGGCCCTGTTAATTGGGTGTCTCTCTTGCCTCTGTACCCTGAAAATGATCCCAGCACACATTAAAGAGGAACAGGCGCTGTTGAGTCTATCAAATGCCTTTTTGAACTCGCTTTTAATAAGTGTGTGTCAGTGTGCAGCACTTTCCAATACATTATACAATGCTTAGTGTCAGGCAGGGGGGCTATAATAAGAGAACAAGGTTCTTCTTTCATTAGTTATTGAACCCTCCTCGTATCAGAAGCACTCATTAGACATGGTGCAGACATATGCCACAACTGGGAGGCATATGAGGAGTCATTTGTAAAAGCCCAAAGGAGCTCTGCAATGTCATAGCCAGTTCATTTGTCTTCTTTGCCTCTCGCAGGATGTTTGGACATGTCGTTTGTGTCAAGCTTTCTGTTACTTTCTTTGGAAGGAAATGAACCTCAGAGGCTACCCGTGAACCTTGTGGGATACACAGTCTGTTTTTAATCAAGCAGCCTTGCTATCAGCCATCACAGTCTGACCATGATGTTCTTATTAGGTTGACAGAAGCTGACTGATACAAGCTATCGGAGCAAACGCACATTTTCCTTGTTGCTGCCTTTTCTGCTTTGCTTCCACTTGTGCATCTTTATCAAAGAACACCTTTTTTGTTGTATGTGTTCCACTTCAGCTTTTCCTCATAAAACATTCAACACAGTCCAGAGAGAATGCTGTTTAGATAGATGCCTGCTATCCAATTTGTTAACTTGAGTTGCCTCTGAGTCAAATGTGTCTGCATTCAGTATTAAGAATGTCTGGCTTTGCAAACATTGGTTCCAGGCTCCAGGAATGCTAGAAGTGGGTTTGCTGTTGCTGAATACAAACTTGGCTATGCAAGAAGCGAGCTGCATTGAAACTATAAGGAGGCATGCATATGCTGGTGGTTGTTAAGCCATTCTTAGCATTTTTAAATAATGTACATTGCTAAATTGTACCAAGTAAATAATAAATGTACAAAAATATTTAAGCATTCGTGCTGTAATGTCATCCATCCACCTGCCATATTTTCACGTCTTTGCTGTATAATCAGCATTCTAATATTAGATGTGTTTATTAATTCGTTTTAAAGGAAAACATTCATAGCTTTCAGTAGTCTACTTCTTAGAATTTTCTTTCATTTTATTTCTACTTTAGGCAAAAACGGCCAACTTTTGCTTGAAAATTTCATTTGAGCTGAAATGTCTTAGATGTTCTTAAAACATACAGGGGATGCTTATACTTCAGATAGCCCCATAATAAAGTGTTTTTTCTTTCATATAATTACTTGGTGGACACTCATATTAAACATACGTAGCCATGCCTGAGAGCACAGTGGTCACATCCACTGGCTTCCCACATTAGCCTTTTGGCAGGGCTAGCTAATCAGAAGACATTTAGCTTAACCTCCTAGGACCTGGCATCCACATATGTGGACATCATAATTTGGGTTGTCTAGACCAAAATACAAAATTTTGCTCTACAAGTGCCTGATATCCACTTACGTGGACATTATACTGCCACTGATCTATCGAAATTTAAAATGAATGTCCTCATATGTGGATCCCATTTTTCTCTGAAACAAAAATCAGTAAACAAAAAAAAATCAGGTAATTCTTTGTTTTTACACTCATCAAGTCCCAATCAGCCCAAATAGCAAAGAGTTCAAGCATGCCATGAAAGAGTTCGAGTCTTAGGAGGTTAAAGAAGGTAAGAAGGTGGCCTGAACGTCACAAGAGCTAAAATGGTTTGTTTCAGTTAACAAAATAAGAGTCTCCCCAATTTAAAGAGAATAAGATAAATATGGGTTTTTCTATTAGCGGCTCTAATAGAATTCAAATTTGGAGCTGGAATGTAGCATAATAGGTCAATAAGTTGTCAAGATGTGGTATATGTGAATGTACTAGGTGTGTTGCACCAGACGCATAGGTATGTGTCGAACAGAAACTAATTTGGGGACATCTACATCGTTCATCTGTGTCTGTTTCCTTCATGAACCTTTTAAATACGTCAAAGTCACCTTGACACAGTGACCGGGTAAGTGGAGCGCTTGTAGGGGGGTTGGCAGCCAAAGAAGCCAAGCCTTTTTGCAGATCAGTAGTGAGAGTTCTGAAGAGCTTGCTGTGGGTCCATTCTATAATCCCCCAACCTGTCTCAGGATCATTTGCATCAAGTTTTCATCAATTTTTGTGTGAATTCTTAAGATATGAAAAATGGACTCGGGGCTAGGCTTTTGAAAATGCTTTTTAGCTTTTCTCTCTGTTTTCATGTTGAAAGGGAGGACTAACTATTTTCACTTTGACCGTATTATTCTACACGTGCATGTGTGTGTATGTATGCATATATCATTTTTTTTTGTTTGTTTGATCTATAATATAATGCTAAGACAGTGATCCAGTTATTTAATTAGACCTGAATCCATGTAACCCTCCAATAAAACTAGATACACAACAAATGATGCAATTTTCTCTCAAGCATGAGATGACACTACAAAATCTGTTTCCAGCTGTTACCAGCTAAATGTCCTTTAAATTTTGAAGTTCTAGAATAAGAAAACTACACCCAAGGAAAGACATCTAGGGGAGCAAGGAATCACCCTGCTGGTAACTGGCATGCTTTTATTTTAAAGAAATGGAGCAGAAACCATCACAGAAGAAACAACAACAACAAAAAATCTATTTCCCTTAGGAGCATTCGTGTTTTTACATACTTGGACCAACTTTGTGCTGTAGCTGGGGTTTTAGTACGGTCTGATCAATCAATAAACCCACACTTGAAAACTCAGTCACTCAATCCAAATGCATTCATTTCAGTATTTAACACCCATGAGTTATTTCCCCTATCCCATCAGGTCACACAGCAATGGGAAAAGTAGTTTTTCCCCTCTAGTGAGCTTCGGCTAATGAGCTCAGCTTAGCAGTAGGTGTGCAAGTTGGCTTCTTGGAGCTCCCTGTATTGCTACCAGTAGGTGCTCGATGGAGTCACTGAGTAGGATAAGATACAAACACTTTACTTTCATGCACCTCAACCCTTGAAAACTAGACAAATAAGAGGAAAATATCTATAGTTTGTGATTTTTAAATTGAGTGTTGTACCTGGGGTAGCACAGTAGTGCAGTGGTTTGCACTGGTTCCTCACAGCGAGATGGTCCTGGTTTTGATGTGTTTTCATGGTCTCCCTGTACTTATGTGAGTTCACTGTTTGTACCCCAGCTTCCTCCCACGGTCCTAAGACACGATTGTTAAGTAAACTGACCATAGGTGTGAATGTGAAAATGTTTTTTCCTATTGTGCTTAATTTATGATATAGTATTTCTGTCTCTTATCTTATGCTAAAGTGCAGTTCTTCAAAAAATCCCAAAGCTTGTTATGGATGACACTATGTATGGGTCAGATCCTAATTGGTTTATTGAAAAATACAGCATGAGAAGCCCTGATGGTGGGCCGCAGTGGCCCTTTTCATTGTTTTTAATTCTTGGTTTCACTTCAGCTCTTTGCATGTTCTAACTTTAGTCTTCTCCTAGCTGGCAAGGACCAAAAACGGCACAAGCAAGAGTAGCCCACAGACCGTTTTTTGTGACTCTTCCCCTTGGTGACAGTAAACCTCTACAATGTTGAGCATGTAAACATGTTGGAGCCCTTAGCCTGTGGACTGGAAGTGTGTCCAGGATATATGATGGATGGATGGAACGGAGGAAGGAGTTTGTTTACTTTGTGACTTTAAAAACTGGATCTCCAGAAAGGCACTGATTGCTTTTGGTCATGCTCCTAAAGTGATGTACCACCTTTATGCTTGAACAGTACCTACTATTCCACTGAAAACTGCTGTATGATTTCTGGGTCGAAGCCCGAGACCTAGCTCTGAAAGATTCAAGATTCAAAGATTCAAAGCTCTTATTTTACCAGTGATGACAATACACACGAAGGATGGGCGGTTTTGTCATAGAAACTGATGTTTGCTGCACAAATTGAGGCCAACATGGCCAGAACAGGGAGTAATCAAAAACTAGCAGGAGCACTATCTTATGTTACTAACTGTAATGCAGGATATCTAGCTTACTAGATAACAAAGTTTGAAGACTAGTAATTATCTTTCTTTTTTACTATGGTTATTTAAATTACTTTAACGGCTTTCTTATGAAAATCACTTCTAAATGTCCTGCAACTCCTAAAATATGGTCCATTGGAGAAAACTCTGAAGAATTAGAACAGGCTTGACAGACAGCCACTGATTCCTGAAAGACGGCAAGTACAAAGTGATACTAATTACAGGTTGCTAAACATACAAACAGTCTCTCAGGCAGCAGAATATTCTTCCTAAGATGCCAAGCAAGAGCAGATAGCTGCCAGGCTGCATAAAAAATGCCAGACAAATGGCAGATATCTAACACAAAGCAAAGCAATACAGGGACAGTCTGTCAGACCTCTAGATGAGAATTTACCCAGCAAGGCAGCCAGTACTACCAGACTCGTGGAATGGCTGCTTACAATGTTCTGCTACACAGTATAAAGATGTAATTTCTGCACAAGTCCAACACAGCACCTGTGTGCATCAAGGCATGTGTGATTTGGCTTACTGAAATCACTGTTTTACTGGAGAGCGGTTAAACTGAAAATAAAAAAACAAACAGTTAGAGAACATTTCAAGCACACACTGTAGTAGCCTCAAAAGGGGGGAAAAAAGGTGTACAAGTAAGTCATAGTCTTCAAAAATTGCCTTTAGTTAATCCATGCAAATCTGAATTTGGAAGAAATGTGATTAATAAATAAATCAAGTTTAAGCCCAGAAATGTGGTTTCATTGATTTTGACACTCCTGTCAGTGTCTCTGTCCCCTGTTGGGCTATAGAAGGTTTTGAAATGCGTTAAACGAGCCACCTCATTTGTCCTTTTTGGTCTAACAAATGCACCCCATCCATCGGGTTGTCTAGTGACATAGTTTGGGCATCACACTTCTCGTGGAATGAACTGTCAGCTTCTAAAATTTATTTGGTCTTATCTGCAGCTTACCTGTGATGTTGGTAAAACAGGGACTTAAATCTCTCTCCATGCCATCGTGACAAGTTGACATGTCACCTAATGCAAAATTCTAGAAACACGGCAACTTATGGCTCCCTTCGGCTGGAAACTGAGTGTAAATACACACTGTAATACCGGGCACAGCTATGGCCAGCATGAGGGGCAAATAAGCTCTGATGAGGAGCAACTAAACATGAAGGGTTTTTTTTTTTTTTCTCCATTCTGGCAGTGTGCACTTGCAGGTAAAACAGAAACACCCATGACAGATTACTTTATCTTACCCTACAA
Source organism: Oreochromis niloticus (assembly GCF_001858045.2). NCBI lineage: Eukaryota > Metazoa > Chordata > Actinopteri > Cichliformes > Cichlidae > Oreochromis > Oreochromis niloticus. Next base: position 31,476,200 of record NC_031979.2, read on the forward strand.
GCAGCAATATTAGGCTTTTACTCTATTAGTGCTCCCTAACCAGGTTTCACTGTCATCGCAGAGCTTTACTATGAGGACAGTGTAATATGCAATTTGCTTTTGTATTAACACCACAGACCAAGTGATAACTTCATTGAACTGCATAGATAAGTGGTGCATTGCATTGGTACAGAGATCTAACTTTCTCACCGTAATTGGACTTGATGATAAATGGCATTGTGGGTCCTAATGTGGCAGTATGGTTTCATCTTGGGCCTCTGGCTCTCACTGGCTATTATCTCCATCCCGTGAGGATACATTGTGTCTGAGCCTTTGTTGGCTCTGCGCAGTGGAGTGGAGGACCTAATCTATTTATCACAGGGTCTGCGTGACCACCCAGCCAGCCTGCTATATCGGATCATACCAGGCTCTCTTGTGCTCTTTCTCTAGGGATGGAGGAAGTACCGATGTAACATGCAGCTTCACACCTGTCAAACAGTGCTGGTGTTGGTCATCCCTGAGGAATGGAGCACAGAAGGGAATGCATTTAAATGCATTTTGTGTCATGGCTATCTTGGCCAAAAGAAACTGGGATTTTGTGTTTTTTGCCACAGAGGTGTAATCCTCAGGCTTTAGTGGTAGATAAATCTATAATACATTTTAAAGATAAAGCATTATTAAGGACATGAGCTGTCTAGTGTTTGTGTGAAATTTTTCAGTTTAAGATGTTATTGAAGTGTTGTTGAAGCATGAATCTGGGTCTTCTCGCTGCTTCACCAATTTTTTGACATGATGAAATTGCAAAAAATAAAAAGAATTGAAGGGCCCTTCGGTGTGGTATTGAGACAGGGGGAAAAAACTCTGTGTCTGACCTTTGTAATTCAGGATACTGTCATTCAATAATACATTAACATTTTAATTGATGAAGGAAATCAGCCTTACTAGGAGCTTATGTGGTTCATTCTATATAACTAGACAGTGAAATGCCCCCTATAACACAACAAAAATACTTTTGATGAGGTGAAACATTTGTCAGACAGGAGCGTCTTTCATGGTGGGCCTATACAGCTGCCAGCCGACTTGTGGATGCACCATGAATACATATAGTTGAATTATTTCTGTTAACAAACATGCTGTATAATTTGAAGTGTAGCTCAGGAAGTAGAATCAAATTTTATAGTTTAAAACAATCACTGGTTGTACTTCAAAGACACTCCATGGATACAAATTTATCACAAAAACAGAAACCTTCGTTAGATTTATAATGTTTTTTATACACACATAGTAGTCACAAACTATTACAAACCATTGTTGGAGTATGGAGAAGATCTGGGCCTGTCCTAAGCAGAGGCAGCAGTCTGCATTTAATCAGTGTAATGAATGTCATTCGTGTCTCATCCCTGGTGCTTTGCTGCTGCCTCCCAGTTTGGCATCCATGTATACAGTGTTTCATTTGGTCCTCATTACACACACTGCATATAGACAACCAAATATTGAGTTTTTACTGATGTTTCCATGGCAACACACCTCTCAATGGAAAGAGTTGAGGTGTGTAGTGTACTTTGCCTTGAGAGGCTGTTAGAAATCGGATGACTCGCCCAGTCAGGAACGGGGAGACTGGGGCCATTTATGGAATCCACCTCCTCTGTCCTCCTCCGACTCAGTCCAGTCAACAGGCACAGTGAGCATTTGCATGCTTTGTAGCACACCGTGGGCTACACTACAACCACAATTTACGCTTTCAAATTCAAATAGTTTATTGGTTTCTTCTTTTTTTTTTTTTTTTTTTTTTTTTTTTTGTTTTGTACAGTCTTTGACCTCTTGGTTGTAGGACATTGTAAAACAATGAAGATGAGGCCAAAGCGAGTAGAAGTGTATGATTTATCTCATCCTCAAGAGAGGAAACTCCATTCCTTGCGCAGTGTTTGTTTACCCAAGTGTAGCGTGAAATCCTATCACTTCAAATACACAGAGATGGGCTTGGTAATATAAAACGCTTGCCCAGTGATCAAGTTGAAGCATACGATGGAAATCAGAAAACTTAACCGTGCACTGTAAGCCACTGATTTGTAGTTTGACAACTGGTTATTTGAATTGGTTTTCTCCTCAATTTAGTCACTGTACTTAATGAAAACACCGTTCACTCTCATTTGCACTCCATCTCCGACATAATGTAAGTTTGGTTATCAATATGTGAATGTCCTGTAGGGGTGAAAATTAATCTCTGGTGCCTAAAGTGCACAGTGAGATGTGTGAATAATTCACAGCTTTTGCTTTGCCTGACCTTGAATATGTGTGCATGTGTGCGCGTGTGTGTGTTTTTCTAGCTGGGAAGTGTTGCGATTCCTGCTGTCAAACCTGCGCTGGTGGATGGAGGAGTACCGCTTTGACGGCTTCAGATTTGATGGTATTACTTCCATGCTGTACCATCACCATGGCATCGGTAAGACTGGTTTGTGTGCACCTTATGTTTCAGAGCTGTATGGTGTGAGTAAAGCCTGTCATCCTGCTCTTGTTTATAACTCGCAGTGGAGTGTACACCACACACTCCCGAGTGTTAAAGATTAATTTGAGTTTTGTTGAGAGGTCTAACTTATCTTATCTATCATGAGGGAACTTTTTTTTTTTTTTTATCAAAGGCTTAATATAAAGGTGAAAGGTTAATAGAAAGGTTAATAGAAAGGTGAAAAACGTCATCAAAACTAATTTTTTTTTGTTTGTTTTGGTTTTTTTACCAAATTATATTTAGAGAAATTTGGTCTGGTAAAACAAAAAGACCGTTGTCTGAATTAAGATTTACAATAAATGAAATTAAAATATACTTGGTGTAAAACGTAACCTGACAAAATGCAGGTAATAAAGCAGTGTGCCGTCAAAAGTTGGGATAGGACCGTTAGAAATGTTGTCATGGAGGTAAACAATACATTTTACTCAGCAAACGTTAGACAACATTGGTGAACGATTTTCAGGAGTTGTCTGCTTAGCGGATTTTAATGTGCTGAGTGCAAATAGGCCAATTAAAACATCTGATTAGCTACAATTTATAAAATGTGTAGTTTTTAAAAAAAATTGTAGGCTAACTATTGTATAAAATTAAAGTTAATTTTAATATACATTGTAAGCTTAGGTCTTATGTCTGCTCACCTGTATGTGGTTGCTTCATGTGATAACATGTAACATTTCTTTATGTAACAATATATAGCAGGCTTATAAGATAAGAAGATCCTTTACTCTGTATTTGGGAATTTCCTTTGTTATAACATTTGATGCAACAGCAACAGTTATAATGGTAGTAATAGCAACAAAGTAGCAATGACAGTAACAAAGGTTAAAAAAAAAAAAAAAAAAAAAAAAAAAAAGTAAATAAATATGCAAAAATATACGTTTAACAACTGAATGTCTTTAGAAACTTGCCTGACAGAGCAGGTCTAGATGAGATGTTGTTTCATGGAAAAACCTCAATTCCGTCACTTATCCACAATTTTATGACATGTAGATGTATAAAGATGGAGGACGTTCAAGGGTTATGTGCCTTTCTCTGGTGTCATTTCTTAGTCGCAGTGCTTACAACAATTTATTTTCAAAGATTTCTAATTGTTACTTGTGGGATATTTTAATATACTTTAAAAAATCATGTAACATCACTTGGCAACAATACAGTTTTCTTGCTGCTAGAAATGTCAAATCCGAGATCAGAGTAGAGGGCAAAAGGTCAAATGGAGAGATGATAATATCTGAACTTTGACAACTGTGTTTCATGCTTGATACAAATCCAGTTCAAACAAGCTAAATTACAGCAACATTAGATTAATATTTTGAGCAGAGTTCTGATCTGAAAATTAGCGCTTACCTTCATTTTTGCCAAAATTCAGGGGTCAGAATGTATTTTTGGTGTTAGAACTGCCCTGCTAGCATGCTCATGAAAACTAGAGCAAACAAATAATTTTAAGTATAATTTTCAGTTTCTGCAACTCAAAATTGGTCAAGTTTTACTACTTTTATTTTGGAAGAATTTTGACTGTACACTGTGTCTTGGATGCACTTGAATAATATTCAGTGAATAATACTGTCCACCTTTTAAAAATAAAACTTTAGTTCTCATTATGCCAACAAAACACATTTTTAAACATGCCACAAAGTGAGATAAAGTGAGATCAAGAATATTCATCTGTATTTAATGTTAATAATAATTGCTCCAGAGTTTAAATCTCTGCGAGTACCCTACAAGTTCTGGTAAGTGCTGCTCTTTAGTCTCTAGAGGCATTTTTATTAGTTTCTTATCCAAAGGAGCCTTCGGCCTTCATTAAGATTACATTTATTTCACAATTTTAGGACATTTTAGAAATATGTCAAGAAGATAAAGCAAAGCAGTAGCATCAGTTTAAAAAAAAAAAATCTTTAGTTTGGGTGAAAACATGATGAGTGTTCACTGTGTGGGTGTTTACAGGCACAGGTTTCACAGGGGACTACAGTGAATACTTTGGCCTACAGGTGGATGAAGATTCTTTGGTTTACCTGATGCTTGCCAATCACGTTCTTCATACCCTTTATCCTGACTGCATCACTGTTGCAGAGGTAAAAACCCACTGCCACACACACATCTTTGCATCCACTAACTTTGCAATGACACTGCCCAGAGCTGTTATTAATTAAAAGAACTTATTAGTTAGACATAGCTTACTTACGTATTCATTGCTGTAATTAAAAGGTAATGCAAAAGGAAATGGGGTGTCACTCTTTCCTTTTTTTTGCCTGTGGTGTAGGAATTTCACCCCTTAATATGTGAGTTGTGGGTATTGATAAAATCTTTGTTGAAATCTGTGCCCGCAAAGCAGAAATGTGATATTAAATAACAAGACTTTCCTATAGGATGTGTCAGGGATGCCAGCTCTCTGCAGAAAAGTGGAGGAGGGAGGACTTGGTTTTGATTACCGATTGGCAATGGCTGTCCCTGACAAGTGGATTCAGGTAAGGTGATTTTAAATGGATTTTATGTATTTTTATTTATATAGCACCAAATTACAACAAGAGTCACCTTGAGGTGATTTAAAGTGTAAGGAAAGACCCCACAATAGAGAAAAGTCCTGACAATCAGATGACCCCCTAAGAGCAAGCACATGTGGTTCCTTTAAATCTATCTTTTTGTGTCCCCTTTCTGTACATTTCCTCCCCGGCCACTTTAATAGGCAACGGGCTGACATAAAGTTAGAAAACCTACAAATCATAGAGAGAAGACAAAGCTGGACATATTGGGAAACCTTTGTGGCTTTAAGAAACAGTTGATATGGTGCCGGTTTAGCTCAGTGGATGAGCAGGCGACTACATGCCGTATGGCCGGAGAGCACTTGGCCCTTTGCTGCATGTCTTGCCCTCTGTCTCCCCGCTTTCCTGTCTATCTTCACTGTCCCTATCAAATAAAGCCTTAAAAGAAATGGTTGATTTTGTGCACTGTTGCACTTTTATGTATTATAGACAAGGAGAGTTGATGCACCTACAAATGACAAAAAATTCCCCCCAAAATATGTGAACAGCATCCAGTGCAAATTATTTAAACTCAGCACTTAAGGCAGAATTTGAAATGTTGAAATTACAAACATTTGTTTTTTAAAACCTTCCACTGTGTATTCATTTTAAAATTAATAGCAGAAATAGCTGTATAATTCAGAAAGTTGCCTGTAAGACTGTAAAGGTTGTGTGCTCAAAAGTACACACATACATATACACACCTGTTGGAGCTTCTCACGACTAATTAGGTTAATTAGGAACAGGTCATTAACATGATTGGGTGTAAGAAGAACATCCCACAGAGGCAGGGTTTCTCAGTTACAAAAAAAAAAAGCATGAAGGAGGGTTTACTATTCAGTGAAAAACTGTGTAGGCAAAATAGTTTAATTTAAGAACAAAAAAAGAAAGAATTTCTGGATTTCGTCATTTATGGTACACAATATCATTAAAAGATTAAGAGAGTAAACATGAATCTCTGTACTTGAGGGATAAGGCTGACAACCAATAATGAATGACTGTGATCTTCAAGGCCTCAGGCAGCATTGCATTAAAACATGATCCTGTTGTGGAAATTACTGCGTGGGCTTAAGAACACTTCTGAAAACAGTTGTCAGCAAACGCAGTTTGTCCCTGCATCCACGTGTATATAATGATTAAAATTATACCAAAAGAAAAAAAACACATAAAAAAGACTCACAAAGAATGCCTTCTCTGGTTACAATCCTGATGTATGATTGACTGAGACACAGTGGAACGCTACACTAGCTCTGATGACTTAAAATTTTAAATTATTTTTGGATATCATGGACACCAGAGCCTCAGGGGAAGGGGAAAGAAAAGGACCATGGCTTGTTGTGAGCAGATAGTTGCAAAACAAGCATTGGTGATGGTATAGCGATTAAGCGAACAAGGCACGGTTACTTTGCACATGTCTCATAAGGCACCATCAGTGTTGACCGATATACAGTCGAACTTCACCTACTCGCAGTTAAATATTCACGGATTTTTCTTTGATTTTTCTTTCATGCATCATATCTGAAATATTCCCTAATTATTTTCATTCGGATGATAGTTTAAATTTATTTAGTGTTTGAACTATTAAAATAGGTAGTTTTTTGTGCTCTTTTTAAGGAAAAACCTTATTTATTTCAAAGTATTACAACAGAATAACTCTGCAGATGTAGAATGTCGGTTCTAAACTAGGTTCCCTGCTGTTTAGGACTGTCATGCATTGAAAATGTAAACAAAAGGAGCTTGATACAGTTGAAACAGGATATCAAGCAAGAATTGAAAAGCACTTCACTTTTTCAGGACTGCAGCAATTGGTGCTCTGAGTTCCAAAGAGTTGTGATGCAGCACAGTTGGAAACATGGCCCTGTCCAAGTTCTGGTTCAAAATGATCAAATACTTCTGAAATTATATTATATAACAAATGTATATGTTGTCTTTTTTCCGCTTCCCATTAAATACTATTTTAAATGGTTTGCATATAATTTCCTTATAGCTTACTTACATTTTACATAGCATCCTAACTTTTCTGGAGAAATGATTGTAGTAGCTGATTTCTAAAATGTAAGAACCACTATAACTGGCTAAATCCTTTCAGGGGTTTACAATAAAGCCTAAAGCCTGTGCATTATACTTACCTGCATGATAAAGGTGGCTTTGATGTTCATAAGGGTTTGTTTTGGTAACTCTTTCTCAAGATGGGCAACAGTCACTAAATAAACCCAGGACTGTGAGGCCTAAGGAGGATTAACTTGAGAATGAAATGTATGTTTTCATATTTCTGGTATTCCTTTTGTTATATATATATATAAAAAAAAAACAGATAACATTGAACCTAATTCTGAAATCTTTTTTTATACATAGGTTTTAAGGATATTCAAACTGAAAAAGTTTTTCTTGTTGCTTTTTCTAAAGCAGTGCAACCCTTTTTATTTTTTCCCCTTCTTAATCCTACCCACTGTGCAAGTGGGAAGGTCAGTATTTATCCATCCAAACACTGAGCCATGAATAAATGATGGAAGCGACACAATTGTTATTGAAAAAGAAAAGCTTTTGACTTATTCATTCATAATGACCTTTTTCTTAGATCAGTAATTTTTTAAGAGTCCTTTGCATGGATGTGTGGATTTTTTTTTTTTTTTTTTTTTTTCCCGTGAATGGGAAGAAAAATGAGATTTAATAATGTGAAGGTCATCTAGTCACTGATCTTGGTGGAAATTTCTTCTGTGATGTTTTTTTTTTTTCTTAAGTGAAGCTTTAAATAGGCTGGCAGTCACCTTTACATTTCGCATTATTCATTATCACTCTGAAATGTCTGTCCTTGACGTAGCTTATGATATCAAAGCAAGGGTTATTTTTCTGCCTGTATTCAGTGCTGTTTTGATTTTTCCCAAACGGTTATACAAGCTTAATAGTTAAAGAGTGCCACAAAAAAGGGTTCAGCTAGAAGGTTTATCACCCATCGCTGACTGTCAGGGTAGGTAGGCTGAATAAGAGGATGCTTATTGTCATCTATAACTAAAGACAGCTGTGCTGTGAAGATGTGCAAAAAATGCATTTTTAATTCCAACAGTGGCATTCACATGACGCTATGTAGGAAATGATTGTTTGTAGTGTCTAAATCTGGACATTTATATTTTCCTCAGATGGATCTCTGCCATTCAGGTTTCAATTGATTTTTATATTTTGCAGTGTAATTTAAGATGATCTATTTATTATTAAAGAAATTAAAAATAAAATGGGTCTTACAGAAATCTTCCTTTTCATAGTACATTTTCTTTAGTTTTATATAGCAGCGGTCCCCAACCTCCAGGCCACGTGGATTTCAGGGTTTTTATCTGTTTTTAGCGAGGGGGGGGTTAATCATTTTTATCGTTAACTCGGTTTCCCTGGGTCTTTTCCCGTGTGTTATGAATAAATCTTCTATTTTTTTGGTACTGGTTTTATTTTTGTTTATTTTGTTAACCGCCACACCTTAGAGGCCGGTCCGTGAAAACATTGTCGGACACAAACTGGTCCGTGGCGCAAAAAAAGGTTGAGGACTGCTGATATATCGTATATATCTTTAGCTATATACTCATTGTAGAGTTTTAATATATTGGTCTACCATGAAAGATCTGTGTTTAAAGATAAAATGTGAAATGGAGGAGTTGGAGGTAGAAATGAGAAGCAGTTATTTTTTTCCTGATTATTAATTGCTTTGTTGTCGTGTCTTTTATTTCAATGCAGTCCCACTTGTCTACTAGAATAGAATTCATCAAAGATGTTAATTTCTGTTTACATTTTTATTTATCCGCGTTTTCCTTTTTTTTTTTGTCATTATGACAAATATTGCACCAGATGATCGTTGTTAGGGTTTGGTATCTCTGCTACACTTATCTTCACTTACCACATATATGATACACACACAAAATTGAGAAGAACATGCAGGTGGATGCTGGGGTGATGGCAGGGTTGAATCAGCAGGAAGTGATACAGGGCAGCAGCAGCACTGAGATGTCAGAGGGAGAGAGAAGGAATTTGCACCATAGGCAACCAAATTGGGTAAGTTTGTTTGGTATATGACATGAGCAAAATCAGGCATGTTATATGTGTATGATACAGCAGAGCTTGAGCTGTCTGGGAGAACTAGCTTGCAGGCTTTGCTCTATTTTTGTTTATGCTACATTGAGAAAAGCCTTGTATGGACTCGTGAAGTCCTACACCCTTTACCTTTTTTTCCCTTTTTTTGTACAACAGTCTTCATGTTGACTGAAGAGGTTTTACTTTTACTTTTTTGGTGAAGCTTGCCATCAGTTATCCAATACAGCATGACGCACAGCTCTTTGCTCAGGGAAGGAAGCTCAAACAAAAAGCATGCAGAGAAAAACCTGCTGGAGGAAAGGCATTCATTAGCTTCCTGTCTGGCAGATGACACTACAAAAGGAGCTGCGTTGTGCTGTATGTCTATAGGTATTGGTCAACAGGACTTATGTACTGTATATATTTAGTATGCTAATACTCCTGATGAGTACACAACCAGTAACTCGATTTTTTTACTTAACAAAAGCAGCTTCATGGGTGCTTCCAATTACTCTTCATTATGGGCAAAAATGATAACAGTATCACAGTGTTGGGTGTTAACGACGTGTTATCATACAACACTGCTTCAGACTGGATGGAAAATTCTGGGCACCAAATATTCTCATTTCTTCCACAACAACTGCTGAAGCACCCTTTAGTTTGGCACTCCAGCCCAAACTGCCACTGTGAAAGTGCTTGATGGCCCACACTGGAAAAACATTGTTTATATCTGTTCAGCCATCAGGTATGGAAGTCCATAACTATATAATATTGAAGCCAAGTAGCAGAAAGCACATACCCGCCCCACCATCCACCCAGAGACAAAATAAGGTTATTATGGATTTTATTAAATAATTTTCTTTTTTAGTTTTTTAGGCGCAGTTGGTGACAGCACCAGCATCCCAATGAACATGGACAGGTTCAAGCAGCTATTTCTGCTTTAGAGCTCTGTGTATGTGTCATCTGGAGGACTTGGATAACTTTACAATACTTGGGACCAGCACGCAACTTCTAATTTATTTTCCTGACCCCGTTTGTGCTTGATGACAGAATGTGTTTTGATGAAATCAGCAATTATTACTTTAGAAAGTACAGTTGCAGTGAGTTTTCTCTGGGGATGTGTCTGTCTGTCGGGTTCAGCCGGTAGATGAATGTAGACCGTTTTTTAAAAATAATCATTTATTTTTTTACGGGTGCATGTGAGCATTTTCAGAGAAAGTAGAGGCTTTTTTTCCGTTTGAGGAAAATGTCTGTATGCAGAATGCCTAAAGAGGTTGTCTGATTTAAAATTCATGTAAAACTGTGCCTTTTTAAATGTATCTGCTAGCCCACACTTGAAGTTTTATTTACTCATATTTTGGTGAAAAAGCAAAATATAAAGAGTCTGACCTCGGCACCGCATGCATCCTCTTGCTCTATGGTTTCTTGTGTTTCTCAGTGGGGGAAGTCAACGCATCGTTAATCAAGTCTGTCTCTCACAGCAGTGGGTTTTACTCAGTAGTAGGGATGTGGAGGTAGAGGAGAGGGGAAGAGGGAGAGAGAGAGATCGTCCCAGACTTGACCTTCCTCTGTGATACTTGCAATAGGCGTGCAGCAGGCAGTGCTGTACCACCGAGGTTTCACAGGATTATCCTCAGGATGCCTCTGGAGAGGTTCTTGCTGCTTTTACTTTCCAAACAATATTGCTGGCAATGCAATATTTGTTTAGATTCTTCTCCTGGTTGCAATTTTCAATTAAATTTGTTCCTTCCCTCAGGAGACTTGAAGCTGGAGGAGAGCAAGTGAGCAACGAATTTTTTTTTTTTTTTTTTTTTGTATTTCTGTGCAGGGAAGCATTCATATGAACATGCCTTGGTATAGTCAGTGGAGTGCACTCAGGGCTAGCCTTGCCTCTTCTCACAGAGTGTCAATTAGGGAGGGATTTGAATGGACTGAAGTGAGCCTCCAGTGAGGTGTGTGTTGCAGAGAAGGAAGACGTGAAGCGCGGAGGGCAGGCATTCAGACAGACGGAGAGAGACAGACAGGCAGGAAGAAAGAGAGGGAAAGGGAGACAAAGACGCAGAGCAACAGAACCGTGAGCTTATTTATAGATTCACATGTGTGCACGGATGAATTTCTCTCAGTTCCTTGGCTGGGACCTCACGCTGTGTTTCGTCCTCAGCATGACTGATTGATATGACTCATTTACTGGCTGCACAAGGCTGTTAGGACCAACAGACTGTGAAAAATTAAGATATCCTAATGAGAGGACCAGATAAGGCGCGCAGCACAAGTTTGGATGATTCGATCTGATTATCACCATAAAATGCTGTCACTCCTAATGGATAATGTTACAAAAGCCCTTTAATTTAACAAGCACCCTTCCCTCCAGCTACAGTGGATTGAGATGTAATTGAAACAATTAGAGGCGGCAGAGGTAGAGGGCTCCATGGTTGCAGCTCGGATAAAAGAAGGTGACACGGAGAATTCTCCAGCAGCCCTCTGCTTCTCTCAGCTGTTCAACTCGAATGACCTCTGAGTCAATTGTTCCAATTCTTGTTTCTGTTCCTCCATTTATTTTAATTGAATGAAAATATCAGTCCGCACACCTCTGTCCTTATTAGTTTCAGGGGGAAAATCTATTTCTAGTCCACATACTTTGCTCTACCCATCATAGCAGAAACACTTTCAATTACAATGACTTAATAAAATTCAGGCTGCCAGAAAGCAAAGATGTTCTTCAGCCTGTTTATGTAAACATGTCAGCGATTTCTTTGCCAGCCTTAAAAGGGCGCCCACTCTGTCTGACCCCCTCTGCCAGTGTCACACTCTGCTTGCCTGCTTTAATGACAGCACCATTTCAGGTTCGTCCTGCTTTATTTTATTAGCTAATTGCACTCTGAGGCCACCCTTGTGTGGTGTTAACCGGCGGTGCAGGATTTCTTTAGCAAGGGCTTTTGCAGGAAAACTGTGAGGTGAGCTAACAAGTGTTTTTCAGCTGAGCGAAGCCTGCCGATGAGACATTTCTGTGGGCAGAAAAGTTCATTAATTTTCAAAACAGTGAACATATGAAGATGGGATCAAATTAGCTTGATCCACTGGATTGAGAACTGCACACCTTTGTTCCCTTTTCACCTCTGGGGGCGGCACTGTATGTGCAAAGAGAGGATGTGCCCATAGCAACGCAAACTCAAACACACTTTCAGCAAATGTGATTGCAGAGAGAGCAGAGGCAGGATGCTCAGGCCAGCCACAAAATGTAAAACAAGAGCTTTAGACTCACATTCCCCACCAAGTCCTTGCCAGCACTATGTGATGGTGGAAGAGAGCCTCTTGAATCAGTCACAGCATGTCTGTGACAGTGAGATGACCTCATCCTGCGCTGCAAGATTTTTTTTTTTAATTTTATTTTTGGCTCTGCCTAATTAATCTGGGCACTCTGGTTGGCTCCTGACAGCAGGCTTGTAAAGTAAGATTTGTGCACTGCTCATTATCATTGATGAAGTGGAGTGTCAGTGGTGCCAGGAAGCTCGGCTGGTCGGGGCTGATGTGGGTGAGCTGGTGGTAGAGAAGTCGTCAACCCATTCACTTCTGTCTCTGCTCCGACAGTCCCACTCCCAGATTAATTGCTCCCAGACCACTTTTGTGGTTGAATTGAATTGTAATGATTCATAAGGAAGTGTAAAATGTCTGATTGTACGTGGATGTGGAGGCAACTAGGATGATCTCTGGGGCATATCCTGTAAATTCGGTTCTCTAGCTGTGATACTCGAGCTGGAGGTGAACAAAAAGATGCCAATCTTTTAGAAGACTTTCATTTAGCTGGTGTTTAATGTGTAATTTATAGTGTAATTTATCTGCATGTTGTGTAATTAGACCAAGCCGTCCTCCCTAACAAGACACTTTGAATTAAATTAACGGTTTGTATTTAATAATTTTTTTCTATACTCACCTCAACATGTGATATGTTTTTTTTTTTTTTTTAGCTTCACTTCCACTTGTCCCTGAAATGACTGTTTGCCTTACAAATATTATTACCATTACGTTTTCCATTATAAAGCCATTTGTTTTGTGACATTGTTTTACAAAGAGAACTGGGTTTAAAAAAAACCAAAAAAAACAAGAAAAACTTGCTTACTTTGCTTCCAAGTGTTACCTTTTAAATATTATGATGGAAGTTGTTCTCTTTTCTGCCTAAATATTCAAGACCAAAGAGTACCGTATTTTTCGGACTATAAGGCACACTGGATTATAAGGTGCATTAAGTGAAACAAACAGTCAGATAAGTCTAACTTTATTCAATTCATTCACAATAACTCTCAAAATTGTTTAGTTGTAATACATAAAATACAGAACAATACACTCACTTTTTCAGTTCATTCCTCTTCCACAAATCCATCAAATTCTTCATCTCCAGTGTCTGAGTTTAACAGTTGGGCGATGCCCGGATCCCTCTGGTCATTATCCGAGTAAGTCTCGTTGCTGTTACTTAGCTGTTCAACGATGATTCCGGCCTTCGTGAAAGCTCAGACAACACTTGAGACTGATACCTTAGCCTAGGCATCCACAATCCATTGGCAGATAGTTGCGTAACTTGCCCGCTTTGTAACATGTCTCTTAACAGGTGCCATTTTGGGGTCCTTATACACACACCATAATATTATGTTGAAGCACAGTAGTTATTACTCCGCGAGGCTCCTGACTACGGTAGCCGTAATGCTCCGACAAGCCATCAAGTGGCGCGGGTTCATAGTTTACCAAAGTCATACTAAAACATTTTTAATACATAAGGCGCACCGGATTATAAGGTCCACTGTCGACTTTTGAGAAAATTAAAGGATTTTAAGTGCGCCTTATAGTCCGAAAAATACGGTAGTTTAAGAGCCAAAAGTACTAAACATAAACTCCAAATAAACTACTAATAACTAATTTGTTTTGTCATCTTTAATATAGATTGATTGGTGGGAAGCTTAGGTGGTAAAAACATTAGAAATTGTTTGTAACTGTAAGTGATTTTTAGATATGCTGTTTGCTCAGTTTTGTGGCTGACCTCAATCCAGAGAGTAGTGGACAAGGCTTAGCTCGAGGATCAAGGCAAGCCACGAGCAGTTAAAACATCTGAGAATTTGTAGTACATGTAGATAATAAGCACCCTACTGAGGTTTTCTGGTAGCATTGGCAATGACTAATATGGCCACACAAGGCTAAGGTGAGGAGAAGTGAATGTGAACAGATGGTGATATATAGAGCGGGATAGCCTCTATTTAGGTGGACCAGCCAGTTCATCTCAGACATATTGATCGGCACAATTTACTCTCTTTACTCAGAGGATTATGGCTCTGTAGAGTAATATAAAGGTTTCCTGACATGTCAATCAGCTGTCACTGCCAATTCCACAGAGCAGACCTCAGCCTGTCACTGAAATGGGTTTTCCAACTCCCCCACCAGTCAGACAGGCTGTATGTCTATTGCCAAGGGTTCTTGGAGGGCACTTTTAGAAATGATAATGTTACTGTAGCTTTCTAGCATTTCTTATTTATTAAACCCACTCTCTGCCAACTGCAGTACATATAATTATTGCTGCTCTACTATTATTTGTTAATGGAATGGCAATTACGGCTAGTTAGTGCGACTGTATAGCAACATTCTGTGGGAGGATAGGCTTTGGGTGCATGTTTTGGTGACCCCCGTGTTTGCTTCTGACCTCTGTAAATGACTCCTTTGGCAGAAAGTGTGCATGTAGGCAGGCCAGCAGAGGGGCATTGATTCCATGTTTGGATTTATTGTTGAATCCCTCCGTTTGGATGAGAGGCTCTGACCTTGCCCATCTCAGGTGGAGAGAGCTGATGCCTTACTACCCATGGGCTGTAGTGAAGTTATTAAAAACTCCATTACCACCATTCAAAGATAGACATAACTCACAGTGCGGATATAGAGATGTCAAAACAGAGATTGATCTGAGAGAGAAGTGTAACCCAGAGAAAACTCAGGAAAGGAAGAAAGACTGCCAGAACTGAAACACTGAGCTTTAGGCATCAGTCAGGGCCAGAACAGCTCTCTCAGCTACACATCTATCACACCCTTTTTCAATAACCCGTCTCTGTCACTGTTTAGATCCTGAAGGAGTTAAAGGATGAGGAGTGGAACATAGGCAATATCGTCCACACACTGACCAACAGGCGATACGGAGAGAAGTGCATAGCTTATGCCGAAAGTCACGATCAGGTAAACTTTTCTACAGCGTCTTATGTTGTGCCAGTAGAGTCTGCATTAGTTCAGCGTGAACGTGTGAATAATGAAACACGGACTGCCTTTGTAGGCTCTGGTTGGCGATAAGAGCCTGGCCTTCTGGCTGATGGACAAGGAGATGTACACCAACATGAGCTCCCTGATCCCCATGACAGCCATCATAGACCGTGGCATGCAGCTGCATAAGATGATCCGCCTCATCACTCATGGCCTGGGTGGAGAAGGCTACCTCAACTTCATGGGTGAGTCACCATGCTAATCCATAAAATCTAACATTTCATGGATTTTATTATATGCCAGATTTATATTCTAAGCAGGCTTTAAGGAATATTGCATTGACTTTGTTATCTTTAACAAGATTCTTTTTGGTGTCATGTAGTATAGTTCTGTTATTTTATTGTACTTTTTTTTTATAACAATCAAAATTATTACCTACTCTAGTAAGTTCACACCTTTAAAATCTTCAAATATTCCTTGTCTTTTATTCCTTGTCAAGAATGACAGCTTAAAGATTTTTAATATGCTTTGCAGTAATATGAGAGTGAGTTTGCATAACTATGTATGTCATATAAATTCACATTTTTTACATTAGACAAAATAAATCAGTCTACATGACATCTTGCTATTTGATTAGGCAATATTCTTACGTAATCATACCACATAACAACATGGTTCAGCTAACATTGAAATGCTGAACAGTCAAGAGGTGATGAAGGTCATGATTGTGAGGCAGCACCCCTCTGTTTGGCTCATTTTTTATTAAAACGGCGAGGAGAATCATTTCAGATCCCCCTCATGCACCGCATTCTTCCTGAATTTGAACTTCTTCCCTCAGGCAGACACAACAATCCCTTAGTGTTCACCGAACAGATATAAATACGCATTTATTCTCCTGTCCATCCAAGTGTTACGCAGGCAACAAGCAGTAAGAGGCTTTATGATAAATATTTAATTGATAAGGCTATCCCTACCTAGTGCTGTTATTACTCTAGCTACAGTTATTTTCTGTATACCCTTGTAGCATACTGTGCTTTTTTGTTTGAACGTAAAATAGAAAATAATTAAATAAATAAATTCTTTTTACCATTTCAATAATGGAAATGCAAATTCATCAAGGCTAAAAATAACTCGATGAATTTTTCATTCGGGGAAAGTGCTCATTTATATGGTTTGTTGTATTTCTTTCATGGAGCTGAAGTAGCTTGCTGCCAATAAGTCAAGGCCAATGATAAGCATCAAAGAGCCATTTTGAAGTGGGGCTGACATCGCTTTGCTGACTTGATCATAAAATACAGGGCAAAAGCCGTCAAACAGGTCCCCTCCCCTTTGCTCAAATGGAGTCAGTTCTCAGTCATTGTTGAAATGCTCTTCATTTTCAACTCATCGTCTGAGCCAGGGGCATGACTTTGTCAAGGCCTGCTGGTAAAGATAATAAAGTGATAATTAATGATGATGGAAGCTGACCTTGGTTCAAAGGAAAGCATTTCCTTGAACGTGCCACTCACTTGCTTAATGTAAATACTGCTTATACTTGTGATCCAAAGCATTTTAGCTCCACCTGGTGACCAGGTGCTCAGGTCAAACAATAAAACAATTCCTGTGCTGACCATTTGAACTTGTTGTCAATCCCTGTTCACCAAAATGTCCAATTTTTACCTCGGGAAAAGACTGTCGACTTCTGATAAGTGGATTGATGTGCTTGGTGAAAAGAAGCACAGTCAAAACAGCTGTTCTCAATGGACAATCATAACAGGGCAGTCCATAATGATTAGGATGTCAGAAAAGACAACTGAAGGACAGTTGATAGTAATTATATCTGATTCTCTGGCTAAAGTATAGCTCAGAGGCACTCGTTGCTGCACTCTTGGCGCTTGTCTCACATGGATTTTGCTGCCACATTTACTTTCAACCACTCTGGCAGCTTCAGAATCACGGTGAGTTGATGAGACAAAACAATACTTGAAAAGTCGATTTGACAGTGATTTCATTAACTCAATCACTCTTTTGTGGTAAATACTACAAAATTTGCTCACTTGCTATCCTGGCCTAAACCCACCCATGGAGCAATTTTCCATTGATTAGAGGTCGGAACGGTGCATCGATGTGTGGGCTCAAAGTGGGTTAAATTTTAGTTCAAAAGGGAAAGTTTAGCAGACATCTAAATCACACCCAGCTGTTGTGTGAACACAGTTTCAACAGCTTTACACTGAAACACTGTTGCCTCACAGCAAGAAGGTTGTGGGTTGAAATTGGATGAATAGTAAGAGATATAGATATATATAGAGAGAGATGGATATCTTTTTTTTTAATTAACCCTTTCATGCATGAATTATGTCAACCTCAATCACAATTTTTCTCTTAAGTATTTTATTCATCTGTAGGCATGAAAAAAAGATTTTTGAACTTCATTTTTTTAAACATGTACTTTTCAAAGAGTTCTTTACATGTCCACTTAGATGGACAACATCACTTTTGGAGGTGGATGGCGGGGTATGGAGTGACACATCAGTGTCCAATGTAGTGGTTTATGTGCAAGTATACCATCAGCACTGACACAAATACAAGAAAACAACCTTTGAATAGCTGTCCACTGTAGTGACCACTATGCGTGAAAGGGTTACTGTTATTTATTGTTTTTTAACTCCTGAACAGTTGGCGTGGAGATCCCATTATTTTGTTGTACATGTACAATAACAATAAATTATTCAAAGAATAATTTATATTCAAAAAATTTTACAACAGTTTAGGAGTTAGAGCTGTTTTTCATACATAGACCTCTGTTTTCAGAGGCTCAAAAGTAATTCAACAAACTTGCAGTGTTTTAAGTATAAGGACTAGATGAAAGTCTGCCCTAAGTCTTGAACCCATGGACGTCACCAAATGCTGTGTTTCCTCCTTTGAGATCCTCTAATAAGCCTTAACTGCAGCCACCTTCAGTTCCTGCTCTTTTGTTTGTGTTTGCTGCATATTTGGCTGAGATCAGGTGACTGACTTGGTTATTGAAAAATATCCCATTTCTCCTTGAGAAACTCAAGGCAAAGAAATACTGTGGGCCGTTGTCCATTTGTACTAAGAAGCACCATACAGTCAGTTTTGTTGCATTTGGCTGAATCTGAGCCAGGACTAGAGCGGTCAAGAAACTGACTCTCAGATACAAATCATTACTAAAAATTGCTATCGGATTAGATAGACTCATTTGCAACAGTATCGATTTGAACAGCGCAGTCTTCGCCTCCTCCAGCTGATACACAGCTTCACACAGCACCTGCATTCAGGCAGGTACATGGCTCTTCCACTCAGTAGCAGCAGAAGTAGTTTACATTCACTGACACTTAACAATGCTTTAGAAGGAATTTTGAGAAGTCAGTAAAGCTCCCAGTTCATTGAAATACTAAACAGCTTTCATATATTTGCACTATATCAGTTAATTTAAAAAATAGTGTCGTCATTTAAGTTATTGTTTATATTGTTCTAATAAAAATAAAATGAATAATGCCTCTTAAGTTTTGGTATGTATGGTATAGAGTATTTTCCTGGGTATCAGTATTGCACTTGCACTGATGAATGTAAGATTTCTGCTACTTCAGCAGTCCCATCATCACTAAGCAATAGTGACCCAGTTCTGCTGGCAGCCATACAGCCCATGCCAGCACACTGCTTCCACCATGTTTGACAGATGATCCAGTATGAGTGGAATCATGACTTTTTCCTTTCCTTCTCCATACTTTTCTCTTCCCATCATTCTAGTACAAGTTAATCTGGGTTTGATCTTTACAAAGCATTTTTTTTAAGAACTGTGCAGGCTCTTTTAGAGATTTTTTTGGTGAGCTTTAAACTGGACTTCTTAAGCCTGAGTGTAACCATTGGGTTTGCAACTTGTTGTAAACCATCTCTTGTTTTCAATGATAGACCTACAACCTGAGAGTGTTCTTGAGTTGGCTAGATGTTGTGAAGGGTATTTTCTCAACCATCTGTCGCCATGCACTTTAGTTGTTTTCATTGGTCTTTCTGGCCTTTTTGTGTTGCATATTATTATCATCATTATTATTATTATTATTATTATTATTATTATTATTATTATTATTATTATTAATGTACCTTATTACATCAAAATTAGTTTTTAGTTCATATTGAAAATTCCAGTGAAAAGCTACCAGATACAAGTTTAACACCTTGAATCAACTTCAGGTCTTTGAGATGACATGTCAATATTAAGGGAACTATAATTAAGGGAACTGGAATTTCATTTGTTTTAAAAGTGGCACGCCAGAAAATAATAATCTCAAGCAAATAATTTCATATTACAGGCATAGATATTCATTGTGTTGCACACAATTCAATTTATCACTGTTGCTAGTTAATTTGACAAACTTCATTTTCCAAATTGTAAACAAATATGGTATAAAACAGAGCCTACCATGGTGCAACTTTGATTCCATTTGTCATGCTAATCTGTCAGCCACAGAGATTGTAGCATCACTGCTTTGAAAGTGACCAAGCACAATAGAGGATATTTTTGGGGGGAGGTTTTTTGTTTTATTTTATTTTTATTTTTTTAACCGACCACCCCTTTCCAAACTATCAAATGTCAGATTGATCTGAGCAAGCGGAATTCCTCTCAAAGGGCTGAGCTGTATGCGACAGCGTGAATCTGCTGTAGCACTTGCCAACCAGACAATCTGGCCTGTGTGATTGCTTCTTTGTGTGCTTGGCTGCTGAGTTCCACGCATGCATATTGTTAAATCTACCTGGAATTTAACTGTACAAGTTCCAATGAACACCTGCACCTGTGAAATGAAATTATTTGCATGTGACTATGTTGTCTTTTGACACAAATGCCAGTCCATAGAACAGATCTCACCTGGCCATAAAACTGCTTACAACCCACCTGACGAAATAGTTTTCATTATCTGAGAATGGGGAACTGTAATTCCTAATTATTTCCAAAATTCTTTAGTTGAACCCCTTGATTCAACTAAAGAATCAAGGTATCATTATTACCTGGAAATAATAATAATAATAATGATATATAATAATATATCATTATATCATAATATATCACAATAATAATAATAATAATAATAATGATAATGGATTGGATTTCATATAGCGCTTTTCAAGGCACCCAAAGCGCTTTACAATGCCACTATTCACTCTCACATTCATACACTGGTGGAGGCAAGCTACAGTTGTAGCCACAGCTGCCCTGGGGCAGACTGACAGAGGCGAGGCTGCCATATCGCACCATCGGCCCCTCTGGCCAACACCAGTAGGTGGTAGGGTAAAGTGTCTTGCCCAAGGACACAACGACCAGGACAGAGAGCCCACTGCCCAGGGATCGAACCGGCGACCTTCCGGTTGCAGATACGCTTCCCAACCCCCTGAGCCACGGTCGCCCCTAAGTCTACACTTCAATCACGTACATTAATAAGTTTTTGTAATTTTGCCTAACTGTATATGTCCATAACAGAATTACTTTCACCAGCACTGGCTCACACTAGTTGGATGGTCTGTTGGTCCAATTAACCCCACACAGGGAGTCAATTTAGTTGTCACATAATTGCATTACAATTGCTCAAAAGGTAACGGCACCATAGACAGAGTCCAGAAATCCTTTTGACAGGAATTTTCAGAAATGATGGAAAACACAAAGCTAGTTGGCTATATCTGTTTTGAATGTGTCCCAGAAGCCACACCCATAACATTGAGCCTTAATAAATTTTATATGGGTGATTTAAAAACAAGAAAATGTGCTTATACAATGAGGAAAGAAATGGCTGTAGACATCAAAACAGTCACCAGACAGTAAACAGTTTTTATTTATTTACTCATTTTTTTGCTCTGTGGCATTTTAACATAGATATTGGCATTTGAAGCTCTGTATAAATCCGTCATGAACCATAGCCACATCTTCAACTGAAACAGTTGGGCTGAATTAATGATACACAAGTCATTATTTTGTTGTCCTCTATATTGATTACATTATGCAAACATTTACAGTGTATGTTGGAATAAAATTACTCTAGCCCTAGACTAAAAATGATAATCTTAATAATATAAGTCACAGGTTAGCAAACCTGGAGTTCAGTCAGTAAATCAACATTGAAGGTGAAGGTTAGAATTGGATATAAATATAGCTAAACCAGTCTGCTGTTCATAGGAGGCGGATGTGACTGTGGATTGAAAAAGAAAATCGTCTTAGGAGACTTATTACCGAGATCTGACGGTTTTCATGAAGACAGGAGGTTAAAGAGTATTTTCAAAGAAGGTTGAAAGTCATCCACAATTAAATGACCTGTATATAAGTGGAGCTGATACCATATACAATAGCATTTTGAGTATTCTCCACCTGGCAAAAGGCTTCAGAAGAGCCATTTACGTATATGCATATGCTTAAACATAAAAATGAAATCTCCCTCTGGAAAATTGTTAGTTAACTCTATTTGATATTCTAAATTTAGAGTTTGCAGAATTAGACAAGTGAGACAACCCAGAATTCAAACTTAAATGTAAACCGTTCTGTCAAGTCGAGACAATCCAGTCAAGTAAAGCTCAGTGGTTTGAAGAGCAGATATATGAAAGAAGGCCAGTATAAAGGAAGCAGAGAAAGGAATATTGTTCTCTTTTGAAAACTGCTGTCAGGCTGACTAAAATAATTCTGCTATCATATTATGATAAGTAATAGTGGGTGAAAGTGTTTTCAAAAGAACATAAAATGAGGGAGCTGATGAAACATTTTTTCAGGTCTACAAAAACATAAGACGCTGAAGTTGATTATTACGAACTTTTCCAAGTTCAGACCAGTAGACGAGTGGTAGAAAATGCTCGGGACAAAAAATATCAAGTAAATCTGAGATGACACGCCGTGTCAATGGATCAATGATGGCAGAGTCATTTAGCCAGTGCTGAGCAAGAGCAAATTGTTTGAGCAAGCAAATCAATTTGAAGTGCCTAGACTAGAAAAACCCATTTATTTACTCATGACCAAAAGCAAACACTACACAGCAAGAGGACAAAGGGAGCATCCGCATTTGAGGGGCTCAGAGACGGATACTGTAAAGGATGTTGGAGCGTGAGTGACATTAAAGCACCAAGTGGCGTGGCAGTAATGAAACGCTTGAGTGGTTTTATCATTACATCAGCAGGGACAAAATGGAAGTGCTCCAACTTCCTGACTTTCAGTGCTCACAGAGACTTAAGATAACCTTGCAGATTTACAGTCTAAATTATTGAGCTAAAACTTCTCCGAGCACTTTGCATTCATAGAGAGCTACAATGCAACAGGCAACTATTATACTGCAGCCTTGGACAATGAATTGAAAACCAGCTCTTTCTCCTCATACATTTCAAATACATAATCCCACTGAGAGCTAAATGTGCTTTGAGGCCTGTGGTTTGGGATGAATGTGCCAGTCCCATCTCTGCTGTTGGACCAGTAAAGCTTATTTAATGTACAAACTTGGAGCGGGAGTGCATATTAACACAGTAACAAGAAATCAATCTAGCAGGTGCAAATAATCATTGCATCATGTCTAGCTTTGTTTTATTTATTTATTTATTGTATTGCATCTAAAACCTTCTGTGACTCGCCTTCTGATCTCTTCTGATTCACTCATTGATCTTACTTTGCCAGAATCCCTCCAATGGAAAACAGATTGATCCTTGGCTGCTTCTTGGGCTGCTAATTACTGAGGGGACTGTGTCACTGTCAAGCCCTTATCTGATGCAGAGCTGTGTAGAGGAGTAATGGAACGTGCCACCTGAAAAGCTGCCTGACATAACCTTGTGTAAACATAGTTGCCCTCCATTAATCATATCATTGTTAGGGCCTCCATGAGCTTTCTGACACTGTTCCAGCATTAAGTATGTGTATAAAGTCTTGCCTTAGTACAACTGCTTACGTATACTTTTTCCTAAAATACTTAAAGGTTATAATATAAAAATATTTAAGTATTAGATATTTTAAAATTTCCATCCACCCACTTATCCCATTCAGGGTTGCATGAGACTGAAGCTTATCCTAGCTGCATCTATTAAAGTCTATCTATTGGCATCAGAATTTATAATATCTAATAAATGAAACATTTAATGGTCAAGAAGAAACAGGAGAAACACCCTTCAGCCATGCAAGTGTTGGTAGTTTAGTCACCAGAGGGCACTCAGAGAGCGTGAAGGAGTAAATAATTACTTGTAACAGAAAAATACATATGTATGCCACTGTGTCATGTATTGGAGTTTTAAATCATCAATTTATTGGCCTTTATTGGACAATCTGGGGAAGACAGGAACAGAGCAGTTATGTGCTCGTTACCAGTGTTGGTCAAGTTACTTGAAAAAAGTAATTAGTAACTAATTACTGATTACTTCTCCAAAAAGTAATCCCGCTACTTTACTGATTACTTATTTTCAAAAGTAAGTAGTTGCTTAGTTACTTTTTAAAAACATGATACACAACCTGAATAGGTAATAAAGCAATAGACCTTTCTGCCCAATTCTACTTTCTCTGCATAATCCATCATATAAAATGTAATCAAATGAAAAAGTCTCTTTTTAAAACTTGTTTTATAAGTTTTAATCTTTTAACTTTATGGACATTGCATCAAGCAAAAATTTAATTATATGCAACAGACTTTGACTTGAAGAAATTTGTTTAACATTTAAACCTATTTTCTGCATAGTCCAGCATATAAAATAAAATAATTTTTTGTTTTTACACTCACTCTTTCAAGTAGATGCAAGTAAAACACAGCAGAAAATAAATAAAATCGAAGACTCTGCAGCACTAAGTCCTGTTGCTCCCTAAATCTATTTTTCTATTACTTTTTTCTAATCTATTACTTTTTTTTGCAATAGTTATCCCTTACTTTACTCGTTACTTGAAAAAAGTGTATTACTGCCCATCTCTGCTCATTACCTCGTGGTTAATTGCATCAGATGGCGGGAGAGGATGTCAGGCAATGATGGCACACCCAAACAGTTATGGGCGTAAGATGATTGGCCCCTGACGTGGTGGCAACTGAGCCAGAGCCAGGTGGAAACCAGAGGTAAAGGGAGCCAGCAGGCTGAAGGAGGAGTCCTGTGAAGCTTGGATGGCTTGTGGTTCTGGAGTTGGGTGTGGGAATTCAGTTAGGCCATGGAACAAGACTTTCGGTTGGTCTTGAGGCAGTTCTGGCAAACCATGAAGAAAGCGGATGAGATGGTGTTTCTGACTTCAACTGAGGGTGTAGAGGGTTGGTGGAAAGACTACTTCTGTGCTGTGCCGTCTTCAGGTCAAGCGTAGTCTGGGGACAAAAGGGATTACTTAGCAACTACTCAAACCTCTGGGTGTTATAGGGCTGTCTTGTTTGACATGCCTCTGTGACATTGCATGGAAGTTAGGATTAGAATAGAATAGAATAGAATAGAATTCAACTTTATTGTCATTGCACATGCACAGGTACAGGGCAACGAAATGCAGTTTGCATCCATCCAGAAAGTGCTTTAGTCGTGATATAGATATATTACAATATAAATTAGCAATAATAGAGATGTGTAAGTATATTACAGAAATGGGTCTATTATGGTATGTTATAATGTACACAGTGTGAAGTATGTTATGAATATTCTATAAGTATGTACAGGCTGTAGTGAGTACAGGCTATGAACAGGATATAAATATAAAATAAAAACTATACAGAAATCTGAGATATACAGTTATACAGAATGTGAACTATGTAAGTTATAAACAGTTGTGGGATTAAAAATTATCGTATGTACAGAATGATTATCTACACAGAACTATACAGTAGTGGTAAAGTGCTAGTGGTTGTGGGTGTGTGTATGTTCAGTCCATGAGTTTAACGTGGGTCAGATGTCAGGAGGCAGAGTTCAGGAGTCTGACAGCTGTGGGGAAGAAGCTGTTCCGGTACCTGGTGGTCTTAGTCCGGAGGCTCCTGTAGCGCCTCCCAGAGGGCAGGAGGGTGAAGAGTCTATGTGATGGGTGACTGGGGTCTCTGATGATTTTCCCAGCCCTTTTCAGACACCGCTTCCTGTAGATGTCCTTTATGGCAGGAAGTGGTGCTCCGGCGATGCGCTGGGCAGTTTTCACGACCCTCTGCAACGCCTTCCGGTCCGAGGCGGAGCAGTTCCCGTACCAGACTGTTATACAGTTGGTCAGGATGCTCTCGATGGTGCAGCGATAGAAGTTCAACAGGATGTCTGAGGACAGGTGGTTCTTCCTCAGAGTCCTCAAGAAGAAGAGGCGCTGGTGAGCCTTCTTGACCAGCTTGGAGCAGTTGGTCGTCCAGGTGAGATCTTCGGAGATGTGGACTCCCAGGAACTTGAAGCTGCTCACACGCTCCACAGCCGTCCCCTTAATGTGGATGGGTGGATGTGGGTCAGCATTCCTCCTGTAGTCCACGATGAGCTCCTTAGTCTTCTCGGTGTTAATCAATCCAGTATCTCTGGATTGGCGGACTGGGGTGGCGATTTTCCTTTTCAAGAAAGAGGGTTGGAGGGTATGTTCCAAATTCAGTTGAATCCCACTCTTCAGCCTCCCTGGGATGGTCTACGCCAGGGTACCGGAAAATAGACTCTATCCCTTAGTTGAACCTTGGATACAGCAGGACCAATACAGTTATCGTCCCAGTTGTGGAACAATGAACCAGCTTTCTATCTTTTTAAGAGTATTAAAGGGTATGTGGAAGTTTACCCAACAAATCTAGATTCGCTTTGTGGTATTATCCTTGTAAGTAATCCATCTATATAATACTAAAACACGTCTCCATATTTCATATGAGACAGCCTGCCTTTCATACGTTATTAGGATTTTATTTATCTGTGTATTAGGGTGAGAATCCATCATATTTCATCCTTGAACAGAATGTGCTATCTGGTTTATTTCAGCTGTGAGGAGGGTAGAGGAAGGTGATTATCATGGTGATTAATGCGGGCATATGGGAGGAACTTTGCCGTGTTATCGTAGAGGAGAGGAAAATGATTACCTAATGGAGGTGTGTCTAATGTGTTTCTTTAAAGCTGAAATCAAAGAAGAGTCAAAAGCTTCCACAGGTTACTGAATCAATTTCTCCAGGAAACCAATCATCTCCACTAGACTTTATAAAATAATAACACTGGAAAACTGAAAGTAAATAGGCAAAAGAGGCATGTGCACTTATCCCGTTAATGAATGTAGCTCTTTCAAGAGCTTTTATCAAAGCACCAGCCAGTATCCCGGCTTTTGCTGTCTAGGACAGAGCTTAGCAGGCAGATCACGTTTTTTTTTTCTCTTTCTCTAACCCTGGTGTTTTGTGCGTGCAGGTGTTTGAATGTGCCCTCGCTGCTTCCATATGGCACCCACGCTGCCAGAGGAAAAAAAGTATGACAAAGAAAAGCTTAATGCTGCTGGCTTATAAATAAAAAGCAATTCATACTGAAACATTTTCTCAAAGTTAGTAAAATATTATGCATTTCTGGGAAGATTTTTGTTGCATGTTGTTTTATTTGTGCAGTTTGTGGCAATAAATGAAGTCACATGATGCTGAAATATTGCAAGTGCAGCCTGGTGTAAGGGCTTCTTTAAATTATTTTTTTTCCACTTGTGCTTTCACTAATGCTTTCTCATCCCAGCATGTAATATAATGCCATCTTGCCAGATGCCTCCTGCGTCTGCCCATTACGCGCAAGGTGTCCTTTGGCGTTGGTGGCTTGATGCATCGGCAGTATTGGCTGCTGAGAGATAACTGTGCCATTTACGATACCTAAGTTAGAAGAGTGGAAAGGTGGTGTCAGTGGTGTAAGTTGCAGGTGACTGTGCTCCCCTTCCTATTGGGGCCTTTGTGTTTTGGGCTTTATATGCTTTATTTTTACTTGCTTTTTACTTTCACATCGACTCGCTTATCAGGTTTAGGCATTAGACTGCTACCTTTCCAAGGGTATAGAGACTAAGACACTTGGGTATTATACCCCAGGGATGAGAATGAGTCCTGAGAGCTATGGTTAAGTTCCTTCTGTCTGAATCAGAAATTTAATCCATTGTTTCCTTTGGGTTCTATTCCATTTAGGCTTCACTGTTATTTCTTATAAGCAGACCAAGAGCTGTAAACACAAAGTTATCATTCATTTCGCAGTTTTGGTGATCTGTTGTGCATCATGTACTGTATGGTACATCTTTGCTGATAATGTGAAAACCAAATATATATTTTTTTGCATTAACTGTAAACATCGAAAAACTATTGGAAACCCTCAGTTATGTGCAAAATTTCAGTCTGAAATTGGGGAAATTATTTATATTTTAGTTTGATTACAAACAGCAAATAGTACAACAGTAAAATTGTTTCATTTATGCATTTTGTCCTGTACATACAGTATATCATCTATGATGACTAGCTGTTCTATTTACATGTACATAGATATATACATAGATACAGAACCTTTTTTTTCAGATGGCTATGGCACACTGCATGCTTTGTTGTCTCCTATAAGAGACATGGATATCTTCAGTTTACAGATATTTGGTCATGAGCTAGTGGGTTTTTTTTGTGTTTTTTTTATTGTTATAATGGTGTTACAAAAGAAATTAATATTTGTTACATTCATCCTGCGTGAAACCTACATTGGTGCTATATTCATGATGAATTTAATAGCCACCGAAGTTTCTTTACAATACAAAAATGACAGTAGAGTTCATGCTTTAGAGGCCATTAATGCCTTTAGAATCCTTTTTAGTCATTTTAATAGCAATGTATTGAAAAGGTGTCGATATATTGTTTTATGGTTTAGTGTCTTGACACGAAGCTAAAAATGTCACATTTAGAAATAGTCTGTAAAGGTGCAGCAGAGCTACCAGTGTCTCTGCCTTGGCCTGCAGGGCCCTAATGTTTTATGGAGGACCCTCAATAATGCATGATCTTTGATAATAATTTTGCAACCGTGAGTACACTACATACTCAAAACTGGCTTTGAACTGTGACACAACTGAAAAGACTCTCATACACATTGCCCATGGTGGAATACCTGTGTAAAGCATTTGTAGCTTGTATCTTTGTGGATGTGTTCTCAGTGGTATATGAATTACAACAGATTCTTTGGCTTTTTGCAGTCTGAACTGTGCATTGCATGCCACTGCATTGATCCATTCCTCTCCCTTTCTACACCAGAAAAATGTACAATGATTCTTTTGGTGCTTTCACTCCCAACACCTACCCATACTGTATGCAACATACTGCAACACAGAGAGCCATTTCCCTTGGGTGTGGTAAAAATCATTGTGGGACATGTAGGAACTCAAAAGTGCTGTAGATGTTGATGAGCCAGGCTGAGGGTGGATACAGCAAAACAGTACATTATGCATCAGACATAAAATATTGACGTTTGACAGTGAAGTAACATCTAAATTTAGATATTTTTTTTTCTTTCTTTCTGACGAAGGAGTTCCTTGAGGGGTTTAAAACATTTGAGAGTGTTGCTTTGTGCCTTTTTACATGTATTGGCCCAGAGATTACTATATGCTTACTGTGATGACATTTGTATAATAAAATATGTATCTTTTCTTGAAGGAATGATATATTTCATTCCGCACAGTCTTCTCTTCCATAGTTTACATTTTAACTGAGGTGACAATGTATTTTTTTATGTTACTCCAGTTCTCTCTATACAAGTCATACATTCTTTACACTGAAAATGTATTAATATGCTTATTTAAAACAACTCCACTTACCAAACATGTGATAGCACTATGTCTTCATGTGTACTGTAATCTTTTAATTACTCAGAGTGCAAATACAACATACTGAATGCCACAAATGAGAAAAGAATAACATATCTCTACGTAAAACTGCAAATATGTTGGGATGTCTTATGATCAGTAGTACATAATATCATCAAAAGAGTAAGAAAAAGGGACAAGGGAAGAACTCAATAGTAAATGACCGTGATCTTCGAGCCTTCTAGCAGCACAGCAATAATCCTGTAGTGGAAATTACTGCGTGGGAGCACTTCCAAAAAGCATTATATCATTTTGCATCACTTAGTCCGAGCCTTTCAGTTAAATGCTCATTAGTGTCTTTGGTTTGTTTTTGTTTGTTTTTGAAACGTACAGCGTGTACACTGTAAAATATAACTTGTTGTTTCAACTTAAAAATATCAGGTACAGGGCTGCCTTAAAATTTTAAGTTAAGTCAAGAAATAGAGTTTGTTCTTATAACACAACCAATTGTTATCTTAATGAAAAATCACATGTTGTCTAAACCTTCGTCTTAGTTTAGTTGACTGAGATTTGTTAGTCAGTTCAACTCCTTTAATTGTCATTTCTACTTGGGAAAACCCTTTCAGCTAAATTAAAATAATCTATTGTTTAAACTCTTGTCCTAGTTCAGTTGACTTGGGTTTTTTAGTTAATTCAAATACTTTAGTAGTTCTTTTAACTTAGGAATCTATTTTAGCTTAACTAACATAATCTGTTAGCTAAGTTGATTTAAGTTTATTAATTAACTGAGCTCCTTAAGGTAGCTGAGTGAACTTGTAAATCAGTTTCATTTTAATTATCAGAGTTGATTGACTGGATGTAAAGAAAAATGTGTATTAAACATCTTAAGTTTTTTTTTTGTTTTTTTAGCTTTCTAACATCCATTTCAGCAAAACTACCTGTTAGGTTTATCTTAGATCTCAGGTTTAAATATCTACATTCCTTTAAATTAATTTTCTGTTGTTTACAGAAAAAAAAATTAAATCCCACAGATTCCATTAAAGTCTATCTGATCATTTCATACAGAAAGTTTGTTTTAAGAACATGACAAGACAATTACTAATGAGCGCCCAACATTCACCATTTATTGTGCCATCTTAGTCATCTGAGAAACAGAAAAATCAGTGACGTAGCTCATCAGGCTCACAATCCATCAAAACTCAAAGGCTGCTCCCTGTGAAACAATAAATTTGAACTTGGTCTTGAGCCCAGTTTGGGTGAAGATTAAATTCTGACCAATACTCTAGGAGCAGTAGTGATTCTTGTGAAGTAACAACATAAAGTCTGCATTAATGTAATGTATCAACGGGACACTTGCTATTTTAGAAAAGTTATTCTTTACATTTGCAGAATTTTTAAACTTCATTGTGCTCAGTTACACCTGTTAGCATAAAACTTGAAATATTAAAATAGTACAAAACCTTTGATAAGTGACAGTAAAGATCAGTTTATAACAACTAAGACATCAAACTCTTGTATTTGTCTTCGTTTACAATTGCAACAAATTCCACAGAACCAATATCTCTGAAAATGAGTGCATGCTTCTGAAACATTTGATAATATGAATATTTCAGAAACATCAGTTTGAGTCTGCTCAATTGCAAAACAAAGGAAAAACTACTGACTTGCATGAGATAAGCATCTGCAAAGTCCACCATTATATTGTTGTTCACATAAGTTTCTTAAACCATGAACAAATGAGTAATTGTCTAATCTGGAATGTAAAGTGTAGTCATTTAGTGACATACAAAAGTGAGAATGAGAACTTGCAAGAATAAAAAAACAAACAGTAAAATAAAAACTGTCCTTAACACTAAGGCAATTTTATGCTGTGAGCATACAATTACAGTTCTGCATGGCTTTCTGCAAGAGTCTGTTTCTTAGACCATGCACTAGTGAGATGCACTGGCTTCCACCAATGTTCATTAGGATGTTCTGAATGACTTCAAAGATGTCCTTAAGTTCCTTTGGATAGTCTATGTTGAGGGCAAAAAGAAGGCCCATCAGCATGGAAATGGCACTTGAGACATCCCTCAGATTAGACAGGATTACTGCCGCCTCAAGGACAACCAACACATCGATGATGTCTTCTTCTTTCACCATCGCAATGCCAACTTTCATCCTCTTAGAAAACGTATCTTCAATACCTGTCGGCTATAAAAGGGTTCAAAGACAAAAAAAATAAAAATAAAAATTACACAATTACAATTACACAATATCCCTTGTGCTTAACAATTCATGTCTTTCCAAAGAAGAGCCATACTGATGCTTTGGATGATGGTGATTGGCTTTGGGTAACACTTATTAGTTGTTAAAGTTTTTTCAGAATGAGATATGCACCCCATGTTACAAATCCATTTCTTGCTTTAAACAAAGACCATGTTCATAAATAACTGAGCATGTCTTCAATTGCAGAATTCAAACAAAATTTTCACTTTAAATGGTAAATGGCCTGTATTTGTATAGCGCTTTACTAGTCCCCTAAGGACTCCAAAGCGCTTTACACATTCAGTCATTCACACACATGGGTGGATGACTGAATCGTGACTCAAGAGTTGACAGTTCGTCTTATAATTGGAAGGTTGCCGGTTCGAGCCCCGGCTCCGACAGTTTCAGTCGTTGTGTCCTTGGGCAAGACACTTCACCTGTTGCCTACTGGTGGTGGTCAGAGGGCCCGGTGGTGCCAGTGTCCGGCAGCCTCGCCTCTGTCAGTGCGCCCCAGGGCCGCTGTGGCTACAATGTAGCTTGCCATCACCAGTGTGTGAATTTAAATCTACTTATGCTAAATATTGGCTGTGCTCTAAACCAAATCTGGCTGAGAATACATGAAATGTGCAAACTGCAGCTACACTACAGGATCAGACTGTGGCTCCATAGACAATGCTTCTTTAATCAGTTTATTGATTAAAGTTTATTTTTTCCCCCTATATTAACAGCATGAAAAAAGAGCATATAGACATGGCTGAACAGGTTGCATAATTGGCACTGAATATCAACATCCACCTTTACCCAGCTGCCCAATGACTCTCGGCCAGTAACCTTTAATTGCTTACCCAGTCTACACAGTCTCTTTTCCAGGGTCCAGGACATTTCACCAAAGTATTGCCCCCCACAGCTGTAGCAGCCACTGCAGCCCCTTAAATATCCTAATATCTCTGCCATTACAATATACAATGTGAGAAATCAAACATAAAGCTGAAGTGAACAGTACAGCAGCGAAATGTCAAAGACCCTGGTGAAGACATGAATAAACACAAGACACTAATAATATCAATGCTAGCTTGCCAGTTAGTTTCTCTGAAACCCAGACCAAATCCAGTGTCAAAGATCTTGTAATAATACATTTGGTGAGGAAAAAGTACACATGTTATCATGTGGCATCTGTTGTTTCATAGATGCCACATGTTTCATTTAAAATCCACTGTGGTGCTGTCATTATTAAATTTACTAAAAGAAACAATGCTAACCTTCACAGTCTTGAAAGTGTGTGAGGGATCTTCCTTTAGAAAATGAGATCCTCTGTCCTCTTCCTTTGTGTAGGGCTCTGGTCAAAGAAGTCAAAAAGAAAACAAAAACACTTTTTAAACAGTGTTTATGAAACATGTAGACAGCTCCAAATTCACAGCTTTTTGATACATAATTCCATCAATATATGATTATCATTGGAGATTTTGAATCAGGCTTATCAGGACATTCAAGTAGAATATGATATCCAACCTACCACCAATATACATAGATTCTGTAAAAGTTACCACACTAAATGTCCAGTTCTGAAATATGATGACAGACTTTACTTATCAGCTTTCTTTCAATGAGTTCATCAGTTGAACTGGATAACCTAAAACTTAAACAAAGGATTAGATTTCGCAGTTGAACACTTACATCATCACCGAAGCATCTTATGAGCCTAGTTAGCCCTCCTATGCCGCTCTTGATTTTGTACAGCTCCACGAACCTCTCCATAATGGTCAAGCACAGCAAAAAGGAACCCTTTCAGGTCAACAGATGTAAGACGGGCAAATTCTGCTTCAACCTGAGCAATAGAAGAAGAGGGGTGGAGAGTACAGGCAGAATAAAAAAAAGATTCTTTGAGACCCAAATTTAAGCAAACAGTCATCTGAGGCCCATTAGAGAAAACACAAACACACAAAAGCAAACAAACAAAAAGATGCACTTTACCTGCCGTTCAGCAAACAAGGAAGTTCAGAGAACAATAAGCTCTGTCTCGAAATCTTTTAAAGTAGAATGATTGTGAAAATGACTTATGTGATGTAAAACTTTAGTAAACGTGCAATTAAAAGAACACTGAGTAAAAGGACAAGTAACAATTTCCTTATTCCTCAGATGTTTACCTTGATGAGCAATACTGTTTTAGTCCAACTGCCTCATTAAAGTTACACAACAGGCTTTTTACATTAAAGCCAGCAAGTCCATTACATACTCCCTTTTTAGATCTGAAATACTGTGCACATTCTGTGTATATGTAGTGGACAGCAATTTACCCAAAAGAGCGCAAAGTTTGCAAGTCCACCTCATTTAAATGACAAAGACAGATGTGATCATCTAGACCTGTGAAAATAAATTAATGACAAACTTGCAGTTATGGATGTTATTACAACCACAAGAACCTAAACAGTCTGCTCCATTGCTTTTGTTAATGAATCATTTGTTGGTAACACATCTGAATATTTAGTTTATGCCACCTGCATGTGATCATCAATAGTGCCATATTACTTCTTAAGAAGTACCCTGACACTACAATCTTTATATCATTTGTTCTACAGAGCTATTAAGTTACAATATAATCTGTGGTGTTTCCAGTATGACAAAATGCACAAATTGTAACTTACCATTTGACTCCACTGACAAAAATAAATCCCCAGCATCAAGTTTGGCTTCACAGACCTAAAATAAGTAAAATAAAAATATATGTTATAATTATATTGTTTTTGCCATTTATTCATGTTTGCTAATTTTCTGACATATAAACAATGTTAGTTTTGTTACAATACAGAGAATGCAGTTTAATTAAAAGGTAAATTATGCAAAAAAACAAACAAACCCTTCTGCAGTATACCATGCCAAAAATCAGTGTCTCTGATGCCAATTATTTTATCACTACAGCTCTTTTAGTATGGAAACTCACACAATCTAGTCATACTGATCACAAGAGTTCAAAAATAAGTCAAAATAGTGAGCTGTTGTTAAGCATAAAGCATTTCAGGGTAACAAATAACTGCACAATAGAATTAAAGCAAAAAATAAACACACTGGAGGACTATCTGATAAAAACTAATATAATGCTGGTTTGTAGACCATATTTTGTCTCAGTCCTCAGTGCACTCTTGCAGCTTAGCATGCAGCAGTTAATAACAACTTAAGTGATTACATAGGGGTAAACAGATGACAACAAGCATCGGAGTCCTGCCAAAAAGTCCTGAACCCAGTCAGTTATTGGAAATATTGCCAAAATGAACTTCCACCAAAATACAACAGCCTGTGAACTTGAAAGAAATTTACAAGTACAGAGACAATATGAAATAAGCTTTATTAATTAGCTGAGTTAGCTTGCTAATATCGCAACAGTGGTTGAGTGCACAACCTTAAAGCTAGCGGCACAATACTTGTGATTTGGTCAGTGCCACATTAAACCCATAAAAAAGGCCATGTGTCAGTTTATTAGGTCAAGTTTGGTCATGACACACAAGCTGGACCTTGTCGGCTAAAGTTACATTAGCTAAAGCAAACATTTCGGTAAAAGAGAAAAACACACGTCGTGCCATAAATTCAAAACATGTTCCAACTTTTGTAGCTCTCTTTCCTTATAGTTATAACCAATGTTACTCACCTTGAAAGCATATTCCAAAGAAGACGATTAGAAAACGTCCAAGTAAAGTGAGCATGTTGTTAACCGCCAATTCCCCATGATGCACCTCGGTAGCAGTCACGTGAGGCAGTTTTGAATCCTGCTGTGCTCAACTTACCCACATTGTCAAGTTCACATAAGTTGCTGATTTAGCTGGACATGAGTTTTCAAGTTAGCTTTTTTTGGTGTAATTGGGACGTTTTTAACTTGTAATTCTATGTTATAACAACAACTTCAGTCATCTATCGTCAAACTGATATAGAATAATATGTTGAAATAACAAACATCTAGAATTACATTTTACAGTGTAACTATTGAGCAAAGAAAAAGGATTGTGTTGATGCATTAAGAATGGTCTTAAAACTGGCAATTTCTTCCCTAAGGCTCAAAAGACACCTGATCACTGGAGAGACATTTTAGGTAGCCTCCCTAGTGGAGGCAGAACACTCAGAAGAACTTGTCCTTTTGCTTAGGGGCAGTTCATGCCAACTGACATATCCATTGCCACCCGTGGCCAGGGCCAAGACATAGCCTACAGCAGCTGTAACATCAGTGGAGGAATTGCCCAGTTGTCTTGATAAGACAGACAGGAGGAAAAAATAAACAAAGATGATGTCCAGAGGAGAGCCTTTACTTCCTGTATTAGTGCCTTCACACAGTCCTAGATTTCTTTAGCTCACAGGCTGATGAAAACTGGCTTCAGGTGTGTTATAAAATAAACTCAAGAAGGTGACAAGGATAAATTTTGCTCTTTATTCTCTTAAACTTCAAAGCACTCGGGAACTTTTCTCACTCCACATACCAAATTCCCAGTGATGTAAGGACAAGATTGGAACAAGACTGACATTATCAATATCAGCAATGGACATGAGTAAATGAAATCCGATGATATCAACATCATGGCCTTCCAGAAAGGTTTATAGTTTATAGCTCACGCAGAGCATGCAAATTTCAGTTCATGAAAACGCAGGGCGGCGGTGGATAACAGTCTCAGTAGATCTACAATGCGGGATCTGTTCATTAATTAGTAAACAGAATCAAGATCATCACCAAAAGAAACTAAGCCATCACCTGTATACAATCTCTGGCCACCTAATGAGGTACAGAATAGATCCTCGAAAAGCTGCTCATTAACACAGATATCTACTGTAATCAACCAATCACGTGGTAGAAACCCAATGCATTTAGGGGTGTGAGCATTACAATGACCTTGTGAAGTTCAAACCGAGCATCAAAATTTGAAAGAAAATCTGGTTGGTATTAAATGAGGTGATCTGATTATTTCAGAAACTACTGCTATGTTGGGATTTTCCCACACAGCTATCTCTAGTGTTTGCAGAGAGCGGTCCAAAAAAGAGAAAATATCCAGTGAGTTTCAGTTCTCTGGGTCATACAATCAAGCTATCTCTGAATGCACGACATGTTGAAGTCAGAGCTGATGGGCTACAACAGCAGAAGATCACAGCGGGTGTCAGAATTTGGTGTCCAAAAAGAGTTTAAGCTGCTTGTGGTGGATCTTTTCTAGGTGTCCTTTGGGTCCCTTAGTACCAACTAAACATTATTTAAACAGCACAGCCTGTACTCAAATGGCCTCCACAGTTATCAGAACTTAATCCAATAGAGGATCTTTGTAGAATTGGAAATTTGCATCATCATGAATGTACAAATGATCAGTCTACTGTGAGAATATCATCATGTCAGTATGGACCAAAATCTCTGAGGAAGTTTACAGGACCTTGGTGTCCAAGGTGACAAAGTGGCCAATGAGTGTATAGCACACTATACTTATTTGCCACAAAATTAACTAGCTCTTCTGCTCGCTTATGGTGTTATATGTTCCACCTACTTACTATTGTAATTTGTGACCATGATATCTGAAAATGGACTGGTCAACTGGTGTAAAATTAAAAGTTTTGATACACACCCTGAATTACACACCCTGTACAATAGTACTGAGAAAAATAAATGAATTAAAACAATTAGCACTAACTAAATCTCATTGAATACTATAACTGTAGGCACCATTTTCATTACAGTATTCGGCATTAAAATGTGGGAAATAAAAGGCTTCAACTTTAATTTGTGCACTTTTCGCATAATAAACATTTAAAGTCAAATCCATGCAATGTGCAATGTTTGACTTTCTCACTAATCTCCAACTAAATGAAGTATAGATTCTGTGCTTTTAATATATGAAAAATTAGCACAAGAATTTCAGATACTCAATAAAGTAGTGTACACAATCCTCTTGGTGGAGTGCAGGGAAGAAAGTCTGTTTTTGACTGGTGGTGCTGAGGTGTAATTCTCTCCTTAACATTTCAAGTTCACTTGTGTGGGAGGCTTGTTATTCATGCAGATGTCAGAAGAAAAGGCACTCTCTCACTTTCTCTCTCACTTTCTCTCGCTCTCGCTCTCTCTCTCTCTGTGCTGCCCTAATTCCTAGGCAAGTGCTGCAGTGTGCTTGTTCTGTTGGCAGTTCATGTCTTATTGTTTGCTACTACTTTAACACCTACATAATGTATTTCATTAAAATCTGCTGTCAGTCCCTGTCTGTTCCACTTCATCCCATCACTCAGGGTTTTTTTTCCTTATTTATTTATTTTTATTTATTTATTTTTGTTACCATCATCTTCTGTCTCTGGTTTGTCTTTCTTTTACTGCCAGGAATTCAATTATCCTGGCTGTTGTTTTATGATGTTGTCATGACACCCAGTGACGGATTCATTATCTCATCTCCTTTCTGCCGTGTCTTGATAGTAGCATCAGGTCTGTTGTTTTCAGAAAAGTTCCACCGAGTGTGTTCTGTTTTGCTAAATGCGCGCAGTCCGAAGATTTCAGCTTGTTTCTCCTAATTAACTGAAAGATGAGGAAAAGATGAAATGAACAAACAGGCATTTGAAAGGTGGCAGAATAAGACAGTAATTTAGATATTGTTTTCACAAACACGAATTAAACGGCGATGAGCGAGATCTAGTGATGAATCTGTTTATTATAGTCTCATTTGTGTGCGAGTTGAATAGCTCCTGGTATTGTTTTTAACACCAAGTTGAAACATTTGGATTGTTATGAAGAACTGAGATTTAAATTTTAATGATGAAAATGTATCCTGGTGAATTCATTTTGCACAAATTGAAAGGGCGAAGCTCAAATGAAAGCTATTGGATTTGGGGCAGATTCTTGGGTTATAAGATGATTGTCACTTGGTGAAAATTCAGCAAGAGCATTTTGGCTCTCTTTAAAACAGGAAAGTGGTATTTTCTGGTCAGGTTATGAAAAAAAGTGTGAGCTCTATCTTTTTATTTTTTTATCTTGTTAAAAATTGCACAAAACCCTAAATGCACCTTATATAGGACAGTATAATAGGGTCTTTTGATTCAAAGACTGTGCCTTTCTGTTCATTATGTACCTTTTTTAATAAAACTCTCTGTGTTGCAGGAAATGAGTTTGGCCATCCTGAGTGGTTGGATTTCCCCAGAGAGGGCAACAATCAGAGTTACCACTATGCCCGGCGGCAGTTTAACCTGGTAGATATGGATCACCTGCGCTACGGTCAGCTCTACGCCTTTGACCGGGACATGAACCGTACCGAAGACAAGTACGGCTGGCTGGCAGCTCCACCTGTAAGAACGTCACACGTTGACTGTACAGTAGGCTTTATGCACGCAATGTGATGAGATGGCATTAAAAAGAAATTGCTGCAGCAACTTTTCAAACACATATACAATAATAGCCTGTCGTTTCTCAACCAGCTGTTTATAAATCGGATAAAGGTTTATTTTCTTCAAGATTAAATGTATTCTCAGCTCACTATCTTCACATACCTGTAAAGTTTCCCTGCACACATTAGAGTTCATTTTGTAAATGTCTTGTTTTTCTGGCTGCTGTCAGGTTGAACAGTAATAGATTTCACTCTATTCCTGAAGCTTGTGTCTTTGCCTGCATTTGAAGCCTATGGGAGAAGGAAAAAAATGTTTTTTTTTCTCTTGAGGTGCTGGTAGCAAAGTAATGGGATAATGCAAATGGAGACTTTGGCTGAATTGACAGGGATTAGAAGTGAGTGTGTGTAATTGATTCAAAAATACCTTCCCTCACATCCCTGGGAATCAGTCCCCAGATTAAAGCTACTTCACCTTGCTATGTTACACTCTGTCCTGCAGAGTGCTGCTCGACAGACAGACAAATGCAGCAGAGTAGAAAAAATATCAGAGGGCATAATTAGAGACATGCCTGGTTCACACGGATAATTTCTGCATATTGGTCTATCAGTCAAAAGTGTGTTCTGACTTACTGGAGGCTCCTACATCCTTTAGAAGTAGATGAGAGACAGAGCTTTGGAGGTAAGGCAAAGGAAAAGCACAGCCTTACTGATTTGTGTGCTGCCTTTTGGGTAAATGAGAGGGAATGCTGATACTAAATGATGCTGCTGGCAGGGAAAGTGAATACATTTGGCACGAGAGCTGACCTGCTGCATACTGTGGGTGCTGTTTTTCTTGGTTCTATGCTTTTAATGTAAAATCATACAGTAGATCACAGCTATATAATGTACACTTAAGACATCTCAAACATAAATGATGTTTGAGGTCTATAATAGCAGTTGTGCTGTGCTCTTCAGCCAGATGTAGCAGTATGTGTCTTATCGAGGGTCAAAGAGCATGCATATGTGATTAGACTTTCACTTTGTACATTTTGTTGCCAAACAAATATCTGAAAGGTTTTGACAGATTGTTGAGATGTATTTATGTCACGAACACTAAGGAACAATCTGGCTAAGGAAGAAAATATGTTGGGATGTCTTATGATCAATAGTACATAATATCATCAAAAGAGTAAGGAAGAACATTAAATATAACAACAGCAATATAGCATATTACCAGATTTATACATGCAATCGTGCAAAACTGCTAGAATCATTATGGAATAAATAAGGGATGGATAACTGGTTACTGTATATACAGTATTTACATGAGGTCTTGACAGAGTCATAGGCTGCGGAAAGAAACTCTACAGATATCTGATTTTGGATTTGTTTAACTCTTGAATGGAGGGCAGGACGGCAGCAAAGATTTATTTATTTTTTTGGAATCCTGACTGTCCGTTTTAGTCTGATTTATCAAACGGGTGATCCTGATACTGCGAAACACGTCCACTGACAGCAAACTGACAGATTCGGTGAGTAATGATAGCCTGTTTCTGCTGCTATAATCTAAGTTTATAAATCAACTAATCAGAATATGTGCCAACAAATAAACCAGCAGACATCAGTTTGAAGATATACGAGACATCGTTTTCACACATGGATTGGCCACCATTGAGTCCAGATCCATGTCTAAATATATTTTACTTATCCTATAAGCCCCATATTTCTAAATAATACAATGGTTTTGTTTTTAGCAATATACACTCATGAATGTGATGCCAGAAACACATTAAAAATAGTATGGGGAAATGGGGCATGTTTATCACTGTGTTGTATCACGTCTTCTTTTCTTACAACTTGTACAGGAAGCCGTTTGAAGTATGAGGAGACCACTTGTTTTCAAAGTTTTTATTATAAGATTTGAGGCATCCTTTGTTGGCTCTGGATAATATCAAAATATTTGTCACTGAGTGACAGGTATGAATTTCAGATCTTAATATGGAGCTGTGCTTTTGTAGTATATGCAAAATGCAGTTTAGCACTATCCTGCTGAAATAAGCAAGTACTTGTGTAGAAAAAGGAGGATATGTTGCTCCAAAATATAAACATGTGGTTTAACATTAATACATTTAATTAATATAGCATTAAAACCTTCAAAGTAACCAATGCTCTATGCACGAATGCATCCCTATGCCTTCATGGATGCGGCCTTATATTCATGTGTATATATGCCTGTCTTTTACTTGTAATAGCATGTAGGATTGCATCAGTTAGTCAGTACTTAGATAAAATAGTACACACAGATATTATCTTTTAAAAAAAAAAGAAGTTTCTAAGTAGAGGCGTTAATCAATATAGGCATTATGTAAAACTTAAGCTACTCATAAGATATTGAGTAAGTGCCCTGAAGACCAGACAAGAGATAATAAATCAGCTCTAGTGGTTTGTGTAGCTGACCCTGTGTTCCAGTGTCTGTGCACACAGAAACAGCTGAGACAAGAAATTCTTATTCGCAGAATGAAACAATATCACAAAAAGAACATCGGAACATCATTCGCAGATAACGCCAATAACTGTTCAGAGATTCTGCTATAATAACCAGATGAGGCAAAATCCTTTGTAGGGCTCATCAGTGACATTGCCAAGGTAATTGTTCTTAGTGGGGAAAATTCTATAGCTCGGTTGGTTCAATATTTCACTGTAGTGGAAGGATCCAAGGGCATTTTGTAGTTAAAACAAGAAGCATAAGCTGATATGTCAGCAGTTCTCCTTATTGTCCCAGGTGTAAATGAACTAAGCAGAAATGGAAACATGCAGGGACTTTGCTGAAAAGTGAGATTTGTGCATATGTCTTTGAAGATGTGCATCTGTGAGTTTTAAAAGGCCAAAGTTTTTGGACTAAAACTCCTCTTCCTTGAGGTGTGCAGCTCTGAGTATATTTTACAATAAAGCAGCATACACTAGCAAATAAAGCAAAATGTTTTATAGCTCTGACACCAACCATTAGAAATACCCAAGATGCTTTTAATCGCTTGCAATGAAACTTTAGTCCGTCTTTGATGGAAATCGTAAAAATGGTCTATAAATCCAGCAAATCAGGAAAAAGGCACTTTGCATAGTTTTTTTTCCTAATAATAAGGTCATTGGAATCAGCAGTTTGGACATGAGGCAGTGATTCATTCACATAGTTTTCAATAGCAAACCTTGGGGGCAAAAGTCAAATCATTATTTTTGCCTTTTCCAGCAGCAGGTTACATCTTCAAATGTATTTTCGATGTCTCCTATCTCTCCGGAAACGGAAAATGTTTGCCTGTGGCATATCCAAAGTTAAATCCAATTTTTCTGCCAACTGCGCTGGGTGCGCTGGACTGCAGCTGACTTAATATAAGTTCTAGTGAAGAAAAGGGAGCAGAGAAGAGGATAGCATTTTGTGCAAATATTGGATTTTAGCAGTGGACTAGCAAAAATTTACTCATTCAGATTGCTGACTTCAAAAATAAGCTCTTATTGCCTGGCTAAGTTTCAGTCAAAACAGCTCCCAATCAGGGGGATTCTGCTGGCAGTGACAGAAATTTGACAGACTGTGACCTAATGTCATACTAGAGGGTTTTGCTTTCATATCGGGCGACCATTTATTGGCCTCCTAAATAGGTATTTTTCTTGTTCCACGCTTGAAAATTATTACATTATAATTTTTATTTTTCCATGAACATTTACAGATTAGGCTATAATCAGAATATATTCCTAAACCATGAAGCCAGATGACTACATTGACATTTAATGCTTATTTTTATTTATGACTAGCTGTGTTAATTTGGTCAAGACTTCATGGCTTCAGATTAAACTGCCGGTCAGTGAAACTTGGCTTTACTTGGACTTTGCAGAGTTCTCATGTAGAAATGGACTTGGGAAAAGACTCCAGACTGTCAGCTCATTTCTTAACCTCCATCCTCTCTGCTGGTCCAGTTGTCGGGGTGCTTATCTTCTCGTTCAGCCGTGAATTTGCTGCCCTGAAATTGGCTTGGGGAACAAGGCACTAAAAATAGGGGGTGGGGTGACATTGATAATCTCTGCTAATGACACGTTAACAGTAGCTCGCTCCACAGGAGAGTGGCGGCTTTATCATGTGCAGCTGTCTAGGGCTGACAGTGTCTGCCTTGCGCTACCCAGGGCCGCTGCTTTCTGCTGATGATTGCCACCCAAAATTTGATGTGGGAATGTCTCTTAGTGTGTTTGGAAATGTGTAGTCCACTGATATAATGTGCTCCATTATAACTCTCTAAATCCAAGATGAGAAAGGTAATGACTATTCATGAAGAAATACTTTATTAGCTTTTCTTTCTCTCTCTTTTCCCCCTCCAGGCCTTTGTCAGTGCCAAGCATGAAGAGGACAAGGTCATTGTGTTTGACAGGGCAAATGTGCTCTTTATCTTCAACTTCCACCCCAATAAGAGCTTCCAGGACTACAGGGTGGCTGTAGAAGCTCCAGGAAAGTATCCTTCATATGTCTTTTTTAAAATTTTGTTTTAATTTTAAATCTTCAGACTGTGGCTTTCCTTTGTTACGCCACAGTGCCTCTCAGAGTAATGTTGTCCTTGTTAGTTAGTTCCTTTATATAATAACACGACTAATCTTTCGAGCTTGACAAATCACTAACTGACAATATTTCAACCAAGACAGTAATTGACTGTTAAAAGG
Organism: Oreochromis niloticus; assembly: GCF_001858045.2. Classification (NCBI taxonomy): domain Eukaryota; kingdom Metazoa; phylum Chordata; class Actinopteri; order Cichliformes; family Cichlidae; genus Oreochromis; species Oreochromis niloticus. The sequence continues at coordinate 31,519,406 of NC_031979.2, forward strand.
GAGACTCAGACGCAAAGCTGGGAAATACACGATCCACCCTGCACAGCTTGACTTTGAAAGCTCACAGAGAATATATGATCTGTTTTGGGATTGTGCTTCTTTTGTTGACATTATTTTACCCTGCTGGATACATCCTCTCAACTCTGGCTATTCTGTAAAACTCGAGCACTGCCAGTAACTCCATTCTCCATTTGTACTAAAAATGGATGTACTAAAACAAACAGCTGGCAATATCTGTATTTTTTTTTTTTAATGTCAAAAACTCCAAATCCAAACCAAATTATTTTTGGTCTTAAATATAGTCAATAAATTAAGTTTTAGACTGCTGGGCACTGCAGTATTAAACAAATGCCACGTAACGGGAGGCGTATAATGGGCGAATTTTTCATGTGAATGGGGACTTTATAATAAGCCTCTGTTCTTTTGCCAGCTTCACTGTGTGTGACCTATTCCAAAAAGTAGTATTTTTATCACACCAGTTCAGAGCTGATTCATCTCAGTTTCTTCCTTTGAGTTTGCGGTGGGTTACAGATTTCACTTGACAAATGTCTAGTGTACATGAACCATCTATAAAGAGATATCTGCTCGTTAATATATGTAGAGAGAGAAAGAGAAACTTTTGTTTTGGGGTTTCTGTTTGCAATCCAAACACACTTACACACAAACTGGTTCCATGGTAGTAACCAGTTTGTGTCAATTTGCTGAAATGTAATTTCAAAACTAAGCCATCGATTTAGAAATCCCCTGCACACAGTGGAAGCCCCGTGATGTCCCTGAAGATTAAGGCAACAGAATAGCCAGTCTGATTCCAGATTGCACATATACTCTCCTACTGTGTAGCAGACTATTTAATAGTAGCTGATTTCCACATGTTGGCTATGTAGTAGGGTAGTGGAGAGTTTGCATGTCATCTCACTGTGACTGTGTGAGCTTTATTTGGGGACTCCAGTTTTCTCCCACAGTCGAAAGACATGCTTGTTAGCTTAATTGGTGAGTGGTTGTCTGTCTGTCTTTGTTAGCCCTACGATAGCCTAGCAACCTGTCTAGGATGTACCTTGTCTCACCCAGTGTCAGTTGGGATAGGCTCTAGCTACTACACTCACAGCCCCATGACCCTACTGGGCCAAATAGTTATATGGATGGATGAATGGATTATAAGCTGTGCATGAGTTTCTAATGCTACATCACCTGCAGTATTAACTACTAACAATTTTGAAAGAATAACACGGCTCTACATAAAACTCCCATAAGTGCATTTAATAAGAGAAGATTTTAGACTGAGAAGTGGATCAGACTTGTTAAAAGTAAATGTATCCTGTAAAGACTCACAGTTTTAATGGCAGTGTTTTCTCTAGAGCTAGGACTTTTGTAATATAATTTTAGCAGTTGCTGTTGAGGGGAATATGAGTTGGTTGTTTATAGTAGTGTTGTTATGCTATTAGAGAGAAGTAATAGCAGAGCCCAGTGATTCAGAAAGCATTCTCTTTAGCGGTATTGGCTGTCAGAAATTTAATGAGTCCCACAGTTGTGATTACAGCAGGCTTAATGATCAGGAATGTGAGCGGGGACAGGAAGCTGACAGATTTGTATTTATTATAACGGACATCACTCCCTTATGAGGCCCACTGCAGCTCACACCAACAGCTTCCCGGATGGATATGAGGCTGTGATGCATTTCCAGCTACGACTTAAATGATGTGATGGTGAGTCAAAATGCAAGACGGAGTTTGGTAGGTTTTTTTTGTCTGGATGCCAGCAGTTTAAATGATTACACATGAGAAATTCAATCAGATGGTAATGATTCGATTGGCTGGTATTAAACAGGAGTTATTCTTATTATTTCTACATCATTTTTATTTTATTTAGATGGATAAGTGGTTGCCTCTGGCTAAATGAAATAATGAAGCTCTGTCAAACTGTAATAGAACATCATAAATAGAAAACACTATTATCGCAATCAAAAATGTTTTCTGTGGGAATTGTACAGTATTTTGCCAAGCTATGTTATTTGCACTTATTATATAAGGTCACATACAGGGAATGTTTAGGTGACATTATCTTAGTAGCATAAATAACACAGTGGCTATAACGTTTTTACCATCGAATTGATTGTAAGAGTTAATGAACATGTTATTAAATGTGAATAGTAAGAAAAGACATTAATCAAGTTTATTCAATTATTAAAAACCAACAGAAGTAACATCTAATATTTTAACATCATCCTTTAATTGTAAGCGTGTTTGATGTGCAGTAATTGTACGTTCTGCTTTGTGTTTTTACTCTGCCTTGATGGGGTGAATCTTGGGCAAAGCAGTAATAGCCTTGCTTCACAGTGTCGGCAACATCGTTTTTGAGGGTTTATTTTCATTTAGATGCAACCACATCTTTTCCTCCTGGTGCTTCTTTTGATGTTTAAGGAGAGGCCTCAGACACTGGGTGGGTTGAGAGGAAATGCAAATAAATGTGAGGGCAAAGCTTTGCCTGTCATTATACAGAGAGGCGGTAAACACATAAAGGCAAATGTGCTGTGTGTGTGAGGAAGGTAAATGTGCCGTGTGTATGAGGAGATGCAGATCCTCCGATGGGAATGTGTGCAGAGGATCCAATTAGGCTAGAAGACAGATGAAAGTGCCACTCAGAGGCAGAGGAGGTAAACAAGACAAGCTCAAAGAGTCCAAAAGTGCTTTTTCATTACACTCAGCCGTCATATACTTAAACTTTCTTCTACCTGTGTGAGGGTCAGGGATGTCACGGTGGAGCTCTACACCACTGCGGTATCTGGAAATAATAGCTAGATGCAGGTGACCATGCTGTGCACCAGTGAAAATTGATCCAATACAGGATGTCATTTCCTTTAGCAATACAGCAAGTACCATATTATATCAGAGGGTGTTCCTCTCTAGCAAAAAAAACCTTCTGTGGCCCTCGGTCTCATGTTGCATGACCGCGTGGCATTTAAATCGATCTTCAGGTGCTTATTCTTTCCGGCATCTTCCATAATTATGTTATTAGTCGGTTACAAAAATAAGCATGATGTTACCTTAGTTGCAGTACTCTGCAGTAACTCCAGAACTGCTGATGTTAAAATAATTACATGTTTCAGTATAGTAATCCATCAAAATCCGAGCCTCCATAACCGCAAGACGTCGTCAGATTTTTCTTAGACCAACTTTCTAATTGTTCTCTTTAGGATGTGTGTTTTTGTTTCTCTCCAAGAAGAACTGCAGTGAAAGTAAAGCGAAGCACTTCGCCTATAAAATTGTTGGCCATTAAAATGCAGTCAATGTCAGGTTTTCGACAGGCACTCAAACCGTCAGTGAGTTTTTTTATTTTCTCTCCGAATCGTGGTGGACACGTTCTTCAGGCAGTGGTCTTTATCTGGCTGGTTAGAGTATTTGAAATCCCAGTTGGATCCCGTCATGAAAGCTGTACCTGTCAGTGCTGATTGGTCTTTGATTTACACTGTGCCAATAGGCAGTTGCAATTGTGTCAGGTCATCATTTTTACTTTCCTGTCTGAGCTGCTCCTGGAATGCCATTTGGGATAATTCAACTACAGGTGTAGTGACACTAAATGACTAACTATGCATGAGCGAAAATAACGTGCTCTGATGTTATCTATAATATCCCAGGTAAGGTTTCTGAAAAAAGGAACTATACATCTATTTCTTTTTAATGCAGCTCTCTGCAGACTGCTTTAAGATAAATGGCGATGTGGCTGTGTGGTATTCCATTAGGTTGTAACTCTAACGGATATCATCCACAGACATCCTCATCAGTCTGGCGGCTTAATCTCTGATTCCAGAAGATGTTCAAATGGTGTAGACGGATAGAGCAGCTTCTTTATTTCAGACATTAAAAGAAAATTAAATCCTCTGGTTTTATTTCTGTGGTGTTGGCCATCATTTCTCATATTTATGATAACATTGTACTCAATAAGGTAATCCCTGAGTTCTGGAAACGTACTGATTACTATCAAAGGTATACTGAGGCAAGAAATGTGAGCAGCCAGGTGATAAGAGAGGCTATAAACAAGCCAAACAGTTTGAATAAATTGTTTACAACTATAAGGAAAATAAACTATATTCCATCTGCATCCCACTAAACCTCTGTAACATGTACTACGGTTTTATGCTGCAACCTTTTCAGGTACAATTTACAGTAACGATACACTGACAGGAATACATAAGTCACCTACCAACCACACTTATTTAAGATGTTCATAAAGCCAGTTAGTCAGTTCAGTCATCCAGAATCAATGACTTTCCTGTTCAGTATATAAAGTCTTTTTTTTTTTTGTAAAGGCTAAACTCTAAAAGTGTGCAATTTACAAGGTGATCCCAGCGTTCAGTACATGAACTGAGTGTTAGTTCAGGTAATAATTATGTTCTATGGTTCTAAATGAACCATAGAATATGAAGGGAGATTAATAATATTTGAGTACAAAAATTATGCTTTCTTTAAATTTAAACAATCTTATGCTTCAAAGCCCTCGGGAACAGCATATTTTCTCTCCAAATGTGTAATAGACATTTCTTTTATATATAATGATAACGTAAGAATGAAAAATAAATCTTTCTTTTAAAAGTGTGCCAAATGTGTTGGATAACCCCCAAGTTTAAAAATGAAAGTAAACAATTTAAAAAAAAGGACAAAACCAATTTTGCAAGAGACTCTTTAAACATACTTTTAAGCGTCATGTTTTTTTAATACAAAGTCATCAAATTTAAACAATAATTTATTATTTTTATCTATTTATTTTATTTTATAGCGATATTCTTTAAAGCTTCTACTTTGCATCAGATTGGGTTTCAGCTGCTAGTTGGCTCGAGCTGCCTCAACACTTTCGGTCACAAAGGAATAATTTCTTCCACTCTGATGAAACTTACACCAGCTGAGCAGCAAGCAGGGTAAAAATCGACTCTGAAAAGGCTAGATACACTATTTAGAAGGCTTACAAGGCCATGCCACATTCTTCAGATGTGCACATCCAGCTCGCTCAGCTCTTGTTTACCCTCGCCAGGGTGCTATTACTTTCATATGGCCTGGGAAAAAAAAGACGAGTTGATGGAGAAACTAAGTGGTAGCTTGGTCTGCAATCGTGGCCATGGCGAGATTGTTTTCAGGTCATCAATGACTCGAATCATCTAGCTTCAGACTGCCTTTCTGCTCATTGGGCAAAATTGATTGTGTTCTTTAATCTTCTCCTTTATTCACAGAGGCTGTATTGATTAAAATACTGTAAGCTGTTGTTGCAGCCATCTGTAGCCACTAACAAAGATGTAATCGCTCAAAGCATCCAACTACCAATTTGTGCCAGTTTTCACTTCCTTTCAGAGAACTTTGCCAGGGAACTGTGAATTACTTTAACTGTGCATTTTCAGCATACACACTGTGCTGTGTGTGTGTATGTATGTAATTTTGTATGTGTATATAAAGGAAGGAGTGCTGCAGTGCTGCTCGCACTCCAACTCAGTTTTGAAACATGCTAGTGGAATATTTACAGTTCACAGCCTTATTACATTCACTCAGTTGGGAAGTTTCTTGGTGTTATTTGTATTAGAAAGATTAAACTTTCACACATCACATCACGTATCCTAGTTTCCCAGACGCATTATAATGCCTGAGAGAATATTTCTCTGGTTTTTTTTCGATAGGTACTGCAAAGCTTCTATTGCAAAATGAATTTGCTCTGTCAATAAATCACCATAGTGGCAAGTAGAGCAGAGAAGGTGTGGAGGAAGGGATCTTTCTCTTGAGCAAAAACAATGCACAGAGGAGAGCTTCTTTTTAATCATCACTATCAAAGCAGACAAGCAGACAGCAAAAGCAGAATTTTCCAGGCTCTTGGGCAGAATGAGGCAGCGTTTGAGGATCATACTTAAACTCAGGAATGTCGCCTATGGGTCGATAAGGTGATTATTCAGCCAGCCAATTAGGGGGCTGTTTACATGTTTATCCCGTTGTCCTGTTTTTTTCCTTCCCTATAGTACCAATCTTTATAGCTACCAACCCTGCGATACACGATAATATGCACAGATGTTTACATTATGCATGGAGAATCAGGGTAGACATGGTAGCTACTAAGGATTTCTGGCTAGTAAGAGCAAGGCTAACCTTTGCATGTTGGGAAGTTTTTAAATTAGAAGCACAGTACTTTGCAAAAGTCTTGGGTCACCCCTCATTTTATATTTTGCTAGGAGTCACTCACTATGTGTCATTAGACCTCTCTGCACTGAATCATACTTGTTATTAATCTCTCTATTAATGCTCTCTTCCACAGCATGTCTTTTATCTTGTCTTCTTTCTCTCACCCCAACCAGTCACAGCGATGGCCGCCCCTCCCCGAGCCTGGTTCTGCCAGAGGTTTCTTCTTGTTAAAAGGGAGTTTTTCCTTCCCATTGTCGCCAAAGTGCTTGCGCATAGGGGGTCATATGGTTGTTGGGTTTTTCTCTGTATGCGTTATTGTAGGGTCTACCTTACAATATAAATTATATTATATTGTTGTGATTTGGCACTGTATAAATAAAATTGAATTGAATTGAAAATGGGTTGAGTGGAGCATGAAAGTCAATATTTGGTAGGACCTCAAGGCAGCCTGAATTTTCTTAGGCAAGCTTTCTTCCAATTTCTTTAAGTAGTCCTCAGGAATAGTTAACAGGCTTCTAGTCATCATCCAAAGCTATTCTTTGGATGATGACTGTCTTTTGTTCAGCTCTCTGTCACAATGATCCAACACTGCTTTAATAATGTTGAGCTCCGGGGAGGCCAATCAATGACTGTAGTATTCCATTGTGTGTTTTTGTATCCTGATATGATTCTATTGGCAGTGTATTTGGGGTCATTGTCATGCTACAAAATGAAACTGTTGCCAATCAGACACTTTCCAAATGGTATTCCATGTTGGTTCAAACTCATTCCTGCTTTTATAATTACATCAACTTTGACAGGACCTCAAACAGCTGAAACGCAGTCCCAAACCATGACAGACTCCACCATGTTTTACAGATTGCTGTAAATACTCACTGTTGTACCTCTCTTCTAATCTCTTCTGTACTGCTGATGATGATGATTTGGACCAAAAATTGCAAATTTTGACTTACCACTTAGGACCTGTTGCCACTTCTGGCAACTTCGGTAATTTGGCATACTTTAGCCTCTTTCTCCCTGTTCTATTAAGAATGTTTTCTTGACAGCCACCCTTCATTGAAACCATTTCTGATGACACTTAAGTGAAAAGTAGATAGATCAACTAAAAGGCCAGATCTATCTCTCAGGTCCTGTGTCAGATTTAGCTGGATTTCTTTCCCTGTTTCTGAAGGATATGACTTTCAGATACTGTTCATCTGCTGTAGACAGTTTTATAGGCCTGCCTGTTCTTTTTGTTCACTACTTGTCCAATGTTCTTTATTTTTTCAAGGACATGCAAAAGTATGCTGTTTCCAGCTAGTGACACTTTAGGAATTACCTTGTTGGTGCAAAAAGAACTGTTTTATGAAATGATCAGGTGCAAGGTGTTCAAGAACACTTTAAAAACTCACAAGAAAGTTTGGGGACTAAATTCTAAAGTATTGTATATCTTATATCTTCATGCATATTTGCCAAAGTGCACTTTCTTTGATTTTTTTAAATCTAGCTTTTAAAGTATTAAAATATTTTCTCTGACATTAATAACAGCCCTGCAACTGATCCTGACACCCATCCTTAGTCTTTTTTTTTTTTTTTTTTTTTTTTTTTTTTTTTCTTGTCAAGTAACAACATGCTCATGTCAAGTAGGAAGGAGGAGTTTTCTAAAAGTCATGGAGGATTGATTCTGGCTCTTAACAATTTTAATATCACATCAGATGTTAGTTCTACATTTGCTTCAGCTGAAGGGCATAATTACGCATGTAATCAGTTTAATGTTGTAGCATGTCTCCACAAAGGTGACTAGATGCTAAAGTAAATACTGAAATGCTCACTACAGCACATAGAAAGACTTGCATATTGTATTTCATCCACTATCCTTCCATATTCCTTTGTTTTAAAGAGCATGCAGATTTCTTGATGACCAAGTTTAAGCAGCTGCAATAATTCAGCCCAAAAAAGTTTGAGTCCTTTTGTACAACAACAGCACAGAAGGAAGGTAAAGGATTATCCTCACTTTTCAACCATGCATACATACACTACCGGCAGTTTTCCTCTTGACTATTTCTTTAAGGAAATCTGAGGTTTGATTTGATGTCTTAGCACAGTAAATCACAACATCTCCTCACCCTCTCTGATTCCTCAACTGATAAAGACTTAATGTCAGTGTACAAAAGAATATATCTTCCACATACAGTGTTTGTATACTAAAAAACACAACTGGTTGCAGTGTTCAGTACAGTATTTGAAAATTACAAATTGCAAATTTAAACAAGTAGCCTCTTGTACATATGCTAAATACCAGCTTGAGGGGGCTCAACGACTTGCCTAACTCAGTGTTATTTAGATATATTTCGATGAGTCTGCGGTGATTTGCTGAGTACTTGACTTAAATCAGTCTCGTCTCTTGTCAAGTTGTAAAACAACAAAATATGAACAAATCCTAGAGGAGGAGAGAGTATTTTTTATGATCTCTCGTGTGTATCTGTTGTCACTCATTTGGATCACTTTTTCTGATTAAATTCATTATTTATGCAGTGAATTAGATAAATTAGCCTGTCAGGCTGGATGGTTGAGCCATGGCTGAATCGCTTCTCTATTTATGTTAATTTCAAGCAGCGTTCTCCTCGTGTGTTTGGGCTCCGCACTGTCGCTGTGCTGTGCCGCGAGGAGGAGATGAATGCTGATGGATGTGAGGATTTCAATGAGTATAAACCAGCTGAGCACTGCTAAACCAAATCTGCACACCAAAAGCACTAGTGCTAAAACTCCTTCTGCGCTTCTTAGGTCTTCAATTTCATAAGCTAGTTTCCCACTGCTATTGCGCCTTAACCTCAATCTTTGCCAGATACAAAATCAAGCTGGATTCAGATGCGGTTCAGTATGGAGGTCACGGACGGCTGGACCACAACACGGAGTTCTTCACATACCCCGAGCCCTTTAATGGCCGCTCTAACTCCATCAAGGTAAATACCTACGGCATCACATTCTGTGACTTATAAAAGGTTATCTTTTGTTGAATGTCATTATATTTAAATGTAAAGTATTCTACAATTGAAAATCCAGGGCTTTTGTACTTTAGAGTCCAGTCTCTACACCACTTTTCAAATAACCTATGCTGTATCACCATCCCATTCAGCATACTGTTAACATGCTTTCGAGGCTGTCCGTGCTGAAAAAGTGACAAAATTAAGCATTGCTCAAAAATGTCAGCGTGCATACTAAATCGCTGTTGAGTGTGCTGTTGATGGACACTATTGTCCCACAATGCAGTGCACATATGTAGGCTAATGGAGAAGTTGCCCACAGCTGCAAAACATCAAAAGGAGTAGTGGGTGGTGATAAGAGAGCTCTACAAATAGAAATGAAGGATTAAAACTTTTGACAAACATTTTTCTCTCTTCTTGTTTTTACCAAATTCATTTAGCCTGTAGCAATACAAAGTCACTTGTCATAGTTCCTTTTATTAGAAAAGTATAACAAATATTACAAAAGTGCAATTTTGTTAAAATTGGGACTATATGTGAAATGTGTGAAAGAGTAGAATGTGCTGATCATTTAAGCTCTATATGTGAAAGTCAATAGTGTAAAGCACATTAAATAAATAAGGGGGTGGGGTGATATCTGGGCAGAAGGACTTCACCTCCTGAATTTCTTTATCTCCTCTCTATTATATCTTACTATAACACACAAAATCTCTGTCTTTGTGTTTCTTTTTTTCTTTTGCTACCAACTCTTACACAATCACGAGTTGAGCAACTAAACTTGGCACACAGGTACGTGTTAGGCCCATAAAGGTTTTTATCTTTATCAGGTGTTCTGACATCGGCAGTGGGCGTTGGGTGTTGCCTCACACCAACCTAGCAACAGGTTAAAATGTTGCATTTTTACCATATAAACAATTTACTAGCCCTTACATAATTACATTTTTTTGTAATGTGATTAAGTATATCAGTTTTTGTCATCATGAACATGCCAGACAATACTACAGCATGGGTGTGCTCTAGTTATTAAAAGATCCAGAGACATCTCTGTATTTAAGGGACAAAGCTGAAAACCTGCACTGAATGTCTGAGATGTTTCGGCCCTTTTGAAAATGGACACAGTTCTGTTATGGAAGTCAGTGCATGGGCTCAGGAAGATTTCTGATATCCATAGAACACAGTTTTATCACCACGTTCACAAATGGAAGTTAAAAATCTACCATTTATCCACAATGGAAAAGTCCTATGTTCACACTCTAGTACAGTGGTACACACACTGGGGGCAGGCCCCACTGTAGCCACTGCAGGTGGGGCAGAGGTGAAATGCATAAATCAAAACTAAGTTGAATGAATGTGGTTTTTTTGTTTCTTTCGGGGGGGAGGGTGGGGTTTCATACCAGCTTTCAAATACATTGAATTCATCTTGGATCCTTTTATAATTAAGGTTTGATTTAAAAACTAAGGGGTCAATGGCATGAGCTTTCTTCATCTTCTGAAGGGTTGTATGCACTGGGACATTCACAGCTCTAGAATGTCAATTGTCTCAAATGTCAGCTACTCCTAGATGGTCATTAGGGTAAAATTGCAAAAGTTTAATTTCTTTTGAGTGTTAGCAAGAGTTTATAACATAAAAGTTATCATTATGGTTTTTAAAAAAAACAAAAGAACTGTAAAACTATAAAGTGATATAAATTACCTGCATTGTTGGTGGTTTTTTAGTTCTCTGTGGGTTGCATTTCTTTCTTTTTTTCACATTCATCATATTTTGTGAGCTCACAAAATGTGATGAAAAAGCTGTCTGTGTGTTCATGTTTGGTCCTTTTATGTTTTATGTTTAATTTCACAAATCATTTTAATTAGCCTGAAATGGGTTTTGTAGTGAGAGGATCTTTCGAAGCCTTTCTAATGAGGTTTAAGTGTGCTGGGATGAAAGAGGGCTGCTTGTTCTGGCAAAAAGCCATGGTCTCCCTGGTCTGGGACTCTCAGCTTAACAACAGCAGTATAATTTAGTATCTTGTTCATTAGCATTATTATTTTTTTAATACAATATCAAGAAAATATATTATAACATTAAAAAAAACTGTGCCTCTACCAGGGGCTAGCTCCCATTGTTTGTGGCCTCCACAGTACTACATTTTGTTTTGTGCATATCATATTTGGCTTCTATGCGTTCACTCCGCTCATGCTGGCAGTTATCCTGGAGTCATTGAACGTTATGTGAATCTGATATCTACAGCTCCTTTCACATTTCACAGCAAACAATGTGCATTATTCATAGCGCTAGAACTTACCTTTTCATGTGCACACCGCTTAAGCTCGCATGGCATCATGGAGGGGAGAAAAATATCTGGGAGAATGAAGCACTGGGCTTCCATCAGGAGGACTGCTTAAGGCTAATACCATGAAATAAGTCTGTCCTTGAAATATAGAAAGAAACACTGATATGCATTTTAAGCAGAGTGCTTGAGGATCTTCCTCTTGTTTACCTCCCCCCTTTTTTCCCAGTTTATTTATTTTTTTATTAAAATGCTGAAAGCCAAAAAGATGTTTATTAATAAAGTCAGGAATGAATTAGTGAGGATCACCGCAGACGGATTGCATGCTACATCCTATGTTAATGATTTCAATTAATGCACAAGGACAGTGATGTCTCTGAAGTGGTCTGCGGAGTCATCATCTCCTCCTGTTTTTGTTTTTCAGTGTGTTTATTAGATTAAACGTTTTGAGGCGGTACTTAAGTCGTTTCATTTGGTACCAGAGTTGACGTAGCACCTGATGAGGTGTTTGTGTGTCTGAACTCAACTTGAACTTCTTCAGATCAATACTGAAAGTGTTGCAGTTAATGGATAGAGGATATTACTCTATATTAAGAGTTGGACGGCGCACTTTAATGCATCAAAAATGTGTTTGGCAAAGCTCACACTGCTATTAAGAGCATCAATTCAGCTTTATTTAAGATTCTGTCGACCCCAGTTTAAAAGCCTCTTCTTCTTTCATGCAGACACTGATCCTCCGTCGTATTAACTTAGGTTTCATCAGTTAAGGACGCAAATTCCACAATCTCTTAAATCTTTTCTAACTCTTATTAATTCAAACACTGCTGCTTCACCCACATCCCTCTTGGCCAAAATGTGAAGTTTAGTTAACAAGTCATCTGCTAATTTTGGCACCATCATAGATTAATGGGGAATGAAAGGAAGTGAGAGGAATGGAGTCGACAGAGAGGGAGGAAGAAGGCAAGCGGGGACCCTTCTGTACATACTGTATATGCTTTACAGGCTCCTTCGCGGAGATTGCACAGCGAGACTGTAGTCTTGCATAAAGATGCTTTTCTCCTCCTCCTCCTCACACCTACCTGGTTATGACAAGAATAATCAGACAAGAGCCTCTGCGGGGGCTGCGAGAGGTGCCCACACCATCCATGTTTTATTTAACAACTTTTGCTTTCAAAGTCTGCACAAACTTCTTTTCTCCTGTCTTTTTAATGGGTCTGTCAGTTCTCCAGCTTCCTCGTTACAGTTTGATAATAAACTCTCATATCCTCCAAGAACGCATCACACCTCAGACTGAGAATGCACATAATTGGATTAAGCTAACAGAGTCTTCTGCATCCTGGTAACATGTTAGGCTGTGGCAAGCACCATGTGGCTGTAATACCCTGTGTTTACAAATCTGCTCCTGGACACTTGTCATCCAGCATCTTTTTAGTCCTTTCAGTCTTGTCTGAATTATTGAATTACTTACAGAAGTGACCTCTTCTGCATTTTCATCATATACTATATTTGCAAGTGATGTAGTTATATGCCATCTTAATAAGGTATACATACATACTGAACTCATTAATTGGAAAAAAAAAAATTACCATGCACACAAATAAACATTTTTAGGGAGAGCTTTACTAAAAGGTAATAGGATATAAGCCATTTCTAGATGTGCTTTCCAAGGTGTTCTGCTTAGGCACAAAGAAACAGACAAGGACGACGACCAGACACATTAACCAGGTTAAGTGCATTTCTTTCAAAACTGTGTATGATTGCCATCACCTCACAACTGGCAGAAAACCGAGTCTACTCGACCCATGTACAGTCAGGATCAGAACCAGTCTTTATAGAGGAATTGTTTCCAAGAGGCTATTCCTCTGATGTGGAAACAAATAAATATGCTTTGTCCACCAAAAGGCTAGAAAGTGCTCTAAAGGAGGAGTGCCTCAAGGAAACAGCGAAGCCTTTTGCCTTTTTGCAAACCATCAGAATTGGTTTTACAGTTGGATTTTTGTGCAACAAGCAATACCGTGAAGGAAGTCTCTTACTGACTCCAAATTCATTCTGCAGACAGAATTTGGCAGCATCACAATAATGTCAGACAGAATCATAAAGAGCTACTTTTAGAGAAAAGACTGTATTCTGCAACGGCATGACCCTCAGCACAGCTCTGATCTCAACTCATGAAAAGACATGGCTCCTACATCCATCTCTATTTAGGACTTACTTGTCCTATACCATACAATACCATACATCTTGCATGAGTATAGATGATAAACAAATACTATCCGTAGCGTTTTTACATTTTAAAAGCATCATCATGTAACAAGATTTTCTTTCACAAGCTCTTAAAACCTTTCCACAGGACTGTATGTTTAAACTGTGCATATTTAAATGGCACATATTTATCACTGAATATAAAAGTACTTCTTTGTTTCACATGTGGGACATCTTTAATGTTGTGTGTGCACCCGCGCGTTTGTGTGTTTGTATTCAGCTGTATTTAATTTTATCCACTATGTGAAAAGAGTGGATGTTAGAACAGCTTGCCATGAAGCTGAATAAAAAATGATTTTTTTTAAAAAATGCTTTGTTCTCCTTATGTGGATAGAAAAAAATGACACCCCGGTATCCTCAGCAGGCTTTTCATGGGAATTGCATACATCAAGAACTACTGCTGTTGAACATTTAGAGTTTATTCATTTAGCGAGACAAATTTTAAATAGTCACAGAATAAAATGTCTCAGAGAGAGGAAGCTTATTTTAGGTGGCTGCCTTTGGGTACATGTCACACATATAGTTTTGTTTGAGTGTTATAATGTCAAATATGTAATGCTAAGAAAGGCTGGTGAATAATTAGCTGCATCAGAACCTTTTGATAAACTTCATATGCTTCAAAGGGGATGTCTTCTTTGACAGCTTCACATAAAAGAAATTAAGCTGAAATGAAAAAGAAAGTAAGAGAAGATAGCAAGCTTATGGCAAATGATCAAAAGATGTACATTTCCATCAGTGAGATCTAACACCTGATGTTGATGAGCATGAAGTGTGAACTAACAGACAAAAACTGTGACATGGCATAAGGGCACCTACTTAACACTTTTACATATAAATTTCAAAAGACAAGCTCACACTAGTACACTTTGGTCAGTATATTTTTCTTAACTGTACAAGTGCATATGTACTTTGAGACCAGACTCTCAGCTCAGCGTTACTGATTTTGAACATATTACATGAACTGTGGAGGAATTTCAGCCATTTTTACACACAGTCATGGGTATAAAAACCTTAAGCTGCCAGTGATAGTTTGGGTTATCTAATCAGCCAATCACATGGCAGTAACTCAGTCGATTTAGGCATGTAGACACGTTTATTGTGGCCTGCTGAGGTTCAGAAAGGTATTATAAGTAACTTAGGCACCAACAACCATGTCACATTCTGACGTGCTGGTCTGAGTATTTCAGAAACTGCTGATCTACCAGGGTTTCCCCACGCAATCATCTCCAGGGTTTACAGAGAATGGCTTGAAAACAGAAAATATCCAGTAAGCAGCAGTTCTCTGGGTGCAAATGCCTTGTGGATGTCAGGGGTCAGAAAAGAATGGCCTATCAGGCTGATAAGAAGGAAACAGTAGTTCACATAATCAGGCCCACTTTGCACATTTTAGCACCGTTTGCATCCACTAGTATCAACTGAGCACCGTTTAAACACTCCAGCCTACCTAAGTGTTGTTGCTGATCATGTCCATAACTTTACGACTGGTTTAAACTGGTTTCTTGAATGTGAAAATCAGTTCATTGTACTCAAATTGCACTTCAAAGTCACCAGATCTGAAACCAATAGAGCATCTTTGGTATTTGGCGAAACAAGAGATTCACATACTGTAATGGAGGTGCAGCAACTGTGTGATGCTTTCATGTCGATATGAACCAAAATCTTTAAGAAATGTTTCCAGCACTTTGTTGAATCTATGCCACAAAGATTTAAGGCGCTTCTCAAAGTGAACTAAGTGGCCAGTGAGTGTGTGGTGGATGATTCATTCAAAGATTGTTTCAAGCAAATAGTTTGGTCTGCCTTTTTGGTATTTCAGGTAAAGGGTCTAGAGATTATTCGGTGTGTCATTTATTTTTATTGTTATTATTATTAATCCTTTGTTTGCCCAGGTAAAAATCTCATTGAGATTTAAATCTTACATCCAGGAGAGACCTGGCCAATTTTTAATCTAATAATAAGAGCTTAATGCTTGCAGGTTATAATTGTTTTGGAAATTCTAATAATGTAAAATAATACAAAAGCACTATTTTTTTTTTTTTTTTTATTTATTATGATCTTATTTTACCAGAGAGAGCTTTTTTTTCTTTCTTTCTTTTTTTAACAGAGCCTTTTTGTTACTGGAAATTTTAGGAATGTAAGCTCTATGATCAAAAGGATTATATTTAATTATGAGCAACAATATTTTTTTTAAAAAGTGATGATCTTTGAAGTACTAAAAATCAATACAACAGTCTTTCAGAAATTATGCTGCTTACTGTGAGGCTCGGCTGAAAATATTCTTTTGAAAATAATGGCCTGCAAAATCGGGTCTCAGCTGAAAACGAATCCGGTATAGTTCTTTAGGTCTTAGTTTCAGTTAAACATCCAAGTCAGGTTTGTTTTGTTACCCTGTCAGATCCTTAGACTTTGCCTAAAGTACAACCTACATGTACACAAGTGTTTACAGGGAGCTGATACTTGTTAAGTGAGTAAAGTGAGCCAAACAGAGACATGTCTGGAGAGTTAAAGTGCACAGAGAGCCTATAGTCAGGCAGTGCTCTAGCCTAGGTGCTGGGGTCTGGAGACAGGGTGGATGATATGTTCCTGCGAAGCAGCTCATGAATCCTTTATCGGTGTGTTTGAACATTGATCAGATTTAGTATTAGCCCAAAGGCTGCATTCTGTTCTGCAAGGGAGTATAAAAATCCAAATTCTCATATGTGAGCTTGGTGTAAGGCAATACAAGAGAGTTCATGATACAGAAGAAGTCAAGAAAGGACAAACAGCTAAGCTGTTTTTCCTACTAATACAATATTTCACAAATGGTGTATTATGTCCTATTGTGTACCACTTTGTCCTTTTCATCACATTTTGTTTTTCACCCCTATTGTTAATACCTACAATAAATTGTCGCATTAGTTGCATTACAGTAACCATTACCTGATCTGGCAACAACTGCTGACTACAGCAGAGACTTTGTGGTTGTGATTCTAAGATGCGTGTTGCACATACACTTCTGTGTATGACCTGATAGGCAAACATGTGGTCATATTGGCATTTCCTGCTGGAATGATCTGCAACATGCGGAAATATTGCATGTGTTGTTATTAGTTTTTATTTCTATTTGTTCTTAGTTTTTCTTTTCATTGCATCTGAGTTGAGTTGAGTTTCAGCTAATTTCCAGAGTGGGTTTGCTCATTTAGGACCATTTTTAGCTCATCCAGCAAAGAACGATGAGCTCATGCCATGGTGAGGCATCCATCCACAATTCACAAGAATCGATACTCCTCATTGTGCGGAAGTTTTATTGAAACTTACACATCTAATGGATCTTCACCTAAATTGTGCTCATGGTCAAGGTCACGTTTGTCATTTTAATGGCCACTTGTCATAGGTTCACATATTTTCATGCTTTTTATGTCCATGATTGCTACTGACCATGCAATCATAATACTCCTGAAAAAGCTTTCAATTGATGGTGAATGAGATTAATTTGTACTGGATATGGCCGTTGGCGATCCTATTTGAATTCTTAGTGGATTTTAATTCTCATTAGTTTGTGTAATACAAACAAACAGTGACAAGGAAACTCATTTCTTTCCTACATCACAGACATTCTGGTTATTGTTTGGAAACATTTCATATTTACTTTAGTTTTCATCAGTTTTGGTCTTAGTTGTAGTTTTCCTAATTATTTTAATATGGAGGATATTTGTTAGGGTGTATTATTCAGAGGTTTAGAATGTGTACCAATACAAACACAACACATTTTGAAGGTCACTCAGATAGAAACCAAAGCCTAATCACACTGGTTGTGGTAACAAATTTGATCACACTGACAAAGACTAAATAGGTTTCCAGTAATTTCCACAACGTTTTAGCTAATTACGTGAGTACTTGATAACAGTTTTCCTTTTTCACAAATTCAAATTTGTTTGTTTTGTCTCACTGTTGTTAATTTGTTTTTTCACAACTAGTTTTATTAATAATTACCTTGATTGGCAAATGCTATAAAATCTAATAACGCAAACTTGATTTTGTCCTAAAAAGAAATAGGTTCTGCTTCCATGGAGAGGGTTTCACCTCATTTTGTACCTTGTAGTTTAGTTCAGCTGGCCCTGTGTTTGATGAGATAGAAGTATAGATATAAATGAATAAGTCAGGAGCTATGTATATATACTGTAAAGGGAATTATTTTTCACAATCTAGTCTCTAAGTGTTAGTGGATGGGTTCAAAACATTATGTCAAGTATGTATGTGCCTAACGTTGCAAGGAGTAATATGTTAATTAGAATGTCTTCCACTAATTGCTGTGCCAACACTTGAGCGTATCTGCTGGTCCTTTTTTTCACAGATTAATTTATAATTTGTCACTATTTCTGTCTGTTTGGTGGAAATAAAAGCTGTTGACATATTCCAGGTTAGACGCAGTGGTAGCTTTTGTCTAAACAGGTGCAGTGATTCATTCTGCCTTTCCTTCTCTCCGCGGTGCTTCTGTATGGAGGCTCTCCCGCTGTGACTGTTTAATTAGTCACCAATGTCTGTGTCAGTGTTTCAGCGCCGGGCTGCATGGCTCCCTCGGTGACAAACTGTTGCCAAAGAAGCACATCCACAGTAAGCTTAGATCCACTGATGCTGAGGGGCGACTTGAAGAGTTCAGGGGGTGATTGAATTGTTTACAGCTCTGCTGGCTTTTTTCGTTTTCTGTTGGGAAATATAGCATCATTTATGCCCGCTTGGCTTTTCCTTTGGCATAAATCTGAAATGACTAATGGTACACAGCGGCTTCCTGCTGCCAAATGACACTGTGAGTATCAAAAGGATTGATCAAACACTTTATTAGCTACTTTTTGAACTATATATGTGTATGTGTATATACATAAGGAATGTGACATGCCACGTTTTTTCAGTTTGTTCTTTTTCCCTAACTTGTTTCTTCTTTACCCCAATGAACTCAAAGATTCTTTTGAAATTACATTATATCTTTATAGAATCACACATTTCCAATTGATTCACAGTCCGGTGTTTAGAGATGATGATGAAACTCACAGCTACTGCATTGATTAGAGAGTTCAGAAATTAAAATTTAGGAGCGTGCCTCCACTTCTGGCAAGATTACTCATTTGCAGATTGTTCAGTTCATTGCACTTGCTTTGAATAGAATGCAAATTTAATGATATGTTTTTAGACAGATGAAGTCCACCACTTCATGGAGATAAGTTTAAGAAGTTGAAGACACCTCTCTTCATTGCAGATATGCTGACACCACTGCCACCCAGAGGTCTTTGTGCAGCTGCAATTCTGTCACACTTTAAATATTCTTAAAATATATTATCCTCCAAGTAGTCTTAGATGAACTTTTTCCCTTATATATCATTTTAAAATTGCATGTTATCCTCCTCGCATTCCTTTTTTTTCTCTAATCTATTACTCTTTTTTTTTTTTTTTTTCCATTATCTCATCCTTGATTTTGAGACGTTACCATGTCCAGTCATGATTTCTCCCTCCTGAAAAGGATAAAACTTAAGACTGATTAATCTTCAAAATTGCTGATCTTATATCAGTTATATCAATGTAGTGTTGAGTGCTTGAAAAGAAGGCAAAAGGACTTAAATTTGTGAAGTTGTTTCGCCTCTCTTGCAAGAGGCTTCTTTAGTTCTTAAACACTGTGAGCCCATCCCGTGGTGGTTCGATCCCAAGATACTGAACCCAGAGTTGTTCCTGACGCATTCCCGTTGGTGTTAGATAGAAAGCAAAAACTGCTTGTGTAAATGAGCGAATAACATGTTGTATAAAGTGCTTTGAGTGCTCAAGTAGAGTAGAAAAGCCTTATAAGAACCAGTCCATTTACCATTTAAACAATTGACAGAGAGTTACAGATATTTAACCCCTAGTGGTGGTTGTCCCCTTGGAAGTGATTGTGTGAGTCCCCACATGGGAATAGGTCATGCTTGTGCTCATGTGATGACTCACATAATTAATAGTGGGTCAACAACCCTCAGGGCATTTGTTTTAGAACTAGAGAAGCTTCTTGGATGAGAGGCAAAATGTCTTCATGAACCTAAAGAAGTCCAGCTGTCTTCTTTCAAACACGCAAGAATACCATGACCTGGATGACTGAGACACCTTGTTAACATCATTAATCTTCAATTGTCATCTCACTTTTCTCCCCACTTTCTTCCCTGCCACTGTGTCTCTCTTTCTCTCTCAGGTCTACATCCCCTGCAGAACAGCTATTGTCTTGGCCAACGAGGAGATAGATTACTGTTATTAGAGGATGATTGTCTCCACAGAGATCGGGATTGAGAATGGATTCCAAACTCTGACTGAGTGTTAACAATCACCTTCATCTTAATGTCAACCTTGTACACCACCCAAACCTACTTTTTTTGTGTTCGAGCCTTTTTTCTAAATGGGGGGGAAAAAGCATTGCTGGGCTGTGTGCTTTCAAATACCATCTGCAACCTAAGACGCTGTGTAACCCCATTTACCACAGATTGGTCCATTTGGGAAGTGTCCAACCTAACCAGCAGCTAGACGCTAAAACTCCAAACCCTGCCGAGTCCATCCACCACTAGCCAGCAGCCATTTATAGGTACTCCTGCATTTGGCATGTCATCTGAAATACATGACCGGCAACTGTGGCAGAGGAAAGCGGTACCATAAAACCAGCATTCATTTATTCAAAGATAATACAAGCTCAGGAATGTTAGGCATGTTTAAATACAGCATACAAGGTTTATTATTTTGTATTTAAATATAAATAACATTGTAGTTTCACAGAGATGGCAAGCACTACAGTATTACTAGCATTTAAAATCAAAATATGCAGGTAGGCTGTTTAATCACTGGTGATGTGTCTTTGTTAATTTGCATTGCGGGACATTATAGGTATAAATGTATTGTAATTTGCACAAAGTATTGAACTGATTTGAATTACTGTACTTTTTAATGAGTATCTAAAACAGTTGTGTTGTAATGTTTGAATTTATGCAGCTACTGGGAGCATTTAAGTGGTTATTTATGACTCAGTTATTAAGCCAGTAATTTGCAGCTAAAGCACTGATAAAATCACTTAATTTGGAGTGTTCACAGTGTGTTGCATAATACACAAGCAACATTTGGCTGAATTAGGCCATTTTGCCCACTTTGCGTAAAGTATTGCATAGTTTTCTCCCACACTAGATCGCATTAGAGTAGTTTGTGAATTTTATGTTACACCGTGCTACAATCGACAAGAAGAACTAAACTACTGAAGATCAGTTTGTCCTTTTGTGTTAGAAAAGACACGGATGACTAACACACTTGACTACTAGGATATGATTTATGTGCACCGTGTTCATTAGGGATTCCCCTGGGAATATTCCAGAAAAACACCGAAACGGCCTAAATTCATGCAGAGCGCCACACGTGCCTCCTCCAATTAGCAGTGACTTTTGTGACTTTAGTTTCAACAGAGTTGATGATTGAAAATTTCAAAGAGCAGCCACAGCCCTCATTCTGTGTTATAGAATCCATCACAGTACCTATGTGAGGAGGTTATTAATTAGCTAAAACGTCCTACCATCATAATAGGTGACTGCTGAACTCGTCTGCAAAATGTCATAATGTGCTTTACAAATGAGTGATATTCGGTCTGCTTCCACTCTTTACGTTGTCTTGTTTTTCATCCTCCTGAAAGTTGGCATATCATCACCATCCAAAGCACTTTCTGAATGTTTTATCGAATCAGCACAAGTAAAAAGGGAAACGAGATTATTATGTGCATCTCAGATAAAGCTCAGAGGTTGTGCTATCCTCATCTAGAGCATTATTTCAGATTCTGAGTCATTTAACCACCTATTGTAGCTTATGGCAGGTTTTGATCTGTGTCCCGTGCAGCTGGGGGAAAAAAACACACATTAATTTTCAGGACCACCCGTCTGTGTGCAGCCAAAAGTGTCATGAACATGTCATTTCTTTTTTGTCTAAAAGCAAATGCATTCAAAAAGGCCTTTTCTCTGTCTTTCAAGGAGCACAGAGACGATCACTCTGCATATATTTTAGACAACGAGGTTGTGAGACTGAATTGGAGGGTATAATCATCCCTCATCTGACCCAGTGTCATTGTCATTTTAGCACTGCCAAAATGAATTGTCTGCAGTTGTTCTCAAAAGTAAAATTGATGTCTGATATACTGTAACAATTTCAGCATATTTCTTTCATTATTGCTAATGATAATAAATCAGTCCCTGTCAAACCACGAGAATGTGAATGAACTCATTTTGCTCTCTGACTACTGATACTGTCCTATTGCGCAGTTGGGGAAATGTGGAGGATTCCACAGTAGTACATTGTAATGGTACTGTGTAACCTGATGCAACAAATGTGCAGTTTGGTCTTGGTAGTGTGGGAGCTCATCGTGATATTAAATATCATTTTAAAATGTTAAAAGTTGATCCACTAATTATGTACAAAACTGCCCGTACTTAATAATTTTTCTTAGTCTTCCACCTAAATCAATTTAAAATGGAAATATTGTAGCTTCCAGACACACATTTTTTCATTTTTACTTTGTATTACTGCTTTGTATTTGGACATAATTTGAAGGTAAGTCAAGTCCCAAAAGGACTTTTTGTGTTTGTGTGTGTGTGTGGGGGGGGGGGTTACACCTGATATTGAGTCAATGCTTGAGTTTTATCAAGAAATTGCAATAAATTCTTCTCTATATCACAATAGTACCTCCCTCAAATTTGTACATTTTTATATTTGCAAGTTGATACCTCACTTCTTTTCAAATTGGTCAACAAACTAAGGGATTTATAATACTAGTCCCAAACTAAATAAATAAAACCTTTCTTTTTTGAGAGCAGCTACAAACCTGGATTGTGTGTGTACTTGATACTGGACCAGGGAAGGCCCTGACATCTTTAAGACAACAAAGGAAGGAATCTACTTCTCACTCTGCGCTGCAGAACATAAAGTTTCCATTTCCATTTGGTGACTAGGGGAGCTGTGAAATCTTGTTACATGACTATACGGAGCAATCACCTCAGTGATTCCCACAACATGATGTAAGGGGGATGAAAGACATCTCATCAGACAATAATACTTCAATTTCCATTTCCTAGGCATCTGCAGTTTGTGCTACTTACACCAGATTATGTGTCTTTGTGCGTCGGTATTGATACAAGCAGTAGCTTCTTATTAGCAGCTGCACCATGAAAAGCAGTTTGGGAAGATCACAATGTAGCTTTTATTGAGGCTTTTTCACAAAGGTACTGATTCAATTATGTGGTTATTTTTGAGGCATGCGTTTTCTGGGTGTTCTCTCTGGTATTTCTGCAATTGGCTTGGTACCCCGCACATGTTGAGCCTGTCTGTCTGAGCAGCTCGCTGGTTTTGGATTCATGTTTTGAACCTGCCCGACATGTCCCATGCAGCTTTTCTGTCTCCAGAAAATTGCCAAACATAATAAGCTTTTCCTTTCGTTTCATTTGATAGTGGATGGCTTTCATAATGCTATACAATAGAATATAATAATCATGCTGATTTCAAATAATAGAAAAATGCTTTATAGTCTAATGCTGTGGCACAACAAATTATGGCCTCAGGTTTGTACTGAACTCATCCTGTTATTCCACAAAGCCATGAGCACTGAATTTTACAAGTGACATCAAGTTCATTCATATATATGACTGCTATAAAATATACCCAGCAAATGTTTTTCCCCCGTCATGAGAACATTTCACAAATAAACCTTGCACCAATTTGTCTTCTTGCATTTATTAGTGGTTCACAAGAAATGGATGTATGACATGGGCTTGCACGAGGAGAGACTGCCTGACAGCTATTGAGCCAACTATTGCATTAGCCAGTATTTCGTGTTAGCAATGAAATTCTAGTTTAAAGCGATGATATATGAACGGAAGATGTTATTAAATGGCTTAATCAAAGAGCTTTGCCATTGCTTTCTTCACCTTTGAACGACAAAAGTGTTCAACACCAGCCAAACCACTACCTGAGAATTATGCCAGTGAGTTGTATCATATTCGATTTGATATTTAGTTTCTTAAATCAGCACGATCAATATTGTATGACTTAAGGAAGGGGTTGCCTGACACGCCTTCTGCCCTCTAGTGAATGATCTGTGCACTACAGGCAGAAACGGAACTGGATGCCATATGCAAAATGGCTGCTGTCAGGTTTGTTTTATTTTGTGTTTGACGTTATCCAGTAATATCTGGACAAAAATTCAAATATATGTTTCTGCTGTAGGGGAGACCGGGGATAGTTGTAACATTTTTGACATTTCTGTCTGTAAATTGGAGCTCTTTTAAGGTAGTGGATTCAAAATTTAATGCAAAGTATTTACATGTCTCTGCTATTAAATAGTGCAGCTATTTTCTCTGCAGCACAATTATCCATTGCATGGTATGGTCTCAAACACAAAGAGTGAAATGTTACAATTAACCCCATAGTCTGGGTTAGTTGTAACATATCCTGGGGTGAAATGTAACACAATGAAATAAGGGTACTGACAAAATGTTAACATCTAATCTTTGTTTATTCAACACATGAATGCACTTAGAGCCATTTATGTAGCTGTGTGTGTGTGACAGAATGCAGAAATCTAGCTTTTGAACATATTCCAACCCCCCTAAAAAGACAAATGATGGAATTTTCTGCAACTGAATATTTCATTAATTTTGGTTGGTCTTCCTTGAGTTTGGCCTCATTGGCTCAGTGGGCATTATAACCTACAACTCTTGCACCAATTTTGAACATAACAATGAAGCTGAAAAAATGGAGTTGTTCACCAGCATCGCAATTCCATTACTTTTTATCATGGCTTACCTTGGTGTGGTTTGCAAAGTGCTGTTTCTTGCACCCATCCTGATTTATTTCCACTACCAGTACTTCCTACTGGTCCATCTCTGACACAGTGGTCTGCATCATATATGTGTGGGAACACAAACAGTGGAGGAATTGTGTTGCCAATGGCATTAACCACATATACAAAGGCGACCAGTGAACCTCTCTCTGCTGATGTCGTTGTCCCAACTTGTTTAATATAAGTTAAAGTAATAGTGTGGTAAGTTGTAACATCTGCATTATTGTTGCAACTAACCCAGACTGTTGCTGTTACAACTGACCCAGACTCTTATAGCCATGAACTAGCTAAGATTACAGCCAACGGCTAAAACATTAGCACTAAAGACCTACACAGAATATATCCCCATAGACATACAAATAACATAATTTAAGTTTGATGAGTTTAACTGCAAAGCAGATAATGCTATTAGAAATTGAAATAAAGTAGAAAAACTTACTTTTTGGCATACAAATTACTTTTTTTCCGTGTTAAATTGTCTGTGTTTGACAAAATGTGCTGATTTTTCACATGTGATAGCAGAACTGAATTGGGCATGCACAGGATGAATCACATCATTTGAAACTTAGCCCTGATTGGAGAAATTGGAAGTGTTACAACTAACCCCAGTCTCCCCTACTGAGGAAACTTAAAATTGTTTAATATTTTATACCTTATTTCATAGCTCATTTGTGCATAAAAATGTGGACAACAAATATATTTCGGTTATTTAATTCCTGTTTATTATGACTGAATTTGAGTGTTGCATTAGTCCCCTAATAAATAGAAATAGAAACGTCATGTGATGCTCCCCCCTATCCTGTTGCATCTATGTTGTATTCCTCATAATATTTTTTAAAGAGAGTGGAAATTGAGATGTTTTTGTGTTTTTTATCTATGAAAATTGCTCTTCAGTTAATTATTTACCTCAAGGCAAAATGAAAAGTTTGTGAAAAGTTCCTGTCGGAGGGGAAAAAGAAGCAAATATTATGTCGTGAATGCAGTAAAGGAGATTTGTTTTGTCGTTTCTGCAGCAAACTGTGCCTTGTTTGATGTGCCAGTCTTTCCAGAGCACATCCACGCCCTCTAGAGAATTCTTGAAGGCCATCTTGTCAAGCCTTGTCAGGTTTGATCAACTGAAAAACAAACAAAACTTGAACCTACGCCGATTTTGTTGTTCTTCTGTGAACAAATTACACAATTAATATAGAAATATCGGCGGATATATATTTTTATTATTTCTAAAAACGAATAATGAGCCTGAATATTTAACATACTCCATTATGACTGGTGAAGTTCAGCGTTTCTGTCCTGAAAATGTGAAACAGTCGAGATCTTTGCTGCTTTTGTTCTCACCCTTGTTTTTGAAGAGAGCGAGCCCGTGGCTTTTAGGAACAATCGCCTCCTGTGGGTTTGAACACCTGTGGCACACAGTATGAGACCTGATCCCATTTAGACCAGCTAAGAGCCTTCCACAACCAAACGTGCTAGTATATGGGGGAGAAGGCTTATTTTTTCCAGTTGAGTCATTTAACATTTAACAGTGACAGATCATCAAGATTTAATGACTTTCTGAATTTTAGTTGAAGAGTCTAAGAAAAGAGCTAAATCAACGTTTGCAGTTGCTCCGTGCTTGTCCATGTGTTACGCTGATTACAGTGATGTTTCAGAGCCAGGAGTCTACAGAATCCAGAGACTCTTCTAACCCCCTTTTTTTAAAGACAAGTTGCAGCCATGGACAATATCACATTTTTATACTGTCTGGTAATGGCCACTATAGGATCAAGAAGATTTTACCTCCTGATGATCTTAGCAGCATTTCCCACTTTCTTGAAAACCTTTGCTTTATGTTGTACACCCCTGAGCCTGGTCATAACTTCCCACTGCAGTTCTTGTTTGGATTGGGAAACAGAAAATCAGGATATAGGTCAAATTTTTCTGCATTGTGCTGAACAATAATTTTGTCTAGAGTCTAAAAAGATTATTTTAGGATAATGTATTAATGGGTATTGATTGTTTGTCTTTTTTCCTTTTTTTTATATCGTGGCTCAGATATAATAGTAATGCACAAAAGATCCAAATGGGGGCTATTGGAGTTAGCGTTATCTTTTTTTTAAGCGAGATCAAGATATTTCTATACTGAAAGCTTAAAGACGTGATTGATATCCATTTGTATTATCTAACTCTTGGCAAGAGAGCAAACCAGTGAATTTGAAGTGGTCCTCAAATGTCACTATCAAATGCTTGAAA
This sequence comes from Oreochromis niloticus, assembly GCF_001858045.2. Taxonomy (NCBI): domain Eukaryota; kingdom Metazoa; phylum Chordata; class Actinopteri; order Cichliformes; family Cichlidae; genus Oreochromis; species Oreochromis niloticus. The sequence goes on from NC_031979.2 coordinate 31,546,131, forward strand.
AGGAAGGATCCGATGCCTCCTGGGTCAAACTGATTTGCATCTTTGCCTTTAATGTGACTGATATGATTGTAAAATCTTGGTGGAGCCCTCTGGCATGAGCAAGGGAGAGGGGAATATCAATGCGTGTGATGGGACTGTTGTCAGGCCCAGCAGAGAATAACAGAAAATCCGCTCAGTTTTTCATCTTTATGCAGAACGCTGACAGTGACTGGCTCCAACGCAGATCTTTGGGACCCAAAGTGCCACTCGTTTTCTATTGAAGAAAGTAATTAACTACATTCTCCTGGTATCTCATGTCTATTCAATCCTCATTAAACAGCTTGAATGAAAACCATCAGTGCTCAAGCTCCTGATAACCGCAGCTGGGAAACACTGGCCTATAGCAACAAACTGATTTTAATACAGATTCCAGAAGGCCCTGTTTATTAACGTGGTTAAGATAAGAGGTTTGAATAATCCTGAAGAAAGGGACAAACCTTGTATCTAAAAGGGGTGAAAGGCTGTGATAGCAGGTTAACTAAGTATTTCTTTTGAGGCACTTCCCCCTTAGTTTCCAAAAAGAACTGCATTGCTTTAAAATCGCCTAAGACCACCCACTCCCATTTATCAAGGGCAGCTACAATTGGCCCACAGGGTGAGCGGCAGTCAACCATAAATCTAGAAATGTCAGATAAGCCAGTGTATAGAGCACTTCTCTTACCAATTATGTTTTAGAGAGGTTTGCTACATGCAGTAGTTATAGTCAAAGCAAAGGAGGGAGTCTTAAAGCAGCTTGATTTATCAACTGATCTCAAAAACTTCTGCTGCTATTACCAGCAGGACTCCCCAAAAGATGGCTGCTCTTCTTGAAAGCTCTGTGTCCCAGGGTGGTGCAGATCTGTAACTTCTTTTTTTTTTTGCTTCGGCTTAAGATGCCTTTACATTGATAATCCTAAATCGCAGTGTACATTTGTATTATGTATTAACATCCAGACTAAAATAAGAGGCTCGCCGCATGATACCATCAAGCAGCCTCAGCAGGAAACTCAGAGCATGGAGTTTAACAGCTTTGTTTTCCCATTGGAGACTTTTGCAACTTCACATGCAAGCCATAATCATCCAGTGTTGATGCGAGTGTTTGTATGCATTGATGAAAGGAAGGAGGAACAGCAGGGGGAAAATGTCAATGTATGCGCACTGATATAGGGCTAATTTTAAAATTAACACATGACTGCAGGGTGTGTTGTTGTGTCTGATCACCATCAGGGATTCATAGGGAGAAGCTGCTGAAGCTTTTATATGTAAAGAGTGCCATCTGGTGCCTCCAAGGCTCCTTAACAATAAGTTCTCTGGGTGGAGCCATAGTGACACACCTCCGTGCCCGCGCGCTCGGAGTTCTTCCCCGCCGGAATATCCGTTGTAGGCGGAAGATTTTTCATTCCACAACTGACAGAAATGGAGGGTCTGAACTCTTCTTGAACTAGGTAAGACTTCACGAGCAGGCTTTTGCTTATAAATGAATTTATTAGGCTGTGAGAAAACAGCAACATTTTGTTTCTCAGCCTTGACTGTAATAGTTCACAAGGAAGCGGTGCACATGGTGTTAAAGTCAAGGAAGGCTGATGCAACTTCCAGATGGGGGTTTTATCTGGGAGTGGGCTTTACCTTTCCGTTCATACCAGCAGACCTTAAAGTAGTCCAGTGGGTGCAGTTATGTATTGATCCGCCGTTTTAGAGTTCCAAGTGTTTGTGCGACTTTATAAAAGACTCGTCTTTGCATGCGGAGAAACATTGCCTTTTATAGCGCCACATTGCCTTTTACAGGAGTGTCATTTCCAGCAGTGACCTATCTGGTGTGAACCCACACTGGAAGTAGCTCAGACTTGCACATTTCTCTTTGTATTAGCATTTGTTTTAATAGCATGTTTAAAGTTTTGGGGGAAAATGTTGTGATTTCATAAGGTTTAAGTAAACATATGTTGCATTTTGTAATCATAGACTGTGATAGGATAGTAAACCATACCAACCATACCATATGCCAAGTTTCCCTTTAAAGAATTTTTTGTCTTGCTTATTTAAAAACACAATTTAAAAGTATTTGCTGTACTTTATATAGATACTGCAATCCAAATGAAAAACAAACTAACAAGCAAACAGGAGTATTTTAATGAGTGTGTATGTGTGATATCCAATGATATCTGAATTTATCGTTTTTTCTAAGCCAGGACTCAAATTTTCTATACACTTTAGCATTTTTTTTCTTTTTTTAGTGTAAAAGTTATAGTTTAAATGCTGTTTTGGTGTCACTATAAAACACAATATATGAATTCATGAAGTAAAAAAACATAGTGACGGTACAGGATGTCAACAGTGAATCAGTGAAAAGTATGTAAACTGCATTTTAACAAATATAACATTTATGACCTGACTTTAAATCACGGTGTCAACATTGCACTATCTCATAGAATGTGCTGTTGTTGATGACATTTTTTGTGTGAATTGTGCATACCAAATAAGAGTTCACCCAAAGAGCACCTGCATGGACTGCTTTTCTAAACATCACTTTCTGAAGCTGTTTGCATGAACACGAAAATCCAAATCAGTCCTATCAGACATTAAACGATCCTCATCCTGCTGTTTTGCTAGTACAAGTCTGTGTAATGTTTTGTTGAGCCCGTGTGAATGTCTACAGAAATTTAGACATCTTACGCTCTTTATTTACACTCACAATGCAAATGAATTTCATGGTAATTTTGAGGTTTTACTGTTTGAAAACAAAAGTAATTCTGAATGATACAGGTGCCACGATTCCCTTGAGACTGACATTCCCTCATGCAGCAGAGTCAAAGCACCATAGTAAAACAAAAATGGGAAACACAGGAATTTTTGTAAAGTGGGTTCCTATAGAAATGTACACAAGGTCAAAGATGGTTTTGCAGAATTTCACAGGCATCCATTAACCTGAGAAAGTGACAAGTCATTCCACTTTTATTTTGATCTTTAAGCATCACAGGGAAGTATGATTTATTTAGGTCAAGCGTGAGTGGCGTGGGGGTCCTTCATATCAGTGTTTCTCTGTTTTCTTCCACAAGGTCAAGAAAAACCGTACAGCAGTGTTTAAGACCTACTTCAGAGCTTCATTACTTGAAGGTATGAACAGCTCAACACAACTCAAAAAATAGTGCAAACTATTTTTAATGACTGGATGCTGTTGCTTGTTTGTCGTACCTTCAGTGTCACAAGGTCAGATTCTCCTGGAAAGGAAAGTTTGTTTGGCTTGTGTAAGAAAGACGTCTGTGTCATGAACTCGCTCATGTGCCACATCCCCAGTTACACCACAAGGGCAGATGGGCTTTTTGTAGCGCTGCAGAATCTAGTGTCAGGTGTTTAGAGGTCACCTGAATTGGTTCTCATGGTTTGGCTGCTTTCAGATTCATGCAGAAAATTTTGAAATTGAAGATGGTTAACAGCGTTTCTCAAATTCGGGTTAAACAGTGTCACGTTGCGTGTTTGGTTGGATAGTTTGTTTGGTTTTTTTGAAGGGCACAGTTAGGGCTGTTCGATATAACGATATATATCGGAAGACGATATGAAAACGTCTATCGTTTCATATTACGCTATCGTTTGTTTCGTGGTGTTGCAAAATAAACCGTTTATGGCAATATTTTTTCATCGTTTTGATGGTCACTGTAGTAGCTATGTTATTTTCTTAAAGTTTTCTCTTTCTCTTATATTTAAAATAACAACACTATGGAAGAACCAGCGACTGTTTTTATGCGTTGTCGTTAGCAACAACGATGGTAAACCCAGCATGTGGCTCCGCCATCCCCTTGTTTATTTTCCACATAAACCTTTCACAATAAAGCTGAAGTTCCTGTTGAGACTTTTCAAAATAAGAGATTCACAGAATTTACAGAAAATGTAAAACTGTTGTAATATATATTGTTGTCGGGACGATAAATGTCTTATATTGGGATATGAGATTTTAGTCATATCGCACAGCCCTAGGCACAGCTGGGTTTGCAGTAGATTTAAGCCAATGACGAGCCATCCTAATGTTGGACTGGGTGCCAGACAAACATATTTCAAGGCTATAATGCTATCTTTTAAATCAATGTGCACGAAGAGAGTCATTTGAGGTGTTGTTTCTTTAGAAATTGGAATATCAAAAGTCTTTCCCAGTACCTCAAATACTTGATCCAGTTTACCTGTGATTTTTGTTTTTCTTTCTTGTTTTGGTTTTGACCAGAGCTGTAGTTACTTTGTTAGCTCAAAGTTTTCTTTGAGCTCTCACTGTTTTCCTCCTGCCGTCCTCAAACATATCCTAATATCACAGCATTTATAAAAGGCATTTGAAGGAGCAGTGTTTTGCCTACAGCCAAAAAGTGAGAAGCATGTGATTGACTTCTGTTCCAAATATACCCGAGTACCCCTATGTGCCATGGGCAGGTGTTGTGCTCATTGATTGGCTGAGAAGAGGGCAGTGTCCTTTCCTGCCCACCCTCTGTTTTTAGCTCAGTCGCTGCACGCCACATCATGTGAATGCCTCGGAAGCTCTCTGCAGTTTGTCACCTTTTTTATCCCAGGAAAATGACGTTTGTTTTCCTCTAGCAGCTTATAAGGGCAAATTCTTCCATGCCTTACTACTTTTAACATTTTCCACTGATACCAAATGTACTCATTTCCTTTTTAGTTTCAGCCCTGTTTGTTTTGGCAACCGCATTTTGGTGTAATCGCACAGAATTGAAATATCTAGGTGACCAGGTCACCACAACCTAGAAAGGCAACTCAGAAGTGTCAAGGTCAGACAGAGGACTTTCTGACTAGCGGTGGTGGTACCCTAACCTGACATGGCAGATGGTTTATTACACAGATCCATCTGGAATATTGTCCTTGTAAAGTGTTTGGAAAAGCACTAGGACTCTCAAAAAACACTTGGCACATGATTAGATAAAGCATCTGCTTATCACCATCAACTGCAGACTAACTTCAGCTGATCAGATCAACAAACTATGGGAGGGGGAGTGTGCCAGAGATGAAGAGCTAACCACATTCTGGGAAAATTTGAAACCCAAGTAAGGAGTCATTGCAGCTAGATCTGCAGTTAAACAATTCATAACATCTTTGCATGGAAAATGTGCACATTTTAATCACTCACAGGTTCCCACTTTCAAAATAAGAATAAGAATAAATACTTGACCTTTATTTAGCTGCAGATTTATTGAGTACTAGCTCCTTGTGCATACGTTTGGTCTAAACCGGCTTGTTTGGCTATAAACTCATAAAGTAAAGCCTGGATTGTGGATTGTCTTGTGATCATAATCTCCAAATCCAGTTCCTTCTCCAAATAGTCAGTTCTCCACTGTTAATGTGTCTGCTCACCTGTCATAGAGCTATTTTTCTTCTACAGTAATTCCTAACACAAGACAACCCAAGTTTCCTTGAATAAATTGCTGTAAGAGGCTGAAGTAATATAATCGGATCATAATTTCCATAGCCTTGCTGTGTTCTTGAATTGACGAAAACCTGCCGGAGTCTGTTTGTTTAGCCCCTGAGGGATTATATCTGGCATCACAGCTGCTCCTGAGGCCATGTGATGTGTCACTGTTCTATTTGTGAGACAGACACCTGAATGTTTTGTACACTAAGAGGCATCTGTGTCATATGTCAAACCGGTGCTTGTAAACGTCTCCCCCAACTCTGTTCTTCTGAAACTGATTCGGAAACTAAAAGCAGAGCAGCTGAGTTCATCGGTAAAGGTAGAAGTTCCTGCTTTGCACTGTGTTGTAAAAGTGAGTACACGTCAGTATTGTTTGGCAGGTCTATAGCTATCTCTGATGTGATGTTTTAAAAGGGACTTTAACATTGAGCAATCCATTTCCAAGAATTGCCGTAAACGCTGGTCTGACATGATTGGGAGCATCGTGGTTTGACTTAACTGTTTTTAAATACATACAACCGGCAAGTACTGTTGAGACAGTTTCAATTCTGCATTATTTCAGTTATTGGTCATGTTAATTACTTGGCGATTGTGTATTCTGTGTCGTGAACCTCCTATTGCATGTGCAAACGTATTGATAAAAAAGCTCAAATTGATTTGTAATGCTGTTTCCATTGTAAACAGAAGCTTGAAATCTTGATAACATACCAGTAAATGTAGAGAACAGAAAATGTGATCGAAGTCCAATCTACATTCCAGTGCAGACAATACAAATTGATGGATCATACCTTCTCTGTTGAACACAGCATTCATTTATGCTGTGATGTGTAGCTTTGTTAGACATCTTCAGAATGAATGCTGATGCAGTGTCATGAAAATTTGACTTGGTGTGATGTGACTATGCAAATCAAGAAAGCCGGCATGCAGTTAATCCTATGCGATCAAAACTTGTTTTAAGTAGGAATAACCTGAAAAATGTGCTAAGAAGCAAAATCAGTGGGTTAGTAAGTTAGGCTGGAAGAGCCACATTGACACTGTGTGTTTGCGCACGTGTGTGTGTGTGTGTGGGGGGGGGGGGGGGGGTTTGTGTGTGGCTGCATTTTATATTGTGGGCCACATCCAGCCGGACTGGCCAGACCATGTGATAAGTGTGTAAAATTACCAGAAAAATCCTGGTAGTTCATTGCCCTGACTGTCCTTTTAATTATAGAATGTAAAGTTTTCATTAACATGTATACATTTTATTTATTTATTTATGTATTTATTGATTACATTCTGAAATCAATGTAAAAAAACCAAAGCAAACAAAAACATATCTATAGGAGATAGTGGAAAAATCAGTAGGTTTTTATTGTCATTTGATTGTTTATCTATTACTTAATTACTCTATTACTTAATTTGGTGGTACTTAGTTTGATGTTGTATGAATGGAAAAGGTGGGGAGGGGTCTTTAACAATAGGAAAAGCTTTAAAACGTATTAAAATCAATGTAAAAATCTAATTGCTCCTTAACATTTTCCAAATCTGTTCAATGGGCCTGATTGGACAGTTTGCTGGACGGATTCTGGACCCTGGGCTGACACCGCTGTGTAGTGGTAGACATCTTTGGCTAACAAGTGAACAGTGAAAGTCTCCGATTCTGGGAGGAGAAATTGAATCCCCTTAGGGTCGTGTCTGGAAGGGCATCTGTGGTAAAAACTCTGCAAAATCAAACAGAGTTACCTGTAGAGGCAACCCCTTATGAAAAAGGGAGCAGCCAAACAGCTGTTTCTGCTTCTGCTGTTTCTTCTAGCATGCTTTAAGAGCTTTGTAGATTCTATACTTTATATGTACAAACTTACCAAACATACATTAGTACCACTGAATAAATCAGAAAGTTTTAAAGTGCAACCTGGACATTACACTGTCACTGGACTTTTCATACGTTCAGCAATTTGTTTGGTCTTTTTATATGTTATTTATCAGTAAGAATATGCAGTCAGTAACATTAATTTCACTTTCATCTGCTAACAAACTTTAGTGAATTTCATGTCTCCGGTATTAAGCTATGGAAGAGTGTCATTAGCAGGAAAGAGCAAAGAGGCTGAGCCTTCGTACAGATGATGAGTTCAGGTGGAGTGAAAGGAAACGTTTTTCTCACTTTCAAACAGAAGCTCATTGAAACCTTTACTAGGTAAAAGCTGTTAGGTTGCATTAACATCAATTCTCTACACCATCAGAATGTCAGTTTTCTGCCGCAGGAAACATTGCAGCAATGCAATGTTGATATGCTTGCTTTTCCTCATTGCAGCCACCACAACTGCTTTAAAAGCGTACAGACACACCTACTCACTCGTTCACTACCACATTCCACACGTGCTACCACACGTGCAAAAACACTTCAACACACAACAAATTTTCCTCATGTAGAAGATGCAATAATGTCTGAACATTTTTTGTGCCTCTTGCTAATGTAAGAAACCCTTCGAAGAACACAGAGTAAAGGCTGTTTTATTGTGTGCCGTAGTTCAGGTTGTAAGCATACCTTGATGTAACTGTACTTGTGATTATTTATTAATTTATTTTTGCATTTAAAAATGTTTTCTGTAAAAACTTAATTTTAATATGGCGCATAAATACAATTAAACGATTTAGTTCTTTAGGCATTACAATTTCTAAAATTCCTACAATTTAAAAGACCTGTTTTTAATTTTTTTTGTCTTTTTTGTATCTATTTTTGTTCATTAATAAGCAAAAGTATTTGTTACCCAATTAACTGATGGATGACAATACTGATAACTGTAGTCCTACAGTAATGGCAAGAATTATGGGATAGGTTTTTTTTTTTCTTTTTGCAGACAAATAACTTCATAGTTTCTTGTGTTTTGAATATACGTGTTACATTTAAACCAAATGTTTTTTGGATTTAGATAGTCTTCATTTGCTTATTGACAGTTGCGTAGTCTCTTTTCTTCTTTTGTCCTTATTTCTGTTCTGCTTTATCAACAGGTATCTATTGGCAAAATTCTTCAAACTGTAAGCCAGGATGATTCTGTCTTCATTGAAAGGCATTGGGAAGAAACTTCTGAGAGTGAAGGTTGTGGACGGTAGCATAGAGGAGTCCCGCTTGGCTCGATGTCTTAACACGTTTGACCTGGTGGCCCTGGGTGTCGGCAGCACACTCGGTGCTGGAGTCTACGTGCTCGCTGGTGCCGTAGCCCGAGAAAATTCAGGACCCGCCATTGTCATCTCCTTCCTCATCGCTGCCATGGCTTCAGTCTTGGCTGGTCTGTGCTACGCCGAGTTTGGAGCCCGTGTTCCCAAAACTGGCTCGGCTTACCTCTACAGCTATGTTACGGTTGGAGAACTATGGGCATTTATCACCGGCTGGAACCTCATTCTCGCTTATGTCATTGGTGAGACGCTTTAAATAAAGAAGGAGTTCCCTGCTACTCTTGATTTTGTTAAGTTTACATACCGGATACTGTTTGCACAGGAACTTCGAGCGTGGCCAGGGCATGGAGCGCAACCTTTGATGAGCTTATTGGAAGGAAGATTGAGCTGGTTTGCAGACAATACATGACCATGAAAGCCCCGGGAGTCTTGGCAGAATATCCAGACATATTTGCCGTCGTAATCATAATCGTTCTGACAGGTCAGAAATGGATGTATCTCTCTCTTGTTTTGTCTGTTGCTTCAGATTATGTTCTTTAATCTTTCGTGTTTTTACTGCTTGCAGGGCTGCTTGCATTTGGTGTAAAAGAGTCAGCTGTGGTAAACAAAGTGTTCACCTGCATCAATGTACTGGTGCTGGTGTTTGTAGTCATCTCTGGCTTAGTTAAAGGAAACAAAGAAAACTGGAACCTGAACCCCGAAAAGATCCTTAATGCCACCAGAAACTCTACTTCTAAGTGCGTTGAGTAAATATCTTATTCCCAAATGTCTGTATCCCTAATGATACACCAGAGGTTTTTATTAAATGAGTAAATATTTTCTGTCTGTTATTTCTAGTGTGTCCAATTTCATCCCAAATGAGGATGTTCTCGGTACTGGTGGTTTCATGCCCTTCGGTTGGACTGGAGTCCTTTCTGGTGCAGCAACCTGTTTTTATGCCTTCATAGGGTTTGACTGCATTGCCACTACAGGTGAGGGAGAAAACATTAAATTGGTGACTCATAAAGGAGCTATTTTCTCTTAACATGCTGGATCATGTTCCCTCCCCAGGAGAAGAAGTAAAGAATCCACAGAGGGCCATTCCTGTTGGCATTGTGGCCTCTCTCCTCATTTGCTTTGTGGCATACTTTGGTGTATCTGCAGCCCTCACTGTGATGATGCCTTACTACATGCTGGACAAGAGCAGCCCTCTTCCTGTGGCTTTTAAGTATGTGGGCTGGGAGGGAGCCACTTACGCAGTGGCCATTGGCTCTTTATGTGCACTGTCGACTAGGTAAGTGTGTTTCCTGCTGCCTCTCAGCATGAGCATTCATGGAGGACTTGTAATTATTTAGCACGCCTTTTTTTTATGAATGAATAATTCATGTCTTTTACACTTTCTATGATTTTATTATTATTGTCTTTTTTGCTTAGTCTGAGATTAGCTAGATCTGAGATTGAATATGCAAATAAGTGGCAGAAAACATCAAACGTATTGTCTTATGTAGCCGAGTTGCAGAATGAATATTGATGTTAATGAAATGGATTTGCACAAGTTTGATTTATTGAAAGATGCCCTGCGGTGTTTTCCTGTAACAAAAATATTTTGTATACATAGTTTTATTCACTAAAATGCATTGTGTATATTCTTGATGTCTTACGTGTTAAAACAAGCCTGCAGTGGGACGTGGTTGGGCTGTATTTTTGATAAGCTATGCCACCTGCAGATTAACTGAGTAGTGCATCTGTGTCGAAGCAAAGTCCCACACAATAAAATATTATTACATCAAGCTAATAGCAGGTAGCTCCACAGGGTATCTTTAATTCAGCTTCGAATACTTTTAAGAAAATTTTAATCTCAAGAATAATCTCCTAGAAATATTGTGATGTATTGTGGATTTTTGCTTATGTCTTAATTATATATTGTTTTATGGGTTTAAAAAAAATAACATTTACTAACTGTTTTTATCCGTACTAATTGGCATGCTCGTCCTTAGGTAGTAGTTTGGCTATTATTAAAGAGCAGCATGTTTGCTAATCTGCTAAACTTGACACAGAAATGAACGCCTGATATAAAAGTGTAGGGAGCCTGAAGTTTAGTGCCAATGACACCTTTGGGATAAACTGCATTAGTAACAATGACCAAACGTCACACCCCACATGACTGAAACTGAATGAGAATGCGAGTAAATCTCTGCTCAGCTTGGTCAGCAATCACGTAGACCTACAGTTTGAATGCATTTACATTATATCCACTCACTTTTTTTGTTTTATGTTTTAATCTTTTGAAACTTGTTATTCTTTTTGTGTGGATTGACTTGCATGGCATGCTTTTCTTTTTCTCCTGTGTACTAGTTTACTAGGCTCCATGTTCCCAATGCCCAGAGTGATCTGGGCCATGGCAGAAGATGGCCTGCTCTTCAAATGCTTGGCTAAAGTCAGCGCACGAACCAAAACCCCTCTAATAGCAACAATAACATCAGGTCTTGCGGCAGGTGAGGTCACAAACTAAACTAAACTGGCTGGGGTTACTTTGTTCTGATCCTAGACGACTCTTGGTACACATGGCCTTAAACACACTAACTCAACTTTAAAAGTTTGTAAATTTACCAGTACAATGCATGACCGCAGCAACTTGCTGTCAGGGTGTTGAGCTGAAAATGATGGTGGACTTGTGTGACACCACGCTGCACACACATTCTTTCAAGTTATAAATCTGTGCCTCCTCCTCCTCCTTCCTTTTATCCTTGGCTTAGTCTCCTTGGCTCCATGTTTCCACTCCCACGCATTATCTTTGCTATGGCCCGTGATGGTCTGCTCTTCTCCTTTCTGGCGCGTGTCAGCGCGAGGAAGACTCCTATCATCTCCACCTTTGTGGCAGGGCTTTTGTCTGGTAGGTAGCTGAGATGAAGCCAAAGGCAACAGTGCCCCCTTATGGAAGGAGGATGGTGGCAAGTCATTCAAGCTTCTAAATAAATTAAGCTGAAAAAAATATAATGTCTGCATTGCTTGTATGCAATTAATGTTCTTTATGGCTTTTGTAACCTTCATATGGTTCACCTGTGTCTCCTGCAGCGGTGATGGCATTCCTCTTTGACTTGAAGGACCTGGTTGACCTCATGTCCATTGGGACTTTGCTGGCTTATACTCTGGTGGCAGCTTGTGTGCTGGTCCTCAGGTAACCCTCATCACTTAGATTATTTATTCAGCCTTAAGTGTTTTATTTTCAATTTTAATACTGCATACTGGACACTCTGGTCTGACCCGATTTCCAACAATGATATCAACCAAGTAGTGTTCAAACACAGACTAGTCTATGATGTCTGGTGAGGATAAATGTAGAAATGGACATAATGAAGGTTAGAAAAGGTAAAAATAAAAACATTAAGAGGCCATTTAATTATCACAAAGGCAATTTAACTTAGGCATATTTAAACACTCTGGTTATGAAGCCTCAACCACTGTGAATCCGTTTTACCTGCTTCGGTGCAAATATAAGTGAAGGCACGTACGATGGAAAGGAAAAACGAAGACACCCCCCAAAAAGGGAACGGTTTTGCACATGGTGATTATAGAGTATTGCTGTCTCGTTATCACTCGTGATTGATTGATTGTACTCTAGTTTTGCCAGTTTTTATGTCAGAAAGAGTTCATGAAGGTGGCATGAGGTAAGGGCATCTTCTAGCGGGGCCTGTGCTCACAGACTAGTATCGTGCTCGTATGAATACAGGATGACACGACCTCCTGCCACTGCCACAGAGTCTCTAAAAGCTCAGTAGGAAGCACACATGGAAGTAGCCTCTGGGGGCCAGAGCTCTGGCAGGGCTCTGGCCCTGTTCTTCCTAACACAAAGAGCGACAGCCTGGTCGTGCTCTTCTTGTGTAGCAGGCCGTCTCCTGGTATCTCTTCCACATACTTGAGACTCTGCTGGGAGACACAGGAATAGGAGGAGCTGTGCAGCCTGAATGGGTCACAGGTACCGTCAGTGTCAGTTGGAATAATAATAAGAAGAAGAATGCACATTATTTGTACATCTTTGATTTAATGGTTTTTAGGTTATAATAATGAGTTAATGATATTTAATGATGAGATTCTATTGTGTGTTGCAACACGAGCCTTTCTGTTCCGTGTTTTTGTGACCCGGCCAGTTGTGCTTGCAGTCTCTTTGAAACTGTTGGCCCTCTCAACAGTTACAGAGAGGTGAAAAGTGAAACCAGCAGCTAGATGGCACAGTGCAGTCTCAACAGATTTGAGTTTCTTTAATAGTGCTTTTCTGCTCTGCTTTGATGTAGAGAGTAGAGAAGAGCAGGAAAAACAGCTGTCGGCTTATCAGAATGGTGTCTTATCCTAGCATAATGAATTTTTAAATGAGCTAATAATTATAGCTCTGTTGTATGCAAACGTTTGAGTTGTGGGAACAGTGGGATAGGGAGTCTGCCAGTATCATTCTTCTAATTTTCTTTTTTTGTCTTGTGAAGGTACCAGCCTTTACAGCCCAGTGCAGCCTATGAGATGGCCAATACCCAGGATGAGCCTGAAATTACATATAGTGATGGGAGCGTTGATATTTTATCACAACCTGATGATCGCTTTACTTTCAAAAAACTTATTAACCCTCCAAACACTGAGCCGTCATCTCTCTCTGGACTCATCGTCAACATCTGCACCAGTATACTTGGTGAGACATACAAAACTGGATGAAATTCCCAGAATTATTCATCTGATTACCGATCCAGCACATCATCTGGTGTCATCTCTTGTTTATTTTTTATTTTTTTTCCCCCACTAGGTGTTTTGGTGTGTGTCTTCAGTGTTGTAGCTTCTCAGGGAGGGTATGCATACTGGTCTCTGACTGCCCTCGGTGTTATAGTGGTTGTCTGCCTGATTCTAATCATTATTATATGGAGACAGCCACAGAGCAAAACCAACCTTGCCTTCAAAGTGAGTGTGTGTCCTTTTACCAAAGGCTTTTTTCATGCTATCTCATACCCATATAGCAGCGTGAGCTTGTCACTTTTAGAAATTAATAGTCAATAACACCCCGATCCTCTTTCAAAGTAACTTCCTCCATGTAAAATGCTGAAAAGTCAATATGCTCTTGTTTCAATAAAGAGTTAAATATGAGATATAATATACTAATCTACTATATAACATGTGATGTGATACTAGGGACAGAAAATGCCAGTTTAGATTTTGTTGTAAGCAGATATCGAGAAAAAAGCATTAGAGCTTATTGGGTAATTCCACAATAAGTCTTATTTTCTCACTCAGGAAAAAAATGTGACAGTTTTGAATTAAAAGTGCTGCACAATTTTTCAATCGAGCACTAAAAAATAAAACTTAATTTTGTCCAAAATTGTCAGGGATTCTCCTACATTCAAGATTGTTTTGCAGTTTGTGGAATTTGTTTTAAATGCAAAGCTTTAGCCAGTCTTATACCCAATAAATACTCTATCCACAGGTCCCATTGGTGCCACTGGTGCCGATCATTAGCATGTTTGTGAACGTGTACCTGATGATGCAGCTCGACAAAGGAACGTGGTTGCGTTTTGCCATCTGGATGACCATAGGTACTTTAGACCAGCAGTAACAATTTACATCTCTGCTGTAATTTTATTTTTTAACAACTTATTGTTATTATTGTCCATTAATTCATGTTTCTGAATGTGAATTGTAGGTTTTACCATCTACTTTGGCTATGGTATACGCAACAGTGCAGAGGCGGCGTTAGCCAAGTGTGACAATTACGAAGATAGCTGCACAATAAAGGAAGAGGCCATGCCAACAGAGAAGGAAGCCTTCTTACACAATACACAAAACTCCACCCGAGAAGATGAAGATGGTTTCTGAGGAGATGGGAGGGTTTTTTAAAACATTTATTTAAATAGTGGTACAGGAAAGAAGGCACAAGTATGTTTCACGGAGCGGTAAGGACAACATAACAAACAAAACAGCCCTTACCTATTGTGAAAACGCCAATCAACTAACAAAATTAGACAAATGAAAAGTTACAAACCTACAATTCGCTAACAACTCAAAGAAAAACAGGGAAAAAAATGTTAAAATTGCATTTGCAGCTGTCCTCTACAAGTTTTCTGTGTCGAGGTTGGCACAGAACAATGTCACAAAGGACCTATCAACACAAGATTATCAATTAAATTGAGCTAACATAAAATCTAACCTAAACATAACGTATTATCATGCAGTCATGACAATGAGCTTTAAAATCCAAAACTTCCAAAGACCTTGAGTCCCTGCAGACCATGCAAGTGCTCAGTCGTCAGCCAACGACAAGAAAGGTGAAAACACGAGGAGCCGGTAAGAAGAAAGAGTCCAGAGACCAGAAGCTGGTACAGTATATTCTTTGCCCTGTTTTTTTTCCAAAAAGAATGTAACATCTATGCTGTGAAATAGCCTTTAAGTTTTCTAAAAGATTAGCTGCAAGTTCAGGAAACACATGGAGACCTAGCCAATTCTACTACTAGCCAAAAATGGTGACTACTTGATGATTGTAAAAAGCCTAATGAGATTTAATGGCTAATTAGCCAAGTATTTTTAATTGAAGCAGTATGAAATTATGTGAAAAAAAGATTTGTCTTTTTTTTTTTATTGTTATGTGCTTGGAAAGGATCAGTTTCACAAAACATAACAGAATCTATTGATTCAAAATGCTTTTGTTTTTACAAAAATATTATCCAACCATAAAAGCATCTTCATAAACTTCATTTTGGGGTTTTAAAAGTATATTAGAATGACCGCACATCAGATTTTCCATGAATGATATCACATATAAAGTTCAGAATGTGTTACTGCTCACCTAGCTTCAAAGTGCTCGATATTTGTAGATGTTGACTATGTACAAAAAAGACGAGACTAAGACACTTTGACGAAGGTGAGAATTTTAATGTACCATCAGTGCCTTTTGTGAGAAAGCTGTTAGTTGAGAAATCCCTTAGTTGTAAATTTACCTTTAAGATGCAGTTTGGGGGGTTTAAGCGGTGTTTCTGTTACTGAAAACAATACAAGTCACAGGTCTTTGGATGTCTTGTACATTGAATGTATAACTCATAGAAACTCAACATGGTGCTAACAGTAGCATTCTCAGTGCATCCATGTGTTTGCAGGTCTTCCTGATTGATGGTACCAACTGCTAATTTTACCAGAGTACCAATGCTATCTCTGGGAATTTGTACTTTTTACACAAAGAAAAAAAGCTGCTTATTTTAATTGAGTTTATATTTTAAAGTGCCTATTCCCCAAATGAATTTTTAAAGATAGGATATTCCTCTATCACGATTTGCCTTTGTGAAATACTTTATATATAAAACAAAATGTTTAAACGAAGATTTTAAAAATCATATATTTATAACTACATGAAACCCAAGTGGATCCTTTTAACTTTATAATTCACACATACCTGATAGGTTGAAATACAATCAGTTTGTGATTATTGCACACCTGTAGTTTACATGGTGATATAACACTTCTTTTGTTCACTTTTATTTTGAAATGCCAAAACCTACACTGTATGTTTAGAAACACAAAAATGGTGTAGGTCAAGCAGTAGAGTGTGTGTATGTATGTGTGTGTGTGTGTGTGTGTGTGCAGATCTATGGCGCAGCTAAAACTGAAGTACAACACAGTTTGTATGTCAGCAAAGGTCTGGAAATGCAACTACGTGAAAAATCTCTTCACTCAGTCCGTTTTCAAACGCTAATATATATTCAGCAGTAAATAGGTGATGGCAATGACACTGTGAGACAATTTATTTCAGCTTATGGTCCTTTTGAGGGAATCTAAGTCCGTTGGATTTAACTTGATCATGCGTCAGAATAATTTCTGTAGTTTTTTAATAGTTCCTATAGATTGTTTTTTGCTGGAGTGGTATAGCAATTTTTAAACCCTCACCTTGTAAATAAATGTTTGTGCTCCAGAATGTAACAGGCGTTGTTTACCTGGCTGTTTCTAAATCGGTAAGATATCAGCACATGTTATTTTGAAACGATGCATTATTGTTAAAATGTTTTCTGCATTTTAACGCCATCTTTGTAAATACATTTCTTTTGATCATACTTGAGTTACTGACTGTATGTAATGTTTATGGGAGTGCTGTACTTGCTGTGGTTACATGTCAAAAGGTCACATCATGCTTCATCTGTGCTTTGCATGCTGCATAAATGCATTTTATAGTGTTGATATGTGATAATGTTCAGTGTACTGTGGGGGGAAGGCACACTGTTCACTATATGTTGTTGTCATATTGGTTATGGTTTGTATAGTTCTCGATGTAAATAAATAATCCTGAAAGCTAAAGCTGACTTTGATTTATTTCACATAAACACCTCCCGCTGTATAGATGGCTTAGAGAATTGATAATAATTCATTAGTGTAGTTTCTTCTGCTGTTACCTCTACTACTTCAAGTAATCAGAAAAATTGGAACCAAACAGAGATCAAATAAAAATACTGTATTGAGACAAAGCAAGCTCCTTTGAAGTAAAATGTAAAATGATCTCTGCTCTCATCTGTCCAGATTCCTTTAATTTATTCTGCAGACAAACTGATTTTAGTGTTTAACACTGTAATTAATTCATAAGACTACCACCAAATGTAAAATGCTATAGTTACCCTAAACTAACAGTATGTTTCTGTAATGTTTAATCCAGTAATATGAGTAAACTGTGTAATCGAAATTATCTTTTTAATGTTTGAATATAATTACTGTTGATATTTGTGAATGTTTTAAAATCAACTTATTTTTGAAATAAATAAAGCACATGATTTTTTATTTTTTATTTTTTATTTTTTTGATTGAGGACAGATTAGTCATTTGAGTTTGTTTGTATGGTTCACCTAATAATCTAATAAATCTGTTAAGCACTATATTAGTGTGTTGCTCTATTCTTTGAGCTGCTCTCTTTAGAGGCCTCCACACATCTGCCGCCTCCTCTCCACCCTATCCCCCGAACCCTCCTCTGGACGAACCCTCTGCATGTCCTCCTTCATGGGACATTGCCTTCTTTTCGTGTAGCAGCTCCCATGTCAACATCCTTTGTTCAGTTTATCCACTATCCCTCTCCTGCACATGCCTAAACCATTTTGACTTTTGCCTTCTAACTTTGTCTCCAAACTGCTCAACCTGAGCTGTCCCTCTGATATATTTATTTCTGAAATTGCACTTCATGGTCACTCTCAGTGAAAATCTCCCATCTGCCACCTCCGTCTCCACCCCGTCTTTGTGTCAGTGCCACCTTCTCCAAGCCAAACATCACGGCGGGACTCATCACCTTGTAAACCTTCCCTTTCACTCGTGCAGATATCCTGTGATCGTCTCCTGCACTCACTCTTAATCTTCTCATGTGCACTCACTGTTGCTTTGGATGATTGACCCCAGCTTTTTAAAATCCTCCATCTCCACTTCCTTTACTCCTTACATCTTCACCTTCCCATCTGCCTCGCTCTCATTCACGCATGTACTGCGTGTCGCTCTGTAGTGGGGAAAATGCCCTGTCTTCACCTGCAGGGGGCGACCTGAGCCCATTTTGTTCAATCGCCTCTCGTCTCCTCTCCTCCCTGTTTTCCAGCGATGATGCAGACTGTACCCTCTTCATCTCGGCTTAAACTGGATGTCTCAATCATTCTTCATCAGCTCTTCGCTGACGTGCTCTTCTCCAGATTCACCTGAATTAAACCGGTAAGAAATTTCATTTCACAAGGGGAACAGAAGGCGTTTGCTGTCTTCCTCTCAATCTCCGATCAGCGGCAGTGATAACTGCATTTATTGACCCTGCTGCATCTACTCGAGACTGCGGATGATCCTGTTGTGTTTCTAATAAGGTTGTTTTCAAGTCATTTCCTAATCGTTTCCAGGAGTGCAGATTCTAATATAGCGTTTGCACACCAAGCTATGAAAAGGTAACCTCAGTACAATTGCTCTCACCTCAAAATGTGTATGTGGAGTCACACCATGTTTTATTTATTGTGTCACCCACGTCTTATGTTTTATGTCTTTTCTAAAACCAGCAAAGACGGTCCTTCCTCTTTCTGTGTATTTTTCCCTTTGAACAAAAATAGTTTCCTAGTGTGAGGAACAAGGTACCCAGAGCAGCATGAATGTACATTAGTAATAGTGAAGTGACAGATTTCTGTTGGTGTGGCTTGAGTGGTGACATTTATTGAAAAGGCCCGAGTTGTACTGGATTATGTAAGCTGTGACCATGAAATCCTGAGGGCCAGTGGGCAGCATGCATAGCCAGTAAGGCCTCGATGGTCTTACCTTAAGCCCAGAGATTTTATAAACTGAACAGAAAAGGTGTTGTTACTACATATTTGTTCATTCATTTAAGAAGCATTTGAATTTGCTTTAGAATAATATAATTTTGTGTGTTTTTGATGCCTGTGAAGCATTCATTTGTAGTTCTTCAAGGCAAAGCAAATCTTATATGAGCTTTAGGTGCTTGCACAAAGAAGTCAGGGGCACTGAAGCATTAAATTGAGAGGGAGACTGCTGCCTCCATTTTCACTCATCTTCAATTTTTCATGAGAGTTCTAGATTAAGCATCAAGTGAGGCTTGGTAAACAAATGAAGGCCCACATCTGTGAGGACCGGCAAGCAGCTGCATGACACAGCTGACACAAAACAGAAGCTGACACAGCTTCTATTTCACAGAGCAAAACAAGCTGTGCGGGCACATCATCACATAAGTACTCCTGCGAGGCTTGGATGCACAGATTTCCTTAGTGGCCTCGGCAAAGGTGTTGCCTGAATATGAGCAGGCAGGTGGCAGGGCAGCCAGCTGAATGATGGGAGATGGGGGAAGCATTTTAGTGGTACAACTATAAATTTCCCTGTTCTCTCTTGTACTGTTATGATGTCACTTGAACTTTGCAGTAGCATAAAAAAGCACACTGACAGCCCGAGTGTTGCATAGTACTAGAAGTGATAACAGTAAACGGGGTAGGAAGGAAGTGGCAAATGTCCTTCAAACCCAGAGAAACTTGTGAAGAGAATGAAGCTGAATGAGAAACATAAAGAAGAAAGTTAGTTCATGTATGAAATCAGAGGATTTTACAGTATGTCTCTTGTAACTGGATCTAATCATTTTCAAATGACCTGAACAAAGCAAACTTGAGCTCTAAACGATTCCGGTGTTTCTTGTAAATCCAACCATTCCTTTTACTTTTACTTACCAAAGTCAGGTCACAGTTGCAGCACACACTTGTCTCTCCATTTCCTTTTCTTTCTGGGGGATCCTGCATAAGCCTCACCAATCAGTTTGTCCATTTCCAGCTCCAGTTTGCCATCATTTGTTAACAACATCCTGAAATACCTCAATAATTCACTTGGGGCAGCAGCATTCGGTTGTAAACAAACTTGGTGTGCTGAAGGTCATGACATGGTGTAGTCGACAGAAGTATGTCATCTACAAAGATAGAGACACATTACTGTTGTTCCCATTCCCAACTCCCTCCTCACACTGGCTGCATTTTCAGTGCTGGTCCATAAATATCACAAACAGGAATGAAGACAAGAAGGAAACTTGGCAGCATCTAACCCTTACTAAAACGATGTTAGGCCTTGTGTTTTGAATACAGTCACAGCTCTTGCTAAAAGAACTGGATGGCTCATAGATACAAACCTGCACTGCTACAAAAGACAACACAAGGGTTTCCAAACACATTTAAGACCTTCTCTAACTCTATACAAGCATTTGTAAACTTCAACGTAAAATGAAGAATTGAAAGTCTAACTCTGTAGCCTTCCTGAACTTCCTAAATTTTTTGCTTTAGCAAATGCCAAAGCAACAGCCTGTCTGCTCTCCCAATATCTGTCTCTGTTTTTAATGCACCCCTGGGTCAGGTTATCCTGAAAGGCCTCCTTCTTCCACATGATGCCCTCCTTTTGTATTTGTGTCTTAACAGCAAGTTCTTAGGTTGTTGAACCTTTAACCACGAGGCCTTGAACAAGGCCTACCCAGATTTAATGTCCCTAGCCTGCCTTGGGATGCATCAGAGTTTGGGACCCCACAGACCTGAGATTTACCAGGTGTTAGTAAATGGTAAATGGCCTGTATTTGTATAGCGCTCTACTAGTCCCTAAGCGCTTTACACATTCATTCATCCACCCATTCACACACTGGTGATAGCAAGCTACATTGTAGCCACAGCCGCCCTGGGGCGCACTGACAGAGGCGAGGCTGCCGGACACTGGCCCCACCGGGCCCTCTGACCACCACCAGTAGGCAACGGGTGAAGTGTCTTGCCCAAGGACACAACGACCAAGACTGTCGGAGCCGGGAACCTTCCGATTACAAGACGAACTGCCAACTCTTAAGCCACGATCGCCCCGTGGTGTTCTTTGCTGAGAAGCCTGCTCTTCTCCTCACCTGCACGTTTGATAATGAAGTTGATCATCATATCCTGAGCTCAAGGTTTCTCTTGTGCCAAGTACACTTATCAACCAAACAAACATGGTATTTGTTATGGCCAGTCTATGCCCAGCAAACACCCCTTTTGTCAGGATCAGTCTCACTTTTCCTCCCACCACTTACGTGTTTCTCCATTATTGTCCACATGAGCACTGTACAACAGCTTGTGGGACGGCAGTTGCAATATAGGTGACTGTCTTGTTCCCCAAGCAGAATCCAGAAACGGGTCTCTAAGCTCGGTAGCAGGTAAAGGTAATGTGCAGTTGACCCCAAACCCATACCTGGTAGTGGCCCACTGGGTAACACTTAAATGTGTTTTTTGTGGGCTGGTAAACTCCACTCGCAGTTCTAGCTAGAGGATGAAGGCCCATTTCTCCTTTCCTTTTTATAAATGCCATTTATGATTCTTTAAATCTAAAATTTCCATTTACACAAGTTCTCACTCCCAACATAACTTTGATCTATGATATTTTCACTACTTTCTAGATCAAATATTAACAAATGCAGTTATATAAAACTCAACAAATGCACCATATCCATCATGTCACTGCTGTGCAGATAACTGTACCATAGTGTCCATGCTGAGGTCTGCACTTAACCGATTTAGAGCTGGAAATCAATTTAAGGAAGACAGCAGGGATGGTGGCGGCAGCAGAAACAGTTGTGTTAGCAGATTGGGTTGCAGCCTTTCTCTTAAAAACCATATTTTATAGCACTTGTCTGGAAACATCCTACAAGGAAAAACATTTGTTATTAGCACCAGTGTTTTGTCTACCTGCACTGAGAGATTTTGTATCTCACTGTGGTTTAACAGTAATCGCTGCAGTAGATGCAGGTGTGCTGTCTCTGTTGTGCAGAGCATGTGCTGAAGCAGCATTTAGTGCAGTGTTTTAGCTTATGTTGTAGACCCCCTCTGCGTTTCTTGTCAAGTTTACAAAAGTTGACTTGTTCTAAGCATACATCAAACTCTAATAACAGGCAACAGCACAGTTTTGTTTTCTTAGAAGGGAAATGAGATGCTATTTCCTGCTGCGTAAGTGAATTTATTAGAACACAAATGCAGAGGAAATGCCTGAGATGGAGCAGCAGGCAGTCAGTTTTCTTCCTAGTAGGTTTTTTTTCTTTAGTTTAATTGGAAATTTTCTTGGAATTTAATTTTTTGTGCTAGATGAACTTGTCAACCACAACTGGATAATGGGAAAGACATGATGAGGTGATAACAGCATGTGCAATTTCTCCGCAAAAAAGGAGTTGCTGCTTAAGATCAAAGGGCCTGTCAGTGCTCTCTGTCCTTTACAAAGGGTCCACTCAGGACATTTCATTCACATTTCTCATATTGGCTTAGTAGAAACTCTCTGAGCTAAATCTGAGCAATTATGGTACCTGCTGGCTGACTAAAATTGCAGGGCAATTAAAGGAAGTGGCATAGCTCTTAATCTGTAGTGAACTTCCAGATTTTGGTAACATATCCACAAACTTAAAATTTATGTTGACAGTTTAAAACTCTTTGAAATACAAAGTTTACATATAGATCTCCCTTAAGGAAGGAAAGGGTTAAATATCATGAAGGATGAAATATTGTATTTACTTATTTGTCTATTTTTGTCAGCTTTAAATGAAATCATACATCAAGCAGTCTATTAAATGATTTTAGAAGTGCAGAAGCAGACAGTTGGGTCATGAGAACGCCTCAGTAGTACTTGGCAGTTTAGAGGTGGCCCATCATAAACACTGTAAAAGTTGTGGAGGTAAAAAGTCCACAGTCACTCAGCTGATTGGACAAAAAAGAGATAGGTTCTTGGATGTTTTTTTTGTTGTTGTTGCAAGCAATAGATGGTGCAGAAAAGGGATTACAGAAATAATGTGTCTTTTTTAATGCAAAGGTCGAGTATCTCAAAAGTATTCACAAAAGACAATCTCAGTAACTGCATCTGACTGTCATAAACACAGAACAATAATGATTGTGTCCATAAACAAGAGACGTTTGTTCCCTTGTCCCCAATTGTATTTTAAACTTAGCAGTCTCTAGTTAGATCAGGGAGTTATATAATTCAATAAAAGTAATTTTTTAGGCTAATGTTTTCTGTTTGCAGCTTCTTCTCTGTAGATCTTGTTCTAGAATCAGTTTCTGTCTTGTTTAACCACAAAGTTGTTCCCACCTGTAACAAATATTCCAAGGAGCATATTATCTTGTCTACTGAATTCACTCACATTCCTAAAGCTAGAGAGACACCGGTTGCCAGCTAAGATCTAATTCACTAATGTCATTTTTCAAGAGTCAGGCCTGAGTTTATCCCACACTGGGCCTGAGGATTTTCTTACAAAAGCTGTAACCATTAAGTTATCATATTACCTCAGCTGCTTCATATACAAAAACACCCATTGAGGTTTTTTGAGCTACAAAGAAGTATAAAAAAAAGAAAACTGATAAAGAAAAAAATTGCCAGAAAAAATTATGCATTAATATTGTTTATGCTGGCTAAATCACTCATTGCTGTGTTTGAAAGAGGTTAACTGTGATTTCTCCTGCTGGTCTAGCCTACATTACCTTCTGTGCATCTACACATCTTTCACTGCCACCCCCAAAAAACCTCACTTTATTTCATGGTGTTATGATGAAGCAGACTGAAAGATTGAAATTATTATAAGATGTCACAATTTTTTTAATATACCTGTTGAATATTGTTTTTAAGTCATCTTTAATATGTTTTCTTTACTTGTGATCTGTTGTTTTTATGCAGGATAAGGACCTCAGATGTCATGAAGACCCAGGCTCCAAATTAGACATGATATTCAACATTCACATTTCTGACATGCTGAAAATAGGCTCCTGCTCTGCCAGTAGGACAGCTTGATGGGCAGACAGACTTTTTGATACTTGATGATGACGACGATTTATTTTAAGTGCTCTTGAGGCTGCCACAAACTCAGAGCTGATTTCATAATGTGTGAGCAAGAAGAGCCCTTTGGTGAGGGGGAGTTAAGGAATAACAACCAGCAGGGTGGCATGCTGGCTGATGGCGACGCCAATGCCAATGACATTCGGACAGAAGATGGTGGGAGAACTGGGGATACTGGCTGTCTGTCAGGACTGATAACTGAAACAGCAGAGCAAGACAAAGTCATCATCTGGGGCACAGACTCTCAGTGTGATGACCCTGAGCTGGCTGAATTTGAGATGTTAGAGTGTCAGGAGTTGGAGGCTTATCTTGTTGAGGAGGAAGAGGACTTTGTTGGGCTTGCAGAGCGGAAGGAGCTTCAAGAACAGCCGTCATCATGCAGAAAATCCACAGCAGAAGAGGCGATAGATTATAAGGGCAGGGAAGAAAGGAAGTCAATTCTGAACGGTGCCAGTGAGCAAGAATCCAATGACTCTCATGTCTCTGAGAGCAGAGAAGCTTCCAAGACTGAGTTAAGCTCTGAAGCTGATGTCTTTGTATCCTGCCTGTCCACCATTTCAAGCATGGCCACTGCCATGGACACTGTTGGCAAGAACCAGATGACAGACTCCTGGCATATTGCCTCTGGTCCTCATTCAACCATCTCAGAGGACCTGACTTCCCAGATTTGCACCACTATCTCTGAGAGAGGCAAGGCCTCTCAAATAGTTGATGATTCTTCTCTTTTTGCTAGAAAAAGCACAATAACCCAGAAAGATGTAGATATGAATTTGAATTCAGCAGTTCAGTCAGATGATGCTGTATCACAGGCACATGATGTCAGTGGCAAGCACGGGACAAATAATAACCAGAGAAATAAAGCAAAGGGTAGTGTTTTGGAGGTAAATTGTACTGAGCACAAGGCTTTAACCTCTCCGACAAAATGTCAAAAAGAAAGCAACGCTAAAATAGATAAAAGCACACAAGCTGATGAAACCCCTGATGTGAACTACAGGGCTCTCAGAACAGGTACAAAGGGGACTCAGTCATGTATTGAACCTAAAGCCATAAAGAAACAAGGCTCGTTTGATAACACACTGAAGAAACAAAGCTCTTTTGATAAAAGTCTCAAAAAGCAGCCTTCATTTGAGAATTCTTTAAAGAAGCAGCTCTCTTTTGATAACACCTTAAAAAAGCAGGGCTCCTTTGAGAACACCACCACTCCCAGCTCTTCAAGTCTGGAAAGGAGGAAGCCATGGGGAAGCCCTAGTCGACCAGCAACTCCTACATCCCCTAAAACCACCTCCTCTTCGTCACCTAAGAGACGACCTCCTGGTTCTCCAGCTAAGGTCCAGGGCATCAGGGCACTGAGCCTGGAGCGCAGTGACTCCTCTCAAAGAGGAATAAGTCAAACTGTCAAGCCACATGCTAAGACCACTTTGAGCAGTGGAATCCCCAAACCTATCATGCCTCAACAGAAGGAGTCCGAACCCAGGAGATCTTCGCCCCCTCAGAAGCCCAAAAACGTGCGACCAAAAATCATCACGTATGTTCGAAAGAATGCTCAAGCAAAACCACCACTCACCGATGCACTAAATGAAGCCTCCACACACACATCAAGATTACCCTCTTACTCCAACCCACCAGCTCTCAAAGATCCAAAGGTTGCTTCTCAAACTAAATCCACACCAGTGCTCTGTTCCTCAAACCTGCTATTTGACAAATATCGACAGGAGATGCAGAAGACAGGATACTATCCTCCAGGTGTCGCTGTGACTGGAGTAAAACCTCCAAGCAGCACTCTCCCTCAACGGAGCGGAAAGCCAGACAGCTTCCAGGAGGCATCAGACAAATATCTTCAAGAGGTGAGAAGCGGACTTTTGTTTCGATATGTTCACACAACTCAGGTTATGGTGTTGTGTGAACAATTTAGCACAGGGGTGGGCAATTCCAGGCCCCGAGGGCCGGTGTCCCTGCAGGTTTTAGATCTCACCTTGGGTCAACACACCTGAATCACATGATTAGTTCGTTACCAGGCCTCTGGAGAACATCAGGACATGTTGAGGAGATAATTTAGCCTTTTAAATCAGCTGTGTTGGTTCAAGGACACATGTAAAACCTGCAGGGACACCGGCCCTCGGTGCCCACCCCTGATTTAGCATGATGGCGGCTCAACCTGGAAGCATTTTTAACCCTTTAGTTGTTCATGCAGATTGGTCAGTTTCAGCTACACTGCACATGCTGTGTTTTAGATTAATATGGTCACGTACTGGCTCACATTGCACCACAAACAGCAACAGAGTGGTAATATATTAGGTGTATTATCACACAAAACCAACGTGCCTAACTTAATTATACATGAATCAAACCTATCATATGGTACCTTGCTGTCCATCAGTCTAGAATGTGAATGATGTTATAGTAACTGGTTTTGTTGGTGATGTCCTTCAGCAGCATGTTTCCCCTGAAGGAGGTGGTGTCTACCGCTCGCCGAGAACCCTGAGGCCTCAGCTTGGGCTTGGTGCAGTCACCAGGCAGCCCGCAGCCAAGCCAAGAGTTCAGCAGGCAGGTCAAAGGTCAGGTCCCTCACAATATCTGGCTGCCAAAGTGTCCACCCCAGGCCAACAAGATCTGGCAGGTGAGATGGTAACGTTTTGGCAAAATGACTCGAAAGTGAACTGAAATGTTAGCTGCATTTTTAGTATCAGAGACAGCTGCATTTTCAAAGGTTGTTTTGGGAATGTTCAAAAGTTTAACACAAGATGTATTTGTGTACGCTTACGTTAAAAAACCCCATGTGGTTAGATGATTAGGGCAAATCTTGGGAAATCATTTCAACAGATCTTTCTCATCTCTCTCTACCTACTTCAGTATTCTCCGCACTCTCCCATCCCGTAGATGTCGAGCTGTAGAGTTATTTATTCAACAAGCTTCTTGGGCTTGCTGAATGATTCACCTAATTTTTTTCCTGTCATGCTTATGGATGAGCCTTGGCTTTTGGCACCTCAACTCTTTGAAGTGCAAAGCATTTGAAGTTAGTGTAACTTGCACATGCTACCAGCTCGCACTGCATAATTTTGCCTTCTTACATTATAAATGATACTCTTGGCTGGTTGCACATATGGTGCTTTCTTATTTATGTGGAATTTAGTCATTGAATAATGTTTATATATCTATATATATGTAATCTTCCTCTTTTATTTATTTATTTTATTTCAGTATAAACTAAATCAGGTTTTTAAAGTTGTTTTTTCTTGGGTTTTTTTACTTGTTTTTCTACCTTTAGGAGAGCCCAGGAGGGCAGGTCCAGAAACCACACCAAAAAGCCTCCTGCTCAAATCAGGCCAGTCTGGCCTTCGACCTCCAGGTTTCTCTGCCCTTCCAGCTTCCCGTCTGGCTTCTCTAGGATTTGTCCGGAGCTCCAGTGTCTCATCTGTATCCAGCAACCAGTCTAATGAAAGCACCCACAGTGACCCAGGCCGAGGTTCTCAGCGTGAGTTATGTCAACTCAACTCATTTTTTATGAATTAGACTAATACTGTTTTTACTGCTACTCTGCCTAAATAAAAGGTTACCCCACACCAATGTTTTACTACATCTACATCTCCTTATTAGTTCACCAGCAGGTGTGGCTGGTCTATCCTCAGTTACTATAGTAACAGCTGCTGATTTTGTTTCATTTTCAATCATTTGTCAGAATTCTGCATTTGTAAGCCACTGCAGCACAGAGCCTCAGAGAAGAAAGGATTTCTTTAGGAAGAAATCTTAAAGTTACTCTCTCTCCCTCTGCTGCCTGTGCTCAGCCTGCATACTGCAGAATTCCCAATGCATATTTCAGTACCATCAGTGAAATATTCCCCAGTCTTCATCTGCATAAAGCAATGACAGCAAAATTCACCTGGCAATGTACTTATCTCTGTGTGTGAACGAGATGTCAGCAAAGTGTCAGGAAAGAAAGTGTCGGTTAATAAGACTTATTGTTTTATTACCAAAAAAGGCTTTGCTAAATATGAGCAGGCCATGTGTGTTGTCTGCTGATTCATAGACCATTGTTTGGAAAATGTTTAGATATATGGTTATGGTCTGGGTGTAAAACCAAAGGAAATAACGCAATAGCAGCCATTGAAAGTGATTCACTAAAAGTAGTGATAAGTAATGATTCTTATATTTTAAAGACAATGATTTTATTTTCTTTGTAATAATGTAGGGCAGGGGTGTCCAACTCCAGGCCTCAAGGGCCGGTGTCTTGCAGGTTTTAGATGTGTCCTCGATCCAACACAGCTGATTTAAATGGCTAAATTGACTCCTCAATGTCTCTTGAAGTCCTCCAGAGGCCTAGTACTGAACTAATCATTTGATTCAGGTGTGTTGACCCAGGGTGAGATCTAAAGCATGCAGTACACCGGCCGTTTAAGCCTGGAGTTGTGCACCCTTGATGTAGGGTCTTTACCTTACAATGTAAACCGCCTCTGAGAAGCAGTTTCTACCCCAGAAACCTGAAA
Source organism: Oreochromis niloticus (assembly GCF_001858045.2). Taxonomy (NCBI): domain Eukaryota; kingdom Metazoa; phylum Chordata; class Actinopteri; order Cichliformes; family Cichlidae; genus Oreochromis; species Oreochromis niloticus. The sequence continues at coordinate 31,574,490 of NC_031979.2, forward strand.
CACTGAAAAGAAACACATAAGCAACAAAGCAACAGCTTAATACAGACCAGTCATGGTAAAAATAATAGTAACAGTAACAGAAAATATAAAGAATATCAGAGAAAGCGGCTCTTTAAGACAAGCTTGCAAACTTCTCTGATAAATTTAATTTAAAACTGACCAACATCAGATGAAAATAACATTTCGCACTCGGGTACGGTCATTAATTTTTATTAATTTTTATCTACTGTATGAGTTTAATCATCCAATGCTGTCTTTGCTCATTGTCATCTATAATCGCAGATTAATGTTGTCCTTTGCTTAAACATCACTGCATTTATTCCAGTCTTTGACAGCTGAATCCTGCCTGGCCTTAGAAATAGTAGCAGCCCTAAAAGGGCTCCATAGTACTCTTAATTAGTTGGTGTATACAGTACCACTGATTCTCAAGAAAACACCTACAGTTCAACTCAACATTAATATGAGGATGACCAACTTGACTGCCAGTGGCTCTGTAATCTTTTTAGATATGTAAACTGAAGCAGATTTGTGTGCATTTTCACTAATTCAGTATCTGCCAGATTGTAAAATACTTGGAAGCAGCTCAGACGGCGTACACAACTGTCTGCTTGCACCACAGTGTTTCCCTTTAGGCTGTTGGCTCAGACTGCACCACGCTATAACCATAAGCCCCAAATGCAGCTACAAGCAGGAAACAAGCAGCTCCTTGTCATCATGATGCTCAGGTCTAGTGAAATAATTAATTCACTGGTGTAGTTCAATCAGGAGGAACATATTACACAGTATGCTGACTGTAAAGTAACGCAGACTTTTCTTTCCATTTTTCTGTCACCAGTTCTTCATCACTGCCACACGGCCCAGAGGCACATTTGTTCTGAATGCTATTAGCTTGTCTATTCTCGCTGCTTGTGAGTTAGTCACAAGCAGAGTCCTCCTTGGTGCTGATCAGAGGATTCTTACTACAGGGGGTGGATTTGTATTGTACATGCATGCTAGAAACAAGCATTTAGCAGTGTGAGTCAGCCTTCGGCCGTCTCCTTTAGCCAATCCCTTTCTTGGCTTCGTCTCCATTTCAGTAGGTCACCTTTGGGAAAAGGGAAAAAAAAGAAAGGAAAAAAATCTGCTGACTCTCCCTGGTGTATTCATGCTGCTGCAGTGGAAAGCATCACTAGAGGTGTTGCACAGAGCCTTGGCATTTTTACATCAAAAGTGATTTAATGTTCTCCTTTAATCTATTTTTATGCTATACTGTCCCTTGTATCACTAAAATATGCTTATATATATATATATATATATGTATATGTATCACAATAGCTTAATGTTTTTTGAATGTCTGCAGCCTCCTTGGGTCACAATTTGACATTATTAGATCAGAGTGATGGTATTTTAATTCAAGGGCACAAAGCTATCCTTTCCTCTTCAAAAGTGTTATATTACCAATAGTTAGGGCTTGTGTCAGCACTACCATTGACTGAGCTGCTGAATATTTTATGATTAGTAATTAGAGCTCTCTGGTTTGACTCTTCACTTATAACGACGAAGTAAATTCCATCATTTATGCACTTATGGAATTTTTTTGACTATTATAAAGTTAAAGGTTTATATCTGAGAAATGCATACAGTATACAGCATGCAAAAATATGTAAAAACTATCATAATTTCATTGTGATTATTTGGAGGATGTTTCAGCTGCACTGTTCCTCAGCCTTTCATTTCCATAAAAGCTAGAGGCATAACAGCAGCTCTTATGAATAATTACGATGTTTACAGCACCCCGTTTTTAGTGAATCTTGATGAGAGTGTGCAATTTACCAGAAAAAACAAAACAAAGCAAAAAAGAACCAAAACTCCATTAGGAAAGAGTGTAATGATCTGGAACGTGCTTGAAATTGACAGTTAGCTTTAATGCCATCATTCCACAGTTTTTCATTTTCAAATGGCGCTGAGAATTCCCTCAGTATTACTAAACCAAATCAAATCTTTTGTGTTAAGAAACAAGAACATAATTTACTATAGACCATGGCTGGCTCTGTGCCTAATATGTAGAGTTTGTGGTGCCGAGGGATCAGTTTGCATAGTCGGGTATTTCCCAAAATTGTACATGTGACTGTATCGTAATCCACTGAGACATGGAGCGATTGAAAGCGATCCAGCATTTAACAACTCACACCTTTATAGAGGGTCACAGGGGCTAAAACAATCAAGTCAAACCATAGGAAGGAAAAACTCCCTTTCAATAGGAAGAAACAAAAAGCTGGAAGTCATAAATTAGCCACAAAAATATGTCATACCTGCAAAACATGAATAATTTAGTTTTTGTAGTCAAAGTCAAAATATCTACGTTGGCCAAGGTGAAGTATTTGATAGATTTCTTGGCCATTTCCTCAGAATCTAATGTTTTTTCTTTCTTTTTCGTCATTAGATATGCAACATAATTTTAGCACAACTAGAAGTTATTAAAATATAAGTAAAGACAACCTCTTATATGCTGTAACTTGTTTTGTCCATGGTGACAGATGATTGCTTTTGTTACAATATAGTAGACATTATATTGGGTTGAGTTTGCTTTTTAAAACTGTGATATATCCCATTGAGTAATGCTCAAAGTTATAGGGAGAAAAATAGGTAAAAAAGTAGAAAAACAATTGTGTGGTGGCAGCGTTTAAATTTGATTTTAGTAAGAGGGAAAAATATGGCGACCTGAAGAGCACCAAATTTCAAACTGCTTGAAATTTTCATAGAATGAAGGGAAATTTTTGCATGCATTCCTTAAATATGAATTGTCTACAAAATCTACGAAAAAAAATTCACTAATCCTGTGGCGGTCAGGTGAGACTCAGTCACTGATATTTTTAGGAAATGACCCATATATTAAGAGTCAGCGCTAGAGCATGCACACTGACTGCCTTACATAGGCTTAATCACATTCGGGAGGTGAGAAAATCGCAGCTTTTAAATAAAAACATATTTCATACATACATATATAAATAGCAACATTGTGTGATTTTTGTTTGCCACAGTCCCTGAGCATGTTTTTCTTTTCTGATGTAGATCCCAGCAGTGGCAGCGATGACACACCTCAACATAAAGCCACAGCACCAACCAGAGAAGCCTCCCCTGCTCAGAGCCGCCCTCACCCTCCTAATGCCCCCAGCCTCCAGCGGCGCAGTCTGCCACCACAGCACTGCTCCCCACTAGGTACAGCACTCTAGCACAAAGCCAGGGGAACCAAATGATTGTGCTCAGTTTGTGTATGTGTGATTGAAATTCCCGTTTGATTTCATTCCTCAGTATAAGCCCCACCTATTCCCACACAGCTGCTTAGAGAAATGTCTGAGTTTTAGAAGTTATTGTGGAGTTTTAAGTAAAAGCAGGAAGACAGAACAGTTTGTCTGTGCCGATTTGAGCTACAGTCCTGTACATGGGCAAGAAGTTGAGCTAGAAACAATAAACACAGCTGTGCTTTTTGTACTCAAGCAATGATTTTTTTTTTGCAATGTTGCTAATTATGATTGCAGTTGAGAGTATAATCACTACGATTGAGTGTTTACTCATTGATTTGCTTTTATTGTCCATTGTTCAGCTCAGTTTGCTTATCAAGTTTCTGATTTGGGACTAAAATGAGTAGAAAATGATAAATAGTATTTATGACAACTTAGTCATGTGCAGTGTTTCCGAACTGTTGCCTAGCATTGCATCACAGCAGGGATACAGTATCATACAGTAGCCTATACTCCCCCTCTGCTCTTGTGGGCGTCTTTGTTGTTAGCTAATGCACAGTGGTGCTCATGTTGGCGTCTTTGCAGTGAATGTGGAGCATCAGCGCCATCCTGTGGCGACAGTTTGTATTTCTGGGTGAACCATCAGTCGCTCCATCTTCCCATGACAGAATCTGTGTGAACAAGTGAAGCAGTAACTCCAGCTAGTGGTCACTGCCCTACAATGACCGCTGAGTCTTTATTCCAGACATTTTTTTATGCTTTCAGTTATTCACTGATTTGAAGAATTATAGGGAAAAACCAAAACAAAGTTGTTGTTTGTTTTTACTCCCAGGAACTCTGTCGGAGGGATGAACAATATTCTACAAAAAAAAAAAAATCCCTTTATATCGAGGGTTTCATTTGATCAGTCTGCACATGTGTATCATATTTTATTCAATATAAAAAAGTGATGTTATTTTATAATGTTATTCATGTTTTGTGTCAAAGTTTTATCTGTAGTAAAAAACCAGAAGTAGTGTAGCAGAAGTACAGGTTAACCGATATTTAGGCAAATAATTCCTATGAGATAAAACAAAAAAAATGTCTGTCTTATGTTTCAATTCTGTGTATTACAAAGAAAATAACACCTTTTTTGTTACACAGCAACTAGGAGAGATTTACAGAAGGATACAGAGGCTGAGCTGTCACCAAAATCCTCCCCTAAAAGACTTGCAGTGGTTTCTCCCAAGCCACAGTCCCCTGGTGAGTCAGCCCTGTCACACTGCATACATTTAAACACAAACTACAGGCACATAAGGTGTGCTTAACATACCATGATGTCTCTTTGGTTTTTTTCCTAAGTGGTAAAAAGAAGGTTTTTTGTGCAGCACCATCAGCTGCTACTGTATCTTTAAAATTTGCAGTGACTTTTTCATTCCATGTCGCTCTTGCTCTCTCGCCGCACTTCATCCCAGACTTTACCCACAGCACCATGATGTTGTCATAGCAACAAAGCACGATAGCTCTAATGCTAGGATGGCTCCTTCAGGAGTAGTACTGCTGGCTCAGATTACAGGAGCACAAATCAGCAATTTCTGCTTTTCTCAGAGAGCAAACAGGCCAAACAGTGCAGGTGATAAGGGTTTTCATACTGCACACATAATAGACTTTTACAGGGAAAGTATGAGTGGGGCTTTATGACGGAAATTGATTGTTCTGATCTCTGAGCAGATGATTAACTCTCAGATTATTTGTCACTGTGGGAACAGATAAACCACCGAGGATCCAGGCAATAAGTAATTCATTTATTTATATGTATGTGTAGGCTTAACAGATAAACCAAAATGCATTCCACATTTTGTGTCACAACAGTTCATAAATCATTTATAATGAACATTTATATACCATACCAGGAAATCCTGATAATTTAGTAGCTGGAATTAATTGTATTGGATTCAGTTGTTTGCAATATAGATGGCTTTAATTACTTGGTTATCAAAATATTGTTTGATTCATTATATTTTGCACTACTGTTGAACAACAGTTTAACAGAATATTAATGCTATTAATATTAATTGATTAATGCTACCAACATATGCTAGTGTATCGTTTGATGATATATTCTGACAGTTTTATTTAATTTCTTGTAATATGATTGTTTTGATATGACAGTCTCGTTTTGTACTCTAACTGGTAGCCTGTTCTTATCTTAAAAAAACATTGTAAATTGTTTCAGTTATTAAAATTACACCAGCATCCACATAAGGAAATTGACTTGTTTGTTCTGTTTCTCTATATATTTCTATTTCTATTATAAGTCTGAAGAAAAATAAAATAAACGTACTATATTCTTCTGCCTGTTCTGCGTATCTACAGTTCGTGGTCGGACAACAGCAGTTTATGGTGCCGTTCAGACTGAAAAGGCACAGGAGGTGGATCGCGCTCAGATCCAGCAGCTGCGGGAGCGATGTGAGCGGCAGGCCCTGCAGCTACAGACTCTGCAGGCTCAGTTAAAGAAAGCCTCGCTGTGCCTGGATGTTTTCAGCATCACTACCCAGCACTTCTGTCACAAGGTAAGATTTAGCAGAGTTCTGCAATCTCGGCAAGGTCGACCGCAGACTTTGAAAAGCCGAGTAAGAGTGCAGTGTTCAAATTCTTTCACTCTTAATCCTAAAATAGGATACGTGTGTGTGTCACATGTGACTTTAATGCTGTGACTTTATTTCATTCTCGTTAAACCTCCTCCTGGGGTAAAAGAGAAAATATACAGCATCATCATTATCAAAAGGCAACATAAATGAACATATCTGTCAACAAATCACCCATGTCCAACTACAGGCGTCTTTATAAATCTCTGTATAAAATTTAGCAGTTTTACACTGTGTAACAATATCCTTAATATTAAATATTAACTCCATCCTATAAACATTTGGTCTCAGCCTAAAATACACAGGCAGATATTTTTGTCTTTGCAACTTAACATGACTGCATTCATAATTGAAGCTAAACCAGTATTTGATGTATTTGAGGAATTTGATGTTTTCTTGCATAAAAAAGTTGGAGTTTCAGTTGAGAATTGCGTGTTGCTGCATTACTCTGTAACAGTAACATATCTTGATATGTAGCAGCATTAAAACAATTCTTTTAAAATCACCCTGCAAGTTTGCTTTAATGCGACACAGAACAAGTTCCTCACTAAAGTTGCATCCTTTGCAATATGTTTGTAGATTCATTGTGTTACTGAATGGCAGTGTTTTGTAGGGTTACAGTCAAAAACTGCAATGCAAATGTTGCAGTGAGCTCCAGAATGCGATTACACAGTGTGTTGGAGTCCTTTGCACAAACCTGTAGCATCTGTCTTTTGTTGTCAGGATTGCTTTGTTCACAAAGGGAGACGCTTGCTTTAACCCTCTTGTGACATCTTTTGAGAATGATTCTAAAGGCAGCCTCTTTTGATAGTTTGTAGTGAAATGCTGAGGATTTCCAAAGGTGCTTTTTTCTAGTATAAAGAAAGAGAATGCTTTTGGGATGTGTTGTGGGTTTGTATACATGTATTTGATAGGGGCATCTGGCATATCTTGTTGTGTCTGTTCTTCTGGTGCTGCCGCTGAATGGGCGACTAGGTGGAATCAAAACACATTTAATATTTAATATATATATTTTTTAATCACTCTTGCTTTTCCTCTATGTTGCTCAGATGAGACTGACAGAGTGTTTTCTGTTCTTCCAATCTCTATTCAGCACTTGGTTTACCCTTTCCTAGTCCTCTGTTTGCATTTCATATATTTGTCAGCCCCACCCGCTGGTGGTGCTCTACAACCAAAGATTAATGAGATTAGAGCTGCCTGTCTAGGCCTGCCTCTGCTTTTGGTCGGACTGATTGCAAGACATGAACAGAATCCCCTCTAAATTTTAACAGTGGATCTTTCCAAGCATTTCTACCATCTACGTCGTTGCACATGAGTGCATACTCTGTTTTAGGATGCGTGACAACATATGCTGATGTGGTTTAATTATGTTTTAATGAGTACATTGAACAGGTCACTAGATGGTTAATATTGGATTAAGCTAGCTGATTTTAAGTGTTTTATAGTGCTTACTGAATGAGGTATTTGTGCAGATAGATTATTTTGCAGGACAGTTTTTATTCAAAGCAGCATTTTGTTTTTTAATGAAGTATCTGTTTGTTCTCTTATGCACATCACTGTGTGTAGATATGATCTTCCAGCTGAGCATCAGAGCTCATCATTCACTACTCACTGATCATCTCCATCCCCATCTTCTTTTGCTACATTTTTTTCTCATACATGCAAAAGACCGTGTGTGTGTGTGTGTGTTGTTCCCTTCCATCCGTGTGAATGTGATACGGGGCGTGTTGGTGGGGGTTTGAGAGGAAGGCAGGCAGAGCTGGGCTGGGGCCGGCAGTCTTTGTTCCAGCAGGGATAAATGATGGTCGCGAACCAGGAAACGAGGTGAGGCTTTGGTCTTTCCATCTCTCCTCCCCTCTCCTTCCCTCCCTCTCTGTCTCCCTTACTGTTTCTTTCTGGAACTCGCATCTGTCACTGCTGCCTCCCGAGCCGGCTAAGGGATGCTGCTGCTATCTGCTAGCCTAGTATGGGCCACTGCTGCTGTAGGCTCCATTTCCTCCGTCTGTTCTGTCTCGACCAAACGGTAAAGTCAGTGTCTTCTGCAGGCAGCGAGCTTGTTTCAGCACCGAGGATTCCTCTGTGTATGTGTGGCTGTTCGCAAATGTTTAGTGTTTGGGGGGGGATCTATTTATATGATCATTATGTTCACTTGTTTCCTAGAGACAGAGCCTGATAGACAATGTAAAGCTGTGCATGATTATGCTGAGTCAAAGCAGGCTTGTCCTTCTCACTGAGCATGCTTCTTTCATTTTATAACAGTTTGCAGGGACATACAATATAAAATGCCATTGCTGCTGTGCTGTATGCTGATTTTTCTTTTTTTGGTGTTTTCATTGCATCCTTTTTATATCCCTACTGGTTAACTGGGTTTATTATATGTTATTATATATTATATATACATACATATATATTATAGTTTCCTGTGTGTTAACTATACACTCTTCTGTTTGGGACAAAGTCTAAATTAAAAAACCAGCTGCACACTGAAAGCTGTTTGTGGTACCACTAATTAGATCAACTAACTTAGTAATATTTTGTACTCTAGTGAAATTACTGCAATAATAAGTTGATTTATTAGATTAAAGTAATACAGACTGAAAAATTAAATTAATACAGACATTAATAATAAAAAAACTCTAGAAAATTTGTTTAGGCTTCTCTAATTTGAGAACCTGGTTCTTTTTTCCTCTTCTATATGAGTGCAAACAGGATATTGTTCATATCTGAACTTTTTGAGGGGTTTTGATTCATTATGATGGTCATTTTCTATATTTGATGATTAATAAAGGAGCTTGTAAAAATAGCAAAACAGTGTAGCTGATAAAGAAAACCATCATTAGTGGGAATCCTAAAGATGGATTAAGGTGGCTTAGCAAGAGCTGAGGATCATATGGGGAAATTAGAATGTATTACACGTAACTCCCCAGGGATTTGAATTGGGGGTCTGGTGGGCAGGACCGTGGATCGATGGGTAGGAGCAGAGGTGGAGCTGAAGCGTATGAAATGAAAAAGCTGCTGACCCTCCTGAGGTCACTGCAGAGACTTCTTGATGACTTCATGTTCCCAGTAAAACCTCTTAGAGGGTGACATCATGACTGCTGTGACATACTGTTTACTGTCTCATACATTTTTCACCTGCCTCTCTCTGTTTCGTTGTTTCTCGTCAGTGTCTCTCTCTCTTTTTTTTTAAGTCTTCTGCAGTCATCTCACATTCTGGAGAAAACACATGTATCACACATAGCCTGTGCAAGTGCTGTATGGTTTAACTTGCTTAATCATTTAGCTTAAAGCTTCATTAGAAGCAGAAATGTGAAAAAGAAAGGCCTGGTAAAAATAAATAAATAAATCGGCCTAATGTTAACTTTTCCTTCATACGTGCTGTTGTACCATTGCATATGAGTTCATACATTAACTTCATTTTTTTTTGTTCTTTATCCCCCTAAGACCAAAGCTCTTTTTTTGGGATGCATTTTTAATTTCTCCAAGCTATTTGTGAACAGTATAACAGTTTTCTTTTTCTTTTTTTGGCTGCTCCCTTTAAGGGATCATCTGCCTCTCATCCTATCCCTAGCATCGTCTTCAGTCACACCAACCCTCTGTGTGTCCTCCTTCACTACATCCATTAATCTTCTCTGTGGTCTTTCTCTTTTCCTGCTACCTGACAGCTCCATTTTCAACATCTTTTGTCCAGTATAGCCACCACCCCTCCTCTGCACATGCTTTTGGGATGTGTTGTGGGTTTGTATACATGGAAGTATATTGGCATGCATTTGATAGGGGGGTGTGGTATATCTTGTTGTGTCTGTTCTTCTGGTGCTGCTGCTGGATGGGCGACTCGGTGGAATCGAAACACATTTGATGTCCAAAGCATCTCAGCCTTACTTCTCTAACTTTGTCTTCAGTGGGACCTGATATAAACTAAGCCTCTTCTTTAAACAGAAAGTTGTTACTTTGTTACATAGTTATTACTTTCTGATTTTTTTTCTGAAAAAACAACAACAAAAGTATATCTTTATATAATGAAATGTGTTTATTTTAAACCATAACACAATACAAGAAACTGTGCTTAACAAAGTAGAAAACCCTGCTGAGCAAAATAAAGTATAAGGTTCTTGGGAGGTTCTTAAAAGCCTTAAAAGACATTGGATTGACTAAAGTCTCCTGTCACCGGCTTCCTGATAAAAGAAGCTAGTTTCAGGAGAACTGTTTAATTTCAATATGCCAAAAAGGATTTCATTGATCATTTGTTCAATGATAAAAAAAAAAAAAAAAAACAGGCTTTGGTGTTTTATAGTAAAATACAGAATATATTGAAATTTTGGTTCTATGTATATAGAAAATAATAATCATATTGTTTCTGATTGAAGATATATTTCAGAAATTGTTATCACAGTTCCTTATGTCTTTGCTCTACCCATGTATGAGCACATTTCAACTTTAGACAGTGAAATTTCTCATCTTTAGTCTGATGTGTAACAGCTCATGCCATGGCATATTTTAAGCCAAGGATAGTAAATAGAAGTAGTTGGTTATGGATTTGTTACAATTTAAAATGCATACTGTTATTGTTATTTATTTATGTGTATTTATTTATTTATTTCACAACTCTGAGACGTAGCGAAAATATGCATGTCATTATCTAAGATCCCTAAATGCTGTTTTCCACACGACGCATCACATCGGTGAAGTCCTAATATCCAGTAGCACTGCACTGACACGTCCTGTTACTCTGTGTTCTTGAGTGCAATATCTACATAAAACGGTTGAGTAAGATATCTTGCATCATTTGCTAAAAATAACAAATCTTCTAAAAGGGCAAATTTTTAACACATCCACATTTTAATAACCCGAGCTTCATAGCATAACAAACTGTAGTGAAATTGGTGGGAGCAGATTAAAAACCCGATCTGTTAGCATTGTTTGTCGTGCTCTCTTATAGCCACCATTAGCATCTATGACAAAGATCTTGCATTATTAGAATTACTTGCTTGATTTTCACTGCTGCACTGACAAGAAACACCTAAATCCATTTGCACTGTCTAGAGATGTATGTCGCTGTGTGTCTTTTCAGAGTGAGAGTGCCATTGTGAAGGAGAGGGAACTGTCCCTGGAGCTTGCCAGAATCCGTGATGAAGTGGGTAAGTGGGATACGGCGTTACAGTTATGGAACCACAGGGAGGAGAGAAAGCAGTGAGTCACTCATCGCTCACAACCCATGATGTATTACCGAGTGTTTGACCACATGGCCCATGGGAATTCACTTTGCAGACAGCAGCCTAGATTTAGCCTTAGACTGAACGTTAAGGTGTGTGTCTGGTCTATAAAGTAAAAAAACCAACAACAAAAAAACTCCTATGTTGACACAGTTTCAAGTCACACAGAACAGACTTGTAATACAAATTAAAAATATATAAAGAATTTTATAGATTTACCCTTCTTACTTTTAAAACTACCCTTTTCAAGCGTATCCCTTGTGACATTATAACACCATAAGAGTGAAAAAATAAAGAAAAACCGAGACTGTGTGGAGTCGAAATGACTTGCCTGTCTTTTTAGGATGTTTTTTCTTCTTTTGTCTGTGTCTCTTCTATTCTGTCTCTATTCCAGCTGTCAGTGTTGCACACTGGGAGCAGTTGCAGCAGGAGAAGGAGGAACTGGAGCGTCGTTTTGAGTCTGAGCTGCAGGGATTGCGGGCTCAGCAGCAGAAGGAGCTGGGAGCGCTGGAGGAGCGGCTGAAAGCACAGCACGTGGATGAGACGAATAGTCTGCAGGCCCTGCAGCGAGCTGAGCTGGAAGAGCTACACTTCAAACAGCAGGAGCAGGTCTGTGCTGTGCAGTCTGGATATGAACTGCCATGTTTATCCAAATCTTATATGAGAAATGAGAATGCAATTTAACTAAAAACATGAGTTTATCTAAAAGACAAAAGTAAATCACAGCGGTTATTTTTATTTATGGATTTTTTAAAATTTAGTAAATATTAACAGGAACATTTATTAAAGAAAAACAAAAATGGGAGAAAATACTGCGTTGCATGGTGTTCATATATATGCATGTATGTGAACAGCGGGTAGCACTGATGAGTTATTTTTGTGATTGTTGCCTGCAGCTTGAGGAGATGAGTCAGAACCATGAGGCGTCCTTGATGGAGATGGAGACGGCTCACAATGATACACTGGCCACTCTGCAAGAGGAGCATGCCAGGACTGTGAAGAGTAAGCACCCCATTTAAAACATGTTGCTACCCTGCACTGAATCACTGCAGGTGAAGAGACATGATGGTGTGTGTTTCTCGTGTCAGATTTGAAGATGGCCCATGAACAACAGAGGAAGTCTTTGGAAGAAGAGTTTGAAAAGATCAGACTGTCACTGCAGGTTAACAGTTCTCCTTAAAAAATCATAATATGACATAGTTTATAGTTTAAGTCATTAACAGTTTAATATCCATGGTCATCAGGATCAGGTGGACACACTGACATTTCAGAACCGTAGTCTCAGAGATCGAGCAAAACGATTTGAAGAGGCTCTCCGCAAGAGCACAGATGAGCAGATCGTGGTAAGAGCTTCACGATACACTGCTTACTGCTCGTGTGACATTAGCAACATTAACAGGATAAAACTTGTTGGTTGGTTTTACAGCTTAGTGTTGTTGTTTTTTTATTGCTTTTTTAAAGGATGCTTTGGCTCCCTATAAACACATTGAGGAGGACCTGAAGAGCCTCAAAGAAGTTCTGGAGATGAAAAATCAACAAATCCATCAGCAGGAGCTGAAGATTTCAGAACTGGAGAAAATAGTAGGTTTCAAGTTTTTGCCAGAGTACATCTGGAGTATGTTGCAAAATATCCAGTGAATTAAAACTTCTTTTAAGTTGGTATGATTCATGGCAGCTTGCTGAGATTTATGAATGATTTCATTAGTAAGTTTATCATTACTGCAGCCTTCCCATTTACCTCCCACCTACTTTCATTAGTTCTGATGTTTCCTTTGTAAACCCAAATCATTTAGCCTGCACCACTGTTTCACTCATTCCACAAGTATTTTAGTGTGGTGTACCGTGTTACCTGTGTTTTTTGAGCAGGCTGCAAAGAATGTGTTCCTGGAGGAGAAACTACAAGTGTTACAACAGCAGAATGAGGACCTGAAGGAACAAATAGACAAGAATCTCGCTGTGTCCAGGTCAGAGAAAATCCATACATGTGCTGATTAAAGTTCCAGCCACGAGCTGTAAATGTGCTTGGTGCTTTCTTGTCTTAGAAGTGTTGCAGTTTTCTGGATATATCATCTATGTTATACAGAATATTTTTTGTTTCTAGAGGTCAGTTAATCCATCCATGCATCCATTCTCATCCGGTGGCGGTGTTAGGGCGAGAGGCAGGGTACATCCTGGACCGGTGTCAGTTTGTCGAAGGGCTAACACATAGAGACAGACAACCATTCATACCTATGGGCAATTTAGAGTTTCCAATTAACCTATCCCCACTAACTGCATGTCTTCTGACTGTAGGAGGAAGCCGGAGTACCCAGTGTGAACCCACGCGAACACGGGGAGAACATGCAAACTCCACACATCATTAATGTTTAGAAAATATTGCACAATGGAACCTCGAACATTTACAATAATGAAACCCATAATTCTGAATGCAGAAATTCAATACTTTATAGAACCACCACTGGTAACTTGGAATAATTGTTTTGTGCATAATATTATCAGTCTCTTGCATCATTTAGATAATCACAGCACACAGTGTTAACACTGGGTGATTCTATCTTAAGAGAGCGGTTCATAAACGAACCTCAGTAAACTGATGCAACAGAAAAGGGATAATTCATCTAAATGATGCGATTTAGAACACTGAATTAAGCAGTGGCCCAACACTGGAACACTGGAACACCTTGACTCTTCTTTTTCAGCCATTCTGTTGCAGATTTGCTGCTGTGCTTGGGATCATTGTCCTGTTGCTTGACTCAATTTTGAAGCTTGTTTGGCTGTCAGACAGATGGCCTCACACTGTAGAGTACTTTGGTATAAGAGAAGTTCACGGTCAACTCAATGACAGCAAGGTGCCTGGGTCATGTGGCTGGAAAAATAAGCAGAAATCGTCACTCCACCACCGTGTTTGACACTTGATATGAGGCATTGATGCTGTTATCCTGTGCTTGGTTTTCATCAAACATGGTGCTGTGCATTTTGGCCAGAGGACATTGTTCCAGAAGTACTTTTGAAAAGTTTATTCAGATGGATTTTTGCAAAGTTGAACTGTGCTGCCATACTTTTTTTATAGAAAAAGTTTTCTCCTGACAGTCCTCCCAAAGAAGCCATACTTGTTCAGTCTTTTTCACCTTGTGCTGTGATGAACTTTAACATTTAACGTGCAAAAACCAGTAAGAAAATAAGTACTTCACCACACACTTCTACGTTTCCTTGTCTCCTTTCCACTTTAGGCAACTCTCTGAAGAGAATGCTAATCTGCAAGTGAACGTGGAGAAGGAGAGCAATGAGAAGAAGCGCCTCAGTCGCACCAATGAGGAGCTGCTGTGGCGGCTACAAACCGGCGAGCTGAGTCCTCGCATGTCCCCCAGCTCCTCCCCTATCCATCGGCCACCCTCTGGACAAGGCTCTCCTGCCCGTCCACACTCGTACCACCAGTGATGCTCTTCCGGAAGTTCTCGTCACCAAAAGCTTTTAGCTGGAATCAGAAGGCCTCATTTGTTTTAAACCTCTTGGGTGAATGTTTCTCTCAATCAGAAGAGGGATGGACGTTACACTATATAGTCGGGCAAACACAAATAGGTCTGTTTGTTGGAAAAATCCACTTGCCTATGTGATTTAAAGTTTGAACCCCACTGACCTAACCAATTGTACTGATCATCACACCTGTTACTAAAAGAAGGAATTCTCTGCCCTCAGATTTTCTTACTCCACATGACGCCCCACACAGCAGAAGCACTGAAAAACTCCCACAGATTGTAGATTGATTGGAGAGCAGAATGAAAATCACGGTGCCTCATTTCCATGTTTTCGCCTACATCTCCATCTTCTCATCCAGCGCTCAGGATGATGGATGTACAAGACATAATGATAATCAAAAGTGCAACAACAAACACAAAAAGCGCCTTTTGCCATCCATTCCCTCCCACCAGCAGCATCCACCAGGACAAGGAAAATTATTTTTGTGAGTAAAATCACAAAACTACCTACAGTATTACTCTCAGTTCAGATTCTTCTCTGGGGCTTATTATCCTTTTCAAGCTGAAATGTTGTAGGAGTTTATGACTGACTATCAAGCCATTTAACCTCAATCATCCATGCTACTTTCTAACTTGCGTATTAGCATTGACCTGAAATGTGTGGCTACATTCAGTACAACAACAACCCAACTTATATCTTCTGAACTGCCAACACACAGTCAACGGTTTTCCTGACCATACTTTGTAAAATCTGTACATGTATTGCTCTCTTTAAAGCATGATCTGTCTTCCAGTTATAATTAACTATATTTTAGGACTGCCTACAGTGTGATGAAGTGGCACGGAAGGGCAGTGGAGCATCGCGATTTAAAAGGAATTTCTTATTAACTCGAACAGGATTCATTAAAGGTAAAACATTGCGTTATACATTTCACACTAGGTGAGTTGATGCCCTTCACCCTTCAGATGAATTAATATAATAGACTGCTCAAAAAGTTAACGCTTGATCACCACAGTATAAAGCAAAGTCAGTTAAACTTCAGGAACATTAGTCTGTCTGGTTAGGAAGCAAAAATTATTACTAATCAATTTAATCTTTGTGCAAATGAAACAACAAGAAAAGCTCCAAGAAGGTAAAGGTTTAACAGGTGTTCACATAGATCTGTGCTTATTCCTTATCCTTTCAGAATGATCTTTCACTCAGAGATTGTGGAGAAGACCCCAGGCGGGTTGGGCTGTTATATGAGCAGACCTGGGCAGGCCGTAGATCTGCTTGTATCTGCTCCTTTGTGCAGGTTACTAGCAAAGCCCTAGAAAATGACCTCCAGTATGCCATTGGTGTACACGTGTCTGACCAAACTGTCAAAAATGGACTCGACGGGCACGATGTTCTTACATTCTTCTGTGACCTGCGCTCACAGCCCAGCAACATGCAGCCCGATTTCACCCAAGAACACCAGAATTGGCAGGTCTCCCACTGACGACCCATTCTTTTCACAGATGAGAGCAGTTTCACACTGAGCATACGAGACACAGAAATGAGTCTAGAGACACCGTGGGGAACGTCATGCTGCCTGTAACATCATCCAGCATGACTGGGCTTACAGTAGGTCAGTGATGGTCTGGGGAGGCAGAATTACACAGGTCCTGCAAAAAGACATATCGAGACTGTCTTGTGACAGTATGTTCAAAAACATGACTAAACTGCCAGAGGTCATCTTGAGGGGTTCTGGCTCCACCTGTTCTTCCTTGCGCTAAGGAGCAGATACTGGTTTTGCAGCTAGGTTGATGCCCTGTTCTCTCTTAATATGACCCCTCTTTTTTCATCTTCTGGTGCCATCATGGAGGAGCTGGGCTACCTGTGCAGGCACAGTCTCATGCTACCAGTAGTGACAGTGACACAAGCAAAGAGCAAAACTACAGAAAAATAAGAAAGGATAAGAGAAGACAGTGGTGTATGGTCACCACATGCAGCACCATTCAGTGTTTGGTGGATCTTCTTGATGCTTCTCCAGTGCTGCTGTTTTTGCTTCCTTACTGGACAGACTAATTCCTGACGTCTAGCTCAGTTTGTGTTATACTGTGATGATCAAGTGTTCATTTTTTGTTGTTGTTGAGCAGTTTATAAACATGTCCGACAAAGTGAGAATGCAGACTACGTAGAAACCACCAAAGAGGAAATCATTGAATACAGCAGTTCATTTAGTACTGTAGCTGTCATATGGTTGGACTTAATTGCTGCCGAATCAGCCATAAATGGTGCAGACGTTGCAAAACATTTATCTGTTTTGTTGCATTTTAAGATTATACTGTCAGGGCTCTGGCAGCTAGCTGAAACCGTTGCTGTTTTCTCTGTTGCTGTTTAGTATTATTTTGAGTGTTTGTGCCTGTTTTCACCACAGAAATCTTTATAGAGAAAGAATTGTAACCGCAATTGACAAAAAACCCCAAACTGACTACATTTCCATCAAAATAAGCACGAGAGTCTGATTGCAATGTTACCTCATTTCTCATTGTAGAGAATAATCTCAGGTCTTGAGGAGAATTAAGAGTCATCAAAAGGAAGCAACTGCCTTTTTTTGTATTGTGTTTTTTTCATGTTTACATAACCACCTGTCTCAAATGTCTGTTTTGCCAGATAACATTTCTAGAAATTTTATTTGGATGTAAGCGTTCTGTAAAAAACTATTTTAAAGAGCCTAACACAGTCAGGAAACACATAAGAATTAAGTGAAATGGGATTTTATGACATTAATATATTATTGTAATAAAGCAGGCTTTCTTTTATCCATTCCCTCGGACATAAAGTATGGAAATCTGCTGAAATAGGGATTTGGTTCTAGGTGAGTTAAATTTACTGTTATACAAGTTGATTATGTTCATCGCTGGTGGGTGTTTTGAAAGGAAGTGGAAATGATGGCTCTCTCCATCAGGTACTCTGATTGCACTGAATGCCTCTGTGTCCTGTGGACATGACCTTGTACTCATTTACTGAATGTTTGTCCGACACTAGAATAAGTGGTTTTGTTTACAGTTTACGTCCAATGTCAGAAAAGGTTGCTGCATCGCCTTGCTATTGTTTACATGATTTATGTTCCTATTCAGTATTTCAGAAACTCATGCGCTGGATACGTTTGTGTGAAAGCATGCCTTTATAAGGTTTACGTGCATTGTTTTTACCTTACACTTCCTGTGCATTTATTTATTTATTTATTGTCATCCCTCAAAACTGTACCTGTAGCTTAGCTGGTTAACATATTGTGGTGAATGATGAGAAATAATGTCTATACTGTATATGTTGCACTTTGTATTTAAGTATTAAATCACAGCAAGTATACACAAGAAGGGAGAGCTCTTTTTTAAGTGTACGAAGTAATAATGCAGAGCAGACTGCAGGAATTGTTGGACTACATTTAAAAAAAGCTTTCACTGGAGCTTTCTATATATAAACACGATAATATTGCAAAAACAACAAAACAAAAAAAAAAATCAGCAGCAATCTGACTTGATTTGAATTATATGGAATTTGGTTGACATGAGCTTCATGCCTTCCAATGCATGAAATGTTGTATTATATCTATTGGCAGAGGGAAGACGATGGTGGAGTTCTTCTCTGCTGCGATGGTGTTGAGAGTCTGAAGGTATCTTAGCTGGAGAGCTGAGGGTGAGTCAGCCATTACCAGAGAGGCTTCTTTCAGAGCCCTGGAAGCCTTCATCTCCCCCTCTGCAGCAATGATCTGAAATATAGGCAGACGAACAGTATCTTCTGATGTTTCATTTCTGGGCCTGAATACATGAAAAGGAAATTGAATTCAGTCTTCCATTCCTCTCATTACCTTGGCCCTGGCCTCCCGGCTGGCTTCAGCCTCTGCTGCCATGGCTCGCTGCAGCTGCTGAGGCAACTTCACATCCTTGATCTCTACACGCTCCACTTTGATACCCCATGGATGAGTGGCTTCATCCAGGGCTTCCTGCAGGGTAACATCCAATATCAAACACTCTAGTCACAGTTATAGTTTAATAAACAACAAATCAAATACTTTATACTCTACAGTGAGAGTAGTGAGAGTGAGTTTTTTGTGGCCAAAAAAAAGTGTTCTTTGAATGGCGGGTGGGAATGAGGGAGCTCTAAAAGTATCTGTAATAATGCTTTTCTTACCTTTTACAAAATTTACATTTACGTTTATATATAAGCATACCCTTTAAAATAGGTGTAACAGCACTTTATCCTCACTTGCATGCTGAGTGAAATGCCCTCTCTGTCAGATAGAAGTTCTGCAAGGTTTTTGGTACCAAGGACATTCCTCAGAGTGGTTTGAGCAAGCAGTCGAGTAGATGAGTGCGCATTGGTCACATTGGCCACTGCTGAAATGGGGCAGTATACACGGAAGTACACCACACCATCCACAGACACTGTCACAGAGTCTTTGGTTAGGATCTGCAAATGTTTTAAAAAATTGCAGTTTGTTTACTGACAGAAACTACAGACAGTTTGTGATGCATGAGATAATAGAGACAGACAATGTGCTTTCATAATAAAACGAAGCAAGAATATACCTCTTGAGGAGGGATATCAAAGGACACAGTTCTCAGATCTACTTTCACAAAGTTATCGGTGCAGGGTAATATTAGGAAAAGTCCTGGAAAAAGATAAAAGCCAGTTCAGATGATAATGTGGAGTCAACTTCCAAAGCCAACCATTGTGTTTTTCCTTTTGGTTTCTGGGATGGCTTAACCAAAGTGTTTGTTGTATATTTAGCCACAAACCTGGCCCTTTAGCTTTTCTGTCTGTGATCCGGCCGAGTCTAAAAATGACAGCTCGCTCATACTCCTTCACTATCTGAATGTTGGAGACAACCAATCGCACAACAGTAAATAAGAAATACAGAAATATAAATGGAGTATTTTTTTCATGGTATGTATACACATCTATGTGAAGAAATAGTAATTAAATCCTAATAAGCAGTGCTCCGCAATGAGAATATACTGCACCTTGACACACATAAATATTGTGAGTGGAAAGGTTACTATTACAAAGATGATGGATATGAAAACCAACAGCCAACCACAGCATCCCAGTTTCCCTGAGTTTTTATCTGCAAAAAGAGCAGAAGCACTTTCCAAGTTTTTAAAGTGGTTATGTACAAGGTATGTACAATATCTTGCTTTTTTTCATAGCACCTTCATTTCACATTTAAATTCAAACCATAAGTTCTTGGTGTTACTTTGATGACATAATTATCCAGTAATATACTCCACTGGGACGCCACCTTTTATTAAAGGTGACACAGAACATTAGTGCCAAGAGATGTAATGGATCTACACTGCTCATATTTCACTAATGATGTAAGTAATTTCTAAGGGAAGGCACGTAGCTTAAAATCCACAAAGTGTTGTGCAAACTCACTGAGCTATTGAAATATCATCATTAAAACACTGTGATGTCACTCTCTGTGTTGCATAGAGGGTGGTAGAAGAAAAAAGTCTTTTCAGGAAGACTTTCACAAAGCTAATACATAACTATGGATAATTTAATTTATTTACTTCTAATATTAAAAATACGCCAGCCAATTATGATAAATGGTGATGACTAATGCTTTTCTAATGAAAGGCCATGTTATTGAAATGTAATAAATGATGTTAAAATAGAATGTGATTAAGATGTATATTAAATTAATATGCCAAATGATCATGTCCGTTAAGGATCTTTGGGTAAATTATATGGTAATTATTAATTCACTGCTTTCCTCCTTTTCACAGTTTTCGGAGCTATGATTAATGTGTTAAAATATTATAGGCAAAAAATAAAATATTTAAATATCTATGATGTGCACTGAAGACCCAGTATTCTTATCAAATATACTTAAAAAAGTCTTGAGCCACCCACCATTTCTTTATATTTTGGTCCTGAGAAACATTTCACCAGGCATGTGAAGGTGTGTCTAAGGTTTTCTTTGGACATTAGCTGCTTTTCCACTCATTTTCTGTCCAGTCCTCACAGATGTTTTTCTTTCTTTTTTGTCATGCTACATAATACTGATGTATGAATAACTCAAGCATAAAAAGGACCCTAACTCAAGGGATGGACCAGTGTTGTGCCTACACATAAAACACAACTTAAACCAAACACTTGGCATATTTCTGCGTAGTGTGAAGTGTTTCCTTAAAAGTGGACAAGTACAAAAGAAGAAGTGGAAAATCAGTGGCAACAGATCATATGGAGAAATGAATCCAAATTGGAAAATTTTGATTTGAATTCAGTGTCTACAGCCATCTGTAAAACATGGTGGAGACGCTGCCATAGTTTGGGTCTGCATTTCATCTAGTGGTGTTGGAGATCTTGTCAAAACTGATGAATGCATGTGAAAAGTACTATCAGATTAATGCGCAATTCAATCCTACCAGTGATGTATTGGCCTCCCCAAAGCCTGGACCTCAATATCACTGAAGCAGTGTGGGAATGGAATAAAAGACAGCCAGCATCCAAAGAAGAGCTTTGAATGTCCTTTAAGAAGCCAGGAGAATTATTCCTGAAGACTACTTAATGAATGCTGAAGAATAATATATTTAGGGTGGATGTTGCTCAGGATGTAGAGCGGGACATCTGTTAATCGCAAAGTTGGTGGAGCAACCCTGGCTGCTCCAGGGATGGCTCCCTGGGCACAATACTGAACCCTGAATTGCTCCCAATGTTAAATAGAAATAAATCCCTTAGATGTAGAGAAAAATGCTTTTGTCTTACAGTATATACTATACTCCCACTGTACTTTTACACATTTCTATATGTTTTACTGTACACATTTCCCTAGCAAATTAGAAAGAAATGAAGTGAGGCACAAGACTTTTACACAACACAGCTGTCCTACGCAACTCCTACAATCCTGGACTCTTTAACATAAGGTTTCTTGGGAGAAAAATCATCCCTTATTTTATATCCCTTATTCTAAAAATAAACATTCAGAATGGGTCATAAAAAGTATTTACCTTCAATAATGCCATCATTTTTCTGCAGTTTATCCTGTGTAACCATCTCTGCTGTGCTGGATGTTGTAGAAATCATTGGTTGTCTCTGGTCGAGCAAGCTAGAACAGTACTGCACTTGTTTACGTGTCTGTTCTCTCTGTGGGTGCGGTCTTTTTCCCTTAACACCGGTTGCTTTCTCGACAATAGTGAGGCACGCTTGCCCTGTAAGTCACCTTTAGGTTGCTAAGATGTAACATGAACCATTTTTGTTTAACCAGGATCTATGTGGCTCTTGTGTTGAAAAGCTATCTCAGTCCTGCTCTTGTACTTTCGTACTTTTAAGTTCAGCAGTCTGTCACCTGAGTCCATCTTGTGAATAAATAATTGTTGTATCCAATTCATGAAACATGAGAGGTGATGTTCAAAGAAGATGATAGGTAGTTTTCCTCACATTTTCCCCACAGATTCCCTCAG
This sequence comes from Oreochromis niloticus, assembly GCF_001858045.2. Lineage (NCBI taxonomy): Eukaryota > Metazoa > Chordata > Actinopteri > Cichliformes > Cichlidae > Oreochromis > Oreochromis niloticus. The sequence goes on from NC_031979.2 coordinate 31,596,464, forward strand.
TTTTTACAAAATTAAGGATTATTTATGAGGTTTAAAATTCAATTTCATGGAATATAGATTGTATTGAACTTTACACAGAAAGTTATCAGTCTGGCAGCGTTGGGTCTACTGACTTTTTGGCCTCTTCATGAAGAGATTCACATGAGTTTCTGATGTGTTCTTTTCCAATGTTTTTCCTATTTTTTGTTTTCACATGTATAACTTCATGTTCCTTTTTTTCTAGGAAGAGTGGGCTTTTGGTTTGGGGGTTTTTTGGCCATGGAGATCCTGAAGTTTTTTTTTCTTTTCGCTTTTTTTACCCATTTTTTAAAGATTGCAAAATAAATGTTTTGCTCATACAGCAATCATATTTTGAGGTTAGTGGCTCGGTCTGCTGGCACTGCATGTTACACTCCATGCCCTAGGCTCTTAAGTAAGGGGTTATAACAGACAGGAAGCTGTATTATGTGAGTATATTGTAGAACAGTTCCCTACTCTTTTCCAATAACAATTTATTTAAATGCATTTGCACTATCTTATGATACATGCTCCAATTTTATTATAGTGAATGGGTCAAAAATACAGCTGTAATTTATTTTTGGACTTGACAAAAGGACTTGACAAAAGAACAAGGTCATTTTCAAGTGCAGTGTTTGTACTGCCCCTTTTTTCCTTGACGTTTTAACACATGAGATCTTAGTCCAAATAACTCACATATGATTCAGTTTTTATTGTTGCTCTGATTTACTGATGCCAAAACCTCTTCAGACATATTGGTTCTAATATTCCAAAGAAAAGAGCAAAACTGTTTCCAGTTAAAACAAATGTAATCAAATTGAAAAAGCAAAAAACAGATGGAATAGTCAAATTTGGCCAAGGAAAATTTAGCTGGATAATATTTTGTGACTGCTTACATCAATTTTCAGTGACAGGATCACAGTGTTCCACACCAGCTCACAGGTCACGCACACACAGAAAAAAGAGTTGGCAAAAAATAAAGGTTTTTTCCTCAATTTGTAAAAATCCTTAGATAACAAGTAGCGAATGAAGTGCAAAAGAATAAACAGCCATGAAAGAACAATGGCCTCGGGAAGAAGATGAGTGGTAACTATGCATGCCTTCCCATTCTACTCATTGTCAGGCGAGAACAAATGAAACTCATGTCCCCACAGTAATCCTGTACTGCCACAGCAAGGCCAGTGGAAGTACTAAAACCTTTCGAGATTAATACTTCATTTCACATGAGTTTGACCAGCATATTACACATACAGCACTTTTCTTGTTATAAGGATTTTTCTGAGCAGAATATTTGCTTCAGTTGGAAAGATCCATTGCATCAGGCACCAGCGGCATCCATCATTAACTTGCGACTGAACTCATAAGCCAGGAAGAGGGCTCCGTTGGCAGGGAAGGTGCGCACCATTGTAGGAGTTAAGCCAGAGTACAGAGCAGTGAACCCTGTCGGGACAAAGAGGCAAAAGCTGCACAGACTGTTCTTTTAAAAAAGACAGCATGGAACAATTAGCAATATTTCAAAATGACAGTCTGTCAATGCACCCTTATCACACAGATAACAGTTATTAAAGCTGCAATGTCACAGAACAGTGTTTTATAGTGCATTTATCTCTGATATGTTACATAAGGTTATAAAACATAGAAAACAATTATTGTGAGAGACTGTTTTTATTGTTACCCACCTCCTATGAAGTGGGGAGGTCTGTCTGCTTAGATATTGTTTGCTGATTCTGAATATGACAGCCTGGCATCAAGATAAAGGTCTACTTTGAACACATGTGTGTCCTAACCTATAAGCCAGGGGTAAAGGGTGCCAAAAGCAAGGGTTAAAGTCCCGGTTTAAAGTCCACACCCCACATTCTTTAAAGATTAGTTACATGTTGTGGGTCAGACCCATCCCCATCTTCAAATATGGCCATCAATTTGATCACAGCTACACACTTGTAAAGTTTTGTGACCCACTGCTGCTTACACTGCTGACACTATCATATTTTTAACTTATGTTCACAGACATAAAGAAATATAACACATGCCAACGTATTCAAAATGGCATTTGGGGTTCTTCCTGCAATAGCATGTGTTCCCAAGACCACAATCATCACACAGAGAATCAGAAAACCCACTCATATTCATCTGTGCATACATGTTCGAACCTTACCCTCGGTGCGTATAACACCCATGAAGGTCTTGATGAAGCCCTCTTGCCTCCCTGCTAAGGAGTACACCTGGATCCTGGACTTTATACAATCTATTGGATAGACCACCAACCAAAGACATCCTCCTGCAAATCCCCCACTGAACATCAGCGGAAGAATACCTGCAAAGGCAGAAATTATTCTGAGTCCACAGAAACACACAAACATGTTAAACTCCAAAAATACCATAAATACAACTAGAAGATCATATAAACATACCTATACCATCTTTGCTTGTGCCCATGTGTCGTGCAAATGTGGACCGACACCACTCATAGGCTCCAAAGAAGCAGAAGTAACCAGGAAGTTCCCTCACGAAGGTGGACGTCAATCCTTGGTAGAATCCTAAAGGGCCATCTGTCTTCAACACGGTCTTAACCACAGTCCACACTGTGCTGAAGACATCCCAGAAAACAAAGTCTAGCACAGCTTTGGTGAACTAAAACTTTTCTTGTCGTAACAATGTCAGGTTTTGAATTCCACTTACCTTTTCTGTCCTCTTGCCACCTTGCCAGATGCTTCCATTTCATGCATGGCCTGCAATCGACATTTCACCAGCTCCGTGGGGCATAATGCCATGGCGGAGAAGATGGAAGCTAAAGACCCTGCAGATGCCTTCTGAAGATCACTGACGAGCAATGACAAGTACAACAAAAGATAAGAGTATGAAGAGTAAAGGGTTTTAATGTACATACATCCCCATCTTCAATTTTTAGAACTACAAAAAAGAGACTGTTTTTATTTCTGCCTCATGCAGCCAGTGCTAATGTTTGCTCTGACCGCTGGTACACAAATAACTGGCATGTATCTGACGATCAAGAGCTCTTAATGGAAAACGATTTAATGACTGTTCCCAAGACGATTTTCCAGTGTTGTGATTATATCACTCATTTGCTAAACCTTATGGACTTTTAATGTGCTGAGTCTACTTCTGACTCTAACATGCAGTACTATGCAAAAGATTTGAGTCACTCTCGTTTCATTTCATTCATTTCAAGGTGCCAGGCTTTTTTGTAAATTTTAAAGTCATGTTGAGCAATAATTTTCCAAGATTTCTGAACAGTCTTTAAGTTTTTCTTTAGACATTATCTGCTTTTTCAATCATTTTCAGTTCAGTCCTTGTACCTGATCAGTTTCACAGGAATGTATTTTTTTTTTAATTTGCTTAACACTGAGCTATGAATCATTCAAGGATAAAAAAAAGCACTTAACTCATGAGATGAACCAGTGTTGTGTCTACACATATAGCAGATAAAATGCAAAGAAGCAATTCTAAACTGTGTCTTTAGGCAGAGAAGCAGCCTGTTACAAAAACACAATCTGTTTCAGCTTCTTTAGTTGAATCTATGAAAACAGTTTAAGATAACAGTTTGACAACCAAAAACAATATTTTTGTACAGCGAAGGCGATTCCCAAAGAGCTATTAGAGGAAATGCAAAGGTTATACGCATTTAAATATGCTTTACTAAAACATATAACTTTACAGCATTACAGATTTCCTGCTTTTAGGAAGCTCAAATCCAAGTTCAGGTTAGAGGCTTAAAGGTCAAATACAGATGATATAAGCTGTATTTCATACTTGATACAATTCTGAATTCTATTACCAAAATTAAATGAACAGATTACAAAGAGTGTGGCCATCTGAAAGTTAGCAGCTACACTCATTTGGGCCTTTTTTCCCCCCAGAATTTAGGGGTCAACGTATATTTTTAGTCATAGAGCAATCATGAAACCTAGAGCCAAAGCCAAGACTCAGCGTCACTCTGAACAAATCGTTTTCCTTCCAGTTACATCAAAGAAACATACTATGTTTACTGTGACATAAAATCAAGATTTAGGTTGTGATGAAATTCAATGTGGCACAACTGTAGAAAAAGGTATTTCTTAAAGTCATCAGACAGCTCAAAATACAAAGCTGGTTAAGGAAAGTTATTTTAAAAATGCAGTTAGTTTAAAGCCTGTTTGGCTGAGCATGATTTCCGTGCGTTCAACATGTAATATTAATGGCAGTATTTTCATTATTGTTCATTGAATGACAAAAAAAAGCTTTTTCATTAAAATCAAAATGAATATCCCAAACAACTTAAATCCTTTAAAAATGCTCCATCAATTTTAACATTTGTCTCTAAAGAGCATCACTGCCAACCATTTCTCTTCATTTAGTTTCTATTTCTGGCTGCAATAGATAATTAATATTATGGGGAATTCACTTAATTATTATTCACTTTATTATTTAATTCTCAATTGCCAAGAAAGACACTTAATCTAAAGTTTTAAACTGTGTGAGTACACCCACTTATGATTATGATGTTGCATCTCAGTACATGATGAAATGCTTTTCTGCACAGGGAGTGAAAAGAGGAGGCAGCAAGTCACAGAGCGGGAAGAAAATGTGGTGATGTGAACCCCTAAAATCTCTCAAGACACACTGAAAACTGAGAGTCCTGGTTTACATGAACATTTGTTATAGCATAAAGTTTTGCTATATCCAGCTGCTCCTCACTGAAGTCTGTTACATATTATGCAGCTTATTATGTAAATAAATAGTCAGAAATATCTTCTTCCAACCTGAGATCAGCGCCTTTGTCCATCCTTGACATAAAGCGGACCGCATCCTGGCAGAGCCCATAACTCAAGAAGAGCACCGCGTTCTCAGCGATGTTGGCTATCAGGGCTGGCGTTGTGCCTTTGTAAAGACCACGGAGTCCCACCTGCCGGAATGTTGAGATGAAGCAGTGGATGAAGCCGCGGTACATTGTGGGAAACGTCTGCATCTTCACCTTTGCTGTGTCAAATGGCTGACCGCTCAGCACGCAGGCTGTGCCACCTGAGTTAGGGCATCAAGACGTGAATAACTGAGAAGAACTCAGAGATTAAAAAGCATTTGAAATCAGACTAGAAAATATATATACATGTATTAAGATACATATGTGTGTATGTAGAACCATAATATTTGATCTTAAGAAACTGTAGTTTTGGGGTTTTAATTATTTTTTTAACTGTTCCTTTTCCAGGGTGGAAGAATTGTACAGTATACATCTTTAAAGACTTTAAAAAAACAAAAACTGGGTGCACAGGTTTGAATTTATTTTCAATTTTCTCTAATACACACAGTGTCAAAAAAATATATACAAGGTCAAAAATCTATACACATACCCCCACTAGTATTTGGTAAGCAAACAATGCAAGTTTCACCTCAACCAGTTACAAGTTACACTTTTTGGTAGCCATCAGCAAACTTCTGGCAGTTCTGGCTGAATATTGGAGCACTTTTGTTGGCACAATTTGTAGAGTTCACGTGTTTTACTGCTCCTTGTGGATTTAGCTATCTTGGATTATTTCCATTCCCTATACTGACAGTATTTAAAGGTTAAATTCAGTGAACTGACCTCACCTAACCTTGATGTAACCGAACACTGACCATGAACACCACAGCCGCTGTGCACCATCCAACACAGTGCTTTACTGTAAATTCACTGTATGGCAAAGCAAACTGGTTTATCCTGCATGAAACTGTGTTGTACTTTCATGCAGCCTTTGAATAACACAAAGTAAAAAGTACACATCAGTTTCCTTAGCAGAGTTTTTTTTAAATATCTAACTTCAAATCATGTACACATCCAATATCTGATTTAAAATTAAGAACATTACATCTAAGCTTTAAATTTCCAGTTTATCAAATGCCACTGAGCAGTCCTTACCTTTAAATATAACCTGTCTTCTTCCTCTCTCTTCTTTTCTTTCTTACATCTTTCTCCATCTCCGAGTGAAGTTATCTCTCATTCTCCCTGGGAAATACAGCAGCTGTACCTTTAGCTTGCAGACACACTGTGTGACAGACGGCTCACAAACAGTTTGTGTGTTTGCTGATATTTGTTAAGCCGACTGAAACGTTGCATTTGAAGTTATCTGCCACTTAAAAAACATGTTACTCCCTTTATGATCACCAGTTAGATGCTGAATTACACGTGACATCTGCATCAAAAATCAGTTCCAGATTGCTGAATCTAATGGGTGCTGTCAAAGAAATCCTTTTTATGCTGACAAAGAGAAACAACCAGTTGTAGTCAGTCATGATCACTAATGAAGCGTTGGCCACGGCCTTGTCAGGTTAAAGACATTGTACAACCTTCAACAAGACTTATTAAAAGATTTTAGTGAGTGAATGTAGGTATTTCATTCCCTGTGTATACTTTTGAACCTGTGCAAATAAGAGAAACTCCAAAATAAACCCAAGCCTATCCATATAATAACTGCATAATAAAAACAAAACAAAACATTAAATACATATGCTGTGCAGTTATTTCACCCCAGAAAAGGAACAGCTCAAAGAAATCATTAAAAGCTGAAAATATCCATGGCATTCATGTCAGTGATGTCAGAAACCCTCTGACCTCTGACTAAACTGTAGATAAATAACTTTACATATACAGCAATGGGTCACTTTTAAATATACACAAAGCTGGTCTAAGTGATTATCTTCAATCTGATTGGAGTGGCGTGAACATTACACCTCTGTCTTTACATTAAACTCACCTGCAGCTCCAGCTGAGAAGTCGATGATCGCCTGAATTACAGGGTGTGGAGCCATCGTGACTTAAAGGACACGAGCCTGAAAATATCCACATGGTTTTCATTCATTTTAACTTTCCCTAATCTTTTTTCACACGCAATCACAAAACATGACATTATTCACAAAAGAGATTAAAAATGAGCCTTCGATAAAAAATAAGTTGCGTTAACAGGGGAAGTCAGGAAAATGAAGCACCTGAAAGGAGGCTACGGTGCTTACCTATAATCTCTTTAGTGTAGGTTAATCCTTCGCAAAGAACAACAGTGGGAGCATTTACCGCGTTGCTGTACTTTCACTCCACCTTTCCACGTAACAAGTTCCCACATGATCTGAATTCGAAAAATGGAGGTAGCTACACATTCAAGGAACACAGGACATAACTCAGACGTCCTATTATTCATCCATGCTGTTGTCCGTGGGAGCTCAGCGTTGGTTGACGCAACAACCTAAAGTTGATGCAACAACCTAAAGTGTCTTATTACTGTAGTTCCGTTTTGTCGATAAGTTCATTTCATTGGCGGGTATAAATTGTCCCGTCCTACCGAGCGCAAAAAGGTCAAGGAGTTCACGCTAGAGAGAAAAAGACAGTTAAACACACGGTTTCATTCTTAAAATTAAGTAATTGGATAACATTTGAATTATATGAGATATAGATTAGATATATGATACACTACTGATCAGCGAGTTAAAGTCATATTTGGCAACAGCCTCTTCAGTCTTGTAACATTTCGCTGGTTAGAATCAAATAACTTTCTGCATCGTAACATCATCTGTGAATGATGTCTCGATAGATTTAACAGAGGTATAAATATGCGGACCGGCGTGTCTATTACAAGTTTTGTCGTGGTGTTAAGAGAAAGACATGATTCCAGTACAGTACTTTATGTGATAACGTAAGTGCATCGTGTATTCATTCCACTCACGTACTCGAATAATTGCGCAATCTTGACGGAATTATCTCTCTCGAATTTACTCATCTTGTACTTCCGAATTTATGCCAGTAAATGCGTTTTATGCCAATAATGCCCCGTGTGATTGTAATACCCGATGAAGACCACAAGGTGTCCCCCTACTCCACAGTTGGCTTAAGACACCAGACAGCTTCTGCTCCAGTAAACAGTCGCAAAGCGGTAGAGCTACAGATCATGAGAGGAACGAGTCCATTTACTTCATTTTTTTTAACCCTTCCCCAAGTTTGTATTTTCCTTTTTACTATTTGTGAACATTTTATAAAGACCTTACTTTTATTAGCGTTTTTGCTCATAAAATGATAATTAAAACTATAAAATGTGTACACGGCGCAGATTCTGTGACAAATCTAGCTTATTACCAGATCATCCAGGGAGGCATAAGTATCAAATGAATTATGCAATCTTTTTTTTAGGTTAATAGTAAAGTTTGGGACGAGCTTGAGCAAACAAAAGTACCGCCTGCAGCCGACAGGCAATAAAAATAGCCCTGTTTTTAGCCATCAGTGCAGCCATTTATATACTATTTATATGCTAGTACTATAAACATATGCACATATTGAATTTAAAGTACACGAAACTAAAAGTAGCTGCGACATGTGCCAAAATACGAATATGCATCAGGTAAGTAATTCCCCTGCTCCTTGTTCTCACAGCTTGCACACACAGCACATTTAAAATCTACCCACGGATTCTCATTGATGTTCAACTAATGTGACCGTCCTCGTGGATTTTTGAGGTCTGCTTCCTGACTCACTGTGTGACTTTTGGATCTAAAACTTGTGGATGCCCGGTGGAATCCATTCATTTCTCTATCACGTTTCCCGAGCCACAAAGCCCGCAGAGCGCGTTATTTCCAGTTCAGTGCTTAAAAATTGGCATCGCCCAGTTTTAGTGTGAACCAAAAATGACCCCAGGTTATAAAGACGTTCTGATGATGCGCCAGTGTAGATCCTGTCTGTATCTTAGTACACACGCTACAATTACTCTTACAGAGTCTGTAGTCTGCTTTCAATACTAACAGAATATTTAGTTAACACTGCTCTTATTTAATCATAAATAATGAATGTTTTAGGGTTGCTAAGTTTTGACCTAAATACAGGATATTTGGGAAAAAGCAATGGATATAATTTTTCTGTAGAAATTGCGTTTAAATTTTAAAAAAAAAGTAAACAGGGAAATCTTCCACATTTGCTCTCCACAGGTTTACTTTTTTCATTGAGTCTTTCGATGCAGTTTATTGGTGCTTTTTGGCTGTCAGTCAAATGTGGGCGGTGTCAGCTGACAAATGATACTTCCAGTAAGTCCTCACAAGCTGTATGTACAACACAGAGTCAACAGGCTGTACGAGGAGCAGACGGAACGTCTGTAGGACTGGACAAAAACAAACCAGCGGGTCAACGCACTGTGACCGCGTACTCGACTTTACTTTACTTGAAAGACGTTTTAGAATCATTCTTTTAATCAGCTGATTTTTTAAATTTGTTTTTTAATTTTTTATCGACTTGGGATGTAACTTTCAGTGTTGTTTCCTGCGCCCAAGCGGAGCACTCTTTTCCCGGTCAGTTTTATCTTGCGTTCGCTCACGTCTCCGAGGCGAAGTTGCTGCTTTTGAGGAGCGAAGGTTTGTCACAATTACATGACATTGTAACACTTTTCTCACTCACCTTTCGACCATGGCGGAAGCGCCTCAGCAGCCACACCTGGTGGAAATCGACCCGGATTTTGAACCGCTGTCGCGGCCCCGGTCGTGCACTTGGCCATTGCCTCGGCCGGAGTTTATCAACCCGGGCGACTCCAACACCTCTTCACCGGTCCCATCTGTCAAGCAGGAACCCGCCAACAACACCGAGTTCATCAACAACCTGAGCCTGCTGGAGGAGACCGAGGACTTCACAGAGCAGAAACCCATCATCCTGTGCACTGATTTCCAGTGTCAGGAGAACTGCGTCCACCAGCAACCTCCACAGCAGCAGCAGCAACATCAGCAGCATCCGCAGCAGCAGCAGCACCCGAACCCGCAACTCCCGCATCAGCAGCAGCAGCAGCAGCAGCAGGTGCCTCTGCTCTCCACCCCGGTCGGCTCGTCGTCCTCAGCGGCCGCGGCCGCCGCTGCTGCCGCTGCCCAGAGGAAGAGCAGCTCCTCCCGGCGAAACGCATGGGGGAATATGTCATATGCAGACCTCATAACCAAAGCTATCGAAAGTTCTCCCGAGAACCGACTAACTCTCTCTCAGATTTATGACTGGATGGTGAAGAGTGTGCCTTATTTCAAGGACAAAGGAGACAGCAACAGCTCTGCAGGATGGAAGGTAGCTACTTATTTTCTTATTCTTAACTGTGAGTTTGTATGTGTGCGGGTGTGTGTGTGTTCATGGATGGCCACGGCGCCTGATAAAGCACTTGCTTGTGGTACTTCTTGTATAAAAGGAAAAATAAAAAAGTTATTCAGTGGGGAGTTTTGGTGTGTCTGTGGGTACTTAACAGTGGGTTCACAGGGGCTTCATTGTGCTTTATGCTATGTTTTTATCTCCTGTGGTATCACTGTAATACCCCTCCAGGGATTTCTGGCTTGTCTGTGGTGTTCAATAGTCGGTTTATTGTGACTGTGTAATGCATTTGGTCAGGGTTGTTTATTTTTATCATCCATCATCATTTCGAGGGTTATCATCATCTGCAGAGACTTACGTTAATACATGATTTGCTCCCTATGCATACTTTTCCCCGGGATTGACAAAAAGCATGCACAAAGAGTTGCGTAGCTGCTAAGTTGTTAACCACTTAGTCCCATTCATGATCACGTTCCCTTCCATTGTTATCCATCAACTTAACGACCGTTTTATGTCACCATAACTTTAGGCAGTAATCGGACTTGATGATTTATATGAATATCCTAACTAAACTGAATGTTTCTCGTCCCCAAATTAATGCTTCCCTCAGAAAATGTTTTGAGTTGTGACTTAAAATCATTTAGAAAGATCTACTCTTTCAGTTTTCTTTTTTTTTTAAGGCTAAATCACAGTTTTCCATATCAGAGTGCGTGAGCACGAATGAAGCTTTATTTATACATCTGTGTTGTAAGGCGATACCAGCATTCATGTGTCCTAGGAACTGTCCCAAACATTACGCAAGAGGGGACTTAAAATTTCTGATGTGGTGTGACAGGCCCTCCCACTGAACACTATTGAAGGGCGTAAACCTCTCTTTGGAGACACATAGTTTCATTGGTGTCTGACAATAAATTAATGACAGTCTACTCTCACAGCAGGAAATCATATTGAGCCTGTAGCCACACAGTGAGAGATTTATTATGGCTTCCCTCTGTTGTAGTGTTGTAGGCTGTCTGGGCTGCCGATGAAATTTAAAGCTTTTGTTTTTTGTGTTCCCGTGTCAGCAGGATCCCATGTTTGAGTCATGTGCTGAGAGATGACACATTCAGATCAGTCACGAAGGCTAGAGAGAATTTCTTTTTTTTTTCTTTAGTTTGCACTGAATCGGACTTGTAGACAGATATTTTTCCCTAATTAATCATTCACACGCGACCCGCATACTTTTGCCAAAAACTGCCACAATACACTGCCTTCCGCGTATTCATCCATTCATCTGACTTGAGTGTTTGCAGAAAGGACACAAACTCATGTTAGGCTGTCAAGTGTAGTCCTGTGAAGACAAATTAAATGAGAGTGGAAAAACCCCTTCAGTGTAGTGAAATATCCCCCAGTAAACAAAGGAGGCACTGGACAGATGTGTTGCTAGGGTGGTGATATTGTCCCAGAAGCCATTTTTCCCCTTCACTTCTTCTTTGTATGCCTTCATACTCTAAAAGGTTCCAGCTTTGTGCTGCTCTCTGGCTTTGTTGTGATTTGTAGGCAAGGTGCTTTTAACATAAAATGTGTGTTTTTTATCGGCCTGTTAACAAGTGAGACAACAAATGAAACTTTTGAGTGCAATGTGTCGGTGTGTTTGTGAAAGAGGTTGCTTGAGGAAAAATCTCCTCCGTATTTACCATGCTTTTAAGCATGTTTTCCCAGTGAGCAAGGGATGCTAGTCATCCGTAATACTTTGTAGTTTGTTTGTAAAACAAAAATCCAAATGCTGCATTTTTATGGAAATTAAAAGAAATAATCAAGTCAAGAATCTGTAGGCAGTGTGTGGTAAGCTGAAACCTCGAAGCAGAAACACCCACATGGTGTTAGTCATGTTAAGTCTCAGGTTGCAAATTATCAATAAACGCATTTTTTTTTAAAACTGGATGAGCAGACTGGTTACTTGGTTATGTGTGCATCATCATCAGTACTAGTACTCCAGTGACCATAAAACACACCCTTTTTCTTAGAGCAAAGCACTGGAATGTAGTGTAATTAAGAAGTTACGTAGCAGAGACTGGATATGACAAGTGACTGAGTGTTAGAGACTGAAGCAGAGTCGCAGTGACACAGTCTTAATACGTCCTTGTGACTTCATTAATAAAACTAAACAAAAAAAAAAATCAAGTTTCTCACTTTTATTGCTTCCATTTAGCGTGTGACATTTTTGCGTGTGACTGGCGGCTCAGGCACCGCTTGGGCTCACGGCTTATCCTGCCATGGTGGGGGTGTAAACTGAGTAATACTGTGGGAAAGCAAAGTGCCATTCATGGCTGCGAGGGGAGTTATTCATAAAGCTCTCCTCTCACTTCCACACAGGGGGGCCATCACACATTGTCTCTCCAAAGCAACCACACTCATAAGGTGGGATAGAGAGAAAGTATCTGTGCCAGAGATGATGATGTTTAAATATAGCGTCTGAGAGTCATGCATTTTGGGGGGTTTTTTGTTTATTTTTTATTATTATTTTTTACAGAGAATCATCTTTTAATCCAGTTAATCGGTATTTATTATCACTGTTCCCTTTTAAAATGTGCAAAATGTCTTTTTTCTGAGACCAGGCTTTGTGATCTTCAGTCCTGCTATGAATTATCTGCCAATGGGTGAAATGACCTGTTGGAAGTATGAAAATATGTAAATTGTGTGGCAGATTTCATTCCAGAAGGACTGTAGACATACAAACAAAAGCGCTCAAGCCAAATATTGGACTGTAGTTAATCAGAGAACAACTTTGTCAGCTGAAACTGTGCCTAGTCTTTAAACAACTGATTCATCACGGGGGAAAACAAATCTGCCCATTGGTTTTAAAGAATTATAAATAACCATAAAAAGCTTGAGTCAACCAGCGCACCTGTCTATAATTATGAGTTTTGACAATAGAGCTATATCAGCACAAAAGCTATTAGGGAATAGCTCTAATCGGCCTCGTGTCAGTGGTGCTAAATTGCATTTTTTCTTTTCTGACTACACGAGAGACCAAACACTGATGTTCTCACATGTTAACACTTAAGTGTTAAGCACGAAAGTTTGCATAAAATCTTGAGGCAGAACTTTTAAGATACCGCTTTGGGTAATATGCCTCATTAGTCGTTGAGCTGTGAAATGCAAGCTATTTCCAGAGTCTCCACACAACTTGTGGCCATTCATTTGAACAAAACGTGGCTATAATTTGGTGCTGAGTTACTGTCCAATAAATGTTAACATTTGTAAGGTAGACGTGGCCATCTCGATTAAGTTAGAGTTAGGTGTGTTCAGACCATTCTGTTTCTCTCAGGTAGTCTGTTCCTGTTCCACCCCCTACCAAAAAGAATAGATTAATCCTGAATGGCTATTGATGTAGCACTTGTATCCTTGGAGAATGACACCAGCAATTGTCGAAACAATGAGAGGCTATATTGGATGAGAGCGTATCGATCAACCAGTTAGTCTGATGACTACAGCGCCGCCAAATAACTTCTGATTTTTATCCTTTGAGGTTTCATGATAATATTAAAACACTCAGAATAAGAACATATTCTGCGGCTTGTGGGTTGAGGCACTGGTTGACTAAGTCATGGACTAAGCTTTTTCATGGCCTCTGACGTAGATAGATTTCAACGACGAAAGCAAAACCCGAGTTCTTTGTTTCCAGGATGCGGTGACTGCTCAACACCTTAAAATATTAGTTGTAATTTACCTTTGGATCAGTGTCTCAGAACCTGTTAAAGATTATTCCTCAATGTTGCTGATCTTTCAGGTGACCTGGTTCCCCTAAAGTAAACTGGTTGAAGCACGTGAAGTTTTCATTAGTCTATGCTTAGAGCTATCTACTCTTAATTGTTTGAGGCTGAGCTTGATTCTCAGCGCTGCTGATCCTACACAGTTGGTCGTGTCTGAACTGAGTCATGACAGCCTCCACACTTCTCAGGCCGTCTGTGACAGTGTGAATTTTGAGGACAGTTGTGCCAGGTGGGACCAGCTTGGAGAAGCTCTCAGAGTGGACTGGACACTGGCCCTGGCACAGGATGCCATCCAACAGGAAGACGAACAGATGGCACAAATGATGCATCACCAAACCTCTCAGCAGAACTGCTTATTTTTTTCCTAATATGTCCAGTTCTCCAGCAGACTGCCTAACTTAAAAAAATCACACTCCTTAAGTCACTATAAGCATTACAACCAGGATTTCATATTGCTGCACGCACACAAACATATGCATGCATTAGGTAGGCAATATTATATACATTATGTACGCAGACACTTGCATTTAAGCCAAAAGTCTGTTCTTTTGTGTATTTCTCTACTATAAGTACGTCACTGCAGGATAAATATTTGCTTTTCACTGATGGAGCTGGATGCTCAGGTACGCTTTGATGTCAGTTACCAGATCAATTTGGCCATGGGTGTTCTCTGTGCTCGATGCTCTCTTGACCTGAAATTCCTCAGCCTACGCTGGTAAACACTCCCACGGGTCTCAAAGCAAACTGTGGCGAAGCAGACAAACACGTAGGTCCGAGCAGATTGTACAGCGAGCGACACGAGGGTCATTACCATGTAAATGCACCTGTTGACTCCAATCCCTCTTACCGTCTTACAGTAAACAAGGTTAGCATCACATAGGTTGTGTAGTAGTTAGGTAATCAAGAGTCATGGATCCCATGGACCTGTTTAGAATAAAGAATAACGTAGATCGTGAAACTTCAAATAGCCCAGTTTGACAAAATAAACATTGTCACTTTTGCTTTTACCATCAGAGAAACTTATTCTGTAGCAAAATGAACCTCAAAAATATCAAGACAAAAAAGAAACCCTCCATAAACTCTCAGGAACACATGGAACCATTAACAGTGACACCTGGTTCTCTATACTTCTTTTAAATTGTTGACATAAACAACGATATCAAAAGGATCCAAGAATTCTCTTGGAAAGCTCTACTTCTTGGTGTGTTTTTGCTTTGTACAGGTGCAGTTCTTTTAATTCCAGTTATTATCTGATACCTTTGCAAACTCGTATGGGCTAATCTTTAAATTACTAGTTTAATCTCATAAGTAGAATACGTAAATGAAACATAATGCTGTTGAAAGCAGCTGAACAGATCAAGTATATTATGGAGCCTTTCAGTTAAAATTACTGGAGCTTGAACTACAGTGTGATGTAGAATATATGAGATATAATCATATGAATGAAATCTGATATTATCTTCTGTTTCAGCAGTCATGATATGACTGTAGTAAAAACTGCTCTGCACTCAAATTGCTAGTGTGTGTGAGTGTGTTTTATTCCAGTATAATATGAGCTCCAGCTCATTGCTAGAAATGGTTTAACCCAAAGCTGGGTTCTTAAAAGAAACGGATTACTGGTCTCAGAAATGTCTTTTGGTTTGCAGTATACAATGCCTTTAAGTTTAATTGATCAGTAACAGGATTTAGAGTCACATTGCACCCTTTTTTAATGGTCTTAACTTTTGCACATGATGCAGAGGTGAATCAGATTGCTGCTTGCTATCTAAAATGGATTTACCAGGAGTGTGGCTCAAAGAAAGGGAGAAGCTGAGAATTTAGGTATTCTAGCTGAGTGAGCAGAAAGCTGGTGGTGCTTTATCACCAGTCACAGGCGGTTTGTTTCTCTGGGTCTGAATGTGTATTAGTAGGACAGATAGCTGGATAAAACAGCAGTCCTCCTGTGTTTGCTGGTTGGAAACAAACACACATGCACACACACACACACACTTCTCACCCCCCTGAGGCAATCAGGGAGTCCAACCTTGGCATTGCCCCAAGACATGAGGGGCAGCTGTGTTTCTCAGGCATAGAGCTGAAGGAGCTCTCCTCACCCTCCTCCCCATTTCCTGACTGCGCCGCCTGCCTCTCCATTCCTGGTTTTCTGCCTCAGCACAAAGCGGGCCACACTTGGTGTTTTGAAGGGTTACTAACCTCCATCTCCCACCCCACTACCCGAGCCCTGCCATGGCAAACCCCCAAGGAGCTAACTGCTTACTGTCTTCAGGGAAAAATTAAGAAAAGGGAGAGAAAACACAGCAGAGGACCCAGAATGCTCTAAGTTCAGTCTGGGTGATACTTGTTAGGAGTTGCATAACAAGACATTTACTGGAATCAGGGAGCCGCAGGCCAAAGTCTGGTGCCACTGGTTAGTCAGCGGAACTGTGAGGCACTGTGTTAGAGATATGTGGGACGTTAGTCTACTGTGTGTGCGCGCATAACCTGGGCCTCATAATTAAAGCCCTGCTGCTGGCAGATGCGCAGACATGATGGCAGACAGACAGGCTGACACAGGGAACATTCCAGCGCAGGCTTTTATATCTTTTTTATTGTGGCGTGATACTCTGCCTTTCCTTTTCTCCCCAGCTGATTTTAATCCAGTATCCACTTACGACCGCCTCTCCCCTTCACTTTTTGTATCGCTTAGTGCTTTGAAGTTGTGAATCACCATAGCTGGCGCACCAGGGGTGTTAGAAAGTAGCTGTGAGTATTGATGATTGCTACCTGTTAGTCTTTAATCTTCTCTGCCTAGGACTGCAGTAATTATTATAGCTGTTATCAGTTAACATATCAGTCATTGGACCCTTTAATTGACCATTTTGTCAATTCATATTGTCCTCCAAGACTCAAAGGTGACACTGGTGAAACCGAAGACTGTTTAGAATATCTAATCCTGAAAAAGAATGACATTTATTGCATTTCAAAGAGGCAGCAAATGTTTGTCCTTTTCGGTTGACGTAAGTAGATCCACTTGTTAGGTGGTTTTGGCTGTGCGTAGTATAGCAGCGTGATGCACACGATGTGATGTAACTGTGCTCATCCTCTCAAACTTGATTGAGCAACAGTGTGAAACTAGTAGCTCCACACATTGTTTCACAATGTCATGTTTTCCTTCTGCCCTGCTCCATATTTGTTTACTTCTGAGACCCGGCATTAGCATTACCCTCTGTTGTCTTTTATTGTTACTAAGAGACACTTTGTGATATTGAGGGGTCACCAGACTGAAGTAACAAGCAATGTGGTGCAACGTTGCTGTCAAATGATTTTTGGATGTTTAAATCTGCATGTGGAGCACATGTGTTTTTATTTAGGAGTTAAGTCATTCTGTAGCTATCGCGTCACATCCCTTTAACCTCACATGAGTATCAACAATTGATCCCACGTGGAGCTTCTCTCTGCATTCACGTCTGTCTGCCTCAGTCCAACAGGCTTTATAGTTTGCAGCTCTCACTCAAAGAAAAGATTTGAGATTTTCTTCACTTCTTCAGCTGCCAGATCACAGTATAGCATTTCTCCATTCTGAAATGAAAGAGCAAAATACAAAAAACCTATCTAACATATGCAAAGAAGTCTTGCTTTTTTCTGTGAAGCAGAAAAAAAAGCAACATTTTTAAGTGCTTGGGGTTGGCAAGATGTTCCAGATGGTCTGGCAAAAACTATGCAGCCAGGAATGAGCCTATAATGAGAAATTTTACTGAGAAACCTGAGAAAAAAGAATCCTTCCTCAATTCATTTTATGACAGTAAGTGCAACTTTTGAATGTGAACCTACACCTACACCGGTTAGAAATGATTTTTTTTTTTCCTCACTTAGTGACGTAGCCAGGACCACAACTGGTAACTTATTGCTAAGTCACTTACAGAGCCTTTATCTTGCTGGAAGGGAAACTGGAAAACCCCATAAAGTGCCCCTTTCATTTCGTGATTTCAAACAAATCATGTCAAATGTGTACACGGCTGTTTCCACCGCCTCAGACACTGGCATGACAGAGCTCCGCGGCACTCCTGCCAGAGTTTTGTTTGTCAGTTCTTTTTCTGGCTGAGGACCAGATCATTCAGGAGAGAGATCACTCTGTGATTGTAGCGTCCAGTAACTGTGAGTAAGTAGAAGTGATATACAAAAGATACCAGTAAATACTAGAGCTTCATTCAGCCTTACAGAGGAGTGGCGCCCACGCAGGTTGCTTTACGCTAGAGTTGAAAATATGAAGTTGACGTCCAGTGCCGTTGTCAGGTAAACAGTCATTTAGGATGAGTCAGAATGTTTTGTTTTTAAGATTATGGGTTTGGTAGTAGCAAGACAAAACCACGTGATCTTTTTTGCTTTTCTTTTTTTCCCCTCTTCTTTTCACAACTTCTCACCAGTCAGGAAAAATGAAAAAAATCCTCTGTGGGGTTACCATTAAGACCTCAGCATTGTTTTATGGTGTGAGAAGAGGAACTGTGGTATGGATTAAAAAAATTTCACTGTAGAAATAAGAAGTGAAAACCCGCGGTGCTTCTTCACACTTGCAAATTTGGTGTCCCGTCAGTTTCTCATAGCTTATATATGAGTGTGAACTAGCTACAGACACACAAGGAGTGAACAGAGCAACACTTTAATGGGAAGGCTCACTGCTGAGGGCCCCAAACCACAGGCATTACCCAGACCCACATTGTTGTGCAATTCCTGCCCTGAAGCGATTATGCACGGTGCCTGTCAGGCTGGACTGGTATTATCACACCATCACACATCCATTTTGGCTCTCTGTCACATACATGAACACTCGTTGGAGCTGTATAGCTGGCTGACATGGGTGGAAATTAAAATCTACACTAAAATCAGAAGTGTTGTTATGACTGTACATCTGAAGGCAGATTTCCCGCTTCTTTTGTCATAGGAACATAAGTTATTTCAAGGCCAAAGTGCACAAACCTATAACTGAACTGCCCTTTGGGAGTGTTCCTTTTAGATTTGCATTGGTGTTGCAACATTGCTGCACTTTTGTCTGTTTTGTATAGAAAGGCACTTGTCTGATCAAGTGCTTATGGGTGCAGTGGGTAGGGCAGTGGTTACTTGACCTTAACTGGAACTGGATTAAAACTTGAAATGTACCAACCAAACCCTACCAAAGAAGGATATCAGTTTGTCATTGTTGGCGTATGCGAGAGGTGCAAAATGCGTTTCTTCTGAAACTGCCTGTATAAATAGTGCGCCGTACGTCTGTTCAAAATAAACAGTGTTTTTTTGCTTTTTTTGGTGGAGGTGAATATTTCGTGCAGTCTGTGGGTAACGTCTCTGCTTTCTAGTGCGGCTCAGCTTTCAAGGTTCCTGTGTTGGATTCTGGGAAATTTTGCTGTGTAAGTCGGGCCAATTTGATGTGTAATGACATGTCGACACATTCTGCTCTCAGTGATTCATTCATACTGTGGCTGATGTGATTGACAAGCAAGATTTCATTGAAAAGGAAATGGTCTGTTTACAACACCGGCATTTGTTAGCAATTCAGAAGCGTTTGTGTTGTTTTAAAGAGGGTGCCATTGGGAAAACGGTGGGAAATGTTACAGTACTCTATGAATCAAAAGAGAGAATCCTTTCTTTGTCGTCTTTCACCATCGAGCTGCTTTTGTGATATTTTGCGCTGTACTAATATTGACGCTTTAATACTAATTGTTTGGCATACATGTCTTAGGCAGTTATTAATTTCCCCATCACTCTAAAAAGTCTGAATTGCACAATCTGCTTTGTGCAAACATTAGACTCTCAGAAAAAGTGATTAATGTATTGTTGCACAAACTTAATGTAATAAAAGGCAGCTATAGTAGATATTTATGTCAGCTGGCTGCCGTAACTATGGCAAAATAATGTTTTTTTCTAGAAACTCTTATCTCTGCTAACCTTCCTTTTTAAGAGGTGCAAACTTCAGCCTCAGACTGACAGGAAGTGGGTGGTTTGAAAGCACTACAAGGTATGCAACACGGATAGTGATGTCATCAGGAGAGGAAGCAACACTGAGAATGACGCCAGATTCAGTGGCTTCTTCCTCTTCCAGCGTTTCCTTCATTTTTCTCCTTTCTTCCGCACTGCTCAGAGCTTGGAAGTGAGTCAGTGTTATTGCTGATTATCCTTCGACACAAACTTTTTACATGTTCTTTTCAAATACTTAAATGTTGTGGTTTGTTGTGGTTTAGACTTAATATAATAATAGACACAGTATAAATGTTGAAATGAGACTTGCCCTGACCTGTACCGATGCCAGCTTTATAATGATCGCCATGACTGAGTCCAGTCTAGGCTGGCTTAATGTCATACTTGCCATCTCTCGCTGTACCATATCAGTCTAGTTTCACTTTATACCTCATGAGAAAACAGAGCCCTTCACAAACTCTCGTTCTTTAACTTTTTGCGGTCTCTATCTGTGGTTACCTCTGCTGTCTTCACAGTACTTTTATATAGCATAAGAAGATGCTGATATTAAAAGTACACGGTGTATGTCTTTTAGTGGTCTCTCTGGTTTAATTTTCAGAAAACATAGAAATAATTTTTAAGATAACCATGAAAATATGTGGCTGCTTTGGTGTCTTCTTAAAATCCTTGTTTGCATTTTTACAGTTTTTGCATTCCTGCTCCATTTGCATAGTCTGTGTTTTTATATATTTTTTTCGTATGTGTCATTGTTATTTCCTTTTTAAAGTGAGTCCATTAAAACCCACTTTGTGACAAAAAGAATAACTGTTCCAGTGCATCTTTTAAGGTTTCTTTAGCAATTTCCTTTCTCTGAAAACAGTCACTCATGAATCATGCCAATTTTAGAACTAGAAAACATGTAAGTGCATTACAGATGTACAGAGTCTGATTGATGTGCATATTGTTTTTTTTAGATTTTGCGTACAAAGCTAAAACAAGAAACGCTATCAGGACCTGCATGTTTCACCGTTAAACTGTGATCAGTTAAAAACATGTTAACGAACTGTAGCCAGTTAAGTGTTCGGTACACCAACTACATTTTCTCAACGATGGAAAGAGATCTAAGAAAAAGTTAAAAAGACCGCTACTGTGACTTTAGTTTCAGCCTAAGATAGTAGCAGTGATTTCCCACTAAAGTAACAGTGCTGGCATTATGCTCTATTTTGCACTCTTGAAGTGTTAACCTCCAAGTGATGTCCTTTAATTTTGGTGACATTTTTAGTGCGTAACAGGAATCTCCCTGCTGCTTCAGAAGGTTACTTTTGAGAAGAGACAGTGTTCAGACAGTGTGGGCGGTCATTTTTTTTTCTCAGATTTTCTGCTGATGTTTGAATTTTAGCAGATGTAGCTCTTTTGTTTTTTCTTCTTCCACATATTGCTAAATCTTCTGAGCGGAGACTCCAGTCCAATGTATTTGTATGCAGTCATTTTCTTAAAGACATCTTAGAAATACACATGTATTAGTGCTTTACAGTCTGATTATGCAGCACTAAGGAGACCTGTGGTGATGAGAAATCCTCTCAACTATGTCACTGAATAGAGATTTTCCACTGGAAGCCATAAAATAGCTTTGGGATATCCCTGTGTTTGCTAGTTTGAACTGGGGTAAGAAGCATATAAATATAACCCCCAAAACACTTCCCCCACTCCCTGTCAATCCAGCGGTGGGCCAGGCCCATGGAGGCAGGCCACCAAACAGGCACCCAGCAGTGGTCCACACACTGCATCTTTATCCAGGCAGAGCAGGCAGCAGCCCAGCCCAGTAGTTGTGCCGATCAGAGGCAAAAAATATCCTCGCTCCACAGACACTGCTCTGTGCATTTACAGACTCGCATTGTGTTGCACATAGCAACACATGCACATATTTTAGCATTGCAAGCTTAGCCAGCACAACCTGATCCCTGTCTATACACATGAGCAGCATGCTGCACAAGTCTGAGTCAAGAAATTAACGAGCACAAGCGAGAGCACAACATGTAAACACAAAGCTGTGATTGCTCTTTTTGCTGCGTCATTATTTTCAAAGTGTCTTATGCCCATAAATGTCATGTTAATCATTCACTTAGACCCCCATCAAGTGTTGCTGCCAAGATTTATGTTGGGTTTCTGCATCCTTTGAAATAATGGAATTGAGAATGCATGCTCGTTCGATTGTTTGAGTATATAGTTTAAAGTTTGGTCACTCACTCGCATATTCGGCCAAGTTTTCTTTGGAGTAATTTGTCCAAATATGAGGCCTGTTGAAAGTAGAGGAAATGATAGATGATATGTTATTCTCTCACCAAGCTATGTGTGTTTGGCTCCATAATGAGAGCAAATCCTAAGTGGGGAACTGCTTCTTAAATGTGCAATAAGAGTTTTATCCACCATTGTGATCCTGTTGGAAAAGCCTACCTGGATAAGGCCCCACTCTTTCCTTTTTCCTCTTGTTTTGTGGAGTCAGATGGGAGAGTTTTGATTAGGAAGTTGTGGCTCTTGAACCCACTGTTTTCTCCAGCTGGTCCCTTGCTTTTGTACCTACCAGGGTCTCATTTTGCAGTGTTTTGCATATAAACCAGAAGAATCAGTATCAGGACTGGCCAGCGCTTCCTGTGCGGACACAATGCAGCAGGAAGTTCACTAATAGCCACTCTGCCACTCATCTCACTTGCCACTTGTCTCACACTATCAGACAGTGATGAAAGATCCTCGAGTGTCAGTAGCTTGGCTGTGTCTGCCCGTATGCACAAAACCACTCACAGACTATTTATCATTTGTCAGCAGCGTCTGAGATCGATCTATCTTCAACTTAACCAATCACCATCCACTCAGGCTTCCAAGCTCTGTGTATGTGTGTGTGTATCAGTGTGTGTGTGTGTGTCTGGGCGAAGGGGGGTGGTTGCATTAAGATTGCTCGCAGAGGATTGAGTAAAGGCGATCCTGCCAAAAGGCCGTCAGTAAATACATTTGCAGACAGATTTTCTCCTGCGTGACTCGCGTTTTCTGCCTTTCCTTCTCCACTTTACGATGTACATATAAGTCAGCATCTGACAATGACCATTTTGAAGAGGTACTTTCCTGGAAGACATAGAGTGCTACTTGGACTCATAGAACTCTAAAGTGAATTTGAGGAGCTGCACACTGAGTGCTCTGTCTATTGGCCTTCTCACTCAGCTCTCTTTGCCAAATTGATTTATTGAAAGTTGACGTCAACGGGTGAGGAAGGGACTGTTCTTGCTGCAACACGAGTCTGCGATCAGCTGTGGCAAGTAGCGTGCATGCATGATGTCCCTGGGGAGCAAGTGAAAAGGACAAGGGAGGAATAGAAGACTAGGAAGGGGGTAGGATGTTGGGAGAGGGCAAAAAATAAGCTATTTCTAGTTAGAACCTTATCCTAGGGTCAATTTCCATTTTTAATCTGAGACTCTCTTTTTTTTTAACTGAATTGTGGCAAGATAGATTTCCTTTTATATCGCTACCAACAGTAACACGTTTGTGCTTTCCTTAGCCAGTTTGACCTAAGGTGTTGTGCCGTGCCACTTGCTGCTATGCAAAATAAATGACAACAACCATTTCCTTTTCCTTAGAATATGTTTTTTTTAAAAGATGCTATAAATAATGAACGCAGGTCTAAGGCTTTACATTTCCTGTGCCCTGCTTTTTATTTCCACCGCCTTTTATAATCATCGCTTTATTGACTTTAGTAAATAGGTCAGTGATTATCACTGGTCAATTCAATATTGGTGCTGAAGATAACATATCAAACTGCAAATACATGAAGTCATCACGGTCTGGTCAGATTGCTCTGCGAATGTGGCAATGTGAATTTGTATTGGTTTATTGTTGCATATGTGTGTAAGACAGAGACAAACAAATTCATTGTAAGTAGCTTGACAATTTGGGCAAAAATATTATCACATTTTTATCATTTCGATGTAAAGAATTATCTTAATATGCATGTAATAGCTGTAATGAAACTCATTCATTATGTTTGTTAGACCTAAAACGAGAAGACTTAAGAAGGAGCCTCTAAATTTTTAGGTTCAAGGGGTAATAGCTGACTTGGTTTAGAACTAAATCCTAAATGAATCCAATGTAAACTATTCAACACCTCAACAGAGCACCAAAACAACTAGAAAGTATTACATACAGCTAAATGTCTTGATAATATGCAAAGACATAGATAATGAGCTATGAGCCCAATTCTTAGGAGAGACGTGGCTGAAAAGAAAGACACAGGCAGTCGATGCTGCTAAGTGGGTCATTTTGGGGACTGCAGGTTTTCTTTCTTGTACTCATGGGATGGTAACATCCCCCTTTGGAATGGTGGGAAAAAGTTGCCATTATCTTGCGGCAGATATTGCTCTAGTGTTTATAGTTTTAGAAATCGAAACCATTTCCAGATGCTGCGGGACCACTCTTTACCACAGATACTGATGTCTGACTCTCCATTTTCATTTTGTTCCGTCTCCATGCTCTACTCTGGCTGCGGGGATAAGGTTGAGCAACCCAAAACGAGCATTTATCGGTTTGATTTTTTAGATACAATTGAATGAATAGTTCACAGGCCTCCTGCTCAGCCAGGTGAGCTATAGCACCCCAGTTTTTAAATACTTAAAAGTATTTTCCAATGATAATTATCAAGATCATTTAATTGCCTAACACAAGGTGGGATCAAATCTAACCTTAGTAATGTATTTTCTGATATTTTAACAGTTAAAAAAAGTGATTGTGAAGATGTAAAATCCTTGCATTGTTTGGAAATTTGTGACAATATCTGAGATACTTTTGGAAAAGCCTTTTGTAGGGGATGTGGCTTTTATATGCACATAAGGAATCACTGATCAGTTACAACTAGAGTAGAAATCTCCCCAGGTATTAGATGCCACCCCACCCATCCAAAGACAAAACCAAAACAAGAAAACCCAGAAACAAAACAAACAAACAAACAAACAAAACAGTTGAGTCAGACTCTGGATGAAAGAGTGTGTCTGACACAGAGTGGAGAAAGTTATCGCAAGTATATATTTAGATGACTTCATCGCAGCAAGCGAGAGTTCATTCGGTTTGTTGAACCATCGCCTCACCTAGAGCTGTGTTCTCAACCCCATCCTGTTGTTAAGCGGGCAGACATGCTAAGCTGGTGTTAGGCTAATAGCTGGTTTACACATTTTCTGTCTTAACCATATTTCTCGCCCTTTGCCAGACTCAGCACAAGGCTCCAGACGTGACCCAGCTGCAGCTTTTAGGGCTACTTATCTTGGTGTGCGCATACTCTATAGGTTGTCGTCTCACGCACAGGTGCAGACATTACACATACAATAGCTAGTTACAGTGAAGAGCTCCTCTTAAGGCTGAAAATTGCGTAACAAAAGGTGAATATGCACGGTAAGGACAGCACCGTTTCTCTAATGAGTTCAGTGGAAATAGTGCATGGAAACCACATTTTCACTTTCATGTGTTCCGTATCTCTGGTAAATGTGTGTGAAGCTATAGCTGCTGGCGTGTGAGATCATAGATGCTGCACGCTTTCAGTCAGTGAGGTGGGAGCAATGTTGCACTTTATACGTGTAGCTATATGGCCTTTGCAGTTGAGGTTTCACTTGCGGGTTTACATTATTCAAAGCAGCACTGCATGTAGGTGGTGTTGCGCTCTTCTGGGGATTTTTTCATTAGACAAGTTGACATTTGAACAACTCGGAGAGCTTCCAGCACCTTGGTCAATCTGAAACACCTGTGTGGCACGGTGTCTAGATTTTTGCAGGTACTTGGCTGCAGTTTGCAAGTGGAAGGAGAGGTAAAAGTAAGCAAGCAGGCTGAGAATAGGAAAGGTAGGGAACAAAAGAGCAGATGAATGGAAACAAGATAAAGAGGGGAGAGAATATTGGAAAATAAGAGATGAAAGGAGTAGGAAAGAGCAGACAAGGCGAGAGGAAGAGGACATTGAGGACAGAAGCAAAGAGAGGGTGATGTACCGAACAGTGTGGCCTTTCAGTAGTGCTGCCAGTGAAGGAGTTTTTAAATCAGCACAGTGTGTTCTTTACTGATCCAAGCCCACTCTGTCACACAGCTCCTCTTTCTGCATTTCTCAACAGCCTACATTCAAAACACATTCTCCTGGTCTCAAACCGCCCAGACAGCCACGCTGCAGCCTCTTGCCGAGTCGTGACGTATTCAGTCATGTAATTCAGTTTCAGCAGTCACACGACAACGTGAACTTTGCTTTCATTTAATGGCTGTGGTGTGACATCAGATATCAGGGATTATCGCCTGTTGTCAAACATAAACTCTTTTGGCAGCGGGTTTTGGGGAGGCGATTTTTGCGGTGTCCACTTGGCTCACGACTTCGCATTCCATGCCTTTTTCTCTGCTTACTGACCGCCATGTTTCCTGTGAGACAGGAAGTCAGCTCTGCTTCCTGTCACAGTCCTCTTTCATGTGGTCACTTCCTTGTGTTTTGCCAGTACGGCTGTGCTGTGTTGACCATGAATGGAGGTGGTGCTCCTCACGGCGAGCTCGGGAACAACAGAGAGAAGGCTACAGTCTGTGCGCGCATGTGTATTTTAATCAACATTTATTATGATTACTCACTGCAAGGAAGATTTCCGCTCTCATTAACTGTATATTAATTTCAAGCACATGTTAATGTGTTAGCATTGTGCAAATGGTGGGTTTTTTGTGTGTGTGGCAAGAAATGGAATGTTCTGCTTTTAAATGGCAAAGTGTTATTGTCAAATTTTCATGCAACATAAGATAGGACCGTCCTCCAGCGACAGTAATCAAGAGTTCACTTCTGTGAAATTATGGGTTTTGTAACCTTGCTGAGGAATGTTGATTGTGATGGCTGCCTGGCTGGGAATCCTGCCTTTACTGTTTCCTAAGAGATACTAACAAGTTGGCTGTGATTACAATTGAACTTTGCACACAGTGATTAGCTGGAATGTTTAGATTCCTGTGTACTGCAGCCAGAGATAAACCAGTGTCGCATTCAGTCAGAGGACCCTACAGCCACACACACCCCCCCCCTACACACACAGACACACACACACACCTAAAAAAACCCGCATACTTTTAATTAAAAAGATATTAACAGGAAAGAAATAATACTTGCCTGGTCTTAAAGAAGAAAGGCTTCATAATTATGAGAGCAAAGGGATTTCCATTTGTACATCTGCATTTCTGTCTTAGTGGATCACTGTGTGCGTGTCTGTTTGTTCCCAATAGCGTGTGTTTTCAAACCAATATATCACTGGTTGCAGCGGAGTGAGCTACAAAATCAAAACCATACTGTGCTGCTGTTTGTCCTACTGCCATTCCACTAAAAACATGAGCTGGCACTCTCTCGCACACACGCTCGCGCACACACACAAACACAGTGGGAGACGAGGCTTTTCCACTGGCCCCACCAGACACACTCAGCCACACTCCCCACACGGCACACCAAGTTCTGCCGAGTTCTGGCATTTCCCATCAGAGCAGCTTTTATGACCCTTTGCTGGTACTCCCTGCCTTGCATCAATATTTTTAAAGTGGGTTTTAAAATGTTTTGGATTATTACACCCTGCGTTCTAACCGTGACATTTGACAAAGCAGAAACCTGGGTCACTAAAGTAAGAGACTTTAGCTGTGACTTTCTACTTTCTGTCACCGGGATGATATAGGGCTGCAACAGGACATCCCGGCGTCTATGCGCACATTGCGTTCATTCCTTGTCCCAGCAGAGCTGAAATCAGCAGCACTCGTCGCAGTCATGGGAAAGAGAGGCTCATGACCAGACTTCACTCCTTGCGTTTTGTCATTGCTACCGATGTGCAGGAGGGGGAGGAGGGGGAGAAAAGCATTTACTTGGATAATCACAGAAGGGCTGTCACGTACCTCAGATCATGCAAACTAAACCACAACTATTGGCTGAAGCAGTTGGGTCATTTGATTCAGAGGTAATTACATTCATTTGTGAAGCACCAGTGTTCATGCAGGCCCTCATGTGCCCTAGAGGCTCAAGTCCTCCAGTGAGGAGGGGAAAGAGGGAAAAGTACGACACGGAACAGAAGATGTTGAAGGAAAATAAAGGACAGGGAAATAAAATATGGCGTGTTTTTTCTGAAATTGGCTGTTTTCCAATTAACATATCCAGCAACATTTATGTTATTTAAAAAAGAATCACTTCATAATGAAGCGAGTCCAGCTGTGATGGGGGAATCATACTTGTCCTGTGAATAATGTATTTTATGGCTCTAACGGTTTGAGAAAATAATCAAATTGTGACTTTGCAATTTCATGAGGATGAACTCAGTCTGGGCTTCAGAGGTTGACCCGTATTACCATCTCAGCGTTTGATCATTCTTTTTGTTTCAGTTTGTTTCTTGCAAGCATCTCAGCTTTTGCCAAAATGACCACAAACCTTTAGTCTTTGAACTTTTAACAACAGATAAACACTATTGTGTGTTTCCTGCACTGTCTAAATATACATGAAAATTGGTCAAATTAGCCGGCTGACACTTGAAAAAGTGTCACATGCTTACACTTATCATTTTTACACGTGACTATGCTCAATTGCAATCCAACAGGTGATGCTGAGGCTATAGAAAGCAAAGGTCAGGTACCAGTGAAACAATAGTAAGCAGGTACTACATGCTGCTTTGCAACAGGGATCATTGATAGTGATAGTATGCTGAAAGAAACCAGCAATAGTAGCAAAGCAGATGAAAATGCATGAAATGATAAAGCTAAAATAAGCAAAATGACTGTGTAGACTGACAATAAGAAGACTGAGGTTGACTGCCTAAAATACTGCAAATTCTCTAGAATGTATCAATCTTTAGACCTGCAGTCATCACCCGAGATCTTTAATAACTGGAATACTTTTAAATTATTAGCCAGAACTTAATTTAGACCCCGAGTTCCTCCAAGGGTTACCCGTCAGATCTGTAGTGTAGATCTGCAGTTTGCCTTTAATTAAAGAAAAGCAACAGTATGAGTCGTTTGTTTGGTGGTTTCATATCATTGTAAACGAAAATGCTATGAAATCACATGTGCACTTTTTCAGTATTTTTCCAACAGATAAGTTTTAATGCTGAGAAAGTCTTGTATGTCTTAGTTTAAAAAAATAAAAGTCACTAGCAATGAAAACTGTGGAATAGATTATACTGGGTGTAGATTTTAGTGTCCAGACTCCAAAGGGATGGTAGAAATGAGGAGAAGCGGAGGTGAAGGCAGAGCAGAGGGCAGACTGTGAACCAGATGTGAAGCGGTGACTCACAGCAGGAACAGCCTTGATGACGTTAGACATCATGCATGCTAAGCCGTGTGTGTGTGTGTGTGTGTGTGTGTGTGTGTGTGTGTGTGTGTGTGCCGGGAGCTTTAGCTTTTCTTCCAAAACAACAAGCTTTACGCATGCACAGTAATGTCTGGACAAGGCTCATTACTTCATGTTAAGACCTGGACAGAAAATGATGCAGGGCCTAGAGACTATAAATTATCATCTGAGGTTAAATGGTCACTTCAATGACAGTTTAGGCTGATGTAGAGTTTTAAAATCATTACGGGCTGAACAGCAAATTAACTCTGCGATGTTGAAGAGCCAAGCGTCCCAGTGCAGTTCCAATAAAGCAGGGCCAACGTGCTGTCTTACTCTCTGCGCTGTGCTTAGCAGACATTTGTTCAATATTCTCGCTCTTTTGTTTGCTCTGTTTTAACAATGCTTCACTAGCTTCCTGCACAAAAATTAGTTTTTCCACTGGTGGTGTCACTAAGCAACGTTAGAGCGCACCATAAGTGTGTCTGTAAGGAGGAAAGATTAGTCTATTTCCTCCCTTTGATTTTGAACTGGTTTAAACAAGACACATAGTTAGGAGGAATGTGGTATAATAGCGTTTTACAATAGGCCCTTCTGTTTTTGTGAGGGAAAGCCCACACCTACAGTGAATTTGGAGAAAAGAGTGTCTGCAGTTTAATCCCTGCTCTGTTCAGGATATTGCTCATGGAGTAAACTTACTGACATCTATTGTCTGTTTGTTTGTGCACATGTGTTTTTTGAATAGCGAGCAGCATTAGATTGTTGAGTGACATTAAAATCTCGGCTTTCTCCTCGTAAGTCGGCTGTAAAGCTGAGCGTGTTTTTACAAAGGACCACCTGTACAGATGGATTTGCACTTGTGTGATGAATCAGATCTGAGGTGTTGTCGGAAAAGGGCATACTTAAAACTCTCTGTTTGTCCGCTCCTCACCCAGCTTTTTTCTTTCTCTTTCTCCCTCTGTTCCAGAACTCCATTAGACACAACCTGTCCCTCCACAGCCGCTTTGTTCGAGTGCAGAATGAGGGGACGGGCAAGAGCTCATGGTGGATGCTAAACCCGGAGGGCGGGAAGAGCGGCAAGTCCCCGCGACGCAGGGCAGCTTCCATGGACAACAACAGCAAGTTCACCAAGAGCAGAGGAAGAGCAGCAAAGAAAAAGGTAACTCAGAAAGAATTCTTTATTGATTTACATACCGAGATAGTATTTTTTTCAATACTTGTTTACTCACTGTGTATGCAATGTGTACAGTACCTTGAGATAATCTGCCATAGTTCAAATAAAGGTTAATTGAAGCAGATTAACAAGAAAAAAAAAATGCTATTGATTGAAAAGTAAAGTCACATTCTTCCTGTCTTTAACTGTGTTCTTATCATTACAATATATGGACAGTGGAAGAAAAGCTTAGTCATAGTCAGCCCTGTGTTTAATTTTCAATGGTTTCTGCCTCAATTACAAACTTAAACTGACGTCTCTGGCATGCATAATATTACTGGTTCACTGACAGTCTTCTTGTCTCCCCTCAGCTGTCCCTGCAGGGCGGCCCTGATGGAGGTGCAGACAGCCCAGGCTCCTACTCCAAGTGGCCTGGCAGCCCCAACTCCCACAGCAATGATGACTACGATGCATGGAACAGCTTCAGGCCTCGGACCAGCTCCAACGCCAGCACTCTTAGCGGCCGCCTCTCGCCCTTTGTGCCTGAGGATGACCTTGGAGAGGCAGACGTGCATATGGGCTACCCCGGAGCCCCCGGGGCCAAGATGACAGGCACGCTGCCCAGTCTCACAGAGATGACAGGCTCTCTGGGACACAGTTCTGAGAATGTCATGGAGAACCTCCTGGACAACCTAAACTTGCTCTCTCCAAATAACTCTCAGGTTGGAGGAGGGGCAACAACCCCTGGCTCCTCCCAGTCCTCCCCTTCTCCCATGATGCAGCCGAGCCCTGGGTACCCCTCTTACAGCTCGCCCAGCATGGCTTCCCAGTCTCAGCAGGAATACCACAAGTGTGTGTATGGCCAAGCAGGAATGAACAGCCTGTCATCCATGCCACTGCAGACACTGTCAGAGAATAAATCCAGCTTCGGGCCCAGTATGAGCCAGTACTGCAGCACCGCAGGGCTTCTGAAGGAACTGTTGACATCAGATACAGACCAGCACGGAGAGCTAATGCCATCAGTGGACACTGTTGTGTCTCAGTCCAGCGGAGGCTGTATGCTGCCACCATACAACAGCAGCCAGCATGCGGCCAAACTCATGGGAGGAGGAAGCAGTCATCCACATGGTCTCCCTCACAGTCATCCCCACAACGTGCACAGCCCAGCCTCAGCCACATCATCGGCTATGAATGGCCGTTTGCTCATGTCCTTGAACTACAGCGGGGGCGCCGCACGTTTACCGACAGCGAAAACCCAGATGCAGATGCCTTATGGCCTCTCTGCCCACCTCGGCGGGGGAGGCATGCCCGGCGGCTTCTGTCCTCTTAACACCAACGGATATGGTCGACCAGGATTGTCAGCACCCTCGCATCCAGAAAAACTGCCCAGTGACCTGGATGACATGTCCATTGAGAAGTTTGAGTTTGACATGGAGACAGTCCTCCATGACACTCTAATGGACGGGGACTCATTGGACTTCAACTTTGAGCCAGTGGTGGCCCAACAAGGTTTCCCACATGGGGTGAAGACCACCACGCATAGCTGGGTATCAGGTTAGAGACTGTGATTCACAAAAAAGTTCTTTCTACTTAAACTCTCGTTGCTGACATCGTCACAATCAGAACTGACATCGGACTAAAAATGTATCTGAAGATACATTCCTCATCTGGACATAACCTGCAGTCACTGTTCCACCATCATTTCTGTTTCAAAAAATACTTCTCAGATCACTGCAGCAGATCGGTCCTGATCTGCTGAGGACAAATGACCACCAGAGTTCTTGAAGGTGACGTCAGGATTATTTTCTGAAATAAGTCAGTACAAACTAAGTGCCAAACGTTTTGCCTTAACATATGAGCCAAACTGAAACACACGTCTCTGGTTTACTATACAGTAGTTGTAATCTTTGCAGACAATACTGCCAACTACAGTACCATCTCATCATGATCATCTGCAGAAGCAGCAGCAGAGCAGTCTGTTTAAGAACTTAAACTCACACCAAGCTGTTTACTGTGTCACATCAATCAAGATTTTTGTAATGGTGATCGATTACTGCTGTGGAGAAATTGAAGAAGGTAATCTGGCGAATGGGTTATGTTGACAGACATGATTTAAAAAAAGGAAAAAAAGAGAGAGATCTTTCTCAACGGATCCTTGAGTGATGTTACATAATAACTTACTTCTTGAATGTACATATTGTAATCATACAGTTTGTGAAATCATTTCTTGTCATGTATTTTTCACAATTGTAAATAGTGTTTACAGAATGGAAGCAAAAATGGAGGCAGCAGAAATGAGCCCACAGAGAAAACTGGATCAGATTCTTTTCAACCGTGCTAAGTGGACAGATCTGCGCTTGAGATCAATCGGGCTGTAAAATGAAAACACACGTTTTGATTTCTTGTAAATACATTAAGAATGTCTATTAAAAATGATGCAGTTAGATGTTTACTAGATTCAGCATAAATTATTTGTGGTTAATAGAGATTTATGCTGGTGCATAACCTGCACTCAGACATGAGAATTGTTCTGGGTCATTCGTCACTCTGAACCTTAATACCACAGGGGCCTATTTATTGTGCCTAACAAAGTAGATGTAGACTGCAGGCTTGAAGGGTTTTATATTGTAAATGTCTACGGTCCATACGATACTCAAATCCAGCAGTCTTGAAGAACAGTGAACTCTTTCTTGTCAGTTTCCTACTTTGACTTTTCTTTAGAAGTCAGGAAGAAATAAGTGACTGTAAATTGTTATTGTTATGGTTTCCTGAACACTTTTTGGCGCTGTGAATGTTGAGAGGTCAAGACAGTTTGGATAAAAGATATTCTCAGCGCTACTGTTGTTTTCACACCAAGGCTGCATAACACCTGCAGAAGACGCCGCCAGTAACCAGCCTGTGCCCTGCTCAGTTTCAGAACTTTTTGTATTTTCTTCTGTGTCTTAAAAGGTTACTGTGACTGATTTAGATAGCACAGCATCCAAAAGAGCCCTCTCATGCTGTCAGTAGGAACAGCCTTACTGCTTTCACTGCCCCTCCTACCTCTACATATCATCGTGTCCTTCTAAACATTTGATATTATGGTATCATGTGACTTGATAGCGCAAATTATCATTTCCGTAACAGGTCTGTTTTAAATTATTGTTCGTTTTCCCAGCAAACTGCCACTAAGTGTTACGTGTCTGATTCTTTATCTCAGCTTGTATATTCGCATTTTCAAACGGTCGTTTCCCAGTCGTTGCTGTTCTAGCGACAAACTTTTCAGCCTGTCAGTGACTTTTATTAAACAGAATCAAAAGTAATACTCAAGATTATATCTGTAAACATGATTGGTTCTCATGAAATTGATGGTTAGGTGGCAGAGAGACAAAGGCAAAAAGTGAAACTCACCTATTTACATTAGTCTTGATGTTATGATGGAGAAACCGCACACAGCAGCAGGCGATCCTGTGTCGCTAATGAATTTACCTTCAGCCACAAGTGAAGGTTCTTGAATTAGTTTTGAGTTTTCTTTGGTTGAAATGAAAACCTGCAAACTCCAGACCAGCAAACGATCTGACTCCAGTGACGTAGATTTTTTTTCTTTTCTTTTGTTTAAGCCAGGGAGTAAGCAAGTTTATGTAGAGTCAAATTAAATGCTTAACATTTCAAAAGGCAGAGGAGCCAATATAAAAGCTGCTTTGGGGCTTTATTGCCAGGTGTTGCCTTTTCTTATCCAAACATGCCATAATGTACTATAGCCAAATTTGCCTTTGAAGTCAAAGTGATATATTTAGCATTTGTATCATGTTATATGTTCAGAACTATATATATATCTATAAACATCTATATATTTGTGCCGGTCACTCAAGTCAGGATAAACTGTAATGAATCCACATAGGTTCACTCTAAAAGTTAAAGAGTTGTACTAAGTAAATTATATCTTTACATTTTTAAATGATTTAATCTATGCATTGTATTCTTTAATTTTATGTTGCTATTGTTCTATTTCCCTTTTCTTTGAACTTTTAACAGAGATATTTTATTGTAACATAGTGCTGTGAGATGTTATGGTGTTGTCAAGACTCTATGTTTCAGATAGTTCTATGGGGAAAAAAATGAAGTTTATTTAGAAAATAGAAAATGCAGTGATTGACATGCTAAGCTTTTGTAAACTGACAATGTTGTTTTTATTGTATTCAGCTACAGTTTTTAGAAAACGGCATCAAAAAGCAAATTAATGAAAAAAAAAATGTCAAAGATTTATCGCATTTTTAAAATGAAACACACAATATTTATTCATTAGAGAAGTCCTGCTCAAAATGCAGATCCTGGACCAATTCAGATATTGCACTTTCACTTGTATATTTAATAACTAAGGGCTCCTCGTAACAAGAGGAAGAGTTCCTATTACATATTTTAAATGAAAATCTGTTACATTTACCTTGAGCAGGTATACAGGAATAAATTGGAATTGTGCTGTGTGATATGCAATCAATACAAATATGTAACATGTTCAATATTAATGTATTAAAACCTAAATAAATGTACTTATGTGTAAAGGATGTGTCATATTTGTCATTCATCAATATACGTTCATGTAAGAAAGAGTCTTCATGCGACTCCTGTGAAAAACAAAGCACACCCCATTATTCAGACGCTTTTAGACGCTTTATCGGTTTCTCGCATCGCTGTCGGGGAATTTTGGACCGCTCTTCTTCACAACATTACTTCAGTTCATTGAGGTTTGCAGGCATTTGTTTATGCACAGCTCTCCTGAGGATGCAGCGCTTCAGTCGGGTTGAGGTCTGACCCAATTTCGGCCAAGCTTTAGATGTTAGAGGGATGGCCTTACATTTGACTCTAGAATACTTAAACAGTGTATTTCATGGTCGACTCGATGACTGCAGCATGCCTAGGTTCACTAGGTTGACCAAATTGTCACCCCATCCACTACCGTGCTTAAAAGTTGGTATAAGTTCTGATAACGTGGTACTGTGCGTTATGGCCACACATCTCTGCTTTGGTCTGGTCTGTTCAAAGGACATTGTTCCAGAAGTTTTGTGGTTTGTTCAGATGCAAAGTTGCAAACCTAAAGCTTTCTCCTTGCAACCCTTGCAAACAAGCCATACTTATTCAAGCATTTTCTAAAGGTGGTGTCATGAACATTACCATGATGACTCAGCCTTACAGATTGTGAGATGTAGCTTTTGGAAATTCTTGGAGCATTACACAGTCTGATTGTAAATTTGATGGGATGTCCGCTCCTGGAAAGATTGTGGCATTGTGTTAACACATATTTGAATTCAAACGTCTGCTTTTATAAAGGAGTTATAGATGATACAAGCTGCCATTGCAATTGCTATGGAAACACTAAGGATGTACTTCATTTTTTACAGGACTGTGTAGGGCCCTGCAAAAACTTTTTTTCATATGGCTGAAAATGATAATGCACGAAGCAGATTTTTTATATCAGAATCTTGGACTTCTAGCAGGGGTGCACATAAGTGGTCCGCAGGTGCGCATTCACTGTCAAAATAAAAGACGGGCACCAGACAAGAAGTTGCAACGCGCGTTTGCGTACATAAGATTTTCTGGAGGAGGACAAACATTTGTTTAGAACTCTTAAAGATGTCGAAGAAGCAAACTCCTTTAAGCAATTACTTTGGTGTTCCTCCACCTCCAAAGAAATATCAGAAGGAGTCCGAACCGCAAAAGAAGCGCGTATTCTCGGAAAAGTGGCTGCAGGAGGTGAGCTGGCTTCAAACAAATGATGAATGCACAGAGATTTGGTGCAGAATATGCCGTGAAAATCCCACTCTGGTGGACAAACACAGTGCCTTTTATATGTACGCAAACGCGCGTTGCAACTTCTTATCTGGTGCGCGTCTTTTATTTTGACAGCGAATGCACACCTGCGGACCGCTTATGTGCACCCCTGGTCATAAGCATGAATGCTAAACATTCACACAAACTGTCAATGTTTCTTGGTTAAATAAAGTTAAACAGCTCTAAAACCTCATGCTCAATAAAGCTCAGAGTTATACATTTGACCCCACACGACTGTTTGTATATAATTTAGGTGACTTTCTAGTAATATGCCAAATGGATGGATGAATGGATCCCTAGTGAGGAAACTCAGATGGCAAAAACTACAGATCAAAATGCGAAAATAAGAGTTGCATTTCCTAATGCATCTTTGTGTAATAATGACAAACGATCACACTTAAAAACTGGAAAATAGCCTACACATTGCCACAGGAAGATAAAAGACCCTCAGAAGAGAAGATTGATGCCATACGCAGAGACTTGTTTTATAACTAAGATTAAAAATCTCTACTCATCTTGTGCTGCACTCCCAGTTCTGGCGTCTCATTTCTTCCCTATAATGGTTCCTCCTGGCTTTTTCTTACAGCCACATTCCACACCATGCACCCCCTACCACTGAACCCAGTCACCCCAGACAGAAAACTGCACAGCCTCTCTGCCCCTACTGTCTTTGGCTTGAAATTGTAAATAAAAATTTGAATTTAACACTAATGAAAATTTCTGTGAAATAACCATCATCATCTAGATAATCAGCCAGCAAAATGTTGGCTTACAAAAGACACGTCGGGAAGAACTTGAACCCAACTCAACAGATGAAGTGGGTCTCTAAATGTCACTCCCCCTGTGTCCAGGAAAAAAAGTGTTTGCATTTCTTTACAGTGTAAACCAATGTGGGCCAAGTGTTTGGTGTCAGAGCAAAGTGGGAGGGAGATGAGAGAAAGAGAATGCCTGTGAGCACATAGCTGAAGAATGTGGGTGTGGACGTCTGCCAAAGGCATATGTGATCCTTATGTTCCCCTGGGTGCCAGAAGACAAAATGTGGTTAAATGGTTGGGGCAATGTCAGGACACAGATGTAGTGTGAGGACGTAGTAAAATGTCATTGAGTTCATTCCTATTACTGTGTATGATTTTGCATTCCCCTGCAGTTTCCACTCAGTATTTCCTTGAGCCCCAGTTTTAACTGGGGCTGCTGCCTGAATGTATTTAGAAGAAACTGTACTGTTAAAACTGAGCTGTTATTATATAGCAGGGTTGTAAGATTTGCAGTCATAAGACTCTCACAACAACATGCAACCTTTTATCAAAGCCACCTTGTGATACCTTTACATTAACAATCTTCTTGTTTGTGCTTTCAGACACTGCCATTTCTAAATGTACTATTTTACAATTCTATTAATGCATAAAAGTGTTCTGATGGAAATGACAGCAGGAATAAAAGTTGTGTGGTATGCACTGATCAAACCGGATATAGAAGAAACACAAAAACACTACTAGCAACAAGGCTGTATCGTCTTTCATTTATCACGCTTATCCTTTCCAGCTATCAAGCCTGAACACGCAAGTGTGCGTGTGTGTGTGACTGTATATTAGAGGTGTGTCCTTAGGGCTCAGTAGGTGATACAAATGAGTCTCAGAGAGACTCGGGGCACAGAGCACATTGAGCAAAGGGGCATGTAACTAGTGAAGTGCCAGTGTGGATGACAGACCCATGGGCCACCAGCATCAGCTGAGCCTGTCTCCTACATCTTGAGAACTTATCGAGTAGTTGTAAAGTTACCCATTATTTTCACCTAAATTTACAACCAAGGCACACTTGTTGTTCTAAATGTCCACTGGTAAGCCCATGTGATCTCAGAGATAGATATAGCAGCCCAGCCACCTATGACAGCATTTAACTGTCAGTTAAAGCAGCCACACCCATAATAATGACTAATTTTAACCTTTATTACAGTTTATCTATCATGTTATTATTGTTTTTTTAATCCACAAAGCCTGTAAAATTTTTACTTTATTTTTCTATGCTTCCCCATCTGTCCTTATTGTTAGTTTAAATTCCTTCTAGCTAGCCCAGATCTTCTTTCTGTTCTCTTTGACCCCATCTGGCTGTCTTTGGTTTCTTCCAAATGTTTCCTTGGTAAGGGCAAGAAACTTTGTTGTTAGTGTTGTCTTGGTGACCAAAAACGATTCTGTGGTTTGTTTAAATGCTATTCTATTGTAATCTTTAGCCAAATAAAACTTACCTCCCAAGGTACACAATACAGCTGCCACTTTTTCCATCTTCCACTGAAAAAACCTGTGCATGGCATCAATTACATCACTAGTTGTATTCCTTTGCACTTCATCACATCAAACTGTTTCAAAGCAGCCGTACTTTGGGCCCAATAAAAATCACTATTATAAAAGCACACTTCCATGAGTCCGAAGAGAGGCTGAGAGAGAAAGACAGGGAGACACAGAGAGTAAAGGAGAAACAGATGTAGCTTAACTGCTGGGTAAGTTGAGAAGAGACAGCAGCCTGGGGGTGTGATTTGTGTCCTGACTTGACCCTTCCATCAGCACCGATAAGATACCCAACACGAATGACACACACGCACGCTGCTTTTTTTTCTCCTTCTCTTTTTATCTTTACAGTATCTGCCCGTGCTGCTGACCATCGCTGGTCCTCCTTTGTAATTTATGCATCGCTGGAACCGATTAAGCCCATATGACTTCAGCTTCCAGGTTAGTTACATTCCACATCAGTCTTTGCTCCCTGCGCCTTTGTACTGTCACATATTCTTGCTCATGAAGACCTCGCTAACCACCTCTGACATTATTTTCCACCTCATACTCTATTTTAGTGTCTATTATGGCAGCGCTAGATATATATTCTGGGGAGCTCTACTTATAGCAAATGATGTATGAAATCTGGAGAGTGGGCGCTAGACAGAACAGTCTGGAAGTGTTTTGTTGAAGGCCAACATGTGTCAGAGCCGGCCCACTAACATCTCAAATATGGTGTGTTTTCAGTCACATTTTCAGTCTTGCAGGTGCTGGGAGGAACACCCATAAGTAAAAAATTTGAGAATCTAAAACATTCGCTTCTGGTTTGTCTGGCAATACAGTACTGTGCAAAAGTCTTGAGCCACTCCTCAGTTCTTAACATTTTACTAGGAAAATTACAAGTATGTCTGTTAAGTTGCCTGTTGTGTGCAGACAAACAGTCAACCATTGAGTTAAGTGCCTTTTTATGCTTGAATGACTCATATTTAAGTGGCTTAAGAAACATGTAAAAATATTCCTCTGAAAA
Source organism: Oreochromis niloticus (assembly GCF_001858045.2). Taxonomy (NCBI): domain Eukaryota; kingdom Metazoa; phylum Chordata; class Actinopteri; order Cichliformes; family Cichlidae; genus Oreochromis; species Oreochromis niloticus. The sequence continues at coordinate 31,635,790 of NC_031979.2, forward strand.
TGGTCAGGTACGGGGACTGGACTGATAATGAGCGAAAACACAGCCAACTTCCAAACAAAAACTTTGAAAGAACTTCAAAATTACTAGAAAACTGTTGCCCAAGACCAGTTTAGAAATGACAAGAAAAGCTGGTCTTTTTGGAAGCAAAGTATAAAGAAATGAGGGGTGAATCAAGACTTTTGCACAGTACTGTATCTTATGACTAACCCTGCAATGCACAGAAACAATAAGAGCCCTTTTTCCCAGCTATACCACAGGCAATGGTTACTACAGTCTCCCTTTGTGTTGCTCAAAGCTGTTACTACATGCAATGGGAGTCTATTTGTGGCTGTTCACTCAGCCTGCAATGGCTCGCCCACAGACATATTCCATGATTTACATGAAAAATGCCCCTCTCCACCCAGCTTGGGTTGTGGTTAGCTGTGACTGGCACGCGACTCATGGTATTTCCTCCAGAATGATAGTAAGAGAGTCACACACCGGCACGCTCAAGAATAAACAAAGTTTTGAAAGGCACACAGGATGTAAACATGAAAGTTTCTATGGCAAAGTCGCAATAATACGACGAAGAAGAAGGAAAAAAGAGTAAAGAGAAAAAGAGACAAAATACATGGAGTAAAACATCTACAGAGTTGAGAAAATAAGTTAAATGAAACTAGAAAAAATCTGCTAAAAGAAAAATTTCTGACAGAAAGACATTACAAAGCACTTTAGAATAGTTCCTTTTTTAACATTTGCAGGCAAAGAAAGCAGGCAAAACTCCAAACATCTTCTTCATTTTGTTCTTCATCTCGTGATTCCTTAAAGGTCTTCCTCTTTTCCTCCTGCCTGAGCTCTTCTTCTTCAGTTCTATTGTGCACCATCCATGGCTTTGGATGACTGAACATTGGTATTCAGACTCATCTACCTTCACTACCTTTACTCATTGCATCTTCGCTGTTACGTGTGCCTACCTCTTAGTCACACACATACATTCTGTCTTGCGCCTACTGACTTCCATTCTACCTTCCTCTCCATCAGCATTGCAAACTAAAAGGGACTGATTTAATCCCAGCCCCACCTTGAAACCATCTGTCACTTTTACCACACACTTCACTGCTGTCTCATTGTCCCCATGCATCCTGCATCAGCCTCACATACATCTCTGCCACTCCTGACTTCCTCATACAGTACCACATCTCCTCTCTTAGCACGTCTATCGTATGGTTTCTCCAAATCCACAATGACACAGTGCAGTTCTGTCTGATCTTCCATATACTCTTCCCACTCTCCAAGCAAACATTGAAATTTTAGTGCTCTTTCTCAAGAAGTCATATTGCTTCTCACTAATTGTCACCTCTCTTCTTAACCATAGCCTCATGGTATGGCTCATTTCTCAGGCATCCACTCAAGATTCTGTTAAGCAATTTGATTTAAAAAGAATAAAATAAAAAATCAGCTATCCGCTCTCCACACCTCCACAGCTATCCCTTTGGATTAGCTGCCTTTCCACTCTTCTTCTGGTTCATAGGTGCCCTCACTTTATCCTTACTTATCAACTGCACTTCTTAATTCACTTTCCTCCATCTTTCCTCCTCTTTTTCATTGTATTCATTCATCAAGAACTCCTTCAACTTTCTCAACACACTCCGTTCACTCCTTAGCACATTTCCTCTATATCCTTAACCACCCTTGACTGCTGCACATCCTTTCTAGTTTGATCTCTACATTAATCAACACAAGTCCTCTTCTCCTTCCTTAGTGTCCAGTCTCAGATACAACTCACTATATGTTTTTTCATTTGCCTTTGCTATGTCTCTCTTTGTCATACAGCTGGCCTCCCAGCACTCCTGTCTACTTTCTAAATCTTCTTAACCATCCCGCTTTTTCTTTTATAACCTCTTTCTTTGAATACTTTCCTGTACTTCCTTATTCCACTAGTATGAGATCTGTCACGCAACAAAAATAATTTGTTTAAATATATTTTTATATCAAAGAAACAAATCCTGAGTGTTACAGACAGATCAGGGCTTTGTAGCTCTACACTGCCTAAAATATAAAAACCACAGGATGCTGTAACTGTATTTTTCTGGGTTGTAGTTTTCGGCATAGTACATTTTTATTGTTTTGGAATAATAGCACCAATTTGCAAGTCATAACTTCATTCCAGTGAAGCCACAAAGATCCTCTGCTAGTTCTTGCGGATGCAGCACATCTGCTCCAGAATGCTCTCATCTATCAGTTATGATTCTCTGGTTTTCTCTTGTAAGTGAGCAAGATTATCATCCTAACAGATGTTAACTGGTCAATCCAGCTAGAGGATTATACCACTTTTAAACTTGTTGTTTCATAATCTCAGATTTTATTAATAAAAGAGATGTCTTCAGTGTACCAGCGCAGGAACAAGTGTGTTACTTTGCCATAAGTCATGAGTTTCAATGGCATGGGATAGGACAATGTATCCTGAACCTGCAGTTTCTCATTCAGTTAACGATGCAACTATTCATTAGCGCATTTGATTCAGTGTCCCCTTTACTCATGCGTGTCATAAAGTGTTTCAGGCTTGTTTACGTTTTATCTAGGAACATATCGTTTACCTGAGCCCTGACCTAATAATATGCATCCAGGGTACGTGTGGGCGAGAACCAAGTATCAGCAGGACATTTGAAAACAACACCATCAACAGCACTCAGCGTGGCTGACAAACACCGATTGCTGATCCTAACAAAGCAGCATGTGTGTTTGGAAAAATCTGGCGCTGAGTTGCAGGTGGAAGCAGTCTTTCTCTGTGTTCCAACCACAGGATTTATCTCATGCCTGTTACACTCAAGTTTTGTGATTATTCTCTGATGATACGATCAACAACATCATAGTCAGGTTTTGGGTTTCAGGATGACAGTTGGGCCTCTGAGCTGTCCCTCTGTCCACAGGCTTCATCGTTTTATTTTGAATCATCCCTTTCCATAATTTCAGAAATTTAGATTACTGTATTGTCAATACTGCCTTGCAGAAAGAGCATATTTTGAGTTTCTGCTTTTTGGACTAATTTCTTCATCCTTCTAGTGGTGAGAAGGATGTAACCGCACGGGAAAAACAACAAGAGCTAGAAAAAGTAGTGATACATGCAGCAGAGATCAAAGCAAAAGAAATGGGAGCCAAACCCCTCTTTTTCCAAATTTATAGCATTTTTTTCCAAAACTATTTTTAAAAATCTTTCGAGCAACCAAAAGTATTTTTCTTTCGTGCCTCAGCTTTGTTGTGGTAACCACTCTTGCATTTACATTTCAAGTTATCAGTTATGTAGGCTCAGCTTGTAACCTCCCCATCTTTTTTCATCTTTATTTTTGAAAGCTTTATGTGCATAAAGGGCTATAAAAGTGCATTTGTGTGGTGGCAAACATAAACACGCAAACAGAATGTTTTCAATTAAGTCCAAATATTCAAAGGCTCTGTTGCATCTTAAATATGTGGAATATATGTATCGTTTTTTCATTTTTATTTTTTTCAGTCGCTGCTCTCTGACTTCCTGTTATTATACTTCAACCAATTTTCTTATTCTATTATTGCCATCATTTGGAAATTAGTAATAAGATTTCCAGACTTTTACTTATGCTTTAATGGACCCTTTTACAATTATGATTCAAGTATTGCTACCTATAGCGCACCATTGTTCTCTCCTATTCTCCTTTCAGAGTCTGGTTTTTGGTTTGACCAAATATAGCAACATCTATGACTGAGTCAGATAATTTGAAGCATTTCTTTGAGCATTAGAGACACGTTTCGTTGACGGAGAGACCTTTATACTTATCTGGTTATTACACAGGGGAGAAGAAAAAAGAATTAATCTGGTTTAGGGTCACTCTTTAGAACTGTGAACAACCACACAGTACACCTCATAAGGTTTAAATCTTCATTCTTGCTCATTGTAACACAGGTTGCGGTATTAACTTGTAGTTTCATGTAAATAAGAGACAAAAAAAGCAACTCCTGTCCAAGTCCTTTCGCTATTGCCTCTAACAATGTTACAAGGTTAGCCCTCTGCGGCAGGCCAAATGTGTGTTCTGAGATACTCAGTTATTGACTTAGAGAGTTCAGGGAGGAGCTCATGTCAATAAGCAGGCCTGCCCCATGCTGGCTCCAGCATATCGAGGTCTGGTTGTAATTCGTGGGACAGGCCAGGGCATAGTGCCAGGGAATTAGAGAGGCGGGTGGCAGGAGACATTTTAATTTGTGCTGCCATGTGCAAAGGCATGCACCTCTAGCCTGGGTCGGTTCCTGTGATTAGGCCAGCCAGCGTATTCTTAGAAGAGGGGAGGAGCACAAAAACATGGGGAAATGAAACAAGACCCAGGAAAGGCTATTGATTGCTTGACATGGTCTTTCTTAATATAATGGCGTGATATGGTCTGACAGCGACATCCAACCAAAACAAAAATACCATCAAAAAGTCTTAACCACAAATATGTCTTTTGAAATCCTTGTTTATGTTTCATCAGCTCATTATTCAATTGTCAGCAACCAAATAAAGCTCTTTCATTATCGGTTTAACACAGGTAGCAATTTCCCTGAAGCAGTTGGATACTATTATAAATAACAGATAAATATAATGTAATTTGAATATCACTTTAAGCTCCATTAATCATTGTTTTTTACTGTGTCCAGTATTAAAGAGAGACATTCATTTGGTTTGTGTTTTGGTTGTTGCTAACTCATAAATGTTGGCTTACATATTTGTAGCTTTATGCTGTTTTGGAGCTAAACAGATTGGATGCAGAAAGTTTTAAAAGACACAAGGGTGAAATACATCCCGAGTACCAGAACCAGCCGCTAACCAGCCATGTCAAGCTACAACCAGAAGCCCTTAAAAGGAAATTAAACAACCTGAGCTAATGCTATTTCATGTTCTGTGAACTATAACAGATTCTCTCTAATGGCAAATTTATATACAGATGAAAAGCTGGTGTAGCATTTTAGTGGATTCTTAACAGTCTTATTAAACAAAATTCATGTTAAGCAAATTTTGATTCAATTGTTTGAATTAAAACTTGATTCACTATGAAACGTTGCAGTGCTATTAATCTGAAAATCACTGCCAAAAATGACACTAAGAGCTGTGTGTGTGAAACAATAAAAATAAGGGCTATGCAGCAGACCACATAGTTCAAAACAAGTGTAGAGTTTGGTAAAGCTGAGAGGATCTGTAGATTTGCACGACTACTTTGTGTACATTTATAAATATGAAGGTCAAGTTTGAGTTTGCCATTTTGTTTCCACATTGTGTTTATGTTTATAGCTTCTTCGAAGTGATAACCTAACTAATTTTTTACTATTGAAATTGGAAACAGCTTTGTAAAGAGGCTGACTTAGGGTTTTGTACATTTTCTTTTTTCTGCAAACCAACATATCTAATAAAAGCTTTCAAGAATAAACACAAACCCTAAACCAAGCATTTATGGATACATTTAGGGGGTTTATCATGTTCTTTGCGATAATGAATGTTGGACATCTGTAAATTATTCATGTAAACATTCATCGTTATTTTTAAAGACTATTTGACTCCATGTTTTAGTACAAATGTCTTAGAAATTCAAATATAGAGTCTGCCTCTATTTGCTTGATGTCATGAATAACAAAAAATGTACAGGATTTGTTGATGGTAAGTTAGTTTACTCATAAACTATGCCCAGCTGTTTGTTTCAATGCTTTTATTTTGGTGTTTTTGTGACTTTCTGAAATGTGCATCAGGAGCAGCATAATTACCATGTGTCACATTAAGCTCTACACCTCTGATTAACTCATCATGAAGATGAACTGGTGTAATTCTGAGGATGGATGTGGTCCAGTGGGATGTGCTGCAGTCTCTCCTGGCTCTGGCAGGGTGGGAGCACCTTCACATCTCCACGGTGACAGACTCCCATGAAAGGAGCAGAGCAGCACACCAAACAGCCGCTAAAGAAAAAGAGTTCTGTTTTACAGCACTTCAAAAAACAAAATACTTATTAAATAAATTGTGGAACCACTTTTTTTTTAGGGGAGATGGAAATTTTTTTCAGTTCCTGAACAGATGGGATCCTTGACAGTATAAAATTATATATTTTATAAAGTCTAAATGCAAAATCCTGTATATTGCCAAAAATGAAAAAGTGTGTTTTTGTATGCTAAGGTACATAATAAGTTTTTAAAACTTTTACCTGGCTCTGAGTTGAGAGCACATTCACAAGAGAGCTGTCGGGTTTTAAGCTATAAGCTTTCCTCATTTTCCTAGACAGTGGGGTTATTGGACATACAACATGAGACGTGCTGGTGCTGGTGGTAGCCTGGGTATAAGGAATGGCTTTTCTCTCATTAGTGAGCTGGGAAGAGGATAGCAATTACCACTCTTGAGTCCCCCAGGAAGACAGTGGCAACTCTAAAGGGTGTTGTTAGGTGTGCTACACTGTATGTAAAGGTGAAGCTTTGTCTTCAGTGTGAAAGCTTGCTTATGTGGGTTTGGTTTGGTATTATAGGCTGTATATACTAAAGGGGAAATGGTCATGTTATATTTATTGTGGCTTTTCAACATATAACCTCAAGTCAGTTGATAGACAAGGCAAAATAATCCCATTTAACGTTTTCTTTTTTCCCTTTCAGTTTAAACATGGTAAAGGAGAATGAAAATGGAGACTGCATTGAAGCCACATTAGAAAACCAATGATGTTAACACAAATACATACAAACACACTTACTTGAACTCATATATACTGCATATTTCAAGGGGCCAGGCTATGGAGAGTACTCATTGCTCCACTTCCATTTAATGTGCTGTGCTTTTGAGTTGAGTGATTGAGTGGTATAACATTTATATCCAATAAATGTGAGAAATAATGCACAAAACAGGTTTTTGCACCGTTGTTTAGCAAGGACACAAGCAGTGTTGGTGCTGCCATTAGAAAAGCAATTTTTTGTTCAGTTTAAACATCCATCCATCCATCCTAGCTGGCATAGTGCAAAAGGTGGTATACACCCCAGACAGGTTGCCACTCTATCACAGTGCTAACACAGAGAAATAGATAAACATTCATGCTCACATTCACACCTATGGCCATTTTAGAATTGCCAATTACCCTAAGTCATGCATGACTTTATGAGGAAGACAGAGAATACTCAGAGAGAACCCACAAGTGTACAGGGAGGATATAATATAATTCCAAACAAAGGGCCCAGCCACCTGGATTCATGCTATGATGCAACAGTGGTAACTGCTGCATCAGTTTCAAAAGTGCAATATAAAATGTACCTGTTAAAAAGAAGCACCAGAAATTTATCTTATTTCAGTCATATTTTAATTGTGATTCCAAATATTTTTAAACTAAAATTTTAAATTACAAAACAGAAATGCAGGTATTGTGATCCTGGGAGAGACCACTCATATCAGGACAGATATGTTTTCTGGGATAAAGTTTGATTTGCACTACCCTTCCCTCTAAGGGGAGAAAAGTACTCAAATTCTCCCAACTAAAAAACCCACAACAGCACACCGTATTTTCCGCACTATAAGGTGCACTTAAAATCCTTTAATTTTCTCAAAGATCGACAGTGCGCCTTATGTATGAATTCCCGGTTGTGCTTACTGACCTCGAACCGATTTTATGTGGTACACGGCGCTCAAAAATCTGTCAAAAAATATTTTAGTACGACTTTGATAAACTACGAAGCCGCACCGCTTGATGGACTGTCGGAGCATTAGCCTCGCGAACTAATCTGGGTCCAAAACTCCGTCCCCTTCAGGTCCCAAAGTCAAAGAAACACTGCGACATCGCTAAGAGTTAAAAACTGTCCAAATTTTGTCATCTTTAATAAAATGATCAGCGTTGCTGCTTTACCAGGTGTAACAATTAAGTTCAACATCCAGGCATCCATGAAAAAAGAATTTATTAAATTTAAGTTAGAAGTTAGCAGGGAGTTAGCTGGCTAGTTTTCAACTAAACATGATTTGACTGAGAGATTTCTGGAAAAAATTAAAAGGTACAGCTCTGCTATCACTTCCAACATAAATGAAGACAGAAAACTAAACAGCAGTGACGTTTGTAGGGTTACTGAAGTTGGACTAGCTGTTATATAATGATGGGTAGCATAACATAAACACAGTGAAGCTGGAGGATGAACGCTAACTTTTTTCCACTCAATAAAAGTTAATGTGAGGGTTCCCGGTGGTTTGGTACAAATGCAATCGCATTGCAGGATGCTGTAAATGGACCAAACTTCAGGAGGAGAACAACTGAGATAATCCATCCACAATACGAGGTTAGTCATTAATATACTGCAGCAACATGGGAACAGAGCAGCTGTGAGAGAATTCAACATGAATCAATGGTACGGAAGTGGAGGAAGCAAGAAGAATGAGTTGAGTAAAGTTTGACTTATCTGACTGTTTTGTTTCGCTTAATGCACCTTATAATCCGATGCACCTTATGGTCTGAAAAATACTGTAGCAGAACCACTTGATTCACTCAGTGTAGGGCTCAAGGGTTTGGGTTTTTACTTTCGTTTGTCTCCCAACAGTGTATGAGTGCTATCAGACCTACTCACATATCTTTATTATTGTTACGCAAACAGAAAAATGTTCCTGTGTGTACATTTTGAGGGAAAGAGAGAATTGCATGTGTGTGAGAGTCAATTCAGTGTCGCTAATGACTGCCTTCCCATGAGCTTAATCAAAGATTTGTACATTTAATTGCTGTCAAGTCAGCGCTCGCCACCTGCCACGGCTTGCCACACATGTTCACCCCCTCTCTGGGAGCCTTTCCAGCTCCATCTATCATCCACGGCTGAAGGCTGAGACAACACAGCCTGCTGGGCAACCTGTACTCAGTCGTCCAGCCGAGCCCAGCCAGGCCTGCACAGCATGGATCCAAAAAGTCTGCTCAGCATTGAGGGAGGTCTGTCAGCACCTGGACCGTACAGTTCCAAACCATTCCTCACATTGTTGAAAACAGACTTGCCTAAACTCTCCCCAAACAAAGTGAGTAAGATACCATGTTTTTGTTTTCTTCTCTCGCAGAGACATTCACACAGCCGTGCGCAACTTAGCAGTGAAATAAGATACGTAATCAAAGCGCAGGAGTTTTGTAAGATGCTGGCGACCTTGCACCTCTGCAGGCCTCACGCTTACTCCCATGCTTACAGGTATCACCATGTGTGTGAGAATTGGTGGGCTGTTGTGTCCCTCAGCAGGGCAGAGGAAGGAATGTGGAATGTGGGCCTGATCTGTTATCAGCCTCAGCTTGTTTTCCCAGCTGATGCTCACAGGCCCGGTGTATCGCGGCCACACAAAAACGAGGAACAGCTCTCATTTTTGAGGTAATATTATACAATGCATGCCCGACATTGTCAGTCCCTGTAGGCCGTGTCCTAGGAAGCAATACCATGATTTATATCATCAGGTGGATTTTGAAGGTGTGGAAAAAAGCTATTCTTTGCTGTTGGGATTTTTTTTCATGTTTTACATCAATTACAGTTTCATATTTACCTTTATACAATAGGACAGCCTTATAAAAATTAAAAGTGACACTTTATTATAAAAAACAAACAGTCAAACAAGACTAAAATGGTCCGCCAACCCAGTCAATTGCAGACTCAGTGGATAATGAAAAAATATACATACATTCTGCCAAAGTGACTGCACTTATACATCCAACCAAGCCATCTCAACTTTCCTTCCTTTTTTTTTTAATCCCATCCATATTTGAACTCACTCTATTCAATTCAGTTGGATTTTCACTGACAAAATCCAACTGAGGACCTCAAAAGTTGTGTAATAATGTTGTGAAAAAAGATGCTGGACTGGTTTTACACATATTCTATCCTGCACAAGATCACATATATCAAAGTGGTGGCTCAGTTGTTACAGTTAAGCCAATGTTATACACATTTGAAAGTTTGCTAATTATCCCCTACAAGGCTCCAGGCTAAGCAGAGGAAAACAGGCCTGACTTGTACTGTGGGAGTCACTTCGACTGCAAGCTGGCAAGTCTGGACAAGGTTTTCTGTATAGCGGAACATCTCCTGGGACTAGAGAGCTTCATGCAAGGCTTGATCCAAACCTGCTCCCATGGGTGCCTGTGCCAGGGAGCAGGTGGAAGGCTACAGCTGCCTTTTTGACTCCCTGAGCTCATTAGTGTCCCAAGATTTTCACCAACTAGGAGATAATGGGCCTTCCAACAGGATCGTATTTCCTGCACATTCTTTAAATCAGTGCATTTCTTTGATTGAGATTTGAAGTAACAGAAAATGTATTATTCATGATAAACATTTTCATTGCTTGAGGTTTCTAATTGAAATTTCAATCTTATCTTTCGAACAGGCATTCTAAACTTTGCACACCCTGCGTAGTTTATTGATATGATTTTTCAAATAATTTCTCACCTTTACTACTGCATGTCCGACTGGCTGAACAGATGATGCTTTTTGTCTGGAACTGGAAGTCACACTATTCCAGCCACTTGGTTTGGTGCTCAGGGCCTGTTTTTGTGCTGCCATGATCAGTAGCTCTGTGCTGTTGTTTCAGTCGTCCGTTTCAAGGCATTGCTAGGATTTATTGATGTCAGCCATTGCTTTATGTGTCAGTGGTATATCCCATGTAGGAGCTTGGTCATTCATGATAGTCCCTCTTCCTGTAGTGTCTGTCTTCAGCTGCTTGAGGCATACTTCATCTCAGGGGGTCATCTGATGTATTTGCAGATGCTTTGTGTTTCATTCCGGCTCTGACACTTACTAATCTTCACCCCTGCCTATTTCCGTTGCTCCTAGAGCCTCAGGGTGCTGGATTTCGGGTGGACATCACTGTGACTCCATTGTGAGGAGTCTTCATGTCTTGACATTTCTCAGGGGCAGATATCTTGTTCTGTGGCCAGCTTATTATTCCAGCTGGAGACTTTGATATCTCGTAGTGCACATGTATTGATGGCTTGGATTCTATTTCTATTGTAAGTGCCTTGAGGCAACTGTTGTTTTGATTTGACATTACAGAAATACAATTGAATTGAACTGAATTGAAAAACTGAAGTTCAGCTGGCTTGTCAGCACCTGTCGTTTGGATGTTTTTGGCTGTGGTTGATCTTTTTCATGGTTCCCGTTGGCCTGTGGGATACCCACGTCTAGCTGTCCACCTCTTCAGTCCACCCTTCATTTATATTCATCAATATAAATACAATATTATCGTTTGCTATTGCACCTCATTGATGCAGTGTTGTCTTACCAGCTTCAAAGTGACTTTGTGTAAAGACAGTAATAAAGAAAAAAATAATGCAGAGTCAGCGTGCTGTTAGTTTGCAGGTGACTGTCGTAAAGGTGGCAATTACTTGCAATCTGTGAGAAAATGGCCAAAATTGCAAAGATGCAATTTTGCAATCTGTTACGTTTTGCATTACAGATTAACTTTACATTACAACCTATATGGAAAAGATATATATAAATCTTATAAAGTTTGTATCTGTCTTGTGTGAAACTTGTATGAAAAGCATACAAGAGTGAAAACAGATATAAGATCCTTGAAAAATTATATAAATGAAACTTGTATGTTTTGGATACTTACTAAAACAATATATGAAAGTAATGAGAAAGTGGCCACTTTCATGAGTAAAACATATAAGCCTTATATGATTCACTATATGAAGTAGGCCACATCTTATGCAAGTCTTTTATAAGTTTTTACTATTTCTTTTCCATATGGGAAATTAACTTAGTACTACTTAACTACTTACAGAGTCAGAATCCAACATCATTCAAAAATTCTTACACAATGGTGCTGTAGCTGTTGCAGGATATATATTATATAACCAGAATATAACCAGTTGGCAAACAGCTGAATTAAGTCCCCTAATACAAAGCATTATCCCAGATGGGCTATCCTCATTAGGTTAGACCAGGGGTGTCTCCAGGCCTCAAGGGCAGGTGTCCTGCAGGTTTTAGATGTGTCCCTGATCCAACACAGCTGATTTACATTGCTAAATTACCACCTCAACATGTCTTGAAGTTCTCCAGAGGCCTGGTAATGAACTAGTCATTTGATTCAGGTGTGTTGACCCAGGGTGATATCTAAAACCTGCAGGTTAGACTGACCTTCATTGTCTGCAGTGTGTTAGTGATCTATCTGTGTTCATAAATTAGATGGCTGTTATTGCAAGTCTTCACTGATGATAACCTGAGTTAAACTGGAAATGTTTGGAGATTGCTTCCCACCAGGCAACCTGTGCAATCACTTGGTGATTGAAAGTGGTCACAAAGTATGTTTCTTCTTCACTCACAGTTTTGAATCTCTATATGTTTATACACCATTACCCTTTTTAGTCATTAGCAATTACTAAACTCTGTCTCCCACTCCTTTTCTCCTGTAGCGCTCTGCCCGCTTGTCTTTCACTTTCACCCACAACCAGTTGTGGCGGGTAGCTCAGTCTAGTTCTGTTGGAGGTTTCTTCATGTTAAAAGGGAGGTTTTCCTTCCTGCTGTTGCCAAGTGCTTGGTCATAGGCATTAGGCTGATTGATCTGAAGGTCATTAGTCTTTGGGATTCCAACATGTTGGGCATCTGCAGTAAAGATCTTGGGTTATTGATGTGGTAGGCACTGAGACACTTGTTTTTTAAAAAACATTTTTTGGCCTTTATTCAATAGGGTACAGTGAAGAGTGACAGGAAAGCAGAGGGAGAGAGAGAGACAGGCATGCGGCAAAGGGTTGCGGGTCAGATTTGAACCTGGGCTTGTTGCTCTCAGCCTCATGGGATATGGTCCCCTGCTCATCCCAGTGAGCTGAAATAGCCCCCAGTACTTAGACACTTCTGCTAAAAAACTATAAACATGAGTCTACAGAAAGAAAAAAATTCTGAATTTCAGGTATTTGTTTTTGTCTAAATTTTTTTTTTTTAATTTCTAAATGACAAAAAATATGCTGTATTCACATTTGTTAATTGTAGGATCTCAAAAGATTACAAGCAATCTGATATTAGTGTCAGGCTTGGTCTACCTTATTTAAGTCAAAGGACTCATGTGACTGAAAGCATGTAAATGTAAATTTTTGAAAGTGACCCATGCACTTGAGGTTAAATGTTTTCTATACTCAGTTTTGTTTTCACTTCCTGTTATCTAGAAGTTAACAGCTGAGCTGAAAAGAGGGTAATCAGCTCCCATTGGTTGGGTCAGTCCAAGGTTATGGTCAATAAATCAACTATCAAGCCTATTGAGAGTAAATGAAGGAAAGGAAAATCTTTTTGTACTGGGATTCCAGTACTGAACTGCTGTCATAAAGGAAACACTATAGATGATTTATATAGCTGCAATACTCACCTATTGTTCCTTCTTACTACCAAAACCCGAGCCTTACTGTGTATAATGTAAGTGCATACGCCTTTTTATGATTCATTTCACTGGGTGTTTGTTCGTCTTTGAGATGAACCTAGAGAAACCCAAACCAAGCAAAGTGAGTTTGAAGGATGCACCACCCGAAAAAGAGGCTCGACCATATGGCCTCCCATCAGGGAATAAAAAAATACATAGAGTTCACAATCTCTCATATCGTGACAGCAGATGCATTGTGAGTGGTCTATTTCGCTGACTCACATGTTTGGGCCACCCACGTCTGAGCACACCAAGCTAAAAATCACACACTGTTTCCACGACAACCATAATTTATACCCTCAAAACAATTTTTTCTTTCATGTTGAGCAAAAAAAGTGCAATTAGAAACTAACTTTCAGGCTGACATATATGGTGCAGTTTTGCTTAGTTTGAGAATGAGCATTGTGTCCCTGTCTGACTGTTCACCTGTTCTGCTGTGCAGAATGCCACAATGTTGCTGAATGTTGTGATAAGTTCTATCTTGAGTTAAAAAACATGAGTTAAAAAGGATTTTAGAAACAGTCTCATATGAGGTCAGAAAAGGGAATATGTGCAGTATGTGCAATCTGTTGGAAATCAAACTGAACTTTGAAGCCTTGTGGAAAAATTGTGGAGCATCATCATTTTCACATTGACAGAACTATGATTTTAACATATACTGAGTATGGTTTGTCCTTTTTCTTGATGCCATGTCTCGGCAGTTATACTTGACCGTCAACAACAGATAACTTGAGCAGGCTGATTGGTGAGCCAAAGCTTGTGATGTTTTGAAAAAATGTCCGTGAGTAGTAATGACTCTACGGCAAACTAAATCTACCTAGGGATGCAAGAGTAACCTTAATCTGAACCAACAAAGCCTTGTATGTCAAAACCTTTGAAAACACATGTTTGTAATACTTAGGCATTATGCCATTACAGATGTTGGGCCCAGACAAAGGCCAGAACATCACAAATCCACATAAATCAGACTGCAAGACATACAAAATAGTGCTTCGTGACAGTTTGATCCTCCATTCTTTCATTTTATCTGACTTCCTACTGCGATTTCCTATTTCAAGTCAAACACAGTTTCCTACTTCTTGATCAATCCGGAGAATTTCGTAGGTTGGAGCCAAGATATCATTTAAGAGAAAGTCAAGACCTTTTGGTGCATGAATGGGAGGAAATGGCTGGAGAGTTTACCCACCAAGTCAGTCATTCAATAATAACACCCTTTCTTTGCTTCTGTGCTCTCAGGTTAAATACCAAAGCTTGTTTTCTCTGTACAGACTTGATTTGCTTCCATGATATGAAAGTGACCCCCACACCCCCTTTCCCCCTCCCCCACTGCCGCCGTTGTGAAAACAGGGCCCGATCTGGCCCCAGCAGCCAGCTTGTTGGGACAGCTGCTCAGATGATCTGGGCCCGCTGCAGGTTCCATGATTCATTTTCTGAGTCAACACCATGAACTTGAGCTTCAACCTCAATACAGCAGTGATTCACGCCAGATTTGTAAATTTGAATGATTACTCAGTTTTATGTGTACGCCATAGATACTTTGTGTGCATCTCACATTAGAGCCATGAAAACACTATCTTAAAAGAAGAGATTCAAAAGAAAAGACAAGTCAAGACTTTCCTTCCTCATTTTTTTTAAACCAGACAAAAGGTATACATATTTTGCTTTCTGTTTACTGTCACGAGTGCATGTGTCATGAGTGCTGGGTATTTATCACTAGTCTTTTCTGGCAAAGAGAAATCTGAATCAATGTTGACCACAATGCTTGTTAATTAAAAAAAAGAAAACCCTATAAGCTCGTTTTTTGCCTTATTCTTGGTATTGATGACAGAGAGAAGATCAGCGCGTCAGAGAAAGAGTAAGTCTTTATCTTTCAGCTATTTTCCTCTTTTTTAATGTCTTTGTCTTTTGTTAGTCAGTAGGAAATTTTCCAGCTTCTCTTTCTTACCTGCTTTGTGTCTCCCTAATATCATTACATTCACAGCTTCACAGTTTACTATTATTTAGAGTCCAGTGTATGGGTCTCTGTTGGGTTTTTTGATTGGTCAGTGCTATTCTTAGGACACTTTCCTATGAATTTATCCCTACTAATTAAAGTCATCACTGTCAAATGAAGCTTTTGCATTTATGCCAGTTTGTGTGTTTCCGTTCTTGACTAATATTAGAAAGAATGTCTCACTACCAATGAAATGTTTTTATGTGTTTAAATTCTCTATAGTGATTTTGTACTTAATACAGTTTTAAGGACCTCACAACTTCCACAAGGCTATTGAAGTTTTTGGATAGAAATGCGCTGATTTCACAGTCTGATTGTGCATGTTTCTTCCCCTAAATTTGCTTGGGCTATAATAAGTCATGCCATTCAGACGCCTGATTTCCATCATATTGCTGCAAAAACATAGTTACTGCAAAAACAGTACATGACTCATCTGCTTGACTGACAGAGATGGAGATTTTTGGAAACTTTGTTGGCCGAAATACACTCACAGGCCACTTCATTAGGTACACCTTGCTAGTACTGGGTCACACTCCCTTTTGCCTTTAGAACTGCCTTATTTCTTCGTAGCATAGATTTAACCAGGTACTGAAAAAACTGCTCAGAGATTCTGGTGCATGTTGGTATGATAGCATCATTCAGTTGCAGCAGATTAGTCAGCTGCACATCCATGATCTCCCATTCCACCACATCCCAAAAGTGCTTTATTGGCTTGAGTGACTATGGAGGCCAAATCGTGATGTGCAAGGAACCAGTCTAAGATGTTTTGAACTTTGTGGCATGAACAGCTATCAGAAGATGAATACGCTGTGGTCATAAAGGAATGGACATTGTGAGCAACAATAGTCAGGTAGACTGTGGCATCTAAACCAGGCTCAGCAGTCGATTTGCAAACAGTGAAGTGCCACTCACTTGATATTTTGTCTTTTTTAGACCAATCTCTGTAAACTGTAGAGATGGTTCTTTGTAAAAATCCCAGTAAACAGTCAGACTAGCCTATAAGGCACCAACAAGCATACCATGTTATGGGCTGATTAGATATTTGTGTTAACAGACAGTTGAATAGGTGTACCTAAAATGGCAGGTAGGTGAAGTTTAGTAGTGAAGATATTACTACTAACAAAATATCAGTGGGGGTTTTTTTGTTTTGTTTTTTTTAACACCGGCTCTTTTTGACTCATTCAGAAATTCAAACCATGCATGTAATGACTTTGCAGAAATCAGTCTCTGAGAACGTACACTCCCTTTTTTCCCCCCTGTACAACATCACAAAAGCTCCCAGTTACCCAACACCAAAGATTTCCGTGTGGCAAATCTGGATCTTTCTGGTTCTGTTCCTTACCCTGGACTGAATTACTAGCCTGTCTTTCAGCCAGCACCTCCCTTACCAGTCTAGCGTAGAGAGTGTGTGGGCTGGGATGGATTAATGATGTCAGGCTAGCAGTTTTGTCACAGCCACTCCCAGTCTGCGCATAAAGCCACTAATCACCAATCTACCTTCGCAGACAACTTCGAGTTCATACTAAATATTATTGTTGTGAGTTGTAGGTCTAGTGACTAATACTTTCCATCGACATCTTAGTCATTCAGCCACTACAATGAGAAGGAGTGGCTTTCTGCTGACACACATTCCCACACATTGTTTCATCCAGTCATTTTCAGCAGTTGTGTATGTTCCTTAAATTTCAGATGTGTCGGGATGGGCCTTAGTGGAAACTCAGTGACTAATTAATAACAAAAGTAAAGTAAGCTTCACGTTCAAATTAAAAGAATTAGGTCGTTAGAAAATTAATTAGAAAGAGAAAACAACATAGTATGACACATCGGCACGTCATCTGGGTTGTGAACACTCATAGTTGTAATGTTTTGTGACCTCTGTGACATATAGCAGTCTGTCAGTATAAAGCTGGATCAAAAGCTGAAAACAGGAGTGCCTGGAGCTGGAATGTTGTTTTGTTTTTCCAAACCACCAGCCAGAAAGATGTAACAGTGACATACACCAACGGATGCATCTCTTCATGCCTTCAAAAGTTGCCCTTGATCTCGCTTCAAATTTATAATTTGTTTCCATGGAGCCAGACTTTTGTGTAATTATTTCTAAGTTGTCCTGAGCAATTGGCTAAAGACTAAGACTAAGCTTCAGGTCTTTATTAAGTTTTTTGTTAGACATTGGCTGCTTTTTTTTTTTTTTTTTTACCCATTTTCAGTCTAATCCTTTTATCTGATCATTTTCAGAGGAATGTTTTTTTGTTATTTGTTAAACCACTTAACCAATAAACACAGGCTTACAAATCATTCAAGCATGAAAAACAGCACCTAACCTAACACTAGTTCATCCCTAATCAAGGGATGAACTAGTGTTGTGTCTACACATTGCTTAGTATAAAAACTTTTTACATAGTTTTTCCACCAACAAGGTAATTTTCCTAGAAATATTAAATGAAAACTTGGAATATCTTGGGATAACATGCAGTATGCGTGTCCTCATCACACTACATGACCAAAACGCAGATAAACGGTATCTGAAACAGTATGAAAATAATAAAAAATGGGGAAACACAAATCTACAAATTCCTGACACATGACAGTAGAGATGCATCTGGGCATTCAGTTGATCCACCTCCTTTTCACTAAAGCCTCAGAAAAAGCCATGTTTGGGTTGTGGTATGCGAAATTTCACAAGGTATGGTTTGAAAATCAGTGCCAACAGGTTTTAGGGAGTGATTAATCCAAAATTTTGGTTCACATTTCTGAAATTTATGTTTCAAACTGTCGTCAGAAGATAGGAAAAGAGGTGCAATAGTATCGACAGCCATCTGTAAACCACAGTGGTGGCTTTTTATGGTTTGGATCTGCATTTCAGCTGGTGGTGTTGGGGATCTTGTCCAATTTGATGGAATTACACATTCAGAAGTACAATAATATTTTGATCCGCCATGCAGTATCATATGGAAGGCATCATTAGGAACTACTTCCTTTTCCAGCATGACAATGATACCAAACACATTGCCAATGCAGTAAAAGCATGCCTGGATTAAAAAAAACACACAGTGGAGCATTGCCAGTCATGAACTGGCCTCCCCACAGTCCAGACCTCAACATTATTAAAGCAATGCGGGATCATCTTGACACAGAGTGGAACAAAGTGCGGTCAACATCCAAAGAAGAGCTTTGAATGACCTTCAAGAACCCTGCAGAATTATTCCTGAGGAATACTTAAAGAAGCTTCCCTGAGAGAGTTCAGGCTGCGTTACAGAACAAATGTGGTCATACCAAATATTGACTGCCAAGCTCGTTTTTGCTTTCTGTGATTTATTTTCATGTGTGATAGCGAATGTTTCAATAACTGTGCACCTATTTCCCATTTTCCTAGCAAAACATAAAGACTTTTGCATAGTACTGTACATAGGAAAAAACCAGTTGACTATAGGTGATGTGACAGTCAGTTGAGTGTGGCCCTAATGGCACCTAACAGCTTGGTGTTTTCAGCACACTAAAGTGTGTGAACATGAGCTTTAAAACAGAAATGTCAGCACAGTGTGGCAAGTGATGAGTCATTAGTGCTGACCAACAGCCAAATTAAGACACATTACAGTACACTCTGGTCATTTTATGTTATATGGCAGCAAAAATAATGCACTCCACCTTCAAGCTATTTTGTGTGGTCTTCTGTCAAGGAAAACTACTGCCTAATGCTCTAGTGTTTTCATGTTCTGCTGTGACACTCACTGGCTTAGCTTTCTTATTGAGTGAGCTGTGCGTATGTGTGTGTGTGTGTGTGTGCACACTATGGGGAATCAGCATGCAGGCTCATTTCACGTGGTTCGAAAGGTGAAGGGCTATTAGGGGAAAGGTGAGCATGGGACTGCTGCTCGGGGTTACTCAGTAACTGGAGCTCTGTTCTTTCCCTCTTAGACCTCTACTGCTGCTTGTGCACAACCACCCCCACACCCCCCACCGCAACCACATTACAGCTGTGTCACTGCTCCTTGTGATCCTTTTCTGAAACAGCAATACTTTATTTCTAAAATTCATTTTCTTCCTGGAAAGCATGAAGGCTAATGCAAAGCTACACTATGAACTGGTCTGCAAGGGTAACTAAAAGTTAAAGTGCACAAATCCTACTGTAAATAACAGATTTTGGTTTTAGGCAATCAGGAAAAGAAAAAATTTAGCAATACATTAAGAAGAACCTGAATGAGGAACATCAGGGGCAAAGCCAGGAGAAGCTAAAACATCTTCCTCTTAACAGAAAACGATGGGATTAATAGGAAATTTACTCATCTCTTCAAGAGTTTCATTTCCTTTCCCCTTCAGCAGTACTGTAGCATTTTATGACTCAGTGAGGCGCTCAGTCCACTCCAGGCTGACAATTTAGATCACAAGAATTAAAATAATTTGGCAAGCGGTTCTATACATAAGTAACCTTTGAGAGTTAAGGGGGTTAATTCTAAGAAACACAAGAATAAAGCAAATGAAAATTCAGCAAATGTGACATACAAGCAGCCAGCTGTTGGTGTTGTTTACTAAATGTGTGTGTAACCGATCTGTAATGAGATACAGATGCTTCAAGCTTCCACGCAAGAATATAGTAATGGGTCACCAATGAGGATGTTGCCACTTGTCACTGGATAAAAGCCTCACGGCGCTGCATTACCGCCCAGGCGTCAAAACAGTCGTGTGTAACGCAGCTCCAGCCTGTCCTTGCAGCCCTGTTTGTTTACAGTTCCTGAGCGGGAACACATGAATTTGGGTTGATTTGGTGTGTAGCCGTCACCCCAGTGACAAGAACAACCCCTGTTCATATAATCACTACTTTTTTTCCCCTCTTCTGCACACACACAAACACACGAGCACAGCTTGGCCCAATTCTTTTGCCTTAGGATGGGAGTCACGGGACTGTGCTTTGACAAAGCGCACAGCACGGCTGCCTGTGGACCAATGAGAGCAAAGACACTGTTCTTGGTGTGAGTAATGATTGACAGCATGTTGGATTACTCATCGAAACATTAGTCATGCTAAATTTGTTACATGTTCTTGTTCTCTATTCTGTTCGTGTGAATAGGTCTGTCTGTCTCTCAAGTCCACAGAGTTGGTCGTATGTTGGTGGCAAACCTGGTGATCTTGACAAAGTTTGGCAAAAAGCATCAGCTGTTCTTCAACATATCAGTTACTTAATTCATGTAAAATTGAGGTATATAAAAATACATTAAATAACTAAATGCATCATCAAAGCTTAAAAACAGAAGAGCTTGACTATTGTACCGTGCATAATTTTGCAAAATGTTCTTTGTTCGTGGAGAAACAAACAGCACGAGTGACTAAAATCCAACAACAACACAGGAAAAATCTGGTCATTAGTGACACAATTTGGAAATCACTGCCCATGCTTATGTTCAGATCAGGAGTCTGTACAAAGTGTTCATGCCGGCTAAAGCAAACATGTTTCTGCTGCGAGGGAAAGCTTACACAATGAAGTATCTCAGCCACACGCAATACTGTACAAGCATTCTGGGGCACCATCAGGGGGTCCAACCTTTTCTAACAGTGTGAGGGCAAAAGCAGCTCCATCATTGGCTAATCTTTGGATGGAGCAAGCCAGTCAGCTCTGCGCTCTCCTCTCATCCCACAACTATCCAAACACTGTGCTGTTAGCGTCTCTGATATGCTTTGTTTATCAGGCCACCTGGACATGCATCTGGTCAGCTAGGGAGTATGCCTGTCAATAGCAATAGCCAGATGGATGCGCATTAATAACCGTGTCTTGTGTGTCAAAATCACAACCAGCAAACACAGACTTCTGAGGTAGTTTTGAAGTTCCTGACGCTGTGTTATGTTGAGCGCAGTGAATGAAATGCTGATTAGGGTAATGGGAACAGCAGACAATCAGAAGAGAAAATTAATTACTGTGCACTCGCGTTTCAGGTCAGTACTTCACAGTGTTCCCCTTCCTGTGCTAATAGACAAATTACATAATAGCCTCGAAACAGAGAGTGAGAGAGAAGTTTGACACAAGGTAACCTCTCAAAATTACAAAAGCAAAGCAGAGAAATAATTACGAGTAGTACTAATATGAGGGAGGGCATAGTTAAGCTTCATAATAAGATGGTGATCATATCCTGGGCTTGAAGTAGCAAGGGAACAATGCTCGGAGAGCATGTTACATAATTAATGTCTTCAGTCAAATGAGCTTAATATGAGGTGAGGGGTGAGAGGCTCAATTCAAACCAAGAATTTGGCCGATGGGAGGGAATCCAGAAACAAAGCATTTTCCAAGTACTACTTATGTTACACTATATTACTGATAAGTTAGATTTCTGGATTTTAAAAAAAGGAAAAAAAAATGTTCCCCCTCTGCAGCCAGTTTGCATTTATTTAACAGGAGCACAGGACATGATGCATCTGTGTACAGGTCAGTCTGAGAAAGAAGGTGCCTGAACAGATAATTCATTAACACTGTTGTGTGCCAACTCGGTAGTGTCGCAAAGTCCATCATTTCATCCTTGATCTCCTAACAGCTTCCAGCTGGGTGCTATGTTGTCTTTTAGAAAAGACAGTAGATGAAGGTGTCTTGTCTGAGCCGTGCCTTTTTTCTCCTCCAAAGTTTAGTATGTTCCAAATTAAAGACTCTATATGAGGTAAAAAGTATGGACATAATCCGTGCGTAATGGAGGTTAACTGCTGTGACAGCTGACCTAGCATTTCCTGCCTAAAGGTTAGAAAATTGAATGCTTATGTATAGAAATTATTATTTAGCTGTTGTTGTTGCTGTGTGTTTGGAGGGATTATCCTGCTAATGGGGAGCTCACTACGACAATAAAAAAGCAAATACACATAAATAAAGAAACTTTGTTGTAGTTACCCCCTCATTAGAAACATAATTCCTCCAAACACAGAAAAACCCCAAAACATTTAGGAACCTGGCTTCCACTTATATAATATTATGCAGGTGGTTTTAATTGTTCCGGCTTACCGATTCGCCTGCTTGACTGAACATTGCCTCGGTTTCCAAAAAAAATCATCTGGAGCGTTTCTAACACAAGACTTTATTAATCTGTAATATTTGGTCTTATTTCATGTGAAAATTCAAAACGTGAATAGAAACACATCCACCCTTGTTTCACCTTGCAAAGATATTAGTCAACATGAAAGTTGATGAATTTGCGGCAGTGTTTTGCATACATTTATTATGAATATGAAAATTAAAAACTGAAATCTCATGTTCAAATCTCTTCTTCATGTTTGACAGAATATATGAGAAATTTGTCTGCTTGTTCTTGCTAATAAGGAAATGGGTGAAAAAATAAAGCCATTAAGAGTACTTGACATTTAGCTATAGGTGAAGTATGTTC
Organism: Oreochromis niloticus; assembly: GCF_001858045.2. Taxonomy (NCBI): domain Eukaryota; kingdom Metazoa; phylum Chordata; class Actinopteri; order Cichliformes; family Cichlidae; genus Oreochromis; species Oreochromis niloticus. Next base: position 31,658,483 of record NC_031979.2, read on the forward strand.
TCATTCACCCAGTACTGTATTTTGTTAATAAAGCAAATCACGCATTTAGTTTTCTGAAGAAAAAGGCAGTAAATAAGATTTTGTAAACAGCATTTATCCCCATTTTATCCTGTAATAACTTAATAGTTGTTTTCCTAAATACAGTGCATTAGAACAACATCACGACACCGTGACAACTCTCACTTCCACTATTTACTACGCCTTGCTTGAGAAAGGTGAGTCAGTTCCTAATAAGGAAGCGGCAAAATTTGGAGCACAGATTTGCTGAAGGATTTCCACAGCGGCTTGAATTTCTCATTTTCCTTTCAAAGTTCCTGCTGAGGCAATAGACAACTGGTCACCTGATGTCTGTCGTTTGTTGCCAGTCACTGGAGCATGAGGAAGAAAAAACAAAAACTCCACATTGTCCTTTAACCCAGATTCTTTTATGTGTTACGCTTCAACTGGCAAAAGCTTGGTATCTGCTGCCAATGATGAGATGAATGCTTGCCACCAGACTTACTGCTCCCTGCCTCTAAGTGCTGACTCCATTACTTCCAGGTGTTTCCACACATTTTCCATTTCCAGTGCCAAACATTTTCACTCTCAAATTTCCAGATTTCTCTGTAGATTTTTGGAGACAGTATAAAATAAAACTTTCAGGTTTATTATGCAAGTAAATGTGAGTACGTTATTGCCACACAATTCCAGTTCTAGGTAGTGTAGATCATACAGATCAACCATCAACCGGAGAAGGCCGGGAAATTGTAAAAACAGCCAATTTTTTCACTTATGCTTGCACTACCTCAACATATTCAATGCTTATTATTTAACACATATTTTTACGCCCTTATGAATAACAATAGAAAATAGGTTTTAAAAATCTGGTTGATTTAATAGTGTCTGTTGGGCCTTGTGAATTCACTTTCTGTGAAAACTGCAGTGAGCATGGCCATTTTTCCAACTCCAGCTGTACATGGGCCAGAGCTGTTTTACCAACTATGCCATTCTTGCCTTGCTTTCCCCGCCACCAAGCTTTCTCGCAGACAACATCTCGCCATGAAGTGTCCTGCTTACATGGTCTCTTCATTTTTGGGAATTCTGAATTTTACGAAACAGAACAGGAGAATGGGTCTGAAAACAAATATTTCTCAATAGTACTTTTATTTCCCATGCTTACCCAGACCTAGAAATCACTAAAACGAAATGTCATCCTTTTCCAACCTGTGTAGGAACCCTGTAGCTCTCACATCTGCTTTCTCATTAATACAGCCATTGGAAGGGCAAAGCTTTCACATGCTGAACTGTGCAGGCCCACATATGTTCACATACAACTTATCTGCAGGTGAGTAAGCGAAGGCAAGCACTCAGTGTATTGCTACACACAAACAGCGATTTGTTATTCAATAACCCTGCTTCTCAAACATCACCGCACTTTCTGCCAAAGACTGCTGTGTAAAAACACTCAAGAACCCAGCTTTTTGCTGAACTGGAACAGAGAACTGGGCTATTTAAAAGGACTTAAAAACGCTGTCCAGATGCTGAACTTTGTGGTATTCCATTTATTCCTAGTACTCAATGTCCTGGCCAATGATATCTGAGTAACATCCGGTGACTGGGGAAATCCTGGGACTCAGTGCTGGCAGTGCTGCCAAGATCAGGCTTGCTGCCATGAACCCTGATGTCAGATAGCAGAAATGAAATGCTCCCTCTCAGACCACAGGCACAATCGATATTCTTATCTTTACAGTTTCAGCGGCGTTTTATTGGAGATTATTTTTGCTGGGCGGAGTCAAAGTTTTGGCGATGTGATATTATATGACGTCGCCAGCCGTGAAGTTTACTGTTGCAAGAGACTAAAAATACTACAAAGATCAACTGTGCTGTGCATGCGTTTATAAATAACTAAGACTGAAGTTAACTTAAGGACAATTCTTTTCACTTGCATAAGTCTGGCCAACCTTATTCCTTATTCTTTGGGTTTTATCGACAGAGAAATCCTATGTTCAAAAAGTTAAATATTCTCTGTGTCAAACCAAAACCCAGTAAGCCTTTTATTTCTACATTACAGGGAGTGCAGAATTATTAGGCAAGTTGTATTTTTGAGGAATAATTTTATTATTGAACAACAACCATGTTCTCAATGAACCCAAAAAACTCATTAATATCAAAGCTGAATGTTTTTGGAAGTAGTTTTTAGTTTGTTTTTAGTTTTAGCTATTTTAGGGGGATATCTGTGTGTGCAGGTGACTATTACTGTGCATAATTATTAGGCAACTTAACAAAAAACAAATATATACCCATTGCAATTATTTATTTTTACCAGTGAAACCAATATAACATCTCCACATTCACAAATATACATTTCTGACATTCAAAAACAAAACAAAAACAAATCAGCGACCAATATAGCCACCTTTCTTTGCAAGGACACTCAAAAGCCTGCCATCCATGGATTCTGTCAGTGTTTTGATCTGTTCACCATCAACATTGCGTGCAGCAGCAACCACAGCCTCCCAGACACTGTTCAGAGAGGTGTACTGTTTTCCCTCCTTGTAAATCTCACATTTGATGATGGACCACAGGTTCTCAATGGGGTTCAGATCAGGTGAACAAGGAGGCCATGTCATTAGTTTTTCTTCTTTTATACCCTTTCTTGCCAGCCACGCTGTGGAGTACTTGGACGCGTGTGATGGAGCATTGTCCTGCATGAAAATCATGTTTTTCTTGAAGGATGCAGACTTCTTCCTGTACCACTGCTTGAAGAAGGTGTCTTCCAGAAACTGGCAGTAGGACTGGGAGTTGAGCTTGACTCCATCCTCAACCCGAAAAGGCCCCACAAGCTCATCTTTGATGATACCAGCCCAAACCAGTACTCCACCTCCACCTTGCTGGCGTCTGAGTCGGACTGGAGCTCTCTGCCCTTTACCAATCCAGCCACGGGCCCATCCATCTGGCCCATCAAGACTCACTCTCATGTCATCAGTCCATAAAACCTTAGAAAAATCAGTCTTGAGATATTTCTTGACCCAGTCTTGACGTTTCAGCTTGTGTGTCTTGTTCAGTGGTGGTCGTCTTTCAGCCTTTCTTACCTTGGCCATGTCTCTGAGTATTGCACACCTTGTGCTTTTGGGCACTCCAGTGATGTTGCAGCTCTGAAATATGGCCAAACTGGTGGCAAGTGGCATCTTGGCAGCTACACGCTTGACTTTTCTCAGTTCATGGGCAGTTATTTTGCGCCTTGGTTTTTCCACACGCTTCTTGCGACCCTGTTGACTATTTTGAATGAAACGCTTGATTGTTCGATGATCACGCTTCAGAAGCTTTGCAATTTTAAGACTGCTGCATCCCTCTGCAAGATATCTCACTATTTTTGACTTTTCTGAGCCTGTCAAGTCCTTCTTTTGACCCATTTTGCCAAAGGAAAGGAAGTTGCCTGATAATTATGCACACCTGATATAGGGTGTTGATGTCATTAGACCACACCCCTTCTCATTACAGAGATGCACATCACCTAATATGCTTAATTGGTAGTAGGCTTTCGAGCCTATACAGCTTGGAGTAAGACAACATGCATGAAGAGGATGATGTGGACAAAATACTCATTTGCCTAATAATTCTGCACTCCCTGTATACTGAGAAAGGTATTGGCCACCTACACAACATTTTATGACATCTCATTCTAAACCCACTCGCATTTTTATGGAGTTGCTTCACCTTTAAAGCTACTGCAGCTTGCATGGAGTGTGTCTATGGGAATTTTCATCCAATCTCCATTCTGGTTCATCCCAAAGGTGTTCATTGAGTTTGAGGTTAGTGTTCTGTGTGGGCCAGTCTGTTTTTAAACACCAAAATCATCCAACCATGCTACTATGAACCTTTATCCGCTGGGGCACAGTCGTGCTGGAACACAAAAGGGCCTTCCCCAAAATGTTCCCACAAAATTGAAAGCATAGAATTGTCCAAAATGTCTCAGTAAACTGAAGCATTAAGATTTCCCTGGAGCTAAAAGACCCAGGACAACTCCAGAAAAAACAATCCCAAAGAATTATTAAATTCAATGATGTGTGACCTAATACATTTGCCCATATAGTGTTACTTTAATTTAAAGGTGTATGCCTACAAATGACGAGAAATTATACTGCACTTTAGGCTGAAAGTTAGTCTAGTTTTATATGTAAATGTATAGACAAATTACTGCTCTCAGATCAAATGTATGGTCAGCAACTAGATTCAGTCTCACTGAACTCATATTAAGGACTGCATGGAAGCCAACTGCACCCATCAAAAAATAAATTCTGTGTTAAAACCACAACTTAAAACAGCTGCGATTGAAATAAACATGGCCTTTGTTGGAGCTTCTGAGGTTCCCCCTTGAAATGCTGTTTAGTTTTTCCCTGTCAGTATAGTGAAGGAAAAATTGGACAAGCCTGTTAAATTATTTTTTGTTTTGTTTTATATAATGTTCAATATTTTCAGTACAGATACTTTACAGATACAATTATAGAACCCAAAGAGTACACAGTGTTAAAACAGATAGAAAGCCGCAGTGAAAACATCATACAGCATATACATATAATGCTCTCTATATTACAGGTCCTGTCTCTCTCTGAGGTCAGTGACCCACATCCCACATTTCCCAGAAAGTACCCCACCTTTACTCCTAGTTTTATATACTTTGATGTTCTTACACTATACAACCTATATGGCTCTTTAAATACCCCGACCTTTGCTGGGCCTGTGCTTCGCCTGGTGTATTTGAGATCAACAAAGTGGCACAAAAGTGTCTCTCAGGACAGCAAGGTCTGAACCTGCTGAGGGGATCTGGGCACCAGGTTTTCTGGGTCCTTGTAAGCATTAGCTGGGCTGGTCAGAGCTGTGTAAACCTCCCCGTAGGCTCGGCAAACCAACTCCGTCGACTGGCGGAAAATCTGCTCCCTGCACAAACAAATAAAACTCGTGAAAACCTAACCGTCAATGTTGCAGTGTCAAATTTAAGCTTTTCTTAATCGGGCAAGTGAAGGCATGTTGCAATTAATCACTGATCGAGAGCTGAATAAAGTCAGCCTTGAATGAGATGTGTCTTTTCATGTGACCAATGTGTGCCGCCACTGCTGTACCAAAACAAAGAGCAACAGTGTGTGGTGCACACTGCCATCTATGGACGCATATTACAGCATTAAGGCACAAGAATCAGGTGACTGCCACAACAACACATACTGACTTGGCAAAGAAAATACCGCTCACATGAGGGACTTTTAATCTCTTTCTCTGATTTCTGTTCCAATTTTACAGACGTCATAATTATGCAATTAAGATCTGGCGCCACTATTCATCTAAAGTTCTAAAGCTCTAAAATGTAGTAACAAACAAAACAAAACAACAATTGGCAACAAGTTTTGACAATTGTACTTATATTATAATAAAGCCATTTTTTTCTATTTGTTAGTATGTTGGCGTTTACAATACTGTGAAAGACATTATTTTCATATATTTTGGGGAACTAATTATAATTGGAAAATAACAAAAAAGGAACATTACTACGTTTTGTTTTAGTTGTGACTTCTTTACCTACAGACAGGATTTGTTTCAGTGTTGTCCAAGAAACATTAAGTGACCATTTTATTTGCAGTGCAGCAGAAACAGAGGATAGAACCACTGGGCTGAAGAGCCTGGTGAGAGGGCTCGGGCACACAGTGGGAGCACCTTGGTTGTATCCCACTCACGCTCTTGAGAATCCATATTTTTAATTGGCCCGCAGAGAACGAGGTGGCACAGTGCTGAGTGTAACACCACACACTCCAAACCAAGTGCACTAAGAAAGAAAAAAAAAAGTGAAGCGAAACGGGTCTAAAATCACATTCCCATTATTTGTGGGCTCCAGGAGCGTTTTTCAGAGTGCAGGCGGCTGTTTATATGTGTTTAGGTGAGCAGAGGAGCGGACGTGAGCGATAGCGGGGAGAGAGGGAGAAAGACAAAGAGGAGGGATGATTTCAGGGAACGAGCGAGGGTGAGAAATGGACCAGAAGCTAATTAATGGCGTCCTGCCCATCAGTCCTCCATGTCCATTAATAGAGAACATTAACCTGAGGTACAGAGTGCTCCTCAAGCCTGCTGCACTTTCCAGTAAACGTAACTCATAGAAAGAGCCCTCCAATGTAGCAGCTGCATTGAGCTAAAAGCATGTGCTTTTTCTGATCAGTAAGACAAATACAGCCAGTCCTGCCCACCGTGCTCTTGATGTGTTGGTGGCTTCAGCAATTTAGTATCCAAACTCTCTGTGCATTTATTCGAGTGTTTTGTTTAGAATGCGGTAATGATCATATTACATCTGAGTAAGTAATGAATGTTGAACATTATTAGGTCGATGCTCCTGTTCTATTTTTATTCACTCAGAACAACGCTCTCCACTCTGTTATTACACCAGGTGATTTGGGTAAACATTTAATTTGAGGCCTGAATATTGCATGTATGCTGTTCTCTGTGTGAACAGAGAAACACCTATCAACATTACGGACAGAAACTCACTTGATGGCTGCACTTAGCAGGAAGTTGAGCTGCGGCATCACAAGCGTGTCAGGGGACGACAAGTACCGATCAAACTGGACCTGTTTGCATGCGAAGGATAACAGCAGGGATCATGAATCAGGTATCCACATGGGCCTTAGCTTTATTAACACATTTAGCATAACTCACCATTGCCGCCTTCACAGAAGAGCTGTCCATGCCGGGGAGGAGGGACAGAGCACCCTAAGAAAAGAAAAGCAACCGTCAGTTCAGAATCCACCTCCAGGTCACAGCGCTCGAGCTGCAACAATGTGAAGAACTGAACAAAGGTAAGGAAGTGGAGGGTCTCCATTTATTCATGTCTGCATGCAGTACTAAAAAGGTTTCTTTGTGTACTGTCTATGCTGCCTTGAGCAGCACCTAAAACCTGCTCTTCTGGCCAAAACTTAAAATGCTTACAAAAAGGTAATCGTAATTGTGCATGGCTGAGCTGACCCCTAGAGAGCTGGCTGGAAAGATGATTTACATTAGGGCTCGATGATATGATCTAAGTGCTATATCATGATAAAATGTCACCTTTATCTCAGCATCTATAAATGTAAATATGCATCCGTGCATGACACTTCCTTTCTTGTCCTTTTTAAAGGCCTAACCGGGTTTGTTGGAGCTATTCCTGATTTAATTATACGTGGTTTAGATGATTTACAATCTGAAATCTGCAAAGACACTATTTTAAGTCAGTAGCCAACCTCTAATTGACCTATAAGACACAGAATGGCAAAATACCTGCCTGTGTAGTTCATCTTTGCAAAATTACTGAAATCAGAAATGCACGCCTCGATTTGTGAAAAAGAGAAACGCCCTTCCTAAATCCTGACGTTAACTACACTGAGTAAATAAATGTCTGACTGTGTGTACACAACAGCAGATACCTTTGAGGCAATTAGCTGCCACTGATTATCCAGAATGGTAACATTAAGTCAAGCTTAAACGCCTAAATTGCCAACATTAAAACCAGCAAATAGAAAGCAGTGCAAGGTTCAAAGCAAAAGAGTCGTTTTATAGGGATATGGATACATTAACAGACATACTATGAACCTACAAAGTCATCTGCTAGCAACAAGCTCTGTGAAAAGCGTCATTTATAATCATAGTTTTGTTTTGTTTTTTTGTTTCTGAAATTTAATGCATCATAAAAAACCCCAAAATACAGCACTCAGTATTAAGGAGTTAAACAGTTGGGATGGAATCAAGTGCAAAAGGCGAGATTTAATCTTTTTCAAAAGACAACCACAAAAAAAACAAGACAGGCCACCCGGGCAGAGAAATAGTCTGCAGAAGATCACAGTTTATGATTGACCTCTGTGTTGAACTGCAGCAGCAGGGTGTGGTGTGTACTGACATGACCCAGAGTCAAAGCTTGCATGCTAAACCACAACTATGGGTCTTAGTCAGTCCAATGGCAAAATGTGTCATAAAGAGGGTGGAAGGCTCACTAGCTCCTATCTGCACAGGACACTACTGGAGAGCCCATCTTTAAATACAAGCTGATAAAATCTGCCCTTCTCTGTTGCCTTCATCTGAAAAATCTGATGGAAATGCTATTATGCCCCAACAAAGAAACTGGTCATGTAACCATAGCAATAGTAAAACCTATAAATGTGTCTCAAAGCGGCAGTGCAAACAATACTGCGGGAGTCTGTATACTATTAAAAAAAAAAAGAAAAAAGAGGAGGACCATTAGTGTGTCTAACAAGAGAAATGACAGAAAAAAAATCCAGTTCTATAAACTCATAAGTGAGCACATGTGAACATGTGTTTAAGTGCTCCGTGTGAGACCTGTTCAGCACTGTGCTGCTGGACACAGTTGTAGATATAACTTAGTCCGGCTCTGGTCAGCACGTAGGATGCCTGCTCGTTGATCAGAGTGTCCAGGTGAGCCTCGATCTGAAAAATGTGGGAGAGAGTGGCTTCAAATTCGAGTCCAAGCCTGCATTGTGAATAAATGGTACTTGTGATTAATGGAGAATCACTGTGCTGTTGATAATGAAGCTTCTACTGGAGCTCTTGTGGTGTTCAATTACACAAAAAAAAGTGCTAAAAATAAAGGGATAGATGGACTATTTGAGCGTGAACAACAATGCACGATGCACACCCTTTTATGAGACAGCAAATTAGATCTCTTTAGTGAAAGATTTGGCCTCTGCGGATTGTAATGAAAAGGATGGGAATAATTATCAGCTATTAATAATGAACAATACAGATGCAGTAATGTGGAATAACAGAGACTTGTGATTCAATAAGTCTTGTTCCATACCAGGGTATGGTTTTTAATCATTGTTATTAGAATCACGGTGTTTACTTATTCATCAAATACAGATACATAAAATGAACAAAACAATGTCTAATTCGCTAATTATTTATGTATGTTTACAACTGGAACAGACCTGGAACTCGAGCATCTCAAGCCTCTTATCTGTAAATTCAAAGAGGGCCAATGTGGTCTTCATGACATACAGTGAGTTGACCATATATGTAGCCATGTCAGCTGTGCCAAGATTACTGGCTGACACAGTACACAACTGTAGGAGGGGGTCCAGTATGCAAGAAAGAACCTGGGAGAGAAAATGTAAAACAAAGCCTTAATCACTTAGTTAAATACGACGTTTTCTAAATTAATAGACGGAAACAAATATTACAATAGACAACAATAAAGGGAGGTTAGTTTAGGAAATAAATTTTTTTTAAACCAGAAACATGTATTTACCTGAGCAAAGTCAGCCTGACGAGCATCCAGAGGAACTACTGAGGAGTCGTGGGAGGCCAACACCTCCCTGAGAAGGGAGAGGGTCTGAGTGAGGGAGGCTGTAGGTCCCAGGTCTGCAGGTGGTAGCTCCACCTGCTCAGGCAGACGGCGCCATAAGACAAGATGTAAGCGAAGTAGAAAAACAACCAAAATGGCACTCACAAAGGTTAGTTGTGTGCAGGCTGTAACCTCCACACAGGCAAGTTGTCACTACACACAACGCTACAACCTGCTATCACACTGATCCTCAGTCGGTTGAGCTGCTTTTTTTTTTTAATGAAGAGGGTTTTGATTTTATTGGCCTCTGGACACACAATGTAGAACTGAGCATGGCCACCTTTGTCCAACTAATAGAGCAAATTATGAGAAAGCTGTGTTCCTGGCATTAGGTGGAATTGACACCAAAACCCTGAGGGCCTCCAATTTGATTAACAGCAAGCTACAGCGATAATTCTTGTAACTGCTATCGATCGGGACACAGCCAGCGTGTAATGTGGAAGAGCTACTGCTCGTGCTGAGGTATATTTGGATGCCAATTTGACTAAATGGTGACAAGTCTGGTGTTTCTTGGCAGCTAGCGCCATTTTGATGCTGCAGCCAGCAGGCCGAAATTGTTTACGAGCATAAGTGGTTCAGAAATAGCCTTGTTGTCTTTGAGGGTTTAGACGTAGAGCTGAAATATACAACGTGTGTCCACATGGTGCAATACTAAACTTCACTACACTGTCATTTAAACATTTTTATGAAAGAACATTGTGAACTTCTATCTCTTTCTTTAGTTAAGATGTCTTAAAGAGGCTAACCGATACTGGCTTTTTGAGGCCGATGATCTTTTTTAGGGGGCAAAAAAATAAATAAATACTGACATTTCACCAGATATTTATTATAATCATACACAAATAGTAAATTGAAGGTTTATCAAAAAAGAAAAGTGATGATGTGACTATTTATAAACTTTCTAACACAGTATTTTACAAACTAGTTTACAATATCAACGAAGATTTGTTACTAGAAAAGCTGATTTTGGCTTCTTCCTTGTCACAAAGAGTCTCCACATCAGGTAGCTCTGGATGTTTTGATTTTTACAACAGATCCCCTTCCTGACACAACCTCAAAGGAACGAGCTGTGTGTCCTTGTGGGATCGAACCAGGGACATTTTGCTTGTATGGTAAATGTGTAACACAAGAGTATATGGTACATAACTAAGACAGAGTGCTCTCTGCTGGACAGACAATGTGGTGACACCTTTTCTAAATTACACTACAAGCGTCCTATTCTGTATTATTATGTCTGCACTAGTGTTTTTTTAAACAGCCACTTCCCCACATATGTGTGAAGGAAAACAATACTGTGGATTATGCTACCTTGTCCATGAGTCTGCTTGCATGAAGGCTTAGACTGTTGAAGAACATCTTTTTGCTGAGTGAGTGCATTTCCTCAATAGTGATGAGCAAGGAGGCCACACTGGTTCCAATGATTGAGCTGGACAAAGACCAAATAGGGAGATAATCAGACAGCCACATTCAGTGTATGTTTGCATGATCAATTACCTTTTGTTTACCGTCCTTTAGCAGAAAAAAAAGAAGAAATCTCACACTTTAAAAGCTTAAGGTAGCATCTTTTGTCCAACCAAGGGCATGAAACCTGAAAGTTAGTGTAATGACTAATGGAAAATAAAATAGAAAAGAGACGAACTCCACAGTTTGCAAAAACCAGTCGAAAAAGCCACAACATTCTTTGTTCTGCACAATGAGTTCATTGATTATTTCATTATTGAAATTGATGTTTTTCAGGTTTTTGTTGCTGATTAATCAACCTTTCATTTCAGCTCTGCGGTTGCTGCTGAGTTATTTGGACCAAAACTTTAAATACCTGATGGTGTGGTGGTAGAACTTGAGCAAGTTGGACAGCTTGTAAAGAAGGACAGCGCCTGGCTCTGCTACTATGACTTGTTCTATCCGAACCTGAGGAACATTAACGGTGAGCAAATCAGTCAAATAGTGATGCACAAACAGCCGCCCAGTTGTTTGATGTGATTGCTTACTTTTAGCGGCCTGCAGACTCCTTCTATAATGTGTCCAACCACTTCCTGCATGTTATCCTCCACGCCTAATGCAAGCAAAAGGCACAAAGACAAAAAAATACATTAGCATTTCAGATCACTGTATATGTAATCACTGTATTCATAAATATACAACTGAGAAAAAATACATAATTCCTTAACTATAACATAGTTAGTGAATAGACCATTTATATGACTTCCTATTGGCATCATACAACCATAGTAGCCTTAGGACAGAAACCTGAACTAAATGATGGGACTATAACTGTGCATTGTATAATTTATCATTACCTTGCAGAGTGACTTGTTTCAGCAGAGCTTCCAGATGCTCTTTCTCTGAGGCAGTGGCTTGGTGCAGCCAGGCCAGCATATCCCCAACATACCTGAAAGGGTGACAAAACAGCATGTAAACAATGGACCGAGCCAAGGCTAATCTTTCCATACCGCGGTCACAGCTACATCAGTGGGCCATCGCGTTTCACTCCCCTCAGCCAAAAAACACACAGCATGAATTTTAGTGTTACATAATGGTAAAAAAACAGGAAAGCTAAGCTTAAATTATTATAGTGTATGTTTGTGTGACTGCGAGTGTGTGAGCGAGGACATAAGGAGTTGAGAAAGAACTTGATGTTCTCAGAACTGTTGGTGCTTCCTATAAAGTGGAGGTGATTTTGTGTTCCAAACATGGCTGGTGTTCTGAGAAAATCTCCCATTTGGCTCCTGGGCAGAGGAGGAAGGGGGAAGATGGAGTGTGTGGTACAACAGGAAACTCGGGCACACTCAGATCCTGTTATTCAATAGACATTTAATATCTTCCTGAATTGGGTTTTAAGAGTCCAAATTCGAAGGAGTAAGGAACAAACTGTGATTGATTTACGCTCTAGAATACTTATAGCCTAAATATTTTAAAGGCATGATTGTGCTTCTGAAGAACTGTAGAGTATTTCTTGATATACAGTGTGAGGCGTGTATGTGTCTGTTTATTAAAGTTCTACTGAATAATTTATTAGAGAAGCTCTCCTTATCATATCATCAAAAACTGAATTTTCATAAGTAATAGTTGTTCAAGATTCTGCAACTTTTCTTCCAATTTTTAAAAAAATTGATCTGTTATTTATGCAACAACATCAAAGAATTAAAGACAAACAGCCATTTGTCTTTTGAGATGTGCAGACCTAGATATTCCTGACGTAAAGGGAAGACTCCCTAAACTATAAAGGACTTACCACAGACCTGATAACTTAAAAATGATCATACTTATATGAAAATAAGCTCTTTTTTTTAAGATTGGAAAAAGCAGTATTCAACTCTTAAATCCAGTTTGAGAACCTAAAGTAAAATTACAGTGTGAGGGGAGTTGTACCTCAAAGGGTCATGTGAATGCATCTCTATAGGGCGGGGAGTTCCTCCTGGCCCACCACGGGTGAGGGCGTCGATATAACCTCGAACCACGGCACACCTGCGTGCAGTGCCAAACTCATCCAGAGTGTACCTTACAAAACAAAAGGGAAAAAAGCAATAATTAACAACCAAATGTAATGTGAAAAAAGCAGCTGTACTGTTGTGCAGGCTGCAGTGTGGTCAGCTGGTAAGATCAACAATGAAGGGAGCTTTTCCAGAAGGAAAGAGTTTAAGGTTGTTCTGAAGACCATGCAGTGTCAGGCTCTGTGACAGACTAAACAGAAGATAGCGCTGACTTAAGATTCCAAAAATTCTCCTATCTTCTCTCTAAGCCTCAACATCCAAAGCCAGAGCTTGACCCTGGAAACTTTGTGGGTGCAGAGACAGGTGCATTTCCGAGAAAGCAGGACAGACAATAGAGGTCTGCCACAAAAACAAACAAAGTGAAAAAAAAACAAAAACGTGTGAAACTTTCACTCGTCTCGTTAATCTCACGGTATGCCTCGGAAAATCTATGAGCAAATATTTGTTCTCTGTGAGGACGAATGACCTTCTCCTGTACTAGAAGGTATAAATTATTTGCAGATACTGATATTCAGTGGTTTAAAACACATGTTGATTCAGCCCTTAAGCTTTTCCTCTTTCTGTGAGTAATATGTTTTAATGTTATTGACTCACATGGTCCAAAACACTGGGCAATTAATTTTTTTTGTTCCTTAGCTTTTTCAATTTAACACGTTTAATTTGGAATTAATGTGTCAAGTCCTAGCTTTGGTCTGAGTGGATTTGCTTCAATAACACAACTGTGCGAGACAGTGACCAAAATGAATTAGCCTGATACGCGATGAAAATTTGATCAATTAGAAATTCTTTGATCCGTAGCACACCTTTATACATTTGAATGCATTTGGCTAATTTTGAGCACACAGAGCATTACCCCTGCATTCATTCTGTTGCTTCAGTCAAAGCATCGATATTTATGCGTGTCCAAGTTGTATTTACAGGCTTACTGTGGATTTAGACTAATGCGCTCAATCTTTGTAGAGCCTACAACATAACCTACATAAGTGGCATCACTGTTAAAAGCATTCATGCTTTTGCATGGAGTTTTATGTGTTAATTACCTTGTGGTCACGTCCCAGTGTTTTGAATCTGGTGTCAGCCACAATAGAAACAAACAGAAGGTCGGGACTTTTTTCCCTCCTGGATCTCCACTCTGTGTTGTGGTTTTTTTCCGCAGAGACAAACATATTTGCCCCTTGAGTTTGTAGCTTTGATATTTCTTTGTACATTCTGGCATTCAGCAATCTCCCTCCACAAATTTGCTGAAATCTGTGTCTTAGCCTCTACTTATGTTGAGGCTATGACTATAACTCCTTATATTGAATGATTGTTATTCTCTCACTGATAAATTCAATAACTGCAGCAAAAAAGTACCCAGAAATACACAGACAGTACTGAATAGGTCGTTCGCAATAGTTGTGGGCTACTTCAATGGAACGTGTAGTTGCATTTCCAGGCAGGGCACATCGGGTTAAGGTGTAGGTTATGTCTTGGTTAGAAAGAGTTTTGTGGTTAACACGTACTAACAGCATAGATTTGACACAGAAGTATAAATCCCCCGTTACAATCAAAAGTCCCTCTCTACTTTTCAGATTCTGTCACTGCTTCTCCTGTTAAATATTAGTTTTTTCTTCCCGCTGTGGCCATAGGGCTTGCTTATAGGGGGTTTTCTCTGTATTATTATAGGCTCTTTACCTTACAATATAAAGCACCTTGAAGCAACTCTTATTATGATTTGGCTTTATATAAATAAAACTGAACTGAATTGGAAACATGTAACTGTACAAAACAAAACAAAAAAACCAAGACTGATGACTATTTCTCTTTGGCTTATGAGCAAGAAAATGGTAAAGATGTTACACTGATTTCTGTAGACTGCAGGGGGAATGATGCAGATAAACAATCAGCAATGACAGAAAGAAAGACTGCTTACACAGTACATTATACTGTTTCAAGGTCTGTTGACTTTAAAAAGCACACAATGTGAATTTTGGACAGGAAAACCGAGTGCAAAGGAAAGTGATTTCCGTCTTTTTTGGATACTCCTTATAAAAACTATGAGTGATGTAGATTTGGAAATGCAAAATACAACCTTTGAATTTATACTACTTATAGAGGATTTTCCAGAAATTTGCAGACATATATTTAAGACTATTTGAGCATTTTTATAATTAGAGGGATTGTTTTTTCCCTTTTAGCAGACCTCCCCTCTCCTCTCCTACAGGCTGCACGAGGGCAACATTTGGTTGTATCGGGCCGTCATTTTATAACTTAGACGCTTTTTGCTTCTCTTTCCAAGATCACAGTGACAACAATGCCCTTAGTTCTCACTATTCACCACTGACTGCCCAAAGAAGACAATAACACAATGCAATACAGTCACTGTGAAAAATACCACATAATTTTGAAGTCAGCATGGATTTGCAATGAATGTTTGTAGATGTATTTTGTGGCCTACTTTGTTATTATTACTATGAAATCGAAAATAATGTTTTAGCCACAATATGATCCTGTGGTTCAGGACTTTAAGACAGGCTGACACAAAGAGAAAGACAAACACAGAGACGTGCTTCTGTTAGTGTGTGTGATTATATGTTACTTGTAAAGAACAGGTCGGTCCTGTAAGGCTTCCATGGCTTGAGTTAAGACAGGGCTGATATCACATGTCTCCTGGGTCAGTCCCCTGCATTCATCTATGGTGAAAGAAAGAAAATAAAACAAGAAATACTTCCACTGGAGCATAATCTGATGATTTTCACAACTGAAGTCTTGAGAGTTATGCTCTAGTCCTTGTTGCTAAATGTTGTGGATCATGGCGACCCTGCTGGGGACAGCAAATCAAGGAAGAAGAAGAAAACAAATTTTCTTTCGTCTTTTTCTTCTTCTTCTATTTTCCCCTGAATCTGGTGACTCTGCTTGTGTTTCACACAGTACAAGCACACAGCCAAGCTTCCAGACTGTGGCAAAACACACAATCCACTGTTGTCAATCTCAACTCAAGCTGGAAAAATAGATAAATCTGAAATTGTATCTGCAAGTAAAATTTGTTTCTCAGTCTTAAACAACTGACAAAAAAGATGTTTCCCCAAAATACATAATTCAAAAATGACCAAACAACGCTCTAACCTGGTGTCACTTCACAGTTAACAAACTATTATTTGACAAATCTCTGTATTTCAGGCTTTTGGCAGGTCTAAACCACAGCAAAACAAGCGTGTGTAGAGCAGCTCATAATTTAGCCGACGCTCTACATTTTGTAATTTCATGAAGACACAAATGAGGTTACTGTGACCTAAACAGTTTATTTCCAATCCATTTGACATCAGTGACAAAACACATGGCTAAGCTGCGGAAAATATTGCGGTCTGGCATTCTTTTGCAAAGACAGACAGGATATGAGTCACATGTATCCTTAAATGTATCCAATACACGCAATTACTCTCACTTGAAAGAGCAAAGTTTTCTGTTTAAATGTGAAACCAAAAAGAACACATCATGATCAAAAGCAATAGAAAATCATACTTTTCTTTGTTTTTTCACAACATGCACATGCCTTTTGTGTATTTCTACTCTGCACTCACTTTGAGCCCAGCGGTAGAGCTGCTCATATGAGGTCTCCTGTAACACTGCCATCTGCTCCATGATCTCTAACCTAGAAGAAGCATGCAAGCCAAGACCACACATTAAACACTCGAGACTTGCTGCATAATGTCAGAAGCACAACAGTGATGTGAATACACTTTACTGGTAATTCTTCCACTTAAATTATTAAATTTAATAGAGATGAATATAGCACAGATTAAATTACTGTAAGTGACATTCTTTTATTTCAGTGAAAGTGGAGACAAAAGGCAGCTACACAGTGAAATGTGCATCCTACCCTGCAGTTTGCTGGTTAGTTCGCAGGAGGATTTTCACATCTTCATGAATGTGCTTCACTCGGTTGAGAGCTTTGAAGAAATCCTGGCAAAATAAACAACACACATATTATGTAATCTGAGCAATAATGCTAGCAGAACTGCAAAAACAATCTGACATTCTGGAAAAAAAACTGCTGTTTTGGGGCATGACAAAACACATGGCATCCGGAGCCTATTCCACCCCGGACAGGTCGCTAATCCGTCCCATGGCTAGCACAGAGAGACAGACAGCCAACAAAACCTACTGTGAATTTCGAATCATCAAATAACTAAACAGTCTTTGGACTGTGGGAGGAAGCCAGAGTATCCAGAGAGAAGAGAGGCACAGGGAGAACATGTAAACTCAACACAGAGGGCCCCAGACAGCTGGTGGATTCAAACAAAGGACCTTCTTGCGATGAGGCAACAGTGCTAAGCACCACAACGCTTTTTAAAAACGTTCTAAAACACACTATGATATTATGTATATGAAGCTGAAGAAGCACTGTCTCATTTCAAAATAAGTGCCAGTCAAACAAAGTTAATTTTAAAAACAACAACAATGAACCAAAGTGTTGTACTCAGTAAAAAACATAAAAACCTGGACAATATAAAGTGCATTTGATCAATAATGCAGTTTTCTTTTTGTATTTGCATTCAGTAGAAATTGTAGTACTGTTCACATCTTACTATAGATTTCATGGAGTATGCAGGTAGTATAGCCTCTGGCAGAAAGCTGATTACTGAAGACAAGTCAAAAAAATTAGAAGTGAAATACAGTCGATCTAAGTCTCCTAAACCTTCCCCTGCAAAACATAAGATTTATCACTTTTTTAAATTCATTGTTCATGACAGTAGAGATTTACCTCAGTAATGGGTCCATCTCGAGACCCTCGTAGTGTGGCCATCTCCTCATTAGATAGCTGGAACTTTGTGAGGAATGCCTGAGCAACCTGAGCCCTCACCTCCAGACGCTGACTGAATGAAAAGAGATAAATGTTGCTCATTTCCTTGACTTGTCACTGCTGCACTGTAATAAAACCTTTTCTTATCCTTATGATGCACTTCTGTTTTAGTTTCTGTTCAGCAGGGTATTTGCTTATCATCATGATGTTTTATGTCTTTCTATAAAACCCTTGTGGATTTTTGTTAAAAAAAAATATTTTTTTTCTTCAGTCTTTCATCAAAGAGTGTTATCACAGCATTTTGTTACGGCCCCTTGTGTTTCCTTACTGCACAAATAAAAAGGTTTGAAAAACGACCTTATATGCCTTCATTTAACAAAAAAGGGGGCAAGCTGTCAACAGGGTGTAATGATCAAAATCCTGCAGCAGATGGCAATCACACTCTTCACACACATACACACACAAACAGAGAAAACTGAGAATAAAAGCAGGGTGGGACACAGGCATCATGTGAAGCAGCTTGAATATCAGAGAAAGACAAGAGACACAAAGAAAGCACAGAGCCAGATACCGGCCAGGTTTTGTCACCAATGACTGCAGAGCGATCGCTATCAGTGTCACGATAAGTGTCTTAACACAGTAGTGACCATGGAAACCGCCCCGGTTAAATGGGGAACTCTGTCACGGGATAGTGGAACAACAGCGTGTCCTCCCTCCATCCCCGTGTGAGCCAACTCCTCTATAATCTCTCTCTTTGGCAAAAGCGCAGAAAGATCAGTAAA
Source organism: Oreochromis niloticus (assembly GCF_001858045.2). Lineage (NCBI taxonomy): Eukaryota > Metazoa > Chordata > Actinopteri > Cichliformes > Cichlidae > Oreochromis > Oreochromis niloticus. The sequence goes on from NC_031979.2 coordinate 31,676,888, forward strand.
TCACTGGGTTATTTGGGTAGAACAGAAGAACCCATCTGACAGTTGTGTCTCACATGGCCATTACTAGTGCTCAGCCGGCTGAAAGTAAAGGGTTGTAAAACTGTTACAGAAACTAGTAATTCAGTATTTCTCTGTAGAACTTGCCAAGGCTCACACACACTGTAGGACCTCAAGCAAAGTCTTTATTGAGATTTTGCTGCAGCACACAACAGATCCAGCGGCACGCCTGGATTGCATACTTTAAAAGCTGGCTTCATTACAGCTACCTGTCAACATCAAAATTGTAAGTGGTGACTGTAAAAAGTTTAGTTTTTTTAACTTTTTCAGCAATAAAGCAGAGCAACCCCTACATAAACTGGCCTTTTGTGTTTCAGGTTTTCACCAGGAGATTGTCCAAAGCAGCTCTTTAGACTGTTAGAAACACCTAACAGTACAATATTTAGGTAAAGTAAAAGAACAAACCTATATGTTTTGCATAAGAAGTACCTGCGAGAAGAGAATGCACCGAACTTCAAAAGGCAAAGGGAGGGAAATGGAATGAAAATTGGCTGGAGTAAGTGAAAAAACATCACATTACTGTGAGATAACAAATTAAAACAAGAGGCACTCAAACACTGATATCGCACCAAAATAACAAGCTATGCTAACAAGGTCATTAACTAAACAGAGAGAAACCATTTCCATGTGAACATGCTGATCCTCACACAAACACACTCACTGTTAATTCAAAATCTGTAAACTCGTTTAGGGTGAGGAGCAATGGCTGTCTGAAGAAAAACGATTTTATCACTAATATGCAAATTTATGCAGCAGGCTTTGACAAAAATCTAATTGGATCATCTGTTCTACAGTCAGATACTGTGGTATAAACATGGAATTTCTATCATTTAAGGTACTTGAGTTATTATCTTCACAATGGGAGAGAGGGAATAAAAAGACAAACGCACGGATGTACAACAACAACAAAAAGAAAAATCATTAGCAATTTCTGAAAGGGAACAATGACGCTTACGTGTTTATTTTCAGTTATTATGGGTGAACCACTACTTATTATTTACTCAACTTCCAATTCTAAATAAAATACGACATAATGCGTTTCATCCTAAGGCAGCACTCATACCCCGTTGTTTCGCATCCTTAATTCGTCTTCGCTGTGTGGAAACGCCGAACTTGACAGACATGTTAGCAGCAGCACAAAAAAACTTTGCTCCCGCATCATCAGATTCACCTTTAGAAGATAAGAAATGCCCCCTCACATCCGAGCCAGGAGTGACAGACCCGTTCCTCCAGGATGTAAATCACAACAAAGAGGCTGTACAAGGTGAAAAGAGGGGGATTGTGGGAGCTCTCTTACACACCAAACAAGAGCAAAGGAACAGTGGAGCAGGAGGATCATTTTCTACAGTGCTGTCAGGACATGACACATTCTTCTCAAGACTGCAATTACTGAATACCAGAGAGAGGCAAAGTACTTGAGTGAATCGGAAACAGCACACTGTAAGTATGACTAGAGACTATGGGCTAGTGGTTCAGAAGAAAATTAAGTCAATATTTTAACTTTGTTCTTAACAATATCCAACACCTGCAAAATTGAATTAGAGCTAGGTTACATGACGCGATGAAAACAAGTCACAGTCTGTGTCTTTGCTGGCGTGTGCTCAGATTTACCAATAAGGCCAATTGATTTAGTCTCTTCAAGCATGGAAATTGTTTAAGCAATATAACACTGCACAAGCTCATAAACAGCCTTGTCAGTACCTTCTTAATTACCTCACACTGCCAAGCTCATAGCGCTGCACCAAGTTTATAAAAACTGACAGCCTGATCGCAGAGCACCGTTTACCAATTCCATTTGCTCTTATGTAAGGTGACTTGTTTAAAAAGAATTGCAATATTGCTTAAATTGAAAAACGACTGATAAGCATATAAGCATAAAAAAAGAAAAGAAATAGTACAACTGCTCTCCTTAATAAGCAAATGTCCAATCGTCTCTCACGAGTTCAGAAGCATGTAGGTCGATTATGCATTAGCATCTATCAGGGGCCATTTCAAAGAATTGCAGGGAAATTTGGCACTCACAAAGCTGTTAGCCATGTGCCAACGATCAGAGAGAGCATGCAGTTACATCAGAAAGCACAAAGGCATACTCACAGCCATGTCCTCATTAGCAGCAAGCTGAGTCTTAATAACGCTCAAGTGTCATTTTACACGGGTTGTCATTGATGTCCCTGATTGTTCTCTAAGGGGTTTCAGCACTCTTGTATTTATTAATGACCTGCACCGACATCGTACTGAGAACATTTATTCTCAGGGATCCATATTTGATCATTCATCACATGCTCACGGAATTAATGTGGTAAATGAGTTTCTGCCACAACGGAAATGCAGGTAAATCTTAGCCATGCAGGCAGCCAAGTACGAGTATCTCAGTAAACGGCTCCAACAGTTCATGCCCTTCAGCTCTGGCTCGTGCGGTTACATGGAAACATCTGTTTGTGAGATGTCTAAACTTGTTCAACACCATGACATGTCACACTAAAGCAATGATCACACAAAGCAGTACAGGTGGGTAGCATTACATTTCATTACGGAACAGCACACAACATATCAACCTAATGTGCTCTTGCTGACAGCATCTTTGAACAGAACCAGCTCGAAACAAAGGAGCTCTCTGCTCCCACCTTTGCTTCTGCACACTGTAAGTGATCTGCTGTTGCCTTCCATTTCATTAGTGTTGACAAATGACACAGTGCCACCGGCAGATAAGACAGCAAACAGTAGAGGATAGGCCTCCTCGGCCAAGTAAATACAATTTTGGAGCATCTGCAGACCTTTGAAAACGATTACACTCTCTCAGTAGAGCTGCCCTGTAAGCAAAACATGGGGGATTGTGCGGCAAATGCAGCACTGCTATAATAAGTGTCAACAGGACAAAACATAAAAAAAAAAGAAGAAGTGTCTCGGGACTGCAGAGGGTTGTGTGACCTGAAATAGATCAGACCAAGAAGACTGGAGTGGGGTGGTGCAGTGAGCTGAGTGGTGGGTGGCTGAAGGAAGACAGCCTGACTGCACACTTCCCTTGGCAACTCTTCTGGGACAAAATTGCTGAAGACAAGGTCATAGCCCAGCATCCACACACCGTCCAATCTCGTTGTGGGGGCATTGCGGTTCTGCAAATGAAAATGTCACACAGACAGACAGCAGGTCCCACGGGACTGCTACGCAAAGAAAAAGACAAGGCAAGAGGCCACTCAGAAGGGCATTCTTGTAAAACCTCTGACTGTTCACCTTCAACAGGACCCACTGCACAAAGCGACACATTGTTTTTAAAAAAATTGCCTGCACACGCTCACTGTTGGCTTTATCCCCACCGGTGTCTTTCATTGCTCTCAGTCTCGGAACTCATCTCCTTCCTCTTCAATCTTGCTGCCGCTGCTCCCATGTCACCTTTTTGTCTAGGAGGTCCTGAAGCTGTGCCAGTGGAGCATGGAATTGCCGCAGTACATCACAGCTGTCAGCAATGTCTTTTGCCAGAAATCTACATTATCTACCCCTGCCTCCATGTCAACTCGCAAGGACACTAAGCGCGGAGGTCACATCTGGCACAAATGTTAATGAACCCCACCCAAATTGTCAGCCATCAGCCAACAGGATGTTGGGAGGGGGGGCATTTTATTTTTGCATTGCTGCCAGCACTCTTGTGGCCAAATTCAGATTAATGAAACCTAGATAAAAAATTATTGGAAGCCTTTCAACCAAAAAATATCGATCAGTATTCCAAGAGCTGTAAGACAGTACCCAATATACACTGCGTGTCTTCAGTTTGACTCTGTATCATGAGCTGTACTGGATCTGCATATCTGATAGACGTTAATATGTGCTGTCAGCAAATCTTAATGTACACACACACCCACGCAGGAATGTACTGACGGCTGCTCTCCAGTAAGAGTCTGGCTTCAATTAGATCTGAGAGCGCACAGGAAAAAAACCCCGAAACCTTGATTTTGAGATTTACATTTACATATAAGAGAAGACTGTAAGGATTATTAATACTGTGTCTTGTTCTTCTGAATCTTAACTGTTAATTATTTTACAGTTATATTCAAAGTACAGTTAAAAATGCAGCAACCTATCACAGGTATCAGTAAAATCAAATCACCTAACTGTCTTGTGCAGTAAGGTTTTTAAGTGCAATAATATTACTAAGTTAAAGCCAGAACTTTAAAAAAGCTGACTTACTAAAACATGCAATTTAAGCTTGATTTTGACTTCTGTGGGAAATATTTATCTTAACTTACAAAGTAACCAGAAACTCCTTTCACCCCTACACCGCAAACTTCCACACCATTCAAGTCGCTGTGCTCTGTGTCGACCCATGTAGTTACCTTTCTCAGAAGATGCATGTCGCAGAAGGTTACAGCGTAGGGTTAAAATAGGGTTCCGGTTATGCTGTTACAATGTAGTTACAGTGTAGCTCTGACGCAGAAGTACAGTTCATGTTAGCGTGTAACACTATCACCTAAATGAGTGACAGTCAGAGAACTTTCAGTGATAACCTTCTACTTCCTTTGTATCTAAAGCTGGGATTATACCCGTTGACACGCCACTACTGGAGCCCACCTTGATGACTTGCAGTAGTATTCACTGCAGTATAAACCACCAAGCAACTCAAGACTAAGCTGAGCCCCACATACTTGTGGATATCGAAACTGTAACACTGGAGTAAGTAGGACAGCTGGAAGACAGATGGTAGTTGTCCAGATTTGATTCCCATTGCCCCCGATGGTGTGTGTCAATGAATAAATGAGAACATTGCTTTTTGCAGAGGTGGTATAGAGGTGTTACAGATTTATAAACCATTTATGTGTACAGTCAGCTGAATTAAGAGATATTTCAACTTTTACTTTAGTCATTTAAAGTAAGTGTTAAATAAGTAATAAGCATAACTGGCCTGAATTTGTAGGATTCTGTATTAGTTTTAGTTTTATGGCCTTTTATTGTCTGCTCCTCTTTTGCTGCCCTCAGTCTTATATATACTATCTTATATTGTAAACAATCAGAATAGCACTAATACTACACTTGTATTTTTTTAAAACATGTTCCAGTTAAATGGAGAAGTCCTCTTTGGCATCTAACAGTACGAGACAAATATGGGAAAACAAGAAAGTGCTACCCTATCCTGCATGTTCTGTTTTTCCAAAAAAACCTGGGTCCAATAAAAACCCATCACTTTCAAAGTCAACCATCTTTTTCCTGCTGCAGAATTTTACTTAAGTGCATCAGTGCACTTAAGTATACGCAAGTTATTCCATCCATTAATGTGATAAAAGATATTAAGATTGTCAGTCAGCCATTAAGTACAAATGATAGGCATCCAACTGAATTGTCTATTTCTTTTTGTTTATTCTTAAGGACAATTCACAATTGATTCTTCACCTGTATCCTTTTTCAAAAACATAAATATACATCAAGTTACATAGCTGATCTCCACACACATCCAAATCTACTCACTTTTCTCCTTGCAGCTTGTTGGTTTTCACTATGAGGTCCTGTGTTTGCTCTTTTGCAGCCTGTAGAAGAGGAATTATGTTTAAAAGAGAGTTTACAATAACTATATTCCCAAAAGAAACTCTATAATGACTTGAGTGATGTTTTTGACACACGCCATCAATCCCATAAGACTAAACTAGGTCATGTTTTTTAAACTTACAGGAGAATTTTGAAACATATGGAGCTGATTAACGTACCTTTAATCTATTGGTCATTTCTTCACAACATGTGCTCATCGCCTGGACATCCTCGTGAACACTTTCAAGCTCCTACAGATCATGTGAAATCACAGTTACACCAGCACTGATGCACCTCTGATCACATTCAAAAAGCTAAACACAAGTGGTACTACAGTGTGCCGTGAGAATAATTCTAAAGCTGGCCCAGACCAAACATTTTTGTGTTTTGGATAAAGAAAAATCAAAATTTTAAGCATATTTTTATTTTATTTGACAGGGCACTAGATTTCTGCAAGTCATCTGGGCTCTAAACTCAGATGAGTGACTCACCCAATAACTAGCCTTTTCGCACAAGATCTAGTGAGTTGCATAAAGAGAGATAAAGTGTCTGTAGGACAGATCTTGGATATCAGCTTTCGATTAAGGAATGCACTAATGTGATATTTGGATTGGATAGCAGCCTGATCCTTACTCAAAATGCTTGATCTGGTGTTGTGACAAACACTGATTTAAAAGGCCAATGCATTTAATTCAGTTCTTAGTTTACAGCACCACAGATCAACTGCAGTGCACCAGTTTCTAATGGGAGAGCCAACATAGCAGGGAGGAAGCTCACATCAAAAGGTGAGAAGTTTGGAGGCTTTTCACATCTGTGATGCTAAAAGCTTTTCTCTGTATGTTTGCAAAAGCTTTAACCGTTAACTGTGGTCAAATGAGTTGACATAACTGACAACATCCAGCATGCTTTCCCTAATACAGAAATTCCCCAAGTATGTGAGGAATCAACTCATTAAAAAAAATAAAAATAAAAACAAAAAAAATTAGTCAACTGAAATTTTTTTTTTCCTTACGCAATTTAAAAACTTTAAGCAGATCAAAACACACAATTCTGAAAGCTGAACCTTTTCAAATTTTACCTGACTTACTTCTATAGGATAAAGGGTAAATCAGATTATAGTCATTTTGGTCCAATCCTTGCACAGGTCTATAAAATAAAATTCTTTAGGATTGGCTCCAAATAATGAAATTAAATTTGTGTGATATTCAGAGTTGTGACTACAGGTTTGACTGCATGGCAGACAGTTTTCACATGTCAAAGTGGGCCACAGTGGTCTGAAGTTGGGGGAATAGCTGCCCTCAAGGCACACTCACTCCTAATCTTGTTATGTTTACCGCATCTGTATCTTCTTAGCTCCACTCAGCATGTTGTGTGTGTATGTGAGGTGATGCACCCATAGTGTGACTAAGAGCAGGGAAGAGGAAACTAGGATGACCATGAATTACAGCCATATGCAGTGAAGACTTTAAACTTACCCTAAATGAGACTTGTGCAACAAAATTTACAAAATAACATGAATGCATTTTTTTCCTTCTACCAGTTCATCATTTACCAGCAAATACCAACTCTGTAAAGTTATATTCTTGGAAGTATTTACATTCTACATTTAAGTTCAGTAGGATATGCTGTTGCTTTAAACAAAAGATGAAATGATTCCCAGTTCTCTTCTCTCCTCAGAATAAGTAATGCAGTTTATTGAAACAACAACTGTACTGGATCAGTACTTGATATTGATACCACGGTATCAGTATTGTACTGTACCCTCTCGGTGTATTGTATTTGTGGCCTGAGAGGTCAAAACCACTGGTAAAAACATCCGTTAATTGAATAAATGCTGAAAAAGCACACAAAATACAACTGAAGAAAAATAAGTTAAAAAAAATCTTATAAATAATAAAAATTGAATAAAACCAAAGCTCCCTTAACTGCAACAGAAGTGATTTAAGGGAGATAATAACATGAAGTAAAGACAACATCGTAAAGCTGCTGAAGTGACAGAAACTGAAAGATGCAACGGACTCTACTGAGACACGCCTAAAATAAGCAGGGGATCTGTCAGTGTTGTGAGAGAGAAAAACAGGAAATGCAATAAATAATAAGTCATATAATACTGTAGATATATATTTGCTGTTAGCTGTTTACTGCAGCTGTTCTCTCACGTTATTGTCTCCTCTAAATCACCCTCGATGTGTGTGTGTGTGTTCTGTTGCGTGTTTTGTGAGCTTTTTATTTGTCTGTGCTTTTGAAGTGTTTTTACATTTTAAACTCCCTTCATCCTAATGCTGTTAAAACTGAGGTTCTAGTGCTCGGCTCCTACAGTTTTTCTAAGGAGCTTGGTTAGAACATTGTCGCCCTTACCAATAACAATAGATCGACACCTCACACAGGTCACCCAGTCATGTTTCCTTCATTTCAGAAATATTATGAAAATCAACTTTACAGTCATTCAATCATCTTTAACTTTTAGTACAAACTTGATTATTGTAATTAACTTTTCACGTGCATCTCTTGGTCCTCATTGGCTCGTCTCCATCTGGGGCACAACACAAGCAGCAAGGCTGCTAACAAAATCTAGGGGGTGGTCATATATTACACCTATTCTTGCATCCCTTTACTGGCTTCCAATGATATTTAGAATCCACTTTAAAATTCTGTTATTAACATATAAAGCTCTACATGGACAGATCCCTGCTTATATAGCAGAACTTCTAAGACCTTATCAATGCACTCAGCCTCTCAGTCTAACCAAGGTTATTATTATTAGTGTTATTATTATTATTATCATCATCATCATCATCATCGTTATATTTTCTTAAGTCACAGTGCATTTTTAATTTCTCAGGGCTACCATAGCCTTGTATCAGAAACGGAAAAAACTGAATCAGTGCTTCCTTAGTTTGAGAACAAAAACTAACTTTAAATTATTTTTGGGGCATTTGAAGTATGCACATACCTGTAACTGCCTGCTGGTAAGGGCTTAAAATAAAGGGAAGAGATGTCTATGATTGAATGTTGGCATTTTTCTCCACAGAAGCAACTTTAAAAGTATTAATGAATTAGTTTTGAAATGACATTGGCACACAGAACTACATAAAAGTAATGACTCATTCTTTGTCAGAACAAAATATCAAGTATTAAAAGACTATGAATGCCCAGATAAATTGTTTGGAAGTAGTAGAAGTCTTAATAAATCACTCTTCTCTAATTTCACTCCCTGAAATTTTTTTAGAAATTTTTTTTTAGAAATTAAAAGTCCTAATATTTACTGTTTTTATAAAATAAAGTTAAGAATTAACTGATTCACCTGCTCATTGTGGAAATTCCCAACCCACCTCAGTTACTGCACATATATTTTATACATTTTTCTGGCTATGATCCCACAGCATTTAGAGCTCATCAGTAATAATAAACTCCGTATCACCTCTTTTACTTCTTTAAATATTAGCGCAAACTCCTCGTTGATCGCCAGACTTCGCCTCTCAATATCCCCGCGAAGATTTCTCCTGGTGCGTAAACTGTTTTCAGTGAAGAACACCGACAACGCCTTCAGAGCCTCAAGCATCTCCTGGAAGTACAAAGCAACAAAACCATTACTGTCAGCTGCAGTGTTGTGACAACTGTAATGTCCCAAGCTATCTGCTGCTTTAGCTGACAAATCCACGTATCTCAAAATGAACATAAAATGTGGAAATAGTTTTGTGGCCTGCATTTTCCCACTTGAAGTGTATATTTACCAGCTTTGAGCTAAATAACAAGCACTTTCTGGTGGAATTACAAAAGTGAATGGATGCAGCAAAAAGCTAAGTCTTGGACAGCTAAAGATCTGACCAATGTTATTACTGAGCTTTGATAGAGTCAGAGATGATCAACTGCCACCTAGAAAGATTAACTTCGAAAAATCATTCTAATAATAATGAACGGCTGATTTAAACACGACTTATTTCGTTGCTACATTCAGCTAGTTAGCCAAACAGCAAGAAGCTAACGTCTTCCCACTTACCTTGTCGTTGTCAAGTCTGGTTTCTAATATCTTATTAAGCTTCCTCGACAGAGGATTGTTCGGCTGTGAAGCCGCATTTGCATTTTGTGCTGCAGTCGAGCTGTCAGCTGAAATTTCTACTTTAGTATCAGCCATTGTACACAAACACTTCCACGTCAACTTTCGGAGAGATGTTGTGGTCCGTTTGAAATAAACGTCCGTCTGAATTCCTGACTAGAAACGATACAACGTTCCATCATGTGTGAGCTCAATATTGGCAATAATGCGGAATTAAAATAGAGACTTTGAAAGTTTATATACCCTTTTTACACTCCCGTGCCTTTAAACTACTATAGAGGCTTTGGCTAAACTATTTAAATAAACTTGTTTTTGTTAATTGGCTGCTATGTCCTCGAAAATACTGCAAGTGCGGGACAAGCGCTGAATGAAATGGTCATATTTACTTTTACAAGGAATAAAGTGGGCCCAAGAGGCTTCATTATTTCCAGTTTCTTGTGTCGTCAGTCATATCTGTGTCACATTAACGTTAACACATATGAAGGATGACACAATAATGTAAAGAATTATAGCGTGTTAAGGACAGGCTGAACAACTTCCTCCATCTAGCTGCCTTCACACAACTCACAGGGAGCAATGCTGCATTTAAATGCTTCTGGCAATATTCCACTCTTTAAAATTCAAGCATGAACTCGAATCAGAAATGAATAAATGGGAAAAGCAAACACAAGACATTGTTACTAATCTGAAAATGTTGAATAACCCGCTTTTGCTCGACTGCACCAGACAGTTCAAATGCTTCCTTGGTTTTATGCAATTAGGATACTGGGTAAAAACTCCAAGGAGTTTAAAGCAAAGGAAAAATAATAAAAGATGTGCTTGAAATATCTAACACAAACTTTCAAAGAAAGACAAACTTCCAGGTAGAGTTTTTAGAAAAGTGCAGCCAGCTCTCAGGTTTGTCTTAAATGGAATATATGAAAAATGCATCACAAATATCCTGATTATAGTATTTTTATGATCATTTGCTTTCAGTTTAAGAGAGAAAAAATAACCAGTAATGATGCATAATTGGCACAGTAAGGACGTTTAAGAAGCTGATGCACTCTGGTCACAAAAGAAATTAAACTGGGTTGTTGCAGATCCTTTTTATGAGCAGTTATTACACTACCTTGTAGAGCAATAATTCTACATGTTATGTTTTTGTTAGATAGATAGATAGATAGATAGATAGATAGATAGATAGATAGATAGATAGATAGATAGATTACTGAATGGAAAGTGGAAAGTGCCACAGGTGCCTGACAATAATAGCCTAATAATAGGCTTGTACTGTGAGATGATATGAGCTGATACTATGAGTGCAAAAATGTATATACACAATTATGATAAAAACCAAAGAAAAGTCCAAATTCAGCTAGATTAAAAAAGAACAGTAATAGTGAGACTGAAATTGTAATAGGCAGTAGTGCAAATTGCATTACAAAAAAATATGTACACCATAATTCTATGAAAAATATGTGACCATATGCCTGACAGGTGTGGGGGGTTTTGAGTGTGATTATTTGTTTGTTTGCTTGCTTGCTTGATGTTTATATATATATATATATATATATATATATATATATATATATATATATATATATATATATATATCAGTTATACATGTGTAATGTTCCTTAAGCTATACCTTAAGGATGTCCAGTGCAAATACTGACATACAATGTCAGTCAATATTACATTAATTTACCTGAATTTGAGGTTACCTAACCAAATGCAAAGCTAGATGTGGTAAACATTTTAACATGAAAGTCACTGACAGCTTTTCATGATCTTGAGCATCCCGAAGGATTTAGTACGACAACGTGCATCGTTTTCAAAGGGTCAGTGAATGCACCAGGAGCCTGTAGGAGCGATAGTAGCGGCGAGTCCAGCCCCTGGGTGGGGATTTGTGTGATTGATGGTCGCCTCCTGAGAGTGTTTTATGGACCCGCCCCCCTCCAGCCCTCCCTCGCTCGCTCGCTCGCTCTCTCTCTCTCCGAGGAGGAATGTGGAAACGGGAGTTAAGTCAGACTGCACCGCACATTTGTGCGCCCGCACAGGAGTAAATAATTGATCATCCTTTCAGTTACATATATTGACGAGCACGAAGTGATTCATGAGACAATTCTGCAGTCACTTTTTGGATTTACATTCCAGGACCGAACGCATTTCTTCTGCATTTTCCCTCGTCTGAAGAAAAGTTTGCTTTAAGATCCAACACAGCTGGAGTCTGCAGATGGAAACAAGCTCTCAGTGCACACCGAGCGCACCTAATTTCGGAGGTCTCCCAACATGTAAGCTTTCCTTTGCTTTCCCCCTGTGTTTGCCCTGTTTTCATTCTTTTCATTCCGATAGTGTAGGCACTGCGATAATGTGTTCCTTAAGGTCACCTCTAGCAAAAAATCACTATGTTCTAGAAGTGGCGGCTCATGAAGACAAACTATTTTTCCTGTACTAAACATCTAAATTATGCTGATTTTGTGAGTATGGGTCATAATGCTGTTTGTAGCTTAAGTTTAAAGTTTATTATATGGGTTAGCACTATTTTAAATATCAAACTAAATTTTAGTTATTCTCAGTTATCCCAGTTGTTTCAATTATAGGATGTACTAATTATCATTCATATTTACTTTCTTATTATATATATATGTATATGTATGTATGTATATATATATTCAATGAATTCCTATATGGTAATAAACAGAGAAGCCCAAGAGTAATAAGTGAGATGGAGAATAAGCGAACCTTTAGTTCATCAAACTTGGATTAATTATTGACTGCCTGAATATGATCGTGACTGTGTTTTTTACTCTCAGATCTTAAATCTATTTTAATCATAATTCAGAAATATGTCATTTTAGTCTACTTTAGTCTAGTATACTAAGTTCCCAGTTTAGCTAAGGACTTTTAAAAACACATCTTACTAATTAACAATCAAGCAAAAGACCTGATTAGAGAATAACTGCCTGATGATGTCATAATTGAAGGTCTTTATTTCCCTGATTTTTCTCCTGTCTGTGATTCTTTTCCTCTGCTTGTGTTTGCGATCCGCTTATAAAGACCAGGGAACACATTTCTTGTTTTCAGTGTCACATGTCAAAGCCAGCAACCTGTTCACACAGATGATTTGTCTGGTCAGTGCTCAGTTTGGATGTTTCTCTTCCTCTTGACAGGAACCCGGAGTCACTGAGGAGGTGAAGGCTGCTAGTGTTAAATGCTCACTGCAAGACTTCCCACAACATAGCAACTGCTCATATAACTGCTGTTAGTTCAGTGTGAACCATTTGCAGACTGTTTACCATGGCGTCTAGTCTGACATGTACAGGTGTTATCTGGGCCCTGCTGTCCCTGCTGTGCGCTGCTGCTTCCTGTGTTGGCTTCTTCATGCCCTATTGGCTGCTGGGAATACAGATGGACAAGCCAGTGTCCTTTGGCACTTTCCGTCGCTGCTCCTACCCAGTGAGGGATGAAGAGAGCCAGACCACGGTGATGCTGGAGCAGTGTGGGAGGTACGCCTCCTTCCACGGCATCCCAAGTCTTGAATGGAGAATCTGTACTGTGGTGACAGGCGTGGGATGTGGCCTCCTCCTGCTGGTGGCGCTCACAGCTCTCATGGGCTGCTGCATCTCTGACCTCATCTCACGTACAATTGGTCGCGTGGCTGGCGGTATTCAGTTTGTTGGTGGTGAGTATTTATATGCGTGTGTGTGTTCGTCTGTGTGCGTTTGTGCATGCTCGTACCTGCAGCCAACTCTGAGCCCAACTCTACAATGTGCTCACTGGGTTGTGACTGCTGGCATGCAGCGCAGAAGCTCTGACTGCAGTTATGAAAAGTGAACAGATCACTCATTTGTTACGGTTTGCTTTCTGTTGAAAGATGATTTAAAGAGCCTCTGTAAACTCCTGAGATGTAGATGTTTATAGAGATTATGAAGGATGTAATGCCTTTAATTAACTTCTCGTCAGATTTGGCTCAAACCCATTTGCAGGCACATCAGCAAGGAAAGAAGGCAGTATAGAAGTCTCAATACTTTTCTTGGCCAGCAAACCTGCATTCAGTCCAGTAAAGCCGTTGCTTCCTCGGATACTCGGTGCATAGGAAATGAAAAACCTCCCCCGATATCTTTTTACTTACTTACATTTAATATAGTAAAAGTTACCCAATTTCTACTTGTTGTTGTTTGGAATTGAACAGATTTTTTGTAAAAATGTGTCAAAAAGTGGCAGATCACAAACTAAAAAATTAACATCATCACATCGAGTGTGTTGGTGCCGAACACAGTGTGGGCATTTTGGGGATGTACAACTTTGGTGAATATGCTGAATCAATTATATGATGAAAAAGTTGATTTTTATTATACTTTCCTTTATTTTACTATGATCAGTTGTTTTCCTCGTGCTTGTTTCTGTGGAGCCAACATTTGGTATCAATTTTATGTCTTCTTTTTGTAGTTTGACTTTTGAAATTATACCCACACTTTCTCTTCTGTGCCCCTAAAGTTTAAATGAAACCTCTGGCATTGCTTTTTGTAAAGACAGAGTCGCGTCCTCACTGCAACGTTGGCCCTGAAAACGTCCTGTTATTGGCTGTTTGTTTGAATCCGCTAAGTGGACACTGTTTCGCACAGCACCAGTTTTGTTTGTTTGTGCTGTTGGTTTTGCACTTGTGTACTCCCGGGACGTGAGGTCTGAGGGAAGTCTTCCACTGAAGCTGCGAATTTCTCTGCCCTAGTTTAAGAAGCTGCGGCGTTCCAGTCCTCTCATTAGCTCAAAAACATTTGCTCACATACTGTGGCTCACCACTCTGCTGTTTACAATCCCCACCACTTCACTTTGGCTTCAAAAAGTGATGTGACATAGAAGCAGGTTGCGGGCAGATTTGACAGAGCTGCCAGGTTTTTTCCTGAAGGATAAATCTACAGAGGGCCACTACAACATGCCATGTCCCAGTTCTAAAAAGCTTAGCTACTTAAGAACATCGGTATTAATGATGTATAATACGGGAGATGATTAAGGTGAAGGCTTGCTGCTTTATTCAGAAATGTGTACTTTTATACAAGGAAAGCTCCTTTTAAGTTCACAGCAGCCCCATACGTGGAGCCTTACAGCAAGCTGCTATTTCTGGTTATAGGATTAAAAAATCCCCGTCTGTCTTTCTTGCGATTTCTCTCTTTCATACTCCCAAATCCAGACATGCATGAATTTAGACAGTGGGAGAGTGAAGCAAGGCAGCGCGCAATACAACGAAGATCAGATCTTTTTTAACTCGAATGCTGGTGAGCCAAAGGGCAGAGATGTCTCAGAAGGGCTAATTGGAAGTGACACAACTGGGAAACTCAGTGGGCTGCACCATGTATTGTCTTTTATCGCTAACAAAGTGTTGAAATATCCAGGCAGGGAGGGGAAGTTGAGAGGGAGAGAGAGAGGACAGAAAATACCTGATGACTGAAACACCGAGCATTCACTTCTCATTAACTGAGAACCTGGCTGAGAAATAAAGATCTGCAGCAGAACAGCTGCAGAAGGTGCCGAAAAGTGTGATCAAATATCAGTGATTAGCCAGAGCAAGGACAGTTTGTGAAGCAGCGAAAGTGAAGTGAGCCTAATGGTCCGCTCTCTGATACCGGTGCCATTCTGATTAATGAAGAGCATCTTGCCAGAGAGGCCAGGACCTCTGAGAAGGCACGAGTAAAACATCCACTTTACATCTTCCTGTAATTCATCTCATTCTGATGAAACAGATTAGAGTTGAAAGGAATCAGTTCTTTATCTCATTAGTTGGAGAGAAAGACTTTTAACAATGGCTGTTATTGTTTCTAGTGTTGTTGTTTACCTCTTATAACAGCGTTTTATTCCCAGCTCACTACAGGCAAGGTTGTTCCAGAGCTTGTTAATTGCTAATGGCTGAGGCCCAGATTTCCTCTAGGAAACAGAGCTAGAGTCAAAGTATGAGAGCAGGAGACTGCTCTGGTTCATAAATCCTGTACTTGCACCAAACCAGTGCGTTCACTGTAGCGTCTTGTCTTATACAGCGTTGGGGACTTAAACCGACTGTGGCCCAGACGACAGATTCAAACATTAAGATTCTTGACTCAGATTTTGTTGTTGGGGATTTTGTTCCCCCCCCTGCAGAGCCTTGCCTTGTCTTTTTTGCGTGCTGCAAGTGGAGCTAGACACAGCAGGAAGAAAGCTATTTTAAAGCTATGATTTAAACACCTTCTGTACCTTTTAAATATTTTCTGTTTCCCCCATACCAAAATAAACTAACAATAAGTTGTGTTTTTATGTTTTTAATTTATATGACACATAATTTTCTTTGGATATTTTGTATTTTATCAATTCTTAATGACTAACAATCACAAGTCCTATGACTGGATAACTGCTCTGCCCAAGCATCAGTAAATATTGGATATAATTGATAATAGCCTGGAGCTTGTGGCTGCAACATTGACTTTTTTTTTTAACAAAGTCACTCTGTATTTATATGTTGCCCTGCTTACTGTGTGTGCCATTCAAAGGCAATGCAGACTGTGCGCTGAAGAACTTCAAATATGTTTAAAATCTACTGATGTCTGAAAGCACACAATCCCTGCCTCGGGCTGCCTCTCAGCCCAGATTGAAGTTGGAGGTTTCAGTCTCCACCATGTGCTCTGAATTGGGTCCGATATCAGGATTTTGTCCAGATCTCAAAACCTTGTCTGAGACAGACTAAGTCAAGCAGCGTGTGTGACTGGCCTTAAGGGATTAATAACCTTGTGATATACCCAGATGCCAAACTGCACCATAGCTTAAAAGCCTAAAAATCATTTTACAAAATAGGCAGGAAAACAATGCTGAGATGCCAAAGTAGAGGAAAGCAACCTATTTTTAATCACACCTGATGAAAATACTTGGCGTTATACATTTGTTCAGAAATAACAAAGGCTTGATTAGTATTGTTGTTGCTTGTAAGAGAAGAAAATACAAAAGGATCTTTCCTATCATTTCTTTGTTGCTCAGTAAAGGGAAATTTGAAGACGTGTAATTATTTTAAAGGTATTAGTTCCAACATATTGTTAAGACCAAAGCATAGCAGTTTGTTGCAGTTCAAGTTAATAACTGGAACTGCATTTATATGACAGAAAACTATGTCATATCTTCATTTCAAGGCACTCAATCAAATAAAAAAGTTGTTGATAAAAAAAAGCAAAAAGTGCTAAAGTGACAGTAGTAAAGCATTGTTCCAAAACATAACCTGCGATCTCTCGATATATTGCCTCGACCTGCAGAAAATGTCAGCTGGATTGAAGTCATTATAACTCCTGATAAAAATGTCAGCAGATATAGCAACTCAAGGCCAGTGGGTATAAGCTATATTTTATTGAGAGTGTGTGGAGCTGCTCTGTCCTAAAATTGAAGGTGAAACAACAAGACAAACAATATAATGCATGACAGGTTCTGCTTGTCCTTTTTCAGGGAGTTTCTCAGGACAGTGTGTTTGGTGGGAAAAAGGGGACTTCATATGTACTGCTACAGTTTCAGAGGGGGTGCAGACCTTTGAGGTGTACTGTCTCCTGGGATATAAAACAAGAAATAGCTCAGCGCAGCATTTTCACTGCTATAAGGGAAAGTTGTGGTCAGCAGGGAATCTATAAAGTCTCATTTTTTATCTGTCATTGTTCCATGAAGAACTCTTCACAGTTTGAGGGAAAAAATCCAATGCTATCACTGTGGGATGGGCTAAAAGCATTTATTATTGATTAGAGACATTTAATGTCTATTACATTAAATGTTAGCCCGGGGTTCTGACAGCTCTTTGATGAAATTAGATCAGAAAAATGTGGCTTTTCAAATGCATCACTGTTCCCTCGCTGCCCTGTGAGGTCTTCCAGAGCGAGATGATAAACTTGCAATTTTATGTGACATGTTTTATCCTTTGAGTGTTTGCAAAGCTTTATTTTTATTCTTTCTGTGGGTTTTTTTTTTTTATTTCTTCAAAGCAGAACTGAAGAAAAGACTAAAGCTTCAAATAGACTGAAAGTACAAACAGAATATAGCAAAAGTTGATGAAACCTTATTAGTCCGGTTTGCTTTAGCAGAAGGACTTGCTTATGAGGGAAACCATGCGACACGCTGGCTCATGCCTCTGCAGTTTGCACAGACGTGTTGACCGTCCTGGTTGAATACTTCCCACACCAGCCTCCGCTGAAGCTGCAGTTGATCTGTGATATCAAATAATTGGCCATGTTGCTTTTCAGGATAGCTTCTCCATTTCGTTTTCTGGTTGATTGGCTCTGTTTGAACCTCTGTGCCAGCGACTCTTTTTGGCCACACTGCTGTGGAATGTCGGTCAGTGAAGAATATGAAGCAGCACATCAAATGCACTCAACTCGATCTGTCTCACTCACTTTCCTGAGTAGCTCTGTCATTTCCACAGAAGTGACCCACCTGTCACATATAACATGTTAATACGGTATCCCGCTCATGTGTTGGTGAGGCTGGATGACATTTACTACCATCTCTGTCTGCGCTGCCTGTGTAGCTCAAAGGGTATATGAAGGGCATGGACATGAGTGATAAATTTAAAGACATGTAAATAAATTACAGATGGGCAGCCTTCGTGGCTTCCATAATTTTGCCAAGGGCTATTTGGCACAGCCTTGTGTTGTCCTGTTTTGGAGCCATACCAGCACAGCCAGGAGCTTTGTCCTTGTGGCTGCTTTGTGAGTTCTTGCCAGCTGGATCCCACCCAGTCCCAGAATGCGTGCTTCCACTCCCCTCTCGCCACCAGCACTCATTTTCGAGAGGTTCAACAAAATGAAATCGCATCCATATGAGGGAGGCTTCATCACGAGGGGCTCGCATTTCCCAGGAAATATTCTGTCTGGAACAGTGTCTCTTGACAGTCATGTGTAAATGGTGTCAGATCACAAGACATTTCCAGGGGAGGGGGTTGGGCAATATTTAAATATTTCCTGACATGCAGTGTTATCCTTTTTACTTCCAAAGCCTATCTGTATTCCTCCCTCCTCCCTCCTCCAGTCTGATTTGATGATGATGGACTGCAGTGTCTCATCTGTCATGTAAGCACTGGAAAAAATTAATGAGAAAGCATATGTTTAAGAGGAGGGAGCCAGGACTTTTCACTGTGGACAAGAGTCTTGTGTAATGATGTTTAGAACTGTGTCTTGCTCTTCACTGCTTATGTTTCAGGCCTCTAATGGTTATAAAGTGGAAGTCTCTACCTCTGGGTTGATTGATCACCTAAAGTAAAGACCACTCTTACACTGTAATACGCTCATTTAGCCCGGCAGCTATTTTCTCAGTGCACTGTTGCCTCAAAGCTCCACTAATACCAGGGTAAGAGTGTTTGGAGTCAAAGAGCAGTGAAATGTAGCATGTGAACTATAGGCAGTCTATTGTCTGGAGGGTTCAGGTCTGTCTTTTTCATTCACCCTCCACTCTCTGAACTTGTTTTCTGCCATTCAATTTGGGGGTACTTCAGTATTATTTCCAGTGCTCTCAGTCTTTAACTCTCTATATCACGCCTGTTTCACCTTTCCCCTATATCTGCTTTGTGTCCACCCATCTGTGTCCATCCCCTCTTTTTCTCCATCCCTTTCTCTCGAGTGCCTCCTCCTACTCCTCACAGCGGCACTGTACATTGCTGTTGGCTACAAGCAGGGAAAAAAATGGATTGGGCCAGTAATCAGTGACCCGAAGAGTGGACCTGGTCCAAGACAGAAAGAGTGAACAAATGTTATAAAAAAAAAGAGTGAGGCAAAAAAAAGATAGAAAAGAGCGGAAAGCCCAGCTTCAACAGGGATTTGGTTTTGTCAAACAGGAAGTCTGGGGAACTAAAGCACAGACAGAAGGGTTATTTCAGTCTATTCCTCTGTTAAGTCATTGTTTTCTCTGCTGTAGTTGCAGGCGTGCTTCATATCAGATTGTTTTTTGTCGCGGGGAACATAACTGTGTCTGCATTCGTGTCTGGCTTTGAAGCAGCTGTAATAACAGACAACTAGCAGCTTGAGAGTTGAAGGGAATGGATGATTTGGGGAAATGAATTTCCTAGCAATTAAACTATAAGTTGATTAAATGATTAGCTGAGTTACAGAAAAAAAATCAGCAACAATTTTGGTAATCAAGCAATTATCCATTGTTAATTTATAAGGCATTTAGCACGTGAAACGTCAGAGATTATCCAGCTACTCACAGCTGTAGTTGTTCCTCACTGTTGCCTAAACAAAACATTTCATTTGACCCTCACCTGCATCAACATCAATATTTCCTAACCTTTTTCTGGCATTTTATAGACTAATTTATTAATCAACACTTAACTTAATCAGAGTGCAGTGTTCATCATAGTAGTTTAGTGTGTTAACAGCCAGAGCTGATGGAAATGCCATTAGTTACAGTATGTGGTTTTCTGGTATTGAACAAATTAGAGCTTTATCTTAATAATGGCACTTGATGATGTTACCATCCATTATTCATCCTGGGCCAAAGTGGTGGATTGACCTACCAACACTGCCTTCCTCGAGTTGCGTAACTTTACATATTTATTTCCTGTTTACACAGACTGTAATATTTGTTACTTGTAGCCCTGGACCATCAAAAGTTTGTTTTCTGGGACCTTCTCCTCTATTTTCAGAGAAAGGGCAAAGTACACAGAAAAGTAATTGTTAACACATCTCAGATCTTTGCCACTGACAACTAAAACAGTGAATACTGTATGCATGGATGGGTGAATCAGTGCTTAGACAGATGCTTCACAGATGGTAAAAGGCTCCACTCCTCTGTATCACTGATGACACATTGTGGAGGGCATGCATGATGTCAGCGCCCAGGTCTTTGCTCACAGTGAGCAATACTGAAGTGGCAGGTACAAGAGTAAACTCTTTTAAACAGAAACACAAATAGCAGACAATGCAAAGAAAAAAACAACAACAACACATACCTGGATCACCACATGCTATGTCTAATTGGAGATGAAGAGGACGAAAAGCCCACATTTGACCTGTTAGACGCTTCCGAGGGAGACCGAGGCCATGAGTTGGCTGAATAAATGAATAAGTATAGATTGTATGGATTGGCTCTCAGCCCTATGGGATAAAATAGTTTGCTCAGTATTCATACCCTGTTTTACAGTCTCAGAGGCACCATGCCTTTAACACTACAGTTAATTATACCCTGTTCTTCCAAGTGAGAGGAATGTGAGGTCAGTGCTTCTTTTGTGCTGCTGCGTAGGTCAAATAGCAGGCCGGTGAGAAAATAGAATATATGCTCAATGTATTGAGATGACTCTACAACTAAAAAGGCAGCTAAGAATACTGAGAAGTGTATTTTTGCTTAAGAAATATGTCTAAATTGTGTGTTTTCCATCAAACTGGATCTGCATTAAATTTCAAATTTGCGTATTCAAAGAGCCAATGCGAAGATTCATTTCAGAGTGAGTAATTCCCTCCTTTGACTTGTGGGTGTCTCATTTAATTTGACTTAGGGAAACCAAGCGTTTCCCATTTTTTTTTATCACTGAAAGCCCAGAAATAGCATTAAGCGCTGCATGGCAAGCCGGAGCCGTCAATTTGTGGAAGAGTGTAAGCACTGTCTCTGGGTGAATTAGATCAGGGTCAGTGTACAGCTCTGGGACAGACCCTGTACTTCAGTGGGTCACTCAAACACATGTGAGGACAGGTGAAGATGACATAGAAGGCAGCTGAAGATCAGATCAGAGGAGGACAGAGGTCACCTGTGCACTGCTGCTTGTCTGTATTCACCTAATGACATGGTGACTGTAGTTGCACGTGTGAATGGGACTCTTTTTAACATTTTTTAGCATGAATGTGTTGCTTTTTGTATGCTTTTATTTTCTGGTGGGTGCCTGTAGATAACTCTGCATGTGAGTGAGTTTATTAATGTCCTGTCTGCTGAGTCCTAGGCCTGCCTCTGCTGTCTGCCTTAAGGAATGGTGGGAATTTGGGGTAAATATATTCTGCTCACTAACCGTCCCCAGTCCAATTTTAAGTTGAAGGGCTTTTATTAGTTACTTGTGCTGCACAAGAGAAAGTGTTAAAATTGCACAAATTTCACAGTTTTTCTTATACTATCTGTGTTAAAATTCACATTTATCCAGGGATTTTTCCAATACACATTCTGCACAGAGTGTTTGTGTGTTTAGTGTTCGATATAAGTGAAATGTGCCGTGTAGGCTTTTTCTTTTCTTTTTCTTTTTTTTTTTTTTGAAGCAGGAAAAAATCACCAAAGGCACCTTGGTGTAGTAATAAGCAAAATGTCACTCCCATCATTATCATAAAATGACAACCATGTAATTGTGCCTCATGAAATTATGTCTCAGGGAAAAAGTGTGCATGCCTCAGTTTTTAAAAGGCTGACACAAGCTGAAGAATAATCTTCAATTTGTGGCCCGTGGCTGTACTTGTGTTGACTGCTGAGGTTTGAGTGTTTTGGTGGAAGTAGTTTTCCTTTACTTCCCAGACTCTCATTCCAGCTGGTCAGCAGCAGTTGGGTGGGATTTTCCCATTACAGGATCTGGTTTCCACAGCAGCAGGGGGTGCCGAACCAGAGGAAAGACAGAGAGATAGGAAGAGAAGAGGGGAGAAGAGAGGGTCAACATTTGTCTAAATCCCTGGAGTCTTGTAATGGTTGGGGGTCTGCTTAAGATAAACAGGTTAAGTTACACCACCACCATCCACCACCGACCTTATAGTCCGTTCAGCGCTCAAAGTCTATTTTTACCCTCCTTGGGCAGATTGTTGTCAAGCCTCAACAGCTAAATGGCACCTTGTTGACTGGCCTTCAGGTGAACCTAGAAGAGAGAAAGAAACTGCAACAACAGCAAGGCATAAACAAAGCCCAGCATGAAAAAGCTTGAATTCAGGCAGTTATCCTAACCGCGAGCAGACAAAGGCTGTGAAGGCAGACTGAAATAAGAGACCCCAAGCTGGGACGCCCATTCAGTTCACCATACGACATAGTGGCTGGTTGTATTTTGAGCTACTCGGTTCAAAATAAGCCTCTGAAAGCATAACACAGTGTCTCTGGAATGCACAAAGTAAGCTTCCATCTCTGAGAGAGTTTGAAGAGGCTATAAAGGGGACAGAATACTCCTCTACCCATATTTGTATATGTTTATGAAGATCAGCAGGAGGTGACCATATATAGGATTGTTGTGGAAAACAGCTCTGCAGAAGAGCTGTCTGGGGTTTGGCAGCTGTTACACAAAGTGTCACAAAGGAAAGTTTCTTATAAAAGATAAACTTTGTATTGGAGGCTAAATCAAGGACTTGTTGTGACAAGTTTGGTCAGGTGCAGTGTACAAACAGCGTTGGGGTTGGTGGGGAATACTGATATCAGTCATGATACCTTATCTCTTTCCTCACCTCTTACAAGAGTTGAGAACATTAGCAAGACAGCGTGTCCTGCATGTTGGATCCGCCTGCTATGCTGCCATGTTCATGCACTGTATTACTGTTACTCACATGATTTCATTTTTGTTTTCACGTTCTTCTTGTTTCACCCATGTGCATTCTTTTTGTTTGTTCTTTTATGTCGAACAAAAAGCAAAATGTCACAAAATACTTGGATTAAAAAAATGAAAGCTGAGAGTTCTGCTCCTTTTCAAAGGGAGTATGGGAACAATGGTACTCTTTGACTTTGCTGTCTGCTCTAATTCTGGATCTCACCCATTCTGACTCCCCTGTGTTTTGATCCCAGGCCCAACAGCCCATCTACACCAAGGTCCACGGCAATGGCGACCTGGCTCAAGTTACATCACAACATGAGAGAGTTTTCATGGGTTTGATTTAGAACCACACTGGGACTGAGCCCACATAATCCAGCTAATGCTTGAACAAGCACATGAGTTGATGTCTCTAGCGGGAAATGGTGTGGATCAGTTGAAATGATTGAGTGATGATGAGTTATTCCCAGGCTTTATAGACTAGCCACCATAATGAAAACACCAATCTTCAGTGAATAGCTACAAGACGCAAACACTGACCACCATCATTTTTCTGCTTTGTGTGTGACTGACATTTTAAATAAAGCCTCACAAGATGAAGTGATCATTTCAAATCATTTCATTTCAGATCATTTCTAAGGACACAATTGTATCACTTTTTTTTCTGTCTGAGCTATTCTATCCAACTACTTCACATTATTTTGCAAATGTTATACATATAAATTCCCAAGCCAAGGGGTATAATCATAATCCAGTGTGTCTGCTCTAGGGCCGCCTTCCAGTTAGATGTGCCCAAAACACCTTAACCAAGAGGCATCCGAGAAGCATCCTAATCAGATTGCCGAACAACCATAACTGCCTCCTTTTGATGTGGAGGAGTTGCAGCTCTGAGCCCCTCCTGAATGACTAAACTCTTCATGCTATCTCTAAGGGAAAGCCCAAAAACTCTGTGAAGGAAACTCACTTGTATCGGTGAACTTGTTTAGTTTGGTCACTGCACAGAGCTCATGGCCATAGATAAGGGTGGGAATGTAGATCGATGGGTAACGCAACAGCTTTGCTTCCACATTCAGATCTTTTCTTATTACAACAGAGGGGTACAGCATTCTGCATTACTGCAGATAGTGCACGAAGCTGTCAGTCAATTACCCGCTCCTTTTTTCCCTGACTCGTAAGCAAGACTCAAAGATACTTGAACTCCTCCACTTGAGGCAACAACTCATTCCCAACCTGGAGTGGGCACTCCACCCTTTTCTGGCTGAGAACCATGTCCTCACACATGCTAATTTTCATCTCAACTGTTTCACACTCAGCTAGAGTTCATCGATCGAGGACATTCAAGGGTGCGTGGGAGTTTGTGCAACCAGCCAGTTTACAGGTACATGATTTTTTGGATTTTAGGGAAGTTCGGTTCAGTTTGACTCGCATAGTGCCAAATCACAATAACAGTCGCCTCCGTACTGGAATAGTACAGAGAAAACCTCAACAATCAGACGATCCCCTATGAGAAAATGAAGAGAAGCCAGTATGGGAGAAGTATGCTCTCTCAGTTGTAATGGGCCATTTGGTCCCTGCACAAAAACAATGAGAGCTTGGATCTCATAAATGAGATTATATATCTATGACTCATTTTCAGTGGGGTTTGGTTTGCACCAGGATTCGCCTTTGCCACTGATTCTGTTCATAACTTGGTGCAGCCAAGGGAGGGAGAATGTCAGGCCCTCAGATGGTCTCATCATTTCAAGGCAACTCCAGGCTGTTGTGTAGTAGTATATACGTAAACCTCATTACAGACTCCACACCCTGTAGTCAGTCTCTACCATTTAGCCACCATTACATGGGCAAATTGGAAGGAAACCAGAAAGCTTTTAACAGAAAGCTAAAAACCAGGGTGTCACCTGTTAAGGTGAAGCAGAATGGAGGATTTGTAATTATGAAGTGATTATATATTTGGAGCCAAGCCCTTGGGAGCTGAACCGTATTGCTCCACTGCCAGAGATATCACTCAAATCTACTTATC
This sequence comes from Oreochromis niloticus, assembly GCF_001858045.2. Classification (NCBI taxonomy): domain Eukaryota; kingdom Metazoa; phylum Chordata; class Actinopteri; order Cichliformes; family Cichlidae; genus Oreochromis; species Oreochromis niloticus. Next base: position 31,701,977 of record NC_031979.2, read on the forward strand.
TCGTGCACCGCCAGCTAAGACTTGAATATTACAGAACATGTCACTATCGTAACTGTCCTGATAGTGCTACTTAATGCCAGTCCTTTGTTGGCATTCCCCTCAGGGCAGCTCCCTTTCCTGCCTCCTGTCTTTTAGCCAGACCACATAAATGCAAGAAAGCTAAAGATATGGCTTTCTTAGTCTAGCATCTGAAATTGAATTTGGCTCGTTTACAAAGCATGCATTGGATGTGATTATTCCGGGGTAAAACTACAAAGATTAAAGACAATTCAGCAAAGTGCTTGCCATCACAACAAAGTTTCAGGGACTGGAAATCAGTCAGGTTAGAAATCAGTGTTTTTTTTATCTAACATCACTGACTTTCTTTGAGAGCTGCTCGATCAGATATTAAAATGCTCCAAAGCTGTTCTGCTCAACATGTTTTAGTCTGACCATGATGTGCTTCCCCATCTGACACTGGAAGATAACCACAGAGTAAGTGGCTGGCCAGAGTGTGGGTGTTTTTTTTTTCCACAAACAGAGCACTCAGTCATACTCATGATGGAAGCTGAATGGGTCGTCATGTGCAAAAGAGAGATAATAGGAGCCGAGAAGTCAGAGGTGCTCCGGCCTGCTGATAACACTGTGCAGACTGTCAGTCAGAGAGTAGTTGGACAAAGCGTAGGTTGTACCGTTTTGATTGCCGGCTTGATATCTGATGTTTGCTCTCAAGCTATACTGACATCTTTCTCTCTCAGTCAGCTTGTTCAGGAAAGATATGTTGCCTTAAATTGTTTTTTTCTGCCTCTATAACTGCATAACCTCTCCAAAGTGAGGCGGTACTGATGGCTATTACAGAGAAAGGTGAGTTTGACATTGGTCATTCAGTATTTGCACTGAACATCAGCCACATACAGCACTAACATCGAGGTTATTCTGTAAGATAGCTGGTAAACTGACAAAGGCTGCGTGCACAAAATAGCAATAAAAGCAGAGACAGCTGTGCAGTGTACAGAGACCCTGCAATACCCCGCTGGGTTTTAGCCGGTAAATGTCCGTTATTATCTTGGCATCTTCTTCTCTAGCCTCCGATGTGTCTGGTGCTTTGCAATCATTTAGCCTCCACTTTCTTGGGCAGTGTACTTGGAAATGAGCTAGATATCACTTTGCCTGGCAGTGAAAGTAGAGAAACAGCTGAAAAGCATGTGGACTCAGTTGCTGCTCATCTGTGCTGGAAATGTCCTCGAGGATATGAGTAGGATTTTTATTATGTATCTTGGCAGGTGCTTCCTGTATGGTTAGAGTGACTTTTGGATTAGATTGCGCACCAAGAGCTGCACCTCTTGATTAAAATCGGGTGGCTCGACATACTGCTTTGTTGAAGACGTTGTAAATTATGTAGTGGATTTTTACTTGTGTATTTTGTTAAGTTGATAGAATTGTTGGATGTGGTTCACTTAATATATTTTTAAAAAAGCCTGATATAGAAAATACTTTTGTTTAGATAATATAATATTAATAAAATAATTGCTGCAATGTTATAACTTTATGGTCATTTTATGTCAGTGGTATAATACAAAATACAAGTGCCTTTAAAGAGTTATGGGCTTTCAAAATATTCAGACTTTCAAATGGAAATTTTAAAAGCAATAATCTAAATATCCTAAATAAACTGAATATCAAAATTATGATAATGTAATGACCTCTCCTGAAATCATCAGAAAAAGCAAACATGTTAGTCATGAGTATAGTTTAATCCTTATTTCACCATTGTTTCTGTGTGTCTATGGATAGCTGTCTAACTCCTTCAAATACTTTGGAACAGCAAATGAAAGCACAGAAGCATTTGACTTGATAAATAACAGCAAAACATGTCTTAACATATTTTTTTCTGTTCATTCACCTTTGGCGCCATGAAAAAAAATGCTAAGGTGCCGCACCCAGGTCTTCTACTGGTAGTGGAAATCCTGCTGTTTACTCTGGCATCATGTTTGCTAATATGTTTGCTAATTACATGACATTTTGCTGAATTAATTAACTTAAAAAAACAACATAGGTTTCACTGTGTACTCAATAACTAACTGACTGAAGCATTAAGATGTTTCTATGATGAATGCAGGATTTAAAATATATATTTTAATAAGAGGGATAAGTGTAGAAACAAACAATGTGAAATTACAAGGTTTGTAAAGAAATCGAGGAGCTTTTTGTTTTAAAAGATTGCATTCCCATGGGTTTGAGGCTTTCGTGTGCTGGTGTTTGTCTCTCTCTTCCTGACATTTCTGCACACTTTCAGCACAAAGGAACGCTTACACTTTAGACAGTTGGCAAATATATGGTTACAGGTCGATCCTTAGCTTCTCCAAGACAATGAAAGTGAAATGCTCGAGGTGAGCTGAGCACTTTTTGTTGTGCAGTCGTTGGCTGGTTTCTAACAACTGGTGCTCGGAGGTCTCCCGTGGTATGCACATTCAGCTTAAAGAAAAACATGTATACTAAAATACAAGCTTCAAACAACAACTGCCGTGGACCGCAAAGTAAAAATCTGTGTGCTTTGATAACAAACAGATACATAAATGGGACAAAGTAACTTGGGTGTGGGTTTTATAGACTCCTTTGGGCAAAAGTTAGTGATTTCCTTCATAGAAAAAAAGAGTTTCCTTTTTGAAAGCTACCCATAAGGTATCCTGGGTTTTCACAAGCATCCTCTTTCTTGGAAGGCAACTGAACAAAACATTTTAAAGTAGCCAGCTTGTACAGCAGTATCAGTGGTTGAAAGGTTTTGTAGTTGTTGAGGCATAGCATTCAAACAATCATTCTTCCCACTGCTTATTGATGGGCCCTCAGCAGGGTGTCGCTTACTCAGGAAGACACCTGCCCTGAACCACAGTAATCTGTAATCATGATCAAAGCTTGGATCTGCCAGCTGGAAGCTCACTAGTGTCCTAGCTCTAAGCATTGTTGTTTCGAGTTCGCCCTCCTCCCCTAAGCTAGCCCTGTGGGCAGTTAAACACGGAACTAGTGGGAATTGTGGGAAGAGAGGAGGGTGGAGACTCCACCAGAGGCCCAGGCTTCTGTAGGACTTATTGATCTCTGAAAAGAGATCTTCATCCTCTCCTGAACAACAGGCACACCACTATTTGATACTTGAGGTAATTATGGAGCATTTGTTGCCTCACTGTTTACTCTCATTTGTTCTGCATTGTTTCTTTCACTGCCTTTGCAGACATCTCGCTCCACATTCTTCACGTGTAGCATTATCTCTCTGTGACATTCAGTCATTGACCTTCCCCTTTTGTCTCTTGTCTTAAAAATCCAACAAATGATTGATCTTACAGTCTGTGCCTGGCAATTAAAGAGCCCCCCCGCCCCTCCTTACACCTTAGCTAAACATATCATCGTCTAACATGCTCCCATGGCTCAGCTCTTTGTGATAATTACCCCAGTGTTAGACCTTGAGCTTGATAAGTAACACCTAACCAAGGGCAACTTGTGTGTGCAGAGAAGGAGTGTGATTCATTGGCATGTATATGGTTGGCTATATATCTCCAGGGAAGGAGTAGTAGGTGGGGGTGGTGAAATGAGCAGGGGAAAATAGGCTGCTGTCACTTGAGTGGCTGCTAATGTGGTCTCTCCAATGATAATATAAAACACTTAGAAAGGCAATCTATTATTATTATTATTTTCTAATGGCCTAAACAGCACAAATGAAAGCTTAACATAGGTAAGGCTTTTTGTTTTGTTCAACAGCCATTACTCAAGGATATTCCATTCACACTGATATTAACCAGAGAAAATGCTATTTAAAAGCTAATAGTTTTACCTAATAAATGTATTTCAAATCTTGTTTATTAAACGATCAGTTACTTGACTAGCAAGGATTAAATATACCTTTTATAATATCTTTATAAACAAGGACAGAATCACACGGTAGCTGCTCCACTTTGTAGTAGAGAAACCTCTCCACTCTCTTTCCCCACCATCCAATTGTTTTCTCCCGTGGCATGTCAAGTGCGATCCAGACCTAATCTACCAGCCCAACAGTGAGGTACCCACAGTGAGGCCCCAAGGCCCAGCACCACCGCTTCATTCGTCTTCAAGACAGGCTACAGGCGTGAGACCATCCTCACGCCTATCCTGTTGCGCTTGCATATGCAAGGGATGCTAAACCCCGGAGCCTTCATCTGGTCTCCAGGTGGTCACTGAAGCAGTGGCCTGTATCTTCCCACATGCTCTGTCGGTGAGCATTTGAAAATAAGTGAAGATTGTCCTCTCTCCCTGCGGAGAAAAGGGCCATCCCCTCCAGCTTCTTCAGAGGAAACAAGCAGGCGTGATACTGCATCACACTGAGGTGATGATGAGCGAATAGCATGGGAAATTTCACTAGCTGTGCTCTTTGTGCAGTTTCCTGTTGTCATGTTTGTCTTCTGTTTGTTTTGGAAGCTGCTCACACATCACACCTACATGTTCGCTCAAACAACATTGAATATATATATGTATTTTTTTTTATTTTCTTCCTGTATATTTCAGTCCTGGCATCACCATGTTGAGCAAACAATCAGTCTTCCAGTTATGCAAACACTTGCAGATGGTGCAGAAACATCCAAAGATGTTCCCCATCCGTGTTTGCTCTCCATTACACAAAGATTTTAGGAAGACAAAGAACTGTTTGCAAGTCATTTGTGTGCTTGTTTGCTTATGTTTTCTTCCACACAATGCACACTAAACTACAGTCCAATGGGTGCATTGTGTGTACTGTCACAGAATGCACCCATTGGATCGTAGCCAGAGGCTTTTACAGCCTGTTATAGCAGCACTATGTGACTCTACATCTTTAGAAGACAGCAGATGAAAAATTTTGCACAGTCTAATTGAACGGTTAATTTTCTTAAATTTGAAACCACATTTTCATTTTCTTCCGTCTCTTAACTACAAACAGCTTACCGTAAACATTTTCCGATTTTTCTTTAAAGAAATAGAACTGAACACAGCCTTGCTGCTGTTTTTTGTTCCAACTGTGCAGAGCACAATGTTATAGTTCTTGCCTTCTGCCGAAGACAGACGGTCAGCCTTATGGTAAGTTGTTTACTCTGGCAAGTACACTCAGAAAGTCTTGCAATTGTGGCAAAATGAATGACATGTTGCCCCTGACAAAGCTGCTACAGGCCGAGCTCACTGTTTGTTCCTTTCAAGTGGAAGTCGAGCTTTTTACAGCTTTAGTAAACGTGATGCCTTAACAGTGAGGCAAAGGAGACAAGCTGCCTGTTTCAGCACCAGCCAGATACTGATTGTCAAATTAGAATTTCCCCAGTTTGAACTTTTTTCAGCAGAAAAATAACCCATGAAATGAGGCATTTGAGATAGAAGCTCATCTTTAACCGTCCCTTCCCTCATCTCTCCCCACTTCTCTCTGCACCGGCACACTGAGTAAAGAATACATTAGAGGGTAATGAAATAAGGGCATTTAAAGAAAGATTTGAATTGAGTGTCAGTCATGGGTAGACGATCACATTACCAGTTGTCCATTGTAATGACTTTCCCTCCCATTAGGAGGTATTATGATCTCCTCTAAAATGTAATTACAGTTGAAAATGGGCTCGTGCCTGTCCTGCAAAAATGGTCAGAAACGGACAGAATTTTATTTCACTAGTCTATTTTTTTTATTGACAGCGCCTATATGAAGACTTCATTAGATCACAAAATCGTGTTTGGCAGCTCAGCTATCCTGCCCTACATTTCCAAAGAGTGTATTTAAATGAAAGAAATTGCCACCCACACTTGTTACCTTTGTGGGAACAAATCCTTGGAAACCCTGCTGCACATCTATATATGATGCAGCCGTTGAAGTCGACAGTGAAGCTGTTTTTTAATACGCTTGTTCCTCTTCTTTGCCTTAGACCCCAGCTCTGTTACCTCCACTCTTTACCCCGCTCTTTCAGAGGCCACTGAAGGTTGATGGAAGCCGAGGCTGGGGAGGGTTGTGGAAGGATAGGGGCTCTGGAGGCCGCCTGTGGAATCTTTGCATACCACCAGAGAAAGTGGGAGGGATTCTTTTTTACCCCCCCTTCCCATTTTCTCCCAACCAGCATCGTAAACTGCACAGCAGCAGCTGGTGTCAAAGAAAGACGGAGCGAGAGAAACGATGCACTGCTATCTCACTTACCATCTTTAAATAAAGGCCAGTAAGCAGAGAAAGGGGAGATTATATAGAAGAGCGGAAGATGTGGCACCCATCCCTACAGCAAATCACCACATGGAGCAGATCTAAATCAAGTTCCCCTTGCTATAAATACAATGGAAAACAGCAGAATAATAAGCTGCAGCATATGCCGTGGTCAACCTCTGTGGGCAGAAAGGAGCGCTATTCTTCCATGCTTTGCATTTCTCCTCTGAATTCATCCATGAAGGCGCTCAGTTTAGCACGCACCACAGCAGAGGAAGCTCTGGCAGTAGGACATGCCAATCAGACCGGTGGCACTATTTCCATGGTTTCTGTTCTGGAGAAAAATAAGTTATGGCCAATATAAATTAAAGTATGCGATAAAATGCTGCATTCACCTTTATGGTCCAGCAACTACTCAATATTACACGAGGCTCACTGCCTTAAAGCGCTGTAATTAAATGATGAACAAAGGGGCTTGTTGGGTTAAAAGCTACTGTGGTTGGGGGTTTTTTTCTCCTCGTATTGAGTATCATATTCTGTGGATGGATGGAGGAGGGGGTTGTTTGTTGGCCCATAAGGATCAATTAAGCCATCAGGAGGAAGAGACAGTAATAAGACATGTAATGAAAGGTCCCTCTTCCTTGGGGAACAGTGTTATATTCATCACCGCCTCTTGTTCACACATTTATCACTGGAACATTACAAGTTGTAATCAGTCACAGATGTCAGGGCTGGTGCTGATTCTCTATCACTCCTTGCGTCTTGACACAGATATGAGTTGCTACATAATGCATTTAATCTACTGTAGGCTCCCGCGATCTGTAGAGCTCCATGAGAGGCTCTCATGTGAACAGATTACTAATTGGAACGTCAAATTCCATCCTGTCTTTGATCATTTTTATTCGTTTTTCTTTTTTGTCATCACTAAAACGACTTAACCAACAGTTACATTTCCCTAGATGTGAGGTGTAACACCATTTAATGCATAAGGTGTGGTCGCAGAGTCCAAATGTTTCGTCTTCATATTATGACACATATTCCGCCTTCCCATCTGGCCAGCAGGGTTGGGTAAGTTGGTTTGAAGATTTCTCTCCGGAGGTTGGTTCACACTTCCTTCCACAAGATGGTTTCATTCTTACACTGTTGGTACCAAAAAGGGATGAGGTTATTTTTCAGACAAAGCACAACCGGGGGAAAATGTTAACCGGGGATGTCTGATGTTGGTGCTCCTCCCAAACTCCTAAGCTGAGGAGCTGACGGACAAGTGTATGTGTTGTGTTGCCAGGGTGAAGTGCAAAAAGAGTTTTAGTCCAGCAGTTCAATATGTACTGACCAAAATACTTTTGCACCGCACCTTGTAATTTCTGTCCTTTGGAATAAACGGTCTGGTTGCACTGCCAAGCCGCAAGTTTCGCTTTGCTCGTTGTGGCCTGGCAAGAATTTCAACCAAGCTGCACAATACTTGACTGACAGATCTCTCCTTCACTCATGTTTCATTATATAGTCTTCCTGCCCTTGACTGGATGAAAATACCACTCATTTGGCTGTCGTTAATCTTTCAATCAGATTTCCATCTTCAACTGGAAAAATATGTGGCAGTTTTTGTCAGCACTTTTCATAAATTGCCCACAAAAACTGGTCAGACATGAGAAAGGCAGCTGCAGTCCCTTATTTGTTTTGCCTTTAAGTAAGACCTGATTTATGATCTCACTTAACTAAGCTGCCCCTGATATTTAACTGGTATGAAATGAATGAGAAGATGCATATAGTGCCGTGCAAAAGTCTTGATTCAGTCCTCATTTCTTTATATTTTCCAAGGAAGAAGGGGAATAAGTGCGGCCATTTGTTGAAACGTGGAAAGTATATGCAGGATATACAGTACATATGGTATAAGGTAGTTTGTGCAATTCTTGGAATGACCATCTTTATTTATCTTCTATTGATGTACCACCTTATATTTATGAATACTCAGTGATTTTATCTTCTAAATTACGCTCTGATGTTTTATTTCTTACTTAATCTGTATTTTTGTTTAACCAGCGTTTCTCATTTCTTAGCTTATTTGTACTCTGTTATGGTCTTATATCTGTTATGTTATAACCTTTTTGTGAAGCACTTTGGTGCACCTTCGGTCTCAAATGTGGTATATAAATAAAGTTGTTGTTGTTGTTGTTGTATTCTTCAACCCAACCTGAAAGGCAATCGTTCTTGTAATTTTTTTAAGTAGTCTTTAGGAATAATTCTCTGGGGTTCTTGGAGCACATTCAAAGCTCTTCTTTGGATGTTGTTGCCTTCTCTTCCATTCTTTGTCAAGATGATCCCACACTGCTTCAGTAATGTTGAGGTTTGGACTGTGGGCTGTCCCTTTGTGTGTGTGTTTCTATCCAGGTATGCTTTTACTACATTGGCAGCATTTTTGGGATCATTGTAATGGCAAAAAAGAAGCGTTTGCCAATCAGATGCTTTCCAGATGGCACTGCATGTTCCATCAAAAAATGATGGGTTTTTCTGCATTCATAATTCCATCAATTATGAGAAGCCCCAAATTCTGTACATGCTGATGATCATTTTAACGAAACATTTTGGTTTGGACTCATCACTCACCTGCTGCCACTGATTTTCAGTTCAGTTCATGTGTAATTTAGCATACTTTAGCCTTTTTTCCCTGGCAGCCTGCATTCCATTTAGACCATTTCTAATGAGGCTTTGGTGAACAGAAGATTAACTGAAGAGCCACATGAGTCTCTCAGCTCCTGTGTCAGGTCTTTGTTGGATTTTTCCCTGTTTTTTGAGCACATGTCTTTCAGATACTGTTCATCTGCTCTAGATAGTTTTTTAGCCCTGATTCTTCTTCTTTTGTCCTCCACTTGTCCAGTTTCCCCAAAAGTTGTTCAAGGACACATTGCACAATATTCCAAGATATACCAAGTGCTAATAGCTCTTTGGGAATCACATTGTCGATGCAAAAATAATATTTTAAACCGTGTCATATTTGGCATTTTTTATGGCTTCAACTAAAGAAATGGGTTCAAGTGATGAGTTTTTGTGACAGGCTGTTAGTAACAAAGTCCCTAAAGTTACAATTAAGAATTGTTTTTATATTGAGTTTAAATTACCTGTTATGTGTAGACACATCTTTGGCTTATCAGGGTCTTATGAGTTAGTTGCCTTTTTATACTTGAATGAGTCATAGGTCAGTGAGAAGTGGTTTAAAAAACAAAATAAATATTCCTTTGAAAATGGTCAGGTACTAGACTAAAAATAAGCAAAAAAGCAGGTAATGTCCAAAGAAAAAACTTGAAAAGACCTTTAGAAAGTCTGGAGGACTATTGCTCAGGACTCCTTATAAGAAAGCCAGAAGAAATGAGGACTTTTGCACAGTACCGTGCATTTCTTGGGGTCATTTGAGAAAGTTTAGTTTAAATAGTCTGTGCTAAGTAGAGCTGGGTGTCACTGATTTCTATAATCGATTTGATTCCGATTTACAAGGTCCCGATTCGATTCAGTTCTAATCGAATTTTGCCTCAGACAGTCAGAAATATTATAATTCTGATGATTTATCAGTACTGACACTTGTGAGACTTCATCAGAGGTGTAAGCATCACAGCAGGTGCCTTTGTGTCAAAGTAACTGAGGATAAAACAGAAAAACACATGAAGGAGATTTTCCTGGCCTGGCGTTTTATAGCAGATAACTGCCTTAAAAATATTCTGCAGTAGATCAAAAACTGAAATCAGCATATGAACATTACCTGATGCTGCTGAGGTGAAGCTGAGCAAAGTTACAGAGGTTTTATTAGAGACACAGCTAAGCATTTTGCAATTTGGTATAATTTTAAGAATTTACATTTCTTCGGTTTTGAACAGCAGGAATGAGGCTTTCTTGTCTCAGGTAAATTTTGAAGAAAAAAAATACAGCGGCCTACAGCGCTGTACACAACGATAGACTGGTGCGTAATAAGCAAGACAAGGCAGAAAACTGAGATTTGAGATTGGAAACTGTTCTTGAAGTGCACTGAGAGAGAGAGAGACAGCTGTGCAGGAAGTGTGATTTTATCGTGGTGGAAGCAAAACAGCAAAGGTAAGAGGGAATTAATGATGATATATATCAAATGTGAAGCATAGTTTTGATCTTCTTTTGCAGCTGGTTCAGTCAATTTTGGTCAGATAGTGACAAAACCTGCTGCATCAGAATCTGTGAGATGTCGGCTTTCAGCCCCGACAGCATGTCCATGTATGTGCCGTCAGATGAGAAAGCCGACATCTCACAGATTCTGATGCGTCGGGTCCACGCTTTGTGTTTGCGTCTTTGTGTTGAATCCGTTTGTCTGCTCTCATTTGCTGTTTTAGCTTTTTGGTGGTTGTTGAAATGAAAGCTTTAACCTGAGATTCTGGCAAATACATTTATATTTAAAAATTGATTCAGGATTTAATGAATCGATATCGCGTTATTCAAGCTAAAATCGATTTTAATCGGAAAATCAATAATTGAAACCCAGCCCTAGTGCTAATGTATCAAATAAATTGTAGTGATTTACATCAAGTTCTTACCTTCCTTACTTTCGTGAGGTTAAATGTTGGAAGCCGCATCACATCCGTGCCCCACCTGTTGTCCCATGAATCCATGGGACAATTGGTGTGGTCCATATGTCTTAGTCTGTATATTTTAACTCATTATTCTATATTTGTATTTTTTGAGAAAACATGAAAACTGGTGTCACTGGCAGGGTCTCAGCTCACTACCTGCTTTGTTGGCCTTGCCATATGGTCCTGGCGGAGAAGCCGGCACCCAGGGTCGGTGCAGCCGTATGGTGGCAGGAAATGCACAACAGAGGAGGAATGCAAACCTTTCTGCAGACCTAACATGACTACATTCACCATGACAGAGACAAATGAATGAGAAAATGAGAAATGAAGGGGTCAAAAATGCCCTTCAAATGGGATTAAAAGCTGCCCATCAGCTCAATTCTTCTTTATTGGAACTGATTTCTTTTTATACATCTCTCTGCGTCTGTCCTTTCTTTCTTGCATTTCATGTCTTATTAAACATTTCAACAAAAGAGCTTTGATAAACCTGTTTTCCTCTATAGTGCCACATGTTTCTCATTGAATTCAGCCCTTGCCACGATATCATCAATGACACTGCAACTCAGGTCTGTTGTCGTTTGACATTTTAAAGGCATTTCTGTTCCTGCCTCTGTTCCACACTTGAAAAGAATGATTGTGGAGCATTCAGAGGATTGATGAGGGACTAAAAGCCCGAGCACAATCCTGCCCGAGGAATCTGTTAGCAGCAGTGAATGGTCGGGTGAGTAGGTGGGGGTGTCTCTCCTGTATTTTATATGACCTTTTCAGAACGGCTCGGAGGATTTTGGTGCCATCTGTGCCCTCCGGGTACCACTAATCCCATTGCTGCTATACTCAGCAGTAATGGGTACCTTAAACCTTTGCAACATGCTCCTGATCTTAGTCACACACACTCATGGGAACACACTCATTTCTTTGTTGCAGTTTTCACTGAAATACATCAACCTTGGTCTTTTTTTACGTCTTCTTGCATTTGTGTCTTTTTAGCTCTAGTGTGAGTAATGGCTTATTCTTACCCTTTGCCTTTCTATAGACTCTGTAGTTCAGCAAAGTTTTTCCATGAAGGGATTCGCCACGGACGATGAACATAGTGAAGAACACTGAAAACCAAACCTCATCTACAAAAAGTGAATTACTGCTGTATTAATAAATGAGTCACCTCAGAGGCATTAAATACTTTTTCTCCTCTTCTTGACATGAACTCGAATGCATAAATTGTTTCTTTTGTTGCTGCCATTTCAGTTTCTCTCCATCTCAAAGTGCCTTTATAGCCAGCGCAGACTGCTCTTCATTGTTCTTTATTCTTGCTTTACTCCATAAGCTGAACTTTGAAGCGCTCTCTCCTTCCTAAATGAAAGTGCACTGCCTGGGTATGTTGACTCACTCGTGCTGTCACATTCGTGTCAGCCATGCCTGGGTTCTGAGAGAAGAAAGGATCTTTTGAGACAGAATACTCTAGTCCCTGCTGAGAGGAAGTCTATTTTAGCTTTGGCTCCATTACAAAAAAACAGAACATGGTGCATAAAAGAATTCCAATCCCTTGTTGGACAAAGGAGCCACATGTATAGTGATTTATGAATTAATTCTCATGTGTGAAGCGATACCTCGTAAGCACACTAATGCACACACCTCACCACTGCCATCAGAGTCAGCATTATTCTTCATATTGGTGATCTAGCCTTGGCATTCTCTGTCTGTGGCAACTTAATTTCCACTCTTGTCATGAGACCTCGCAACGTGTCACAGGGGTTTAAGCAATTTGTTTTGTTTGACACTTGCTTCAGCAGCTTAGTTTCCTGTCGAGGGTGCTGCAGCTGCTGGAGGTTTTCTGCTCTCTTTTTGTGGCTGCTGTTCACCTCATTTTCCTACCGCTCTGCATTCCCTCGTGTGGAAAACCCCAACTCTTATGCCCCGACTCTGTTTTCATCTGAGTGAGATGCAGTGGATGATCAAAGTCTTTCTTCCATGTAGTGATAAAAAAAGGAAAGAAGGAAGCTTGAGGATGTGGCACACATGTCTCTTAGGGGTATTTGTTGTGGACTTTTACAACAGTTCTTCGTGTTGTGCCCCATACTGGTGTACTGGTAATTAATTTTACTGTGAAACCCTTAAAACTGATGCATGCTTAAAATTTAATCAGCCATCAAGAGACCACTTCAAGTGAAACACTTAAGCATAAATTGTGATATTAAACCCCGGGGAAGTATTTGTCCCTCTGCTGGATAATTCCCTTATAATTTGAAATCATTTTCTGAGGAAGGAGGTAATGACAAAAAGATTCATATTTGTGCTGCAAATCAAAGCGACCACAGCGGGATGAAAGAAACAGCCGAATGACAGTCCAGAAGTGAGCGGAGACCAAAGCCAAACTGCTGGATTTGTGCAGCGTCGCTGCATGCATCGCTTGTGATTTATTATTGTGAAGCTTTCATGCGGGACACTTTTTTGGTGTTTTTTATTAAACGGGCTGAAGTGTGTAGTACTTCCCTGAGGAATGATTCATCACTGAGTTGCAACCAAAGCTCGCCTTCCTAATGTATGACCCATTGGCGCAGCCGGAAGAATTTGTCTACCCAATGTCCCCCTGGTTTCTGCGGTTCATTCATCTTTACATTGATTTTAATAGTTGGGGAAATTGGGGTGGGGGTACAACTTTGAAGGATGGATGGTGTGCGAGCAAAAAAGTCAGATTTTATTTATATTTTTTTATAGCTTACAAGGGAAACACTTTTATAACATGGAACTGATGGACTGTGGGAGATTGCCTTTGGGGGTAGTCAAGGCAAAAGTCAGACTAGCGTTTAGTCATGCCCTTTTTCTCAGGCAGAGTTAGTGCACATTTTTCAGATGCTGGAAACAACAGAGCGTGTGCAAAAAAAAGATCTTAAGACAATCCCCCTCCTCCGCACTGGCTGTGTGTCTCTGATCCATCAGATCAGTAGCAGAGTAAGGACGTGGTGACCTTCAGGTTTGGGGGGATGGGGTGTTTTTCTCTGTAGTAAGTTACCCAGCGGGCTGAACTCAACCTCTCCTCCATCAAGAATTCCCATGTTCCCATAGACCAGCGATTGTGTCTTAATGAATTCTCTGAATGCTAATCAGGCAGCCCAAGTCCAGGGGGTGGGGCAGGGCTTGACACAGACAACGTCCTGTATAAATATGCAGAGGAAATTTTTCTCCCCTCGTCATCACATTCCTTCTCACTTAGAAAACGCAAAATGAAAGTGAGGCTGTTCCATTTCAGTTATATTTTATGGTTCATCCTATTTCCTAGCTTGCTTCTGTCCTACCTCTTCTATCAGTTAATAATACACTTGTTTGTCCGATTACAGAGTTGTGACAATTCTGTTTTGATTTAGCTCATGTCCCGCGGATATCCTGTAATTGTTTTGTTCTCGCTGACTTTAGATTACTCCAATTCAGTGTGTGTAAAATATTTTGCTGCTGAGACCCTGTTTATATCAATCTTTCAGCACCACTGGCCAGAGGTTATATCCTCGACCATTAATCAACACTCAACAGACTCTTAATCTTTTATCCGGGTCCTGTTAACCCCATGGACAAACTCTTTATGGCTCAATCAATCAGAGTGACTAGCTCTGAAATGTCCTGTGGTACATTCTCAACAGCCCTTAGCAGCCTATTCAGTCACAGTCAAGCTGCCATAACAGGGTTACAGTAATCAACATTCAAGACAAAAAAAGAAAAAGATGACTGTGCACATGCAGTGACCTACGATCTAGGACAAATCAGTCATAATTTGTGAGTAGGAACAAGCCCCTCTTTGATCCAAAGACACTCAAACTGATTCAATCAGGGGATGTTTTGTGACCCAAGTTCTATTGACAGTGAGTCTTTGTGGATGCATGACATTATGGAGGCGAGAGCCTCATCGCTGAGAGCTTTATAATGACACAAAGTTAATTTTGCTGTGAAATTTCATAGTTTCATTCCACAAAGCAGTTCTCTAATACATCATCAGTGTAGCGGACCCGAGTTTTATCTTCCAATTTAAGCTTCTGAAGACACTGGTTCATGTTCATGAATACAGATGGATCTTAAAAAATTGAATTTTATAACTCTGTTTGTACAGAACTAATACACCGTAGGTAACTTAATATAATATATATATAATTCAGGAAGATTACTGATAATTGTATTCACAATTTGAGATATTGGTGTAATTTAACCCTTTCCAACTAGCGGACCCTGTGAGTAGCATCACAATAAGTGACTGAAATCTATCCTGTACTTCTATTACTTCTGGATGCCGTGTCATTGTGCTTCACTTCTATTGTGGAACATTTGTAAAAGTAGAGTTTCAGTATACTCTGAAACTCTAATCTTACAAAATGTATTTAGTAATTTAGTCCAATTTAATGTATATGTGAAGTGGCAGCTGACTGAATTTTGCATTTCAGTCCTTCAGTTGAGTCCAAGTTTGTTCATTTCGGTCAAAATAGATTTGTTTTATGCATCCACAGGCTTCTTTGTTTGTTTTAACTACAATCTTAGACTTTACTATTAAATTTCAGGGTGTTGCGAAACCATTTAAGTGAGTTAGAAATAATAAATTTTGAGAAATTGGAGTCTAGCTTTGCTTTGCATTGTCTTCCTAATGTTGTTTTTTTAGAGAAACTGAGAGGTCTGTCTGCCAAGTTATACGATACCCAGGCATACACTGCTGTTAGTCCAGAGTTAATTAAGCAGAAGGCAGTGGGATAGTGGAAAATTAAAAACACCATGAGTAGTGGAGCAAACCAACCATGCTTAAAGAGCATTGTTCCCACATCTTACTGCGCGCATACATATATATATATATATATATAAATTCCTCAGTGAAAGGCAGTATTGGAAAGTCCCAGGGAACTATTGATTTTCATTCGTCCTTGTGGCCTTGCTATAATGTGTGGATTCATATGATCCACTGCTCTTATGGCATGAATGCCTGCTGCAGATTGAAGCCATATGGTTGTGGGAGGCACAAGTGTAATAGAGGTGTTAGGGCTTTATTGTCTGAGGCATAGTAAAAAGAAACTTGACCAGTATACCACCTTTTCATTTTCCTTTAAAAATATGATAAATAACCTATCCATTTATCATCCTGCGTTAGAGTGTGGCTTTTTCGCTTTTTCCTAAATGGATGCGGCACTAAGCAAAGCAATGCCATTTCACATGTTTGTGGTTGTTGTCTGTATTTTCTATAATTACCCATATAAAGTGCTTCATTTTCAGCCCACCCGCTATCGCCCAACCCTTTGGGTTTTAATTTGTCGGAGTTCATTCTCATCCAGACGGTTTTATTTCTTTACCTTAAATGTTTTTGATTTAGTCTGCCTAAGGGCTTAACTGACAAATTAGAAACTGTTTATCAAGATGAACATGAAATTTACGTGCATGTCAAAACAGGAATTAAGTCATCACATTTAGCTAGTAGTCTAATGCAGAAGGAAAAAAATAATCACTGGTTTGGGAAACGACTTCAGGGGCTTTGTATATTTCATCATGCTTTACCACGTCGGAGATTTTAACACCAAAGTGACTCAAACAAGTGTCTCTGTGATATCTCTTTTTCAACCGCTCAGTGTCGATAAACTGGACTTTTTTCGGATGATATTATATCATTGGCGAGTCTAACAGCACTGCCCAAAATACAAGGGTTCACAAGGAAGCTATAGTTTAATCTTTACAGTCTCCTACAATGTAAGAGAATCAGCTTTACTTTACCTCAGTACTTAATGCACTGTCATGGATGGCATAGCAATATAAAGTATTGTAATGGTAAAACTTCACCTGAAATAGAACCAGTAGCCTTTTCTTGACATCTGTTTGGTTTCAATCTGTGAAGTCACTGGGGCAGAAAGCTTTTCATCCTTGGGTGGACAGGATAAACCAGATATTATAAGATTATAGGATCACAATACCAATTCGGTATCATACAAAATGTCATGAGCACACACAGCCACATATAATCTGATCTCTGGCTCTCCATTTGCCCTTTTGTATTGCTCACAGATTACTTGACATGTTGCATAATGTGTTCTCATTTCTGCTATTCTCTTCCTCAAGGGCTCTCAAATGTCAATAGAACGGCAGAAGATGAAAGAGGAGCCACTCGAGCTTTATCATATAACCATTCACCATTAATGCTTAAGAAGTTATTTCTTTTTAAAGTAACTTCCACAGGCTTTGGCATTTTTTACTTTAATGGAGTATAATGTGATCTGAATTGGATAAGCAGAAGAGAATGGATGGGTGGATGTAAATAAGACAAGTAAGACACTAAAAAAATGTTTGACTTTTGAAGTTGTTTGTATGTGTGGATGGTAAATGCAAAACTGCCATCATCTTTTAGTTAGCTTAGCTTAGCATGTGGACTGAAAATAGACATTAACTGACAGTATGTACTTATGAAACATTTTTTCTTTTTTCAGCATAAAGCCTTATTTACCTTCAGAAATTGTTTACTACATATTTTATATATATGTTATCTATGTTCTGGTGATATCCATACACATGTTCAAGGCTTTAGAATTGGCCCCAGGTGCTAAGAGAGTCCCGCTCTTGCTGAACGGTTTTCACATCACACCCACACAATGAAACCCTGGAAGCGAGAGTGACCTGTTAGTTTAGGGAATATTTGATTTTTGAGAGCAGAGTAAGGCTGCTTAAACTCAATCCAACTAAATCCCTGGTGGTAAGCTAGCCTGGTGTGTGTCCCAGAAGGCAGCGTGAATGTAGTGGGCCGGGACTTTAAACACAGGCTGTGGAGTACTTTGTAGCTACACTTGGCATTGGGAGTCAGTTTTTCCTTGATCCCTGAAGCGTTGCATTGTCTTTTGAAAGGAGGCTCTTTGTGTTTGCGGTATGGAGCAGCTCACATGATGAGCCCCAGTACTGTCAAAGGCATTTTGATGTCTGGCAGTGTCTGCATGGAGGATACTAAAACATTCATTGCATATTTGGATGCTATTAACATGAATATTACAGCGTAGATTGCAATGTCTTTCATTTGCCTCTCCCTAGAAGGCCTTGTGCTAGCACGCTTTTTGCTCATTATAAAGGGTAATTAAGAGAGGAATGCAGTGCTGTAGGTATATGCTGGCTTTCGGACACATGGCACACCATTATGCTTTTCTGTCAGGCTCTGTCAGTGGGAGGAGGGAGCTACTCGACATATCAGATATGACCCAGTTAAAACAGCTACACAGGACCCTATAAAGTAGATCCTACCCTGAGTAGGATTTTCATCGCCTTTGGCTCTGTTGTGCTCAACATACATTTTCTTCTTCACTTGACTCTTGATGGAAAAGCTATGACTTACACACAGAGATTCCACGCTGCCATGCAGATCATTTCTTCAACACTTTGCCATAGATGCATGTTATTTAGCACATTCCTCGTCTTTTTTTTAATTACTGAAAATTGATTTGAAAGAGGGCTGAAAAAGTGTTGCCCAGAATAGCCTGAGAGTTGTCTTTGATTCCATCTGTGTCATGTGCAAGCAAAGTAGCTTACTGTCACCACCCTGCCACCAAGCTTCACAGTGATAATAAGTCATTAAAATATTGCTAGATAGCTCAAAAGCTAATCTTTCTTTGGATTTTGTTTGGGGGAAAAATGAGGCAGCAAACTGATAACAGTAGAAGTCAAGTGATCCAGGAATGGTAGGGTTTCTAAGATATATAATATGAATATAATTTTCAGGACTAGCTTTAGCACAGAGGTGACTACATTTGAGAGAAAGGTTAAAGTATGCATTGCATTTAAGGAAAACTAAATGAGTAGCATTTGGAAAATAAAAAGGAGAAATTTCTCTTGGATGCTGCTCAAATTCTTTTCTTTCTTTTTTTTCCCATACCTCCTACTTGCACTCTCATCTTAGCCGAAAGAAGGGGGAATGATATCCAATTTGCAGTATGAGATCAGAGGAGACATTGTTACGCTTGCAGAGAGTCATGGGTTTGTCTGTGGAAAGGGTGAGACATACAGAAAATATCTACGCCCTTGTGTGAAAAGCTCATTCTCCGCACACATCCAGAGGATGTTCTCTGTTGAAAGTTACTTGCTACGTATTTAGCACAGCCCATTTTCAGCTTGTGCACATTTTCTGCACCGCGTTGTTTTCCTGGACCAGCAGACCGAGAGAGGTTTTGATCACGCCCGATGAAGCAGAAGTTAATTTTGTTTGTGTAATTGGTGTTTTTATTAATTACTGGTTGTAGTAGGAAACTGTGTGACAAATGAATGGTGTGATTAGATAAGGCCAGCTCTTGACAGAACGCCTTTAGCAAAAGCACTGAAACAGATCAATAAAACACAAACTGCTCTTTCCGCCCAGGGCCAGTGATGTTGACTGATGGGTGGACAAGGAGAGAAATGAGACTGAGTTAACAGCAGAGGGGCACAGGCAAACTAGACCTGCTGTTCATCATTTCTGACTTATTTTTGGTCATCGAAACTGATTACATCAATCACTAAAGTCATTAGTCATTAAAGTTTTTGATTTACTCAAGTTTTTTCCACAGCCCTAACTTATAAGTACATGTTAACTGCCACAAGTTTATCTCTGCCCTAAGTTCTACTTGTAGAAAATATTTGTCATGCCTACTAATGACAAAATTATCCTAAAGCATAGTCCAAATTTTGTCAACTAAACTCTGTAAGATCATCTCATATACTATATATCTCTGACAATGTAAGGAACTTACTAAATTGACTTGCTAAATCAAGCTACAGTTCACAAAATGTTAATTTGATTAGCCACTAAACTGCATAAGGGTTGTTGATGGATATTTAAAACACTCTAATTCGCTTTTGTTCAGTTTACTTTAAAGTCATTCCTGGAGGGCAACTGATGTTCAACAGACAAAAGGCGAATAAGCCAAACAATGAGAGAATACATGAAAAAACTTGTAGGTTTGCAGGATGACATAAAAGTAAAACCACGCAGACATCATATGAGCATGAAATAATAATGTGGGTGTGTGAGTGTTTCTATCAGTGACCTTTTTTGTGGGCCGGAAGCAAATACCAAAGAGAAGATGAGGTGGGTGCGTCATGGAGATGATGGTCACACTCTGAATGAATAGTCAGACCGTGTTTGTCACAGTGCTCTGATCTCACCGACCGGGTCAGTAATAGAGTTTCCTGTGTCTGATATTCAAATTGTGAAGCAAATCATGGAGAAACATGAAACTAAACAGAGGACTGCGGACTAGCAGAGTTTCTGTGTGTAGTCAACCATCACGCAGTAGGCAACAAATTTATTCAGTTTATTATTAGCTGTGACAGTGTGGCAGGTACTGTTTTCACCTCGTGAGTCTGTCTGTCACTTTCATCATGGCAGAAGACGCCATCTGTCGTACTTTGGCAATACTTTGCATGTCGGTCTGGGCAGATTTTGTCAGCATAATAATGACATAATAGAAAAAAAGTGCAGTGAAGGCGGTTGCATTGGCTCACAGCACATGTGATGCAGCATGCACATTGACATTTGAGATGCAAAAAGTCGTTCCAAAGGCTTTTTTCTTAGAATTTGTAGCTTGTTGAGTGGGTGGTTGGTTCGATGGGTTTTTTTTCCTATACATAAAGACAAATAAATGCAATTACAGATCAAACTAAAACTGCAGTACTAATATTCTGCTGAAAGGATTCAATGAATTAGGTTAACTTAAATTCAACTACACTAATGCATCAACCATCTTGATGGTTCTGTTGTCTTTGTTTTCAGTATAATGGCAGGGACACAACAGGCCTACCAGGCTGAGAGGGTGCAGTTTTAGAGTCCTTGGTGTGTCTAACAGATTGCCAGGATATGATGTAATATGATGGATGTAGGGATGTCAGAAAGGGTGCAGTTTTTAAACTTGTAATTTTAACAATAACTGTGCAAATAACAGAGGTAAGTGTGTGTTGTTTAAATGAATATGAAGTTCTGGTTGGAAGTTGGCCATGGTCCAGCCCCTGGGTACAGAGTAAGGATGTTTTTTCACCTGTAGTTCGTTTACTCTGGTCTGAATTATGAGTTTGTAAAGTTGTGGCTTTTTCTAGCAAACAGGAAACACCAAGGGAATCAAAAAAGTGTCACTACAAACCATGTGAGAGCCCTCGATCCACGATCCACTTATTGGCCACATGTGTCTGGAGCAGGGAGAACAAAAGTAAATATAGGAAGAAGGTGCCATGTTCGTGACTAGTGGATAACAGGGAGAATTTACTCCTGCATGTCTATGGTAATCAGCCACTTCCCAGAATGCAAAGCATATGTGGCTATGAGGAAGACATGTTGCTCAAACTGTACCATACACAGTTTGGTAGCTGGGTCAGATCAAGATTGGATCACACTGTACTTGAGTGTGATTGCTGTGTTAACGTCTGCACAAATGGACTGTACCAAGGGGAAAGAAAACCAGATTTCAGTTTCCACAGACTCAACAGTGCAAGTATGAAAACACCTTAAAAAGAACTGGAAAAGTATCTTTCCCACAATGTCTTTTCCAGCTGCCCTGTATGCAGCTATTTAACAAAATAACATGAATAAACTAAAACAAAACAACTGAATATTAATACTTGATACTTTTTTAATGACTGGAAAACCAATCAGAAGACTAACAGTCAGCTGAAGCCAAATGCCAGTCACTTGCAGCAGCAGCAAATATTTATATGCTTCACTGTGCACATCAAATATCACATACTTCACATACCCTATTTAAATCCCTCCTGTCTCTGCACCCCCCTTTTCCTCCATCTAACCATCTCACTGCTCCTTTCAAGTGAAACTCCAGATCCCTTTCTCACTCACAAAAAATTCCCCAACTTTGCCAGCAAAAATGCTCACACAGGAGCAAGCCCTGCTAAAAATGACTAAGCCAGTCCAACTTGAATGACGGAGCCAATCAAAATAAGGTTCTTTTTAAAAAGCGGGCAGGGAAACGGTACATGTTATTGTTTGTCTTGTGTTTTAAATGAAAGAGAATTCATGCCTCGACATGCAGGGACGGGTCTGTGAACAGATTAGTCACACTGGCCTCTTTAGGCTGATGTGACACTCTGAACCCCTGGCTGCTTTTCATTATAGCTCTGGAAGATAAACACGGAGAGAATGACAATGTGGCTAGAGTCACGTTTCATGCATTTCCTGGAGTAATGAAGCAGTTTATTGATCGTGTAGTTTTTTCATCATTGGCATGTTTCTGGTAAGTAAAAGTCTAACACATATGCTGAGCAAAGGGTGCATAAATAGAAGAACAAGACTGTCTTCCCAGGTGTGGTTGCTCTTACATTTCCCTGCTTCTTTTGGATGATCTTCCAAGCCCAAAAGGGACTGTCTTACATTAAGCCAGCTCACTCAGGCACATCCTCACTCCAATTCCCTGGCCACAAAAATTCTCTCCAGCTTTAGCCTCTGCATTTTTTCCCCCTGCCCTTTTTGGCCTCTTGAATGATAACCTTGAATGGTATTGTCTCGGGGCATGAAAGAGGGTAAAGAAATTCCTTGGGTCTTGACAGAGAGCAAGAAAGCTTGACAAAAGGCATCAGCACTGCCTGAATCAGAGAATGTGGGGGGATATGAAAAGGGGGCAGTTTTTCATTCAGGTAAAAAAGCATTGACAGAGAAAAAAAGATGGGGAACAATGGCTTAGCCGTGATGGAATAAAACACTTCTCTGTATGCTTTTTAGGCCGGCAAAAATGTGATTTGAAAAAAGTGCTCAACTGTGATGATGAAATCTGAGGCAAGCAGAGGCAGAAGAAAGATCACTATATTAGAGCAGATTTTCTGGATTGTACACTGATATGTGAGGCTGATTGTATTTGGTTAAATCCATTTAACCCAACTCTTTCAAGTTCATAGAAGAGCCTTTCAGACACGCTATTAGCCCTGACATAGTCATTCCGATAATGACCACACGTAGATCAATTGAAACTCGATCATGAATAAGTTGCCTGGCCTCATATATTCTGCACTGCACTCACTATTCACTCCTCTTCTTCACCCCATCCACCCCTGAAGCTTATAAAGCATCAGCTGGCTGCCAAAGCAACTGAAACAAAACTCCAAAAATGGGGGGGAAAGGCTTTACAAACAGTGGTTGCTGGCGAAATGCAGTAAGGCAAACAAACATACCTCCCAGACAGAGACGCACTTGAACCTCTCCTGATCTCCCGGAAAGCTAAGGGGAATCTTTAAATTTGACCTGAGGTCATGATTGATGCCGCTAAAGAAAGCTAGCTCTTTGGATCCTTAATCACCTCTGTGGAAAGCACACACGGGGTCTGTGGATGATGGTGCTGGCAGATTTCTAAAGATTATGAGTTCCTGCCTTGCCTCTGCAACAGCATTCTGGTGAATTCCACTAACTACCCTATCATGACAGCTTAGAGGAGTGCTGAAATAGTGAGGGTAAAAAAAACAAAAAAAACCCCAAGCTCACTAAGTAACAAATTTGGCTTTTCAGTACAGTTTATTTGACTTCAGTTGCACTGGAGCAGTAGATAAAACTGAATTTTAAAAAAGCATGCATGCAGATCAGTGCAAAACTTTTCAAATATGAGCTCAAGCAACGACTAGTGGACCTAGTAGTTCAGCCGGGCACAGTTGCCATGACAATTTGATATCATTATGTTCAAAGTGTGGCTGTTAGGGAAGCGCATTTCATTACCCCCCAGTAGTGAAAGGACACATTTGCTGGAGGGAGAATACCAGGAAGGGCTACAGGTTTTGCAATAATGCACAGAACAGTTGTGGAGATATAATGTGACCTCCTGTTTAGCTGATTATTGCTGTAACAAACAAGCATTTAAGAAAATCCAAAGATGCTTCAGACAGCTTTATTGTGGCTTGGTCTGAAGATCATCTGTAACAATTTTGGCAAAGACTGGGGAAAAAAAAGGCAATTTTTTAAAAACCTGCCTGTAAAATCCAATCTGAAGACAGTCTATTCCAGTTTAAGTCAAGACTAGAAAAATATCATAGCCTGTAAAAATGTACCAACAAAATTTCCAACATACCAGAAACTGATGTCGCAGGATACTCTAAACTAATATCTCATTTTTGAAAACCAAATATGTGTTTCAAAAGTTATGTATGGAAGCCCGTTTCCGCCACTAAAAAAAAAAAAAGGAACCATAACTCGAAATTTCGAGTTAGCTCTGCCAATCAGTAATCTACATGAATGACGTCATTTTCTTGTTACCCAGAAAGATATGGCGCAGAGGAATGCACACTCAAAACCGGATCGCAACAAATTGGCGCTTTCGAGAGTACATTTGCTGATAGGAAAGCCATGTGATTCAGCTAATAACGCAAGGATTTCATCATTTGTGCAGCCACGCTGAAAATAATCAGCAATTTGTGCATTCATGACTGGCTGTAATACTGGTAGCTTAGCTGTAGCATTTGTAGCTGACGGCTTCAGATTCCGGGTAAAAAGGAAATGACGTAATTCACATAGATTACTGATTGACAGCGCTAACTCGACATTTTGAGTTACTTTTCTCAAAATTTTGAGTTAATAAGTCGGAAATTCGAGTTATGGATACTTTTTTCTTTTTAGTGGCGAAAACGGGCTTCCATAGTTATGCTTATAATCACACCTCCAACTTTGACCTATGGGTGGCACTCAAGAGAGCGTTAAATGTTAAAAGAAGAAAGAAGAGACCAATGCAGGAATACTATGGTTTATCCAACAGCTCTGCTGTTTGGACCCTATTACTGTAGTAAGTTCAGTAAAAAGCTTGAACAGGTACCAGCTGAACACAGTATAAAAAATCAAGTGGACAAGTTTGAGAGAGTATCTATAGAGACAGTAAAGAAACACAAAGCACATCAACATATATTCTACATAATGTGGTAGAATATTTATCAATAGAGATAAATGCTGTACAACGATCATTCATAGCATATATGGACTATTATAGTTTAATCATAACATTACACTAAAAATCCTCGCAGTGGTTACAATGTTCATAAGCAGTGCATGCACAAAAGCTCTCTCTGACATAACCTCCTGTCACCATCACCCCATCTGTGAAGAGAAATCTGCTCCACATGCTGAAAGCTACAGGAGGAAATCTGAGTGGTTATTAAAGTGACAGGCTACAGAATAGTTCGTATCTGTAATGGAACTTTTATGTTCGCTAATTCTTTGCTTAAGAGGTAGATTTGATCGCACAGACATTTCAGCGGGTCAGTTTATTTATTTTTTTTCGTATTAGGTGTGATAACTCCCTCTGCCTGCCTCTGCCTCTGTGTGTCGATGCAAGCTGTTGTTGTATATTTCTCATATTTGTCATCCTTTCTGTCAGTCTCAGAGTGTCATCTAGCTGCAGCAAAGGCTCTGTGACAGACTTGTGGTTTATTCCACTAACTATTCTCATGACAGCTTATAGCGGAGTCCTGCAACGATTTCATCATGAGACCATCTGCTGTTCATGTTGTCTGAAAGAGACGATTTCCTTTCTGTGCTTTGGGAAAAGCTCTGAAATACCTCAAAGACCTCAATGAAACGAAACGACTCGGAATTCAAGACTTTTAAATTCTCTCAAAGAATCTGTTTTGCAGCAAAGAGAACGTGAAGTTCCGTGCAGTAAAATGCTGTTTATGGTTAATTAGCTTTAGTGCTTGTGACCGTCGTGTGTCTGTAACTTGAGTAGGTTTCACACCACGACTCAGGACATTAGATTTAGGTCACAAAATGTGAGAACATTTTGAAACATTTAAGAAAAGTTGCAATAAAGGAAATCTTCAGTCTCACTTGGAAAGGCACAAAAGGTCGAGAAGCATATCTATAGCTGACAACCACACGCTAACTGACACAAATCCCCAACTGTGTGTTTGTGCAGATCGGGGTGTAGCAGTGTTAGCTTAGGACGGGATAATAAGAAGGATGAGAAGTATCTGACTATAACAGCATGCATGCAGAAGGAGAGCCCGAGGTAGCTGCCTCTCACAACAGCACACTTCTTTCTAACAGCTTGGCTCATGAACATTATGTGAAAGAATGTTTTTGTTTTTTTTCTTTCTCTGTAATCTTTTTCCTACATCCCAGTCACCAGCCCCCCTACCTCTGGTTTTCAATAACCCACGTAGTGAGTGTGGAGGATGGGATTTGATGGAATTAGCCATCGTGAGGGAAAAAAAATAAAGAAATCAAATAAATAAAAGCCAAAAGAGAAACGTGGGACCTCATATGATACTGATTTACACCTTAGTAGTGTGCCCATATTTTTTGTTCATCTGCTCCCACAGTAACTGTCTTAATAGTGTTACGGTAACATGTGAGCGCTCACGTTTATTTCAGCCACTGCAGCGTTGCAGACTCTGGGAGTTTACTTCCAAAAAACAACAGCCAACAGTGACAGTTCACATGGAAACCTTTGATTTTAGGCGCTTACACAATGAACTCAGCTCCAGTCTTTGTTGTGGCAATAATTCCCCTCCCGCCCGTAGTCTTGGAGCAATTTCCAGCATTCACTGTCATCATCATAATCTGACCTGATGTGGAAACTATGCAATGAAGTCTTTCTTTTCCCATTCTACTCTGTTTGGTGCCTGCTGCAGAGCTGAGCAACTTTATGGTTTTGATCGTTTTAGCAAACGTGTTAACCAAAGTATGATTGAGAATTGCCATCAAGTTTGATTTTTCAAATGGAAATATTATACCTCACTGGATAGAATAATAACATCTTTGGGAAATAAAGTCGGGTTTTTTTTTTTTGCTCTTTTTTCTTTCTTTTTTTTTTTACCTTCTCTCATTTTGCTGCAAGGAAATTCAGTTTGATTACATGCTGCTCTATCTCTGCATTACACAACACTTGAAAGAGAATTTTAAATTATGTTAAATATTAATCATGAATACATTATCATGCTGGCATGCTTTACAGTCTTTGCTATTACAAATTTGAATCAAAACATACTGAGTAACATTATGTAACCGAGAAAATTGAATGGCTGCGTGAATGCGCCCTTCCTCCTAAATACATTTTTGTACCTTTTAAAATAGTGGGTTTTTAGACTCATCAGGTATCCATAGTGGCTGCTTGAATAGGGATTTACATCAAATGCTCCTGTTTCACGTTTGCTGCAGTGCACGGGCTAAAGGTAGTATTTTTAGGTCTGAAGGAGGAACTCGTCTGAAGTTTTCTTAAGGGTTTGAGGGAGAAACAGCTCAGTTGTTATGTATTAAAATCCCTGGATCCCCTCTGATCCTGAGCTGTAATGACACAGACATGGTCAGAGCCTCTTGCTATCCCCTCATTCTCATCAACATGCCAGAGTTTCACCCAATTGATTTTCTAACACTAGTGCCATATAGACAGCCCGTTTTCGTTTGTCCTTTTGGCTGCGACCAGGGACAACACAGATGTCTCTTTCACTCTACCTACTCCTCCTCAGATGTTAGCCAGTTTGTCTAGCCCATCCTCATTAACATGTGGACTAATTCCTGCTTGTTATCTGGTCTAGATGCAATAAGGCAGTCCTGGATGGCAGGGGTAATCATGTTGGAAGGCAGCGCTTTCTTCCCGTCTCTCCCTCTGCTGCCATCATCACATCCCATAACTGATAGCAGAGCAGACACATCTGAGGGGATTAAGCTAATGTGATGGCAGAGCCACCTACCAGGGGCCCCCACAGGGTAATTTTAAGAGACAGGCCTTGACATCCAGGGAATAACTTGTCAAGACCTGGCTTCAGGCAAATATTGAGGATATTAATCCTTAATGTAATGGCCTTGACTAGATTTTGCTCTTGTCTCTGTGCGCAGCTTTAGGCGTAATCATAAGTCTCTTTAATCACTGACATAAAGAAGTCCCTCAAGGATTTTCCAGAGTTTTACAGTAATTATTGTGTACCAAAAATGCTTGTTTTTTCACTGTTGCCTCAGTGAGAAATTGCCACGTTATTTGCATATGTTCTCATTCATTTGTTTCAGTTTTATGAGCTGCATGGCTGTGGCGCTTTGTTTTGTTGCCGTATAAATGTGATAGAGTGGTAAAATCACAGCCCGTGTCATGTACCAAAGGATTGCGAGTCTTAGTTCAGAGGTAGAACTGATGGACGTGGTGAGCGCTGCCTCTCTGGCGATACGTGCTAAAACATAATAGGAAGAACAAGAATGAGAAGCTGCGGATAAGGAGAAGGAAGAACCACAGAGGTGAGGTCACACATATGCCTGTAGAGCAACAGCTCATTGTCTCTTTTTGATCATTTTAATTAAATCATTGACCAAATAATGAGGGAGAATCCGCACAAAACCTGAGGTTAAAATTAATTAAACCTTGCTTGATATCTGGATGGAACAAATAAGAAAACATGTGGCGCTTTGCATTTTTATTCACAGCGCTTAAAAGATTCTTAAATTATAAAACCCCCTCCGGAGAGGCGAGGTTTCCTAAAAACAATGCTGGCCTTCGTCAAGGAGCTGAGCGAGCACCTTGATGATGAGTTTGTCCTTGCTACAGGTTTTATCTCGTAAACGGTGTCTTTGCAGCCTGCTGCCACGTTTTGTGATATTTTTGAACCCCCGGTGATCGGTCTTTAGTGCTATTCCCTCGTCACCTGACCCGACTGTCCTCCTCTTCATCTCGTTCTCAGGTCTGCTCATAGGATCGGGCTGCGCTCTCTATCCACTGGGATGGGACAGCGAGGAAGTACAGCAGACCTGCAACAACAGCTCAAGCCAGTTTCAACTAGGTAAGATGTCTGCAAGGGAGATCCATCACACACACAGGCTTTAATTACACACAGATGGTTCATAAATTTGTGCCGTGCTCGCTGGATCTTTTATTCCCAGAAACAGACAAATCGCAGAAAACGTGAAACAGACGACCGATATTTGTCTTTATGTGTTGACATGCTGCCTTTTGTCTCTCTCTGGTAGTCAAAAAAGATGTGATTTCTTGTTGTTTTGATTAATGCATTTGGAAAAATTAACAGCAGAAGATCCAGTAGCTGTCCATTTCCAAAATGTTTTATAGCTTTAAATGTGTGCCGAGAATAAGCAATACTTTGATTTGTGCTCTGCATGCAGCTGGTATTATCAGGACTATCTCACAGACAGTAATATGCTACTTTATCAGACACGAGGGAGGTGGAAAAGCTTTTCATACTGCGGCTGCTCCTTTATTTGATACTAATCAAAGAGTGTTTGGTTTTTCACTAGATGTAAAATATTTTATTGGGAACTTGGATTAATATTATTAACAGACAACACAAGAATACATGAAGATTTTTTTGATGTCACTGGATTAAAATGAAAAGGCTCATCCTCGCTGAGGATCCCTGGAAGCATCCCAGTCCATTTTGATATTCGTCACCCACATGCTTGGATCTTGACTTGATCTGAATGCTTAGTGGGGTTCACTAAAAACACCGAGTGTGGACCATGAATACCCAAAATCAACCTCAAGAAAATTCAGCTCTTATGTTTTTGTCCAGAATCAAAGCGTGCCGTAGGGAAAAGAGCACCAGAGAACCACTAGTCCAGGGGTGGGAAACCTATAAAAACAGATTTTTGAATTAAAAGAATCTGTATGGAGCTGCACAAAACATTTGACCTGCATAATAAAGGGGACACAGATTATCATTATCACTATAGATATAGGTAATTAAAGTCTACTCTCATGTGAATATTCTTCAGTTTATGAGATTTTTTCTATCCTCTTCACTACAATCATATTACGTTTTACATTTCATTACAAGTTTAAAGAAAAGAAGAAAAATGTGTATCTTTACTAAATTTTATTACCAATAAAAGAAAACAAATAGTGGAGGGAAGAAATATCTGTTAGGATTTATAGGCCTGCTAGCTCTAAAGCTTCTACCAGGGTTCACACAAATTAAAAGTGAACAAGTTTGATTATAAATGAAAAAAAAAAGTCAGTGAAAAACAGATCAGTTTAAATTTCATTTTGATTAACGTGCAGTTTGGTTTGCTTTCGGATGTCTTTTTTCCTTCAGCGACATACAGTAATCAATCTCCAAGACAGACTTTTTTGGGGAAACTTCTGCTAATGCTAATTTCTTGGTAGTGAAAGCAAACAAATCTGCCCATGCACTACTTTTTCCTTGCTTTTTTTAGGTGGGATTTGAAATACCCAGGGGGACTCGATTATCTATGTTTATACATCCATTCTACCATTCTGCATAATGGTCAAAGAAGGTGCCGGGCAACAGACGTATGATGCACATTTCAGTGGATGCAAACATTAAAACTTAATTCAGCACATAGGTTTTTTTCTTTTTGCAACTGGAGAATATGAAGAAGCACTCACAGCGATTGTAAATAAATAATAAAATGTTAAAAAACTAACCACTGTTTATTTGCTTATTCATTCTAATCAATTTTCCGACTGGAAATGGGCAAAATAGCCGCAGGTTGTAGTATTTGTATCCCATTTCATGACGATATGCTCTGTCGCTGCTGAGATGATACTCTGAACAGATTAATGAAAGACCAAACAGCTTCACTGTCCTCTCCAACTGTTGCCACAAGAAAAAAAAATGCAAATGTTGCTAATATGAAGTTAAGAGTTGCAAGTTAATAAATGCTAAGCAGCCAGATGTATTAAGAACACCATCAGCAAACATTAACTGTGATTTTTAATACATTTTCTGTCATATGAATTATGGATTCACACCGATTCTGCCATTCTAGCAGCATCTACTCTTAAACCACATAATCCAAACAGATTTCTCCCTTTTAAATTTCAAGAACACATCACCACACGCTATCAGAGGTAATTATGTTGAATGTGCAGTTTTCATTTTATTTCCTCTGTGGAAGAACAGGCACATATACGTTTGTGTTAACAAGTGCTTTTGGCTGAAAGTTTTGTTCAGAGCAACTGGCAACTCAAGTTTTGTCTCATTTATGTCCACACCATGATAAGATGGTGACGACAAATGACGCTTTCACCACATCTGAAGCCGTCCTTCATTAATTCATCTCTCATTAATTAGTCATGAAGGCTGTAGTCAGTGCTTGAAAACTCCGAATGCCGCTGCAGGAGGCATTAACTGCGTACGTGTTCATTTCCATACCTGAGTCCAAAGAAGCAAAGCATGAAGGATCCGAGTCATTCCTTTGATGGGATATGTTTTGCAAGTGCAAAATACCCTTGTCGTTAATTTGAATGAATAGATAAGCTACAGTCACATTTAAGAAGAGGGGATGTACTTTTTGTTAATGCCACAGAAAATGAGAAATAAGTATTTTCAACACTTTCAAAAGAAACTCAACCACTGTATCCTATTTCATAATGCATATAATTACCTCTGATGATTATGCAAGGTGTGTCTAAAGGAGGCACTTAATGGTTTAGGTTTTATTTGCATTTCAGCATTTCGTTGCATTACTGTAATTTCCAGAGACTCAATTTCTGCATTTCTCCAAGTCTCTAATTGTTCATCTCCCACATAGCAGACTGTTTGCACATGAATTGGGGCTCTGTTTTGTGCATATTTTCAGTGCTAGCTGTATTTCACAAGAAGATGGAAACATAGTAGCCTGGGCAGAGATGTCAAGCAGTTGCCACCATTCTCTGTGATTAACACTAACACGTTAATGTTAGATCTAGGGCAAGATCAAAGGCGCGGTGCGGAGTTCTCGTGATATATCTCAAACAAAATGATTGTGCATTTCAAACTAACGTCTGAATGGTTCGCTGTGTTTTACATAGCGTAATGCTCAATTATCATTCAAAGCATGGGTGAGCTGTTAGGTCCAATTTTACAGTGTAGTTGATCTGAGTGGAGTAAACATGCGAGTTCCCCTTCATCGCAGAAGTGATGTGAGATTCTTAGGCAGTTTTCCTAAAAAGGGCTATACATGCAGAGTAAGCTGTGTCGTTCTCCATTAAAATCAAGCGACTGTCTTACTGGCTAAAGACCTATTTGCCCAGATTAATTTAAATCTGTTACAATGTTTTTCTAGAGGGTGAAAAGACCTTTTCTTTTTTCATCCTCTGCAGGTTCCTGTCAGATCGGCTGGGCGTATTACTGCACAGGGGCAGGAGCGGCAGGTGCTATGCTGCTGTGCACCTGGCTGTCCTGTTTCGCAGGGAAGAAGCAAAAGCAGTACCCTTACTGAAGAGAGCATGAGAGAGACGGGGACAGGCAGAGACCTCGGGCGGTACGACAAAAGGGAGAGGACTCTGTGCACTCACACCAGTACAGCACATCAGGCACCAAAGACATCAAGTCATTATGGTGCTCTGCACATCATGGGACACTACTCATCTGACAACTGCAGGGACTGTTTCATAATGCAGCACACACACATGGCTTTGAAAAGTGGTACTTCTCTTAAAAGCTGTTCTTAAATGAAAAATGTATGGACCAATCCTGTTTGTAAGATTGTTACATAACTATTTCTTTAATGAAAAGAGTATTCTCCCTCTCTTTTTTTTTCTTTTGTCTTCCTCTTCTTTGGTCTTTAATGTTTATGTGATAGTGCGCCCTGTGATGAACAGAAGTAATATTGCCTCATTGTTACGTGAAGTGTTTGCGGTCTCCTCTTCATCACTCATTCTTGCCTTAAACACAAACAGAAATGCAATAATCCCTATAATGTAAAGCAATCCGACACTGGCTGCCTGCTTCCTCGATTCAGACCCCAAAAATCTAAGCATAGTTTATTTAACACATTCATAAGATATACATTGTGTATGGTAATGTATTTTATCATTTTATCACATTTTGTATTCACCCTCAAATTATTCTTTGCCATTATTTTTGTTTTGTAAATAAATGTTTATTGGAAGTCTGGTTTTTCAAGTCTTCTTTGAGTCTACGCCCCGGAGCAAAAACGAACAGTCGTGCATTCCTAAAAAGCTTTTTTCCCATGACTTCTTGATCTTGATAGTGTTCGCTACATGCGGGAGTCCTTTTTTTTCTGATCAATAAAGAGGATAAGGATGGGCAGTGCTGTGAATTTAATTTTTCCACCTTATTGATAAGTAAATTTAGTAACCTCTAGTCAGAGTATTTGCCTTTTGATCAGGCTTCTCAGCTTCAAAGCTTCAGAGTCTTCCAGACAAAGCCTGAGATGCAATCATACCCTGGGAAATTGAGGCGCTCTGCGTCCGTCGGACCATCAGTTTAATGTCAGGGGTTATCTCGTAGCTCCTCACCCTGCCTTCACAGTGTGAATAACAATAATGGCAACCTTTTCTTAGCAATTACCGCCGCTGTATGCGTGTCATTAGAGGTGTGAGCTGCACACAGCTTTTCAGTTACTATTTTTAGGCATTTGTTCTCTGTTTTTCTTTCTTTGATTAACAAACACCACATTCGAGCTCAAGTGCACAAAGTCAGCTCATTTACAATGCAGCTGTTCTCGATGTGTTTTGGCCCTCATTAGCATGCCCATTTTCTCACAATTCTCAACATCACCCAGATAATGGCAACGCCCCCTCCCCTCCATCCTCACTGGAGAAATATCCCTCTCAGTACTTGCTCTGTTTAATATATTAGTATGGCTCCTCTGCATTCTGCTCTCTCCCTCTCTCTGATCTCCTGTGCTGATTGATATCAGCAGTGATTGTTACAGAGAGTCAACCAGATGCCTCATCAGCAGACGCAGACACATTGGGGTCACGGTGGAGCATTCCTTCTTTTATATCTGCACCCGAATCTCAGACTGACAGGGTGTACCATTCAATCTGAGGTCTTGTAACAAGTAAGAGGCTGATTGTCTTAAAACATGATAAATGAGTGGCGGCTGAGAAATTCAGTTGCTCGCATCAGCTCCTGAATGAAGACATATTACAACTGACGTAACTGACGTGAATTTAGACTGACTGGTGCTGATGTTCACCTTGAGCTGTACATATTTTTTGTGCTCTAAGAATCACAAACAGATTTATAGACACCTCATTTGTGCTGGAATAGAGCTAAAAATAAGATTAGATAGCAGAAGACAAAGAAGTTTGTGTTTTTTGTAAGCGAGGGTGATGATTTAAAACCCCAATGGAGTCAACAAACAAATACAAGTTAGCCAAAGCTTTAAAGACCAAGTACAAATGATGAACAAAGTAGCCATGTACTCAAAATACAATACAATGATTACAAGCAGGATCATGTCACCACAAATGTAGTAGTATACACTCACCAGCTGACTTTATTAGGTTAACCGAATCAATTGTTTGCTATTGCAAAAATCTAATGGGCTAATCACATGGCAAAAACTCAGTGCTTTTAGGTATGGATGAGACAACATCTCAAAGTTCAACTGAGCATCAGAAAAAAGGCTATTTAGGTGATTTTGAATGTGGCATCATTGAATCTGATGCGCCACAGCAACAGAAGACCACACCAGCTGCCACTCCTATCAGCTAAGAACAGATAACTGTGGCTCCAGTTTGCACTGGCTCAACAAAATCGGACAACAGAATATAGGAAAATCATTGCTTAGTTTGTTGAGTCATCGTTTCTCCTGGGACATTTGGAAGTTTGGACTAGCTTAACCATAGAAGCATGGATCCATCCTGACTTGCTTCACTGGTTCAGACAGGCCGTGGTGATGTAACGATTTAGGAGATTTTGTGTCGGCTCCTCAAGACGAACTGAGCATCCTTTAAATCCACTGTCTACCTGAGCTGTTTTGTTGATCACATCAATCCCTTTGTGACCACAGTGTGCCCATCTTCTGATAGCTTCTTCCAACAAGAAGAAGGCATGTCAAAAAAGCTCAAACAACCTGAATCTGGTTTCGTGAACATGAGTTCACTAGATCGCAATCAAATAAAGCATCTTTGGGGTGTGGTGAAACAGGAGATTCACATTATGGTCGTGCAGTCAACAAATCTGCAATAGATATGTGATGCCATCATGTCAATATGAACCTGAGAAATGTTTCCAGCACCTTTTCAAATCTGTACCAAGGCAGTGTTGAAGGCAAAAAAGGGGTATTTATTTTTAATATTTTAAAGGTCAGCCTAAGTAAATTTAATATAAACATAAACAAAGAAAGACTACGTGGACTGGATCCAAAAGAACCCTAAAGCAAATTGTCTATTTCCCAATTACTTTTCCTTTTACCTTTAAGGAAACCATCAAGAGATGAAAAACAACATTAGGAGAAATCAACAAAGACAACATAGTGAATGTTGCTTAAATTAGAGGCAGTTAAAACTGCAGCATTTTAGGAGGATTACAACGCCCCTGAGAGCTTAACACACTGCAACTTAAGAAGAGCACATTTCTGTATTGTCACAGCGGCAAAGATGTTTTTCTAATGTGTTGAGCTCCCGGTGCCATGGTAATTATTTAAGAAAGAGAGTCCTAAATAACCTTGAGAGAGTTGAACTTAAACTGCCAGATAGATACATCAACATCAATTAATTCTTGTAATTATTAGTTTTTTTCCACCGACACTTTCGGGCAAGATAATTGCTGCCCTTAAGAACAACCCTGTTTAAAAAAGGTTTTGTGCTTCTATACCACCAATCTCCATAAAGATATTGCATAATGGATATTGCTGCAGGATAGCTGGAGAGCCTGTATAGAAAGATAGCGGAGTGTCACCCTCACTTTCCCCCCAGAGCAGTTATTTTGTAGTGGAATATTTAAATGTACAGGCGGCAGCATAAATAAAAACTACACAACCAACTTCAGTACTAATGCGCATCCCACACAACATCAAACGCAGCTACACAGGTGGATCACATTAACTAGAATGTAAACTAACTTTGAAGTTACTCCATCTTATTAATTTCAAATAAAATCCCACCCACATTTTTCCGTTCTTTGTTTCCTACTGTGATTCACAAGTCCCTGCTCTACTTAAAGGAAGTGCCAATTAGCTGTGTATGTCTTCTTTTAGAGATCTTACAATTACCGTGTTAATATGGGCAGGGAAGTAAAGGGAATTCATGATAACATAGACCAGACAAACCACATCAGCAAAGAGGATCAGAGGCTGTTACTCAAAGCTCACAGACAGGGATAGAGGGATTACAGCTCAGGGTTCGCTGGTTCACCCTCAGGGATATATGGAGGCTCTGGTTAGCGGGGTTTCAAAATTAGCAGTTTGTTTGAACTTAGTAAAAAGGTAAAGCCCATACGGAGAGAGTATATTTGATCAAGGAAAAATGTCTGCTCTATATTATTAGTACCTCTGTTTACCTTCCAGAGACCACACACACACACACACACACACATACATACACACACACCCATGTGTGTTTTCCAACATGGTTTACCTTCTAAATGAATAAATCCCTCTTGGACTTTATTGGCTTTTTGGAGAAGGGGTTCTGTGGATGTACCATTCGGTTTGACAGGTGATCCAGCTGCGCAGCACATCATAACTTGACGACATCACTTAAGATTGACGCTGTGTAACCAAAGCTTTCCCGTTTGGCAGCTTTGGGTCCTTCATCCCTGCATCTCTTCCTTACATCATTCTGTCAAATCCCTGCTAAGACTAGCAAAGACATAAGCATGTGACACAGGTGAAGAAAATGAGGCATCTGGCATAATTAGAATATATCTAATCTAATATCTAATAAAATATCTAGACGAATTAACATTCACAGTATGTCAATGAACTATAGCTAAAAAAAAAACAACAACAAAAATCTTCATGGCCCTCTACAATTGCACAGAACCCCAGTAGCTGTACAAATGATGCCATACCCAACTCACTCCCCTCTACTCCACTCCACCCCTACCCACTTGAACACAAGGTGAGAGGCTTATATTAAGCCTGCTAGTTATTGATTATGGCTCAGCATTTAACACAATAGTCCTTTTGGGGTCACTCACTAAACTGAGTTACCTTGGCCTGTACTCCTCCTACTCAAGAACTTGTGGTACCTGGAATATCATCACCTGGATGGGAAGCTTTACCCAACAGGACCGCTTGGCCCTCAGGAAGGTGGGTTACTCAGCTGATAAGACCATCAAGGCCACTCCCCTCAAGTCTGAAAGGAATCTTGAATAAACAATGTAGAACAAGAGCGAAGAGGATTGCTGGGAACCCCAACTCCCAACGACAGATTGTATTCTCTGTTGCTATCAGGGAGACGCTATGGTCTACTGGTGACCAAGACAGAGGGAACAGGAGGAGCATCTAGCTCAGACCATCAGACTGTTAAATGAGACAGAGACTCAAGCTCCTCCCCCGCTACGCCAACATTCAGTCTTTGACGTCTCTTATGGTTGCACTGTTGATCATTTTGGTTTATTGTTTATGTTGGCAGATTTATGTTGGTTGTTTCCTTCTTTTCCTCATGCACAGTCAGTTAGGTACATACCTGACTATACTGTGTGTGACAAATAAAACTTAAACTTGTATTGCATTTGGTAGCATTTTGCAGTATGTAAGTGAGTGAGTACAGTTTTTGGTCAGTCTGACCCACAGTCCTCTGTGCTACAGCTGCAAGGTCATGTTATGACAAATTGGTATGTCTTAGAGAATACATATTACACACTTTGTAAGGCCAGCGGTACTGAAAACAAAAAGAAGATGTAGTTGCAGAAGTATGAGATTTAGACTTGGGGGTGATAGATGATCGTGAGCCAGTGCAAACAATATTTTTCTGTTGCCTTTCCTGTTGTAACATCCCAAATTGATTCCGTGTGCAAAGTTTTACTCTCTGAGAGAGATATCTTGTCTTTTTAAGACCTCTAATGAGCCAGAATACTTAAATCACCTAAATGGGCCTAACATGGGTGTGCATAGAGTTAATTAAAATGTGGTTATAAAGTATCAGACAGATAAGGATGATCTATATGCAGAATAGTGGTGATACAGTTTTTATCTATCAGTTTTACTATTTAGGGCAGCACAGTGGGGTGGTAGTTAGCACAGTCGCGTCACAGCAAGAAGGTCCTGGGTTCAAATCCACCATCTGGCTGGGGCCTTTCTGTGTGTGTGAAGTCTGCATGTTCTGTCTGGGTACTCCAGCTCCCTTCCACAGTCCAAAGACATGCAGTTAGGAGGGTTAGGCTAATTGGTGATTCTAAATTGGCCGCAGGTAAGGTTATGAGTGAAGCTTTAGTATGAGCATTAATATCACACAGGGCAGAAGACAGCTTTGCTGTTGCGCTCTAGCTCTCTGTAGATTTCACCATGTTGCACCTCACACCTACTTGGATCTTTCAGTCACTGGTTTCTATTTTCTTATAAATAGACATACCAAATCTGTCTATTTTTTTTCCAGACATCAGTAATAAAATAAACCTGTGGGCTGTATGTCTGCAGCACTTCATCAATAACATTCCAATTTCTCATGATGAGAAAAACACCCAAATCTCAGATGGCCTCCACATTGCCTCACTTCTCCTCTTCATAACTTCATTTCACAAGTTCTTCCAAATTATTTCCTAGTAAGAGGAGACCGGCTCTGAGGGATGGGAGTAAAAGAGCATTAGTGAAAAAGCATTGGTATCCTCAGACAGATGTCTTCCTTGTGTGCACTTGCCATCGCCTTTTAAGACACTTCAGTCAAAACTCAAACTAGAAAACTAGCAGTAGCCTATTTCCAAACCTGGGTGAAACCTGGCTACAAGAACTTTATAGATAGTTCCTAAATACCAAAAGTTACTGCATCACAAATTTTCCAGAGATCTGAAACCATATCTCTAGGCACTGTCTCAAAGGAAAAAGAAAAAAAACACAGAGAGCTTCCCAAAGCTTGCAGAAATGGCACAGTTTTCATTACAGGCTGAACAGAGTTCTGTTGCACTAGAAAAGCAAAAAAGAAAAATCCATCTTTAATGTCTTCTTGTTACTCAAAAAACACAACTCCTTACAAACACAGCATCCAAAAAAGTGCAAATATTTTCAGGGCCATATAGAGAACCTATACTGTAATACGAGATATATGCAGAGAAGATGTATGAGGAGCGTTCTCTGAGCTCCTATCTAAATTGTCACAACACCGAGGTATTGTTTGGCGTAATCAACTCTGCTATCAACCCTCTGCAGCACAGAAGGCCTCCCAGGAGAAACATGCTGATTCTTTTATCTGTCTCCAAAAGCTCACGAGTACAGGATTCCAAATCTACTGCCATTTTAATTCTATTTCGAATCACAGCGAACCTATTTTATATGATACATATATGAAGCACTTCAGCCATCCCTGAAAAGTTGTTGCAGCTGATTTACTTCAGGTGGTCTTGGATATTGTTAGGGCTGGACAGAGAACCAAAATGAAGAATACAGGAAGAAGTAGGGTGTAGCAATAAAGCGCAAACTATTCACATGTTAAGTTAATACTGAGTCCAGGGGCCAGGAAGAAAGGTTGAAGTTGGCAGCTTATGGATTTACCAGTGCAGGACAAGGGAGGGGAAATGGAGCCCAGCGGTGTCAAGCCCAGCCAGAGAAAGAGAAGAGAGGAGCAGTCAGAAGAGGGAAATACGTACAAGGAAAGTACAATGAGAGGGCATCAGTGGCTGGACTCAGGCTGGTGAAGATGGATTGTCTACAGTCTGGTAAAGTAGTGAAGTCAGAGACCCGTACGTAAGGCTGGAAAGATTACGGATGATTTGCAGCTGGTTGGCACTTCTCACACACCTGATTCCACTTAGTAGAGAGAGTGAGAGTCAAAAATCAACAAGCTTTAGAGCTGGATATTTGTCTCCAGATCAAGTGAAAAATAATACACTTTCCCAGTGAAAAATACCAGACCAGAGGAATGGAAAAGAAAACAGCTATTGTTAGCAGCACAATTTTCCTCCGGGAACTGCTCCCTGATGCTGGTACTCTGAGTTTATGAGGTAACTTCCTCTGGCATTTTGGTGGTTGTGTGGTAAATGTTCCAAAATACTGCACAAGTCTATGAGCACTAGAATAGTGCCTCTGCAAAACATCACATGACTGCACATGGTGTACCAGCAGCACAAAATCCCATGACGTCTATGATATATTTCTCACAATATTTCAGAGTTTTATTTGTAGATGTGTCAATTCTTACTGCTTTTGCATGACAAAATTCAGCCCTCGTTTCGTTCTCCAGCTAACCTGGAAAATCAGTCATCTCGATGTCTTTGATATCTTGGTGTCTATCTCTTTACACACTCAGAAACGTGTTCCCTTTTTTGGATGTTGTTTTGTTGTCTGCTCTGATTATGAACTACTATACACATTTTATGAACTTTCTTTCATTTTGCAGAAGTGGCCCGTGCTATATTTGGTTCATTATCTCTGGGGGAAAAAAAATGCATTTATCTTTCATTCTTGAGGAGATCACATAGGTCTAGGCATTCCACTGAGGCTGTTTAGGTGATTTAGTTGTCTGATAATGATGTTGTTATGTCTTTCCCCACTTCCTGTATGTCTTAAATGTGCTGTTAAGTTTCTTTGAACTGCCACAGAAGCTCTCAACCACTAATGTCACCCGGGATGATGTGAACATTAGAGGGCGCATTAAGCAAAGTACCACACTACATATACTAACCTCTGTAATGAATTACAATTTTTAGATTACGTAGCTTTAGTTTTGTCATTTTATGCTATTTTGTAGATATTTTTCCCTTTCCTGCCTCACAGGTGTATCTTTTTCCTCCAGCGCCCAAAGAGATACTGCTTCTTTAAATCTCCTAGCCGTTCACCTTTAAATATGATACACAGTGTTTCACAAAACACCCACAGATGTCTCTTTTGATTCTTTGGATGGCAGCAACATCTATATTGCAAGCAACTACACTAAATTACACAAGCAGTTAAAAATAGCTGGACTGCAAGCAGTTACTACTGAAAATGTTGCATTGGTATTAGCCACCTAGGAAATCGGTATTTTTAATAGTTTCTTATAATGGATCTATTCTTTAATTTTTTAGTAAGTGAAGGAATATATTCTCTTTAGACTGTTTAGCCTGTCCTTTTTACTCAGTAAGATTCAAATCCAAAAATATGTGAAGGATAATTATCTTTGAGGAAAGTGTAACAAGAAAGAGGGGCAAGGTGAAAAATATCCCAGATAATTATCTGAAGGACAGCGCTGTGGTCTAAGGGGAAGGACGGTAATAAAGTGTTGCTTTATGTCTCTCAAATGGACTTTATAATTCAGGTGAACTTTAGATCTGCCCTTCATCACCCACACGGTGCATTGAATCATAGTTTTGCTTCTTTGATAGCTGATCATTGGATTGAATTCATTCGATCCAATTCTGTTTGAACAGCTGAGCAGCTTACAGCTGTGGGTAATTGAACAATGGTTTGAAGATATTGTACTCATCATCTTTAATATTTCCTCCATGAAGTGGCTTATATCAATGAATATTTAAAAAAAAAAAAAGCTTGCTCCTTATAATTTGCTGTTTTTATTAAACAAAACTGCTCAGAGCATTCATTTTGAAGATTTATTATTACTGTCCTAACTTTCTCATACACATGCCACCTGGGCAATGCGCTGTTGTTACAATATATTGCAGCAGTATTTCATGCCCTGCTTTTTTTTTTTTATTCAAACACTACATATTACATCTTATGCAGGTTTATGGTTCCCTGATGGACTTAAACATTCACCTTCACTGACAATGGATTTCCAATTGTTCCCACGACCGAACATTTGATGGCTTTCAATATACTATAAGCTTCTCGTAGAAATTAAATTGGCAAGACATCAAGGGGGTTTTTTTTTTGTTACAAAAGGTGTATTTCACTTATAATGTCAAACATAAAAAATTAAATGAAGCTTAAAATTTTTATGACATAATTTCTCTTAAAATATATTACAGTGAAAGAAGGTCATCCGTGCAGGTTTTCTTTGTCATTTTCGTTCCTTGGCCTGTGTTTTTGTATTCTCTTTCAAGAACATGAAATGTAAATGTATTGCACTGTAGACTGTATTGCACTTTGATGTCCTCCCTGATTCTGTCCACATATCATACAGGGACCAAATCCTGAATTGAGAAACCTGTAAGCTAATTTTTAATTTTTATTGCCCCACAGCTGCTTCATGCCAGCCGTACATCAATTATGGAGCAGCACAAATTAGATGAGTCACAGCATCTGATACCGTCTGATACCACAAACGCCTACAGCGAGGCCATTCATATAGAATCTGCAATTACCTCACAAATCAAACGTTTAATGTGATGTAAAATAGCTCTGTCACAGAAAAACATAAACTTTTACAGTTTGGTCCTCTGGTGGCCAACAAACTTTGTATTTAAAGCATGTTTTTAGTTTTATTTGAGAAACACTATTCTGTGGAATTAGATGAAATCGCCAGCAAGAGGCTGAACTTCATCCGTTTTCTAATTTACCTTTAAATTCTGTAATGCAAAGTTAACAGCTTGTCATAAAGAAATAGCTCTTCCATGCTGCATATAGTCCCCCAACCATTTATCAGTATAGGCTCTACTGAGAGTTTGTCAGGGCTTCTTTCCAGACTAAATGAGACATCATTATATGTGCCAAAATAAGGAAAAATGTCCATCACATTTCCCCAGACAGCTTGTGCAGCATAAACCAGAAGCTGTAAACAAACTGTCGGACCACGATTCGTAATTGTCTTTATTTTCCTCCTGAGGAGGATCAGCTATTTGCTAATAGGTGCAACCAGAGCAATACCAAAGAGGGGGAAACATATCAGAAGGTAATGAAACAAATAATTTGTGGTTCTATGGTAAACGCAGCCACCTGACTCTGAGGCATTTGGTTTATAAGAAGATGCTGTTTGGGGGATTCTGCTGATCATTAAAGCACAGCAGAGGTGTGTGCTCAACTTTCAACTCCTGAGCTACAAATGACACTTATTTTCTTTGCACAATTTACACATTTACACACCAGTTCATTCATTGCCATCTGATATGGAAGTTAATTAGCAGACTCTCACAAAGATGCTTAAGTTGGTGTGATGCTCTGTAGACTGATTTCAAAACGCTGCACTGGCAGGATCTTATATTTAGAGTATTATAGCTTATGTATGTGAATGTAAACAAGTGAAAATGATGGATTGCATTGTTTCTGTAAAGAATCTGACATCTGGTGGAATATCTCACAACTAACAAGGTTAATTAGAAACATGGCTGGGTGTAAAAATCTCGCAGACGCTGAGTCTTTTAGAAGTAAAGCTGGGAGGGGGGGGCTTCATCAGCCTGTGAATTCAGCATAAGGAACAATGCAACAATATGACAGTAATATTATCAAGTAGAAATGGAAAAATGGCAAATAATTCCTTATCTGTGGCACATAATATCATTAAAGGATTAAGAGAATCTAAAAAAAAAAACATCTCTGCAGGCAAATGCCAAAAAAGCTCAAATAAATAAATAAATAACAATAAAAATCTTCACAGCTTCATATCCCGAGGCAGCACTACACTGAAGAATGACAGCTGCGCAATGGAAACTATCCAATATCTACTGTCAATATTAATTGTATTTGAATTACTGCCTCACAGCAAAGAAGGTCCTGGGTTTGAATCCATCTTGCAGGAGCCTTTCTGTGTGGACTTGTTTTCCTCTCGTCTGTGTGGGTTCTCTCCAGATATTCTGGCTTTCTCCTGCAGCTCAAAGACATGCAAAAGTGGAGGGTTCCCATTCAGCTTGCTACCACCTGGTACTGGGATGCACTGACATACTGATAAATCGTTATTGCCAAATGATTCCACCTTTTTCAGCAACAGGTTTGCTTATTTCAGCAAGGCAATGCCAAATTACATTCTCCACATATAACAGCAGCATGTCTGTGTGGTGAAAGACTTCAAGTCTCAGCTGGCCTGCCTGCAGTGCAGACCCGTCACCCACTGTGATCATTTGATGCATAATGAAACAAAAAGATATGACACAAACATGCCCTAGAACTGTTGAGAAACTGAAATAGTCTCCCAAGGAAGAATAGGAAGATATTTCACTTTCAAAACTAGAACACAACTGGCCACTGCAGCTCAGAGTCTTACTGCATGTTGTCAAAAGGAGGGATGATGTAACATAGTAGTAAACAGGCCCCTGTCCTCCCAAATCCCAAATACCTACTTACCTTCAAATAGGCTTTTTGGGGGGGGGGGCAAAGTCAGATTATTAACATTTGACGTGTGTTTTTTGTAGTCAT
The DNA here is from genome assembly GCF_001858045.2 of Oreochromis niloticus. Taxonomy (NCBI): domain Eukaryota; kingdom Metazoa; phylum Chordata; class Actinopteri; order Cichliformes; family Cichlidae; genus Oreochromis; species Oreochromis niloticus. The sequence continues at coordinate 31,745,718 of NC_031979.2, forward strand.
TTTTGTCGGTTGGTTGCCAAATATTTTGTATTGCATTTGCTAAGAAATGCAAAACAGGATCATTTATGGTGGACTTGCTTGCTTGAGGGGTTAAACTTAAAAACTTCTGTTACCTGATCAGAAAGGAGCTTAGACCCAGAACTATTGTATCAAAACAGTCGTTTCATTATGATGAATAGTGACAGTCCCTTTCATTTCCATTATATCATTGTGGACCTCTTCTTCCATGTCATTACCCTGCACGCACACACGTGTTTTACTTCAGCTTAATATGCTTGTGATTCACAAGTAAAGCTGACTGGCTCACTATCAGTACCTAACTGGGTCCCAGCACTTTATTTGATTAATTAATAAACTTATATTTCCCTGGAAGTGTATATGATGTCGAGGAAACAAGTGTTGGTATTCAAAGAGTTATTATTACATGGCTGCTCAGCTATAAACATCACTTTTTATTAGTTAAAAATATTTTTTTCTATATCTTATAATATAGAATCATAATATCATATAATACAAAGTAAAGCAAATGCATAACGTAAAATTTAAAAAATAAAATACTGCTATATTTGTTACAATACTTTTACAATATCACTGCACGACATATGAAACTATTAGTCTGTTTTAGAGGTTGTGTTCTGCCATCTAGCGGTCACGCTGGGTAGCACAGTGGCGCTTCGCCTACGTCATATAATAATAAGGAAGTAGTGGCCAGATAAACCGCACTAGTCTAGGTGGAGGTTATTTTGGGACGTTATTCTTCTGCATGTATTGTAAAAATTCCCTGTGCGAACACACACTGCTTAAAAAAGCAGTAATGTGAAGGGTCCGCTCCATCGGCTCATCCCGCTGTGGCTAGTTTTTTCCCCCCAGTGTGCTCTCTCTCTTTCCCTCTTTGTCTTTTATGTGGAGAAGATCGATGGAGAAATACTTACTTGTTAAAGTGATCGGTGAAGGCTCCTTTGGCCGGGCCGTGTTAGTGCGATGTAAAAGCAGTCAGGAAAAATATGTGCTGAAGGAGATTCAGCTGCCAAAGGTATGTGCAAGGAAAGGAGGGAATGTCTTCACCTGTTTGGAGCAAACGGATCAGTCTGATTCAAATCTTCCCCGGAAACTATAAAACATTCAAGTAAAATAAGACTTGTTGGAATTCCAGGCGTGATGCTGCAGCCTGGGGTCGGATATGGAAAATTTTATTTTAGTTTAGTTTAGTTTAGTTTTTTGCGCCTTGCTGATAACCTGCCAGATTGCTGCTTACACTGAGACATGGAAGCAGTTTGTTGTCAGCCTGCCTTTGTTTGTTTGTTTTGTTTCGCGTTGTATGGAATACAATCATGTTTGCATTTGCATTTTTATAGAATCGGTCCAAACTGGAGAATTCGAGGAGGGAAGCCATCCTGCTGTCCAGAATGAAACATCCTAATATTGTGGCTTTCAGGGAGGCATTCGAGGGTAATCGTACACACGAACAACACTCGCTTTAAAAGTCATTACAAAACTTTTATGAGCATACAGTTATGATTGTTTGGACTGCAAAATAGAAAGTGTGATTGTGTTTGTTTAGCTGATGAACTCCTGTGTATTGTGATGGAGTACTGCAGCGGAGGAGATCTGCTCCAGAGGATTAAGCAACAGAAGTCAAACCAGTTCAGTGCTGATAATGTACGTCCTGACTTCCTGCACTCATTATCACAATTACCCTTCCCTACTTGTGTTTCATGGGGTTTTTTAATTCTTTTTTCAGATCTTGAAGTGGTTCGCTGAAATGTGCGCAGGTGCAAAGCATATCCATGATCAGCGAGTTCTGCACAGAGATCTGAAATCCAAGGTACAGTCACTTCTAGGTATTCTAGCTTATGCATTTTACTTTGTTCAGGGTACATTAATGAATGTGTCTTCTGGTTCATTCAGGTCAAACCTGCCTTCAACATAGAGAGAAGTATCAGATTTCCTATGTTTGTTCTCTCAGTCTGAACACTCGTGTCACTCGGCAGCATTTACTGAACAAATTCAGTTCTGTAATTCCAGATTTCAGCTAAATTACATCTTAAAAAAGGATATTCAAGATCAGCATATTTTAGCCCAGTTTGTAAAAATATGCAACAGCCCCAAAGACAGTGGCTGTGCTTAGGAATCACTGCACCTAGTGCTCCGATTACCACTTGGACCACTGTTACCTTCACCCTTCATATCTTCTTGAGCTCTTCTCTGACCCCTTGTTACTTCTCTAGCTTCTTGTGTTCCTTCTTCCTGATGTTGCTATCATTCGGTATCGCTACGTCTATCACTACACCCGTCTTCTGCTTCTCTATCGGTACTATGTCCAGTTGATTAGGCAGCACCATTTTGTCCGTCTGTATCTGGAAGTCCCACAGGATCTTAGCTCGGTCATTCTTGTCCACCCTAGGGGGCGTCTCCCATTTTGACCTCGGGACTTCCAGGCCATATTCGGCACAGATGTTTCTGTATACTATGCCGGCCACTTGGTTATGGCGTTCCATGTATGCCCTGCCTGGTAGCATCTTGCACCCTGCTGTTATGTGCTGGATTGTCTCAGGGGCATCTTTGCACAGCCTGAAGCTGGGGTCTTGCCTGGTGTGGTAGACCCCAGCCTCTATGGATCTTGTGCTCAGAGCTTGTTTCTGTGCTGCCATGATTAGTGCCTCTGTGCTGCCTTTCAGTTCAGCTTTGTTCAGCCACTGGTAGGACTTCTGGATGTCAGCCACTTCCTCTATCTGCCTCTGGTACATACTGTGCAGAGGCCTATCCTTCCATGGTGGTTCTTCTTCTTCCTCCTTTTTCTTGGGTTTCTGCTGCCTGAGGTATTCACTGAGCACGCAGTCGGTTGGGGCCATCTTCCTGATGTATTTGTGGATGTTCGTTGTCTCATCCTGGACCATGGTACTGACACTCAGCAGTCCCCGGCCTCCTTCCTTCCGCTTAGCATACAGCCTCAGGGTGCTGGGGTGAATCCTCCATTCATGGTCAGGAGCGTCCTCGTCTTTATGTCAGTGGCTTCTATCTCCTCCTTTGGCCAGCTTATTATCCCAGCAGGGTACCTGCTCACGGGCAGGGCGTAGGTGTTGATAGCCGGATCTTGTTCCTACTGTTCAGCTGACTCCTCAGGACTTGCCTGACTCTCTGCGGGTACTTGGTGGTTGCAGCTTTCCTTGCAGCCTCTTCATGGTTCCCATTTGCCTGTGGGATCCCCAGGTACTTGTAGCTGTCCTCTATGTCTGCAATGTTGCCATCTGGTAGTGTGATTCCCTCAATTCTGACTACCTTCCCTGTCTTTGTTACCATCCGACTACACTTCTTCAGTCCGAATCACGTTCCAATGTCGTTGCTGTATATCCTGGGTTTAGGCTATTTCCTGAGTTCCTGCATGTTGTTCCCCTTTGCTCTTCCTACTACCGTGCTGCCAAAAATAAAGGCCCAAAAAACCCCATCTATTATTATATACCATATAGTATAATGTATATTATTATTATTATTATTATTATTATTATTATTATTATTATTATTATTATTATTATTATTACTGCTGATCCAGATCAGAAACATTACAACCCACCTATGTGTTATAACCTCATTTTGCCATAATTGGCTGTACCTATATCTTGTGTCATGTTAAATCATCACTTATCTTTCATTTCCTCACCCAGAACATTTTCCTGACAGATAATGGGACAATCAAGCTTGGAGACTTTGGCTCGGCCTGTATTCTGAACAGGTAAAGAACCTGACACTGTTTAGCTTTTTAAAATTAATTTTGAGTGTGTCGATTTTAAATTTGATTGTAAATTTGTTCCAGCTCGAAGGCTTACGCTCATGCATATGTTGGAACTCCGTATTATGTGGCACCAGAAGTCTGGGACAATAAGCCGTACAACAATAAGAGGTATGCTACTGTGAGCGTTTGGCTGGATCCTCCAGTTTATATCAAACAATACAGAGATGAAATTATTTTTCTTCTCAATAGATCAGTGTCTGTGTGTGGAAAATGTGTGATTATAACAAGAAACGTTAAAAGCTAAAGGAAAGCAGAAATGTAAATATACGCTCACAAACCACTTCATTAGGTACAGCTTGCTATGACTGGGTTAGAACCCCTTTTTACACTCAGAACTCCCTTAATTCAATAGGAGGGTGGAAACATTTCTCAAAGTTTTTGTCCATATTAACATGATAGCATCACACAGTTGCTGCAGATTTGCCACCTGAACACCTGTGCTGCAAAATCTCCTGCTCAGTATGCTGCTCAGCAGGAGATTTGCATGCTTTCATGCTGCTCATGCCAGATTCAGATCATGCCATCCAAATGTGGCAGCAGAAATTGAGACTTGTGAGACCGCACAATGTTTTCCTACTACTGTTGTTCAATTTTGGTGCGAATTGTGGCCTCGGTTTCCTGTTTTTTGCTTACAAGAGTGGCACTCGGTGTATTCATTCTCCTGCTGTGGCCCAGCATTTTCATGTTCAACATTTTGCACGTTCAGAGATCCTGTTCAGCATACTTTGGTTGTAGTAAGTGATTATTTGATTTACTGTTGCCTTCCTATCAGCTCAAAGCAGCCTGGCCATTCTCCTCTGACCTCTGGCATCAATAAGTCATTCTGACTCATATTTTCTCTTTTTTCTGACTATTCTCTGTAAACCCAGAGGTAGTTGTGTCAGAAAACCCCCAGCAGATCAGCAGTTTTATACAGATTAGCCTGTCTGGCGCTAATGTGCCACATTTACATTTAAATCTCCCTTCTTCCCCATTTTGATTCTCGTTTTCAGCAGGTCGTCGTGTACCCACTAAAATAGCCGGTGAGTGTATGAATTGAATAAAATGTGCTACCAAGAGTTTCTCGGCATGTTTTCTACATGAATAAAATTTGTGAATACGGGTTAACAGTAACTAGATCAATGAGAAACGAAACAGGAACCGATGCTAGAATAGTGCACAGTTGTGTGCAAAAATTGTTGGCAGTGCTGTCACTGCCCATACTAAATTTGTATGTTTGCCACTAAAAATGTTTTGAATCTTACAGAACCCTTGTGTTATTCACAATATCAAAGAAACATGTAAAAATAATCTAAATAAAAGCTGAAAAATAAACTTGGGCCATGACTGTACATAAAAATAATACATCTGTTTAACCAACTGTGTGGTTTTTATTTTTAAAAAGTGACATAACAGAACCAAATTTGGTGGTGACACTAGAGCACCTGCAGAGAGTGTGTACATATTTGTACGTACATGCAGAAATATGCGGAATTGCTGTATGTGATAATTATAGCTCATTCGAATGCCTACAGTAGTTATTAAAAGTATGTGTGAAATCTGCACTACAAAAATATCCAGAGATCTTAAAGGACTTGGATCACCAAGTGCTAGCCCTCGAGTGGCCCTCGAGTGGGCCTCGAGTCTGCCGCTGCACATTTCATTCAGCCACACTTCATGTCGTGTTACGATAGAGCGGGGCAGAATGATACCAAGGGATCATCTCTTTTCAAATCCAACTCTTCTGTTCTTGCCATCATAGCCGACTGAACATTCCTAACACTGACATATACAGCTAGCATCAAGCACTGTAACACCCACTTGAGTAATGCTTGAATAACAACTGTGAACCAGAACAAAAAGTGACTCTATAAAATGAAGAAATAGCAACATAAAACACTGTCATCCTCTGTAGAGAGACAGTGCAAAGACTAACTAAAAGTTAAGTCATATTCTGGCTTCTTTAAGTGGGACTAAGTCATTAAAACTTTGAGAACCCCCGGCTTAGAGTCTCTCTGCAGGCTTTTTTTCCCCCCGACAGCATACATTTACATGTTATTTTCAGTCTCTGATTTAGTTTGAGTTCTCTGACTAAAGGGGCTCAGCAGTGATTGTGTAACTCATGCATGGGTTAACCAGTTCTCTCTGACTCTGCCAGTACATGATGAAATGTCTGGTGTGAATGAATAATCATTTCTCCCTTTGTGTGTTCTGCAGTGACGTGTGGTCTCTAGGCTGCGTCCTGTACGAGCTCTGCACCCTGCGACACCCGGTACTCCCTCCTCCACACTTCATGCACAGTGGCTCTGAATGTGGGCATTTCTCCAATTACTGTCAGTGAATCATTGTGTTAAATATCTCTGCTGTCATCTCAGAGCACTCTGAGATACTGCAGACGCCCTATATCTTCGGCTCGGTTGGATCACCCGTTGTGTTTTTTCTGTGGCTTGGTTGTTGCGATGTGGTTTGTTGTGTCTTCACGCTTTACTCCTGTGTGCAGTTCCAGGCATCCAGCTGGAAAAGCCTGATTCTTAAGGTGTGCCGGGGTGCATACCCTCCTCTCCCCAGTCATCTTCCTTATGAGTTGCAGTACTTGGTCAAGCAGATGTTCAAGACAAACCCAAAAGACAGACCGTCCCTGCACACCATCCTGACCTCTCACAGGGTTTCTAGACTCTTGCGTATACACCTGCCCTCCCAGGTAAATTCAGTCTGTTGAACCTGATTTTAGGGCTGCACATTCATCACAGTCGCTTGCTGTTTTGACGTAATGGTGGCATGAGAATTTAAACTCTTACGCAACTTTGCCAGCTGTGGTTATCCAATGTGGACCTTTTGTTTGTTCAGATGGCCGCAGAGCTCGTGTTGTGCATTTGATTCAGGGCGGTGTTTTGAATCTTTTACAGGCCTCAGAGAGGGAGGAGCAGGCGAGGCATACAGGTCGATGGAACAGAGAGGACGGAAAGAATGTGGCTCGTCTTCTGGGAGAGAAGAGTTTAATAAAAACATCAACATCTGAAGGTGGAGTCAAAGCTAACAAAGTTATCTTGAGGAAAATGATCTGCTGTTGCACTGCTGGCAGGGTTACATTATTGAAATTTTTCTCAAGACTGACCTTTGAATGGTTTATCACCAAAATATGTCTTAAATAACCCTTTAAATCAGGTATGGAGTTACCAAAAAGCTGCTTCGAAAGCAGAGACCCCGCCCCTCGAAAGCAGTGGTCTACTGAGCCATCAGACACCATGCTGCAGGTGTTAGCTAATGCCAGTCTGGTTTCATCTGACAGCATGATATCAACTGCCCAAACCTCCACTAGTTCTGCTCATGAAGGTATGGTAGCAGCAGAATTTCATTTCCTGAAAGATCCAAAAATAAGCAGTAGAGACTGAAATGCCAAACCAAAGCATTCTATTGCAGGGGAGCCAGAGGACAGCAGGCAGAGAAGAAGATGGGAAAGAAATCCTCCTGAGAGGCTTCTGAGTCTGCTGGAGAAGGCTCAGCTGAGCAAAGCCTCCAGCACCTTCATAGTAAACAGAGGTCTGCCGATCTGTGAGCAGACTCTTATCTCAATATAAGGTGTAGATAGCCCAGCTGAAATCTTTAATGTGTTCATCGTGGTGTTTTTCAGGTGAAAACCCTCTGTTGGGACCCCTCTCCCATCCTCAGGGTGATGACACTGATGGGCCCGAACAAGAGCTGGTTATAGACGAGTACCGACTGCAGCCACGCTCTGATGATGAAGACACGTAAGTAACCCTGACCTATTGTTGTGTTTAATATCCCAGCATTAATGCAGAGCATATTAGATGATGTTATACAGCAGTTGGACATAAAGGGAAATAGTTACAGCAGTGTTTTAATTCATTTTAATGTGAACAGGGTGAGAAAAAGACTGAAATGGAAAGTGTTGACTTGTTTGTCCTCTCACTGCAGGGACTTTGAAGAAGAATCTCCATGTGACTGGATGGATGAAGCTGAGAAAATATTTTTGTAACACTAGGACCTTTTTCCTTCTGAGCCTGTAAAAGAAGGCAAGGTTAACTTTTAAATGCTGCAACAAGAAACTAAAATTTTAACTGTGTTTTTTTTTTTTTTTTTCAGCTTGCTGTCAGAAAATCTTGTGCACATAAAGATGTTTGAAAGTTTTGTGTGCTCTGTTTAATCAGTTGTCTTCGCCCCGGGTTAGCAGTGATAAACATTCCTTGCAATTTGAGGCCACTGGGAAGCTTCTGTTTGGCTTGTTCGGAAAACAGGAAATATTAGAGTCAGAAAGGTTATGTCTCCATGCAGTCACACCAATTTGAGCCTGCCTGCACCTTTTGAAGTCTGTTTCTTTTGCAATATCAAAAGCAGACTAAACATCTTGTTGCTGTTATATGGCTTTTATGCTTGTGACTAAACAAACCACATATCTGCCATTTTCAGCTGCTTTGTTGTTTTTCATTTTCTAGTGAGTGCTTACAGGGCCCATCCTTCCTGCGCTCGATTTGGTTTATGTACCACTAGGTGGAGTTGGAATCCCTTTGGGATCCCATTGTGTAGAATGGGAAAAGCTATCGTGTGGTTCAGATCAGGGTAATTAAAGTTTGGTAAAATAAACTAAAAACTAAAATTAGATGTAAAAAATGTGTTTAGTTAACAAAATAAGATTAAAAATCAGACTTTTGCGGGGGGGGACAAACTGAAATTGTTTTTTTGAACTTGGAAGACTAACCAAAATAAAATAAAATATGGGAAAATATATAGGAAATAGCTTTAGTTTCAGACTTTCTTTGTTTGGTAAAAATTGTTATCAGAGTTCACCTGATGAGGCTTTGATGGACTTGTTTATTGAGACTGCATTCTTATAAGATGTCTGTCAACTGCTTTCATAAAGTGTCTTTTTTTTTATTCCCGTGCTGATTTTCCTCACTTTACCTCTGACATATACAATAATACTACTTATCTTAACACTGACCAAAAAACCCCAAAACAAAACCCGAACTGAAACGAGCAAACCCACTCTGGATACTAACTGAATCTAAACTGAAGTGAAAACAAAAAGTCAAAAATGAAATAAAAATAAAAACTAATTAGAAAATACAAAATTATAATCATTGTTTCAGATGTGATTAACCTTCTAATTAGCAGTTGCAGTGAAATAAATCAGTGAGTCCCCATGCTGCATAAAGACGTTATAAATACAAAGGAGCAAGTGGAACATGTGGTTTTCCAAATAAGAAGCCTGACAGTATGGAATAAGAACAGACAATAGAACAGCCACGTTTGGCTACAGACAGACTTAACCCAAGCCTCGCCCATTACAGTTTGGGCTGAGCAGGATAGGGATACTACAGCCCGTTGAGTCAACAAAACCATAATGATTCACCAACAGTCACACCAGAGCTGGATTATCCAGCTGCTGAAGTTCTTCCAGTGACTTAGAACTCCTACTGGCTGACACGAGCGCTCCATGCCATGCGAATCTTTTACCAGATATCTGCCCACGATGTGTTTTACTGAGGAAGCGCAGGGCTGCAGCTCAACCCTTATCACAAGGGCACAATGAATCCCCTCTCCAATGCTCACAGTTCATCCCCCCTGCTTTTTAGAATTAGAAAAAAAGCACCTCCATAGCATAGATGTCCATGTTTGGAAAAGATACATGTGATGTGATGTATCATAGCACAGCTGCAACTTCATCATGTTCTGTGTCCTGCAGATAGGAGGGTCTCCCGCCAGTGGCCATGATGAACTGGGGAGTGTCTTTATATATATTGGTCTTATAAACTGAGGGGTTGGAAGTGTATGAATTTGTCTAAAAGAGTTTATACTGACTGTTTGAACTTTCTTTCACCTCTGAGAACTTAGGATTAACAGTAATAGTTAACATATAATATAAGTATTTCCTTATGAGCATCCAATATGAGTACAAAGACTGAACTGAAACTCAGAGGTTTGCAGCAAATGATCACTTGCTTAGTTTCAGTTTACTGAAACTAAGGTGAGCAAACCTATGCCTTCCAGTTAATCTCACATGAGAGATATCACAAAGAGAGAGGATACACGAAGATCAGTGACTAACTAGAAATCAGTCAAGAGAGGAAGCAAAGTTGCAGCAATACTAAGGAGGTGAAGTAAGTGTATCGCTCATTAGTGCAGCAGTGGTAATGCAAATAAAGTAAAATTCGCGACCAGTGAATTACATGTACAATATTGCTCGGAAAAACATATCTGGAAAATTTAGCTTTGCTATAAGCATGAAGCAAACCTTTCTTCAGTGGAAATAAAAAGCATGTTTGGCAGGAACCTGGCCAGACCTCACACAGGGAAAGAATAGCCCAGTTAGTGAAGTATGGATGTGGGAGAGCAATAATACAGGCATTCATGAGTGCAAAGGGTGTTGGATAGATCAGAGACTGCATCTTAAATCATGTCTTTGTGGATATTTTAAAATACGCCTAACAAGACGCCAAGTGTCCTGAAGATAAAAAAAAAAAATATCCAAGCCTGATTATGATCAAGTGCAAGCTGCCAATACCACACAAGAGGTTTTAAGGAAGAAGAAAAAGGTGAAATTGGGCAAGTATCTTGCCTAACTTACATATCAGATTATTATTATTCAGTATTTAAAAGAGGAAGGCAGAGCAACACAGGCCCTGAAGCAATATGCAGCTGAAAAGAATGTCTGGGGAAAAGGAGGAACAGCCTTCAAGAAATATGTGAAACACTGCATGCTGAATCTCAAAACAAAAGGATATAAACAATCCCGAGAAATGTTCAAGCTTGAGCAATGAAAGGAGTAGCTACTTTTGCAGCATAGAGATATGATTCTCTATACTGCATTGAATCACTTGTAAGTTACTGCAGTCCCTTTTTGCATGCTGTGTAAGTGTGTCCTCTCTCTGCGGTATTCAAATTTCCTTATAAATTATTTCCTTTTTTAAAAGTTTCTTGCCAGTATTATTGTATTTAAAACCAGAGTTTCAAAGAAATCTAAACAATGAAGTGCTGTTCGTTTGCATGTGCCAGGTATACCTGATATTTTGTCCACCTCATTTAACTACTGATGCAAAAGGAAATGAACATGAACAGAGGTTTCCTCTTGCAGGAAGGACGTGTGTGCTGTCTCCAACAGACATGTCTGCTGTATAAATGTGCCAACAAAACAAAAAAGAAATTTAAAAAAACGATCAAAAAAGCTGTTTAAATAAATTTTTCAAAACTCCTGCACTTAAAGTTGGGTTTGTGAGGTCATTGTGAAAATGGTGTGTGCGCTACTGTGACTCAGCGGTTTGACTAAGACATACACCGAGAAGGGCAACTATCTACAGTGATTTGTAACCCACCACCTTGGTGCAGTGTGCTTGTGAACATTTGGTGACACCTTTTTTGTTGAAGTATGATCAAAACCACAATGCCCTAGATTGTTCCTTGCAAGCAAGCTGAGCACCACATATGAAAACATCAGAAAACACTCAGGCGTGCATAGTGATGTAGCATTTCCTTGCTCTCATTCGAATGTACTCACTTTGAAACGTGCTGTTTCCGGTTTTTCATTATGTGCTCAGATCTGTAGTGAAGCTGCACTTCTCGCTATTGTTCAGGCCCTAATCTGAGTTCCCTCACTGATTTTCTTCCTGCTCATCGGGGTGACCTGATAGCAAACAATCCAGAAGCACGTATGTCTGTGTAGGTTGTCAGTCATCCAGGTCATGGTCAAGAAATGACTGGATTTCTTTAAATTTCTTCAAGATGTTTCAACTCTCATCTGAGAAGCTTCTTCAGTTCCAAGACCAAATCGTTGACCTGTTATTGATAATGTGCCTCATCACATGAGTCAAGCTGTGGGTCATTATCAGCATTATCGCCCAGTAACACCCATTCTTATCAAATGATGCACAAAAGACCTTTCATTGTGCCTGGTTGTGAGATTGTCCACACTTCGACCCTCAGCTGCTGTCATCACCTTTGATGAAAAATTGACTTCCTATCTGCAGCAATCCCTTATTCCCCTTTTGTCTCCCTGTTTTTGTGGCCTCCTTTTTGAACACCCCCAGTTTCACTCAGGAAGAGCTGTGCAGATGCAAGATGACCCAGTGATCTCAGTCTGGCTACTGATGCTTAGAAAGGCATTTTCTAACAGATTCCTCTCTCAGTTTTCTTATTCAGAGCAAACTATCAGTGCAAAAACAATAATAATAATTTGCTGTTTTACTCTTTGTTTGTTTTATATAAATGTAGCAACGTTTCTGCGCTATAGTTGAGTTATTAGTGGACATTTATAGCTTCAGTGCATAGCAGCAGACCATGAAACCTTCTGTCATGACTCACCCAGTAAAGAGGAGTATTGTTTATTCTTCATGGGGAGCCGCTCTTCCTGTTAATAACAAAGCACTTAGGCGCTGCAGTTGGGAGTCTCTTTGCAACTATAAATATGGAAGCTGTCATTGTTATGATTATTTCAAGCCCTTTGCAGTGACCCTCCATTGTCTGTTGCCAGTGTTTTGTAGTGATGTATCAGACAATATGAGACTGGCGTAGCCAAGTAGGGCTTTGTCATGGAACTGCACAATTCATCAGCTGCTCAAAGTAAAAAGGTCAAGAACAGTTAAATCTGGATCCCGGGTTATGTGAAGTGGGACACTGCTGGCTCCAGGCAGGTTGGAGAGTCATTTGTTGTTATAAATGCTGCTATTGTTCGTAGCTTAAACGCCTGTTGACTCCTGATGAGTTGGACCACCTTTAAGTAAGGTCATAGGCTCTGCTGTCTCCTCTCCCATCCTCTCATCAGCCACTGCCAGGCACGTTTGTTCAACCGCTCACTAAATTCGAACATCTATACCAGCCAATCATATGGCAGAAGAACTGTGGGTTTAGGTGTGTAGACATGGTTTAGATGACCAGCTGAAGTTGAAGAGAGCATCCGAATGAGCAAGGAAGTTGATTAAATTATTTTGAATTTTCAGTTATTTAAATGTGGCATGGTTGCTGGTGCCAGACGGGCTGCTCTGAGTATTTTAGGAAATGATGTGGTTTTCCATTAGAGTTTGGAGAGAATGGTCCAAAAAACCCAAATATATATGCTATCTAAAAATATATAACACTTTTCTATTCTAAGTGCTTTTTATCTAACATTCATACTCCAACAGGAGCAATTTGGGGTTAGTATCTTGCCTAAGGATATTTAGCATGCAAACTGGAGCAGCCAAGGATCAAACCACCAACCTCCCAGTTTGTAGATGACATGCTCTACCTCCTAAGCCACAGCCACCCCTGTAGCACATGGACAGCTGACCATGTCCATCCATTTATGGATCACCACATCTTCCGATGGCTGCTTCCAGCACGGTCCGTGTCACAAAGCTCAGACCATCTGAAACTGATTTGTTGAAGGCAAAAGACGGACCAACCCATTATAAGCAAGGTGTCCCTAATACTCACATATTTGCATGTTGCATGTTGCAATCATATATAATGTTTATTACGTGGCTGTTTTTTTGTGCACTGACAAAAAGAACAACACTTCTGATATTGCTGAAACAACACTATTGAAAAAACAGTGTCAAAACAACACCTTCAACGCCTTTTTTTCCCCACCTCACTGACCTTAACGTGACACTTATTTTTAGCATACTCTGCATCTCTTGAATGAAGCAGCATGTATCACCCACTGCTTAGCCTATATCCTGTGAATAACCGAATTGTGAAGATGATTCATTGTAAACACCCACGGTGAAGAGGGCCTCAGGCCTATATGTTTGGCACTGAATTAGATGACTGAGAAAAATACAAACATTTCTTCAAGCATGAAAAACAACTGATTCTCATAACTTCTCATGCACTACTGGACTTAAAAAAAATAATATTTTACAAACTACTAAAACAAGTAAAATACTCTCATAAATCACAATCACAAGTCTTCACATAAAATATTAATAAAGCTTGAAGTTGAATCTGAAGTCAGAATTATTTCCATATAATTCTAGCTGATGGTGACATATACAGTTTTAGCCAAAACATCTTAAGCTTAGCTGAAAAATGTGCATTCATCTGACTATAGGTTAAAATTTTCATTTACCTTTAAATAAGCTTTGTGTTGGATTTCATATTAAAATTTTGTTAAGAAAAAAGTTGGTTTAATGTGTCACACAGATCCATTCAAGTATGAAAGCAAGATTACAGCAGTGCATATGAATTGAATCATTCATTGTTTTGATTGTGTCGATTTGTGTTATGTAAGTTTAGAATAGTGCAACCTCCTGCACAAATTGGTAAAGAAGGAGAGTTAATGGCTAATCGCATTTATCAGTCATGTAACTTCGGTGACACATTGCTTGAGTAGTGTTTGCATCATAGCAAATGTTTTACAATAAGAATGTACTGTTCTAGTGTTTGAGATGCATAACAAGAATGCTTCAATGTTTCAGGTTTTCTTGTGTATTTCTTCAGTCTCCACCCATTTCCATAGAGAATTTCTCAAGTTTTCGCTTTATTCAAAAGATCTAAGCCAGCAATGAAGAAGCTAAAGAAAAACTCAGACTAGGCTACTCATGCAGTGGAAATGTACAACAAGCAGAAATGCTCTTGCGCAGTATGGTGCTTCACGTCACTATTGTGACCGCTGGAATTATTTTCGTCTTATGTCTTTTAGCTGAGGTTAATTGTGTCTCATGTTTCTGAAGCAACGATAATAATCTTGGCAAGATCAATGAGCCTAATTACTCACAATCTGAAGTCAGAATATCAGTTGTCTCTGCAAGATTGCAGCTAAAAAGGATGTGGAAGCTGTATTTTAAGCTTTCCATGCTAAATTTGATGAGGAACTTGAAATGTTTTTGTGTGACAAATGAATCATTGCTAAAAAAAATAACTCCAACACTTAAACAATAAACCTAACAGGATCTTAGGTTTAGCAATTCAGTTCAGCTAAATGTGGAATTGAATGGGGATTTTCTGTGGCTCCAGCACACTAAATTCTGCTGAGAAAGAGAGGGAAGGTATTGTGTGGTCTGAGAGGCTCTGGGGAAATTCCTTATGTGGAACATGGTGACCTCAAAGCTGACCTGTCAGTGTCAGCTTTTATGTGTGGATGTGCTAGGGAATGAGCTACAGGGATGTGTTTTGGGAATGCCTACTGCAGTATTAGCAGGGCTAATGATACTAGTAGTGTCATGTGCATAATGGAACTAAGGTGTAAAAGTTCATGCTGGATTTCAGGTCAGTATAACTTTTGCAGATCATCTCTCTTTTTTTACAGCTCCATTTAGAATTTTGAATCCTCTCATGGACTGAGAGGAACCCCCACATCCACCCCCACCCCAAGAAAGAAGCCCTTCAAGCTCATCTGAAATGTGCAGCTTCCCAAACATACAGGCCAAATGCCTTTTGAAGAAAGCTTTATGGTCAGACTGAGAAAGCCTGAGGTATTTGGCCACAATGGCAAGAGGTATATCTGGAGGATTAAAGGTGAGGCTTTCAAACCTAAGAACACTGTACCAACTGCCAAGCATGGTGGTGGTAACATTATATTCTGGGGCTGTTTGGTTTTAAGTGGATGGATCTTGGTTTTTTTTGTTTGTTTGTTGTTGTTTTTTTAAAGTTCACACATATTAGGACATTCACACCAGTGATGACCACATGCAATCTTCTTAGCACAACTGTAAGTATATAGCAGGGCTCACAATTTGTATAAATAGTTATAGTATAAACTTTTTTGTTTAAAAGTAACCATATGCTCCTTAAAATCATGTTCCAAACTAAATAAACCTGTTACTACAAAAAGCTAAATAAACTAATATATATATTCATGAAATTCAATAATGTGATGTGTGTACATACAGAAGATTAAAGGAAATGAAAGATGCACATGATGAACAAATGAGATCGCCCACAGGTTTGTGGCTGTTTGTTTTTTTTCTTAGACTTCCAGTTTTGCAATGAGAGTATGGTGTGCCAAGTTTGTAAGCTGACTAGCAAGTTGTATCCATAGAATACATGGATGCACTGCACAGATGCACTCCAGATACCTGCTAATTAGTGCCAATAACTGAAATGAATTAGCTGAGGTGAAGCCTAGCAGACAGCTAAATACCTAGTTAGCATGCACCTGTCGCTCAGCAGGCCACCTTAATAATAAAAATTTGTTTTGGTCTGCTCTAAATTTGGGCATATGTGCAGTCACTCATTCTGTAGCCTTCCTCAAATAGTAGGTTGAGGAACTATAGTTTCTTGCATGTGAGCCACAGAGGTTGCTTCACTTCACTGACAGAATTTAAAAGGGCAGAGCTACTATTATTTGTTTTTAATTTAATGCTTTAGGAAAACTCTGCTTGTTTTAACAGAAAATTGTAGTTTGCAACAGTTTAAAAAAAGGACTCAATACGACATTAAATCATGTCGATTGTCTTAAGTACACATTATTATTTGCTACATGGGCACTTTAAAAGTACATACAGTCTTGTGTGTGGCATGGCCCAGTGACCTTTACTTTCTCCCACAAGACAGTCGGTTGCAACAGTAAGCAGTTTCCTTTGGTTAGAAGCTGTAGGTGGGGATTAATGCTTTCACACTGGCTGATCAGACATTGCCCGAGCCTCCAGAAGTCACCAGGGGAAGGTCTTCCAGCAAAAGAAACCCAAACTTATCCCATCAAGCAGAACACACCCAGTGTTAATGTCTTGTTTATCTTTCTCCAAGAGACTGTAGCACCATGTTAGATCAGGCTTGAGACATAAAGGCTGAAAATTGAATGTTTTGTTACAGCTTACATGTATGTGCACTGTATGCATGGGAAAGAGACAAACTTTACTGAGCTTTAGTGGCAGTAGGGTGTGTCCAAGACATTAATCTGTCAGCCCAAACTATGAAATACTTGATTGTCACCAAGCAAGTGATTTAAGCAAGCGATTAAATGTTTACAGGAATTTCCAGGTGATTTTGCAAGGATTTGATTTGTCAGAATGTTAACCTTTCCCAAAAATGCCTCTTGCCATGCTGGGACTTGCTTCTGGTCTTACAGGAAATTGAACTGTGGCTTCATTTCTAATGTATTTTAACATTTTTTAAGGGACCATCACACTTCCACCAGCATCTTCCCACACATAGAAACAAAAAAGTAAAGAAATGTAGTAACAGAATTTCCTAACCCTTTCTTATTCTCCCAAACCTCCTGGCATGGTTTTCCCAGTTTGAGCAATAGAGCTTTGTTATCCATGAATCATCTTGCATCAGGGTTCCTGTCACCTGTACTAATCGAAAACAAGCTGCAACAGGATGTATTCATTCCTAGAGGTAGACTCATGCAGTCATTAAAGACAAGAACAGTGATGTGACTTGTGCACATGCTTTCAGTTAAATCCAGTCAAATTGTCTCTATTTAATTTCCTGCCTTCATTGCTGAAATATACGGGAGACCAGAATGAACTTTCCTCCCCTAATGAGCCGAATGCTATTTGCGCTGCATGTTTTGCTAGACACCATGGTACCCTGACGAAGGGAGTGTTTTATCAACATGCTGGTCATGCTTTGTTTCATTCCCGAGACGTTACTGCCAAGACATTATTCAACCAAAAGCTGATTTGGACACAGAACTCCTCCAAGGGTTGATAACGTCTGTTTATAGTCCAAGGTGACAAGAGAGTGAAGGAAGATAATTTCTGTCTGGTTATTTAGCCTGCCTGCCTACCTCCCTGCACACACTGTGCTCATTCCACATTTGGTTATTAGTTAAGTGCTGCTTCTGATTTTAGATACGTGAGTGAAGTTCTTCTATAGCCATGAGTAACATCCTTTTTTCAAACCACATCCTGGCAACTCATTAGCTAAAACTTCTCCTTCTCAGGCAGGAAAAATGCCTTGAAGCTAAGTAGCCTGGTGCCCACCCCACCTTCTCTTATAATGATGATAATGCCAATTTTCCAAGAAAAACAAACAAACCAAGATGAGCTTGAAAATATAAGATATGATATGTATGGTATGGTATATGAAGCTGATTCGGAGAGAACTGTGGGGAAACTGGAGTAGATACAACAGGCAGTGTCCATATCACGACGGCGACTTCCTTTTTAAATGTTTCCTGTAAGACATGCAGGGGGAAAAAACGGCTGATGATCCTCAACAGAGACCCTCTTTCCTCACATCCATTTAGGCACTGTCATGTGACAACTTCACCCAAATCTCACTACAACCCCACCCAAAAAGCACACACACACACACACTGACACAGTCAAGCCTCTGTAGGTGTCTGAGCAGAAATGACTCTCAACACAGACTGAGAGAATATCAAAGCTGCCCCTTCAGAGGATCCATGTGAGTTGGATTTCTCACATGGGAACATGAACCTAAAGCTAAAGAGTAGATCCAGACTTGTTTTTGTCTCTACTAAGACTTGCAGTTTGACATTAACTGTAATGACCCTGATGCAGGCAGTACAACAACCCAAACATTGTTGCTGCTTTGTATGACCTTGGATGATACCACTAGTCCTAAATTACTTGTTTACATTATGGTACCTCTACGTTATGGTAAATGTGAAAACTTGTCAAACTTTCTTTGCATGTTACAGTCTAAGAAGCAGTAGTACTGCTATTGATGCATTATCTTTGCATCAGTGGCACAATAAAATCTCACGTCACACTGCAGTATGCTTTGATGAATGCTCCCATGCAAAATTACCAGAGCAATGCTGAACAGTTTGTATGTGCTGACAAGCAGTGCCGTGTCTGTGTTTTCTCATCCTGCAGCCTGCTGGGAAGGAGAGGTCAAGCTGATTAGATAACTGCTGTGGAGAGGATCCTGCTGGGATCATGTGAGGAGTTTAATCCCTGACACAGTGACTTTGCACCGGTGTTTGACTTTTTTTCTTTTACACAATCCATGAGATTAAGCAGCATGCTTAGAAATTTTCAATAAAATGGCAAGTTGGATCAGTCACTGATACAGAAAGACAAAAGTGTGAAGCAATGTGCAAAATGTATGCTCATAAAAATGTGTGAGGTTTAAATCAGCTTTAAATGTGTGACTTCCTGTATGGCTTCCTACATCACTGTTCTATCTGTGCTGACCTTTGCTTCGTCTATCAAGTGCTGTGAAAACCTGATGGTTAGAGTGCATTAGCTAATTACACAATCTTATACAGTCACACATAGTGACGGATCCGTAACGTGCCGTTGTGTTTTTTGACTGTTAAAATGTTGCTCAGTAAGCATGTGGTCATGTGTTCATGATGACGGCCTTCTGCGTAGATACTTGTTTGTCTTCATAACATCCCAGGTTTTTAATCCTGGCCTTGACTCAGTCACATGGCCTCAAAAGCAGAGATGGGGTATGTGGCGTATAAATAAAGTGCAGTTGACTGACCTTTGAATTCAGGCTATGTCAATAAAGTTAGGGGGCTGTGTGCTGGCTGTTCTCACATGCTGTGCGTGCTCCTCGCTCATGTCTTATCATCGGTGCAGTTGTTCACAGCAAGAGTGAGCATGTGTGAGAAATATTTCACACAGGCTTTGTATTTACACAAATGTGTGAGCGATTATTTGTTATGTTGCCTGGCTGGTAGAAATGTAATCTCATGTTGAAAAAAGACCCCCTGATTCACTGTACAAATTGCACAATTCTGTGGCAGACCTCTGGGTTGTATTATAGTCACTTTGTCCCCTTGTAGATGAGAAAAACAAAATGTTCCAAGATGATGAAATGCAATCTCTATCTAACTTTAAAAAAAGCCTAAATGGCATTCGTTGAACTCCTGTTGATCCTCTTTCAGTGTTTAAACATTGATCATTATGGCACACACAAGCTTCGATGTTCTTAATGCTTCTTAATACAACACTTCCTTGTATTTCTTTTACAAGTTGTTTGCTGAAAAATTTTAAGGGTATGTTTTTGTCAGTTAGCAACAAAAACACTTCTTCTTTTTCCCGATCTCCAAAAGACTTTCTACTTCCACAATTGAACAACTTTGCGTGCAAGACTAATCCTCGAAACATTTTTAGCAACTAGACAGTCAAAGGTTTTGTTCTGTTTTGTTTGGTGCAGGATGCTACAACAGTTTTGAACTTTGTAGCCACCACTGGAACTGGAAGTCTGGTGTCACAGCAGTTAAATGCAAATAAGCATGTAATGTGCCAGTAACATATTTATATATTCCTGAGCTGCCACGTTTAACAATACAAACCACAGAAATTTTAGCATTAAGAGCATGTTGTTCATTCAAATGACAAAAAGTTTCAGATGCAATCATTTGTTTTAGGTATTACATAACTTTTATTCATTGCTGTGGCATGAGTGCAGCATGAGGAACTCAGTCAGTGCATTTATGGTCATTAAAGACATCGAGTCCAAACATGAAATACCAGCCAAACACAACAGGGCACTTATATGATCTATCTGTACATGTTTTTAAAAAGCCCTGCACATTTATAGCTTGATATACCTTTATGTTAATTAAATAGATAACAGTCTAAAGTTAGCACCACAACTTACCACAGAAATGTACAAACGCACAAGCATATGAAGCAGTCAGCTTCATAACTGTCCTGCTGTTCAGTGATCACTTTCCCTTAAATGTCATAGGCAACTTTAATTGTGCTTTACATAATTACATTTCACTCCACAGGAAATGAAAATTAGAAAGTAGTAATATTAAAACCACAGTTGTGAAAAAGTTCATATGTTAATACTGCAAAACAGAGGCTGTGAAGACCAGATCCGGACATTTGAAACCTAAAACAGATAAAGCGCTCAAAAAAAAAAAAAAAAAAAAATCAGATCTGTCTTTTTTTAATGGATGGATGAGTTTTATCTTTTCCACTGGACGTAGTGACCCCATTGTCACACTGAAGACTCACCGTGAAAGACTTTAGCTTTTAGATGACTTAGGCTACACTGCAGATTGGTGGTGGATTCTGATTGCAGAGCCTCAGAGAACTTGCTCTCATAGTTAATGGTGGCCTGAGACTTCCTCTTGAAGCTATTCTGAATGGTCTCTGAGGTGAAGTAGTAAACAATGGGATCAAAGCAGCAGTTGGATACAGCAATGCAGAGGGCTACTGGATAGATGGTTCGAACCACCGACTCCTCATAACAGCCTCCTAAAATTTTAGTACGGACTAGAGCATAGAAAACCAGGTTTACATTGTAGGGGATAAAACAGAAACAGAAAATGGTAAGGTGCACGATTATCATACGCAGGATCTTTTTCTTGTTCAAGTTCCCACCACGGCTGATAGTTTGGGGACGGCGCAGAGTCTGTAACACCATGATGGAGCAACATACGTTGAGTAGCAGGGGGATGAGGAAGCCTACTGTCTCTATGAAAATCACCACTTTAGAGAGGGATGCTTTCCACTGCTTGGATGAGAAATTCTCAAAGCAGAAAGTGGCATTTCCTTTTTCGTTTGAGGTGGTATCCAACAAGAATCCTGTGGGGATACTGCCTGAAAGCACCAGCACCCATACAGCAATACATACTATTTTAGCATTGCGCTTGGTCCTGAGCGTCCTCGAGCGAAAGGGGTGCACAATGGCCAAAAACCTGTCCACACTAATGCAGGTGAGGAAGAGAATACTGCCATACATGTTGGTGTAGAAAAGTGACACAGACAGTTTACAGAGAATCCCTCCAAAAGGCCAGTTCTGGTTGATGAAATAGAAGACCCGTAGCGGCAGGGTGAAGACAAACAGAAGGTCAGACAATACCAAGTTCATCATGTAGGTTGTGGTCTCATTTCTCATTTTCAGAGAGCAGGAGAATATATAGATGGCCACAACGTTGGTGATAAGTCCAACAACAAATACAATACTGAAGACCGTACTGTACAGTGGATATTTGAACCCATCATTCTTGACGCATGAGTTGGATATTGAAGAGTTGTTGTACATTATCATTATCAATTTTAAGATTGCAGGGATGGGAAGTGTTTGTCATGCAATAGCTCTTCAGGGAAAGGTATTTCCAGCACGATCAACTGACCATGAATGAATTATAAAGAAGAGAACAATTCAGTACTGAGAGATACTCGATCCATTAGAGCAACTTTTTTTTTTGTTGTTGTTCAACAGAGCGGTGCATATTGCTGCATGTTTCCCTCCCTTTTCTGGATGTTATTTCGGGGGTTACCTCAGTTGAAAAGACCCCTCCCAGAGGACAGAGATCCAGGCTGGAGTGTCTTCCCCTCCCCCTGCCCTGTCTCTCGGCCAGACTGCACCCCACAAGTTAGAGGGTTAGCTTTACTTACTCAGATAAATCAGTCACATGAATTTGCCACCTTTTCGCTCTCAAGGTCCCAAATAATCACGAGCTGCTCAATCCACAAAGAGAGAAATGGGAAATCCACATTCAGGTCCATTAGAGAAGTGACCTCATGGCAGGATTCTTGTTCTTTGTCAAAACCCAGCCTTGTGGTTTTGTTCTTCTCAGCTCCAAAGCAGCAAAGTCGTCATAAGCTTTCCATCTCCCACATGGTCATGACCACAAATGACCATGGTTGTTTCCAAGCAGAGCTCTCAGTGTGACAATTCAATGTGTTTTTGTCTTCTGTCTGCCCTCAGTTTCTCTTTCCTTTCCCTTCTTTGTTTTACTAACCTAGTTGCTCAACCAGTATCTCTCTCACTCCTCTTTATACAGCCTCGGGGTCTTTTGCGCACCACTCATCACACCACTCAGGCTCGACTACTCCTTTGTACCCGGCAGTTTTTTGCAGTTTGGGTAGAAGAGAGAGAAGCTGTAGTAACTCCTCCCACTGCCTCTGGTCCTCCTACTCCTTTGTCTGCTTTACAGTCAATCACACAAACAGAAGTGCATTGAGAGGAAACTTAATTTAAAAAAATGAGCTCATAGTGACTCTGAAATATTGTCACAGATCTACAGATCTTGAAACACGGATCACTGAAATACATTTAAAATAAAACGTTCAAGTTTTTCAGTAAATTTTAAGCTTGTAATTGCTGAATAATTTGGTTTGTTTGTTTTTTTTAAAAGCACTTAAAAATGTTCATTTATTGAGACAAGAAAAATAGGTAAAATTATTTGCTTTCTACATATGGTTTACATCAGGGGTGCCCAATCCCAGTCCTCGAGAGCTACTGCCCTGCAGCTTTTAGATGCGTCCTTGTTCCAGCACACCTGAATCAAATGAATGGCTCGTTATCAGGCCTTTGCCAGACTTGATGGCATACCGAATTGGTAATCCAACTATTTGATTCAGCTGTGTTGGAGTAGGGATGCATCTAAAAGCTGCAGGACAGTAGCTCTCGAGGACTGGGCACCCCTGGTTTACATGTTTGGATAATAAAATATATCACGCTGTACAACATAGGCAACAACATGTCTACGGCTAAAAATACTGCACTTCACCTCCTCTCATCACTACCTACTTTGAAATTGAGTTGGGAAGTTGGAAACACTTTTTTTTTTTAGCTTAATAAGAGCTATTACTTTTGTTATTGTAACACTTTTTACTGCTAATATACTTTTCCATTTTAAAAAGGCTTGTTGATTTTATTATTTTTCCCCTCATTAGTTAAGCTGTTAATAACAGCAGGAGGCCAAAAGTGCCTGAGAAGTTCTCTGAAACCCCACAGGGTCTCCACTGGTCTGACAGAAAGTACGGGAAAATTCAGCTGTCTTCTTCTTGTTTGTGACGACCTGTGAGGGCAGCTAAAGCTTCTGCTGAAGAACCGCATTTTATTTACAAAAGGACATTAGTAATGAGAAAGAACAGAAAGCTCTCTTTCTGTCCAGTAGGGTTTTTTCCTCCTGCCCTTGTCACTCCATGGACACAACTTTCTCTTCTTGGGGCATTGTGGCTATCCTTTTGCAGGAACTCTCTCCTTGGCAGTCAGTAAAAAACGTTGGGGTATGTGTTGTGAATGAAGTAGCTTAGTAGGGGGGAATGTGCAGTTTAGAACTAGTCTCGGGCAACTTAAAAGCGTTCTCAGCCCCTTGATCAGGCCTGTGGTGAGCAAATGCTATATTTGTGTTGGCTGCTACTGTGTCAAATAGGAAACAGAGTACCTGGTTAGTTTTCCTGGCAGTAAACAAATGCTTGTCTGTGAGATCAAGCAACTGTTTTTCTGCCAGATGTACATTTTGTAATTCAAAACACTTAGGCAAAGATAAGAGAACCTACTTCGCTCGTTACTGTTTACCATAACATTTTCCTGATATTACTGACATAAACATGACCCTGAACCCTAAGATGGTTAATTTAGACTCGAGAGCTACCAAAAATAGTCCAACAAGAGGTTGTTTTATGGCTCAGCGTGCGTCTCTTTGTCAGCCTACCACAAAGCAAACATGATCAAGGCTAGAAAGCAATGTGCAAGAAAATAGAAAAACCTGTACTATTGTCTTTCCCTCGCAAAGTTGTTCCATGGAGCACATAAAAACAAGCTGTTCACATGCAAGCATGTGGTCACTAAACAAAAACATGCGCCTGAAATCCCTGGACTGTTAAATTTCTCACAATGCCTGGAAATTGTCTGGCACCCCCAAGGCCAAGTCTTCGAATAAAAGCAGTGTTTTATGACACGTGTTGTTGTATAATGTGGTCAGCAGCAGCAATGACAACCTCATGCTGTAAAAAGAAAACAACAAAAATAACCAACCTGAATTTATTTTTTAACTCTCTATCACATCAAGTCACAAACCTAAAGTCTGTGTGAATCAAAAGATGGAGACTAGGGCTTACTTCAGTGACATTAAATATGATTAAATTGCTGTATCATTTTAGAATACATTGAAAACAATAATCCAAATCAGAAAGCCTGGCTAAGTTTTAATTCAAACTCTTGAAAAAATATCTAAAATAACACATTTTTAAGCCACAAAACTGCCCAAGATGAAAAGAGAGCAGTCCAAAAGAAAATAATGTTTAATGTCTCGGCAAGAGCACATTCTGATGAGTGGCTAGTCTGAGAGTCAAACGGCTTTCATTTAATTGTGTTCCACTCTCTCTCTGGAAACAGTGACTTTACAAACGCTGTGATGCCATCTACAAGTATGCTAAACCACAGCAGAGCTGTATTCAATATACACAATCCACTGAGGCATCCCAGCACAACAAACCTGAACAAGTACACAATCATTCTGTTACATTAAAAACATATTTTTAAACTGTTTTAAAACCTTTTTAAAAACCTTTTTCCAAGACAAATGCCTTATCAGCCTAAGTGGATAATCAAAACATGCCCAGAAAGAAATTTCCCCACTGCCTGCATGATGTAAGTGAAATATATGGTAATTACAACTTCATTATCATAATCTTCATCTTTTTGGGAAATTTCTTTTCTTCCTACGTATGCTGAACCAGCTTTGACATTTGAATATACACTTTGCAGTAGGTCTGTGGCAGAATGAAGGGCAGCATGCTCCCCCACGCAGCCTTATCAGCTAAAGCTTTCGTCTACTTTGTAAAACAAGTACTTCCCACCCAGCTACCCCTTTCCCTCACTGAAACTTACAGTGGCCTGTACTGTACTGAAAAAATTAAGTCATTGTAACTCGTGTCTTTTTTTAAACTTAGCAGTCTTTCTAGTGCTAAATTTATAATCTTATCTCAAACCGTCAAGGTTTATACATATACAAAATGCAGCAGAATATGAAGTGACAGTGAACAACTTGCATGTAAAAGTGCTTGAGGCTTGATTGTTACAGCTCTTCATTAACCGCTACATGCTGAATCTAGGACAGTGTCACATGCAATCACTGTATGTCCTAAATGTAACTTAAGTGTTGCATGCAAGAAAACTGCAAGTACATGAACTCAAAAGCTTCAAAAACCAGTATTACTGGGACCCTGACATTGTATGAACTTAGTAACACTCTCCCCAGTACACAGAGATTTTTTTTGCCATTTTCATTTTTCTGTGTTTTTATTCATTTGCAAGCCACATAGCCTTCTCCCATCATTGGGAGGAAGCTGATAAAACCACAGCGTTTAATTTTGGCTCATGGGTAAAAAAAACCCCAAAAACTCTACTGCAAGCTTGAATAGAACAAGCTATTTTGCATGGCTGAATAGCTATGCAGAGTGGTGTTTGGGTTGTTTCTAGGGCAAAGGCATGCCTGCATTTCTTTCTCTCTTTTTTTAAAAAACAGGTTTCACAGATACTAAGTCACGAGACTTATCAGAAAGTGCTAGCATTCTGCTGCAGCAAGGATTTGATGTACAAAAAGTGTGTGATTTTATAACTGTGATGTACACAAAGCGGGTAGATGAACCAACCGCAAAAGAGCCACAAACTGATATTGAAAGAAGCCCTGTGACATTAAACAGCAAACAAGTTAAAGAGCTCTGTCAAACCAACAGCTTATTCCATTTACAAAATACATCACTGGAGAAACTGCTTTATTTTTAGCTCCAAGTAGACTATAAGAGGAAAAGTAAACAAACTGTAGATTACCCTTTACTTTGAACTACTGAAAGTAAGTAGTGGAAATGATGGTGCAGGCATCTACTAAAGCACAATTATGAGGTCCTTCACTTTTTGCTTTTATATAAATCTTTTCTTTCTTCACTTCATTCCATGTGGTATTCATCTAATCAGAGGGTCATATTATGCCAAAATAATTCAGAAATTCAAATGGCATTTAGCCTCAGTAAAGGAAGATTTGTACATGGCAGAGGGCCAGTTACGGTTAGCTGTTGCACGTCCTTCCTCATTCTTTGCAAAACCACGTTGAGTAATTGTACATGATGTACACATGTTCTTTGGGAGGTATAAGGTTAATTCAACACAAATACACACACGAAAAAAGAAAAGTACCTTTTAGTAATTCCACAATTTAAATGTTATGGATGGAACCTATGAGATATTGGAATTTCCCTGAGTGGTTTGGCAGCAGGATCGTGACTATCACAGTGATTCTCAAAGCCGCGTGGACATAAATTGATCATTTGTTCTGGGAGTGGCCACCAGGTGGGATCAAGTAACTGTGAACTGGAATCTCTTCCTTTCATCATAACCTGTCCTCAAACACACTTTCTGTCAGGCAGAGTTGTGTCAAAGTAAAAGAATCAACAAATTCTATTACACTTGATTATATCAACTTGTATGGCATCTTAATTTTGACCACATCCTGTTGTTCTGTGGAAGGTATATGAAATCTCACTTGATGATATGATACTAAAGATGTACCTTCAGGAAACACGCAGACACACATGTGATGTTAGACTCTCAATCTTGCAGGAAGAAGTGAAAAAGAGCCTGTTCCGCTTCTTGATGGAAATGAAGAGCCAAACTGCACTGCATGTGCGTGTCTTAAAATTCTGATATCATACCTACCACTTACTGGTTAATGGCACCTGCAATGTTACAGGTTGTTTTTTTTAAATTCGTGACTTTCATTTCCATACATTTCACTCTCACCCCAAAAAAACCAAAGAAACAAACAAACAAAAAAAGAACACCACTTCATGTCAAATGTTTCTAAAGCAATTGCACGGTAATGACATGACAAGAGCTTTTTAAGAACACCCTCAACAACTTATGTTGTTATTTGTTTTAATATACTTTTGTAATTGCCATTTTCCTATATTCCCATTAGTGCCAAAGTCAGCAGGTTGCAGCTTGCTTTCCATACAAATTAAAAACATTACCAAAAAGTTCCAAAAGAGAAAAAAACCACAAACAAACAAACAAAAATTCCAATCAGCTTGTTTAAGTGATGACATTTAGTTACATCCATTTAAGCAGATTTGGGAATTCCTGATCTAATTATCTGGTAACTGCATTTAAAGACCATGAGGTCCTTTATGAGACTTGAGCTCCAACAAAGTGAGTTGGCACAACTATATACTATCCAGGGATGCATATTAAAAAAAGCAAAAATTTTGTAAAAAGGGAACAGAAGCTTGCTGCCAATATGTTAAGAATAGCAATAATTACAAAAACAAAACACAATTAACAAAAAAAAATCTGTAAACATACAATGAAATGCAGCTGTAAAAAATCAGCTGCATCTACTGTACAGTGTACATAAGACTCAACACATTTGTGAAAGTCAAACTTTGTTTCCAGCTGCATAGAGAGGGTTAGTCTGAACAACTGTACAAGTACACATGCAATAGCATGCTATCTTTGCCAAATGTGTAACTCACTGCTCCTTTTCCTATCAGTCAGCATATGGTGGGAAAAACAACTTTCTACAGCAAAAAAGTGCAAGTTAGTGAACACAAATGTCAGACCACAAGTTTGGATGGTATATGAAGAACTGAAGAATAACTCAAACTTAAAAAAAAGTGGCAAAATATGTTATGCAATCATAACAAATATAATCATTAAGCAGATAAAAACAAAAACAAATGGGGGGAAACGGGTTATAGTTTTACATGTGTTTCCCTCATAAAATGCCTCCAAATCCAGAAAGTTTTAGAATGAAGGCTTCAAAGAAAAGCAGCACAATGTGAAGAGTTCATTTATAGCTGACTTGCTTAATTTTTAGATCCTGTCTATGCTGATCGCAGATAACTTACGACACACTGATTGCATTAGGAACTGTTAAAACGGCAGCATGATAAAAACGATTCAAATACCAAATCAAACAATTCTATCACAACAGATTACGTTTCGTATGTTCAGCATTTTCAGGTATCCAGTCCAAGCTGATTACTGTGACATATCCATGTACTGGCTGTCTTGGTAAACAGGCGACCACTGTGGCACATCCTTTTATTCAGCCTCAGCATTGTGTGGTTGTTACAGGACTAGTGGCATAAACCAGTATTTATGTTCCAACCAACCACCGTGTTTGGGCTAGCTTCAGAATGGTAACAAAGAAGAATCACTTGGTGAGTGCGGCCTTAAACCATTTACCTCTCAAGTATTTACATCCTTAGTGCCACGTGTTTGAGGCGCTGATCTGCTGGGTGTTTACTTTGGTCTAGGATGGACTCTCGTCACTGAGATTAAACCTTAATGTGCTGAATCCATCACAACAGGGGCCCAGTAGTCAGTTTTTGAAGGCCCCATAGCGACTGGCTTTACTAATGAAGTTCTTGAGCAGGTCGTGATCCATGTCTGCAAAAGCCTGGGTCTGCGTGACAGCCGTTAGGTGGTTGACACAAAACTTGAAGCAGAACTCCTCCAGGTCCTAAAAATGAAGAGGGCTGTCTGGTCAGTGCTGAGGAGTATAACTGACTAGCTACTGTGCACACCTCCACCACCATAGTGCTTTGACTATGTGTCAGAGGCTATAAGCTTACCCGCGCCTCATACTTGACAGCAGCAGAGAGCAAAGTGATGGCGTTTTCTTCAGAAATGCCTCTCTTGATCGTTTCCTGGCACAGCCTCTTCAGTCTCGTTTCTCGGTAGAACGTGGCCAAGTCAAGCAACCCTGTACACACAAAAACAAAAACACACGTGATCATGTTCAGGATTTCTGCACTGACTTGTTGCAGTATTTCCTGGGCTGTAAAGAACTGGTCTGATCCAGGTCTATCCTTACCAATAGCATCCTCTGGTGGCAGGTTTATAGTGTCAGTGTAGAGATACTCCAAGAAGGCTCTGTACACCAAGTATGAGAACTGATGAATTTCTATAGCATCCTGGTCAGTTTCATTCAGCAGTGTTCGGAAATGCTCACACCTGGGGAGAAAGACAGCAGAAGACTTGTGACAAAAGCACGTTTAACTAAAACTAACAACTAAATTAATTGGCAATCACACTTTATCATGTGGAGGTGACAAAATATAGTCTTATGCCATCAGGAAACTGCATTACCAAATTAAAAAGGAAATTAGCAAGAAACTTTAAAAAAAAAGGAGGTTTAAAAAAAAAAAAACAGATTCTTTTTGACTATGCCTACTAATACAGGCCAAGTGCAATATCTTTTATTCCTTATGAGCTCCTACATTAATTACCACTAATGACCATTTATCTTTTTCTTTGTTTTTTTTGCTTCAATTTTCTCCACACTGCTAATCTCTGATGGCTCAAAACAGTGCCTCTACCATTGCTTCTCAGGACACGGTTGAACAAACAACTGAGTCTTCACTCTCTGATGCATCTTAAACATATCATTTGCATGTGATCTTGCGCAAGCAGACAGTTTCCACTGTTGCATATTCGTGTGAGCCAGTGGACTAAGGTTAAAGCTGCAGACAGTCTGGCTCCTTCCTACTGACGGTGCAAAAGAGCAAGGGACTGGAATGCAGATACTCTGTGTTCAAGTGTGGTTATAAAAAGAAACTCGGGAAACAATAGGCCTGTCTTTGCTACCCCGTGAGTTTAACAGGAAGATAAGGAAACACTGTCTAGCATATGAAGTTTGAATATAGGGAAACCAGCACAAATTAAGTATTTGTTATATATATTTACACAGAAAGATGGCCCAGTGTTTTTGCTGCCATGATTAAATTGGTTGTCTGGATTTTATGTTTATATAAACAAAACAATACACCCATGTGACCAAAATGAAAGTGGAGGTTGGAGAAGCAGACTGTCCATTCATATATATATATATACATTTTTTTTTAAATTTTTTTTTAAAAACAGTCATAGTGTGGTGGCCCAACAATAGAGAGCAAGAGCTGCAGACATTGTCTCTGTTCCACAGATCATTATGTGCACTCAAAGATAATGATACACCACATGTTACACCCTTCATGCACCAGCTGCTCAAAATGCCACAAGACTGGATTAGCTTTTCCAGACTTCCATGGTTAATGAGTCTACATTCTCCTTAAAAAAAAGAAAAAGAAAAAAAGAATCACCTAAAGGACTCTGAAAGTTCTTGTTTTCTGTACCTGATTTTCAGCAGAGCTTTGTGAACATGGATGCACTTTCCATCAACCAAGAACTTCAGATCAGAAATATCTGGACTGTCAAACTCCTTCTTCAAAGACTGGGCAACTGTGAGGTAATCATCACCATCTGGCAAAAAATACATAAAATTATTATTATTATTATTATTATTATTATTATTATTATTATTATTATTTATTTTATTTTTGTTAAAGACAAGCATTTGGTTTGGGTTTTTTTTTTTTGCTCTTAAAAACAAACATAAATTTGCTAAACATAAATTTAAACAACTTCTCTTTAAATTTCGGTTGTAAATGTTCACAGCAAAAGACAGTTATATAAGGCATTTATATATAGGGAATGAAAAGATATTTCTCTTCTTTTTCAGTTTTACAAATACTCTCCAGGCTGGCTATTAAACTATGTGACCTTGGCCTGCACTCCTCTCTGTGCAGGTTGATCCTTAATTTCCTGACTGGCAAACCACAGGTGGTACATGTAAACCACAAAGTGTCATCTGCTTCCTCCTCTCCTGTACTTCCTCTACACCTACCACTTTATGGGAACTTGACGAAGTGGCCACAATCATCACCAATTTCGCTAACGAAAAAGCAGTAGTGGACTTGATCTCGAAACAGTGATAACTCTGCTTGACGGTTAGAGATCAACCACCTAAGTGACTGGTGTAGGGAGAAAAACCTTAAGCTGCAAGTCTGTAAGACCAAGGAGCTAATAGTTGACCTCACAAGGAAACAGCTGAAATGGGCGACAGAGATGGATGCCATTAAGACCACCCTTCCCACAAAAATAACGGGGAGAAACTTTTACCGTTAGGCAATCATGTTGGGTAGTATTCTAATGAAAAAAACATTTTATTTTATGTACAGCTGGATAGGTATATAAGTATTTCACTGTTAATTTCTGCATGTTCATCAAATAACTAAAAAGCGTATGGTCCTATAAAACTCTTACCTACTGAGAGGAGGTGCCACGTGACTGCCGGTGTGGCAAAGCAAGCGAACACATCGTCAGTGCTGCTGAAATGTGTGAGATGTGGACTGGCTACAGCCTGACCTCGACACTGACCCCACATCAGAACTTGTCCACTCTGTGTCTTGGCTGCTGACGTGTGACTGGTGTGACATGCAGCCACTTCGACTATCCTATCGAGAAAAATCACAAATCTAGATATACATTTGATCTTAAGACAGAAAAAGGCCCATATGAAAAGTGAACATTTCTCTAATAAAGTTCTTTTACAGTCAACAATCAGTCCCTTACTACTGCGTGGCATTAAACCACAAGTGTAAGAATTTGTAAGAGTTTGAGACGTTTGGTTATTGTAGGGATCTGTGACCTATTATGGTAGAAAAGTACTGCTGGTAATTTACAATGGGAACAAAGTAACAAAGTACTAACCTCTCCTTGTCTGTGTTTATAGGAGTGGGGAGCGCTTGGTTACTCTTATTGCCTGTGCCCAACTGCCCGTATGAGTTGGCTCCCCAAGCATAAACAAATCCCTCATCTGTCAGTGCCAATGTGTGTGCATATCCACAAGCGACCTGTGTTTGAAAAAAAAGAAAGAAAAAAGAGGGTATTTAAGATACATACTAACAGAAATAAGTAATCAAAAACAATGTTTTATAAGTCTCCAAAAGTTGAATCTGTTCATCTGGACGTAGCGTTTTGTGGGAGAAACGTTTCGTCACTCATCCAAGTGACTTCTTCAGTCTCAGCTGAAATGTTTTATAAGATTTATCCCTCTTTAAGCTCTTACCTGTACAATGTTTACACCCTGGAGGGCAGCGATTCGGCATGGTGTCTGCTGGTTTCCATTATTGCCCAAACCTAGCTGTCCATTGCAATTATAGCCCCAACCATAGATCTGGAAACAACGGACAATTTTGGGATATGCACATACCCAATTATCAATAAGTGTGCGGAACATCACAGTACTTTTATTCTTGGGTTTTTGTTGGATTAAATCTGAAATTCAGATTCTGATTTTGTGTGTAAAAACAAATGCAATACTATTTTAGGTCTTCTGAGAGAGACCTAACGTTCATTTTTTAAACTATACTGTCTCCACTCACACTCCAGGACCGTTCTTCAATCTGACATCATTCAGATCAAGTGTAAACACAAATTCATTTCAGACACTGTTAGAAATCAAATTTGTTTTTCGCCGTTTCATCATGGTTAACACGTATAGATGGATGTGACCAGTTACCTCTCCATTGTCCAGTACAGCCATAGAGCAGAGCTGACCACAGGCTATGTTTACCACGACCTTGTTTTGCAGGCAGCTGCTGACCCGACGCGGTGTCGGTTGGTTGGCAGTAGAACCTGAACCAACTTGTCCAGAGTTGTTGTAACCCCACGCGTACACCTGAACACAAAGATGAATGCTCACCATCCAGAAAAATTCTCAGATTAAACAGAAACAAAGCAAGAAGAGGAAAATTTACCTCTCCATCAGTTGTGAGGGCAATAGTGTGGTGGGAGCCACAGGCCACTTCTGTCACTCTCTTGCTGAGGAGATTAGTGGACACCAGGGCAGGGGTCAGCCCATGGTTGGTGGTGCCATTTCCGAGCTGGCTGTAGCCATTGTGGCCCCAGGCATACACTTCTCCATCTACACAGCAACAAGTGCAAGTTTATTGATGTTGTCACAGAAGTTAATATTTTATTAAAAGATAAGAAGCAGTCTATTTCACATGATATACTGCAAAGTTAAGCAGCCCTACTTTCATCAGACATCACAGATATTGATTAAATGCCTGGATTCATGTAATTTAGTGTTGCATTGACTCAATATAAATGAAGTACACAAGAACATATCCATAACTAACTTTTTTGCAACTTCAATTACTGTAAATGGAATTGAGCAAAGATTTTTCCGCATGTAAATAAAAAAACAAAAAAACCCAAACTGACTGGCCTCCCTCAGATGATGTGGAGTTAGTTAATCATTACCACATATTACAGGAAAACAGATACCTTTATGTCGCTTTAATCAAAGTTAAAGGCGCAATCAATTACCCAAATAAATAAGAATGCAATAATCATGTTGAAAGCAACTCTCAGACATTTTCATTTAATATTCCTAACGGCAATTAGTGAAAATTGAATTTGTATTTGAAATTTAACAGTTTGAATGCATTTTTTAATCGTAATTTAAGTATGCATGCAACCACATCTCTAAATTTTGGCCAAGAAGTCCACTTTGAACAAAAAGAATCACACAATCACAAAATATGAATTTTGCATGTTTGGACTCATTTGCTTGTGATCTTACTCCTCTGCTTCCGGAGGACATTTCTCCTTGGTGACACACACAGAAATAAAGGTTTTGGAGCTATATTACCTGCAGTGGCGATAACCACATGTGGCCCCGTTCCATAGCTTAGAGACACAATCTTCTTTCCACACAAGACATCAATCCTGCGTGGCTCAATAGTGCTTTGAAGATCTCCGAGCCCTAAACAGCCGCTACAGTTGGTCCCTAAAGCAAAGACCTGCAGAGAAAAAACATTAAAAAAAATGTTTTTACATCTTTTTTTAAATATATAAAATTACAAATAAGAATTACTCGATCATATTTATTGTGCAATTTTTTTTTATATCACAAAATGGTGAAGTTGTCTTAATCCAATCTGTCTAAGCTGGCAAATTGCAAATTCATCGCTACACCAAAACAAACTAACTACACTTGAAACCAGGCTATAATAATTTGTGAGACTGTCTTTCTAAAATTATGACTGAAAAAAAAAAAAAATCAGCAGCAAGCACGCTCATGCTGGTGCAGCTCAATGTGATGTACGGCATAATTTAAAGTGAAATCCACCAAAATACAATTTAACGGTACAGTTGGCTGTTTCAAAACATCAAACAAATAAGCAAGGGTGGAAAGATTAGGCATGCACTGCACCTTTCCAAAGGCTCAGGCATTAAGCTCATGTGGCTAAAGATAGCCTCATTCTATCTGCTTATCCCTGTGCCTGTGCACCTCATATCAAGCAGAGAGCAAGAGGCCTGGAGCATTTTTATATCCACTTCAAAACAAGAACTACTCAAAAATCAATACAGCAAAATGAATGACATCTGTGCGTGCTGCAGGACAGCTTCATGTAAAGAAGAACAAGGAGGCAACCTTGCTTAAACTCCAAATGTTACCTCATCATTAACTGTGACATAGAGGGCTTCATTTGCGGCACTGCCAAATACACAAGCCTGCCGGATAAGCCGGAGTTCCTCAGGAGGAAGAAGTGCAAACACTGGCCACTTTCCCACGTCCAGCATACTACTCAGCTGTGAAAAAAAGAAAAAACATGGAGAAGAATATGAATCTAACTCACAATGGAATAAAAGAAAGGTTGATTAGATAAACTGAAAAACACAGATAAAAGCAGGAGTATGTTTTCATGTTAAATACTTTGATGGTCTGGTTATTAAACTGGATAATAGGAACTTTCTGCCCTGTATCATGGAATGCATACATATATGTTAAAGAACAGATTATTACATTTCCATCTTTATCATGCCTCGAGTGACCAGCAGCATTCAGATTTAGATGGGCAGACAGATTAAAACGTGTACATCTGTTCAATGACCTTT
Source organism: Oreochromis niloticus (assembly GCF_001858045.2). Lineage (NCBI taxonomy): Eukaryota > Metazoa > Chordata > Actinopteri > Cichliformes > Cichlidae > Oreochromis > Oreochromis niloticus. The sequence goes on from NC_031979.2 coordinate 31,780,834, forward strand.
ACTACCACAGAAAGTAAAGTCAAAATTATGTCATCTCTAAAGTCTAACATAATATTTCAAATATAACGGCTTCAATGATTGCACCATTACTCTCTATTATCAAACCACACAGCTGTCTATGGCTGTGTGATAAATGGAAAACTGCAATCAACAGTAAAACCTACTCGTCTGATCCTCTGTGCATCATTATTTGTAAGGCCTATAAAAGGTAATTATCTTGTATTGCTAACAATATATTTCGGTTCCGTTTTTATTCACAAAAACAAACAACCAACCAAACCTGTTTTTATTGCCGCGTCTGACAAATTTACAGTGTTGTTGCATTGTTTTGCATATCAAGTTGCACTTTCCATGAACCCAGACAACACCACCCTAAACACACACATACACCACCATGACCACCAGCTGCTGTTACTGCTGGTAAGATGTCCCACACGTCAAATCAGCAGACACCAAAGAAAACACAAAGCACCGCAAAACTAAGTGTGTTGGTTTTGATATATAAACTTCCAGCAATGAAACTACAACCTGAAGTTAACCCACAAAAACTATCAAGCTAATTAGCGTAAAGAGCGGTGTTGTTGCTGGTACCTCCAAGTGTTGACGTTACCTTCTAGCTAGTGCTTAGTCCGCGAGGTCGTTTTCTGATTAAAAAAAAAAAAAGATACTAAAACATGTCACCCAACATATTTTTCAAATAACTTTGCCGGGGACGTCATGCCGACAAACTGGTGTAGGTCTAGCTTCACGTTAGCTGCTATGGTTGCACTTTGTTGTAGCTAGCTTTAATCGCTACACCACCGCCTAAAAAACATACACACAACACCACACTTCCTGTAGTCACTTGGTGCGTTTACTGAAAATCGGACCTGGGAGCTTCAAGGTTAAATTGGTATTATACAGTAATTAGTGACAGACTGTTTAACATTTAAATGCTTTGTTAAGCAGTTTACAGCTTAACATAGAAAAAATAAAGGTTTCAAATTGCATCATAGTTATATTATCATTATTATTTTTACAATAGAAATACGATCTATTATGCAAGATTAAATAAATCAAATAGTCTTTAATTTGTGAAGTTACATTACTGGTCAATAGACTATAACGACCCAAGACTTTAAGTCGTTTGGGTTATAAGTTTAATGGAGAATATTTTTGCATGTTGTTTAAACATCTGTGGCATACATTGTATTTATTTATTTATTTAAGAAAAAAATATTTCACCCTACCTTTCAGGAGTTGTTGATATACCAATATTAATTTTGTGTGGAACTTTAGGAAACAATTGCTGGTGTGAAACAGATGTGGGTGATACATTTCTGGCTGAGTCATCCTGTACCATTGCAACTACAGGCATAGTTTCAGTATCAATAGAGAGGTAATCTCCTTTAAGTTAAAAAAAAAAAATAGAATGTAAACAGAATGCACCATAGTCACTTCCATGCTCCTGACACACAAAAATACGCTTGCCCACACACATAACATATGTGACCCTAACTGACCAATCACGGTCTTTGACCCATAAAAGGTGCATTTTGTTTAAGTTAGTATAAGCTTGTGTTATTGCGTGGTTTATTTTAATATCCCATCATTCTGTACTCTAAGACACAAAGGTTCTCCTAAGGACCCCCAATCCCCGCTCCAAAAATGTGATTCAATTAATAAAATGAGTATTAAATGCTGCAGCTGCCTGAAAAAAACAGATCATTTGAATCAGACATGTTACAGCAAGAGAGCACCCAAAAAAAGAAGTCCTCAGGGAGCTGAAAACCACTGCTTTAGAATTACTGCCTCCAGAAAAGTGATCCAACTGCATGATGATGCTGTTGTAAATTTGCTCCCTCTTCATTGTCCTCTTACATTTACTTCCTCATTATGTTTCTCATTACTTTGTATTATATTTTGTGTTCTGCTGCAGTCCTTGAGGTAGGTTTTTCATCGTGCATTTCTTCTCAAGTCTTAAAATGTATGCCCCTTCATCTTCAAGTGTGTGCAGGTGTTTGCATATAACTTTGCTGAGTGTGAACTTGTTGAGTATAGATTTGGACAACAAGTCTATGTGCATTTCTGAAACTCACTGCATCCCAAGTTACATGTCTTGTGTTATTACATTAAAAAAATAAAATAAAATAAATTCACGGTGTAAAATAAAATATGTGTTGTGTTCGCTGTTCACTCATGCCATAGAGGGTTAATGCATTTGCACTAGTGTTTATCATGTAACATATCTTTCACTAGATGTCGATGTAGGCATTATTTTTATACATTCTTTGCTATTTTGCCAATTAAATCCATCTGGTTTTATTCTTTCGTTCAGTCCCTGCAATTACACAACTATCTGCATATTTCACTGATTACTGTATAATCAGTCTGTCTTAAAGAGTCAAAGAAATTTATGGAAAGGTATCTTTTTTTAACCTTTATTTCATCAATTTGGGGGAAGATGACTCTCCACTGCATATTTCATTGAGAACTATAGCAGAAACAATGGGGCATTCCTTTATTAAGTCCAGCAGGTGGAGTCATTGATAACCATCTTGGTGTGTATCAGTGATGGGATCGCAAATGGTTTTACCAAAGATTTAAAGACCGCCTATGCAAGAAGGGTGAGTGTGTACATTGTTACTGCAACAATTATACGCATTTGATATATAGTATAGTGATGTTTCATATGTAGGTAGCTACATTAGGACTAGGTTGTGTATGATACATTGTCTGTGATGTTTGTTTAAGTGTCTGTCTGAGACTTAATATTCAGAAAGGACTAGCACATGAAAGAAAGTTTCAGATAGATAGATAGATAAATAGATACTTTTTAATTAGATCAAATTTGGAAGGCACATGAATGAAGGGAATATTGCAGTTTCCAGGCAACATGAATTTCTAATGGTGTAAATTTCAAGTAGAAAACAAACCAGGGGGCAAAAAATCAATAAAACAGAAAGAACACAAAACAATCAGAAAAACGACTATCTCTTTGATATATACCAGTGTATATTCAAAACAAGCTTTCAGGAGTACAGAAATAATATTAAAATATCTTTGTGTTCAATCAAAACGTATAACAAACCCAACACTGCACGGTTTACAAGAACCAGTGATCCACACTTACTTTCTGCTAAAAGCGATATTGTATTTCAATTTGTCTGTGTGTGTCTTGTGTAGGTTTGACAACACCGTTCAGTGTGTAAATTTGAAAGGGTTGTTTTTTCTCTCTCCATACATTCAGTATTGTCTCTCTGGCGTGTAAAATACTGCAGTTCAATCATGCTTGGTAATTTTTAGTACAACTGTGTTCTTCTGGTTACAAACCAGGTAGAAGTAGCAGTGTAGTCTTATATGGAGAACAGCAAGGTGGTCCCTGGACTGACCACGTAGCATTCTTAGATTCCCCCCCGACTGACTTGGTTGGACGAACCGATCACAGACACGTCAACCGTAAGGTCTTTCTTAAAGTGATGGAAAAAAAATAGGTAGGCAAATGAAGTTCATCATAACAGCACCGGATACTGACCGGGTTCACAACAAGAACAAAATTAAATATAGTAACATTATTTAGCGTTTATCTTTGCTATGTTGTAAATTAGGATTCGTGATGAATTGCTCGAATACGCATGCGCACTAAGTGGTGTAAGCGATGGCGACATTCCTGCTTTTTATGCGAGGAACAGGGTTGGATGGAAAGTTATCTCGATAAAACTGAGGGTTAGACAGACGTTATCGATACTTTGCATCGTCACAGTCGCTCGCTAGCTACTTCGACCGTTTTGAGGTGCTGTTAACGCGAGCCTGCGTCGTTCATGAGAAGACCGCATACTATCTTGCTAACTGTTAGCTAGGTAGCTTACGCTAGTATGTCACACTTTGCCTTGTCTTGTGTTTGTCTGGGTAGCTAGCAAGTTATCATCAGCTTCAGGTTCTACAGAAAGTTGCTGGTCATCCAAGCTTGCTGACGTTAAACATTTCGGGGAAGAGCTTCATAAGACTCATCACTGTGCATCGGCTTGTTGAGCAAGACTGCTGCTGTGCCAACTGACTGGGTGAGTAACGTTAGCTGCGCTTTTGGCAATAAGTCTTGTTTTGCTACAGCGAACAACATATTGACGCTATCATTTTAAGGAAGTCGAACTAACCTGTAAGGTTATTGTTTGCCAGTACGTTGGCTGCAGTTAGATAACTGTTAGCTATGATATAACGCTAAGCACACACACCTGTAGCCAAAGTAAACAGTCTCGGGTGCGAGGTAGTTAGTTGTTAAAGGAGCTAAAAATTACCAACGAAAAGCCCTATCTCTGAACATATTTATTGCTGATACTGTGACATATAATAGAAGGAGCTCGTGCGTGTAGTTGACAGGCCAGGTAATGTTAAACGAGTGTCAACGACGTCAAATACTTTCAGTCAAAGGATGACCAGCTGTTACCCCGTGTGCAGATGTCTGGTACGAAAATATGTCTAAGTGCTACAGTTAAATTTACGCATTACAGCTGAGCAAAAACTAGAGCGTGACCTGCTATTAAACAACGACAAGAATTATCATTACCACAATTTTGTGTGGCTGATAATTAAACTGAAAAGCTAGTTCAAATCTTCAAGGTGTTTTCCCGTTTTCTCCAAAACTGCAACTGAAAAACAGCTGGTGTGTCCTTGTCAACTGCTCTGTAGCCACAAACAAATGTGAGGCACAATCAGGGCAACAACAGATGTAACATCTGTTATCTGTTGTTATTTCGATACAGATTTCAGCACAACTATAACAGGAGTTACAGCTGTTTTCTAGTCGTAGGTGGTGACTACTGATAGGCTATAGTTCTGAAAGTTTCAGATAACTTTGTTACAGAAAGAGGAGCAAAAAGACAGAAGTATATACATCTGTTCATATGTTACTGCTGTCACTGCATCTGTTTAATAATCACAATCTTAATGTTCCACTTACCACCATCAAATTTGGAAAATGTGTAATGAACTTTCAGATCATCTTTTCCCATATGAGGGGAAAAAAAGAAAGAATTTTTGACTTTAACTGCGTAAGTGGTGGGTGGTCAGAGGAAATATAAAGAATTGCCTGTCATTAGGGATTTCCCTTAGTTGCTTCTCATTTTACTGACCTCCAGGTAGCTGTTGTCACTGTGGTTTTGGCACGTAATTTACAACTAGAATAAAATTACCAGACAACCTACCAGCTGATTGCAGTAAATGGCTTGGAGGCCTCAAGGCCACACAAGTCTGGCATTCATCTAAAGCCTGCTAGTGTTACAAAAATTAACCACATGGCAATCCCTCATGGCTGTATAAATGGTTCTGCAGGCCTAGTTCATTGACCATCACACTGTAAACTGACTTTGTTTGGGCTTAAGGAGGGGAGGGACTAAAGCGAACAGATAAGCCAGATCACAGTGAGGTTTAGGCACGCATGCGCCAGAGAGTAATTAAGTTCAAGGACACGTTACATTTCTTTCATGGTGTTCTGTTGCTTTTCACGGGAATTTTATTAGCCATGTAACAATTGTATACATTTTATTTACAGTTGGTAAGTCCTCAGTGTATAACTTTGGTATTTTACTCCCGTGTCAGTGGAGTGTTGAATAAAAAACATTTTTGTTTAGTTTGTTTGTTCTGTATTGTTTTGTTGTTTTCCCTAGAAATTCTGACATGGTCTAACTTAATTATGCAATTTTTAATTGTTAGAGTTTAGTAATCAATCACTGAATGGTCAGCTTTTAGGTATATTTGTTATGGAAGGGGTTTGTGAGAAGATGTTTGCCAGTGCAGTATACTGGAGGAGACAGATGAGAAGGGAATCTTTGAAAGAACAGATTAATGTTTTTTCTCTATGCCATCATCCAGTTTCTTTTTCCTCTCTCGTAGTCACTGTGTAAACCCTTTACAACCCTGGTCTTATCTGAATGCTGATATCTGTCACATGATAAGTCACGTCCAAAACATTATACCATTGTCCTTTCTTCTCACATTGTGATGCAAATGATTTTAAATTCAATCATAGGCGCATTAGGTTTGTTTTGAATTCGCCTCTTTCATTCTTTTCTTAACTAGTTAAGGTATTTAACGTCTGAGAAAAAATGGCATGTGACACATGTAACCACTTTTTAGTATCACTTTGATTCATTTCTGGTATTGATTCAACTTGGCTTACGTGACGGCCTCAGAATGTACCTGGTACAGTTTTTTATTTTTTTGCTTTGTGTTGACAAACTATGTGTTATATACCGCTTTTGCAAATATTTGCCTGTTATAGCCAATGGTTCAAGGATGACTATGACCAATAGCTGGAAGCAAGTTACAGTAAGATATTTTGACAACTTACTACAAAGTTTTCTTAACCCCTCCTTCTTTATAAAACTGAAGTTGAACCATAGAACTCCATTTGCCCTCAAATGCCAATAATAAGCTTATCCACAGTCCTTGAGAGAAGTCCAGTTGATGGTCTTTAGTGACACAGCATGATGCATATTTTTCATCTAATTTTGAAATATTTTAACTTGCGTGAATTAGGACTCCTGTCTGTTCGTGTCACCCAGCACAGATTTGTTTAAATTTGCTTCGTTACATTACTATTGTATGTATTCATGGTGCACGAGGTCAACACACACACACACACACACACACACACACACACACACACACACACACACTAAAGATATTCCTGATATCTGATTCAAAAGTTATTAAACGAGGAAAAAAACTGACTAGTTGGCTAGTGTGACGTAATTAAATACTCAATAAACAGCCAAAATTGAGCCTATTGAAATGGATGAGGGTCAAATATTGGCTATACAAAAATTGTGTGTGTATTTAAAAGCCATTTGAAACTGTTAAGTCACATTTTCCAGTAATCAAATTGACTTTTAAATGTTGTAACCTGCACCAAATTGTACAAACATCATGGCGGATTATTTGTTTGCTGAATGGCTACCATTAACAGTGCCAACACCAGCAGTCACAGAGGTAACGTCTTAGAATCAGTAAAAATGTCACAGGCATTGTACATTTAATAAAAGAATAATTTCCTTAACCGAGTACAATTTCTGGTACAGACTGTTAAGGACAACGGTGTTTAAACATCACATACATAATTTATAAAGCTATTTTGGTCTTTGCACTTAAAGCACTTTTGTGTTCAGCATGTTGAACGCAGACTAGAGGAGGTGGGAGTCAAACCACCAACCTTGTGTGCGTATATACAGTTTCACTGTGAATCATTGAACACTCTCTAATCAAAAGAAATAAACAATAAAGACTCTTAAAAACTTTTTAACTGCACGGCACTTTTTACTCTGCATTTAGTTGTGGGTTTAGACTTGTTAAAATGCCATCCTCAACTCATGCATCAGAGAAATATCTTTCAGTAAAGTTTATGTTGCTGGAAGTGAGAAACGATGGATGTATCCAGAAATAAATTAAGGTGTGCACCAAATTGCCGCTCACTGTAGTTCATCTCCACTCCTTAGGACTTGTCTGTGTCTTAATTTTAAAAATGCGTGTCAAGTGTTGTGATTTGACCCACTGTTTTGAGTTAGAGCTTGATTTGAAGTCCAGGTTTCCAGGACATTACATGTCCCTAAACCTCTCAGCAAAGCAAACATGAGCTTACTGAAAACACACCGAGCCAGCATTAGCAAATTTATGCACATAGTAGGTCAAGTAATCAAGCTACCACAATAAACTTGACAAAATACTGCAAAATATTGTTTCTCCTTAGCAAACAGGAGGGAACTGTGTGCCTGTAGAGCAGTCAGTTTTTGTCAAAATCCCCAAAAGTCAGAATCAGTGGCGCTCATGAGAGTAGGTAGTCAATTCTGTCATTGCAAGGTAGTGTTGTTGTTTTTGTTTGTTTGTTTTTTTTAAATTATTGTCATCCCGAGTCAACTGTAGATGCTAAACTTGGTTGTGAAAAGTTTTTTACACTGTGGCCAACGTAGTTTAGCCCCTGTGTATAAAAAAACCAAAACAAAAAAACAAAACATGTCACTAGAAACTCCCAAAATGATCAGTGATAATCTTCTCAGAATTCAGTTAGTTTGATCTAATAACAGTCTTTAAAAGGTGACTGATGATTTGATTTGATCTAATTTATGAATGTGGGGACCCAGAAGGATCAGCCCTGGTCCTACATGCTTACTACTATTTCTTCTGAGAAAGTTGCCATGCTTTCTCAGCTCAAAATTGTGAAGCATCATGGTAGCTTATAAAGGTACCATGATTCCTTTAAAGGGCATCCAAAATGCCGGTTTTGATTTCTGTGACGGAGTTGCTTTCATGACTCGTCAAGTGATGCTGTTGACAGTGGCATGCAGTCTGTTGACATCACATCTTCCGATCAATTGCCTGGAAAACTCGGCCAAGTAGGTACTAAAAAAGTACTTGTTACCGGTTACTACCACTTAATGGAAGATTGCAAAAATCCAGTCAAGCTGAGTTGAGCCAGGACGAGTAGGTACTAGTGGAAAAGGACTAATAGTCTGTACAGACAGAGAGGAGAAAAAAGCTGCAGCCTGCAGACATTATAGGTAAATGTATTTCTCAGCACAGGCTGAATGACTCCCAAGACTTAAGATGTTGACGTCATAAACCTTTTTGGTACACTTTGTACATTTCCATTGATCACTCTGTCTTCGTTGCAGCAGTACCTCTTCAGTGGTGTGAATGAGGGAGACATGGCAGACCACACGCCACCTCTGGAGTCTGGCCAGCTTCTCAGCCCTGAACTCCCAATCCTGGCCTCACCACCACCCCCAGCCATGGTCAACGGGGAGGGCCCCCAGCAGGTACACTAATTTTTGTCCAGTATTAGTCAGACTTGCTGACTTAAGTCTGTTGGGCCCAAGTTCATTTCTGACAAAACTGCTTTGGGATTACATTTGAGGAAATTTGTTCTAAATGGTGCTTCTACTTTATCTGTTGGCATTTAGGTGTTCAGGTGTAGAGCTGCTGTGAGTTTGATTTCATTTCAGGGCTAAAGGTGCATAATTGCATGTGCTGTTTCTTTGTGTGTGTTGGGAGTATTAGCTATACTTGACTCAGAGATATTGATGCCATTGATCGCACTACATAAATGAACTCCATCAGCGAAATTGAGAATTTTTCACTGGTGCACTTAAAGCACTTCTACGTAAGTAGTAACACTGTAGGCAGTGACGGTGTATTGTTTGACCAGCATGGCAGAGAAACACTTCTGTGGGATTTTTGCACAATATCTACAGTCTAGCAGCGACTCCTGTGTCATGCAATAATAAATCCAAAAAGTGTTTGAAACCCTACATTTGTAGAGTTATTTACTATGGCTGACTGTTATATTTTATATGAAATTATATTTCGTTTTCTTCTTCTTCTTCTTCTTCTTCTTCTTCTTCTTCTTCTTCTTCTTTTTTTTTTTTTAGTAAGAAAACTGTTATCAGATGAACTTAGATCTACCTCTTGTCAATTGCAATTTGTTTGAAGGCTTGTTTCAGATGCTAAACAAACTATGCCGCTATAGTTCTTACTCAATTCAGTATTGAAACAGCCAAAATAGGTTTTGCTGCGCTCACTTCATTTGCTCATTGAACATATTTCACAGGCAACAGGTGCCACTTCTCTCTCGGTTTTGATAGTTTTGCTATATATGTACAGGAAATGGATTGGACCCCCACACCCGCCTCAATCATCTCTTGTCAGCATCAGGGTGAGATTGAGCGGTCCTGACAAGTCTCTGTGATATCCCTGTCATTTTGATGGTCACCAGTCCAATTTGTTCAAGTTTCCCCAACTTCCTGGGGGATGGCAGGGAATCCACAGTGATATCTTTTTGTCACTTCCTCAGTCTTATGCAGTTTGTCCTGATAAGACTTGCTAATATTAGCACTGCCTTACAAACATGCCTTTCTAGCCATTGCCGTCATTTTCCACAGTGGAAAAACCCTCACCTGAATCAGGCTTTGTTCAAACAGAGATCAAATTTTGCTTGTGGTGCTCAGCTATGGGTCTGTTGTCCTCAGGGAATTCGGTTACATTACCATCATCCACAAAGACCTTACCTGATTGCCTAAACATGTCCTGTGTCAATGTTTAAAGTGTTTAAAAATGTGAGGAAATAAAAACCCACTTTTTCTGCCTGGTCTACATAATTACACCCCCTGCTCCTTGAAAGTCACTGGCATGTTACTTGCATACAAAAAACAAATACCAAAAATATGTAATTCAGCTTTGTTTGGTTTAGTTGTTTAAAAAAAAAAATTCTCACAGAGCCCTGTCAGAAGTATATAACACATTACAGTAAATGAAAATAAAATAAAACATGAATAAAATACAATAATGTAATCTTCATTCTCTGTTCACACACCAGTGGCGACAGAGCTTCCATGCAAGGTGTGGCTTGCCATGGGGACTAACTTGGGGGCATGTTGCAAGGCCAGGGGTTAACCAAATACCATTCACTACTTTATACAAAAACTGTTGTTTTCTATTTTATATGACAATTTCATGTTTGGGCAGCACAATAGTGCAGTGCTTACCACAGCAAGGAACTTCTGGATTTCTACTTCCTGTTCAGCCAGAGCCTTTCTGTGTTGAATTAGCATGTTCTTCCTGTACTGGCAAAGTTTTCGCTTATGTACTCCAGTTTCCTCCACAGTCCTAAGCCATGCATGTTGAGTTGATTGGTGATTCTGAATTGTATGCAAGTAGTTTGTGGTTGTGTACCCTTTGGTAACTCTTATTTGGGTAGGTGGTTAGGAATGTGGATGAAGCTGTTGAAAGATGGCAGCAGAAATGAACATGGCACTTTTTCTTATGGTTTTTTTTTTTTTTTGGTTGTTTTCCCTACCATTTTCATTCTGTTGACAAAATTGGACCTTGTGTGGTAGTTACTGCTGAGTAAGTGCTTTATTAATACTATTTTTTTTAAATTTTAAACACAATAAAAATTAGATTTTGGTTGTGGATGAACATTTTTAACAGCTAAAAAAAAAAGAAAGACAAAAATTAAATATTGAGAACACAGTGCTGAAAAAAATAGGAAATGTTCCACAAGGTAACCTTTTGGATAGCATCCATTATGTATGTGTTTTTCAATGAAAGGGTGACCAAACTGGATATTATGCGGCACATTTTTCAAGGTCAACCTATTCCATCTATATCCATCATTTTTAGCAGTGCTGTATGGGTGCATGTCCTTGAAAATAAAAAGGCTTATTAGATACCTAAGTAAGCAGTTGGGTGTGTCATACTTGCAGTGGGTTTCCTGCTGGTGATATTCTACTGTTCTTTTTTTTCCCTTTGAAGAGCAGATAGTGGTGGTTCACACACATAAAGCACTGTGGAGCCCAGAGCACAGCAACTACATGTAATTTATTTTAACCATGATTAATATCTATTGATTATTTTCAGTCAGTGCATCGATAGTTTCGACTTTTACATCAGTGTCCTCATACAAATTAATTTCTCTGCACACCCACCTTCAGTGTTGATTTTTTTATGACATTATCTGACCCTAATCTTTGCATTTTCATGTTATTTTTATGTTATTTTTGACCATTTGATAAACACAAATGTCAGAAACATTTGAAGTGCTATTTGTAGTCTTGATTCTTATCATTTTTGTGCTGGAGATTTTATTTTACTGTAGTCTAAAATCTCTTTTGTGAGGGACCAAACATGTTTGTAAGTAAGAAAAACCTTCTGGGGTTATTTGTTGTTGTGTTTTTTGTTTGTTTTATTTGTTTGTTTTAGTACATTGTGCAGATGACATGTGGCACAGTTTGTGGCCACCTGAAAATAATGCTGGCATTTTGCACTATTTCATATAGGGGTTATCACCCATCATTGTTTGAGTGATGCTGTAAATCTAATATGTGTAGTGTTGTGTCTGAGGAGGTGCATAAATCTCATGACAGCTGCAGAGTGAGGAGCAGGAACCACTGGAGGGGTCTGGGCCCTGACAGAATGAGGCAGGACTGAGGTGACAGTGAAGAGGATTCACAGCGATGGCTGACCCCTCTATTTCTGACCTTTTAGTTAGAGAAGCTACAAAAACACTTCATTCTTTGTTCTTGTTTTGTTTTTTTTTTGTTTTTTTTGGTTGTTGTTGTTTAGTTTAGTTTTTTTTGTTTTTTTTCTTTTTCTCCTTTTCTCCAGTCTTGGCTTGGTATTAACGCTCTATTGGACCAATTATTCTGACTCACAGAGGAAGCTGTTGTCTGGAGGTCATTACCTGAGATGATTCTATTTAAGAGATGACTTTGGCTACAGTGTGATTCACTGCTTCTTTCCATTTAAGCTCCCTCCCCCTTTTGGGTTTTTTTCTGCTTTTGCCGTTTGGTTTGTAGCTAAATTGGTAACAGATGAATCAGTCTCTTTCTGTCAATGTTTAAGCCTAGCTAATGGCTTATGTACTTAGCTGTTGGCTGTGCTGATGGATATATGTTCTTTTTATGTTCATTACTCTTTTTCATTAGACCTGCCATTTAATGTTTCTGTGCTCTTTGTGCTTATGTTCTTATGTTCTTGTGTTTTGATGGATTTTAGGTCTGTGTCCGTAACCTAACAGATTGTAGGGAATTAGTATCACTCCTTGGTACAGACTTCTTGCTGTGCAGTTTCTGTTAGAAAGCCTGCCAAGGAACCATCCAACCTTTTGGGAAATGTATATAATAGCTGCTTATTTCAAGACAAAGTAGCACATTTGAGAGATGGCTTAGAAAGAACACTGAATGAAGAAATTGTTTTCACTTGTAGTCTGTGCAGATGCAGTCTCGTCAGTTTTCCATTTTTAACATGAGATGAGCTTTAAACATGAAAAGTCGACTTTGGTCAAGTGTAATACTCAGTATTAGATGGTAAATACAAAAACTGAAGCGGGAACATAGCCATGAGTCTGTGGTCTGCTTGTGGCTGTGTGTCATGCGTGGGCTACTGTTACTGTGGGATAGTGAGACCTCACTCCCAATTCAGCTGTCTCTAGTGTCGGCCTTGTATGCTATTGCCAGACACAGGAGACAGGGCCTTGGATATGTGCCTCTCATAAGTTGCCAGAGGGCTTGAGATGTTGTGACAAAAATGCAACCCACTCTGCTTGTCTCCTGGTCAGCCACTGAATCATCCGTGAAGATGGAGGTGAGCCCACTATTTGTCAACTATTGTGAGGGGGCGAACAGTGCGTGACTCAGCAGTGTTTAGGACACTTTCCTCTAAGCCAGTAAGATGAACCACCATCACTGCTGCACCAGTATTCAGAAGAGACACAAGTACTAGTTAAGCATTGGCACAGTATTTCTGAGCTGAGAAAAAATATCCATTTATCATTGCAGATGATTTTCCTATTTGCCGTCTGTGTATTTTGAAACCAGATACCAGAACAAGGGCTGGATCAGTTTGTGAAAACGTACAGTCACCAGCTAACATCCTGTAATTGACAAGTCGTTAGCCAAAGGTAAAATGGTAATAAGTAAAAAAAAAACAAAAAAACACGACACCATTGTTTCAACATCACAACCACTAAGCCCCTGTTTTGTTGTGTTGTAATCTTATTTAGCCACTGCTTACCAAATGCCTTCCCTGTAAAATTTTTAAAAACTGCACCCCATTGTCAAATGTGTAGGCTATAAAAAAAAAAAGAAAGAAAAGAAAATATTACTGTGACTTCATAACCCTGGATTAAGTAAAGCTTTGGCCGTGTTTTAAGAGACTACAAAGCTTTTGCAATAAACTGGCTGACAGACCTGTGGCATCATTCATCTTCCCTCTGCTACTGCTGTGAAGAGACTCACTGCTTGACAGTTACTGCTGGTTGGAAGCTGACTCTTGGTTTTCACTTCACTGTCTACAAGCATTCACCTGGGCGTCCTTTTTAAGATGCACAGGAAATCAGGCTTTGCCTTTCTGTAACTAGCATTTATTTAGGTGCATTTTTAATAATTTGGTGTTAAGTTATATGGAGCTCATTATGTTAACGTACCTGCTGTGGTTTAAGAGGGCACAAGATGACTGCTGGCAGAGAGTTTGCAGACGTCTGCAAGTTTTTGTTCTGCTTGCTTAACAGGTTTTTGATTAATTGCTTTCCTCTAGTTCTCAATTTTCTTGTACTTATGGCAAATGGGCATTGTTGGTGAGCTTCATTCTTTCCACTGTGGCCTCTGCTTTGAAGTATCTGCTGTGTGTGAAGAGCTTTGGCGCACCCTCATGCAGATATGCAATGACACTTGACACACATTGCAGTGGTTACTGAAATAATTACAACATTTTATCAAACATGCTTTCAAACGCAAAAGCAAATTGCATGTTGACGACTACAGTTGATAAAGGTGTGGAAAGAAAAAAAAAAAAAGAAGCTTTTTTGTTATTATGCACTAAAATGCCATAAGTGGTTTTTGTAGCAGAGATTCTGCCCCCTTGTTGACGACACTGAATTTGGCCGTGATGTCACAGGAGTAGGTGAAGCCAATCTTAGTCAGTGGCCCCATTCAGAAATATGAAGACAAATCCCCTGGGTGACGTAATATGATACATTGTGCTCTTTTAGGTATCTTGAGACAGTATTTTTTTTTTAAAAACAAAACAAAACAAAAAAACAACACAACAACAAAATGCATAAATATGTAGAAGGGTTTCTAAGGTAAATTTAAACTTTTAACTTTGGTTATTTGTTTTTTTTCTTAAAAAAGGAGGAGAAAAATTCACTTTCTAGCTTGGTATAAGTTGTATTTTCTTTTGAATCGCAGCAAACAAATGTCATAGCAAACACTGCTTGGCAGGATGGTTGGAAGGAGGGAAATCTAGAAGAAAACATGGGCAGTGGAAAAGAATAACACGTGAATTTTAATGTGGCCAAAACTGTGAAACTACCTCGGCTTTCGACTGACCAAATAGTGACCAAGCTAGAAAAATCTCAGCCAGGAAACAGACTTTGAGTCCAAGGACTGTTTTGATAGTGGAACAAAGTGCCTTTACTTTAATGAGAGATTGCTTTGGAAGCAGTACACTCAGCACAGCACTTCACAAGTGTGGGCTATGTGGTAAAGTAGCCAGATGGAAAGTGCTCCTGAGTATAAAAAACCAAAACAAGCCAAAAGTAACAGGGCTGTGCATTACTTGCCTAGCACTAGTTTCGCTGTCATGCATGGTGGTAGAAGCATGGCAGTTATTTTCTTAAATATAGGTAATAAGAAAAGATGAGAGCCAGATATTGACATACTGTTGACTATCATTATGCTGTTGACATCCTTTTTTATTTGTAGCGATGCACTAATTGCCCAGCCATTGTTGGAATTGGTTGAAAATTGACTCCAAACTTACACTAACTGTCCTGTATGCAGCCCGATGCACACCTTTCCAGAAATGTAACTACATCTCAGAGTGACGTAGTAAAGGATTTCCAGCCCCTGTAAACATGGCAACTTGATTTCAGCAGATATATTTCTTCAGTGAAACAAAATGTAACAACAAAATGTGCTATACTGTAACTGTGTTGAGCTATTATTGCTTTGCACTAGCTTCAGTTAAAATGACTGTTTAAAATTTATTAGCTCCATCAGTAACAGCTGACCCAGTAGTATTTGGAGGTGGAATAAAAGAGTGATGCAAAGATGTAAAACGTGGGATATACTGTAATTTATTTTCAGTTGAATATTATTTGTAGGGATGTCACGATACCAGAAATTTAGTACATCGTATGAATAGAATTACATGGTTTCAGTACCATAGAAAATGATCTTTGCACACAATTACACTCCTTTATTTAAAAAGTCATTTTAAATCGTTGAGACTATGGCAGTCAGTAATTTAAAATGTTATCATTATATTGTGTTGACCAGACAAACTTTACCATAGCTGGAGAGTAGCCTAATGTTACAGTTACATAGTGAGAATAGCTAAATTTTCAAGTCAGGCTGTCAAAATAAAAAAGAGGAAGAGAGAAAATCCAAATCAGCCTAAGAAACAAACTGTACTGCAATTTATTTGGGATTTTTGCAAAACGGTGATCCCAACAGTGCACCCATTTGAATAGAATACATCATTATTTTGCTCTGATAGTACCAGCAGTACTATCAGTTGATTAGGTCTAAATTGCCTTTGTCTGCATATAAAAGTCAGTGGTGAATTACTTGAATTTTTTGTTTTTATTGTTGTCTGCACACCAGCATTTCAGTTCAGTTAGCTAATGGCTCAATTCTTATTATTGGCCAATGATTAACTTTTTAAATATGTAGATTTTGCAACATAAAACTCTTGAATTCACGAATTTCAAACCCCAATTATCCCCTCCACTGAATTGTGAAGTATTTGTATGTAGTTTGAAAACAACAATATATAAAAAAAAGAAAAAAGAAAAAAAGGTTGTCTGGTTTTTGTGCACTGTAATATAAATATATACTTATGGCTTTTTTTTAATTGAAGTACAGATTAATATAGGTCAAAAGCATTTAAAAGCTATTACTGTATATCATTGTATATACTGACTTAATGCAAAGCTCAAACACCCCGTCAGTCAGTAGTGTTTGGTCAGTATTGATGTGTGTTTAGAAATACGATGAGGCATAAAGTAGAAAAATGAAAACTAATTAACTTTGTAAACAAGATGCCAGTGGAAGCTGTTGTGTAAATGAGATGTATGAATCTATATGACTGACTGTGTGCTTTGGTAATGCTTTGTAGTTGCTCTAATACATATAATAGATTATCCTCTCTAAATTAATGGCACAGAGAAGAAGACGGTTATTTACAACAGCATGAAAACCTCTTTAAATGATTTTATTTTTCAGTTGTTTTTTGTTTTTTTTCCCCCTATCCACTTATGTAACGTTTCCAGGGGATCCTGGAGGGTGGAGAATCATTAAATTGCTTTGAATCATCATTGCACACGCAAGTGTGTGCCATCAGCTGCAGGGAGACTGCGTTAGTTCCTGGCTAGTTCCGACACTGGCAGGATTTTTCCCTGTGTCATTTGGCTCCTGCTTCCTGTCCACCCAGCTGCTATCTCGCATCAACACACAGTAAACAATTAAGAGGAACAAATAGTGAGAAACCTGAACTCTGAGTCACCAACGGCAGAAAAACGTCAGAGCTAACAGCCACAAACGCACAGAACGGCCCCATTCTCCTGGGTAATAAAACACAGCAGTGGCCACCTGTGTGACAGCGTGTGCGTACTGATCCTCAATCTCTTTGCATACGGCTCATACTTGGATGCAGATCTTTATAGCAGTGAGAACAAGAGATACTGCTTAACCTTTGGACACACTGGTTGTATAAATTTGTGGCAGCTTAACTGAATTGTGTTGTTCCCTGTTGTGAATGTAACTGGGAAACCATTGCACATTACAGTGCTTAGTCATCTGTGTGAAAAGTAACCTTTGCAGCATCCTACCACTTCTTCAGAGTCTGTCTACTTAAAAATAAAGTCATCATGCTATTGGTCTTACTGCATCTGGACATTTAATAATACATACAGCCAGCTTGGGTTGGAGATGGGCACAGAGGTTTTTGGAGCCAAGCAGTGACGTTGTGGATCTTTCCGCTTTGTTTTTTTAAAATAACTTTCTCCTTAATCTTTGTTGTTCTGCCATTGTCTGTGGTAGCACCTAGGCTGTGCTCAAATTATTCATTAATTCACTTGCACACTCATTCAACCACTATATAGTGTTGGCTGTATTGTAGGTTCACTAGGATAGAATTGGAGACAGTTGTTTATACGTTTCAGACACTACATGTATGTACTGCTGCTGAGATTTTAGACCATGCGCACCTCAAACTTGCTAATTTTGGGGGGGATAAATATAAGCTCTAAAACATTGTGAATCTGTGCCTCATTTATAGCATAAAAAAAGTAAAGTATGATGGAAACTGCAGCTGTAACTGCGCTATTATATAATAATAATAATACACACATTAATTATGAATGAAAATTACCATTTCAAGTTACCCCTTGCAAATATTTCATAAGCAATCTACTTAAGTATATATCACAAATGTATGTACAGTTTAGACTGAGCATTTTAAAGTCTTGAATATGGCTCTCCTGTTTAAATGTGGCAGAGGAGGGGATGAGCCACTACATGGCTGAAGCTATTCTCAATGGGTGGGTAATATTTACAGTAGGGCTGCATGATTTTGCATAAAATGAGAATCACGATTTTTTTGCTTAGAATTGAGATCACGATTTTCTTTTCCAGTATAAATATTTATTGCACTTATTAACTGCACATCAACTTCGTAACAGTTGAGACTGAACATAAAAACAATAAATGAACATAAAAACAATACATGTCTCACATTTTGTCGTTGCCGCAAAATGTTGTACTGCTTGTAATTCCGTTTCCACCGTTGCTCGACACTGCGTGTATAGAGCAGGTAGTGCAACATTTGAAAAAATAGTTGCGGGATGGCACTGTGTAGCGTTTGTCTAGGGTGTTGATCATTTTCCTAAATTTTTTCCGTTTTGCACAGTGTTGATGGGAGCCATATCTTTTGCCAGGTGATAAGTGATAGCCTCCGTAATTTCTTTGTGCCTGCGGGAGTTCGACGGGTATGGGGAAGCGCTGTATAAGGTTCCCGTTATTGATGTGGTTGACCGGGACGGATTTTCTCCTGTCACTTTCTTGGCCTTTACAGCTTCGTCATCTCTCACGTGCTCTCTGTTGTTTTTTCCCTGCCAGCTGGCTTCGGTATTACGTGGTATAAGGCTCCGCCCTTGTCATTTGTTGAGCAGGAAGAGTGAGCGCTTGTTTTCATGCAGATTATGTCCCGGATCAAAATGCGGTACAATCGTCATCTTTTTTTTTTTTTTTTTTTTTTTTAAATCGTTGTCATTTGGAAATGAGATCGCACATAAGTATGAATTGAGATCGCGATTTTCTAACGATTAATTGTGCAGCCCTAATTTACAGTTGTATTTTTGAATGGCAATACAGAATTTCTGAATTCCCTGCTTATTTACTGAGTAGTACATTATATGGTCAGGCAGATATAGCCCTGCAAAAGCTTCCAAATTTGGTACGCTGATTGGGGCTAAATCGGGATCTTACAGACTTGGACACCCGTAAATGATCAGAAAATAAGGTATTGTATTGTTATTGCTCTGATTTGGGCATCTTCACAGCATCCTTGTACCATATTTTATTTTCATTCAAGATCCCATTTTGAAAAAGCGTCATTGGACCTCTGGTTAACTGCTGAACTGCTTGACCCTGTCATTGCTGTTTGCAGCTATATTTGACAGTAGGATTTTAAGTTAAGCTTTACATCTGAGCTTCCTGGGGATATAAGAGCTATGTTTGTGCATGACACATGGCGCTATCAAAAGAGGAACTTGTCTTATCTGAAAGTGATTTATCTTTTACGGTATCGTCCCCCCCCCCCCCCCCCCCCATTCTGCAAAGTCAGTTTATGCATTAAAAATGTTAGATGTAGTTATTCTCAAAGAAGTAGTAGTAGTAGTAGTAGTAGTAGTAGTAGTTTTTTTTTTTTTCTGCTCCTTGTATATGTGGCAGGTTCTAAGGTCTCAAAACAAATGCACCAGATCCATTTGCTTGTTTCACTAATGGCAAGATGATGTTTTCAGTTTTGTTTTATTTTGTTTTAAATTCAGAGGATGATGAAGGATAAATAATTACAGATGAATAAGTAGATTTTGCCTTTTTGCACTGTACTCACTCTCCACTTAGTAAGCAGTTGTCCATAATTATTTTGTGGGGACACACAATGTCTACAAATTGCATGGTTGAATGACTGCAATATTTTAGATTAAAAAATTTTTTTTAAAAAAGGCAAGTGAAATCAAGCTGAAGGTTCACTATTCATATTTCACTTTGTGCTCGAGTCCATAACTGCCTGCAGGAAATGGAAAAAGGATAAAGAAAAAAAATCCATAATTCAAAGAGTGTCAGCATAATGATTATATCCATTTCTTATTAACGTGTGTGCACTGCATAAACTAAAGTTTACTTTGTGTTTCTCTGAAGGTTGTTTTTTTTTTTTGTTTTTTTTTTTTTGTTACTTGATTTTGATTTTTTTACAGTCAGGTTGTGTGATTTTTGTTTTGTGGAAGAGTTTGTTGTACTCTTTCTCCAGCAGTGTCAGTGACGCAGAATATCTGGTAACTTGACATACGCTGATCAAATGATCAGCACTGTCGCTTTAAGGAACGATCCATTTGGAATAAATGAGGACAGATGTTAGTAAAGCAGTGAGTACTTACAAGCTGTGTGCGTTGTGTCATTGTACAAATAATCTCTCGGTTTTGTTTCATTTTTGCTGCTTTCTGGTCTTTAAAGACAGCACAAATGGCACGAGGCTGGAATTGTCACAAATGCAGGAGCTCTGCAGTTGAACTCCTACCACCTCATCTCCGCTCAAATTGATCGGAGTATTAAGAGGATGTACGGCATGTTGCTCTGTGAATGGGAGAGAGAGACAGGGAGAGTATGAGGGGGAGGGAGAGAAGGGAGGGCGAGGGAAAGGGACTGTAGCGTAGTCGTATATGTCAGCCTCAGAAGCTGCGTGGGTCGCTCAGCTCCCTCACGCCATTGTTGTTGTTATGAAAAAGAGAGAACAAAGGACTCCCCATGCTGTGGACCCCTTATACCTTTGCCGGCTCAGCTGTGCCATGATCACACCCTGATGGAATGCTCTTGAAATTAACCATATTAAGGAGCACAGCAGGCGTTAACTGAGCTGGCACGCAGTCAGTCACAGAGTCAAGAAGGAAACTGGAGAGGGAACTGAGGCATCATCTAAAGTCCTCCTTATTTTTGCTCCTGATTTCTTGGGCTCATCTGCCTCCTTTTCCGGAGAGTGGCCACTGCTGATAACGTTTCAATCCCTTCTGTGAAGGTTTGGCGTGGACATCGCTGTGGCTTATTTGTTGAAGGGGTTGCTGTGGATACTGACGGTAGGGAGGCTGCACTGGAGCCAGAGGCGAAAGTGAACAAGCCGCCTGCTGCAGAGAGAGCCGCTGTTTGAGCAGATGCGGCTGAACCACGCTAAGCAAGCATGAGATTTATGAACTACTTTGTGTAAATGCTACGTCCAGTGCAAGAGACCGATCTCCATATCACTGCACTCCTCGCATCTTGTCAATATCTTCCTGGACTTTATGCAGGAGTTCATGGAAGTGGAGGGTGTTAAAAGAAAACATCCTAGCCAGATGTGTTAGCATCGCAGGTCATGTGATTTCTCATGAGGGTTGGGTGAAATGGTGGAGGGTCTGGTAGACCCTGGAGCATCTTTTCCTTTCTGTGACTGCGTGAACAGAGACGCTTGAATGAGAAAAAGCAATGCGGGCAACAGTAAGTAGCAGTCAAATCTTTTGCAAGCAAAATTTCCTTTGTTTGATTTTTATTGGCTGGCAGTGAATGTCACAGTATTGATTACAACAGTAATTTCCAGTGTAAAATTAAATGGGGGAGGGGGGGAGAAAGGCAATATCCTACAAAGCATGTTTGCTTCAAATCAAAGAGAGTGTAAAACAAACATACACATGCAGCCGTCTCTGAAGTGGCGAGACTTTGATTCACTTAGACCTCCCTTGCCCCTCCCACCACCTCCATCATCTACGCTTGCTGCTGACGCTGCTTGTGTGGGTTTGTATGGACATATGAGGCTCTGTGTGGCAGGCAAAGGACTCTTTCCTCTCCCTGCTGAGCACATGAATGGGAGCAGTGTCAGAGATGGAGGTGCTGATGATTTCAGTGCTTGAAGAGAACCATAGTCAAAGCCCTTTGCTAGAGGAGTGTAGATTCTATGACAGCGACTTCCACAAGAGTGAGGTAACTAGCGCCCACACATAGTGCCAGGCAACAAAAGCCTAGTTGCGCATGTTTCGGACTTTAAGAAGACAAGTTAACGGAATAATCAGTTTGTGATCTTGATGTCTTCATTTTCTAACCTAAGCTAACCTGTTATTTAATTGAAAGGAGAAAAATAATGATTGTTATGAACTTACAATAACACTTTGGATGCAGCTCTTAAAAGAAAAGTTGTATTGCCAGAGACCTGGAAGGTGATTGGAAATGTCTTTACAGATCAAAATGTGCTTTTTAGTTTGTGCTTTCTGCTTTTTTTTTCTGGTCTTTTGTAAATGACATAAGCAGTGTGACTCATTGTAGGCTACGTAGCTGTGTCTTTTCTTAATCGACCAATTTGTCTTTCCTGTACATTAGATTTAGATGTGGAGAGAAACTGTTTTCCAGTAAATTATATTTTTTTATTGACATATTGATTTTTGTATTTTTTTATGCTTTTCTTTTTCTTTTTTTTTACCATTATGTTTGACTTTCCTGAATTATACCTTCTTTATGCCGGTTTAATTAGTTTAAGTTTTTCATTAAGCATGGCACTTTTGCTGAAATGAGAGTTTGAAACTCATATTTTTCTGTTTATCATCTTGTTTGCTTTCTCACAGGTAATCCTGGTGCAAGTAAACCCAGGTGAGGCCTTTACTATTCGACGAGAGGATGGTCAGTTTCAGTGTATCACAGGTAAGAAGAAGCATTGATCTTTTTAGTCTAAATTTTTATCCGTGTTGTCTAATAAGGCATAACGCTCAGTCTTAACATTTTTTTTTTAACTCACTGGATGTTTTTGACCCATCTTTATTCATTAATGGATAGAGACAATAAAACCTTGTTATTTTCTCAGTTCTCTCAGTTTTTTGCCTTTACATACAATGGCATCCGTTAATCTAATTTTGGAATACAATCTTTTCCCCTGCATTTTAAAAAGAGATAATTAGGCGTGGTGTTTGACTATGTATTTTCTGCATAGATAACACGGCAACAGTATTAGATCAAGGTTTAATTCAAGTTTCATCATCACCTTATACATATGAATACATATAAAATGTTAGAGCTTCAAACTCATTCCTTTGCAGCAGAAATCATCAACAGCTAATGAAAAATAAGGCACCTGCATGACTGATGCTCAACTGAAGAGCCTTTTCTGGCATTTGGTAGAGGAGGCGTGGCAGTCAGATAATCATATTAATCTTCACTCTACAGCACATTTACAAAGAGAAAATGAAAGTTGAAATGTCTGCATAAACTTAGCCTTGGAAAACTAGAGACCTAGAGGGGAGTAGGACAAAGGGAGATTAAGTTGAGCCTAAAGTCAAAGTTGGGCTGGTAAATCTGATCATTCTACTTGTATGTTCGTCATTTAAGTCATGGTGGTTGGTAGTGGTACACTTAACTGCTTCATATCTTAAAGCATGCGTAATGGTTTCCACCGTTACGTATGTAAATGGGGTGGGAAAATGACTGTAGGAGTGGTTGTATTGAATTACAGGGTTGCAGTAGTGTTAATAAAGTGCTTGAGGAGTGCGTTTTTTCTCAGGATATGGTAATCTGATTAACACAGATTCTGTTCTTGTCAGTTATTTCCTTTATGTGGAGTCATTCAGCTTGGGTTTTTTTCCCCTTCATTTGCCTTGAAAGAAGAGGGTGTTGGTGAGGATGCAGTGACGTATTTTTACTGAAAAGATATCAGAATGGCAGTCATGTGTCATAGCTCTCAGCTTGCTCAGTGACATAATTGCACTTACAGTTTCAGTTACAACAGAGACTAGTTCGAAGAATGGCATATGACAAGATGTTTTTAAGACAAATATTGTTAAACGTGCTGAAAAGGACAGATTCCTATTCTGTAGTATGATGTACATGTGGGCATGTGAGCATTATTAAAGTGTGTTTTGTTTGCTATAATCATTCCATCTGTCTTTAAACATCTCTTTCTACCATACCAAGTGAAGGGGGACAGAACCACCAGTTTTTCCTTCCTTTTCAAAAAGTCTCCTAAACTTTATTTCTGGAGTTAATAAGAGGCTTCAGCAGTCTGAGACTGGAAGATACCCATTTGATTCAACAAAGGTACTGTGGTTTAAGTATGAAATTCTTTATTTTCTTCTTCTGGACACTGTTTTCCTTGTCAATTTGGCAGCAAAATGGTAACATGAAGAGTTAGATGCCTACTGAAAACTACAGTTAGTTTGGAAGGTATTCATTTGACTTGTCAAACTCAGACTGCTGAACACTCCTATTACGTTCGCTGAACTATAGAAGAGAGCTTTTCTTTGATCAAAGCCTTCAGACTTTGTCCCTCATCACTTGAATTACACATAAGGAAGAGATCTGTGACCATTGTAAACAGGAGCAGTGATTAAAGCAAGCAAAACCGGTTTTGTGCACTCATACGATCACATGTACTGTTTTTAGAAGACTTAAAAATGAGTGAGCCTATTGTTTAACAAGCACAACAAACTAACAAAAAAGATGTTAACAAAATGTGCATTATTTATACGAATCCAGCGTGAGAAATGCTTGATTACGCTCAGTTAATATGTAATTTTGTTCTCTTTATATTCTTCTCCCTCATCTCATTAAAAATCCATTGTCCTGATGAATGGTGCATCTGTAATCTATATATCATAATGTAAAAGAAAAATATGGCGTGATTACAGTGTTTAGTAGAGGACTTGGGGCAAAAGATGTTTGAGTAAGATGTGTTACTCATTCTTATTTATCCTGATGGCAGTCATTTCCTTTTCCACAATTGTTGGTGATTGCGCTGGCTTTGTGACAGCAACAATGAAGTCTAGCCCTAACGTGTTGCTGACAGTGTGAAGGAGGGGTAAAAAAAGTGCCAGCGTAGTTGTAGGAGGGAACGTTGTGGTACCATAATTATAAATGATAAATTGTAGTTGCCTGGAGAAAACATTGATCTGAAAATGATTTGCTTTGTTTATGGCTTGGTACACGGGACATCCTGCCCTGTATTGACATTTCCTCGAGCTCATAGCCACTCTTGTTTTCTCTCTCTCTCAAATTGTGAATTTGATATGATAAGGAAAAAGATGTTAACATGGTGTGATTAATTTCTGATGCCCCTTTGTGACCCCATTAAAGGCATTCAGCATTCTAGGATACATTTAATGATTTCCGTATAGACTGCCGTTTACTGTCTCACTGTGTCTGGGTCTTTTGTCTATACCACGTGGCATATAGAAATAACTATGAGATGACATGCCCCAGGGATCTATAGTTAAATGACAAAGGAGTTATAGAAAGTGATACTGCCCAGCCAGGAAGCCATAATACAGTGTGCTCACAGCAGGGGCTCTTCTCCCTACTCCTCTCTTCTGAGTTCTCACACCAGTCCCCCATTATGAGCTGAGTAAACCTTCCTAATAGGGAGCAAGCATGCATAGTTTTTCCATCAGAGGAGAAACAAGGAGCTGAGAGGTGCCACATAGATCAGTGTGACTGCTACTAACTGGCCTGTCACAGGGTGCACTCATCTCTCTGTGACGTGAATAGAGGGATGACTCACCGCTTGCAGTGCAAGGAGGGA
This sequence comes from Oreochromis niloticus, assembly GCF_001858045.2. NCBI lineage: Eukaryota > Metazoa > Chordata > Actinopteri > Cichliformes > Cichlidae > Oreochromis > Oreochromis niloticus. Next base: position 31,806,169 of record NC_031979.2, read on the forward strand.
GGAAGAAGAGAGTGTGTGTGTGTGTGTGTGTGTGCGCGTGTGTCTGTTTGTGCTTGCAGGCATGCATGCATGCATGTATGTGCTGGTTGATTGGGTTGTTTTTTGTTTTGTTTTTTCCCCCTCCCTTGTTTGTTCAGAACAACCCATACAACACAACAATATCTCTGTTCACTTAAGTGTTTAATGTGCATGTGTATGCTTCCATCTTTAACCCTGGTGTGTATGATGGTATCACAAAGCCAAAATGATCTGGCTTACGCACTTTTTTTTTTTTTTGCTTTATACGACATCATTTTGTGTATTCATATATTCACATATTTTTAGCAGCTTAATGTGCACAATTTCTGTGTGTTAGGGCATGGCAGGCAGGTCAGTAGGAACACAGAGTCTTGTTAAATGTCGTTTATAGACGGCATTTGCCTTTTTGCTAAGTTGGAGGCTGGACCTGAGATGAGAGAATCTAATTGGAGTGGCCATTTACTGTGCTTGTGTCGGATAACTTTCTTGCCACAATGAGAGTGGACATGCCCTCACAGTTTCAGCCCAGCACTCCCTAATTTGGCTTTCTCTTTACCTACTTCTAGATGCCAAATCTAGATGCCAAATCTAGAAGTAGATGAAGAAAGCTGCATCACTGGATGCAGTCGCTACAGATCACTGGAATCTGTAGCCACCTGATAAGCTTGGTGACAGATGAGGCAAGTCAGCTTCAGGACCACTAAGTTGGTTAGATCCACTTCTTTATGTGACATAGCCTTGCGGTGAATCACCATCACTTTGGATGATTCAGTCGGTGGTTTATGGCATAAAGCTCTGTCTAGTTCTACAGGGCTTATTGAACCTGATAGTGATTTGCCATTTTTCACAAAAAATCAGTCATTTTGGTATTGTGACAGGAAGCTAAAAATAGTGTGCACAGACCTTCATGTTACTATGTGCAGACACGCACCTTACTCAGTTTGATTATTCAGTCCTTCTGCTTACGTGTCCCTTAGCTCTGCTGAGGCTGTCTCACAGCTATGAAACACTTCATTTCATTTCTGATGATCTGCAGGTGTCTTTAGTATGTCTTTATCCCTATTGAAGAAAGTTAATCTATCATATGCTGTGCCTTAAACTGTCTACACTGTCTATTATGGTGTAGTCCGTTTTGAGACTGTTTTGATGACAATTTACTTTCAAGAAGTTCTACAAAAAATATTTCCTTTGATTTGAGTTTTTGAGATTGAGTTGATTTGATCCACTTCACTTGCAGTATCATCAACTTGAATTTTTTGAGCTTGTTAGTGCATGCTAACCTTCAGAAAAACTCAGTTTCAGATAGGCTACCCTAGTAAACTGTATGTATGTAACCCATCACATTTTGTCCCCCCAACAGCAGGAAAAAAAAAACATTCAAGGAGAATTTCAAATATGGATTACACTCTTTCTGTCCCCACTCAATTTCCCACCACCTCTTTAGGTGTAATTTATACTTCAGTGAAAATCTATATGGAGTCTATGATGTAATCTACACTAGTGTCTGATGCTGTTGCTGACATTTAAACTGGTGTGCTTGCATTTAGGCAGTTTGTCTCTTCAAATTAAAGCATTCTCCTCCAGTCTACCTGAAAAAATGGTGGCAGAAGAAGTGGCCGCTGGAATTGTTTAGAATGAAACAATAGTAATGAATGAACCAATCGTAATTGGCGCAGGTAATGTGTAGTCAATTTTCTAGGTAGATACACTTGAGGATGTAGTATAGGTAAATGGTTTAAGTTTTTGGGGTTATAGCATAGAAGTATAAATCCCACATTACTCAGTCTTCGACTGAGTAGCTGAGGCCATCATGAAGCGGTTGCTGGTGGCACAGGCTACCAGCAACCAGTGGTCAGCCTATTATTTTAACTGGGAATAAACAGAAATTTGGATGGGCTCTTATAATCGCATCATTTAAAATTAAAACCCATGTGAACAGCTGTAGTTGAACTTCTTTTCACCCACAACACCTTCTCCCAAACCACAGCCATCACATATGGTTTACAGGATTGGGCTGCAAACATCAAACACATTAGCACTCTTTTTATGCTCATCACCTCCCCCACCTAACTCCAAGGACATGTACACAAACATGTGCATGCAGACAGTTCATTCACAGCTTCTGCAGTGAGTAGCTCCAAGAATGACTGAGCTTGTGAGTCATTCTCCCACTGCTGCGCTGATACCAAGGGAAAGGGAAAAGGGGTAAAGAGGATATGATTGTAGGGGGGTGAACTTAACCCCCCACCCCTGTTTAGGCAGGGGTGGAATGTCCATAGCAACAAGATGGTTGCATGTCTCTTAAGCTGTTTTTGTGTTTGTGAAATCATATCAGACATCATAACTTTATGTCAGGAAACTGTTTTTAAAGTGGAATCTTTATTTCTTGAACATAGTCAGTCAGATAATTCATTATTTACAAAAAAGTGCCCCCTGTAGTCATGGCCCCTCTTTTGCTCTGGTTTAGTCTGGCTTACAGCAGCATAAGCCTCTGATGTTCTGTAATAAGCACAAGCATGAAGGTTACTGACTCCCTCCCTTCCTGTAAACGTCATTCATACCGGTGGGGGCTGCAAGAACCACACGGATGCCTTAACATTTTTAGGATATTCAGAATAACTTCACAAATACCCAAGAAAATGTCTATTTTTATTAAAATGTTCAATTGTTTACAGCTTCCTCATGCAAGTTCTGGTTTGCAGAGTTCCCTCTCCTTTTTTTTCCTCCTCCTCTATCTCAATAGATTCGTGATGGTTGGATGCTAGCAGGCATATTTTGGATTAGCACCGTGTCTTAGGATGGGTGTACACATGCAGGCTTTGTAATCTGATAATAAAATGTTGCGCTTGTTCCAAATTACTGCCTTCTTAATTTGATGAAAGATATTTCCCGCCTAAAAGAAAAATGCCATGTCATGCAAAAAAAGGGAACCATTTGCCACAGTGTCACCACTAAAAATTCAGGTTATGGTTTTAAGTTCTAATTATTACTTTTTGGGATTATTGACAGTTCAGTACTTGTTCCTTTTCCCTTGCTTGGGTGTAATTATTATCCACTGTCAGTAAGTGTGCTTGCATTCCCTTGCCTACCCTAACTCTCCTCTTTATTTGCTGATAGAGACAATTTATTAGCTCTAATTAATAATCAAGCCCACTCCATCTTTATAGGCCCACAGTTCATCATGTTGCCAGTGAGAGCTCATTGAAAGCGCCCATATGAAAATACTCACTATTGTTCCCTCTGAATGCTTTCCTGGATTTTTACACTTGTCTCTTAACCCAGACAAGACTCTATGTAGCTTATCTGCTTCTTTGTAGTCTTCAAATGTAATTGAGGGTTCATGTATACACAAAATTTGCTAGCTACAATACAAGCAAACTTTATAATATATTATTTCAACACCACGTCTGCCAAGTTTTGTAGTTTTGCAGCATGCACGTGAAGTTCCGCTTAACTGTTTTTGTTATTGAGCTCCATTTTAAGACAAGAGGAAACAGGTGGGTGCTCAAAGTGGCCTCAGCTCATTTTTGTGTATGTGAACATGTATGCGGCCTTTTGAAAACTCTAACTCCTAGAGGAATACTGATACTTTTTTTTTTTCTTAATGAGTTTTTCTTTTTACTGTGGCAACTTCCTCTGGAAGGCTGGCACTCCATGGCCACGTCAGCACAACCAGTGCTTTGGTTGACTCAAGGGGAGGAGGGGGATGGGGATGTGGCCTCTTTTTTTCTTTTTTTTTTTCTTTTTCTAAATAATCTGATCTCTGTCAGCACTCGTGCGTCAGTTTGATGTAAAAAGAGTGGGTGTCTCCCCCCATTTTCCACTCTGCTTCTCACATTGTGGTCTCCTATCCTGCCTCTCTTACCTTGTACTTTCTAGCCCATACACTCCAAGTTGGTAGACACAAAGCTTTTCATTCTGTGTGAACAACGTATAGCATGCTAATGAGATTAATCAGATTTCCTGTTCCTCAGCATCAGAGGCACTAACTAGAATTGCTTTAGGCAGTTTGTTAGGCAGATGCGCTGCTTAGTACTGGGTGGCATAACGGATTTTTCTTAAAAGTGAGTAGAGTTCACAATGCATCCCTTGAACTCCTACTCAAATTATATTGTTAATCTAAAAATCTATGATGGCTGAGCCAGTGTGACTGGCTTCATTCAAACAAAGTCTCCTCATGTTACCTGAAATTTTATGCCTTGCACAGCCTGTGTTCTTAGGCAGGGAAATGACTCACTGCCTGTTTGCCCTTTTGACTTCAGTATAAAAGGCCTATCTTCTGTTTGTCTTATTCAAGAAAGTTTATTAGCAGGGAGCAGGTGCCCTGCAAAATCATGGGCTTACGTAGTTGGGTCTCCTGGAGGCTACTGTTGATGCATTTAGTCTTGGCTCGGTACACTGGGTCAGTGGGGTAAAATTCTTTGTAACCCTTGTAAAGCACATAATACCAGAAAGCGGATGTGAGTATGATGCAATTCTAAGCTGTCGTACTACTTTTCTTTGTAAACTGATACAAACGCCTCATGATCAGCTATAGATTAAAGTTAACCTCTCTGTCTACCCATATGGACATTTACCTTCTCTTATCATGTATTCATGATTTTTCTCCCCTCTCCCATTTCTCCCACAGCCTGTAGAATAATATACAAACACAGAAATGATCACATTTATTTCCTTTCCTGATAGCAACAGCAAAATCACCAAAGCTGTGCAACATTCACACACGGATTGACCTACACAGATAAAGACTGCTGTGTCAGCTTCGATGGTGCAGCATTACTTTTCTCACAAAACAAAGTTGCTATACTGCCTCTCAAACATTGCCCGCCTCTGTGTTGAGCTGCTGATTACAGCTGTGAACTCTGGACCTGTTATTCTGTGTTGAGAGTTTATCTGTTTACACTTAACTAAATGCTACTGCAGTCTAAAGCAACAACCTCACAGTTACTGTAATTTGGTGCCGAATGTATTAACGACAATGCTTCTGTTATTTGGACGTAATAGTGGTGGAAATTTCCAAAACAGGTAGCTGGCAAACTGGCAGCTGTTCCTATTTGTGCTCATGCTTGCTGTTAATCTTCCTTGAGACCTGGAGGCTGGACTTAGTGCTGAAGAAGGGCGGTGCTAAGTGTTAGTGGGAGTGTGGCAGGCTATAGTCCTAGACATGTTAGAATTAGAATAGCTTTCGCCTCTTATTACTCTTTTGACAAAATGAGTGAAAATGCTTAATCAAGCAATCTCTTTTGCTCTCCTCCATGACATATGGCATTGGGGGGTTTTGTCTTTGGTCTGTAAGAAGAGAAATGTGTGAATGTGCAAACTTGGCTGAGAGGTCTCTTTCTTTCTCCAAGGCTTTTTGCTGAGCTGTCTCTTCTCTGAGCTGAGCTAAGCCGTTGAACTGCCCCCCACAACAGAGCAGGAAACTTTGTTCCTCAGCACTTTTGGAAAGTGGTTTTCTTGGATTTGCCAGGAATTTAAAAAATGCATTTTGGGCCTTTTTACTCATAGGTATTAAGAAAATACTTACTGAAAATGCAACTGGTTTAGAAAGACAAATCATATATGGGGATATTCCTCCTACAGAGGTCTACAAAGCAGCTTTAGTTAAAACTGCCTGTGCATTCGAATTGTAAGCAGCTGAATGTGAGAAGTTTTTCTGTCAACTTAGATTTAAGTAAAAGTGTGTTTATTATTTCTATAGAAGTTTTAAGGTAAATGGCCACATTGTTGACTTTATTAATTGCGTGCAGTCTTCTGTAAGTAAAGCCCTGACCCTTCAGTTAAAAAATGAAAATTTGTGGCTCTGGCTTAGTTTTGGATCATTCATTCATTGCTGTGTGGCATGTCAGAAATGTGGTTCTGGTTTGCCATAGCTGTTGGGTTTGTATTAAACTTAAGCCCCGTGTATAACAGTGTTCATCCTGAGGGAAGGTGTTTGATCTTGTTCCTTCCTGCCTTCTTCGTAGGTCCTGCTCAGGTTCCCATGATGTCTCCAAATGGTTCAGTGCCTCCAATCTATGTGCCTCCTGGATACATTTCACAGGTAGCCATTCATGCGCTATTTCCATCCCAGTGTTTCTGATTGGCATCTTATCATTCTGAGAGTAGCTTTGATATCTGCTTTCAATGCTATTGTTTTTTTCCCCCCTTAGATCATAGAAGAGAATGGAGTGCGGCGGGTTCTGGTTTTACCTCAGCAACCAGAGTTCCACCCAGGGGGGCACTCCCCTCTCCACCATCCTCCTCCTCCACCCCATGCCCACCTGCCTGCCTTCATCCCACACCCTGCCATGATGCCCCCTCCACATCACCTGTATACAGGCATGGCAGGGGGCGTGGGCGACATGAGCTCCCAGTACATCTCGCAGTACCATCCAGCTCATATTTACCCGGAGCAGGGTGAGTTGGAGTCAGGAGTCCCTGGATATACTGTTATACTTGTTGTGTTTTTTCTTTTGTATTTGTTCTCAGCACTTGATTTGGATGGGCTGTTTACACACTCAGGGCACGAGTCAAGTCTTACTCTTTTAGTTGCCTAATCTAAGAGAATTACTTCACTATCATCATGTGCATTTGCATGTCCATCTTATAAGAATAATGCGTTTGTGCCACAGTCTCTACAGATTCTCACTCCCAACATGGACGTCCGTCGTTGGTTCACAGAGATGACAGAACTAGCAAAACACATGAACGTCTGCAGAAGAAACTGAAGGAGCGTCAAGGAGGAGGGCAGGTGAAGGACAGCCCTCCCTCGTCACCACAGAAATCCTGCAACAGTCCCCCAACGGTGGACATTCATAACGGTATTGGAGGGAAAGGGCTGGAGACAGAACAGGGGCAACTTAGGCACACAGTGTCCTCTCCTGACAAGCAGACAGGCAAGCGAAAAATTGGAGAGTCAGCAGGTAAGAGTATTAAAGGGTGGAGGCTTATCATGGGTTTTGGGTTTTAGCATGGTATTTGGGGAAACTAATAGCTGGGCAAAGGTGATACTATTTAATCAGTTACGTTTTAATGTGGAGGAAGAATAGTTTCACATTGTGACCTCATGGAGATTGCTACAATCTAGAAACAATCCACTACTAATAATGAAGCATTTAAAAAATCGTTACAATATTTTTTTCAAGATCCAGTTGGAGAATTATTTTCACAGCTTAGAAATATCTGAATTCCTCACTTGATAGTTTTCTTTAAAGCTTAAGGGTAGTGAAGTAACAGAAGGTTGATCTGTAATCATGAATTTAAAAGAAGTTTGACATTTTCAGAGTGATTTTAGTTGTACTGACACATCCTGTTTGTTCAGCATGTAAAAACAGTGACTATTATTAAAGTATTTTAATAAATTGATAAACTTTCCAAGAAGTAGGCATGCATTCATAAGTGATTTGATAATTCAGCATAAAAAACACAAGAAATAATGAAGCTGCTTATTGCTTATTAAAATGCAAACACATTATTTATCATTATTTACTTTTTTCTCTTCTTTCCTCAGTACTTGACAAGGAGGCGCAGGCCCTACAAGCGCTCTTGAGCACCATCAATAAACCAGTGGTTGGTGTTTACTTCTTTCTTTTTTTTAATCTAATTAATGCAGTTTGCATGATTTTGTGATTCAGTTAACAAAAAATGAAACTGTAATGATGCTACTATGTTGCATCATTAAACATTCTATTAACAACCTCGATGAATTCTTACTTAGCATCTTACTAATGGAGTCAGACCTGCTGACTAGCATCCATGTGGGGATTTTTATTCCCAAATGTGCCGCAGCATTTATACAAGTACTGAAAGGTTTGGATTTGCTCTGGGTTAAACACATTTTTCCCCTGGCTCTCACATTGTTAGGTTAATACATGAGAAAGCCATTTGTTTTGCACCAAAATACATGATTAAATGTTATAGTTGCAAAATTATCTGATTGAAATATTCATACTAGATACATTTTTTTTATCCTTTAAAATTGCTATTTTAAAATGGTGTTGGGTTCTCAGCTGTCCAGCAGCTTTGTAGATAAATGAAGACGAGAATGGCTGTTCAATAGCAGCTGGGTGAGAATTAGTAGAACTGCAAATAGAATTTGCTTGACCTTATAAGATAAGATTTGTCACCGTTGGTACGGTCTGAGCTCCTTGTAAAAGTAGCGAAAACAACTCAGTTGGAAATATGATAGATAAAGTTAACAGAATACTGGGGAAGTTCAGCTCTTTGCTGCCATACTGGTCCGTTACTCAACAGAGAGTCAAACTGCGGGAAGGAAAAGGACTGAGGTGGGCCCCCAGGGCAGAGGGGAGGAGGTACAGACTTGACCTGATTGAGTTCTTCCACATATGAATCCCCCCCTGCAGAGTAGCTCAACCTATTTTTAAATCTTCTCCAAACAGAATGGAAAAAAATCTTAGAGTTGCACAACACATCCCTGCCAAAAGCTGAAAACCTTTTTCCCAATGCACTGTCAGCTTGCATATTTTGATCCCACACTCTTTTCCATTACCAAGCAATATGTTTGTTTCGGAAAATACAAGAATAAGAAATGCTTATGTTTTTAAGACTTCTAAGCAGGGCTGTTTACCAGCCATAACCAGTTTTGGTCCTGAGTTTTAAGGGTTGTAGGAAATTATTAATTTGACAGTATTTTAAGAGTCTGCAGATATTCTGAAGAAGGAATAACTTGATACTCATCCAATGTACTTTCTTGTGATAGGTGTCAGACATCGAGGCCAGAGGAGCAACAGTGAGCTGGAGTGCGCCCACAAAGCCAGAAAGTGAGAATGACAGCAAGGAGGATGACCCCAGCTTCTCAGAGCCTCTCTGCTATGAGGTCTCCATCTCAATTAGTGGTAAAGATGGGAAGTACCAGAGCATGTACTGGTGAGTATAAGAAACATCCACAAGTTTTAACATCAGTTGTCACGACAAATTAAGCATAGACTATGTCCTTATCAAACTCTAAAGGTGTTTTTTCATTTTCTTTTAATGCAGTGGGGAAGAACTAAGTGCAACTTTAGAACAACTTCGGCCAGCAACAGACTATCATGTCAGGTTGGTGCAACACTCCACCACCTCTTATTTCAAATCCAGATTTAGTACTCCTAGGAATAATGTATAAACATGTTTTTTTGTTTTTTTAAATTTGTTTGTTTGCCCCTCCCCAGGGTCCAGGCGATGTGTAACTGTTTACAGGGAAACCCATCAGAGGCCGTGAGCTTCACCACTTTAAGCTGTGAGCCAGATCCTCCCAATCCTCCCAAGAAGATCAGTGGGACCAAGAATTCTCTTTTACTTCAGTGGAAGGTAAAAGAAATCGATTGACTGATGAAGCCACAGTTTTAAAGCTGGACAGTAAGAAGCAGCAAGAATGTATGAGATTAAAAAAAAAAAAAATTATATTGATAATATTGAAACTATGATTTCGTTTGACTCAGGAATGATAGTAGGTGATAGTAATAAACGATGCACACATATATTTGCCCCTTGAGGCAGAATAATGACTAAAAGTTAAGATCCCCACACTTTCTATGATTACCTGATAATTATAATTATAATTACCTTCCCTTCACATTTGTTACTGAGCCCACATCAGTGTTGTACCACTTCTGTGTTTTCATTCAAACTGTTCTATGGTGAGGATTAATGCTAATGGTTGCACAGACTACTAGTTAGTTGAGATATTAAAAACCTGTTTTATATCTACAGGCTCCATGTGACAATGGTTCCAAAATTCAAAACTACATACTCCAGTGGGATGAGGTAATTTTTTTTTTTATCTCCAAAGGTTTGACATTTGTTTTCAACTAGTATTCCAGTTTCTTAAGTTCAACACTTTGTTCTCTAAAAGGGGAAGGGGACTGGTGTTTATGAGCAGTGCTTCTATGGACCTCAGAAGCAGCACAAAGTAACCAAGCTTTCTCCGGCTTCACAATACTCTTTCCGCCTTGCAGCCAAAAATGACATGGGTACAAGGTAGGTGCATTAACGTCCTATTATCTCCTGAATGGCACCCTCCCTGTTGTCTGTTATTATATTACTGTTTCTTCCATCCACTGTCTTCATCTGTTTGTGTGTCTCTCACTGTGTTTCTTCTGTCTCTCTCTCCCATTCTTTCCCATCCACCATCTCTCTCTGCCCTCCCCAGCGAGTTCAGTGAAGTGGTGGACCTGTTCACCTCATGCAGTGTGCCATTGCCACCCTTCCCTCCAGAGCTGGAGATGGCGGGGGTGACCTGGCTGTGTCTGAAGTGGCAGAGGCCTGCTAGCTCTCCAAAGGAGGATGACATCTGTTATATTTTGGAAATGGAGGAGGAAGGCTCGGTATGTCTCCTGCGTAAACCTAAAATCATCTGATCATGTGAGATTGTAGCTCATATATGACACAGCAGTATCTACAGTCACTGTTTTCTGTAAAATATTATGTTTTTCCCATCCACGTGAAGTGCCTCCTGTTAATGCACACAGGCATCTCTTAGACTGCTGTGTTTCCAGTTGTGTTGCCATCTTGAGTTTTTGAAAGAGTATAAAATATGTACATTTTCCACATTTTGCTGTGCTTAGACTTACCTTAATTCTTTGTCCATTGTGTCCTACTTCTGTTGGCGTTCCTAGGATTTGTTTTGTGCCTAATTGAAGTAAATTAATATTCAACAGATGCAACAGTCTGTATTTAGGTCGCACAGTTGATGATGTCAGAGTTGAAAACTAAGCAATGAGGTCAAAAAAACATGCCCATAGACTTGCAAGAAAGGGTTGACTCAATCCACAGATGTAGGAAAGGATACAAGAAAATTTCAGCAGTGTTAAGTGCTCGAGAGTAGGTAGTCTCCATTGAAGGTAGTTTCTTGTGCCTTTTAAAATTAATGGTAAGTCCATCCTTAATCCTTAATCTCAAGAGTCACAGCTACTGGTTAAAGGTTTAAAGAAAAATTGGAGCAAGAGGGCTTGGTAAGACAGGTAACACAGAAGCCAATTGATTTTTATTTTCATTTTAATTTTATTTTGGCTGGGTTAAAAATTTGACATATTTGTAGCTTTGTTGCTTTTGCCTGCCCCTCAAAACGTAGTAGGTGACGCGAACCAGACGAAAGCTTCCTTATCCCCTGCAGCTATTGCTCCTGCAGACCACTTTGCTTCTTGTGGTACAGTGGTTGTCTTGAAAGCCATCGCTCACCTGGTTGTTTTCATCCTCCCTTTGTCATTTGTCTTTGTCTCAGGCATATGGCTTCCAAAAACACTATGATGGTGAGGAACTCTCCTTCACCGTTAGGAATCTCCACAGGAGCACCAAGTACAGGTTTAGGGTAAGGGAACCCAAAGACTTACTTTGGTCCTTTTGGTTGTACTTTAATTTGAAATAAATGAAATCATATATTTTAAATAAAAATATTAAATGACTGCAGATCATGAATGTAGAACTTTTGAAATTTATAGTCAGGGATGCAGTGAAGCATTCCTGTCCAATGTTTTTGGAAAAATGTTGCGGTTAACAAATTCTGAATGAACATATATTTATTTATTTTTTTTATTTTTTTTTTAAAAAGCTTCAATATTTGATATGTTGGCTTGGGAATTATTTGCTTATTATTGTTATTATTATTATTATTATTATTATTATTACTATTGAGTGTCCCAATGATTTTGAAAACAATGTTGTTGAGTGTGTATGGAGAGGAGCAGCTTTTAGGCGGGGAAGTTGCTGAGTTCAATGTTGACCCTGTGAGTCATCTGTTTTGCAAGATTCTGCTAGCAAAGCGGTGGGCAGCTGACAACATCAACAGGAAGAGCCAATGAGAAGCTAGTTGAGCAAAGTGTTTGAGCCACACAAGTTTTTTTTGGCCGGCAGTAATGTTAGAGCCTTTGGACAAATAGTTGCCCGTGCCTTCTTCCCGTTATATTTTTCTCTTTCACACACTCCCACATTCCCAGTCTTTCCCAGTCTCCCCTACATTATTAGTCTCCTATTTAATTTTTGAATGTTTACTAAAGAATTTTGAGCTCAGAAAATGGGCAAAGAATAATAACTGGTTGAAAGTAAACTGAAGATGTGGCCTCTGCTTGAGATGTATGATCCATATCTGTATATAAAATAGTGTGTGTTCAATAAATCTGTAAGATTAGCTTTTCTAAATATTTGTAACGTGTTAGACGTCTTAAATGAGTTTTGTCTAAAACACAGTTCCATATCCTGTAAACATTTTTCTTTGAGTATTGATTACAGCAATTTGTAAATGTTCTATACAAAAATGCTGTTTAGCCCTGTTTGAGTAGGCCTGACAGATATAGAGCCCACTTTTAAGAAGTTTACTGTGCCCTGTTAAACTAAACATTCCTCAGAGATGGCATCACCTCAGCTGTGACGCCAGTGAGTTCTTAGATTGAATCCATCTTTAAAAATATCATTTTTGCCCAGCAATTCCTTCACCGCAGACATCTCAGACGTTCAGACATATAAACACCTGCCCAATTTCCCCAAACCACCTTTGTGGTTGTTTCTACTACAGTGGTTGTCCTCAGAAGGAAGTGGTGGGTTTCTGGCTTTGGTGCTACAGACAGCAATACTGATTGACAGCAAATATAGAAGACGTTCTTTTAATTCAGGTGAACTGCTTTTGTGGTATTTCCTTTTTTTTAAAAAAAAAAAGTTTATTACACAAGTTCCTCCATACGACTGTATTTAAAAAGTGTGTCATATTCAGTTTAGCTAAGTAGCTGTACTCCTAATCTGCAGTTGCACTAGATCACAGGTGTTCAGTGTGTCTCCCCTCTCATAATAACTGTTCTTTTCCTGCAGCAACTGACAGTAACAGGTGCTATTTTTCTGCCCTGTGTTTCAAGAGCAAGAAATCCAATTAATTTATAGACTGGTAATGGAATTTATAAGCTTTACTCACATGGCCATACGAATCCACACCACAGCATTGCTAAACATGAAACTGTCAGAAAAGTATCACGTAAACAAACCGCCATATGGCTAAATGATAGAAATATTTATTAGTCATCTCAAGAAATCCTCATTTCCAATTTTCCAGATGCACATTGCGAAGGCAGGCTATGCGCTGTGCAGGTTTGTTTGGTACAATACGTGGATGAACGCTGCCCAGCGTGCTCACAGAGATTTCGATATTATAGCAGAAGCGACACAGAAATGCAAATCCCAATAAAGCTTATTGTCTCATTTCATGATTGACTCTTGAATTGACAAAAATAAAACCTGTTTAGACACAACAAGATCTGCAAAGTCTCTTTCACTCTTTCATAATGTGCTATTTGCCTGAGGCCATTTTAGTTGCAGGCATACTGTTTACTTTGTCTCATGGATCTGGTTGGTGGTTATTATCAGGGGAAAATAATGATCTTTATACACTTGGTCTCATTTACTACCTAGGGGGAAAAAATAATTAATTTCCTGATAGGAGTTTATTATTTATTTATTTGTGCATTTCTGCACCTCCTCCAGGTGGCAGCATACAACTCAGAGGGCAAGAGCAACCCTAGCCAGGTGGTTGAGTTCATCACAAAACCAGATATACCTGGCTGTCCCTTCAAGCCTGTCATCAGAGGAAGAGTCTTGCCCAACAGCTTCAAAATGGCCTGGGGTAAGTTTTCTACTAGTTGCCCTTTTGACTTATTAAAACCTTTCACTCTTCATGTAGTTGACAGCCTGGCAAGTCCAGTTTGCAAGTTCATTTTTCTGACTGAGCTCTGCCTGGACTTATGTGACGGATGACATCCCAAGCTGTCTGTACTATAGATGATTGACAATTCTCTTCTCTTCAGACATAAGCATGAATCCTTCATACACACACCTCACTGGACAAACACATCCATCACCGCTGTACGTGTCTGTGCTTCCAGATTTCAAAATGCCATTAAAAAAACATGTCTGCAGTTGTGAAGATATTTTCAAATGTTTCTGTGCATCAAAATGAGTTTCAGAAAAAAAAACAAGGCAACATCCTTGGCCAATCATGCTTTATCTGTGATTATTCTAAACCCGAAATCACAAATCAAATTTCGTAGTTTCATAGCACACTTTTAAAATGAATTAATATATTTCAAGTGGATAAGTAGTCGAACATTTTGGGGACATAATGTTTTATATAGAAAAATAATTATTTTAATTATGTGCTTGTGTTAAAATTTAGAACCCCCTAAAGATGATGGTGGCTCAGAAATCACTAAGTATGTTGTGGAGCTGTCGGAAGGCACAAGTGGTAAGTTCCTCATGGTGACAGTAATAATTTTTAAATTTATGATTTCATTTATTGAAATAATTTTAGTATAATTAAAATGGTGTGTGTGCGTGTGCGCATGTGCGTGTGTGTTTGTTTTTTTCCACTTAGGCTCACCGTGGGGGCAGGTGTACTCAGGGCCAGCTCTGGAACATGTGTGTGAGGGCTTGAAGCCCGGCTGCTCCTACCAGACGCGAGTTTACTGCATGAGCGAGGGGGGGCAGAGCCCGGTGAGTCATTCAACGTCAGTACACGTGTGCACATGGTTGCGCACATAGCCTTGTTTCACCACAGGAATTCAGAGTTTGATGCATCAGTTACATATTTATTTGATTGCAGGGAGAAAAGGGAGGATAAGATATATCTGTTGTTTTTGGGGCGTTTTTTGTTTTGTTTTGCTTTTTTTTTTGTTTTTGTTTTTTAAATGATATGCATACACATGGACTGAGATTACCGTTAGAAACATTAGAAAATGTAGCAGACATTTATTTATCTTATCTAAATGTTGTTGGGTTAAATAAGCCGAATCACACTAGGTGTTAGCCCCTTTTCCTGTTGTTCTTCTTCTTACTGTTATTATTATTATTATAATTATTATTATTATTTTGGTTATGAATGATGCATTTCTGAGCTGTTATTCAAAGTGTTGTGAGTAAGCAGGCAGTGATGATTTGATTAATTTGACACAAATCATTCTAGATATGCAATCTATTTATGGCAAGTTTTAATAGGAAATTGTCATTCAGTCAGTTGCTTATGTTGGATATTAGACTATGCTTCCTGGTGTGTAAGTACAAGACAAAGCCTGCTAATCGATTAACCCTCCCTGCATGTGTCAGAGGATGTTTTTCTTAATTAGTTCAGTTCACAGACGCTCTTCATTAATTTCTTCATCAGCTGTTTGTGCATGCATTTATTCAAGATGGAGCTGGTAAAGAAACATGAGTCATGGTGGCGAGTTCCTGCTTTTTGGTGCAGCGCAATGTGACATAACACTCACATGGGTTTTTTTCTTTTCTTTTGTCACAGAATTTGAGTGTATAATTCACTTGTGAGACAGTCTGTCTAACTTTCTGTATGCTCATGTCCTTTGATCGATGCGTTCACATTCGTCTCCTCTTCGGACTGCTGTAGCCTGAGTCGGTCTGATAAGCCGGTGAAAATGACAATCTGTGTCCTGTGTGTTTTGTAAGAGGAGAGAGTCAGAGTGTGAAATTGTTATTTTCTGTGGGTCTTAATTGGTGTGTTGTCTTTACTTGCAAGCTGTCAGAGACCCTGCAGGTCCAGACTCCCGCAGTGCCCCCGGGGCAATGCCAGCCCCCTCGGTTGGTGGGCAAGCCCAAAGCCAGGGAGGTGCAACTGCGCTGGGGTGAGTCATTCCTCTCCAACTTAGATGTGTGTGGGATGTATCTCTGGCTTCTGTTGATGCATTTATTTGTCTGGTGAACAAACCTCAGAGCACTAATCTTTGATTGTACAGTTGCTATTATTTTGCTGTTTGTACATTTTAGCTTTGTTTATACACTGTTATTTTTCTTGGACAGTGCTTTTTTTTTCCTCCCAAAGTGTATTGATTTTTATAAATACTTGTTTGCACAAATTTCCTAGGTGTTCCTCAGGCAGACGGAGGAAGCCCGGTCTCTTGCTACAGTATAGAAATGAGCGGGCCACAGTCTGAGGAAAGCAAAGAGGTTTACCAGGGTCCGGAGCTGGACTGCTCTGTAGGAGGGTTAATGCCTGGCAAAACCTATAGTTTCCGGCTCAAGGCAGCAAACAAGGCTGGGGTGAGAGACTATTAATACTGAATAACACTGGAAGGGATTTCATTATTTTTCCCAGTGTGCTTTGAATTTGTAAATACATTTTAAAAGTGTAATCTGGAAATTTCTAGTTGTATAAACTAGTTTTGTTCTTTTCATGTGAAAAGTTTGGCCCTCTTTCGGAGCGCTTTGAGGTTACGACTGGCCCCGGGGCCCCTGAGCAGTGCAAAGCTCCCTCCACCACATGCAAGTCCTCCAGCTGTGTTGTTGTGAGCTGGGAGGTAAGACTGGCTGCCCCAACTAATGTGTTCAAAATTGAGTGCTGCATGCATCATCCTCATTCATTTCTTGTTTGGGATCTAGGCCCCTCCTTGTAATGGAGCTCCGGTGACAGAGTTTCGTCTGGAGTGGGGAGCAGCTGAGGGTAGCATGCAGATTTGTTATAGTGGTCCAGGCCTCAGTCATGAAATGAAAGGCCTACTGCCTGCAACCAACTACTTCTGCCGGGTGCAAGTGAGTGCTTTATTATTTACGATTTTATTTCTTGATTTCTAGGCTTTTCCCCCCCTTTTTTCAGTCTTCACCATGGTTAAAATAAAAGTCTAAAGCAGAATTATACATCATCTTTCACTATATAAAGACTATTATGCTATCTTATGACCTTATTTCAGTGTGATATATTCTCTGAGAATCTCATAATAATCCGAAGGACTCCCAGTAAAATGAATAATTTTAACTTTAATTTAATTTGAGAACATAAAACTCACTAGGCCAGCAGAGTAGGAAATAACTGAAACAGTTCTGCATCAGTTCTCTGATCCTTTGAGACTGCTGGAGTGGAAGAGTTGTTTTTATGTTTTTGTTTTTTTTAATGTCAGTACTCGTAATCATTTCTGCAGCGTTACTAAATGTCATCATTTGAGGTTTTCTCTCATTTTGGGGATGTTATCATTTGGATAATTGTTTGGTGCATTTAATTTTTAGCATGTTCTTGACTGAAGAGTAAAATTGTTTACATTTACATTGGAACTCCATCTTGTGGTCAAACGTAAATGCTGCACAGGTGTTCTTCCACACCACAAGTGGTACTTGATATCAACTTCTTGGGCTCAATCTTGTTTCTTATTAACAGGCTGTGAACGTGGCTGGTGTGGGTCCCTTCAGCGAGGCAGTGTTTTGCCTGACGCCCTGCACTGTGCCTGCTGCTGTCAGCAACATATACGTGCTCAAAGAGTCTGAGCTGCGAAGTTACGATACTCCAGTGGATGCGGATGAAGATGAGGAAGAGGAGGAGAGTGAGTCCCGGCCACAGCCGGTCTACTCTCCGTCCACCTGCCTGGGTATTTGCTGGGACCCTCCGTGCGATCACGGCTCTGAGATCACTTCCTACCTGATTGACATCGGAGAGCGACAACCTATTGTTGTTGGTCCGGTCACCAAACACGTCATCCAAAATCTACAGCCTGACACCAGCTACAGGTTGGTGCAAGTCTTAAAGGTAGCATCGTAGTTATGCTACACCACTAAGAACTTTCCAGATGTAAGGCAGAAAGAGCAGTTTTTAAATTGTCTCAGTGCTCATGCGGCATAACATGTGATACAAATTGGACACGCCACGCTTTTAGATTCTCTTGGTCTGTGATGCTTTGTTCCAAAAGATGTCAAAGGGGACAACTTGGGCAGATGTAATTGGTTACATCTGTAAACCTTGTCTATTGTGAAGAGGGCTGGCAACTGTTTAGAAAGCAGTTGGGTTCCAGACAAGACATCAAACATTTTTCTGTTGGCTGGATATTTGAATGTGTTTTATTGTTCTAAACAAGACAGAAATGCTGACTGAGTTCATGGATTAACATTTTAAGAGGGACTGAGATGAATGAATTTGTTGTCAACTTTCAGTGAATTTGTACAGAAAATATAAAGTCAAGGACATAAAGGTCCTCTGGTTGTCACTGCAGTGTTTTACGACACCTTTCCTGCTCTCTGGTGTCATGTCTTCTTCTTCTTCCTCAGGATTCGAATCCAAGCCCTTAATACCCTGGGAGCAGGCCCCTTTAGTCACACCTTTAAGCTGAAGACAAAGCCCCTGCCCCCACAGCCCCCCCGCCTGGAGTGCACCGCCTTCAGCCACCAGACCCTCAGGCTCAAGTGGGGTGACGGCCCAGCCAAAGCCACCTCAGATGCCCTTCAGTATCAGCTGCACATGGGGGACAAGAATGGCAGGTTAGTCGGTCATTATTCAGGTGGGAGAAAGCGATCTGACAAGAGATAAACCAATAAGAAGGGAGACTGGAGTTTGAGCAAAAGCTGCAGATAACTGTATTCAAGAGGGTGGGGTGATTGAAAATAAAGCACCAGACAAATTGCCTTGGAAGCAGAAGGAGACAGGAACTGATGATATACCTTTTGCCACTCTATACTTTCAGATAGAGAAGTCACTCATGCCATTTGCTTTTTCTAATATTTGTCCTTTGCTCATTAAATCCTTTCTCTTTTTCCATGTTCCTGTCATTGCAGATTTATATCCTTGTATAAAGGACCATGCCACACACACAAAGTCCAGAGGCTTAATGAGTCTACCTCTTACACGTTCCGCATCCAGGCCTTTAATGAGGCGGGCGAAGGGCCCTTCTCCAATGTTTACACATTCACTACCCCACGTTCTCCTCCAGCTCCTCTGAAAGGTACAGTGCCACATTTTTTTTCTTTCTCTGCCTATCCTAAGCATTAAACAGTTCCTACTATCTTTACAGACACTCACAGCTTGACACTGTGTGCTCATCTTTTAACCTGAGGTGACCCAAGCTTGACTTGCATTTGAGTAAGACCAAACTGCCACAGATTCACTCGTCTGCTCTCATCAAAAGTCGTGTAGATCAGCTCTGTGGTCTGGTCTCTGCCAGCCTCTGCAGAGCCTCTTTTGATCCTACGCGTTGAAGTCAGTAATGAGGACGTAGGCTTTATTCTCAGTGCGGCACCTCTTTTGAATCAGGCAGTCATGTGCCAGATTGTCAGTGTTACTCAACACTGCTGGTCTCCCCACACAGTGAAGTGGACTCTCAAATATAGACAGTTTGAATTTAGACAAGCCATTTCAGCACTGAGTTTAACGTCTCATATCACAAAGGCACAAAGGACTAAAATGCTACTTGCCGCTCCATCTCTTCATGCATTACCAGGCCACTTTCAGCCAGTCCAGTACAACCACGTATTTTTTTTTTTTATTGTTTTTGCTCAAATTGCCACCTACCTAAGGAAGAGCATGACTCACAGTTAGGTACTCTGCTAATGGGGAACAGTCACATTAAGTTCTCTAAAATTCACTTTTTTATCCATCAGCTTGAGTCACTGTTCATATAAAAGCAAGTACTCTTGTATTAAAGCTAGGAGTGTCTGAAGGAGCTCCATTTTCAGAAATCCCCCAAAGCTCGCATTCAAAGTGGGAGTTTACTTCATGTTTGAAAAGTGTTTGGGAACTTTGATGTCTGTTACTATTTTGTCAACAAAGCTACATCCCGTTATTTTGTAGAATACACATTATGTGGGGTTCACTTCAAATGGTGTTTTGGTTACTTTAATCCAGAGAAGCCTTTTTACACATTTCCATTGCAGTAATGTACCACCCTTCAAAGGGAATCTCAGATAAATAGCAGTTCAGTTTACCTGTGTTTAAATGAAGCCATTTCATAGCCTGGATATAACCACCGGTAGTGTTTTAGATGTTGAATAGCCAGAATTGACCATGTTTAGATCAGAGGGAGGACTTGGATCAGTTTGCAAAGCAGGCTACTGTTATAAACGGTGCTAATTGCAAACACACATGGCTGCTAACTAGTGTTAAGTAACACACTAATAAAATGCCAGATTTTAATCTTCAGAACTCAAGTGCAATTTGATGCAGACTTCTTGGACAGGCACACAGCAAGACTGCATTGATTGATTATTGGTTAGATATTTCACTACTGTAAAGTTGCCATCAAGGGGCAAACTGTGTCAGGCTCTAAATATGTGTTTAAATGCTCTAAAGCTGGCCATTTAACATGGGAGTCCATGTGGATTGACTGCAGTGGCCTAATTTTTCAGCTGCAGAGTGTGTTGCATAGGTCTACATGTGTGTACCGTTCTAATGCTGTCAGTGATGTTTTGTTGGGGTTTTTTTTTTTTTTTTTGTACATTTCTATTAGTCTATTTTAAAGCAGTTAAATAAGTAGTCGCCTGTATTGCTTGTCTTCATCACTGCTCACTGTTTTCCCTCTCTTTCATTTCCAACTTTACCCTCCAGCCCCTAAAGTGGAGCGTCTGGATGATAACTCCTGCGAAGTCACGTGGGAGGCCCTACCGCCTATGAAGGGGGACCCAGTAATCTACAGCTTGCAGTGTATGATAGGAAATTCAGATTTTAAACAGGTACAGATGTTGTCGTGTGAAGGTTTCGTACCCCTCCTTTGTGTTTTATGTCCTTCTGTGTTACCTTCATGTGACCCACCATACATCACAGTGGCCTTTTTTATGCAGAGTGGGATACAGATGGATCCCAGGGCCTTGATGCTTTTGCTGTGGCTTAGCAGCACTCTGTATTACTCACTGCTGGCTTTAAATTGCCCATTATGCGCAAAGGTCATTGATCCATGAGGTATACCAGGTGTCTAACCCCTGCCACCACATTCATCCCTCTCAATGGCCTGTGGCCATGTTAACATGAAATAATGGCCTCTGCAGGCTTATGCTAATCTCACCACATCATATATGGCAATTGAATCGGGAAGCTAAAATATATGGCTACCATCCCCCTTTGTTTCCCTCTTTGTCAGTCTTGGTGGCTTGGATTCAAAACCCATATTTAAGAAAGTAATTTTTGTATCACTGCTAGTTTGACATCCAGTATTTAAATAACACTGCTCATATCCTCCTCCTGCTGTAATTTTTTGTGCAATTGTTTTTGATTTTGATTTTATGTGGTGGGCTTAATTAAAGTTTAGGCTTCAAATGAAATGTTTGTTCACTCATTAAAGAGAATCAAAGAAAGTGTCACTACGGCAACCAAGCAGATCAGGTTCACAAGGTCCTCTAAAAACTTGTGGGTGTGTCAGCTGGACAGACGGCTGAGGCAGATGGCTTCCTACGTCTTCCAAGGCGAAAAACAGGACAAGTCTAATGAAAAGAATCAAAAATACTCTGTCAATTGGAAAAATAATAAAAGTTAGAAGAGATACAAGTGTATTTTCATTATTTCTGTCACTGAAGTTACTCAGAAGCAGTAAGAAAGAGATTAATTTTCATCTTTGTTGTTCAGTACAGCTTCTTTAAATGTATTCTATAATTTTATATACTGTTTTTAATCTCTTCCTCTCTCCTGTTCTCAGGCTTACAAAGGCTCTGCCACAACCTTCCATGTTCAGAACCTGCAGCCCAACAGTGACTATCGTTTCCGAGTATGTGCTATCAGGCAGTGCCAGGACGCCCCGGAGCTGAGCGGTCCCTACAGTCCCACGGTGACCCTCTCCTCCCAGCGGAATGATCCGGCGCTGGCCGGCAGCGCGGTCGGCTCAGGATCCAGGATCGGCACGGAGTCCACCCGAGCCAGACAGAGCCTGAGCGACGAGCAGTGCGCTTTCCTCCTCCTCATGGTTTTTGCCGTCATCGCCATTCTCATCGCTTTTGTCATCCAATACTTTGTCATCAAATGAGCAGTCTGCACCCCCCAGCTTCAGGGTTATAGCTTTACTCTTCCCTGCCCCTCTGTCTCTCTGTTGTTTTGTATTCTTTATTTTGTACTTACTATTCTCCAGTTTCAACGGAGTAATTGCATTAGCTGAACTGGGGTGCAGCAGGAGGATGGGCGGGTGAGTGGGCGCTAAATGGAAGTTATAAATTGAGGATGTAACGTCTCATTTGGCACCTGTGATACCTTCCTGACTCTCCTGCCTCTGTCACCCCGCTCCAAGGTTGTGGTATCTGTTGAGTCCAAATGCCTAATCCATCACGATTAACTTCCTGTGCAAAAGGAACTCAGAAAGCATAGGGATAGGGTTTGCGTTGGGATGGGGAGAAGTGGCGCATATATATAAAAATGTATAGGAATAGTCATTATTTATATTTCCATTTAAGTGTCCAGTAAGAAACTGTTTTTGATAGATGTGTTCCAAAAATGGTCTGTAGGTGTAAACCTATGTGCTATTTGATCCTGGGACCTGGTGGGCCAGTGTTTGCACAGTGAGGTGTGTCCAGATGTGTTTACTGTATGTAGTTTGTGCCACTGCGGTACACGGCTGGGAGGGCCTCAGGGCCACACGAAGGGACGTGATTCCCCATGCTGGAGTTGGTTCGAGAAGTCTAGGGAAAGAAGAATCTGAAGAGTTAACCTTGTTCACATTAGTAGGACGTTCATTTAGCACTTTCCAACCTTTTTGATGTTCAGAATGTTTAAGGATGCAAAAATGACTGGAGAAATGTTAGTATATTTTTGTACAGTGAAGACACAAGGATCTGTAAGTTTGAGGAAAAAAAATGCTCAATATAAAGTTAGAAAACAAAAACCAAACTAACAGTGAATTCTAATTATTTTTACTATCATATAGTTATACTGTAGCTTGTTTTTACAATCATGCAGCTGCTTTACTCTGAGATATTGTTGTTCAGCACAAAAAATGTATGCTTTCTCGTATGTTCTGTTTTATTTCGTTCTCCCCAGTAATTGATTTTGCACCTTAGTGAAAGAAAACCTCGACTGACTGCGTCTTGGTCTTGTGATGCATTTTATAGAACACACTTTGAGATTGTGAAAGCCCTTCATGTGTTTTGGGTGTTTTTAAAAGTTGTAGAATCACATGACGTGTCACTGAAACAGCTAATCAGCAAAAATGAAAAAAAATAAATAAAAAAAATAAAAAAAGGATTTGAAAAAAGAAAACCAGAGGGAAAATATCACAAGTTGTTTCAGAGGCCTTAATTGGAGAGGAAAAAAACGTTGGGAGATTTTTTTTTTTTTCTTTTTTCTTAATTTCTCTTCAGTTGTTATGGTTTTCTTTTAGTGTTAGAAAACACTACAATGTGTTTCATTTTACTTTTGCAAAATTCATTTGGTGTTTAGTAAACATGCATAATCATGAGAGAAATGGAAAGTAGTTGTATGTATTAAATTTATTTTGGTTTCTTTTTGTCAAGTCATACATGTGTGAAGTATATTTTTTTATGATATTGAAGTAATATAAGTTAATACTCTCCAGAACATTAAAAGAAGAAAAAAATCCTGAGTAGTCATGAATCATTGAAAGCTGAAACAAAATGTGTTATCATGTACTTCCTGTGAATCTAAATTTGCCTTTTCTCTGTGTGTTAAGTATTTGTAACAGGTTGCTAAGCTGAGTTTTCAGTGGTAATCTGGCTGTAGAGTCTAGTGTTTGGTTTTGGGCAGATAACTGCTGTTGCAACTTTCAAAATGAAATGCAGGTACCTTGCAAAACATCCTGGATAATTACATGATTTGGTCCTTCAGACATTCTGCAAATGTCTCTTCTTTGTCATTTAAAAAAAAAATAATTCAAAATTCCTATTTTTGATAGCAATTGCAAAGCGTGCCATTTTAACACCTCTTCACCCGGGGGCTTACTACCTTTGGCTGGGGAGATTAACAAAATGCTACAAAAATGAGTAAAATATGCACAAAACAGACCATTTTTATGTAATTTTAATGTTTGCAGTTACCTCATACACCGTACATTCCAAAATGAAAATTTGTTATACTATACATACTACCAGACATATCACTTTACAATGTTCGTTATGGGAAAAATGTATAATCATAGATATGTATCTAAAGTGTATCTGTATAGTCATGATATCTACAAAGGATCCATGCACAATAAAAGATTTATAATTCTTCGTCCGGCTTCAAGTTTGTACACGTGAGTGTTTGATTACCTATTTGTGCACAACATGACTTTGGCAGCACTTGTGTCTGAACGACTGGCTTGTGTTTGAGGGCAAGAGGACCTCAAACACCCTTCTTTATATCTCCTGATGGTTATAACTTTTTTCCAGTCACTAGAAAAATTTGATCAATAAAGAACTGCTGCTTCTCTGGTGGTAAGGGTGAAGATCCAAATTTCAATGCTGTTCTAGCCACATCCAGAAAAGAAGCAGAATTATGGGAAAAGTGTTCAGGGACTATATTTCGATTGCTATACACTCCTTAGTGGCTGAATAGTGTAGTGGTTAATACATTCACTGGTTAGAGGCCTGGATGACACACCAATCCCTAGGAGGGTTGTATCAGAAAGGAAAAACAAACTTGGATCCATCCACTGTGGCAACACCTTGTGAGTGAGCGATCAGTCGAAATAAACGTTTCCCAGTAACAGTTCAGACTCCTTTTGCCTTGAACTGCCTGAATTCTTAGTGGCATCGATTCAACAAAATGCTGGAAACAATCCTCGTGAGATTTTGACCCATTTTAACATCATCACACAGTTGGTGCAGATTTGTTGGATCTCCCATTTCACCACATCCCAAAGGAGCTCTATTAAGTTGGGGTCTGGTGACTGTGGAGGCAATTTGAGTACACGAACTCCTTTTCACATTCACAAAACCAGATTCGGGTTGTTTGAGCTTTGTGACATGGCACATTGTCTCTGTGGAAACAGCCATTAGAAGATTACAGCTACACTGTGGTTATAAAGAAAAGGGCGTGGCCATCAGTGAAACTCTGGTGGGCTGTGGCATTTAAAAGACCCTCATTTGTTTACTAAGGAACACAAAATATGCCACGAAAACCTTCCCCACACCATAACACAAAATTCTGACCTGAATGTTTCAGCAGGAACTAAAACATCACCATTCGATGTTTTTCTAGCCTTCTATCATCCAGCTTTGTGAGTCTTTGTAAATTGTAGCTTTTCTGTTCTTAGCTGCTGTAGACCATCTCCTTCAAGATGTGACACGCTGTGCATTCAGGGATGTTTTTCTGCATACTTTGGCTGTAGTAAGTGATTATTTGACTTACTGTTGCCTTCCTGTCAGCTAGAAGCAGCCTGGCCATTCTCCTCTGACCTCTGACATCAACAAGGCATTTTGCCCAGAGAGCTGCAACTCACTGCATAAACCCTCTTCTCTTTCTTTTATCATTCTCTGTAAACCCCAGACGTAATTGTGTGAAAAAAATTCCAGTAGACCAGCAGTTTTTAAAATACAGACCAGCTCATCTGGCGCCAACAATAATGCCACGTTCAACCGCTAAAATCACATTTCTCCCCTATTCAGATACTCAGTTTGAACTTTAGCACCCCAGTGCCAAAGTGCATTGAGATTGTGGCATGTGATTGGCTGATTAGATGTTAACGTCTCTAATGAGATGGCTGGCGACGGTATTTAGAGTTAAATGTAAAAACAGAAAAGATTAAAAAGATTAAAAGATTACAAGTTTATTAACATTCTTCAATGTCCTGATTTTTTTAATGTTTATAATTGTATAATAATCGTATAAAACATCATAAGATATAATAATAGTGACTCTGAAGCTCAGTCTAGTGTGTGAAGTTGTGGGGATGGGAGACTTTTTGTTCTTTGCACAAACATACCTAAGCAATACAACTAAAAATGGCGTAATTAATGAAGGCGAAAGTGTGCTTACTCATCTCGGTTCCTGCATTGTGGACAACATTGGCTGTTGTTGAAAGATGGATTGGAAACCCTTTCAAAACAAGCAAACAAGGCCTCCCTGTGACAGCGCAAACAATGACAGAGGAGAGAGCTTCACACTGACCCTTTCTTAGGTCCGACTGGTTCATCTGGTCATGGGCCAGTTCAGTGTAAACACACAAATACACCCTAATGTCAGTGTGTCTCTTTTCTGAAAGGTTCATCGAGTTGTAATGGATGTGGTGGCTGTGAAACAACAGAGCAAAGCAGCGGTCATCTGGACCGTGGGGATAAGTGTTAGCTTGAAAGAAATATCAGAAAACCGGTGTTTCAGGAAGTGAAAGTACCCCTCTGCTCTCATGTTTGCAATTCACTTCAGGAATGTAATTTTCCAGAAGAATCAGGACAGTTCAATTCACATAGAGGTTGCAGTTTTCTAATATTCATACTTATCAGCACTCTCCAAAGCCTTAAAACGGTCTCTAAACCTTATGGATTAGTGGGACGTGGAGTCAAGAACTCAGCACAATACCCTCTGGAGGTCACCCCGAGTTAAAGCTTTGATTCTTCTATTAAAAATCCTAACTAAGCAGAAAAGTCAAAGAAAAAAACCACTTCGCTGTCCCTTCTTCACCTTCGTTGTTGAAGTTTAAGGTTTGTTAGAACAAGCCTGAGATGATACCTAACTCAGAGAAAGATGGGGCTGGTGGACAGCGGAGCAGATACAGAACATATTTTTCAGTCACTACTTCCGAACAGCTCAGCAAACGCACACTGACTGTTGCATGAATCATTGAATTAAGAGCCATTTTTATATGTTTATGTCTTTTGGGTTCATGTTCAACCCAGAATAATATGATCCTCAATCTGGGGGGGAGGGTGTTCCTTCCGTCTTTTGCCTTTCACCATCATCTGTCCTGTTGTCATTTGATTATAAAGATTACCCAGGCACACACACGCAAACAACAGAGAGCCACACTGTTACTCCTGGACTCCTGAGGGTGCTGTGGAGGAGGTGCTCCTTTCTTCATCTCTCACAGCTCAACTAGTTATTGAGCACCAGGACAGGCTCTGCCACTTCAATGCGATCCTCCTGCCACTGCTGCTCTCCTTCGGCTCACACAGAACCACAACAGGGACTGCAAAAAGTTTCAACTTTGAAAGATCTCTCCATTTGCAAGGTAACATCACCAGCAAAAATTTATTTTACACCATCAAGTTTCCTTTTAAGGTTTAATGTATTGTACTAGTGGGTTTGCATGACTTACTATAACCTGCAGTGCTTTATTTATTATGTAGTTTTGTGTAAATCTAGTTTTGTGCAATGCTTAAAATCACTCTGCATTTTCATTACCATCAAGTGTCATTGTGGCATTTTTATTATGTGCAGTGAGTTTATTTATGATTTATCCAAATTCAGTATTCATATTATGTCTGCAGTAATGAAAAGTCTACGGCATTTGGTTTGGTTCTTTAACATGTAATTTTTCTCTTGTCAGTGGGTCCCTGAGGCCAGATTTTGATCTTTACTGTGCCAGCACTTAATGACATTGGCATGCCCTGGTCAAGACCTCATGCTGGTGGAGCAGAGGACATGGACAACATAGATGACCACCACTACGAGGGCTCCCTGTTCCCCACCTCCACCCTTATCCCTGTCACTGTCATCTGCATCCTTATTTTCATTGTCGGGGTGACAGGCAATACCATGACCATCCTCATCATCCAGCGCTTCAAGGACATGAAGACTACCACCAACCTCTATCTCTCCAGCATGGCAGTGTCTGACCTCATCATCTTCCTGTGCCTGCCATTTGATCTGTACCGCTTGTGGAAGTATGTGCCCTGGCTTTTTGGGGAAGTCGTGTGCCGCTTGTATCACTACATCTTTGAGGGCTGCACTTCGGCCACGATCCTTCACATCACGGCACTGAGCATCGAGCGCTACCTGGCCATCAGCTTCCCCCTCCGAAGCAAGGTGGTGGTGACCAGACGCAGGGTCCAGTACATCATCTTTGCCCTGTGGGGTTTCACCTTGGTCTCTGCAGCTCCCACGCTCTTCTTGGTAGGGGTCGAGTATGACAACGAAACACACCCAGATTACAACACGGGGCAGTGCAAGCACACCAACTACGCTATCATCTCGGGACAGCTGCACATCATGCTCTGGGTGTCCACCACATACTTTTTCTGCCCAATGCTCTGCCTCATCTTTCTCTACGGCTCCATCGGGTGCAAGTTATGGAAGAGCAAAAATGACCTGCAAGGCCCCTGTGCGCTGGCCCGAGAGAGGTCACACAGGCAAACGGTCAAGATCCTGGGTGAGTAAGAACATTTCCATCAATGCAGGAAGTATATATCTCTGGCATGCTGATTCCCAGCAGAGCACGCACGTTTTTACAGGTTCTAAAAGTGTCCCATTTTGTACATCAGAGAGATTTTTTTAAGAATTAGACAGCCACCTGTTCCAGCACTGTGACTCAGTCTCACATTTGCCATCTGCAGATAAACGTTTAAATAATAATTATCACTGATTTCGCACAAAACGGAGGAATTTAATGTATTCCATGATCTTCAAATTTTGCTTTCTCTGCTGTTGCTCCTAGAATCTGCTTAAATTCAAGAGTAATGGCATTATTGTTTTTTATTTCACTTTATTTATCCAGGATACAATGACTCTTAGGATTATAAATCTATGTTGCAAGAGCATCCTCACCAAGACAGACAGACAGACAAAAATACTCCCAACCAAAACATATAAAATAAGTACATCAGAGTGCTTGTTCAATAGTATATAAAGGTGTTTGAATTTCAGGTACAAAACATGTAAAAATAGGGCCAACAACAGGGCAAAACAGCCTGAAGTAACTGTCTCCAAATCATTTAAAAACACCTTAATTCATTTAAATGAGACCAGCTCCTTAAATTTTTGTGGATTTTACAGCTGATTACAGGAGGAGGGAGCTGCTCTTTTTTCCAAATTCAGTGCAACCTTTCAGGACAGACAAGAAAACAAAAAAAACCCCTTTTTTCAGGGAGGCATCAGTTTATATGATCAGTGTCCCTTTTTATTGCTGCTGAGGCCAAACAGCAGACACATCGGACACGTCTGAATTCAGGTTTTCTCTTTTCCTGCACTGCCTTTGCCACAGTATTTGCCACACATGTCGGTGAACTGATTTAAAAGCTAGTAGTTTCACCTTAAAATATATCATTTGCTCTTGTTTTACTTCTGTCTTGATCAAGAGAAAGCTGGTTCCATGTGTGCTGCTGTTGATACCAGCTGGTTAATTACTCTATTTTGTCTGGAGCTAATCACGTCCTGCCACTGCAAATACTATTTGCTTTAATTTGCAGTTCTGGTAGACTGTGCAGGAAACTCTGTTTTACAGTTAAAGACCCGGGCCAGGCCTGTCCACATTAACTAAATGTGTATGTATTAGGATATAAATGCTGTTCATTAGCTGAGCATACACTGTGCAGAGCTCGTGTCGTCAAACACAATGCCATTTGTACCCACTGAATCCCAAATTGGACTGTCACCATGAGGGACCTGCATGAATCAGCCTTATTGGAAAATTCCATGCCAGGTTCCTGGTTTTTATTTTTTTAACATCTCAGGAGTCTCATACTAAATCTACAATTAATGTCTTAAATTTATGGATTACTGTCATTGTTAATTTAGGAATATTTCGGTCGATGTGAGCTACATCCACTTCTATTTTTATTATTGAACAAACAATAACGGTCTTTACGGAAATTGCTCCACCATTACAAGTTGATAGTAATTTATTCTGCAGGGGCTTCGTGATCAATACTGGTGACTCAGTGATTACCTCACCCACTGTTTCTGACTTTGCTCTTTGCTGGATTTGTGGCGTCTTTTCTTCTCGGCAAAGCTTTCTGCTGCATATGCGCTCTAATTGGCCTGCTTACGTGAAAATGTGACTTCATTGTTGGAGCCAATTACAGTCTCCAGTCACTTCAGGGAAGAAGGAGAGAAGCTCTTTTGATTTAGCTGTAATTGCTGCTGGTCATTAACAAATGTCAAGGGTAAGCGTAGACCACAGATCTGAGGATACTTAAAGATCCCAAAAACCAATTTTCTTAATCAGCTTCTCGTTATAAATGAGCTCAACATGAACACAATTTAATTACTCCAAGTAAGTTGGATACTTTTTTTTGCCACATGAGTTTTCTATATTTGTGTGTACTATTTTTATTTTGGTCTTCTGAAAAAAAGTCTTTGCTGTAGAACATCAGATATATCAGTGCACCAATCTGAAATGATTGCTGCCATTCATTAAATCTGATCCAACTACTCCCACATAATGAAGCAGAGTAGCTGAGTCTTATGAGAATTTTACTATTTTTAGAACTGAAGATGGGTTTTTTTCCTTTTCCAATCATATATATATAAGTTTTGCTCATTCATTCACAAATATTCAAGGAGTCTGTTCATACCTGCTAATATCTTCATGTCTCTTCTGTATTGGGCAGGAATCAGGAAACAAACAGAGACATATCTGTAAAAATAATGAACTAATAAACGCTGAAACTCTCTACCCACCTGGATACCAAAACAGATAATGTGCTTTTTTGTTTGCCTTGTTTTTTACTAAAGAGCCAGTGGATGCATATTTGAAGCAAAGTTTTACAATGTCACATTTTGGAAGCGCCGGTTATGTGCTGAGACTTATGGAGATCCATAATGCTTCCATAATGTTATGGCAGATCTTATCTGCAGGCAGTCATTAACGCTTGCCTGCATATTAACCTCATCATCAGGACAAACCTGGAAGTTAGACTGCTGTATATAAATTAGAGTAAAATAAATCAGTATAACATCAAAAAAAATGTTTTTAACTGGTTTTTAAAGGAGTCCACAGTCAGCTAAAAATAACTGTAATAGGAGACGGTTCCTTAGTGCCACCTTAGTGCTCTGTCATCCCCAGTCTTCAATCTTGTACCTGAACAACCAGCAGATTTTGAGCCAGTGATCGAAGACTACGAGCAGCAGTGTGCTTGATAAGAAGCTGGGATAAATAGTCTGCAGCGTGGCCATTTAGTGCTCTTTATGTGAAAAAACACAAAAAAACACCACATAAGCTGCTTCCTCAGCTTACTGCACAGACATGAGAGCGATATCTGTGTACTTATATAACTTTTATCGAACTAATTTATCTCTCCAAACTTTCCCTCTCAGTGGTGGTGGTGCTGGCCTTCATCATCTGCTGGCTGCCGTACCACATCGGCAGAAACCTCTTCGCCCAGGTGGACGACTACGAAACAGCCATGCTGAGCCAGAACTTCAACATGGCCTCCATGGTTCTCTGCTACCTTAGCGCCTCCATCAACCCCGTCGTCTATAACCTGATGTCGCGGAAGTACAGGGCCGCGGCCAAGCGGCTCTTCCTGCTGCACCAGCGGCCCAGGCAAGCCCGCTGTGGCCAGAGACAGCTCTGCGTAATAGATCACATCTCCACCCTGAATGAAAGCCTTACAGGGGTCTGAGAGGAGTCAACACATAATGAGCACTCACAAGCTTGTTTGACTTCACTGCCAGGGGGGAATCTGCAGGTCTCTTTAAAGTTCAGGGGGTTAGGAGTCGAGAAGGCTCGTAGAGGAGAAATGTTTGTTCTGGGTTTTTTTTTCCATGGTGGAGGCGGGAGGGGGGGGGGGGACAGGGCTGAGCGCTCTGCTGCGCTTCAATGCAAAAATCACATTTCTTACTTCTCAATGACATTCTGTTCACGGACACACGATGATGATGGTCTGCCATGTCGCATTATCATTTTTGTCAATTTACAGTCCATTTGCAGTCTTCCTGCCTTAGTCATACGCCCCTCATGCAGAAGTACTTACCTCTGCATTGTGTGCTGCTACACGTTTTTCTAGCTCTTTATTACACACATCACCTTCAGCTCACAAGTACCAAGTAATCTCTCTTTGTTAATGACCAATGAAGGTTGCCACATCTGACATGGCTGTTCATGTGAAATTTTTAATTGTAGCCAACTATAGTCTGCTGTAAAATTGAATTTGTTTCATCTACGGTGAGTAACTGTTATCTTAATCAAAAAAACCCCCCAAACCCCCCCAAAAATGAAACCTATTAGCTGAGGGCTATTAGATGAGCAGATCTGACATTGTGTATTGTGGAGTGTGTGTGTGTGTGTGTGTGTGTGTGTGTGTGTGTGTGTGTGTGTGTGTGTGTTGATGGAGCATACATTTGATAAAAGCAGATTAGTATGAAAATGGAGCACTTGCTGTCTGTGTGTGTGATACCACCTGAGCCTTGAGGCTTTGTGTCTGTGTACGTGCCGGTCATCACATGTAAGATGACATGGCTATTATATTAAATGGACCCTGAGTTAGATTTACACTGGCAGGCAATGTCCCCACATCACCATATTCAAAGTAATGGCTGCTCTAAGTGCATTTCAAAGAGGAAAAAAGATATTAGGTTGTCAGCAGTAGCGGAGCTTATTGCTTTTATTGCTTCCACTTGCATAATCTTGGCACATTGTACAATTCTTCTTGGGGTTTTGGATTAGAAATGGCACACTTTTGTACCTCATACTCTGTGGCAAGAAAGGTAATGTCAAAGTTATATATTTCAACCTGAACAATGTCTTAGCATAAAATAAACCCATTTTTATTCTTGGCTCTGTCTATCATACATCTTGTCTCTAAAAGGAACTGTCATGATTTTGCCTATGAATCATCGGCCCTCGGTTTGTACAAATACAAAGAGACATAGTCGCTGTGGGCTGACTCATCCCCATGACACTTTTTTTCAGAGAGCCATTCATCTTTTAACCAGAGGAGCTGAAGCTGAACGACCTTATATCGCACAGACCATCGTGCCATCACCTGGGGAAAGATCAACAAGAGGCACAGCTCCTCTGTCGGTTATTTTCTTTACTGATAATGAAGAGAGTGGATGTGAGTGGTTTGTTTGGAGCCGTCAACACCTCCCTGTGGCGTTCTTTACATCGCCTCAAATCAGTCACAGACGTATACAATTTCTTTGTTCTGATTCCACTTTTAAGACTGTGATGTCTACTTCATCAGCAAACCTCGAACATTGTGCAAATATGTAAGCAGGGATTTGTCTGAATGGTTAATACAGAATAATACCTGACATTTCTCCTTTAAGTAGAAATGAGATCACATTTTTATAGCACTTTTATAGTCATGCTGACCTCTCAAAGCCACATCCAGCCATTCACACAGCATTTCATTCCATGTACTGTTTCAATTCAATTCAATTTTTTTATAGCACCAAATCACAGCAGTTGCCTCAAGGTGCTTCATAAGGTAAAGACCCTAGAATAATACAAAGAAAACCCTAACAATCATATCACTCCCTATAAGCAAGCGCCTTGGCGACAGTGGAAAGGAAAAACTGCAGAAGCCTGCAGCAGAAATAGGCTCAGGAAGGGCGGCAGGACAGGAAGACAGGACAAAGGCACGCTGTGGAAGAGAGCCAGAGATGAATAATAACTAATAATTGAATGCAGAGAGGTGTATAAACACACATAAATGACTGAAGAGGAAACACTCAATGGATCATGGGAATCCCCCTGCAGCCTAGACCTAATACTGCGTAACTAAGGGAGGATTCAGGGTCACCTGATCCAGTCCTTACGATATGCTTTATCAAAACGGAAAGTTTTAAGCCTAATCTTAAAAGTAGAGAGGGTATCTGTATCCCAAATTTAAACTGGAAGCTGGTGCAACAGAAGACGGACCTGAAAGCTGAAGGCTCTCCCTCCCCTTCTACCTTTAAATAACCTAGAAACCACAAATAAGCCCGCAGCCTGAGAGCAAAGTGCTCTAATGGGGTGATCTGGTACTATAAGGTCATTAAGATAAGATGGGGCCTGATTACTCAAGACCTTGTATGTGAGGAGGAGCAGGATTTTAAAATTGATTCTGGACTTAACAGGGAGCCAATATAGGAGAAATATGCTCTCTCTTTCTAGTCCCTGTCAGTACTCTTGCTGTAGCATTTTGGATCAGCTGACGGCGTTTCAGGGAGTTTTTAGGACATCCTGGTAATAACAAATTACAGCAGTCAAGACTAAATGCATTTTTCTGTCTCAAATGGTAAAAGGTACTTTAACAGAACACTCAAAGTATATTTTAAACATCTATTTTCAATTTAGAATGACAAATTAAGCTATCTTCTATATCTTTGGACTGCCAGAGGAAACCAGAGCAGCCCCCGATGAAAACTCAGAGGAGAAAAAAAAAGCAGGAAAGGTAAAACTCGGCTGTTGCTTGCTGTAAGGGGAATCTGCCTCATTTGTAATTTGCAATTTCATGATACTAGCGACAGACATCATTTAAGGTAGTTTCTACCAGAAGGGGGAGCCAGAATATACTGCTCTTCAGACAGATAGCGTGTGAAAGCTATATGCAATTTACAGCAATTTCCTGAGATTTAGATTGCTTTAAACTACATAAACAATGTTGTTTGAGTTAAGGGCTCCTGGTTTCCACCTTCTCCCTGTAAGAAATCTTTATCAGCTTCCCTTTTTACCTCATTTCCACAAATTATCAGCAATGCATTCACTTCCTGTTTGGCTCCCTATGCCTACTGACCTTTGCATGTGGCTACAGGAAAGCTGTGCAAAAATGGAGATTATTTAGGAGCAGGGTCTGCAGGACTAGTCTTTCCACAAAGCCTGCAGGGGCTCATTATCTTTCCTTCTGGCTTCATTCCTAGGTAGACTGCTCTCTAATGCCATCTCTTTTTCTCCATGCACCTCCCCAAAGAGAAAGCTTTTGCCACCCCAAGCTGGCTGTGAGGTCAATCATCTGTACCCAAAAAATGTTCTCTCTGAAAGCTGCTATAATGGAGAGCCGGGGGAATTTGGTGACCAACAGTATTTGGGGGTTTTAGTCATTTTATCTTGTGTGAACATAAAAGCCTGAAATGGCTCGGGTAATTCAACCATTCACAATCATGTTTTGCTGCCATGACGAGCCAGACGGGTGGCAGTGCTACCCTCGTGCTCTTGTTGTCACAGCTGGGTGACAGTAACACAACAAACACAAATACGTCTTTCCCTTTTACACACCACCAAGCACTCCCACGGCGCTTTAATGGCAGTGATAACGAACCTTAATTTACTAATCACCTCATCTTCTGAAGCCTTTTGTAAACAGCCACCACTGTGTAATGAGCCATGTTCCATACAGAAGAGTCAATACTCTCCTTCTTTCTACAAATTAGGGTAGTTTCCTGCAATTTAGAGGCCTATTTATATCTACTTGATGTCTATTTAAGTGTCTGAAAAGTATTCAACATTTGGTCAACTGAGAGACTTTAGAGCAGGGGTGTCAAATATGCCGGAAAATCTAATTCAGCCCACTTTACGGCTCAGCAAAATAATATAATTTACTTTAACAAACTGCACTGATGTTCCTGGGGTGCAGGGGTTAATGTGGGATTTAGCCGGTGTGATAACCTTAAGATCAGATGGAGCCGTGCAGCCTTAGGAAAATAATTATTTAGGAAAAAGTCACATCCCAGTTTGCTTTGCGAGCTCCAGTAGATTTTTGTGTACATGCTGTGATCAAGTGACCTGTGCTGCTACTCTGACATTTGTGGCTTTTGCTAATTAAATTAAAAAAATATAGGCCAATATATCAGTTATTTCCAACCCCTAGACTACTAAAAAGCTCATATAAAAAGTAGAATTAAGTGGGTGAATCTAATCAGCATCATCCCCTTAAATATAAAGAGATGTCTCCTGCCACCCTTGATGTAACCTAATAATATTACACTAGATGTAACTGGTCAAACATAATGCAGTACTTTAAACTCAATCACAATATAGCAAACTAACCAAACTAAACTGCACAGCATTTTCATGCAACCTCTGAATTTCTTGTTTTACAAGACATATTGCAAACAATTTCTGCAATACATCAGATTCAGCATCTGATTTAAAAATTCGAAATTGACTCAGAACATGACATGCAAGAGTCCTTTACTAAGCATTATTTATCTTTGAAAATAATTTCTCAACTTCCTCTCTAGCTGATATTTCAGCTGTTTGAAAAGTTGCATTTGAAATTACTTAAAAAAGGTGTAATGTCTAAATAACTACAGACGCTCCTCTTCTGGAGTTAGATGTTTCAATACCGTGATTGCAACTTGCACTATATCTGGACTATGAACGCATCATAAGGAGGGGAAGGAAAAGGGATATGCTGAGGATTTGAGTGGTCAAAAAGTGATCGCTGATATTTGTATGTGCTCTTTATGATCTCTTAATATCCTTGGGGCGATCGTGGCTCATGAGTTGGGAGTTTGCCTTGTAATTGGAAGGTTGCCAGTTCGAGCCCCGACTCAGACAGTCTCGGTCGTTGTGTGTGTTGCACATGTACCATCTCTACAACAATTCAACAATGCAAATAACAAAAGCCAAAAGTGTGAACGAAAACACAATGAATGTAAGACTGTTCCCTTAAAAGTAGATACTGCCTAAAGAGTGAGCTGCCTTGGCGGAGGATAGTGTGCTTTTAGTGCTTATTGCGCTTTTTGTAAATATAAACAATACCATAGTTAATTAAGATAAGATAAATGATGTTACAGGCTTGTGGGACGAGTTTTGTGCAGGCTATAGTGTCACAGGGCTTATACGCAATGCATAAATATGAGAAACATTTTCATGCATTTTGTTTAACAGTACATGGTTTTAAAAATACAAAAAAATAATAACCTTAAATAAACCTTCACTTATTTTTCAATTGTGCCATTCTTCTTTACGTCTGTACACTTAATTTAGAAAGCTCTGCACAGCTGAATCAATGACAGGTGCAGGTATATATTATGACCTCTTCTCACTGACAGTGTGCGGAGGTTATAAGATACATAATTCTTTACCCTTAAAAAGAAAGACAGGGAAATTTGGAGGGTGTTTTTAAAAAATACATATGGTTTACTAGTCTGACCCACTTTATTTCAAATAGTTTGGACACTTGCGCTCTAGATTCTTTAATTCTAACAATTCTACAACTCGTCAAACTGGATTTGGCTATTTGACAGCTGAACATAACGATCTATCTAAACTCTAAAACCATCTATCCATCACATTTCACAAAAACAGAATGAGCCAGAATGACTGTGATTTTCATATCATGTATTGAATTTTGTATGGCCAAAAAAAAGCGCAAAATTCCCATAAGGCATTTACAGTTCAACAGTGTGAACCCTTTGAGTGACTGACCTGTCTTCCTTCAGGCCACAGACAGGATAGCAGAGTTACTTCTAGATATTTTACAAGACTCCAAATGAGCTGATGGTAGTGTAAGTTACCAGCTGTGAGTATCTGTGACTTACATTATAAAAAAACAGAAATGCTAATTCTTCACAATGTCAAGAAAACATAAGATATGCAAACGTTGCACGAATTTCAAATTTCCACATTTAAAGCTAGAAATGACCCCCAAACACAAGCCTTTTAATTAAAGATATTTAAATTTGTTTTCAAGTTTGTCACATTGTTCTAATTAGTTGTCAGGTTAACTTTTAGAGACCCTCCAGGATGTTTCCACCAAATGAAGCAACCATTAAGTAGCAATGTGCAAAAGTGCATGTAGATAATGAGACATTGTCAGGATACTGTGGGAGAACCACCTACAGCAAGGAGCTGAACTCTACCCAAACACGTTTCTTATGCACAGCAAAAATACATACCACCCACCTGATTACCAGCGCAGCTTAGTCACATCAAAATAAAGAAAAACAACACCACATCCGCGACAACGTTGTCTTCAAAATAAAAGCTTCAAATGGGTAATTCGTGCCAATAAAATATTGCATGGACTCTATTTTTTCAAGAAAAACTATACTTATGATCTAAAAGAGTAAATAGATAAGTTGTCCTTTATTTATTTGGCAGATAATCTGCTGCTGCTGTGACGTGAAGGATTGAAACGTAAAGTTTTGCTCACTTGACGACATTGTCACAGCAACTCTTAGCTACCATGTGGCAAAGGCAAATGATTGTCCCACAAGATTAAAGCTGTCGCCCTACAAACAGCAGCCTTGTGGAATTAAATGGTAAATTCATTTCTTTGAATAAAACATCTATTAGTATGTCCATAGCAAAATTTCTTTTGGGATTTCTTCTTCATTTGTGATAGCAGCTGCCAAACCTGCAAGACCAAAGTCATTTTGAGTGAAGGCAAAGTGCGTTTTATTTTGAAAGGCTCTGGGAAAAGTGGCATTTTCAATCCGACTGACTTGACGGCTTTGAAGGAGCCAAATGCGCGTAAAAGTTGCCCGCTCCTCCCACCTCCATGAGGCTGATTTGGCTCCAGATATAAACACAGTTTCTATCTACGAGCTACGCTTCTCACCTTCCTCACAACCAGCAGTTTGCTCCAAGAGGCCGAAAAGGAGAGAAGTACGCAGGAGGGGACGGTCTGTGCCACATTCAACAGGATGGAGGTAGAAACTATATATATGGCTCCGAGCGCAGTCGTTATGCAGCCCGTGCTCTGAAGCCAGATGTTTTTAACATTTAATGTGGTTGTGTGTAGACACTGTGTGGTTGAAATTAAGGCATTGCATCATAGGAGTTTATTTGTGCTCAGTGTTATTACTGGGATATTTCTGGGGGAACTGGGACTTGTTTGCGCAATGTTTTAAAAAACGTTTGACCCATGGTTCATTATGTGCGTGTCCTGTGTCTTTACTATGATGATAATATAGTTTACGTGGTTTGTGATAGCAATCAGCACGTGATAGCTGCGTGATGTGATTTTAAACTCAGACTCACTTTTTGGATTTTTTATTTTTGTGTGTGTGTTTTTGAAGCATAGATGCGCCTAAAGACACATCAATTTTAACCTATTTGGCTCTGTGTATTTGAGCCTCAGGCTGATATGCTTCAGTAACAGGTTTGTGGTTACAATTTCACAACACAAAAACATTGTAGAGGAAGGAAACGGAACTCGTAGAACATCTTTCACCAGATGCTGTTTTGGCGCGATGACAAATTTACAGTTTAAACTGCTATTTCATTCACTTTAAGTCTTCTGTGAGTACTTTTTAGGGCTCCTGCCACTTCTCAGATCCCAAACTTTCCTTTCCTTTACTCACTTGTGCTGAACCTAAAAAAAGAACATGAGCTCTTCTTTATGGTATAGGAAGTCTGTTCGAGTCTTCCCCTGCACTGTTTGCTCACAGGTTCTCGGCCTCCTCCCTGCAAAATAAGCTGTTCCCTCAGACATCATGCTTAAGTATTTAATCTCATGGGGAAAATAGGAAAACACCCCTTTTCTCCCACTACAGGAGAAGACAGAGAACAAAACAGTTCTCACATTCTTCAGAATTGCTTTCGACTTGTTCACCTTGGACTTAAGAGTTTATTCATCTTTTTGTGTAGCAGGGACTTCCTTCAAATCTTGAAAGATAAGAGTGTTTAACAAAAAAGTATTTATTATTTTAAATGCTTCCAGTGAAATTAAACTGTTAAAAAAATAATCAAAAAACTGAACTTTAATCTTGAAGCAAAGCTTTGATGTGCATTTGATGAATTTTCTATATGACCCTCTAAAAAAACCCCAAAACGTGTGACTTGATTTGGGAGCATACAGACCCGGATATTCGGCAATTGCCTGTCAGCAGTTTCATGGATCTATTGATGACCAAGCTCATTCGGTCTTTCTGCAATTACCACAATTAGTGAAGTGAAATTTGTCATCCAAGTGTCTTTAGCTTAGTTTTGGATGTCACACGCTATTGGTGGCCAATGTGTGGTTCTAGCATAGGCAAAGAATGAGTCACGGTCACAAATGTTGATTTACGTCACCACCTTCAAGCCAGCCTAAGGAGAAGATTAACACATGGAAGTTCTTAAACTTTGTGTTTCCCTTCTAGGAACTCCAAGTGTGTGTTTGTGTTTGTGTGTATGTGCACAAACACCTGAAAATTAGTACTGTATATGCATGTGTGGTGGTTTTCCTCTTATGGAAAAACATCCCCACAGCTGGAGGACTGAGTATTTGAGATCGCTTTGCCAACCATATGGCATGCACATTTATTATGTAATCCATAGTAAAGAGTCCAATAACACAGAAACTCAGTCTGTACCAGCCAGACATTTGCTAATGAGTTAGTTTTTCCACTTTTGTATTACAACAACATGTCTTTTAAAAGGTACTTGCAGCGCTGCAGTCACTGGTACATGTAGTCCATTGTCAAAGGTTGTATACTAAAACTACAGAAAAAAGAGTAAAAAAGAAAATAAATAAACATGTATATTCGCGATCACCATTAAACTTGGTGACTTTTTTACTTTCATTTACGCACCTGTGGCTTTAATTTTTGTGGCACAAAAACAGTCGCCTCAAGGTGCTTAATACTGCAAGGTAAAAATGGTACAACAATACAGAGCAAACCCC
The DNA here is from genome assembly GCF_001858045.2 of Oreochromis niloticus. Lineage (NCBI taxonomy): Eukaryota > Metazoa > Chordata > Actinopteri > Cichliformes > Cichlidae > Oreochromis > Oreochromis niloticus. The sequence continues at coordinate 31,846,237 of NC_031979.2, forward strand.
AACAATTAGACGACTGCCTAAGAGCAAGCACTTGGCGACTGGGAGAAGGAAAAACTCCTTTTTAACAGGAGCATCTGGCATTATTTATCTAAGTTCATGCTAATTTGCAAACAAAGGTAACAAAGGTTGTTGCTGGCAAGCTTTAATTATAGGCATGTGAATGTGTTGGAAAAATACTTCAGTGGATAGGTAGGAATAAAACTGGGACATGTGCTGCTGAAGTGGACATTTCAGCTCAAAAATGGTTGGCAAAATTTTTTTTTACTCATGCCTGTAGTAATATACCCTCGCTTTTTATCTGAAAGCAGTTCATCTCCAAGATATCACAGTGAAACTTCCCAAGTTAATTACTTTCTCATTTAAAAATGCAAATGAGGTACTATCTCACTAAACATACGCTACACTCATTTGCGTAAATGTTAGACACAGTGTGGCAAAATAAAAAACATATGTGTGATTTGGACAGTTTTTTTAAATTCTTATTGATTGGAAAGATTGTGGAAGGAAAATTTCCAAACTAACCAGTGCTAATGTGCCATGTTTCAGTACACCAAATGAATGGTCCACTCTGTAGCAAACATAAAACAGACACCTAACTGACCGTGAAACTCAGTGGAATGCAAAACACTAAGATGAAGGAAAGTGGAAGACACTGTGGCCTGTCCTCTGAGTCACGGAGTCGTTATGGCTGTATCTCCGTTTAAAGCACACACAGTGGGGTGTCTGTTCAATGTTTTGTAACTTTTACAGTTAATAAAATTCACTTAAGTTTCCAAAACAGTTTTGAGCGTCGTTGGAATGAGTTAGATAAGTGATATTTGGACAAACAGCCAGCATCTTGTAGTTAACGGATGCTCTCTATAGGCTTACTACTTATTACTTATTTTAACTTTATTTTTGTTATACAAACACGTTGACTTCCAAAAGGATGTAATCACAAAATAATTTCATGCAGAATCTCAGTGCTCTTTGCAGTTTTTCTTGATTGTTGCACAATGCATGCAGTTTCCCTGGGGATAACATTAACAGGGTAAAAATAAACACGTTTTTTTTTTTTTTCTTTTGGCTAACTTAACTGTTGTTGACATGAGAGTTGGACTACGCTCATTACAAAAAGTAACATACACTCCTTGCGAACCATTTTTGGCACTCCTTAAAAATGCTTAGATTCTCTGATAATGCTTGCAGAGCATGTTCCCAGATGAAGATGCAGATGCACTGTATGAATGAGTGCAATGATTATTGTCTGGAGAGGGAGACGATGATTATTGTCTGCAGACAATAATCGTCCTCCTTCTTAGTATGACAATAATCATACTAGGAGTTGGTGGCGGTTCATTCAGCAAGAAGTGAACTGCAACAATAAAAGATGAGATGATCTAAACAATGGAGTTGGAGGGGAGAAAGTCCAAATATGGGTAAATGCATTTATAATATTTCTCACGCCTGAGGGATGCACACAAAGTGTTTGGTTGACAAATGGGCTTGATTCTGCAGCTGGCTGAAGCAGTTTAATTGTTCCCATCAGATGTGAAATTGCCCAAGTTTAATTCAAATTAAGGCATTTTATGTCTCCTTGTGTTGCACATGTCTACTCTCTGCTTTGCTGCTTGAAGTTACTTCTCCACGTTGACTCTCATTATGGCACCTCCAGTCATAGGAGGCTATTTGCACCTTTATGACCGATCAAATGATTCATTAAGCCTCATAATCCTCTAAATGCTTTTGCTGCGTTTTACTGCAACACTTTTGTTGATCTTTTCCTAAACAATGTTGTTATTTGCAGCCCACACAGACCCTCAGACTAAAAGGTTCTGCTATCAGGACGAGACTGCGTCAGAGCTCTTTGAGCTTCAGTTCAAAGCAATGCGTGAGGCAGAGAGATACTGTGTGTGGGGTGGGAACTACAGAGGAGATAACGCAGAGGACACTGATATGTAGACGCAAAACACGCATGTTGTTTGCCCTTAAAAATTATGCCATGAACGCATGCATGTACACCATGAAGAAATCATTGTCATTTGAATGCTGGCTACACAACTTCTGCCCCAGCTTGGTTATTGCAGGCAAGTTCTTGAGATCTTCATCTTGACAGAGCTGACAGGGTACAAGTTATTGCAGTCAAAGCCATTTAAGTTTGTAAAGGCCAGGGAGGCTGCTTGTGCTGTCTTAGACATCTGCAGCTTCTCAAACATGCTGACTTTTCAGCACAAAGTCTGAAAAATGCGAGGTACGTGCAGAAGGATTTTGAGAACAGTGAGCCAAACAGAGGAAGTGGAAACTACAAAAACACTATCATCATGAGTTTATACGTTTTTTACAAATCTCCCTGCAGAACAGTTAACCCATGCTGCCTGCACCTCTTCAACCACCCTCTTCTAAATTTGGCATCTAGCCATGCTCTTGATTTCCTTTTTTGGCAGAAAGTAGTGCAAACCCAATAAATACTGCAAGATGCACATACTTTGCAATTGCCATTTTTCCCACATAAACGTTTGCATTTTTCTCAAAAAGGAAGATCTTGCAACCTCTTTAAGATGTTGAATATTTATGACTTCATCATTCTTGCTTTATTATTTAATGTACTTTGTGTTCCAGAACTGTGAAAAAGTATTGAGATTTTTAGGTTGTTGTAGCTTGGAAGACACGTGCATCCTGTGGGTTTGGGCATGTACACTCATGTGAGAAAGAGTTTTCATAGCACTTCATGCAGTCTTGTAAAAATCTATGTAGGCCCAACGACTCCATATCTTTTTCCTGTTGAGGCAAAAATTCAAAGAAATTGTTTTCTGTATGACTTTATCAGTCTCTCGCATCGCTGTGGAGGAATTTCGGCCCATTTTTCTTTACAATGTTCTGTAGTTCTTTGAGGTTTGCGGGCATTCGTTTATGCACAGCTCTCTTAACATCACACCAGAGTGTTTCAGTTAGTCTGATCTTTGGCCATTTCGTTTCAGACTTGCTGGGAAATTTGAAATGATCGTTCTTTTGTATGACCCAGATTCGGTCAAGCTTTAGCTGTGCGACATATAGCCTCACATGTGACTCAAGAATACTGTGGTGTACATAGGAGCTGCTGCACGACTCAATGACAGCAAGAGGTTATCTGGCTGCAAAACAAGACCAAATCATCAAAAGTCTTGTGGTTTGTTCAGCTCAACTGAACAAACCCAAACTGTGCCACCATGTTCTTTTTAGAGAGAAGAGACTTTCTACTGGCAGGAAATTATGATTCAATTTAAATGTTGTAGAAGGCTGATGTTGGGCTAACCTGTCCACATAATATTTATAAATTCACTAAATAAGATTTGAAACTATCCTTAGTAAGTGTAGAAGACAGGTGACATGTAGATACTGCTCAGGTCTATGTGTTTGTGGTGGTTGTGGTAGTAGGGTAAAGTCAAACTGTAAGGCTTTCAGTTGAAACACAAATGACATCCTGCTGTACTGGGTAGTGGTGTGTTGCACAATCTCAGGTCTGAAAGCCTTAAGTTTGCTTGAAATGATCTAGAAACACATGCAGTTCAACTCTCATTAGCAGAATATAGTGGTGCCAGGAATGGAGTTTAGAAAATGTTGGGAAGAGGAAGTGGTAGAGTAGTGGAAAAGTGGGAGGATAGGTTGAATTCCCAACAGAAAGAAATCAGGGAAAAAATTAATGTTTTATTCACAAGCTGCATCTATAATGTCACTGTGTCTTCATCCAGTTTCATACTTATGTGCCACTTCAAATCCCTTTACTCCCATCACTACACTATTCAGGCTATTGCCAAACTGCCAGAATATGATCACTATGCCGCTATGCCTGAACAGATCCCAGATCCTCTGGCACACTGAAGGTACCATGTAATTACAGTGACTTCACTGAATGATGTCATCCCGTGACTGTCGGTGTTCTTTAGTCCACAATGTCAACCATCTGATTCACTATGCTGATGGTTTCTCATTGTGCTGTTTGGATCAGAGTGAATGAGAATACCAGAGCCCTGTGAGAGTCACTAAAGTTTTCCTGAATAAGTTCAAATGTTTGGGAGATGTAATCTCTACTATGAGCTGTTCACATATTCTGGTAGCTTTTGTTTCTCAGATTCTTGTTAAACCGTGCATTCCCACATTAACAGTTTCTTAATCAAATCGCAGTTAAAGTCACTTGGGATATTGATATTGTTGGTGCATTTATCACATTTGAGAAAAATGTGTTCTGGCCTTGTGGGTATTCTTGGGAAAAATAACTTTATCTGCAGCTTTCTGTTCTCGGGTCATTTGGATTTGTTTTCCTTTTCTCTGGATGCTTATTTAATATTTGTCTCCTCAGTCGACAGTGTTAGGCTGTGTCTGCAGCACCTCCCATTTCCCCGGAGGCTGCAGCAACAAGTGAATGAGTTTGTCCATTTACCTCATCCCTCTGATTCAGGACCTTTTATAACACTAGCACACGTAAGTGAAAACACACAACGATGGTGCCAGTAATGGGCAGTGGAAAACTGAGATATTCAGATGAGGTCTGGTCCAAAAACACATCATGTTTTCCTGGAAATGCAGCAAGTAAGAAAGTGCCTGTCTGTTCTCTCACCACTTAACAAGTGTAGGCAGAAGGGAGCTGCTAACTGTGGTGGTTTTCCCCCTGGCAGAACACGCTGACTTGTGAAAACAAAGTCTGCAGACTCAAACTGAAGCCATTAGGCTTGGTGAACTTATTGAACAAAGTCTTGCTGAACAGCTGTGTGCTGTATTTATCTTCACTTTTACCGATCCACACCCTGAGGCTCACCAGTTAGACATTATTAGGATTGAGAGTTAAAAGATCCTGTGCCAGACAGCACCTTTATCAGCTCCTTTATGTACATGGCTTTTTGCTCTGAGACAACTGCACAAGCAGATATGTTTAAGATTTCCGCACACTAACATCATGTGCTTCTTCTTCTCTCCTGCCTCTGGAAATGGGAATCACAGGAACGGACAATAACTGGTTTTGTGTGATCTATGGTCTCTCTGTTCTCCTGCTAGTCATACAGTAAACCTCGTGTCTCCATCCACTGCCTAAAAATGAAGGCACTGGTTAGCAATAACCTTTGTGTCTCTAAGCACAGCCCACAGAGCATATATGGAATTCGTAGAGCATTTTCTCAGCAATTTCAAAATATCTTTTGTAGAGCAGTATATTGATTTTAAAGAAAATGTAGCACCTTAATTTCTCAGGTATTTAAATACACTATTAAACCTCATAAGTATCCGTAGAAACATCTTCCTTATGGCAAACAGGAGTCTCCAGTTTTGGTCCCACTGTTAGATAGTAAAATTTTACTTTTTCTAATTTTCTCATTTGATTTATTTATTGATTACTCTAGTAGATACTATCCACACTTTTCCTAAATCTCTTCAGATGCATTCGTATTTGACCCCAACTCTGTGACCACCCAGCAGAAGTGAGTGTTTGACTGTTTGCCGTGCTCTTTGTATGTCAGGGCACCCCAACATCACACACATCACACACTCAGATAAATGAGGATTTATAGTATTTGATGTGACTGCATCAAATATTTGCGTTCTCACGGGCAGTGTTAACTTGGCAGCAAATTTTGATTTAGTTTTAGTCATAATTTAGTATCTAAATTCTTTTTTTAGTTTACTCTAGTTTTATTTGACTAAATATCATAAAGTTATTGTAGACTGGCTAAAACAGAAAGTGTTACAAAAGTTACAAAGCGTCTTTTTTTCCTTAACATCAAATGTGAAATGTGTCCATGCGTCACGAGAAACGGGGAGCATGGGAGCTTGCCTCCTCCCGCTCCGTTTGTCGGCGGCAGATCAAATTCATGTCTAACCTTACGGCACAAGGAGATTACTTCTGATTGGGTCACTTCCAAACTCGTCCCGCCTTTCTACACAACTTGAATACCTCTGATTGGATTTTGTCTGTCCAGAACATTTTCATCTTGTTTTTATACGTCTACGCAAGTGTGAATACATTTTATCATAGTTTTTGTCCTCGTGCATTAGTTTTTATTTAGTCATCGTCAGGAAAAAAGGTTGTTGACAAAAAACTGTGACTAAAAGAATGAATCAGCGAAATTGACACTGCTCACATGCGTATCCATTAAGTAATGTCCCAGCAAACATGACTAAAATGGTGACGTTACATCTCAGGTCAAAACAGGTCACCATATGACCACAAAGACTCAGTTTTATTGATATAGCGCCAGATCACAACAACGGCAACCTCAAGGCACATTATATTATAAGGTAAATATCCTACAATAATAGAACTCAATGGACGGATTTTGTTTCCAGGTATAATACAGTTGTTGTTTTTTTGTTTGTTTGTTTGTTTGGTTTTTTTGTGTTTTTTGTGGGGGGGTTTTTTTTGTGTGTGTTTTGTTGTTGTTGTTGTTGTTTTTAAACAAACATTTGATTAACAGCTAATTTCATCACTAAATCTTAGTGAATAGAGTCTTACATGATGTCCTCCGGAAGTATTAAAGCAGCCATGATGTTTATCCGCATCTAAAATCTATTTAATTTGTTACATGGTAAATACGTTACACTGTCATAGATATACTCTTTTTATAAAGCTGTGGTGTGAGCAGTACATTGTCTACTCAGCGGCTATCGTTCCCGATGTTCTCACTGTCCACTCGACCGATAACATTTGATTCACATTTATTTTCTCTACTTGATACAAGGAAAAAAATGAAACCTTTATTTAATGAAACTGTTTTTTGGATAGAAAGGTAAACAAAGACAAATGTTGCTGAACTGCAGAGCTCCTTCAGTGACAGACTGCTGCATCCTAGATGCATGAAGGACCTTCCTCCCTGCAGCTGTCAGACTGTACAATCAAAACTGCTCTCAACAATCATAGATGTTTACATCTGCGCTGTAACTGCAATAAGTTAATCAACCGATTCGCACTACAACCTGGGTTTGCCTCTTATCTGTAGTTAATTTTATTTAATTTAATAACTGTATAGTAATCTGTTTATAGTAACCATTGTCCTTGATGTAAATATGTAAGAAAAAATTGTGTATGTTTCTGTTATGTGTCCTGTGTACTGTTTGTTTGTATATGTGTCTTTCTGGCTGCTGTTACAACCAAATTTCCCCTTGTGGGACAATTAAAGAATTATTCTATTCTAAAGACATCTAGACAATGTTGAGAAGTGCATTTAATCAAAGGAGAACTCGTGGCTTTCCTTCACACCTTTCAATTTGAAATTGTTTTACAAACTCGACTAAATGTGAAAAAGACCGCCAAGCTCGTGGTTGTTCAGTGTGGAGATATTTGCTGGGGTGGGGGCTGTAGTCCATATGTGAAAATGCAAAAGTGCATATGTCTGCTTATATTTTTGCGGTCAGTCATTTACGTAAAGACAATACACCTTACCTCTGATCCATTAAACGCCAGTCTTATTGAAAGCATCAAAATACAGCTATGAAATGGTAAGAATGCTTTTAACAACTTTTAATTTGTGCAAAAGCGAGCCTAAATGAGCCATTTCCAGGAAGCTTTCTTAGATTTAAGCTGGGCCTGGTTTTGTGTTTGTGTGTGTCACATGTTTTTAGAAGGCTTTTCCTTTCATTTCCTTGTTTAGACATGTTCAATTGCCCTGTATGCTAGATTATGGTATGTTTCAGATGTGGTCTAGCATGTCCAGGGACATGCTCTCTTAGGAGCCGAGGGGTTACAGAGCAGAGCTGTGATCCAGGAAGCCTGCACAGCTCTGGTGCTTTTTCCCAGGCCTAGAGCCCCAGAAATAGTTTGGCCTGCTCTCTCCTGCAGTGAAACATAGTTTCCCACTCATCCACTGAGCTGGGGGTCCCACCAAAGTTAAGCATGTGTAGTAGTGATAACCCACCAGGAGCCTTTTTGTCATCTTGGTGACACAGTTGATGAAGCCATATGTGCTCATGAGCTGAGAGGAAAAAGATTTTTGACACTGGCGTTGTTAAGTTGCACTTCACTTTTCATCAGAGTGCTGACTTTGTATCTGTAAAATGTTGTGAAACTCAAAGCTGATGATAATAAAACCACTGTTTTTACGTCCACAGACAGTATGTCGCATGGTTTTGGGTGTTACCTCAAAATATGCAAGACTCTAGTTTTAAAGTAACTGCTGATGTGTTGATAATACATGCCTTGGATATTTTTACATTATGCGTGAACAGAATTGCATTTATCATCTTATATAAATGCGTAGTGAGTGTCATTAAAGTCGGGAGTTTTTATGGAGCATGACATTTATTTTCGTTCCACATGAAGAAGCTCATTAAAGATAAGGGCTTACATAAAAGAAGGATGAAGGAATAAAAATGCACCTCCAATTAGTTCTTATGAAGCTGTGCAGATGTTAAGTAACTAACACTCCTAGACCCTCTTGACATTTACATATATCAATTTTACTTTTACTTGCTTCTCCATATTTTAATAATTTGTAGTATTTTTCCTGTGCATAAGCGGTTTCAATTTTCCATCTGCAATCATGATTTTCTTCACCTAAAACATCAGAGCATAGATATACCAAACAAAGAGTTCAACTTCCTGTCCCCTGCACGTGTTGTGACTTTGTGTTCTCAAGGAGGCATTTGTTTTTGAAGGACAGGAAAGAGTTAAACAATTAAAGGTTGCAAAATAATGGCATGACGAGTGGGTGGTCACTTGTAATTATTATTTATTGTGAATGACAAAAGAGATTTCAGGAAAAGGGCTGGCTTTGGATTAGAGTGCAGAGAAATGTTACGAGAGGCACTGCAGGGCTCGCTGGTGCCATTACGTATTTGGGTGGAGGGAGCAAGGTGGTGAGGTCATGCTGAGAACAAGGGGGGGAAAAAGGAAAATAAGGCGTGTGATTAAAATGTGGAATGCGTCTATCTATGAAGCCTGGGAGATCCATGTTTTCATGGGCCACAGTTCAAAATGTGCAAGGCGGGTGAACTGCAAGTGCACACCCAGGAAATGTGACTGAAATGGCAGATGTGAGGAGAGGCACGAGCTTTTTAGTGGTCAATAAAAGTATGATGGTAATGAGATATAATATGAAAGCCACAAAGAGAAAAGGAGGGGTCCCACAAGCAGTGAATACAATGCAAACCATTAAAAGGCTGCATCATGCACTGGAATCTGCACAGTCCTGGCATAACTTCGACTGCCAACTTATGTAAACAAATAGCTCAGCTAATGCACGGTCCCAATACTTGGTATAACATGCACCTAGACCCTGGGAAAAAAGTAGTACTGATGCTGTTTTTTCTCAATTTAGATTTAGGTCTGACACAGTCAGCAAACTTATTACTTAAGCCACAGTAGAGTGGAGTGAGTTACTGGCCATCAAAGCAAAGTGCGGAGGAGGGATGTTTAGCAATCAGCTTGGGAATAGTGGGAGAGACTGAAAGTTAAGCAGCCAAGAAGTGATAACAGTTTGAAGCAGAGGACAGGTCCCTCCTGTCACAGGCTGCAGCGTGATGTGGAACAGCTGCAGAGACCGAGCGAAAGAGTGGGGCTCACTTCCTGTGCTTTCTAGATGAGATCCTCTAAGGACCTGACTAAACCGGCACGCTGATGGAGTCTTGTTAAGAAGAAGGAAGCGAAAAACTTCTTTTTTTATCTTAGAACATGATTTGTGTTCTTCTGCCTTCTGCACATGCCACGTTGATTAAAATAGATCATGTTTTAGCGGTGTTTGTTCAGCAAGTTACACCCCTTCGTTACAACATTCAGCTTGGACAAGTAGGGGGGTGTAATTAAAAGTGCCTTTCAGTTCCACAGTTTGGTTTCCATGACCAAGTGTTGATGCACTATTATGTTTAATGTTTTGATTTTTTTCATGTTAATAGCTTAATACTATCATGTTATTATTCACTGTTCTTGTGTCACGATTGTGGAATTTTTTTTTTTTATTATTATTTTTTTCAGTGTATTTAAGTTTTCATACAGTATTTTTCACTTTTCCTCCTTTTTTCCTTTCAGAAGAATTCTCCATCCAAGCCGTCAGTGGCTGAGCTGGCCGGAAAGTTCAAAGGTCATATTCTTCCAATGCCCAACTCAAATGACGAGGTAATGCATTTTATTTGTCTCGTATAACAAAACAAAAATCTATAAACATGTATGTCCGTGCAGAACATTATTCAAATATATGTGCATTCTTAAAGGAAGCAGTTAGTGAATCATTACTCGTTCTCTTCCTTTAAATTTGTAGCCTCGAAGACGACCTCCGTGTTCCCTGAAGTTGCAAAATCAAACGGATGATAACGACGAGTCACATGTGAGTCACCGCGTTCGTTCATTGACCCGCGTGTTACGTTTGGCTTCTTGAAAGTCCCCAGAAGACAGACTTGGATTTGTTTACTGTGCATGTTCATTGCAACCTCACAGTTTCGACATAGTGGATAGTGTAATGTTGATAAATGTGGTATTTTATTATTCGTTTTTTTGGTTTTCTTCTTCTGCCTCAGTCATTGGGAAAGGCCTGTTGTTTTTCCTCCCGGTAAAATGACAACATGCCAAACAAACTACGCAAATATATCATTGAGTTATGGTCCAATAAAAAGCACAACAGAAATGTTACATAAGCAAAAAAACAATAAAAATTCTTATTTTGTTAGTAACAAAACTGAAATGCGATTAAATGTATATAACAATTCTTAGCATTTGGTAGGACATATACCCTAATGGGCTACTTTATAAGAAAAAGTGCTTTAAAGCATAATCAACCAATGCTCTTAGTAAATATTAACTTTTGATAAATATTGACTTTTAGCAAATATTAGTTGTGAATCCACTGTCTTTCATTAACTGTGTTCTCTGGCAGAAATCTGCTGTTCCACCAAATCCTATTAAAGTCAAGGTGAAGAACTCTGCCGTCATTGAGAAACTGCAGGTTGGTGCAACACATGGTTCATTCGTGAAGGAGGGGAAAAAGCTGCTAAGATCACTAATGATGGGTTATTGCAGCAAGTATTCAGGAGTCTGTTTTTTAAAGCATTACTGCCACCCGCTGTTCTGTTTTCACTGGTGCCTGAGCCGCTCACATGCAGGGAGGTAAAAGGGGAGAGGCTTGTCCCTTATGCAGCAATCTGCACAGATTAATGAGCTAATTGGATCACGGACTACAGAGGTTCTGGCGAGGCTCTAACTTGCTACTTGAGTTCCTTTGGTTTGCAATTTCACACGGTGGGCAGCCATGGGACAAAAGGGCTGCCGATTCTCCCTCTTTCTTTTCTCTCCGGTGCAGGTAGGACATTAGTTTGCGGGGTTAATTTGTCGGCTATTTGTAGCACTTTTATTTTTCGCAGTGACGTTTTAAAACAGGAATGTTGCAGTTGTACGCAGAGCAATATCAAGTGCGTATGCCTGTAAAGTAATGAGTTAAATTCAGTTTTCAAAGAACGATGCTCACGTTGTGACTGGAAATATTATTTACACATGTTCAAAGACATGCTCGAGTTTATTTTCTGCTTCACCTAATCTCCTTCTAAAGCAAGTTCTGTGTTCCAGTAAACTGTTATTCTGGTACGTTTATAAGTTACTGAAGTTTAAAATGTATGGAAGAATTTTAGTATCTTGGCTTCAGGATCTTTCCTCCTGTCCTTCAGGCCAACCTCGCTCTGTCACCCACTGCTCTGCTGCCTTCACCAAAGACTCCAGAGGTGAAACTGCCACAGGCACCGCTGTCCCCCACCATGCCCTGCAGCCGCCTGAGCCCTCTGACTCCCACCCTGCAACCCTCGCATCAATCCAGTGAAGAGGAGGAACCCATCAGCTTCGACAGCCCTCCTGAAGGGACCCCATTGCCAAGCATCAACAAGGTAAGCGCACCAAGCAAGTGTTGCTGTGCTTCCTCCTTATAGTATGGTTAGGCTACGTTTATCTTATTACTTTGAACTTTCAGAAGGCCAAAATGCACCCTAGATCACACCTTTAACTTTCTTTTATATGTTTCATGGTGAATTTTGTGTGACTTTAGTCACTAAATGACCAACATGAGCTGCTGTCACATTGAAGCCCCCGGTGTTTCTCACGCTAATTGCCGAATGAGCTGTGATACCACAGCCAGGTACATGCCCCCCGTCCCTACTGACGTGCTTCTCAGTGGGGGTTCTGCAACGTCTGTTTAAGCAGGCCGGCCTTGGATAAGCTCAAGCAAGATGCCCCTGTAGTACATGTGCGCTCCTGCTGGGTGGATTGAAGATGTAATCCCCTTAGCCTAGTTAGAATCCCTGGGTGTCATTTGTTTGGTGCTGTCACGCATATGCTGATTAAACCTAAACAGTTACTGGCATCATTTAATACTGAAAACCTGCACACTCTTATAGATGTAAAATTAATCCTTTTGCTTATTTTTTCCACACAGACCCGCGCACGACTGTCATTTAAAAGGCGGCTGCCCACGAGACAGCACAGGAGGTCAGCTGGAGAGGAGGCGGAAGGCTTCGGGAGTGGACTGTCCCCATGTGAACTGTGCAGCCCAAAAGAAAATGGGGTCAAGAACCAGGTTTTGGACAGCCCATCAGAGGAAGCTGAATGTAGTCTTACAGAAGCTGAAAACAAGGAAGGGGACTGTGAAACTGCAAACGCTGAAATGACAAAGAGCGACCACGACAACAGGGAAGACATGGAGCATGAAGCAGAACAAGACAGAAGCTCTGACGCTTCGAAGGAGGAACAGCTGGCTTCAGAGCCTGCAGAGCAGAAAGAAGGTGATATTAAGGCAGAAGAAAGGCAGGAAGAGACACCTCAGGAGGCAGACCAAGGAGGGAAGTGAGAGGGTGTGAATGTTTACGTGAAAAATACCAAATATATGAATAAGTTATTCAGTGCTTTTCTGAGAAACTGTTTGAGAAATACTCCTCCTTAAGAGTTATTTTATTCAGGTTTTATCTCTTTATATCAGCTCTTAAGTCCCTCTGTCGCCTACTACTGGCTGATAAGTTAAAAAAACAAACACTGGAGAGTCATGGGAAGCAGCTGTTTGTGCACATGGAAATGACTATGGCAGTTGATGCTGTATTCCCAGAGCACAGGAAACATCCATCATGTCGTACCAAGTCCGTAAGACTCCTGCTTCATTATTATTATTTTTTTTTTATGTGTTTGCTTTTTTCTTTTGTAATGCAAATGTTTCTTTGTTGAAATGTTAAGAGTGCACTTCATATCAGGAGTCCCTGACACATCCACAGAAGTGTTTGAAGCTACCACGTTGTGGGCTGGTAAGAGGCAAAAATGTATTAGAGTTCATATATATGTAAGCAGATATATAAATGCTTTGACGTCATACCAAAGTACTTTAAGCAAAGTATGTAATTTCAACTTAGTTGTTTTGTTATTAATGTATGTTGATCTATGCTGGTCTTTTTATTTTGTATACTTCAAAATATAGAAATCACAGTGCTACTGTGAAATCATGCACAGAAATGTTAAGAAAATAAACGGCTTCTTTCTTACATAACGAATACCTTTTATATATTTTTTTTTTTCTCTTCCTTTTGGTGAATCGTCATGTATCAGTGAATATACCACATCCAAAGAAAGGTGTTCTCCAAGGGATACAGGAGGGTCTTGAGTTGTTTTTAGCCAAAAAGTCAGAGTTTATATTAAGATACTGTCATTAATAAAGGGAAACTGTACTATTGACCCAATGCAGAATTGCCCCAATATAGCGCTCTTATAATTTCTATTTAGAATTCATGTCAGTAATGTTAATGTGTGTGTGTAAACTGAAGTTGACTAATAGTGTCATTGCACCGATTGACATGAGACAAACTGCTTCTTGATGATTAGCATTAGTCCATGAAGTTAACTTAATTTTCTGCATCGGCTGTCTCTGTTTTCAGCATGAACAAAGCTCAGAATAAATGGAAACAAAAGCCAGAGGATACTCCTTTAAGCATTAACAAATACAAAGAATGTCATCTGACATATCTAAAAAAGCTCCTCTATTGACACAAAAGGTGTGACTTATACTCACCGGACACTTTCATTTACATTAGGTGCGTCTTGCTAGTACCAGTTTGGACTCCCTTCTGCCTTCAGACCTGCCTTAACACAGACACAGACTTGGATTCAAAAAAGAGCTGGAAACGTTGATCAGATTTGCATATTGACATGATAGTGTCACGCAGTTGTTCCAGATTTGTACAGTAACGTTATTTTCCTGTTCAAGAATCTATTTTAAAATTATTTTAGCTTTGTGACATGGTGCAACTCTGCTCATCAGTTCAATTTTAGGTGATTCCATGTGAACCGTAGCCTAAGTTTCCTGTTCTTAGCTGACATTAGGGGCATCCAGTGTGGCCTTCTGCTGCTGTAGTTTATCTGTTTTAAGGTTTGACATGATTATGTTCAAAGTTGTGCTTCTGAATACTTTTGTTGTAAGGAGTGGAGTGGCCTTGATATGGCCTGCCCCTCACTGGATACTTTTATCTTTGGGCCATTTACTATAAAGAAACAACCATGCCGCGTTCAAAGTCACTTTAAATCATATTTCTTCCCTATTCTCATGCTCAGCTTAATCTTCAGCAGGTGGTCTTGTCCATGTCTAACAACACTGAGTTGCTAACAAGTGTACATAAGAATGCGTATGTCGGCCTCTGGCGGTAATCCGGAAGAGGTTACAGTAATTCCTCAACCTGCTTCAGCAGTGGAATAAAACTTATCTTCAATGTGTAAATATCTCGTTTATTTGTATCGACAGTTTTTGAAGTCGTTGTTCAATTCAAGTCACAATAATAGCTGTTTTTTGTTGTTGTTTCTTTCTGAAAGGTCATAAGTTCACATGATCCGAACCACTGATAAACTGAACCACTCCTGGAATGATAGAGTAAATATATGGGTCATCAATAGATAAACCAAACAATAAACGTTACGTGGAGCCATGCTTTGGTTAAGCAAATACTTACGTATCATAAAAAGCACTCGAGTGCGTAGCTGCCAACAGGTTGAAGGATACTGAAAAAAATCACGTGGGGTGCAAAGAAAAACATAAACAGCAGAGCTTACGGGAAAATTTGCATCATATCTAACTCTGTAACGTAATTCAACAGAGAAGCTGCTTACGAATCACGGATTGCTGTGCCGCTGGCCAGCTGTTATAACGTCATGAGTCCTCCCAAGTTTCGTCGGCACCGCCTCTCCGCTCCACCGAAACTTCAAGACTCACCTGTCAGGCTTCAGTAGGACGCGTAGGGAAGGAAGATATCGTGGCTCGTCTGAAGAAAAGCTTTCCCAGAAGCTGTCTTGAGTAACGATGTGAAGTCGCTGACTGGTGTTATTGAGGAACTGTTAATATATTTTGAGAACCCCAGCTGGGACGTGAATGTCACCGCGGCCAGCTTGTTTTTATTACCATTAAAAGTTGAGGTGCATAGGCACTTCCGGGTTAGAAAAGAATCTTGCCCAGGATCACCATGGATGATATTCCGATGGATATATTGAAATCCTCAGATGAATTCGATGGAGCGCCGGTTTCACGTGCTCATGGGGTGAGTAAATGGTATAAATATGTGAAATTCTGTTTAATGGTATTCTTAATTTGAATAACAGCATTAGTGATCATGACATTTTATGAAACATTGTATGTTTAATCACCTTGTAATAAGTCCTCCAGCCCTCTCTGTGCGAATAGAAAGTAAAACAAAATGCTGCTTCTTTCCTGTTTAGTCCACTCTGTAATACTACTAAAATTATACTAACGTCTTATATAGACGGATGAGTTAATTAGGTATTTTCATACTGTGTGTATTAAGAGCAGGAATGCATTAACAGCAGGATATGAAGGAGCCCACATGCTCCTCCTGTGTGCTTGAGGGTGTAACATGGCTTAAGATTTCAGTCATAATACAGACTCAATTCTTGAGGAACTTTATTTTTACTCATTGATGTGAAAGTTTAGTTTAAAGGGTCAAAAACTAGTTTTTGAAATCCAATAAAAAGTCAGCTTCAAAACAAAAGTAATTCTTCTCAAGTGCTTTTAAATGTGAGGAAAATATGACCCAAACTCACAGCTCAACAGTATGGTGCCAAAGTATTGAGTCATCACTTCACTTCTTTATATTGTACTTCCAAGGAACTAGATTTTCTTGTATTTCTTAACACTGTCTCGAGCAGTACTTCTCCACGTTTTCTGAAGGTCTTTCAAAGTATTCTTTGGACATTGGCTGCTTTTCCACTCATTTTCAATCCAGTCCTTCTGCCTAATTTCAGAGATTTATTTTTTTTTTGGGGGGGGGGCGGGTACTGACCTATGAGTCATTAAAGCATAGAAAAGGCAACTAACTCAAGGGATGAACCACTGTTATGTCTACAGATAACATATTTAAAAACAACAACAATTTTAAACTGCACCTTGTGCTTCTAGCAGCCTGTCACTAAAACACACTCTATAAAAAATGCCAACAATAACACAGTTTAACAGGCATGAAATAGTACAAGGTGATTCTGAAAGAGCTGTTAACTGAAAACATGGAATATCTCAGCATGATGTGCAGGGTGTCCTTATTAAATTGAGCAAACTGGAAAAGTGGAGGACAATCAAGAAGCAGCAGGCGTAAAAACTACCTACAGCAGATTATTATTATCTTAAAGTCACGTCTTTAAGAAATGAATATAGAAAAGTCCAATTTTGATCGACCATGCAATACTATCTGGAAACTGTCTGGCAGTGGCTTCATTTTTCAGCATGACAGTTATCCCAAACACTCTGGTACCTGGATAGAAAACACACACAATGGAATACTATCGGTCATGGACCTCACCATTATTAAAGCAGGGTTGGATTAAACAAAGGGAGCCAACATCCAAAGAATAGTCCTGAATATCCTTCAAGAAGCCTGGAGATCTATTCCTTTAAAGAAGTGGGAAGAAAGCATCCTAAGAGATTTGTGTCCAAGAGTAAAGGTGGCCATACCAAATATTGATTTTCAAGCTTTTACAAATTTGTAAAAACTCTGTTCTTCCCTTATGTACTCCATGTTTTTTGTATTCTTACTCATGTTTCAATAAATCACTGCACCTTTGTCCCATTTTCCTTGTAAAATGAAAAAAAGAAAGAGCTGGTGATATCTTTTATAAATATCCCCAAATTTTTCACCCTGTAGGGGACATGTGGTACATGTGGTGATGCCAGCACGAATTTAAGTCCAACTGAACATGAGAGTCTTCTGCCACAGGTAAGCAGCTTTCACTAAAGTTGTGCTCTATTTATTTTAAACTATTATTTTATTCTCTATTACAGAATGAGAACTACATATTTTTGAGTATGACATTTCTATTTTTTGAGCAGATGACAAAAGCAACTGTAGAAGGAAAAGAAACCTCTCACTTTCCCTTCTTGACTTCTATATTTAGTTAAGGAAGTGAGCAAAGTGATGATACCTTCCTTTTTGTGTCTTGCTAGGGAAATGGTACTAATGGAGTGCAGACATCTCCACGTGATGTAGAGTCTCAACAATCTGGAAAGGTATGAAAGGTGCTAAAAGG
This sequence comes from Oreochromis niloticus, assembly GCF_001858045.2. Classification (NCBI taxonomy): domain Eukaryota; kingdom Metazoa; phylum Chordata; class Actinopteri; order Cichliformes; family Cichlidae; genus Oreochromis; species Oreochromis niloticus. The sequence continues at coordinate 31,863,707 of NC_031979.2, forward strand.
CATTATTTTTTGGTATTTGTCCCAGTTTTTCATCTTAATTTAAATAAAATGAATTTTGATGTTTCGTTTTTTTAATGTGAATGACTGAAAAAAATGAATGTGTGTATTCTGAATTGGTGCGCGCTGGGAAAAGGTTTGCGTGCCTGTGTATTAACTGACTAGAAATCTATGTTAATGACAAACCTGCTGCCTTGTAAAGTGTAGTCCATTTCATTATTTACATTATGTTCTAGGACCGCACTATGCACCGGATAAAGGAAGAGCTGAATGAGAAAGTCTTCTGGGAAATTAGACTATGGATGGTCATAATATTCATCGTCATTGTCATCATTGCAGTGATTTTCATTTCACTGGCTATATGTGCAGGTAGGGTTATGTTTTTAGTTGTTAGTGCTAAGTTGTGGCACATTCATTAAGATGTAAATGAATGAAATTTAAAAAAATATAATTTATGTTATGTAAAAGCATGAATATTGCAGGGAGCTACAATTCAGCATTTTTAACTATTCGAACACAGCAATTTTTCACTCACTGATTTCTCTTTGGGCAGCGATCCATCAGGATGAGGATGACATATTTGACCGTACATCATTTACAGTCATTCAGAATTTCCGTGGGAGCTTCCAGATGCCAAACCAGGTCTTCACAGAGGAACTTAACGCCAATTCCTCTGATAAAAGCCAAACACTGGCTACAGAACTAGAAACAAAGGTTGGACCATTTATAAACTGTATTTTATAAACGATGTACTTGATCTGTTCATATTAGCTGGTTGTATTTAGAACTTGCTACATACTCTATATGGACAAAATTACTGGGCCATCTACAGATGACACCTGCTCAGCTATGGAAACCCATGCTGTGATGATCCTGGCGTGCATTTTTTGATTTAATGTTAAGGTCAATAGAGGTTTTTGGAACTTTGCATTTATTTAGTCAGAAGAACATCGGCGCCTCAGCAGTTGGTGACCCCACTCTGCAACGTTACCACCGGTACCTGTGGTTTACCCCTTTGTGGCTGCGGTTCGTAAAAACTGCTTCCACTTTACATCAATACCACTTATAGTTAAATGTGGAAATTAAACTGTAAGAGGAAGGGGAATGAATTTCAAAAACTAGCTTGTTGCAACTGCATCCTATTACAGCACTATACTCTTTAGAACAACTCATTGTTTCACAAATATCTGTAAAGGCAGACTGCCAAGTGCTGGATTTTTATGCACTTCTGGCAATGAGACTGAAAACACCTGAATTCAAAGATTAGGAGATCTGGCCCAGTTCTTTTATCCTTATAGTGAATGTACAAAATATCTTTTACAGTGGCTATATTAAATGTACTGACAAACAGTGTAGCATTGCCTTTTGCAACCATGTTGCTTAGCTGGTGTATACATGGCGCAGTCCACGTGCCTGTGTTATATAAGGCAATTCAAGGATAGTTAATAGCTACGTTGTAAAACAGGGTAATGTCATAGGAGATGTGCCGATGTCTGCACACTGATAGTAGCAAAATGAATCAAAAATATGTTGCTTTTTTGTTTTGTTTTTTGGGGAAAGAGACAAAATTCTTATTCTTAATCTTCACCCAAAGTTTCATGGTATTCAGCTCAGTAGTTTTCTATGCAATCCACCTGCTGGCAGGCAAAGAAACGAAACAGATGAATGACTACATTCCAGTTCAGGTTACAGCATGTTTTTAAGATAAACACGCTGATTGTTATTGTTTCATTCACTATGAATAGTGGAGTAACAACCCCCCCCCCCAAAAAAAACAAAAATCGGGGAAGTATTGTAGGAATTCCTGTTTGCACAAACATTTACTTGTCTGTAAAGCTGCTCTGGGGTTCATTTCATAATACTGTGAAGTTTTTTCCTGAACTCATCAATGTTTAAACTGCTCTACTGTTTACACAAAACCCCAAAAACCTGTGTGTGCTTCATGCTTTTATCTCCTTCTGAAATTTTAATGTAAAACCAATTAGCATTAAAATTGAGCTGAGAGAAAGGTAGGTAGGGGAGTGCCAGCCAAAACAATTTCCTGCTAATGTTTTCTCTTGCATGCTTTGTTCTGCCCCACCCAGCTCTCTGACCTCTACAAAACCTCAGCTGCACTGGGGCGATACTTCTTCAACACAGAGATACGCGCTGTCAGGTAAATACATGTCAAATTTGGAATTTACGAACTGTGTATTTCGGTGAAACCACTGAATTTTGTGCGTTAAACTTCAGAAATGTTTAATCCTCCCCCGCAGGAACGGTTCAGTCATTGCTGACTACAAGCTGACATTTCAGATGCCTGAAGAGGAGAAGGATCAGCTGAGGAATTTTACTCTGAGCAGGCAGATGGTGTACAACGTGTTCAGACAGTTTCTTTATGACCAGGAACTACCTGAATCGGACCCAATGTTCATTGATCCAGCTTCCCTAAAAATGGTTTTAGGAAACTGAGGACAAGAAGTTTAAAACGAGACCAGAAAACCAGTTCTTGGTTTCTTTTTAGTTTTTATGAGCCACTAAACCTCCATGATGTCACGTCGATGTCATTGTTTTCTCACGAGTCTGCATATGAGACGTCTCTACCACGGGAGGCTACATGACCATAGTTGCGCCACCCCGCAAATAATGGTAGTCATGTGTGTGTTTGTGTGCAGGATATTTTTGGGGGGTTAAAACATAACCTCTACTCAAACTCACAAAAAATGGAAAACAAACACAAAACATGTTTTTATTGAAAAAAACGCATTAAGATATTGTACTTAAGATTTCACTGTGTTTTACTGTTCATAGTTTACTGCATTTACATGTCAGTTCTTTAAGTTCCTCGACACTCACTGTGATATTTGTACATAAAGAAAACTGGTGTATATTTTTAATGGAAAATGGAAATTATTTGTGCCATTGTATTCTTTGCATACTTCACTTACAAAGCCCTAGAACACGATTCAATCAACAGTTGAAAAGGAAATGAACAGGAAAATGAGTCATTTACGTATTATTACATAAAGGCTGTGCATCCCTTATAAACTGTGCACTCTATACACAAATTGTTTTGTGTACTATAGCACAAGGACAGATCGGACCGTGTTTTCCCCTTCACTGTTTGTTTTGGTAGTTGAACACTAGGGGGAGCATTTTCCACAGGACATTTTGTTTCTCTTTTGATTCCTCTCTCTGGTTAAGAACAGGAATTTATATTGTACGTATTTAGAGCAGGGAGCAGGTTATTGCAACGTTTTTGGCAACAGTTTATGTTGTAAGTTTTTAATTTATTTTTTGGCTACTGTGTCAGTGATTATGTCTGCATGTCTAAGATGACAGCTGTAATAAATGTTTGTATTTTCACGGATAGTTGCTCCACACCAGACGTTCAGTTCTCTTCACTTTGACTTGCTGAATTTCCAAGAATGTGTTTCCCAAATAAAGATATTACAGTCATTCCTTTAAAAGGCTAACCCATTTTTACAACTGATGCAATAATAGAAATACTTACATGTGATTTAACAACTGTGGCGTTGCTTCCATGGAACTTACATTGCATCTTTCACACAGCAGCACATTTCACTAAAACAAATTTTACGTCAGCAATTTTCTCAAACGACAAAAGAGACTTCCTGAGAAAAGGAAGTATTATGTATTACACGAATTTCTAATAACACTATATGAAAGAAATGCTGAGTTTTAAATCTTGTTCTTCTTTTTCCTGGGGGGGGAATACAGTTTTACATGTTCACAAACAGCCATTCTGCATGACAGTCACATGGTGGTCAAAAGGTTAAGTTTAAACAGCAGCGCATCTGTGGGATCCAAAAAGATTTCAACAGCTTATTACTGGACACAAAACCACACCACCCCGTTTGCTCTTTGAAATTTCCAAATATTGCAGATATTGGCACATTTTTGCTGAGACGGAATTTATTGATCCAGACTGGACAACGTTGCTCTGTACTGTATTTAGAGTTACAGAGGGCATTTTTTTTTTTCTCTAACATTTTACTAAATATGCTGGCAGCAGTGATAGCTCATGGGCACCATTCTGGCTGTCTATGTCTAACAGGTAGCAACTGCCTGTCTTGCTTGTAGTAAAGGAGCTCTTTCTTGTGAATGCTATTTTAAGAATCAGTAATCATCCAAAGCCAGATTTACTCTAACAAGCACGCTGAGCTTTGATAGCCTTGTTTTGTTTTGTTTTTTTACTTCATGGTAGGTCAGAGACCAGTCACAGAGTTCAGTGACAGATCAACAGTGCTCGAACAACACGTGTAATGTGTGTGCAACATTTTTCTGTATTCTTAAAAACTCAGATCATGCTGAGATTAAATTCACATGGAAAATGCATCATTATCAAACTTATGCTTGAAGAAGTCTAGCTGACTGGTGATTAAAAATATCAGTCTGGGCAAAGGCAGCTCCTTTTCGCTGTTAGAAACGCAAGCACAGTTAGCCTATAAGCGTCAAACACTGGGGTGGCAGAAACCATAGAAATGACAAGATTTGATTATTCATGACTTGCAGGAGAAAATCCAAAAATCAAAGTTATTAGGATTCAGGAAAACTTACGTTCATATGCATACATATTTGGCATAAATAATACCAAACTTTGGGACGGGACGGGCTTGACTGACAGACACCTAAATAAAGAGAGTTAGTAATCAAGACGTAAGGAAATAAAGGCGTGGATAAGGGTTTCCAGATCTTTAGATGATAAGATAGATACCATATAATTTTATTATAGGCTTTTAGTAACAGATTGCCTAAAGATACAATTTCAAATTGTTTTTTGCTAAATTTTCTGATATGTGTAGACACAACATGGGTTCATCCCTAGTATTTGGTGCTTTTTTTAAATACTTGAATTATTCATAGATGGGTGTTAAATGGCTTAACGAACCAAAAACAAAACCATTCTCCGAAAGTTATGCTTTTCTCTGAAAGTGACCCCTGCAGGAAGTTCCTTTGTGCCAATGGAAACTAGTTCAGTCAAAGAGCACACACTTTGCCCTGACGTTTTAGCAAGATTCTCTGGTTATCCTATTAAAGGGTTATGTCTCCTTTTAGCTGCCTCAAGATGTAAAGCTTAAGGAGGTTGTTGTTACTCAGAGCTCAGAGTAGGTGCTACACTTTCCTCTGTGGATTCACTTTGATCAGCAGCTCTCTACAGGTTTCTGGACAAAAGTCCCAATCATCTGGAGTGAAAATGGGTGCCCACGGCTCCAACCTGGATGATATCCTGGAGGAGGACATGCACCACTGGTACACAAAGTTCATGAGGGAATCTCCTTCGGGGCTCATCACGCTCTTTGAGCTGAAGACAATGCTTGAAATGAATGGTATGACAGAGGAGGCCAGCAGCTATGTGGACCAGGTCTTCGTCACCTTTGACATGGATGGGGTATGAAAACATTTACTATTGGAGGATATGAACTGGGTGGAAGAAACACATGAAGAATACCAGGAAACTTTGCAAAAAATGTAGCAAACAGAAGTATAGAGTAATGCAGATCAGGGGGGACCAGTTTTGCAAATAGTTCAATGGTGTCTTTATCAGTATATAATACTGTAGAATGCATCAGTTATTATGAAGATCTCTGATTTGCTTTTCTACAAGAGTTCAAAAGAAAAAACATTTTATACTCTGAATCATTTAGTTTGTTCCAACTTAAAGGATAGAAAGTTATAAGTATTAAATTTAGTGTCTCTAAATATCTGATATAGCTTCCTTTGAAATTAGCTGCACTTGTAGCCCTTGTTTACAAAGATAAAATACTTAATTATTTAATTCAGAATTTTGGTCATTATTCTTTGAAGTAAACAAGTTTTGTTTTTTTCAGTAAATGATGTGAGATTTACTCTCCTTTCCCTTTGTGTGTCTTTTTTTATTTTACAGGATGGCTATATAGACTTTGTTGAATATATTGCAGGCATTAGTTTATTACTGAAAGGAGAAATAAATCAGAAGCTAAAGTGGTACTTCAAGCTCTTTGATCAGGATGGAAATGGAAAAATTGACAAGGATGAACTGGAAACTATATTTAAGGTAGAGTATGTCTTCTCTGAATTTTTCCTAATCAGATTTCTGCATCCAAAGTAGTGAGCTTCTCAGAATTCTCTGAATGGTGCCCTGAAGATTAACTCTGGAAGCGCACATAAGTAGCCACAGCACCTAAATCCAACAGCTTCCTAATTAACCTCTGTTTCCAATTTGGCTGATTCTTAACTCCTGACTAAAGCCATACAATGATCACCCTGTTTACATTACATCTTGTTACCAGTAATAATAATAACAACACTTTTCAACAGTCAAATCAAATCATGATCTTTGTCTTACCAAAAGCAGAATGCATTTCATCTTTCAGTGTATGGAAGTACAGGCTGTAAGAAGGTGTAATATAATCAGTATGCTAAAATGTTACATCTATTGGCTAGATCATTTATTTTGGCACTTACAGCTTTGTTTAAATATCTTCTTTCATCTCTTTTAGGCCATTCAAGACATCACCAGAAGCTACGACATCCCTCCAGAAGAGATTGTGAATCTTATATATGAGAAGATTGATGTCAACGGAGAAGGTAACAAACGCATGATTGTGTATAAAGTGTATCAAGAATTAAACCAGTGATAAAAGGCTTTTGTCACCATGACCAGAGTGAAATGAATACAATACAAATGAATGAATACAAACTAACATTCTGATAGTTGTGAAATGTTCTGCTTTGTGATTTGTTTCCATAAAATCGCAGCTTTAAATGCACAGAGTGCCACTTCTCTCTCTCAGGTGAGCTGACGCTGGAAGAGTTCATCAGTGGAGCAAGGGAGCACCCTGACATCATGGATATGCTCACTAAGATGATGGATTTAACTCATGTCTTGGAAATTATTGTCAAGGGTCAACGGAGGAAAGCTCTGAACTGAGTCAGTAAACAACAAGCCGAAGGACTGACATCACCCTGACTTTAAAGACTGTACGCACTTGACGATGCACCGAGTCCCACCTCAGACTGCAAACACCCAAACTGACAGAGCAGGACCACACAAATATCTCTCTGCATATCACCAGATAACACGCAGAATGAAGCAACAGAATGAAGCAGATAATTTCCTCTCCTCTGTTAACCTGTATGTGCCCTCAGATTCATTGTACAGTTTACTTTTTAAAAAAAAAATTTAAACACTTTAACAATTGTGGCGAGGCTTGGTGGAAAGAAAAAAGTAAAACTGCTTTTAGGGTCTCATCATGGGCCCAGCAGATTATGCAAAGTAAGGTTAAACGAATCACTTTTATTTAATTCATCAGGAGCTAATTTCTGATTAATGATTCTAAAGACTCTTAAACTGAACGGTCAGTTTCTGAATAGTTACAGGATACATAGAGTATTGGGGTATTTACAGTATAGTCTACAACACTCGCGGGGACTGTTGGTAGTTTTGTGTTGACGAGTTTGTAAAATCTATAAGAAAAGTCCATTATTGGATAAAAACACTAATGGACACTAAAATTTTTGTGATTATGTACAGAAAATATGTTTTAAAATATTTTGCGATTAAGGTTGCCTTAAAATCAATATATCTGTTTATTTTTAATAACCCCTTACACGTGACAGATTCCATTCTGCAAAACCTGCAATAATTTCCTTTAATCAATGACGTAACTTTAAGAGTAACATGCAAAGTTTACCACATTGTTGTGTCAACCAGCTTCAAATAGAGAATTAGGAAAATAGATAAAAATAAGATATATAGATTAGAAAAGCTAAAAACTGAGGAAACAAAGCACAGTTTGTTATTTAATAAGATGCAGCATTTAGAGATATTGTTTCAGTTTAACTGCTTGACAACTGAACCAGCTCAAGGATGCCATCTTATGAGAACAAGATGAAGGACTAGTGCATGTTATTGTGGTGAGACTGATGGTGTAGTTCAGCAACGCCAGCTGTTGTATCACTCACATTTCTAAATAAAATGAAAAGAAAGCCAAACGCTGATTATTTGAATATCCTGATTATTATTTATTAAAAAGAGTATTCTTTTTTTTAATCCCACCTGATAACCTAAAGTTATAGTATGCTTTCAACACTGATTTATCTTTGTGAGAGAACCAAAACACGTTCAGGCAGCACATGGCTTTTTTTCCGATCAGTTCTGCCGACTGGCTGCAAAGCTTTCAGTTCCACTTGAGCAGGAAAAACCCAGAATCTGTGGAATATAATTAGCATTCATGCAGTTTCTAAGGGGAACCAGGCCCTACCAGAACAATTTCTTCTTGCGTTCCTTCATTTTAAATCAACAGAAAGCTAGATTTTGTTTTTAAGATTTATTAGTCTTTGTATTTCACAGAAACTATTGGGAAAGAAACAGAAAAGCAATGATTAAAGCCTCTAAAACAGCCTTCAAACCCACACCAGAATAATCCAGGGTTCTTTATTTCGGGCCTATAGTATGTTCATAAACTCATTTGTACTTGGAAATCAAAGCATGACATTCCTTTATACTTTCAACATTAATCATTAACCACACAGAGCATTAGCAGGTTCATTTCAGTACACACTGGCCAGACTATTTTGAACTGGGTGGTGTAAATCAAATAAAGATAAGGGTTTGACTCGACATAACACTCGGCCTCTTTCTAAATGTATCGGATGATGCAGTTACACAACTGCACTGTTCAACCCACCTTGGTTCATCATATAAACTCACATCTCACAGCACTGCAGTGCACACTGCTTCCACTTGTTTGCCACCACAGCAAGTAAACAGCCGGCCACATCCAGCGGGAACCATGCAGTCTGCCGACGCCAAATTCAAGAGAAACAGCCTGTTCCTGACTCTGAGACAATACAGCTCAGCCGTCAGTGAAATGGAGCAGACCATTCTTCTGCCAAGCCTGCTGCGAGACATGCCCTCAGACGAGGTTTGGGACTGTGAAGCTGCAGAAGAGACCTGCAAAGACCTGTACGGCAACTACTTGATGCTCAAAGCCATACGGACCACAGTGGAGAGCGGCCTAATACCCCTGGATGATCACAAGGCCAAAAACAACACCGCACTGAACAAGACCCTGGAGCCTCTCTTGGACACAGATCCTGAAGTCCTCTTCCACTTCCACGTGAGAGGACTGTTTTCTGTGATGAGTGACCTCACCAAGAAGACGCAGACTCTCACTGAGAAATACATGGACATTATTGGGGTAGCAAATTAGTCCTAAGATATGTGGACATCTGTTTTTAAGAGAGTCATCTAAGACACCCAAACATCGCAAATGTCTGAAATGTTTACATTCAGTGACCCCAAACTTCTAACCTAATGAATAAGGAATAAATATGCATTGTCAAAATTACTCAATTGTGTCTCTTAATTTGCTTTTGTAATGATCCCTTTTATATAAACAAACAGCACAAGAAAGATATGACTTTTTAAAGAATATAAGAGTTTCCTAAGCTTGTAAAGGATTCAACTTTTTGTTTACACTAATAAAGTCAGTCACAAAATTGAGTTTGTGAGTGGAGTTTATTCTTTTTATTTACATATCTATATTTCAAACAATTTATGACAGAATGCTCTCACAAAAAGGCTGCTCAACACAGGCGGCAACTGTGACTGTTTCCTCTCTCTGCAGCCACTGATGCTTAGCGCACAGGATGGAAAGGCTCAACAATCTCAGCAAAGGTCTTTTGCTCTGGTAAGATAAAAGAAACCAAAAGCAACATTTTGATTACAAACATACATGACCCAACGATTCATACGATTTAATCAGAGTTAATGTCCTACAGCACTTCAATGCACAGTCTGATTTCTTCCCCCGTGGGATTTCTTATTCAAAACAATAACATCAGGCCTAGTTTGATGGCACTGGAAAGTAGCGTGGGATCATGGGAACCGTAACTAATGCTACCGAAAAGCTGATGTGACTTAGAAAGAAGTCATTTTCACAGATGAGGTAATCTTTACTTTTTGTTACATTTATTTAATTTGCAATAAATTTGAATCACCTTGTAACATTACTGTTACAAGGTGGCCATCAAATATAAGGTTGATTTGCCACTGACAGGTGACTGAAATATTAGAAATAAGATTATGGATTTCTCAGGCTTTGAACATTTTTGAACACATTTCAATTATGTAGATACACATAATAAAGATACAGCATTATTTTTCTCGCCTTTAGACAATCTGGGATTTGAATTTGGAACAGGGTACATATTACATATTTAAATGCTAAAGAAATTATTTCACAACTACACTACACAGGATTTCAGATCATCCAATGACAACAAACAAACAAAAAAGAATCTAAAGTGGTGTGTGCATAAACGTAATTTCCACCTGTGTGGAGCTGAGCCTGCTCCGTGTTGGTGTTTTTTGAAAACAAGGATATGTATGAAAATCCATTATTATGTAGTGTCACTTGCAGAAGGTGGTATTTATTTCATTTGAAAGAAAATCATGGGAGTTGTATCAGCTAATGAACGGTGAATGGTGCCAGCCACTCACAAAGCACCAATTCTGCATTGGCTGTGGCTGTACTACTAATCGGGAGGTTTGTGGTTTGATCCCTGATTCTTCAGATCTGAATGTCAAAACATCCTTGGGCAAGAAACTGAATCCCAACTTGCCTTCTGATGCATACACTTAAGTGTGAGTTTGTGAATGTTAGTTTAAAAGCTCTTTTTTCAATGAAAAAAAAAAACAACCCAAGGGTCTCATACAATAAAGAAGAGGTAGTGTTGGGCTCTTGTGTCTTCTGTTAGAGCAAAGACACGTAAAAATGAACTTACCCTTTGGTACAAATTTGTCCGGGTGGAGTTTGATATACTCATTCATGTCTCGATCGAGTCTAGCATAAGTGTAATTTTCATATTTGGTAACATGGTAGCCGATGAACCAGCCAATGGTTGCCAGCAGAAACTGTCGATGAACACCTTAAAGAGAAAACACGGAAAATGATGCAACATTTATTGATCACATACAACTAGCATACAGCAAACTAAAGTAGATATATTTGCAAGATACTTCAAAGCACAATAATAAAATCTTACTGTGGTTATGAGGAACCAAAAGCTTGCACATTATAAGGTTTTCTCTTAAAAAAATAAAAAATAAAATAAAAAAATAGGATCGCAAAAAATGCAAACAAAAACAAATTGAATTAATAGGTGGAGGCTTACACTTTAGCTTACTGCACTTAGCTTTTTAACAGCGCATTTTATATCAACACTTCATAGCTAGATATTACCAAAACAAAGACGACAGGAAACAAAACAAAACCCAATGTGGCACAACCAATGCTAATACTACTTTCTTTTTCAGATAGGGAGAAACAATAATGACAACATTTAACGTTAGACTTCTTTAAAAAATTAACAAACGAACTTTTAGTTTTCAGTTTTGTTTATTTTGTTAATCCCTAAGGAAATTATGCATGTATTTTTGTTCCAATTTAAAACTTAATTTTAATTATCCTCTATGTCATGTGCTGGATAATGAAAGATCTTGTTTTTATGGTGTCCAAATTTCTTAACTATGTTTTTGATATTTATCCCTATTTTAATGCTACATGAAAGGTAAACACACTGCAACCACTGTGGGCAGCTCGCAACCAGTTACTAATCTGAGAGATCATTTATTTACTAAATACTCTGATTTCTTTTTAAAAAATTAAGTGTTTCATATGCTTAAAAGGAAAGCGTCCGTTCGTGCACCAGTCTGAAAGACAGCTAAAATGCTAACCTGATTTCACTGGCGGCCTGTGGTTGATAGCGTTGTGCAGCACGGCGGAGACCCAGCCTACACCCGCCAGCCACAGCGAATTCCTGTTCACGAGCCCCGGAGGAGGCAGAGACTTCCCCTCTTCTGGAATAAAGCCCATGGCGAGAAATGTGCCCCTTAGTTCAGACCTTATTTAATAATTTCCGAGATGCCTGCTACTACTATTCATCGGCTATCACCTCTCGTAGGAAGTCAAGGGCACAGCGTGCAACCGAACTACTGGTCCGGGCGCAACCAACGGCAAGCGCTTGAGTTCCGCATTATTTGTCTCCTAGCAACAAAAGAGCCTATGAGTCACAGTAGGCCAAAATCTTTGTAAATAAAATGTGCCAGATAGTTAATATTACAATTCAGTCCGCTTGATTCAAAATATTTACTACATTAATGTGTACATTAGTACCATATATAGAAATATCATAAAATATATCCTAGTGGGAAATCAGATTAATGGAATTAGAAAAACAAAAGAGAAAAAAATTAACAATAAAAAAAAACAACATAGTCTGTATTCAGCTTAAGTTAATAACTGAGGAAATATTGGAGGACACATGTTATTAATATAGTAATGTTGTAGAAACTGCAAAACTTTGTAGCTTTGCACTTTCACATCTCTTTTGTTTATCATTGCTCTGTGTGAGTTTTCCTGTTAGAATTACAATCTATAAAACTGCAGTGTTCCACATAGTATAAATACTAGAAGCTCTGTAGAATGGAACAAAATTGCAGCATGTAACTTTTTAACTTTCAATTTTTATCTTCCATAAAATATAAAAATGAGAGAGAGAGAGAGAGAGAGAGAGAGAGATCAAAAATATTAATATCTAAAATTCCCTCCGAGTTTCTTTCCTAGGAATTCTGCTGCATCCACCCAGAACAACCAGTGGAAAAATAGACAAATGCTTTCCTTTCCAGCCCACAGATGTCTGCATCCGTTTGAATGTTTGAAGCTTCACTGGGGAAAGACACACTTAAGCTTGTTATTGATGGAGTACTTTTCTGAATGCACCGATTACATGTAACGCGTTACTTTGCATGTGAACTGATGACATCATTGAGGGCAGGCCTCCCCCTCCCTCCTCGTCTCTCTATCAGACGGGCTGCTGCTGCTGAGCTCCTGAGGATACACATAGCCAGAGGAATTATGCCCTGCCCAGCAGCGGCTTTGCCCATTTGAAGAGGTGACCTATGCATGCCAAGTAGTTCTAAGTCCGGGGATATCCCCGTGTTTTTGGTAAGTGTGAATTATCTCTTGACTCGGTGCGAAGGGCAGACTTTGATTTTTTTTTTCCTTGCTGCATCTGCAGATAAAATGGCCAGAATCACACGCTGTAGCCGCTAGTTGCTACTGTTGCTAGCTTCCACCGAATGGCTTTCAACTCAGATCAAAAATGAAGGATAATTAGCCAGAAGTGTAAAGCTACTTCAGATTACGAAATGTGCGGGATGCTGCAGGTTTTTTCTTGCCTTTCAGGACATAAGATGTTGGTGAAGATGTGATTGCGACACGGAAAGAAGTGTTTCAAATCACTGCAAGAAAGGGTTAAATTATTCCTTCAAAATCTGCTTCTCTGTACCAGCATTGTCACCCAGAGATTCGCATCTTCCTGCAAGCAACAGTTTGTTTCCTTAAAATGTTGTTTTTAGAGCGATATGTTCAGTTTCTCCGCACGTAAAGGCCCGGTTCTCCATTCTAGCGTAAGGGCACACATAGAAACGCACTGCAGAATTTAAAATTGTGCTATATTATCATTGTTTACATACATTTCGCATCACGCCCTGTTGTGTGGGCATCGAACAAAGTAACTCTTGCATCTTTGCGTTTTGTGCTTTGTGCAGGCTGTATTGTTTGAATCTCCATGTCTCCATGCAAGTGATGCACGGCCCCAAAAACTGGAGCTAAAAAGAAAGGAAAGAAAATAGAAGAGATCTAAAATGAGATCTAGTGGAGGAGTGAAACAGAATTGTTTGCTGTTTTCTTAAGTGCACTGTCTGAAACACATGTGTCATATACCAAAAATGCAGTTTCCTACAGTGATCAAAACTATTCCATTGAAATGAGACTGGACAAACTAGTGGAACATTTCACAGCTATTTTAGTGAAAAGGTACCATGGCCAGCTGGTATAAGGAAACATCTCAGAGAAGCTTTCAAGTGGCAAATTGTTAAAAACGATTAAAGTTGCAGATAGCTTTAAAATGCTATCATCTGCAGCATAGTGGAAAAGTAAGATTCAGATAATCTTGAGGGGCAAGGTTAGCATTGAATGATGGTGATATGGTTACATGCATGGGCTCAGGAAAACTTTCATTTACTGAGGCAAAGTGGAAAGCTGTTCTTTGGTCAGGCAAATCAAATTTTAAATTATCTTTGAAGTCATAAGTCCCGTGACTTTTGGCCGAAACTGGACGAGGATCAGCCAGCATACCGTGATTCTCAATAATACTTAGAGGCTTTGGTCCAGTATCTGCCATTACACTTTTTTTTCCTTTGGTCAGGGAGTATCTTTCTTACTTCAGCAAGAAAATAACAAGCCACATTCTACACGTATAACACCATAGCTTTATAAAAGAGTCTGGGTGCTTAACTGGTGCACCAGTTTGTGCATTTACAGAGAAGCTATAAAGCCTAATAGTTTTGTCATTTGATAGGTAGGCCCAGTTGTTTTCTGTGGAAATGGGATTATGGTAAGTAAAAAGGAAATGTCTCTGTGCTACATTTTTTTTCAGTGCAATTAGTGTCGGGTATAATTCTGCTAATGAGCACAATATGAATTCAGATCACACACTGAAGGGCATAGCTTACTCACCCAAGCTTATTCAGCTCAAATTTTACTTGTTGTCTGAGCCCTGATGGTTACACAACAGATTTTAGTGACATCAGCATCTTTGGTGTGTGTGTCTCATGACTTTATCCCTCTAGCTTGGAGCACATAGAGACAAATGTTAGCAATTTTACAGTTATAGCGTTAGCTCTTCACCTCTTTCTTTTCTCCCTGTCTTTTTTTTTCTAGTTTAGTATGAGCATGGAAGATTATGACTACCTGTTCAAAATAGTTCTGATAGGAAATGCTGGAGTTGGGAAAACATGTCTCGTCCGGCGCTTTACTCAGGTTTGTATGCTGTCTGTGTGTCTGAGTCTGTAGCTATTGAATTACACAGTACAGAAGTGTTAAATTATAAGTTTTGCTTGTAATTGTAGGGCCTTTTCCCACCTGGACAAGGGGCTACTATTGGAGTAGATTTCATGATTAAGACTGTGGAAATCAAAGGGGAGAAGGTCAAGGTACGCCAGTGTTACATTTTTGTTTGCATTTATGTTTTGTAGCAGTTTGGACAGTTGCCTATATTCTTGACAATATTATGTTTTCCAGCTACAAATATGGGACACAGCTGGACAGGAGCGATTTCGCTCCATTACTCAGAGTTATTACCGTAGTGCCAACGCCCTCATTCTTACGTATGACATTACCTGTGAGGACTCCTTCAGGTGCCTTCCAGAGTGGCTGAGGGAGATCGAGCAGTATGCCAACAACCAAGTGGTGACTATATTAGTCGGTAAGAACTTTGTTTTGTACTTGAATAACTCATAAGCTTATCTTTGTCATCAGCATTGTTTGGTGAGATTTATTTATTTTTATTCTTGTCATTTTGAGAACGCACAGTCATCTCAAATGCATCCCACACATGCTTCCATGCACATATCCCTCCCCATTCTCATCTGTCTCATTAAACACCCACCACTGTTTAGTCAGACTGCACCAAGCCAGACTTGTGGTTTGTTTTTGTTTTGTTTTTTCCCCTGTTGTTGAAAGATGGACATTGTATGTTTTATAGGTAACAAAATAGATCTGGCAGAGAAGAGAGAGGTCCTCAGGCAGAGGGCTGAAGACTTTGCCGAGGCTCAGAGCATGCTGTACCTGGAGACGTCAGCCAAAGAGTCTGACAACGTGGAGAAACTTTTTCTCGACCTGGCCTGCGAGCTCATTCGAGAGGCGAAGCAAAACAAGCTGGATAACAGTGACACTGCCCCGATGCCTGGAGAGGGTAAAACCATCAGTTACTTGAGCTGCTGCAACATCAATTAGAGAAAGCTCAGCCATGGGGCCGTTTTAACAGAGTAGCCATTGACTGTAGAGGTTAGATGACTGATCCCCAATGCCTCCGTCCCACTAAGATGGCATAAAGCCACATCTTAGTCTGGTCATTTCTAGTCCCATGCCTTTTTTAAGCTGTACAAGGGAATTTATTACCTTAGTTTGGCCTTCCAGGACCGAGCATTTTAAGATGCTGCCATTATGGAGAACGTTTTTCCTCAGTGCAACAGGATGTAAAGTGTTTCCCTGATACATAGGAGAATCTGAGTAAAGTTCAGTTTTATGATCCTCACGGTGAAATGGCAGGATTGTTTTTTTTCCTGTTGGGGTTTTAGAATCCATTTTCATCAAATCAGTTTTCACCAGCAGTATTAAAATGAGCGAAAAGCTTTGCCAGGTATTTTGTTACAGATCCCACATAGTTTACAAAAGAATAATGAATCACGGGAGGTGATAGGTTAATGGTAACAATGTGTTTACATACAGTACATCTCATCGATTAACAGGTTTGATTAAATTGTAAACAAAAACGTTGCAAAAATGACCCTAAAATCTGTTGCACAATCGTTTATTATCCACTGCAGTTTCTTCTGCTCTGAGATTTGTGTACAATTTGTGTAACTTTCATAATTTTACTTCTGAATCATTGTTTGCACCTGTCGTTACATACTGTGAAATATTAGTTCCCAATAAATGATTTTACCTGCTGCTAAAATGTGTTTGTCAAATAAAATAAACTGAAAACACGTATAAATGCTACAGTATTCTGTGACGCCATTATTATTATTATTATTATTATTATTTTTTAGTATACTTGCAGTGCTTGTGATTAGTCCGTTTATTTAGTATGACGCAATTGGAAAGGCCATCATCAGCAGACCTTGTCAGCCGTTTATTTCAATGACTTTTTTTTTTTTTTTTTGGTCATGTTTTTCTTACCCATAGGCGTGAATATTTCTGCCTCTGTTGTTGCTGCCTAGCCATGAAATTATTTGAAGGGTTATGTTAATGTAGTTTTGTATTACGTGTTGTATTTCATATGCTTTTATTGTAAAATTTTCTCAATTGTTCAGCATGGTTAACCATTTTTTTTTGTAGTGTTTAAATTTATCTTTCCTATATTTGCCATAACTGTAAAGTACTGTATCGCACAATGCCATATACTGCACACTTATTTTTATTATAACATGTTGTCTTTTGTTGTACAGTAGTACAAGTTAGCACTTTGCTTTTATAATTTTGTATTTTTTCCATAATCCCTTTGTAAAACTAGCAAGCATTTTGTTTTGCCTTTAACAGCAGTTACTTATAACTAATCCCTTGCATCTTCCTGTGAAGTCTCTATGGGAAAATACAAAGGAAACACCATTGGGATTTTGTGCTTCTTTTCCTTTATGTGTACAAAATGATCCCTGGAATATTCTGTATAACATTAAACCTCTAAATACTCTTAAGATGTGTTTTTGTTGTTTTTCATGAACATTTTATTTTGAAATTTTCGCCGGAAGTTTGGTGGACCACTGCAGGGAGAAACGGACAGCTAGCTAAAACGACAGGTTGTAGTAATGATTGCAACGTTTCTGTCTAGTAGGTAATTACTTTCCAATAAGTAGTACGGTCTTCACTGTGAATATATGTATTTATTTTTTCGTTAGAGGGTGAGACATTTTGAGTAGTCAAGCACAAGCTTTGTGACGTGTTTCCGATAATTTCATTACTCAAGAGTAATACGCCTCAACGAAAAGAATTGACAAAAAAGTTGATTCTGTTCATCTGGACATATCGTTTTCAGGAGAATGTTTTGTTACTCATCCAAGTGACGTCTCTATCTCAGGTTAATATAATTTTCCCCGACCTTAATGTCTTTGATCAATGGTCATGACAAATTTGCATATTAATGATCAAGAAACTGACCTGAGCCCATTGGTTTTCAGTGGTGCTAGTTTTAGTCATTATGCAAACGTACTGTTTATAAGGTTGGGGAAACCTGCATTTAGCTGAGACTGAAGAAGTCACTTAATTGAATAATGAAAAGTTTCTACGTCCAGATGCACAGAATCAACATTTAGGGATTTTCTTACCTGGATGATTGCGCATGCATCAAGACGTTAAAGAATTTAAATCTTTCATTACTAGTGCTGAAATTCTTAGTTTTAACTTTTGACCGGAAGTTCAACTTATGGTCGAGGCGTTATGACGAAGCACGGCAGGAAGTAGCCATGAATGTAGCATAACTTTGAGGAAGTAACGAGTAGCTTGCCACTATTACAGTAATTAATATTTCTTCAAAAACTGGAATAACTATAGGTAGTCAAGCGCATAATTTTGTGACGTATTTACGGCAATTTCACCGGTACTTAAGCGTGCCTAGTGCTGAATATTGCATCATGTTTGACTTAATTAACTGCATTATGTTTTGGCAGGTGTCTGAAACGCTCTCCGAAGAGAGAAAATGTACGTAGTATTATTACTAGAATGTTTCTAGTGTAAATTCCGTATTCTGTATATATAAAACCATAAGCAGCTGCATGACCGACTAGAACTCAAACTCCCACTAGCCATTGCGAACTGTCTACAGTAGGAACCATCTGCTGTCTGCTCCATAAACACAAGACATAGAGCTGACTGCAGCTAAATCAAACTTATTAAAATTTTTGTTAGACTTTGAACCTGATGTTTCCCGCCCATCTCCGGACTGCCTCAGGTCTGATGCTAAATTTAGGACACGAGCTGCACAGCAACACCTCTCTGGATCTGCTGACAGGGTAGTCTCACTTCCTTTCTTTAACGGGACAAGTCTTCCTCAGTCATCCCACTGCAGACACAGACACACAGCTCTCGGGACCCCGTAAATCATGCGCTGAAGACCAGTTTGTTGTGCGCTGAGTGTGACAGTTACAGCAATGAGGACTGGAGAGAAGATTTTGGACAGAGCTGCAGCTACCTGCATCCTAACGTTGTGTTTTGTCTGTTTACACGTGACCGCCCTCAAATCGCAACTTTTTACCAGGCTGGGTGGGCTGCCTTACTCCACTGAGCCTCCAGTCAGTTATAAAACATTTTACTTTGACCAGAAGGTGAGTTTAAATTGATCAAAATGTACCCTTTGTCTTATTTTATACCTATTTGTCCTATTTTACACTGTTGTGTTCCAGTTTCACTTCTTTATCTTCCACTTCCCCATGAAATACACAAATTGTACCTTATTGGGAGTGGATTTAATGGTGCAAAAGAGAAATGATCCCACTGCTTTGTAGATAAAGCAAAGTTTTCTAAAAACAAACAAACAACCTCATCAAATGATGCTTACTCTCATTGATTTACTCACCTTTTTGTGCCACTACAGTACTTTACTTCATTGTTTAGTGTGCAAATAATTGTACCACTTGCTCTTTCTAAAATTCCCACTGCACTTAATTCTATAAGGTCCATGTGTTGTGTTTGCAGACAATAGGTGTTTTCATCTGGCTTCCTGTAGTGAAGGGAAAACCAAATCACAATTGGCTCTGTTCCTGCCAGCAGATCTGTAACTATCCTTCCTGGCTCCCTGCCTAAAGAGGTCTCTAGGGCTCAGTGAATGTGAAACATTTTACCTCAGGGGGGTTTGAAAGATCTTCAATCAGCTTTTACATGTTCCATTTATGGTTACTTTATAGAGATTAAGGTTGCATGTAGCAGGTATGCAGTGCTACACAACAATCATCAGGTTGCTTGTCTCATTCTCCTGCCCTTGTAGTCAGGCTGTGGAAGCTAAACCTCTGAATAGTATTGGACAATTTGGTTAGTCAGAATTATTATGACTTGTTCGCTATTGACCATAAAACAAATACTTTGATACACTGATTATTAGATGCTACGCAAACTTAATACACATTATAATGGTTTCATATGTGCTTACCCCTATTTAATGAGGTAATATTTACAATAGCAGGACAGTTAGTTAAACCCTGTTAAAAGTTTTGAGTGTTGTGGCAATTTTTTAAATACGTAAGCAAAAATGGCAATGGCTAGGCTCTCAGATGTGACTGTTTGCTTTATAATATAGTAAATTAAGTCCTCTTTTTATGAGTGGTTAAAAACATAGGAAAGTAGTGATGTCACTTTATTCTTTAGGGAATTGTTACAGTGAACATTAGTCTGGGTATTTTTAATATTTAATAAAACAATGAACCAACCAGTTAATCAAGAACATGATCTACATGTAGACTAAGAAGAAAATTTGTAGATGTATTAATAAGTAGTAGTTACATACTGTAAATAATGTGTCTGTGCTAAAGAGTGTTTGGGTTAGAGGACAATGCTCCACACCTGGTCCCACCCACAGCATCCTGTGTAATCACCCAAGCTGAGAAGAAGATAAGGGCCATTTCCTCCTTTCTGACACCCACTGTCCTGTCTGATGTGGGTTATTTAGCCAAGCAACAAGAGATTGTATGCTTCTTCTGGAGAAATAGGACAACTAAAATCCGTTTACTGTAAACCACTTTTTAGTACTAGCAGCTAGTCTCTTTTAGCACAAAAGAAATATCAAGAAACTAGAAACAAGCCATGCTGATTTTTTTCCACTTTTCTTTGAAACTTGATGTGAAGAGAGCACCAGCATTCATCATCAGGAAATCCTCTTGACTGCAGTCTGCCGTAAGACAATGAATGGAAATGTCCTTTAGCATCCTTTTAATGAACCTTAGCGGAGGTTGTTCTTAAGTTGTTTCCCTCATGTCTCCATTTGCCGGACAACAGATGCAGCCTCCTGTCTCGTGAAGTTGTTAACATAGCGATCTCATAGATGTGCGGCACATGGTTTGAATTTTAATTCAAAAAACCAAGTTGCTGCTTGGTCCCACCACATGGTGGCACTACTTACCAGGGTGGGGATCTCTTATGAAACCAATCTCATAGGTTTTGTGATGTGCATACTGAGTGGGTGCAATTGATACAGTACTCACCAGGGGTTCTTTCGGTGAAGCCCTTAATATATACAGCCACTTTAGTTTTGCCATTTAGAGAGCAGTTTTTAATGGGTTTTTTTTTCGTCTGCATTACAAGAGATTGACATGTAACTTTATAAAAGAAAAGCAGGAATAAATGAAAACTCACAAGGTAACTCAAATGCTTTTACCAAAAAAGTCTAACATTACACTTCAGTTGCACAATACCACTGACTACTACCTTCCTGCCAAGCTGCTGAACTTTTCCTTTAAACTAACTGTCTCATGATCCCCTCACACTTAAAGCACTGCCAAGTGTGAAGGAGTCGTGGGTTGAATGAACACATTGTGGCCCCAGAATCTTTTTGCTGTCATTGGCTCATAAAATTGCTGCCTCCTTTGTATCCAGCGAGGAGGGAACAGAGCGAGAACGAGGGGAAAAACAAAACCGAAACATTTTGTATGTAAGAATGGGGGGCTGTTTAAAGGGTTGGACGACTCAGTAGCCTCATGGGGCCGTCTTCTCTGTGAAGTTGTTGGTTTCTTTCTGCCTTTGTTTAATAAAGAATACAGGAAATATGGTTGAAAGGAGAAGATATCCCAGAATCCCTGAGGTTTTATGAAAGGATATTTCAGAGCTCATCTTAAGTGGAACTAATGCAGCATCCCTTTAAGTGGCTCCAGCATTTTTAAATACAAATTGGGGCTAATTACCCCAGAATCCAACCTCAGGGCTGTCATTTCCAAACACCATAGCTGGCACACAGCCAGGTATCCAGTGATTACACCTACCCCAAAGCAGGCTCTGCTCACTGGACTGCATCCCCATCATTTTAGTCTGATGACAAGTGTGACCAATCCCCCAAAGGTTTTCTTTTGCCAGTCTGTGGATGATATTTTACATTTTTTGCTGCTGGCTCTTATTTGTGTAAAATTTGCTCAGCTGATTTGTTTAAAAATGAGATTGCTGTGTGGCTCACATCAAGACAAATTCCCAATTTAAAACCACTTTGAATGCTAATGACTATTTTCAGATTTTCAGATTTTCCTATTTTCCGTCTATACCTCATGGTGCTCTTTTCAAGATGCTTCTCGCACAGTTGCCAAGTACAGATGCTTGTGATTATCTTGTGTTTCTGAACATGGAAATTTTATTTGCTTTCTTTTTAAAATTGTCACAGATTGACCATTTTGGATTCCTTGAGGATGGCACCTTCAAACAGAGATACCTTCTGTCTGACAAATACTGGCAGCAGCCTGGGGGACCTATTTTGTTCTATACTGGAAATGAAGGCGACATAACCTGGTTCTGCAACAACACTGTAAATATCCAGGTGTTCTCTAGTGTATTTGCATTGCACATAATCCTCAGTCTAATTCAGCACCTGTTGTTTTCTCTTCAGGGCTTCATGTGGGAAATTGCGGAGGAGTTAGATGCCATGCTGGTTTTTGCAGAACATCGTTACTATGGAGAGTCCCTGCCATTTGGACAAGACTCTTACCGTGTAAGCGAAGCTGCAGAGTCACGCGTGCACATCTAAGTCTAATTAAAATCTGATTAAATATGTATGGTTGCATAATTTTTCTCCTTTCTCGGCTCTAAGTCAATAATTTCAATACAGCATTAACAAGAATTGACCCTTAAAAGTAGATAATTCTGCAGTCGCAAACACATTTTTTTTCCAAAAATTGGGGTATGGAGCTGAAACAAATGAACATATCCAGTGCTGGCACTTCATTTTTAATTACTTCAGTTGTTATTTGTTTGCATTTGCAGGACAGCAAACATCTCAACTACCTGACCTCAGAGCAAGCCCTAGCAGATTTTGCAGTACTGATTCAGAACCTAAAGGGTACTCTACCTGGTGCTCAGCACAGCCCCGTCATCGCTGTTGGAGGATCCTATGGAGGAATGCTGTCTGCCTGGTTCAGGATGAAATACCCCCATGTAGTTGTTGGGTAAGATGTTATTGCTGTTATTAGGAAACATTAAATAAAAATTAGATTCAGTACCCAATACATCATATGAATGTTAACAGCCATGTTGTTTTAACCTATCAGAGGAAGGTAAAGGGAGAATAAGGAAGTTCAGAGATCTTTAGATAGAGTGCTTGTTCAATGAGTTTTGCCTTCATCTCCCAAAATGGGTGAGCAAATGTCTAACACCAGATGTTTATTTGAGCTAGCATGATGAATCTGTGCAGTCTGCTGTGTGTAAGACATTAGGCAGCAGAGCCTGACTTATCATTCTTTTGACTTCTACACCTCTTTGTAATTGCCATTTTCCCCCCAGCAAACATATTCACAAGTACAGTGAAGACTAAATATTAAGGATGAGTGTGAATATGCAGTTTGGATCATTTGGAAGAAGAAGAAGAAAAAAAAGATTTTGTTTCTTCTTCAATTTCAGAGCGCTGGCATCCTCTGCACCAATATGGCAGTTCCCTGGTATGGTGCCATGTGGAGACTTTTACAAAACAGTAACACAAGACTTTGCCAAAAGTGGCATTAACTGCGATGCAAACATCAGAAAGTCGTGGAAGGCTGTAAATAATGTTTCTTCCTCAGGTAAGTTGCTGTCAGAAATATCCGAACATCCATTTTCTTCAACCCAGTTAAGGGTCGTGGGTGTGCTACAGCCTTTTCCAGCTGTCATAGGGTCAGAGGTTTGGCTGCACCCTGGACATGTCACTACTCTGTCGCAGGGCTGTCACACAGAGAGATGGCCATTTGCACACCTAGTCACACCTACAACCAATTTAGAATCACCAGTTAACCCCATGCATGTTTCTGAACTGTGGGAGAAAGCTGGAATATCTAGAAAGAACCCGGGCACCACACAAGAAGACCTAGCCTGGATTTGAACCAAAACCTTCTTGCTGTGAGGCGACAGTGTTAACCACAACCCCACAATGCCGATGCTGATTTAATATATTAAACTGGTATGTTACATTTTTTGATGAATGGATTTTAGTGGTCAGATAGTTTATTGAAGAGACTTTCCAAAGGAGAAAAGATTTAGAGTCATGATATTTTACATGAAGGTTAATAAGCTGGCACTGGTTCTCATCTACTATTCTTTTGTGGGAGGGGCTTCTAACTTCCTGCATGCTTGGTATGTCTCACTGTTGTTAAATGTTGTTAGTATTTCTAGCTTAAGGCTAAATCAATTATGACAGTGGAAGCACGAAAGTGTTCAGATAGCCTGTTATTTGTCATATTCATCTGAAATGGATTTTGGAGAAAACATTCTGAATAAATGTTTTTTTGTTCAGTGATTCAGAAACAGCAGACAGATAGATGATGGTTGGTCTATTGTGTGAATTTTGCCTGCTGTTTTTTTTTTTTCTTTTCTTATATCAGTCCCCAAGAAAATGTCTCGCTGACTGAAAACACTTTGAGTTCCACCTAAGAATGATTTTTTTAAGTGGTTACGTTTACCTCACAGCTATGAATGCAGGACTGTGAAAAAATATGTACCCCCTTCCTCATTTCGCTCTCTCTAGGTTAGGTTTAGTAGTTGCCCACTAAATCTAACAACTGGTTGTGTCACCATTGGCAGCAAGAACTACAATCACACAATTGCGATAACTTACAATCACTGTGGAGGAATTTTAGTCCACTCTTCTCTGAAGAATCGTTTTAATTCACCAACTCTGGAGGATTTTTAAAGTCACGCCTAAGCATCTCAATTGGATTTAAGTCTGGATTTTGACTAGGCCAGTCCAAAACCTTCTTTTTTTGAGCCCTTCAGAGGTGGACTCACTGGTGCAATTTGGACCATTGACCTGCTGCATAACCTGAGTGCGCTTGAGCTTCAGGGCATGAACCGATGGCTGCACATTCTCCTTTAGGAAGTTCTGGTAGAAAGCGAAATTCATAGTTCATCTGGCAGGACTCGGTGTGAAATTGAACAGCGTGTCAGAAAATGTAATTAATCACAGTTATTTTGTGATTTTAACATTTACTTTTTCACATAAGGCCTGGTAGGTTTGCATAGCTTTTTATTCCCTTAAGAAATGAAATCATCACTGAAAAATTACATTCATTATTTACTAAGGTTATCTTTGTCTAGTATTTGTTTGATGACCTGAAACATTTATTGTGACAAATACACAAAGACCTAAGAAATCAGGAAGGGGGTGTGGCAGCACCACAGACCACGCCCCACCACAGGGGGCAAATACTTTTTTACAGTACTGTATGATAATGAGGCTTTTGTGCCTATTTTAAATAATATTTGACTACATGAGTCTCCAATCTTTCACCTAAACCAAGATTTGACTTTAAACTGATGAGTATTTTCTTAGATATTTTGTCACATTTTAGTATACACCAGTTGAACAATATCATTCACATTAGAAGAGTTATTGATCTAATGCCGTAATTATTTTTTGCTCTGTTTACTCAAGCATCTGGTCTTCAGTGGCTGTCAGAAGAATTCAGTTTGTGTGCCCCTCTTAAAAACAAAAATGATGTCCTCACCTTCAAGAGTTGGCTTCAAGAGACCTGGGTGAATCTGGCAATGGTGGACTACCCGTATGAAGCTAATTTCCTCCAGCCGCTGCCTCGCTGGCCCATCCAGGTAAAAGCACCCTCCTGTAAAACACTAACAATATCTAAGATCCAAATTAGTATTCTAGTTATCACTATTTAAATTTGTTGCAAAATTAAATAAAGGCTTTGGTTAAGCTCTATATTATCTATCCCTTTATATGACAAATGGTTTTTACTTTATTGCACCTTTGAATTGTGTTTGTCTTTGGTTAAGCGCCTAATTTAGCCCGACAGCCTGTCCTTAATTGAAATGAATGTGCGATTCAGCCGATTGTGATACAAGTGTTTGTTGTGGTCTTCCAGGCTTTTGTTTACAACAGCTGTCAACTAACTTCATTAATATTCATAAGGATCTTGTTTCTTTTAGATTTAAAGTATTCTTTAGATGAGCAGCTACAAGTAAGCCGCTATTCTTTTCTTCTGTCGTACCAATAGTGCTTTCATTTGCACACTCCGTCAGATCTCTGAGGTGTTCCTGTTAGGACGCTCACATGGCACTACAGAAAGAGGTCATTTGCCCAGTGCAGCTCGTGAGGCCATTGAACAAAAGTTCACCGATCCCCTTTAAATGGGGTTGTAAAAAATACTTAACAAGACTCTTGATGAGGAAGAATAATTGCTTTAACAGTAAGAAAAATGCACCGTGTTTATTTATTTATTTAATCTTGCGGTGTTGTCAACATGCCAAAAAATGCCATTTGTTTTCATGTAAAAGAGCTTGTGACAGTACAGTGGCTGTTTTCTCGAGGCTGATTGACTTGAGTGAAGTGTATTCTACCAGTCACCTTGGCACGTCACGTGTATAAACCAAGCTCCACTGCTGACCCCCGACTCTGTGTTTGCGGCGATTCATACCCTTGGGAGTGGTCCGTGCATACTTTAACTCCTTCTCTTGTGGGGCATTTTTCGTTATTTACCATTTGGCCAATGAATAGATTGTGAAGCATCATTGTAGGTGAAATAAACACTAAATGGCCATTTGGAGTTGTTTTGGCTCTTCGTCTTTAATGTATGCGACCCCTATGGGTGGTTTAAGCGGTTTAGGCAGTGGGTGCAAAGAGGAGCCTTTTTAATGACAAAGCTAATGTGATTATCTGAGTGAGTGTGAGAACGGGGTATTGAGGGCTTAGAGGAGGGAAATCTGTTGGCAGAGATGAATGTATAAGCCTAATCCTATCTGAAAAGTAAGGAGAAGATGCTTTAGAGCTATTGCGGTGTTTTTTTTTCACAATATAAATCTTTGGTTGGACATGTCTGTGGCCCTCCTCATCCATCGACCACCAACTCCTCCCCAGCCTGCAGACAAAGGCCTTAGTAACAGACTCCACACTAGTGCAGCTCCCCTCCAACCTCCAAACAAGAAAGCCCACTTTCTCTGCTGCACAAAGAGTGCAGAACAACAGCCAACTCTACTGCTGCAACCATAACAACACAAAGTGCGATCAGACAAGAGCTAAAGCTCAAATATTGATCATTCACGCTATTAATTCTGAAAGTCAACCTATGGTCACACCAAAAATAGTTGAGGACAGCAAAACCTTTACATTTTAAGTCCTTTAGATCATTGGCTTTAAGTAAATGGATTTTTTTCCCACTAGTGCCAAGATTAGAACAATAAATTCAAGTTCATTCTGGGGAATTTCATATGCAAATCAGGCGCCACCACTTTTTATGTGGAACAACACTTTATGGGCTACAAGAAAGCAATCTTTAGTCCTGTAAACAACTTGGATGTACTGATGTTTTTTTGGGGGTGTTTTTTTTAAGAAGCTTTTATGGTGTAATGTAATTAATTGTGTTCTTGTTTTGCTTTTTTAACATGTTTTAAGGTGGTGTGCAAGTACCTCAGCTTCGATTCTACTGTGTCAGACTACCAGCTGCTGCAAGGTGTCGCCCAAGCAGCAAAGGTTTACTATAACTACACCGGAAGCTCTCCCTGTCTAAACACATCACAGACAGCAACCAGCAGCCTTGGCTACCTCGGCTGGTTTTACCAGGTGCATAAAACAGCGCGGGGTTCAGTCATGTCATGCTGAATAAATCGGTGCACAGAGGTGTGAGTGGGCAGCTTTTCCTGTCACAATGAATATGTATTCAATCCCTTGTCCCCAGGCCTGCACGGAGATGGTGATGCCCATGTGCACAGATGGCGTGCAGGACATGTTTGAACCGGAGGAGTGGAACTTCCAGGCCTTCTCTGATGAGTGCAAAGCCATGTTTGGTATCAGGCCACGGGCTGACTGGGCAGGCACTGTCTACGGGGGGAAAGAGATCTCCTCTCACAGCAACATCATCTTCAGGTAAACATTGCTTGTAAAATACCAGATTTAGGCAGATTTCTTGAGATTTCGGTGTTTGTCTAGGGATGCAAAAGTAAGTTAAGTGCAGATTCTGACTGCCTTGTATTGCAGGTAAATTCACATGTGGGTAGCCACGCAGGGAAGACACATGTTAAACCTAAATGACTCTGAAAATATATATATATATTAGAGATGGACCGATCCGATATTACGTATCGGTATCGGTTCGATACTGACGTAAATTACTGGATCGGATATCGGAGAGAAATAAAAAATGTAATCCGATCCATTAAATATCAAAAAAGCACCTCACAAAACTTGCGACATGGCGTAACTCGGCGCATAACCATAGCACGTCGGAGCAGTATGCGTCACGTGATAGAGCGGCTGTGTGTATTTGTAGCCTCCTACCAAACCAGCATTTCATCTCCGAGGAAGTTATCCCAGAGACAAGTAAAGCAAGTGTGTAAGTTCATCTCTGAATGTTTGTAAAGTATTCCCACGTTATGCTTAACAACCAATATATGGAGCGACTGCCTCTCTCCCCCCCCTCCCTCTCTTGTTGCTACTTCAATCGTGAAATTGTTCAATGATCAATTGATTGGCTTTTCTGTCGCAAGTCCGTCTTTCTTGTTTGTTTATCGCCCACTTCGCGCCATAAAGAGGAAACCAGCGGCTGAACAACAGCAGCACGTTTAAGCTTGATAAGCTGTTGTTAGAATTTATTTAATATTACTTTCTAGACCAGGATCCTTTTCTACGTAGCTGACGGCTGGTAACTGTGCAGGGGCGGATCTAGCAAAGTTTAGCCAGGGGGGCCGATAGGGCATGAACAGGGAAAAGGGGGCACAAAGACATACTTTTCTTTCTTATTCTCATTTAAAATGTCTAGCTTTTAATAAATAATTATCTGAATCTTACACCCAAAGTTTTAATCTGATGTAAAATGTATAGATGTCCATTACTGTATATAGTAACTAATAAGTCTAATATACCCTAGTAAGCTATACTACTTTTTCCTTTGGGAAGGTACCATCTGTGCAGTCTGCAATTCTGTTGAAGAAAGATGTTGAATCTATTTCATTATTCTTGAAAAATAATTGATTTCTGTGCATTTTTTTTCACACTACATCAAATTAAAGTTGATTACGTCGATTAAGCATCATGAGGTGGAGGGTGGGTGGTGGTTCCCTTTTTTTTTTTTTTTTTTTTTTTTTCGCTGGGAGTTTTAGAACCCTATTAGTTAGGTTGCTTACTCTTTAAAATACCAGAATAGGGAGGATGGAGCAGGTTTAAGTTTATTAGATTGATCAGTATTGCTGAACTATGAAATATTTTGGGTGCAGTGTATTTTTTGCATACAGGTATAACAGAATAGCTTTAGTGTTTTGTTTTTTTTTAACTTGAGTATGAACTCATACAAAAAGCAGCAAGATATTAAAAAAAACAGTTTTATTGATTAAAAAACACACTATATCGGATTCATATCGGTATCGGCAGATATCCAAATTTATGGTATCGGTATCGGTATCGGACATAAAAAAGTGATATCGTGCCATCTCTAATATATATATGTCAGTCTTTAATCCCAGCACTGACAGATAAGACTGCCACTGGTTCAGTCACTTCAAAGTGTTCTTGTGTATTCACAGAATTATCAGATATTAGAGTACAAAGACACTTTAATGTGTCCATGCCAGAAAATTACTGGCTTAACTATTGCTAGCTATGAACATTGTTTCTGCTTTCACATTTCAGTAATGGAGGACTCGATCCATGGTCATCTGGTGGAGTGACTTCCAACATCTCACATTCTCTGGTTTCCATTATGATTCCCGATGGAGCCCACCACTTAGACCTCCGCTACAGCAATGACCTTGATCCACCTTCAGTTCGTGCTGCCCGGGACTTAGAGGTGAAGTATTTTCGGGAGTGGATCAAGAAGGCTAAAAAGGCACATAGAGCTGCACCAACCGGCTAGTCTCCAAAAGCAGCACAGTTCTACCCAACGAGGATATTCATGATGTCCAAGATTTAGCTTTAAATTGTGTGACACGTTTTTGTTTGTTTTGGGGTTTTTTCTCGGTGCTTTATCTATCACGATGCCAAAGTTTGTTTTTTCTCTGACCAATTTAGAAACACTCCGCTTCTTTGGGTCAAACTCTGAAGGGCCTGATGACAAAATGTACTGATGTTGCTGCAAAAACAATAGACCTGTTTGTCATGTACAAACTGTTGAAAATAAAGCTGCAGGGTAAATACATTTTGGTTCTTTATTTCTGCAATCGAATTATCATCATAATCATCAAAAAAGCTGCATCATTCGCATTTTGTCTCTCATGTAAAGTTTTTCTAAAAATACCCATAAACGTCTCTCTACCTCCAGACTCACATGTTCCTCTTTTGGTTTCCGTTTATTGCAAATTTAGAGTCTCTGTTTTTTGTCAGTTAGCCGTGGTTATTATTCAGGCGTCTCTTAAAGTTATTGTAATATGCAGATTAAAAAGTCTCAGAGGAAAACTTTGGCACCAAATGCAAAGCCAAGGCATTTTTGAAGGCTTTCACTGCACTTGGTGTAATATGAAGCTTAATCTGTTTGCTGTTCACAGGAGGACACTGCCTTCCCTGCATTTTATCATTTTCTCGATACGCTGGAATTCCCAAATAACACTGCTTCTAATGAAACCGATTAAAAAGCTCCAGATTTACTGTCGTCTAAGCCTTCATATTATGTTTTGAGCACTTACAGATGCGCTGTTGCCGAGCACACCCTTTGTCATATTTTAGATAGACTGGGGACTTTAACTTGCATTTCCAGCTCTCAAGAACAATTGCACGTTCTTGAGATTTAATAAAAACCCAATCGGAGGAGGCCAATAAAGTGAGTGGTGGGAGATTATTGCAGTTTTGCCTGCTGACCTTACCCCTGCAGACCAACCTGTGGGATTCCCCTCGACACGCATTAATTCACTGGCTGCCATTAAAGCACTAAATTGTGGCACCAAGGCAGCCTGTAGACTCTGGTTTGTCCCCCCTGCAAGTAATATTATTAATACAATTCCTGTGGTGCCAGAGTAGTTGAGAAAGGTTGATGGAAGGTTAAGAGTGAGGCGGTGAGTAGTTGCAGGAATCAGTTGGGATCCAAGAAGCTTTCTGTACTTCTGTGAACTGGCTTTTTACTTTCTTCTTCTATTTTTAAATGTCAAGATAAAAGACTCAAATGTCATGAAAAAACTAAGACTAAACTCCACCGCCGCTAATGAAAACATGTCATCCTGCTTTGTAATTTTCTTTGAACTACTCTCTCCAATACTTTTTTTTAAAACCTCTTCTTTTAAAGCAAAAGCCCCTGACATGACATGACCTTGTGATGCAGATGGGAAACATGTCCTGCACTGGTATGTGGGTTGATTTTCAACCAGGAGACACAAAGCCTGACTTTTCAGTGTTTTGTCACAGGCTTGACTGAATTTCAGACGCCTTGGTAGAAAGAAACATGGCTAAACATGGGGGAGGATGGGGTCTCAGCCACTAAATGCTCTCCTTAAACTTTTCTCAGGACTTTGAGGGGTCATTAATTTTGCCAGCATTTTCTACGTCTCTGACACTGGCCATCAATCAGAGCTGTTTTAAGTATTCAGTCAACCCCAAATTCTGACTATGTCCCTGCTCAGACAGGGACCACACACCAGTAGGAAGAGATTAAGCCTGTGCATGTCACATCACGTTGTAGTGAGCACCTCACTCCCTTGGGGTTGGGTGCTGCTGAATAAGTAAATTCCCAGAAGCCCAGAGGGTGTGTTGGTAATGTTTAACAATATCTCAGCAATACGGAACAACTTGCGTGTTTTAGGAAATTTATCTTCCTCCCATATTAAATATCAGTGGTTTAATAATTTGTCTCTAAATCTTGGTATATTAAAGGACTCTAACAAATAATGTACATTTGTAAAAGTCTGTAGGAATCAAAGCGTCACTCGTTTTCTCAGTATATATATATTTACACACACACATACACACACGTATAACTTTTTGAGCTGCTCTGCTCCAGCCCCATCCCCTCTCGACCTCTCAGCCTTTATTCAACAATAGAAACTTGTTTCCGGGATCTGTGCGTCAGGCTCTGTCATGTGAATGACCCACCAGCACAAAAGCCAAGACCCCCCGACTTGGAAAAAAAGGGGGATATAGCTGCCATGACTGTGATGATGTCACTTTGCCAAAACTGTGCCGTTAGCAAAGAGAGGAGGCAAAATCGGCTTGGGCAGGCATTAAAAGCCCCTGCACTGCATGCATGAGATGCCCTGATAGGGCTGCGGCTGTTTTCCTCCTGTTTTTAATATAAATGTAAACTTTTTTGGGCATTTATTTTGAAACATTTATGGAAACAGATGAAATTTCACATGCACTTCACAAGTTCTTGTTTTTTTCACATAATTAGCAGTTGTATAAATAGTAAGATAGTCTTTGTTTTGTATCCACCTGCTGTTCTAATATTTTTTTCTTCTAGATTTGTGTTGTGTGGCTACAGATAATTAGTGCTATCAGTATCACTGGCCCTTTTCTCCCTGGAATTACCATAAGAAAGAATTTGCCACCACTTTAGACTTTTTCATGTTTCAAAAACCCTAATGAGTCACCGCTTCACCTCAAAAGGATCTTCTGAAAGAGGAAGGATCTTCACTTGTTACCTTTTCAGTTATGCGCCTCCAGCGTCACTTCAAATAATTAATGAAGCTTTAAAGTGATTCAAGGATGTGCCAGATAGAAACTGCTGCATTGCCTTGTAAACTGAAATACGGGAAAATATAAGCAGGGTGAAAAAGTGTCTGCCAATTTGATCACTCCAAAAGAAAAAAAAAATTCCACTTAAATTCTGATAAGTGCTGGCAACTTAACAATCTGGCTCTTGGACACATCCTCCATTGTATTCACTGCTGGCCAAGAAACTTCCTGTAAATACGTTATTGTTTACAACAGAAGTTTCATACCCAGGATTTCTTAAGGTCAACATTTCTTCTGGCACACTAAGCCTGAACTGCACTTTATTCCCCTTTAATTTAACAGCTCCGGCAGCTTTTCTAGTTAAATCGACTGTTCATTATTGAGACCCATTTTACGAAGGGGCTGTGAGGTGCAATTTAATGAATCTCTGGCACAAAGCTCCCTTTCAGTGCTGCGCGAAGAATAGAGGCTATTTAGACCCTGTAGGGCTTTATGTCAAAGGCAGCCCATAATAGTTGTCAGGCCAGGGCAGAAATTCCCACTGGCCTGGGAATGCACTAGAAATCAACTTTTGCCATGAGCAGATTAAGACACAAGCAAGCAGTTGGGAAGATTCTCCCATATAGTGGCATCTGTTTAGATGCTAAGATTTTCCCACAGACAAAAACCCCCCAAAAACCTTCCCTGTACTGTAACGTGTGATGTGCTAGTTTTGTTTGTCCCTGTGCCTAAATGAAAATAAGGATTATAAGTACATTTTAATTTGGGTATCCACACAGGAAACAAAACTGTAGGTATATTTTTACTTTTTTATTTTAGTGTTCAGAGACAGACGAGAGGAACGTGTGAACAATGGTGTCGGCTAGTTGAGGATCTGAAAGTTATTTACATTTTTTCTTTTTTGGGGGGTTTAAGCGTAATTTGTTTGATAGTCATGAACGTAACAAAGGAGGATATTGTTGTTTAAGTCTAACAGAGATCATTTTGTATTACATTTCTGCCTCCGTACTCTATCCACCATGATTTTTTTCCTTCTCACTGTAACAGTAATATCCTCGAGTTTCATGAAAGCTTTTTTGGTTCAGAGCACACACAAACAGTTAAACTAGAGGGGGAGAGTTCTGACAGAGGTTATTGTCCTCGGCTCAGCAGGGAATTTCAGACAAATCCCTCTTAGATGCAGGTGGTCGGGCACAAGCAAAGAGTTAAGTCCTGCGGTCCCATTGCCCCTCCTCTTTGATGTTCTGACATCATTTGTCCAGCCCCCCGAAAGATCTCCTTACTTTCCTCAGAGCTCGTCACTTCTACTCTGGAATGTTTACAGGAACTTCATGAGCAGCATCAGGACCAAGTTTTTATCAGAGGAAAAAGGGCATGCTGTGAAGAAATTTTGGGTTCAAGGATCACAGTGGATGCCACAGGTGTAGCTGCTGGGCTCAACAGAGTAATGGCTGTTCAGACTGCAATCATGAACCCTCAGTTCATGAATTTCTGCTTCCCTGGCTCTGTGATGGAGTATGATGTGGAAAAAAGTCTTGATGGAAGTCTCCTGGGTGAGACAGAAAATGATGAGGACTACAAAGAGACGACGAGGGATTTGTTGAGTTTCATAGACTCAGCCTCCAGCAATATCAAGCTAGCTCTGGACAAGCCAGTGAAATCTAAAAGGAAAGTCAACCACCGGAAGTATCTGCAAAAGCAGATCAAAAGGTGCACTGGCATTATAACACCAGGAAACGCTGCAGAGGCCCCAGTAAAAAGACAGGGTTCTCCACTGACTCAGCCAAGCACTTTGCAGAGCAAAACTCTACCTAAGCGTGATGGTGTTCAGGCCAACTTGCAGAGCAAAAGCTTGGCAGCTCTCTTCAGCCCTGTGAAGGATATAAGGGGTGAGAAACCCAAGAAACCACCGCTGAGGCATCGCAACCTGCCCCCTTCTTTCTTTACCGAGCCTGCTAATTGCTCCAAAGTCAGTTCAACATCTGGGATGACGCTGAAGGACTTGGAGCGAGGCAATCCCGAGGCTGCAGAGTTCTTTGAGCTCTTGGGGCCTGATTACAGCAACATGGTCAGTGATCAGGATATTTATCAAGGCATGCCTCTCCGGGTGCAGCCAGAGTTGGGAGGGCCAGATCCTGCTTCCTACGATACTCATCATTTAGTTGGTGGTCTCCTCTACTCTGAACCCTGGACTAGCTGCTCAGGACCCTCTAAAAAAGTAGGGGAGAGTCTGCGTACAGGCCCAGCCCAGCCTCCTGTCTACTGTCAGTCTGAGGGTGCTACGGGGCCCATAGAAGACAATGCGCTGTGCACTTTAGCCTTTCCAAACTTCTTCGCAGACTGCCCCATACCTCAGGTCACCTACGATTTAACTGGTGGTTATAACAGAGCTAATTATTCATCTCTATGAGAGGCTGACAATTCTTTTGGCTTATAATATGCAGATAATTATGTTTAACAGTAGTTTATCATATCAGGTTTGTTGTGAAAGCAGTGTTGCAACTGGAAAACATGTAGTATCATCCCTACTCAACAAAGTGTGTCATGCAATTACTTCCGGAAAAAAAAGTAACTGGCTACCAAGTGCTTCTTTCACTCATAGTTTTTCCACTTGTGATAAAAAGCTTCACACATGTATATGATTGCGTCTCTCTCAGGCAATTTATATTGCAATCGATGAAAATGCATTTGATTCTGGCTATGCTATTGCTTTAGTTAAGATTGTCCACTTGAGGATGTGCAAATCAAACTACAGATTATAACATTTATATATTTTACAAAAATAATCGCACAAGCAGCACAAATACTTGTTGGTTTAGTCCACAAAGCATCTCTTTTTGTTTTTTATATCATAGGACTGTTTGACAAAACAAATGGAGCACTTTTCCTGCTAGTAACATTTCTGTGCAGCAACATAAAAGGGACTACTAATTTTAATTTTAATTTTAATTTTCAAACAGTAATGTCTGATGCCGTGTTTGCTTGATGAAGTTTTATAGCTCTGAAGTTATTTTCAGCTGGAAGAATTTCACTTGTGCCCTTTTGTCTGTGGAAAAGCCTTTAATGTATCTAGCTATTGTAATAAGAGGAAATAAAGCTGGCCTTTATTACCGTGTCTGGTTGTGTTCATTGTGGAAGGCGAGGTTTAATTATCATGAAGAAATGAGGATACAAAGCAGAAACCGTCCATGACTGAAGGTGTGTGTTTGTAAAATATAACAGAGTTAATCTGTGTAAAAATACACACACTTTGCTGCATGGTACATTTTTACAATTCTTGTGGGGCAGATGCTTGGAAAAACTATGTGCTACATTTTGGTAGCAGAAAATAATAAAAACCTATGAAAAGCTTCACTTTACCTTTTCGATTTAAGTTCTTAACTTTTCAGTAAAGACAATTACTAAACATGTAACATTCATTACTTTGCACTACCACTGCACTGGAACATTATGTGGTAAATACTGTCATTTTGCCCATATGTTTAGGTTAAGTTGACTGGCGATTTAATCTTGAAACCCTTTAAAGCATAACCTTTGCACAGGAGGTCTCTGGAGATTTGAATGCCAGAATCCTCTTAATGGTATACAGCGTTACCTCCCTCTGCTGGCTGCTAAAGGTTCATTCATTTGCATTCTAACGTCGAACCTCATCTTGGCCCAGACATTTGTCTTGAAGTATCACTCTAGAGTCTGCATGAAATGACAGGGAATGAAAAAAAACAAGACTTAATATGAAATTGTGTCATGAAAAGTGGTGATTTCGAGGGTCCGGTAAACCATAGCGGAACTCTAGGGTCTGCAAACCTGAGCATTCTTTAATAGAACTTGAACATCCTTGTTGTTCTGGGGTCACAAATACTAGAGACAGAACTGCAATTACTCAAGATTGTTTTCGAGGACCCAATAAAAGTTTTGCTGTGACATTGAGGCACTTCGGTGCAAGGCGAGAGATGAATTTGAAGTCAAGGAAAGTTCTTAAACTTTTTTCTTTACTCATTTTCCCCCCATATTTTTTAATCACAATTAGTGATTTATTTTTACTTCAGTAACCTAACCATGCACAATCTGTCTCAGCTCTGGTCGCTGTCACACTCTTTACATGTACACACATGTAAAAGCTATTCACCTCTTGGCAGCTCAGATCGAGTACAAGTTTTGGACACAATTAACCCCAGTTTACTGACCACAGTGGACTCATTTTCTCAATTTTCAAAATCAAAAATATGTCTTCGGTCTGTAAGCAGGTATTTAACAAGTGCACTAGATGGCAGTATTGTTCTGTTAAAAAACCAGTGTCCACCACTCCCATCCAGACACCAATGATATATGGGATTATGAATGTTATTCTAGCCTCTTATGCTGAGTTGTTCTGCACACACCTGCTCATAAAATGAATCTGTCATGATTTAGTAAGTTGCACGGGAATGAATAGTTGTAAAGTAATTTTTCAATATCTTGGTCTTTTTTCATTTTTGGTTTAAAAGAATCCTCACTCACCACCAATAAGATGCTGTAAGCATAAACAGTTATGGTGCATATATCCATTGTAATGCACCCTCTACTATGAAGCTAATATTGTCTGCCAGTCTTTTGTTTTACCTCCTGCCAGTTGGGTTTATTGGAAACTGGTCAACATTACCCCCTGCCATACGCGGGGAAAAACAATATCTGGCAACTTGCAATACAGCAAACTATGCTCACAGAAGGCATATGGATTTTCTGTCCCTGAGTTAACATCAACTGATACATTCAGATTAGGCCCCTCTGCTGATGGAGCCACTGCTGAAAGCCTCGCTTTCATTTGTGGCACACAGGAGTAGCAATGTTTGTCAAAGGGATTAACAAGATCTGTGTTAGTTCTGACCTGAATACCAAGAGGCAGATATCTTGGTAAACGAAATAACAATCAGCAGATTATCTAGCATGGCGTGTGATGTCCTTTAATGCAAAAAGGAAAAAACAAAAATACAGGAGCTCATAATGTCAAGTGCATGCACACATATAAACTGAACAGAATCTGTACTGAAGCAAACACTACTGCAGAACTTCAATTTCCAGTGTGCACAATAACGTCTGTGCAACACTGGAAATTGAGAATCTACTTCCATGTTTGCCCTCTCACTGACCTTTCACAGCTTGTCCTCGTGTCTTGTTAACACCACAAGGCTGAAAGCACTGTGCAAGATGATATTCACGAGCCTTTTTTACCCCTCTCCATGACAACTTTTGTCACTCACAGAATAACCGTTGCATGTTTACAACCGAGGGCAAATAAATACTATAATAGTAAGACTTTCCATGTAGGTTACTGAAGCATCACCATTATCTTAAACTAATTTTAAGTTTTACAAATTATGTAAAAAAATGTTGGATGAAATCAACTGAGAATCACTCCTGGAATCAGGTTATAGCTCATTTGCTTGTAAAGATTACATATTTATTTGACATTTCTCTCAGATACAAAGTACTATATCTTTAAAAGCCAATCTGTATTTCAATGTCAACAAGTGCCTTTCTATTACCAGTACAGAGAGCCACTGATGTATTCATTCTTCCAAAGATTTCCTCTCTAAGTCTTCAAATAGATCTTTTGCCTGCAACAAACTGAACTTTGAATCCTTAAATTTGGAAATGCTTTTTTATCACAAAGCATGTTGTAGGCTGCTTCCCATCTTTTCAAGGGCATCATGCTGCAAGTTCTTTAAGGACTGTAAACAAGGTCAGTGCTGAGAGATCTCTTCACAGTACGCCCTGCAGTTCTCACATCTTATTTTGCAAGTGCTCAACCAGCGGGAGCAGTTAGAATTACAATCAGAATCAGGTTTATGTGCACATACGAGGAGTGCCAATCAAGAAATGGAGGGTAACTAGTGTTTATGCAAATAAACACAAATAAAAATACATCTACCGAAGAAGACAAGTGATCAGTTAACATTCATTTTAACTCATGGGAAATCCCTGCCTGACCCCTCTTTTTGTCCATGTTGTAAGATTAAACAAAACAGTGGTTTGCTTTCAGCACAGTATATTTATTTCCATATGCATGTCATGTCTCACCGCTTTCCATTTAAGTCTGCATTCATTTTCAGTAGCTATGACGCACTGTTTTCTACCTCGAGGGTGTTGTGGGTATGCTTGCTTACATCTCTGTGTTTTTGTCAGTGTGATAACAATTGCAAGCTGTGCAGCTGACAAAAGTCTTGGCTAGATTAAAGACAATACTGCCTCAAAATTCTTCATCGCCAGCAGATGCTACTCATATTGACAGACAAAACTCTCACACTGATGAATATCAATCAAAAATCAACTCCCTGCTCAGATGACAGATTTTGATATCTGCTGCTGCTGTTTTGACCTTTCACTTAAAACCTGGGCTGTCAAGAGGCTGCAGAAAAGCCAAATGATAGCGTCACTTTAGTAAATGCAATTATGGCTTGGTGTTTTTTCTCATGTCATAATAATTAACACAGAGTAAACACAAAATATTGCACTACTGATTAACTCCATATATACACACACACATACACATATATGTGTGTGTGTGTCACTTGTTGAGTCCCTTTCACATTGAACAACCCATCCATCCATCTAAGTCGGGTCACGCTTGGGGGAGCTAAGTATCCATAGCATGTTTTAGCCAAGCAATTTCCTCAGGTTTCCCCACTCATAGTTGGTCACGCTCCATCAGAGTCACAGCTAGAGATTTTGTGGCTCTTGAGAACAGCTAAACAGAAGCTTTAATACAATGAATATCCTGGGTATTTTCCAGGGGCCTGTCCAGCTCTTGGCCCCCTGAATTATTCAAGGTATATGTGTCTGTGGTCAGTAAACACTTACTGATGTCACCCTTGTTGCGTCAGTTTCTGCTCCTGTATTTCAGTCACTATTCAAAGCATCAGATGACGGGTTAAAAGAAAAAAGAAAAAAAGATGTGGCTGTACCTTAGATTATATTACTGACCGGAAATCAAGAAAACCTTCTTGATGTTGTCATACCACATACTCTGTTTGATGGGTCAAGACTCATCACTTTGACTTCGCGCACAATCTTTGACTTCATAACCAAGTTGAAGATTAGAAGGATGTGAACACCACCACAATGTGAACACCAGCAGCACATTGTTATTTTATAACCCAAACTGGGCGAATGCTCCCTGCTGTGTACTAGCTTCCCAAACTTTCTTAATTTCCTGTCTTTGATAATTGCAAACAGGAGAAGCAGCAGGGTGTAGCTATTGGGCTACTCCAACACCACCTCAGGAGACACGGTCATTAGCCATTTCCAAATACTCCAAACACATTTTGACAGGTTTGGCATATTCCCGTAGCCATCTCATCATTTTCCTCCGGGTAAAAAGCATGCCCATGCACCGTTAACAGGAATAAACGCAAAGTTTGATAACTGCTGTAATTGCTCTTAATGAGGAGAAATACAGACTCCTTCTAAACTAAATAAGACATTCACTTTAAATTGATGTACGATTGCTCCGAATGACTTCAAAGACAGACAGCAGGGCAGCAGCTAGAGTAAAGATAGCTTCAAACGTACAAACAATTAGCTATGTTGCTTTTAAAACAGCTGTCCAAAGCAACTAGACTCTGTGTGTTGCCTCACCCAAGTGTTCCCAGATAAAACAAATCACAATTGGTTATTTATTTACTTGTCTGTTTGTTTTATTTCTCTGATGTTCTCCAGCACTGTGCAGCAGAGGTTGGTGTTAACTGTATGAAAATGAATTGAGGTGGCAGTCGATGTTCAGTAGCTCTGTGTAAATAAAATTCCATGTAGATACAGCAACAGCATGAGCTGTGAAGTGTCTTTACTGACATTGTTTACGTGATGGGCTGGCTCTACATGTTCTGTTACTTCCTAACAAAGGGGGGGAAAAAATGAGCAAAACAGAAACAACACTGTTTATACTAATGTTAATGAAATGTTTTCATGCTTAATTATCGTCTTTTGGGGCAATTTGAAATCCAGACATCAGCACAAAGCAGGAATGACAAACTGATTTGGCACAATGACCAATATCTAGTGGTCAAAACGTGATTACAGCTATAAAGTTATTTGGTAATAGTAGGTAATTCCTCTGTGGCCTTGTTATTAATACTCAGAGCTTCTCAGCAATAAAAAGACCACTCGTTATAATTGGCAAAATGGCAAAATTAACAGAATTAGCTGTGAGACTCTGCAAGCTGTCACTTACCCTGCAGCCATGTTTAGTTTTTACTCTGAAATGCAGTCCATTTGTTGTTGTGTCCAACACCTTAGAGCACAGAACAAAGAAAAAACAACAACAACTGTGTTTTATGCCATTATTATCCCTTTACTGGCTTTAAGTAGCAGATTTGAAAAACAAAGTTGTTGCATAACACCTCTGTTGAAGGCTGGATATGTATAGCCCTCTGTGGTAATGCAATGTAGCCAAGTCTGTCATTGCACAAGGCACGATAACACTTCTTTGTGCAAATTCTGCTTGTCTTCATGCAAAGTGCGAATGTGAGTAACATTCTCGCCTCAAAATAGATGTTACTTTGTGAAATCATCAAAACTGACTGCCAACAAGGCCCACAGAGCTGTTCAGTTATTGAGTTGTAGCATGTCTAACTGCCTCGGAGAAATAATCTCTCCAACTTATGACTCTTAACATCCTCTAAAAGAAAATTTCTTTCTGGCTACTGTCATGTGCAAATGGTCAAAGATGTTAGGTTGAGAGTACATTGTTTGGGCTCCCTGTATCACACTGAGGACATGATCTGATCTGAAGATATAAATGATATGCCTATCATCCTAAGGAGAGCAAGTTGTATTATACCACCTGCACATCCCTTGAGAAGCATAATAATCTTTAAAAGCAGAGACAATCCCATTACCTGTCACAGATTTATTCCCTCATAATTGCCAGAGCCTTCCCTTTGGGAGGAATAGGGGGTGAAGGACAGCGGACTCACTGATACCAGACTTATCTTCGGGAAAAATCTAGGGGACATCTATTTTAGTCTTGTCATTCCCATAGCATGGTTTGGCTGTTCTCAAAACCTTGAAAAAGGATTTTTGGTATAAAACACTGCTGCAATAACACCCATGCATCAAACCTCAAGACTTTATACTTTCAACAGTCGCCACACTACAGCAGGACTCCATTCAAAGGCTGTTTCCTTGTATTTGTGTCATTGTTGATGGTATACTTGCACATAAACCACTACGTTGGACACTGATGTGTCACTCCATACCCCGCCACCCACTGGTGGTTTCATGTTACTATAGATGTATGACGTGTGTCATTGTAATTATTGTTATTTAACCCTGTTATGCATGAATTATGACAACCTCAAGCAGGATTTTTTTCTTAAGTATTTTTATTCATCTGTTCATGTCTAAAAATGAATAAAAATACTTAAGAAAAAAATCCTGATTGCGGTTGTCATAATTCATGCATGAAAGGGTTAGCCTAAAACTTAAAAATGTAAAGGCTTAATTCCCTGGACAATACAAAGTTTACAATCTTTGCATGTCCATATCCATGAAATTTGATAACAAGTTGGACAACAGGCCAAGAAAAATTGAGTTTTTGTACAGAGCAAGACATTAGACCTGATTAATCTGTTAAATTTACATCAACAAGATTCTTTTTGGTATTTTTGAATTGAAAAGATATAATAGAAAGCGTTAAATGAGTGCTAAAATGATGTGTAATGTTGGTAATGGCTGTCTATCTACCAGTTGCCACTCAATGGCTATCCAGCTACCAAATTATCCATTTAGTGAACCATTCACTGGGAGCAGGCTGAGCAAATAGTCTTGACTAAGCAGATGTGGTTAACAAAGGTTGTCAAAGCAAATCACTTTTGTTCACACTTTTCAAGAGCAGCAAAAAAAGGAAAAAAAGCACCTCTGTGAGCTGACCTGAGAGACTCTCTGTCACCAAAGATCACACGGTCCATACAGTTGTTTGTTCTGCTCCCGCTGCTCCGTTTGTTCAGCTTTATCTCCAAGCCAACCCAATTACAGAGCATCAAAATACCTTGGGTCTTCTTGTCCACTAAATGGCTCCGGGTTTTTCTTTCTTCCCTTGACAAAAAAATAAATAAATAAAATAAATAAATAAACAAGCCACGAATCAACTGAAGCAAAAAGGTACTGCAAGCTGGTGAAAACTGAACATAATCATCAAAAGCCTCCAATACTTATACACATTATAGCGGGTTCTGTCTTTTTCACAACAATGCAAATGTCTTAAATTAACGAATCAATTGACAGTATTGTAGTAGCATAAATCATTCAGAACCAGCCAGCATAAATCATATTCCAGCTCGTTATTGTTCTTTCATGTTATGACAGTTTCTCTCTCTCCTGCTCTCTCTCTTTTTTTCTTTGAGCCCCTCATTTGTTTAGATGATCTGACTAATGTCCAAGAAATTGTTCTGTCCAGGCGTGTGCTTGGATGAGAGGACTTTGTTTGCTTGCCTGGTATTTGTTGTGCATCTGGGTGCAGGTAGAGCGCTGCGATTCTGTGAATGATGGCATGGCCCTGTTTTTAATGAACTGTTTATCTGCTGTTTGGTTGCTGGAAATGTTTGATGTTTGCCTATGGAGAGACAGTGACGGCGAGAGAGCGAGAGCGAGAGCGAGAACTCCTTCTTGTGACACGTTGTTGTGTCTCATTTGAAATGCGCACATTTCTGTAAACTTTAAAAGTGCAATAAAAAGATGAAAGCGGAATGAGCTCAAATAATTTATAGGATTTATAAGAATTTGGAGACAACAACTCTCAGGGTATCAAATGTTGTTTCAATTTCCTTTGTGATCTCCCTCGTAAGATCTTTCATCTCTCGGTATGACGCATAACAGTTCCTTCAGGAAAGTACGACCAAATTTACCGATCCTTCAGGAAAAATCAGGTCACTGCAACAGCCACAAATATGGTAGTAATAGGATATTTCCAGTTTAGTGGTGAAGAACATAATTTACACTGTTAAACACATTTTAGAAATTAGGCAATTTAGTCCAACAATTTAGAAGCAAACATTTAAAAAAACCTCAGCTTTGAATAATGAGTTTGAGTGTGTTTTTGTAATTTGGGCATGTGTTACAGCTGCAGGAAAGACTTCACTTTTCTTGACCATTGTGAGTAGATATTTTACTCCAACTTAAGGCGAATGGTTTAGTAGAGACTGAAGTTACACAACAAGCTTTTATGATATTCGGGACTATAATTTCCATCTGCTTAGGCCCTGCTTTAAAATCAAATCTTTAAATGAGGCTTAAACAGCTGTTGTCTGAAGTGCGCCTGATGCATTAAACTTTTCATCCAAGATCACAAGGAATAGATTATTCCTTATTAGCAAGTTGGCCAAAGTCATTCCTATAAGTTAGTTTTCCATCAATTTTGACAACATTTAGATATCCAGTAAGCTTGTGCAGAGATTTTGCTCTGTTTGTATCATATAAAGGTAACAATGTGTCTTCTGTGTACTCGGTAACATTTACCCAATCACTATTTCCATGCAGTCAGTGATAAAGCAATGAAATTATACAGACACCATGCCTCTTTATGTCCTTGTTCACGTTTGTGATATGCTAATGTATGCATATCAAGGGTCCATTAGCATCTCTGTCCCATGAGATATGTCTGCATCTACTGATTGTATTTCTGGGGCCAGAAAATTCATATAGACAAGCTGAATTTTTTTCTCTTTTTTCCCTCGTCTGGTAAATTGTTCCATTAGCCTTCCGCCGAAAAATAATTCTAGGCTTTCCAAATACCAGCCTATTCTCCAGCGATA
Source organism: Oreochromis niloticus (assembly GCF_001858045.2). NCBI lineage: Eukaryota > Metazoa > Chordata > Actinopteri > Cichliformes > Cichlidae > Oreochromis > Oreochromis niloticus. The sequence goes on from NC_031979.2 coordinate 31,907,857, forward strand.
TCAATAATTATTACTAGTTTCCGACAACACAATTACATGTTGGAAAGACGTGCTTCTAAGTGCTCTGTGCTGTGGAATACAGATCGCAAGAGAATCTATTTTGTCTGTGACGCTTGTGTGTGTGCCTCTCTGTGTGTCTATGTGTGTGAAAAAATGAAATTAACAGCATTTATCTTATTTCTGTTTTCAGCAGAAAAATCTAACAAGTAGAATTTCTTCCTGAAGCAGGAATGCATGTGCATGATCACATCCTCTCAGAAGTTCGCAAATATCTCAAACTTTCACTGAAACCGTGCTGGCTTGCATCTCCAAAGCAGATGTTTGTAATAGGTGAAATCCTCTCGAGCAGCTGCATTCAATACTGGTTCATTGGCCATACAAAGACAAATGACTAACAGCTGTTTGACTAGCTGCACTCACATTCTCTACAGGTGAATTTTCATGTTTTACTGTACACCTCTTCTTTGTTGTACACTCTACTATCTAACCCCCACAATATGCTCACTCAGAGCACACAAGCCAACAAGATTAGCTGTATGTTATTATACATGTTATTATACATACTCTTTTTCTGTGTAGAGGTTTCATGTTTTCCCTATTCTTAGTTTTCATCTGTGTGCCCTGACTGCCCTGATTGGCATAAATGTAGGGGCGGGAATGTTGATTGTCTGTCTCTTCAGCCCTGCAATAGCCTGGTGATCAAATCAAGGTGTACCCTGCCAACTGACCAATATCAGCTGGGATAGACGGTAGCCCCTCATAACCTATTGCAGGATAAAGCGAGTGTAACTTAGTGGGTCATCCCACCGTTTATACCTCTTGCTATAATGCCTGTACTCTGTGGAAAATGGTACAGTTATGCACAGCTTTGTAGCTTATGCCAAGCCAACTACTTCACATGAACCTGTGCACTAAGTTCAAGGTGTGATGATTGGCTGTAAAAGTAAACGTAAGGATTGATTTGCATGTGCAGCAGCAAAATGATGGACTCATCAATAAACCTCCAACCCCAACCTGTTAATGAGTCAAATATTTAATCAAATTGGAGCTCCAATCAATAGATTCTGATCCTCAACATGAGGACTCATTAATGTGTTCTATTGACATTAACACCGATGTGCAAATCTGCATACAAACAATGCCACATTCACGCTGCTACGGTCAAGGTCTACCTGCTGGTTTCCTAGTGAAATATTCACATGCAGAGCAATGCATTTTACAAAACATACAACTGCAAAAGCCATTCTCATAATGGAAAACAGTTGTTTTTTATTTTTATCTACATAATAGCAGTCTTTTTTTAATAGTAATCTCTTCTCATTAAGTATTCTACAGCATTTTAGCTTCATGTAAGCTCTAATTCTATCAATCAGGACAAATATCATCAGTATGAGTGTAGTCTTCTATGACCTTTTCAGACTGCGTTATGATAGTGAACACAGTGAGAAGGTCAGCGTGTGTCCTCTTTGTTCAGAGGAGGAAGCATAGCACAGTGTGAGCTGCTCTAATTTAAGATATTAGAGCGAAAGCTGAGGAATGTGTCGATGCGGAAAAGCTCACATAAACGAGCACACAGCAGCCAGTCCACAGTGCCATATTTATCGAGCATTTTCACCTATCGCGTGTTAGTTGAGGCGCATAGGTGTGAGTTATACTGTAAATGTCAAAGGATAATTGTACTGCATTGTCTGCTCTGTGGGCAGACAAATAAATAAATAAATAAATAAAACACAATCTTGATATTAATATTTCTTATTGTGGAAATCTGCTTGTTCTGAGCTGGCATAAGTCACAAAAGATCAAGCAATTATCATGTCTCAGGTATTGTGACTGATTTAGTTCAACTAATTGAACTCACAAGTTTAATGTAAGACTTTATCGTGTCTTGGCTTAAAGCAAACAAATGGAAAATATGTATATTTATAACATTTCCAGGTAAACAACAAGGTAAATAATTCACTGAGAATTTGTGTTTTTTTCTTTAAAACAAACCACCTCATTAATAAGCTAAACACTGACTCCAACAGAAATTTTTCTGACTCCCCAACTGAACTCTAACACCAAATTATGAGTTCTTTCTGCCTTCATAAATATATATTTGCCCACAGCATCTCTATCCATGGAACAAACTGAGAGCTCTGACTCACCTAAGCTACTTAATTCTAGTCAGGTAAGGCTGAACTTAAAACAACCCCAGCTTTGACTTTATTAATTAATTTCCTGGGGACTTTTTATTGATTGCAAAACAGTGGCTGAATAGAGCTGCTGGTGCATGTTAAGGGTAAATATAATACAAATATGAAGAGAAGAGCCGTGGGCTGCTGAAACGAATTTCAATTTGTCTGTCTATCGCTGATAGACGCAGAAACAAAGTGGCGTAACAGCTCGAGAGTTTGATCATAGAACAATACACAAAGGTAAAAAGGACTGCATGATGGTTTTTGTTTACAATGTTTGTTGTTATGAACTAGGCAGTCAGTCCCAATGTGAATTAAAAGAAGTGGAGGAAAACTACTTGCCACGGGACGAATCTTTTAAACAATTTAACAAAATAATGCATAGGAACCAGTTCAGCAATGATTGAAATGTCTTTCAGTATTAAGGAAAAAAAACTGGAGCATTAAAGAAACATCCCAAATGAGCCTAATGGCCCAAGCCACTTGCATTGCTCTTAAATTTGGGGCACATTTGCAACATGCCCTTCAAATAATGCAACATTTTCTCATAACATCTCTCTTCTTTTTTTGGAAATCTTATCACACCACAGAAAGAAAAACTCCAACGTGTTTTGGATCCACTTAATTAAAAAGCACTAATGGTGAAGCAGATTTATTTCATGTCTTTGTTTTCAGCTGGAGCTAGATGTCGAGAAGAAGGAAGCTTGAAAGGGAATCCTTTACTGTTTCTATTAATAAAATCCTGAAGGAGGGAGGAAGAGCCTGAAACTGGGTGATGAGCAGCCTAATAAAGAAGGATGGATTTCAGGTGCGAGTACTTTTCCTGATCTTCAGGAGAAGAATAATGAGTTTCTTTGTTTGACAGTTGGTTAACTGAGTGAATTTGTGCATTCCCTTTGTTCTTTTTCTATGTATTTAAAGTAGTTTGAACTCTAGTTTCTTAAAGGTTGTTGAATTTAGGCATCTGGAAATATGTTTGTCTTAAATATGTTAATTAGTGCAGCTTAAATTAGCCTAGCTATGCATATTTAATTTACAGTGAATACTGGGTGATACTGTTAGTTATACTTCAGTATATTATTATTCCAGCATAGTTTTATTCCAGTAAAGCCAGCCAACTAACAGCCATCAACTGTACACAAACCCTGCCATGAAATCTGTCAGATTTGTCTCCTTCAATCTTTGCGTCTTTACTTGAAATAGAACAGAATAGAATATTGACACTGTACATGTGCAACAAAATTATGGAAACTAGTGGAAGCCAGCATTATAATGATACTGACGACTTACCTTTTATTAATCGGATAATTTCCATCTGAGCGACGGTTAAATTACCGCAGAGAACTCTTTTTCTTTAAATATATCTCTCATCTCATTACAAAGCTTTTTGCCCAACTATGTGTATTGCAAACATTTAATAAATGAGGCAAAATATTTCATAATTATGAATGAAACTGAAACGGGTTTTACACTACAGCCAGGTGTGACATCAAATTTAAAGCTCTACTGAAAGCCATTTTTATGCAGCAAAGAACATAACAATCTAGAACTAACATTACATTAAAATGCAGTCTATCACCGCCACCGCTTTTATACCATCTGCAGCGGGACACCATCTGTTGGCCAGTAGATGCTTTTGTACCACTTTCGTGTGACCTCGGCAGTGTGGCGCATTCATTTAACCACTTCACTGTTCACAGCGAGTCACTTTTTACATCACCCTTTGCTGCATGTTAAATTCATGCTATTCAGGAATAATCACACAACACTTCAGTGCAAAACGTGACATTTAACATATAGTGAACTGTGGACACACTGCTCAGCTGCCATTCATGGAAAAAGAAGAATAACTACACTGTGGTGGGTGTATTCTGGCTGGCAGGCAGGCAAGGTCAAAGGTGAGGCTGAAACATACTTTACTGTTATAAACACATTTTTACCTGAGGAAACGGTTTATTTTTTAAACTAGAATAAATATTTTAATTCCACTACTGTTTTAGCTGATTTGTAAGTAAAATGCTGTTATGTTGGTAAATGTTAACTTTATAAAGAGGAGATTTTCCAAATGATAACACCAGGGAGCTCTTTGTTGTGGCACATCCTGTACTTGAAGTTGTGATATTTGCACATTGACTATCTCGTATGTGTAGGTGTTATCGTGACATTTAATGTTTCCAGAACAAAGCACAAATAGTGATAACAGAATAGGACTAAAGGGCTTTTTTGCACATAATGCTTACTTACTTTTTAATTTTGTAATTAACATACATGAATCTTAAGCTCATCTTAATCGAATTGTGTTGGGTTTTAATTAAGGACTATTTTAAAACTACAATGGGATCCGCTGGTATCACTCCTTGTCTGATAAAAGCAAGGGGGGCAGGGGAAATGAACCTACCTCTCCCTGAATTAAATAGATTCGGAGAGAGGCCTGAAGATGAAACGGTAAAATAATAATAATAATGAAAGGCTGAAACGTATTACAGAAATGCACTGCGTGTCATTGCATGTCAGTTGCTTGACATGCAATGAAAAACAAAATAAAAACCAATAAACATGGCCTTGTCCTTCTAGGATTTTGCCTGATCCCTTTCTCTCATATCTTCTTGCCTCACTTGATGCTCCATCTGTTATGATTGATAGAAATTACACAGCTATAGTTGACAGAGAACAATTCCACTGCATATCCATAGAAAAGATAATAACAGGAAAGGTGCTTTTGCCACACAGATTTAAATCAAAGCGGCAGACCAAGAGTTCTTCTGCTCTAGAAGGTGAAAACAATATCAGAGGTGAATAGTTTCACTTGGAATAATTCTCCAAATGCACATGATATTACACTTTAATGAAGCTCATGTCTATGAATGTAATCTCTGTGATAACCGTGCCATGCAGGCTGTATTAGACGCACTGTAATGCATTGGTACTGCTTTGCCACAGAGGCTGTGCATGTGAGGGACACACTGTGTAATATCATCTCAATGTCATCCCAGAGATTATTGTGAAATAGCTTTGGAGTTACTGATGGAGCTGAAAGCGTGAACTAATAATAGCACGAACAAATAATGCTTCATCAACTGAGAGGATGAGAATGAATGATCAAGGGAACAGCCTCTGAGGTGCAGCTTTAAATGGGTGGGGGGGAAAAATCCACGCTCAGATACTCATTACGTTATTAGAGATAATCAGTTTGTGGTGTTCAAAGTATTGTTTTGTGATGAAGCGTTGGAGTTTACTATTTTTGGTAAGCTCACGTTCCCTCCACATGCTCTGTCTATTACTCAGGTGGTAATTTCATGTGATTTTTGCAGAACTTGAAATTGCCTCTGGAGGGAACTTGTTACATTCAATCAAAGGTGTTTGCATGGGATTAGAGCACAGATATAGCTCGCTAGCCAGTGTATGATTGCAACCACACCTCCACTCAAAGTAGAGGGACTTGTGGCTCAGTTGGGTTCTGCTCTGCATGGCACTGTCAAACGCAGGGGTTTTTTTTGTGTAGTTCTTTTCCAATCAATACTTCATAACACTTAAGCATACCAAACGAGCAAAAGTACATTATATAGTGACCATATGGTTGAATGATTCTTTCAGCCATGCCAAAAGCATACCCAGTCCCAAAGAACTGATCAATAACATTCACAATGGTAAGACAGAAGTAAATTATATAAGTAAACATGGTATTTTTATGTACTCTATGCTTTAGCAGAGTAGACATCCTCATGTTAATATTCAAATTCTTAACAACACGTTATACTCCACGTCCAAATAGGAGTGCAAAGGTACATATGCCAAAAGTCGTGGCGGTGTTAAAGAGTTTTCTGTTGCGTTTTTGCTGTTTCACAGGCTGGCTGGCCCCTGGTCAGAGGTGTCCTTGTATTCTGAAGAGCACACAGAACTCAAGGTCTGCTGGTCCTTCCATGCTTTGCTGCTTCCTGCTGCAGGGAATGGGAGATGCTTTATCACGATGATGAAGACCGCTTTGCTGTCTGCCCAGCACCAAGCCATCTCTATTTGATAAGAAAATGTTTTTTGGGGGTTTTTTTTGTCTGTAATCAACATGCAAAAATGGTCCTCTGTGCAAAGACTTTATGCAATACTAAATGTAGGACGAAGTATTAAATGCTAATGCACTGTACGGCTTCCTCTAGTAATACAGCATTGATAACTCTGCGATGCTACATTTTTATTCTTAAAAAATGGATATCCCTGACTATTTGACTTTTCAGAGTTTCATTCACTATTTATGTTTCCTCATGGTGGTGAACACAACTTCCAGTGAAGAATAACCTCATAGAGGGAAAATGGCAGACTCAATTTGCAGCCTTATCCCTTGTCATTTTATTTTATTTTATTTTATTTTTTTACATTTACTGTTATAGTTTATCACAGATACCATAATGTGCTGAGAGTTGTCTTACAATATGTCAAGTATCGCAGAATTGCTATATCCTGATATATCAGTATCATGAACAGCATATTATGGCGATATCATATTGTTGATTATTTTGTGATTCTCGCACAAATAAACTGCCTGTTCTTGTATTCAATTAGACTTATTTTGTTGCAGTGTTTAGCTTACCATGAGGTTGTTGCGGCATACTACAAAAATCTACCTTAATGTGTTCTTAAAGGCTATTAAATGGCATTCACATAATACGAAAGCTTGTAGTCACTTTGGCTTCAGCTGCAGGGGCTCACTGTATGTGTCACAATGGGAGCAGACGTACACTTTGTTGTTAACGCAGTGAAGCAGATGTGATTCTAAAGCTCCCCAAAGGAGAAAGTAAACTGAAAACAGAGGACCCAAAGGATCTGGGGAAAAAAAGCAATGAATCACGCAATTGTTGCATACATTCTTTTTTTTTTCCAGATATATATGTCACCAGTGGGCTGGTTCAGCACAACTAGTCTTGCTCAGTCTTTGTTTGTTTTTTCTGTGAAATTTAAAAACTCTGAACATACGGGTGCAGGTTTTCCTCTTTTTTGTCCAAAAACTTTCCAAGTAACACTCTTAGAATAAAAGAAACAGCAAAATGAAATATTACTGTAAAATATTTATGCATTTTTGTTAGATGTGCAAAGAATATGCATAAACCCAGTGCAGTGTTTTTAACTGTCAACTTGTCTGAGTTTTTAATATAATCCAATCACAAATCATGTAATATGTATCTGCATTATAAAAATTATTGGGAGCAGATGTAATATTAAAGTTTTCCACTATGCTAAGAAACTTGAGTTTATCCATTTCCAACAGCCTTTCGAAGCTTTTAGAAAAGGACAATATTACTTTCATCTGACTTTCATAATATTCCAAAATGAAACTTGTATTGTATTGCTATATTGTACTTGTACTTCAAAAGGGATTGGAAAAACTTGTCTCAGCAAACAGTGATAATAATGTTTGCACAATCAGGAACAGAGAGAAAGAGAGGGGCTGTGTGTGTGTGCGTGTATCTGTCTGTCATAACCTGCTCACAGTAGCTCTTTTGCTTATTGATTTTGTCAAAAAATCTCTTCGGTTTTTGTCCCTTTTCTACTCCCTTGTCGCTGATCGCACTGATATCCCTCTCTCTGCTTCTTTCAGACCTTCCCAGGCAGCTGGTGCTCTGTATGCTTTACATTTGTAGTAGCATAATGATCGCAGATCTGTGTATCATTACAATATGACACTTGTCCATATGCCAGTGATTAATGTAAAGCAGCTGCATTTCACAATGAAGCATATTTCCTCCCACAGTCATTAAACCAAACTATGGCAGCCATCACTTTTCAAATGCATTTTCAACACATCTACCGGTTCAGGGTTCGTTTACTTAAATCCACGATGGCATAATTAAATCTGTTTGTTTATCAATGCACTGTGCTGCCCATGCTATTCACACTAGACTTGCCCTAGTAAACACACCTACTGTGCATCTTGAACAGAGACACTTGCATAACTGAATTATAATGTTGGGCTTAGATCTCATGCTCTCAGTAAATGATTCACTTGCATGTTGCCTTGATACTCCCTAAACAATGTGATGTGTCTAATTACAGCTCAATTATCTGAATTATCAATGTAGAAAATGTGAAAATCTTATGTTGGTTTTAAACACCCCTCTTGGAGCTTGGCATTTCTGTCACGATCGCAGCTTTGTAATTGAATGGGTTTTGTCTGCACATGGATCATTGCTTTCAGCTGATTAAGGAATGATAGGAAAGACTATATAAATCAAAGACAACCAACCCAACTAATTAGCTGTCCTAGCCATTACATCTACTAACAACTGCTGGAGGAGGTTTCTCTTACATAATCAACTTCATTATTGGATTGTTTCGCTGCATCTTGTAATGGATCACATTTGAGAATAAGCCAGCTAAGTATAGTAGGAGAGAAAAGGCACATTGTGTCATTAAATTCCCTGTAATGTCATATTTGACTGGCATATAAATACAGGAAGCCTTTTAGCGGTGCTGTAGGCCAAAACAAACTTTGAGCTTTTTTATTTAAAAAAAACTACCTGTTCCCAAGGGCAAACAGGGCGCCGGGTCATTTCAATTACTGAGTCTGGTGAAGCACTTTGGTTTGATTATAATTTGTCTTTATATCAATTAATAAACCTTGACAGCAAAATTACATCAAGGTACAAACTAAATGTATGAAGGACATGCTGTTGCTTAATGATTTAATTATGGAATTATACAATGACATTTTACGAATGCAAAACAACTCCATTCACCCATGTGAGCAACACTCAGGACACAGTGCCTGAGAGATAATCCTCCAACTGCAATAAAATCTGTGACAATTGCCCATGTTGAGCAAAGAGTGTGCCCTCAAAAAGCTTCACCTTCAGACTGGGACTATTATGTTTCTCCTGATATGGGGCTGATGCTAATCAGTGTGGATTGTATTTTACGCCTCAAGGCAGGAAAATGTGCTGATGAGGGTCCCTACAATAAATGAACCATATCACCTAATGGCATCTCGGCCCACCTTGTGACTTACTGAAAAAGCTCCTGCTAAATGTCACAGGCAGGCAGAATGCACATGTGAGATAATTAGAGAGAAGCGAGTGATCCACAGATGGATCGGTCAGTCAAAATGATTGCTGATAGCAAACTCACAGGTCTCTTGGACAGGTTTCAAATACCACACTGGTTTTTAAGCAAAACTATAATCACTACAACTACCTGCACTGACCTCAAAAACTCCAAGAAACCTCAAGAAATGATCCTGCATATGTTTTGTACTTGTGGCACTAAAACTTTCCTCTACACAGCTCTGAACACAATATGTGTTCCACAATGCCTCAAAGAAGCAAACCCAAAGCCTCAGCCACTCTTTCTTCAGTATAGCTGCAGTATTTCAAAACTTGAATCACAGATTGTGAGGGTGACAAATTGATAACAGTCAGTAACCCGTTAATAGGTTTACGCAGCAATTTCCCACTAATTAACCCTCCAGGGTGAATGCAAATTTGCACCTAAAATAAAGCAATTTTTGGCTCTGTTGTTATCAACTTTACCTCCCAATATTGAGATTATCACTCCAACGAAATACCTCAAGGTGTCTGTGTAGTACGTGTGCATGTGTATGTCTTCAGGGAAGAAGGGGTACGGCTAAGGAGACAATCAGTCATCGTGAGGAATGGCAGACCTGAAATGTAAGTAAACCCAGTAAACGTCCAGATGCTGGGAAGAAGTGAGAACCATGGCTCATTATATCAGAGTGGCTCATTATATCAGAAGAAGGGAGTCCATCGGCCTTTCTCTGATGGCTCTCTCACTCATTTAAACCAGAAGCACTTTTTCTTTGAGATGTTCTTCCATCAGGGAGACCAGCCAGTTGGGACAGTTCCCAAATCATTATAAACATGAAAAAAAAAATTAACATAGCATTCAGAATAGGACCATAGGGAGGGAGCTATGGTATTAGAGAAAGGAAAACAGTTTCCTGTAAGCAGCAGATTATGAAAACATTAAGCAACAATTACCGTAATGAGAGTTATTGAAGCGGCAAGGTAGCACACAAGCTGTGTGCATCTGGTTACCGCATCTGGCTGCAGTGGTGGAGCATCCAAAGGGGCAGGAGTAAAGGCGTTCATTTGTTATGGCCATTTCTTTCCTGTGGATCGAGAAACGACGTGCCAGTAATTGTCATATACTGAAAATGATCTCACAGGCTGCACATTGATGCACGCACTGCTATGGACACTAAGTGCACTGTCAGAAATTCTGAAGATGTCATTTCGGATAAATCGAGGGAATGGCTTTCAGTTGGCAATTTGTCTCCCTCCTTCCGTGTTAAGAAATGAGCACAAGAGAGGTATTGAAATAGATATAAACTGCAGATAAGATTTCCTTTTTTATTTTGGCAAAAAGAGCCACAGAGAGCAGCCAAACTTGCACAAAGCACAGATGTTATTATTTAGACAATGCGGCCATCTAACTTTGTTTGAAGCAGAATGTCTAATGCTTGAAAGCTATCTTAATTGGAAACACAGAGAGGAAGGTTTGTACAGCGTATGCTTTATTTTTTAATAAACTTGCTTATCGCTCCTATCATCACGAGCATTTTAGAGTCTCCCATGCATTTGACCATAGGAGCAGTGAATCCCACTTTTAAATGACAAATACTGAACTTACAATATAACCATTTAAAGTATTAAGATAAAGATGTAAACAATTTAATCTCCCTCTTTAGCTGTTTTTTCTAACCCGAGTCCTGCCATGAGGCTCTCTTGAATGGTCCTGACCAACATTTGATTGATCCATAAGTCTAAAATCACATGCAATGATTCATGCATCACGTTGTAGGTCACTGACATTACCAGTAAATATATAGAGCATATGCAGACCCCGTCTAATACGACAAATTGCATGGTGAAAGTAATGATCACAATAAACTGACATTTTGTGTTTCATTATTTTGTGTTGCATTCATCCAGCCTTCCTGGTTTGTCACTGGCAATTTAGTGTACAATACTGAATCCTGCCCTCAGTGCACCCAGCAGCCCATTTAATCAGGGAGTAGGATTAAGGCTGAGCAGCCCTGCACCAGACAAGACGTACAGTAACATGACTCTCTACTAGGGACTCAAGATGGATGGGCTGGGCTATAGTCTGGATGGAACGCCTCCATTGGGCTGTTTGGCCTGGTGGAGCCCATCAATCAGAGCAGCACCAGAGGTCTAAACTGAGGCTGTGTAATGATGCGAACAGCATGTGGCCAAGCCATCCCTGGCTGCTCAGGTGTAAGGGTCCGCCCTGTCCAGCAGTCCTCTCAGCTCCTTCACTGCTATCATCCATCAAATATAGGCCATATTCACACAATGCAACAGATTCCAGTAGGTCTGGAAAGAGAGCTTTGAATAAAGCGGAGTTGTAAAAGACATTTTTAAGCAGAAGATTTTGTGATGTGTTTTTATTTTTTGGATGTTTTATTATTCAAATTTTTGAAAGCCTCGTAGTCGTATACAAACCACAGCATTACCCCCGTACCCTTTATAGTAGCTTGTTTTGGGGAACTCATTCATGCAAGAATGGGCTGCATGATGCTTGGTAAGCACCGTGTTTGTATTTCCAGCTTTTCAAATGGAAAGCAGTGCAGAAGTGAAGACCAGACAGATCGCTTTTCCTTAATAGCAGCTTTACAGGAAGTTGCCATTAGCCAATTTTATGTGCCCCATACTTAAGGCTGTGTAGATGCCTCAATCTTTCTATAATGTTCATTAAAGGACATATTTTATTGCACATTATGTGCTTTACATCCCTCACACAAACATATTATGCTCCTGGATGAAGGTGGCCTTATGAGTGCTATAAAACGGGCCTCATGAATATGAGCGTAAAAGCTGCTGCTCAGTCTGGACTCGAAGTGCGAAGGGAAGGTCATTTGGTAGAAAGCATGCACTGCAAAAATGTATGCTTATAAAAATGTCTCTGGTAGAGTTTCCAAGCTGCTAAAATACATCTGCTGCAGCCTAATGGACTTCTTTTCCCTCACTGGAAGCCGGCTTGGGTTTCAGTATGTTATGGGACTGAATTAAAGCAAAGCCATTCTTTGCTGAAGGATTTGTTTCATGCTGCCATGAGGTGGGCAACACCTTGCCCCCCAATGGCCCCAAAATTCCATTATGAGACAAATATTGCAATTATTTGTGGTTTCATTGCCATCATAAATTGAGAGAGCTTGTGGGGTCAGCAAGGTAAATGAGCGCTGGCAAGTAGGATATGAATCCTGCTTTTGTCTTCAGCTTGTCATTACACAACTGCATGCAGGACCTTTTGGTATTTGTATTTCCATGAACGTGATATTGACGGATGTTAAATCAGCTAAGCTTTTTCCATTTTTCTTAAGTAATCACTGTTGAATGATTTTCCAAGAAGGCAGTGTGTGTGAACTGCTGATAATTGCTTTATGTTCTGTACTGATGATTACTAAGGCATGGAGGCATAGCAATTCCTGATTAAAACCTCAAATTGGATTTCAAAACTAGGATCTGAGGTGTGAGGAGGGGCTTAATACAATGCATTAATATGGATTTTAAATTCTGTTCTTTCTCCTGAATTTTAGCAAATCATTAAGAAGTATGCACTTAAAGGGTTTATTAATTTGATATTGATTGTTTCATTTACATGAGGAGGGATTTCACACTTTTCTAAAATTGAAACGCTAATATCCCCCCAAATCCTTATAAGCCTATAAACCCCAGAGAAAGAATATTTCCTGGTATACTTGTAGCACCTCCACAGCTTTTCCCCCCCTTTCCATGTCACATCTTGTTATCTCATCCATATTTGGGCATCTAATCAGTGAGACCTTTTCGAGTGAACTTCATAATTAAAGAATGTATTATTATTATGACTTTAATTACACAACTATGTAACTTTGTTTTAATTAAAAACACCCTTCCCCAATGGGAGCACGGTTTGACTGGCTTTTGTGGGCCAGAGTGTAAAAGCAATTTCTTAGCCTGCACGAGCACAATTATCACAAAGTTCACCTAAAGAACTCCATGACCTTGAAATAAGTGAATGACAATGGTGGTCAAGTCTCTCTACCTATCAAAGCATGCAAATTGCAAAATTTTATGCCCCGTTACTGCTTGTAGTCTCCTTACAGCGTTTCACATTTCCTTTACTGTGTCCACAAAAAAGAGCTCATGGCTCCTGTAATCAGGGGGTTAATAGCAGCTTTTCATAAAGGCTGCTGAGGGTGAACGTCCTTTTTGGAAAGAGAGGGGCAATGTCTAGTGATTATTAAGATGTGTTGCCAAGGCATAATGGGGTTCCAGCACATTACATACACCTCTCCATGTCATTGGGTTTTGTCAGGCATAAAAACAGTCATTTTACTAATATGAACAAACCATTCTTCATTGCCATGGCAATGATTGGGAAACTGAGTGCAGTCCAGTCAAGTCATTACTATGTCATGGATGACCAGTCTCATTTGATATAACACCATAGATGGCACTGTTGCACTGCTGACAGGCTGACTGACAGCACGTTGATGCACCAGTCAGAGAGCCCAGATTGTGCTGTCACTCTAAATCTGTGCATTTACCAAAAAGCTGTTAACTACCAATACGGCGAAGCTTCCTCTTAAAAAAAGTAAACAGCCTATTTGGTTTTACGCAATAGATCGGAATCGTGCAATTTTGCAGTGAAAGAATATGTGGAATTTTAATGCCGTGTAATGATAAAGCCCACGTTTTGCTGGAAGATCTGGAAGACTAAAATATTAATTTCCTGTGAAGCTTCAGGTGCTTGTTTGCTGTGAATTATACACAGGAATATGATTTGTCATTCACCTTGACAAGCCTATTTTCTGCCCTGTCATTCCATCTGTGCAAGTTCAGCATAGCTATATGAATTCCTTCATTATAATATGCCGCTTGTGTTGATGGTCAGTTCAGTCTCTTTTCTAATATTTAAATTTCAACATGTACAATTTTCCTCAATAAAAAAAGCAAAACCTAACATTTTTTTATTTTCTCATCAGAACTCACATCGTCATATTTTTTCCTGGAAAAAAACTCTTGCAGGTCCTTATGATAATAATTTCCATTATATGAGAACTATGGGTTTAGATCTGCACAATAACAAAGGCATGTGAACAAGGTTTTGATCTGAATTTCTAAAAGCTGTACTGCACTTCAACAAGCTATGTACTGAGGCAGGCAACCTGTGCATGGCAGGCCACACAGACCTTCACCGGGGCTGTGGGCCTGTCTGGTGGCTCTCCAATTTAACGAAGTGATGTTTTAATGAGGCTGGATCCAAGGGACACCAGTGCTGTTCTCATTCAAGGTCCGTGGTGAAAAAAAAAGAAATATCCAGAACACCTGGCACTGAATACATGAATGCCATAACAACATGCTATAGCTTGCTCACAGAGAAAATCACTGCCTTATCCTCATCAGTGTGTTGCATCTGCATCACATATTAAATGCCACGTTGAACCGAATCATTAGATACAATGATGGTAACATTGGACTTGTCAATTTCAAAACAGAATACATTTTTGAAATTGAATATTGATGTTATGACATTCAGAATTATGCAATGAAAACATCGAGCTACCATCCCTTGCAGTGTGATTGATAAGGATTACCTCGACAGCACAGCCATAACAAGCATATCAAGCAGGAGACTTGGCTCCACTGCTTTGGCTCCTTTTAGAGTATCTCTCCACTCTGATGTGCACGATCACACAGAAGTGTGATGTGTTCAGAGATCAAGGATGCTCATACTCATACACAGTGAGACTGGCCTCATTAGGGCCAGAAAGTTCTAGTTTTGAGACTTTAACCATGCCACAAAGGGTCTGTGAATCCTTTTCTGAATCACATTTGCTGGGGCAAAGCACCACCTTACAAACACCAGTGTTACTTTGGTAGGATGTTCTCTGCTATGATTAGGTACTGACCTGAGGTACCATTATAAAGATTTAATCATTTACTGAGACAAGCATCATTTGGCTTAAAGTATGATTTCTGATTTCTTTTTTAAGGTCCACCAATCATGGGTGCCACAAAGGTGGGGGGCGAGGGGGGACTATTGGCCATTTTCCTGCATGTACAACTTTTTTTTCATTCATATTGTGTCATTTTGTATATCCTTCATGATTTCCCATTGTCACCCCCTCCCATCCGCTACGCCCCTACACTTTTCTGTTTTTGGTGTGCCACCCCACTATTCTTAGTGGCACCCATATGACCATCCCTATATATATAAAAAAAAAATCTGGAGGCAATACTGCCATCAATTTGATTGGCCATCCTGTGGTGAGCCTGTGTTTTGAGTTTTGACTGGGTGGTGGTTAGCGCTGACTGGCGACCTGTCCACCGTGTAGCCTAGCTTGCCCTATGACAGCTGGGATAGGCTCCAGCAACCCTGAATTGGATAAGCGGAATAAAATGAATGGATGGATTATTATTGTTATTATTTAGAATTCAAAATTACCCTCATTTTATTTATTTTTGCCTCCTGTTGTATCCCGTGTGTCATTCCTAACTTTGATGCGCTGTGACAATGATACTGGCTCCCATATTTAGCCGTCTTAATAGAATGGAAATTCATCAGCACATTACTCCAGACTGTCATGTAGAAAACAGCTTGAAGTGCATTGCAATGAGAGTGGAGATCGTAACCTTAATAGACTGTAGGCTATTACTGAATTATCATTAAAAACACATCACTGAACTGAACTGCCTTCAAGTGACAGGAAGCTGAACCCTTTCAGCCATACTTCACATTGTTTATGTTGTCGAGATGCTTTCAACTTTGCAGATATGCAAATTTCTGGCTGTGGCTCTTTAGTTTGTTTTCCTTAAGAGCTTGTTAATTAAGAGAAAACCTGAAGAAAAACAATTGGGCGGCTTACATCTAAGAGCATGTCAAAGCTAACAGGCTTTTTATATTTTACATATGCAAAGATGAATCATTAATATCAGCGTTGTTTTTGTGTAGACTCCTTCCGTCACACCCACAGGTAAGTGTTTTTATTTTTCCATTGAAAATAAAATGGGCTTGACATTCCTTCTCATTTTGATGAGAGAAACACAAATATCGGTTTGTTCTGTAATGATGTCAGCGATTAGCAGTAGATCAAAATGCAGCCTGGATGATAATAAAAGTTAAAAATTGCAATGTGAGGTCATAGAAATCATGCCTTCCTTCGATAGATTAAGAAAATGCTGCTGCTGTTTGGGGAGAAGATTAACAAGAATGGATTTTTCAAATGTATTTTTAGATGGTTAGAAGATCCTGTCAGTGCCTTCAAAACAGCTGTGAGTGTTTTTAAAAGACATCTTTGAAAGATCATTGTGGATTTACCTTTGAAGAAAGCAGATGTGTGGTATTAGTTAGCTATGTGGGACTCCACATGAGGAAGGATAAAATCTGAGATGCTCAAACACTGGATAGCTTAACAATAATTCTTCAACAGAATTTTTCGCCAACCACTTGAAATAACACAACAAATTATTTCAATGTGGTCTTTTCAAATTTGAATAATTTATTTTATCATGTAGCAGCATATACATGCATTTCCTTATATTTTGCTTTATGTAGGTCAGGCTGATTTCAAGTCTAGGACCCAAGGTTAGGCAGTCAGGGGACATGAGACTCGAATGAATAATGTTTTTTCTTGGGTGAGTTTCTGGCATTCAAATGCCTCTGCAAAGCCCTACAATGTCACTGTAGTCATAACTTGAACAAGGACATTTTAGCTGTATGTAACAGAATAATCATGATCACAATAATTCTTTGTGTTATTGATTCAACAAGGTGCTTTAAGCATTCCCAAAAGTACACTATTGGACTGAGATCTGGTGACCTATGAACTTATTGTCATGTTAAAGAAACCACTTTGCGATTATTTGAGCTTTGTGGCATGCTGAATTATCCTTCTATGAGTAACCTTCAGGAGATAAGTAGACTGTGGTCATGAAAGGATGAACACGGTCGGCAGCAATACTCAGGTAGGCTGTGTGATGTTCTGTTGGTACTAAGGGGTCCAAAGTGTACAAAGAAAATACCACCCACACCATTACACCACTAATAACTGCCAGAGGCCCTGATAGAAGGCAGGATGGAGCCATCCATTTATGTCTGACACCATCTGAATGTTTTGCAGCAGAAGTCGAGATTCATCAGATTTTAGGTAGCAACAAGAACCATTTTTAAAATCAAAGAGTATCTTGTGACATGAGTGATATCCTCGGGAGACCTGTCACAAAATAGAGGCACCTTTGGCTTTTCCAATTAATATGTTACACTTCTTCCTTCACTGGAACAAAATGCTACCAGTGATTAATTAATGTGCCCAAAATCTCTCTGATATGAATAGAAACACAAACAAAATATATTTTCTTGATAAAGTTTTCAAATGGGCCTTGTTTGGGGTGTTTGACGTCTTTTATCTGTAAAAGTATGGCCAATGGCAGTATGGTATAATCTTTTAAATTGGTCTTTTATTTCTCTGTGTTGACAGAGATGTTTTATTATGGCTGTGCATTTTCATAATACATAATTGAAAACTCTGAAGAAGAGGGACTCTTATTTTTCCATCCTTTCAATCTAGCAGACACAAGTCTGACAGGCCGATGAAATGGAGAGATTGACTTCTCCTCTGCTACTCAGATTTGCGATGCTCTTTAATGTCAACAATGGATTGCACAGCCTTATGAAATGTTGGTGGTCATTTTAGTACAAAACAGAAATAATCAATTGTATTCTTTCCCTTTTCATTAATTTGAGGAGATTTCAAACGTCTTTCTCTAAAGTGGGGAACAGAAGTTAATCAAATATAGTGGGATTGAAAATATCAATCATCTGGTCTCTTCAAGGGTCCATGCTGACTGCCAGAGCACATGTCGTCATTCATTTTCAGCCAATTCACTTGATGAATAAACAGCTCGGCTGAGTGTTTGGCACCCATTTTACATTTACATAAATCTAATTTCAGCAGGTGAAATATTCAAAGATCACCTTTACCCCAAGACAGCTTTCACTCCAGATGACACAGCCATCTCCACAGAATACTTATCAAAGCAAGCTAAAGGGGAGGCAGGTTTTGTTTGATTCATCTGTGTTAATTACGTATTACAAAGGTATGTTAAAATATATAATGACAAGGTGTGGGACACATTTAAGATTTTAAGCAGTGATTAACATTATATCCTAAGACAAAGAAGACGATGCTGTGCTTGTGTACATTTGTCACATTGCTACAAAGGAATTGGATGTGAATTTTGTTTTCCAGACTTTCAGTCATAGCAGTTTAAGATTAAAGGGTGATTTGTTTTGCTTAAGGTTATTCTTGTCTATAGGCGATAGATCTCACTGGTAAATTTGGATTGAACTTTTTAAGTTTGGTCTGTGTTAATATTTTAGCATTGATACTGGGAAACCTGTTGGAAGATTTTTAGGCTGCTTTAAGCTGCAAATAACAGAGGTACGCGCTGTGAGGCGATTGAAGGCTATCTCAAAGTTAAGGGGAGATCATGAAAAACAATAGAAAGCATTCAAGACAAAGTCACACCTGATTTGGTGTGGGAGCTCTGTTCACTGAAATGAGAACACTCATGAAAGCAAGCACAGGTCTGTATTAGGTGGTAAAAAATGATGCTACCTTTATTTTCACTGTATCACTATGAGCATTATGAACACCAGCTGCTTCAAAAATGAATACAGGTGGGTGGGTGGATGGGGGCAAAGTTATAGGTCTGAAGTTCAGACAGAAGCAATCAAAGGAAGACTACTGAAAAGACTGCAGTTAGATGGATCCTCTCTTTTCATACACTTGAGACTGATATAAAAAGACAGTGAGCTTAGCAATATAATATCGAATGGTTGTGCGTGGTTCTTGATATTGTTCCAACAACAGGACTTTTTTAGCAACACATGTTGTAACGCTTCCTTCCAACATAAAGCACATCCAGAGACTTTTTAACGAGCTACCTGTCAGATGATCAAAACCTGTTCCACGGGGCAATTTTGCATGCTGTCTTCAGGATAACTGATGTTCTTTTTAGTGCAACTGCTGGGCTGATATTAATTTTAACTTTACTGAACGTGCTTACATCAGTGAATATTTACAAGTTATGATAACAGTCACAAGCCATGAATTGCAACAGTGATAAAAATGACTTTGTGGAATGACTGATACAGTAATGCTAGGACAGCATCGCCCTTAATTAACACCAGGCAATCTGCTTTCTGATGGGGTTTGCATCATGTGGAATATTGTAAATCTTCACTTTGTGCATTAACTCTACTGGAGCTCTGTATTCATCTTAGGTTCTTTTTATTACATGGCTGATTGACCATGACAGATCCTCTAGCTCTAGATTATTTTGCTATGAGATGAAGCTGACATTTTGTAAGACTGTAATAAGTTCCCACAGAGGTTTTTCAGGCTTCTGATTCAACTTTAGCATCACTGCTTCTGATAAATGAAAAGAAATGTCCTCAATCTCAAAGCCACCTCAAAGCCCTAATGTGGTCGGTTTTGTAGATTGCATGCGAGTCTGCACTTTAGGATTGGCTTGTTTTATATTTAGTGCTTGTTTTGAGGCAGTGAGTGGCTTTAAGGCACAAACTGGAGACTCAAATTGTCATTTTGAAAGTGACAAGGTGCTGATTTGCCCGCCTGGCACTGAGCGATTGGACATCACTGTTGACAAATGGGGAGTGGAACAAAACTGGCAGGATGCAGGGGAAGACAAAATGCCTTCAGCCAAAGTTTTTTTCTACTATCTGTTATCACAGCTGGACAACAGCTGGTTAAAATTCCTAAATTTACTGAGTATAATCAGTTTGCTGCCAACTGTTTCTGTGTCAACCATACTCTGGCAAATATTAACATACTGTATTGTTATTGGACATTCAGACTGTGGTCTTTTTTAGTTAGTCACATGAAACTGGAGATCCATATAGATTCAATAATGGAATTTTCCATCTTACAGTGTACAGTATTCATTAATGACAATCACATTTTTAATGTTACCTTTGATGGCTGAAAAAAAAAACACAGTTTTAATTCTTCGGTATGATATCAGCAGCTGAACCAGCTGGTTTGTATGGTAAATTGAACAGCAGTTATATAATATTCTGGCACAATGTTAAAACCCTGTCGAATATTGTGTGTCCTCCTTACTCTGCAAAAATAGCTCTGACCGTTTGGTGCATAGACCTCAGGTGTTGTACTGTGACATCTAGAGCTAAGATGTAGAGGCAGATCATTTATGCCCTGTGGGTTTTGGGGTGGGTCCTTCTCAGACCACAGTACATGTATTTTGTTACATGTCAAAATAACATCCAAATAAATGTCAGCATCTATTTTTTAACCAGCTAAACATTACACTGTAATCAGATGAAAGTTATTTAATGTTATTAACTTGAATATAATGGTATTAAGAATGGATCCAGAGGCTTTTTATAATTCTCTGTAGCTGGCATATACTTTATGACTGACTGTAGGACTGCCAAACAAGCTGAAATGCTGCCTGTGGGTGTGAAGACTGTACTGTCTGAGGAAAGGAGAGCAGACCTGAGTGGGTCAGTGGATGCCAATATAAGACAGTTGTAAAGGGATTACAGAGGAAGTGATGAGATGCAGATTGCAGTCATTTCTGCAGCACTGCTCTAATGCAAATTGGAAAGAGCAATGCATTGAATTTCTAGTTCCGCCATGTAATACATGAAAAATCAATTTTACAATTACCATTTCTTAAAATGAGTCGGAGTAGACCAAGGCTCGTTTGCCAAAGCTGCTGTATGTATGACCACAACGTGGTTGATGCCTGTCATGGTGGTAACACCCCCCCACTCCCCCAACCCAACCATATGGTTTAAACCTGAGATGCTTTTAAACAAAAGGAATCCTGTTTAGCTTAGTTGGCAAGTGAGACTCTGGAGACAGCTAACAGATAACGACAAGCCAACTGAAGTGTGGCCCTAGCAGTAGCTGATGCAAAAAACCTGGGTGCAGAAGGAGATTGGTGAGGCCATTAAGCAAGGCTTTCAGTCAGCCTTGAGGAAATTATGACAAACCATGAGGCAATTTAGGAAAGAGGAGCAACTTCCTTTTCACACTGTATATAGTGGAGATGGCGTGCGGCTGATCTGAAATAAGGATATAATTTGGCAGTGGAAAGAACACTCAGCCACCACTGTTGCTGAGGTCACTGAAGTAGTCAAAAAGCTCTCAGACAGCCAGGTCCGTGGGGTGAATGTAATTCACTCAGAGTTTCTTATAGTTCTGGAAAATCTAGGGCTGGATTTGTTGACACATGGCACTGCGTGGTCTGCACAGTGTTTTCCGATTTTAGAGGGCTCACACTCCACAGTTTGCTCAGGAAGGTGTATGCCAGGATGCTGGAGAAGAGAGTTCAGATCCTCTTCAGACTTCAGATCCATGAGGAGCAATTTGGGTTTTGTCCTCACCAAGGAAAATTGGGCCAGTTCTTTATCTTCTCGAGGTTGTGTGAGAGTATATGGCCAACATGTGATTTGAGGACTTTAAGAAAACATCTGACCACATCACTCTGGGCATACTGTCGGGAAAGTTGTTCAGGAGTATGGAGTGGGTGGCTAGCCCATTGCTACAGGCCATTTAGTCCCTGTACAACCATATCAAGAGCAGTAAATCGAACCGGTTTGATTTACTGGATATGTTTTGCTTTTTACCATGGTAGACCAAATCATGCATCACTAGCAATACGACACAATACTTGGTTTTTGTTCAGTTGTCTGTAGCTTATTTAGCAAGTCAGAAATACACAACAGTGCCATCACAGATTATGTTTTACAGTTTTACTACTGTTTATGTTAACTGCCAATATCTTGGATTGTTAACTTGTAGTTGGTGGGACAGCTCCAAGTTTTCGAGTCGGAAATCTGAGTTAAAGCGGCATTCCAGATGAACATTCAGACTGGGACTTCTGAAGTTCCAACTGCTGTCTTAAGATGGAATACACTGCAAACATCTCAGGGTCTTGTTTACAGGTGATGGAAGAGTGGAATGGGAGATTGACAAAGTAATTTGCGCAGCGTCTGCACTGATGTGGATGCTGTACCGGTATGTTGTGATAAAGAGAGAGTTGATTGTGAAAGCAAAGCTGTCAATCTACTTTTCTACCCTCACCTATGACTATGAGCTCTGGGTAGTGACCACAAGGAATCTGAATGAGTGAATACATGCAGTAGAAAATAGGCTACATGATGACTGGGCTTGATTGTGAGGTTCATCATTCAGGAGTAATGCTCCCCTGCATTAAAAAGAACCAGTTGAAGTGGTTCATGCATCTGGTGATAATGCCTCCTGGATGTCCCCTAGGCAGTAGCAAACACTGCTTGCTACTGATTACACAAATCTAAATCTATTTTACCTTGTGTCCCTCCCAATTAACAATAACTTGAAGTGAACGATCTGAGAGGTCAGCAGCTTTTTTCTTTCCTTGGTAGTTTGCGCATGCACATTGTGGATAAACGTGTGTTGGCTGGGTCTGGTCTTTCATGGTGAATTGATTAGAGACCAGCACAAGGCAAGCTTCTGCAGGGTCTGCTTTCACTGCTATTAGATCAGTTATGAGCTAGGCTTTGTATGGAAACGCAGCTAGCATTAGCAACTGGACTAGCTTCAGTAATTTATCATTGTGACAGATGAATTTGTTCTTGCTAACCACCTTGGCCATATGTGATTTGGAGAAGATGGAGTTTGAAAAATCAGTTTAAAATTCCTTTTGTACAGCAAGGAAAAGTCTGATGATGGAGAGCGGATGGCAGCTCTGACTATGTCTGGTCTAATGAAGCAGGAAAGTTGACCAGATGCAGGCTCAGCAGTCCTTTCAGATTAGCATCTGTGAGTTTAACCAGCTATTTTGCCAACCTTCCAACTTCATATTTCAATCCTATTTTAACCCCTATTGTAGATATTTTAATTCAGTAGATTCATCTATTTTTTTTTTTATTTGAGATATGTGGTCCTCACAGGATAGCCACACACATATGATTTATAGAATATGATGCTGGACATATGAGCTGAACCTTAAACATATGCAGCCACAATATTAATCCACTGAACACTGATGGGATTTCTGCAGAATAACATATTTTTACTTTTGATACTTTATGCACAATTTTCCAATAATACAGTTTTATGGATGACCTGGAGAAGGTAGCCCAGGAGAGTGAGATCTGGGAGTCTCTGCTTAGACTGTTGCCTTCACAACCCAAACCCGTGTAAGCGGCATAAAGGATGAACGGATGAATTGATGGATTTCTTAAAATGTAGCATAGCTAATCTGCACTTCCCTGTTTTTAGAAAGAGGTTATATTACAAATACACGTATCTCTGCAAATATTTTTGAACAAATGAAGGCTGAATCAGGCGGGTAGGCCCACCAGATATGACTTCGGCAGACAGTGTTTTCTATCACAGCATCCTGTTGAGAGCTAATGCATAATTCAGTCCCTGTAGTGCAAGTCAGAATCAGAGTAGAACAGCCATTCACACTCATTCGCCAAAGGTCTGATCAGATCCTGGTTCCTACCCGGAATTTTCAAAACAAATTCTACCGACAGAACATGACTAGGTAACCCTCAGTGGATATATATTCTGAAGGCTCATCTTGAGTGGTAATGCATTCCTGTGTATGCCTGTCTGCCTCTGCTCTTGCAAGAGAACAATCCCTTGAAAAAGAAAGGAGAAAATATGTTATGTTTGAGTTGCCTCTGAGTCAAAACCAATCTTAGCTACTTGTTATTGATTTCAATGTAAAACATACCAGGGGGCACGGGAACAATACGAGGTTGAGAATTGGTATTTGTTAGTGGTATAGAGAAAGGAGACTAACAAACAATTAATGAAATAAAAATGTTAAAGGCATTACTGGTTGTGAAAGTCATTGTTGTCTTGTTGACAGATAATAAGCCCCTGGAACCCCTGCTTTAAATCTAGTGACATTAGGTGATCCTGACCAGCAGCAGCTCACCTTAAACTTTTGAGCATGTGATGGCGTAACTGCTCACACCTCACATTAGGTGAGAGGTGAGGAACCAATTACCTGGAGATATGTCTTGGGGCCAAAAATATCATTGTCAGCTTGTCACAATGTGAGAAATGGGGTGGAAAAAAAAGAGAACAGTGACAAATCGCAAGGTAACATGACAGATTGTGTTATCTTGAGTTTTCTTCCCAGAGTTGACAAGATCATTGGTTGGACCCATAACTGTGGTCATCAGTAGTACAAGATTGCTGCTTCTGTTAAATCTTTTTGATCACTGCATTGTGAAGAGTCAGCTTAATGATTAAAACAAGAAAGGAAGCAGCTTTTTGCTTAAGAGAACCAAAACACAGTGGATCTATGTTTGGTGACTTCATGTTATGATGATTCTTCACAACACACGGTAGTCTTTATTAACCCTGTAAAGCCTGAAACACAAAATAATTGATGTAGAAAAACTCATGTATTAAAAAAACAGATGTATCAAATGGCCTTACAGGGTTAAACCAGTACTTACTTACTTCTACTTGGAAACAGTGTTGGTAAATTCCATCCTTCCATCCAGTCTCTGTCGATTATCCTCATCAGGGTCGTGGGGGGACTGGAGCCTATTCGAAGTACCATAGGGCGAGAGGCAGGGTACACCCTGGAAAGATTGCCAGTCTGTCTTGTGACCTATTTTTAACAACAACAAAACAAGATTTTGTTGTTGTTAAGGTTTTGGCTCAATGTCTACTGAGGGAAACTTGTATCAGTGCCTCACTACTTGGTTTACTTTACTCCCTGGAAACCCTGATCTCACCTTGAACTTGAGCATTTGTGATGTACTCTGGATCTCACTCTGCTTTGTCAACAATGCAACATGAAATTCATTCTGGAGAACACCAAAAAGTTATTGTGAGGCAAACCAGGCCAGCAGAGTGACAACTGTGCTGGTGTTGCCAAAAATACCTTTTCAAATTGCTCTGAGCAGGCAAAATATGGCACAGGCCACAATTCAGGTTGTTTTTCCTCTCAGTTTGTTGTGGGAGAACTTGGCAATAACAGTCTAAAAGTGTTGAAACTGTGGGGAAAAAAATAATAATAAAAATAACATGCTTCTAGTCATGCTCCTGACCTGATGCCCTTTCTATGAGCTCTGATACTGTGGACTCATCCTCTGGAAACTCCTGTTTGTTCTTCTGGTTATGGCCAGTGACCCAGCTCTCATCACACGTGATAGACCTTGCGTAACAGTCCCCGTGGGGCCCACTGTGATTTCTGCCTTTGTGTATGTTTTGTCTTTTGCTTGTTCTCCTGTCTTAGGTACCAACCACTGCAGCTGACTCTACTCAGCAACTGGGCTGATACCCTGATAAGGTAAAGTTAAGGAGAAGAGTCCCATTGTCAAAGTGCACCATATCTGTCTGGGGAAAAGCAGCTTGTCTGTCTCGTTTAGTGTCGTTATTAAAACAAGAACCTATTCTTTACATCCTGTCTCCTTTTGTTGTTATTTCTCCAAATCCCCAGGACTTCCCGAGGAACATAAAACCTTGACGTGAATTTTAAATCCGTTTGAAACTAAAGTTGATTTGTATCAAGTTTCACACTGATACATTTACTTCTCAACCACTTACACTCTTGCGAGGGGCTAGAAGGGGACTTTCAGGGTGCAATTTAGCAATACCGAAGAAATAAAAGCAGTGCAGTGCTGCATGAGGAGCTGGCTTTGAGGAGGTTGGTGGCCATATTTAAATTAACTATTTGTTTTGTCTTTGTGGGCTGGGTTTCAGGATTTTTAATCAGCGCTCATGTTATTAGCTGTTTTCTGCTGAATAAGTTTTTGGGGTTCAGTCACCGTTGCAACATAAAAATACTTTATTAGTGAATGAACACTGCAATTCTGCAAAGTAGAATACTTAATACACTGAAAGAAACCTTGTCTGATTTTATTGGAAGCTGGTAGGAGTTACCAAGTTGTCATTAAGCTTGATAGGAGGAAATTGGGAAAGACCAATTTCAAGTCTAATAAAAGAGCAACGTTTTCCCTTGAGTTTCACTACTGTGCTGTTCAGTTATCATGCAGAAAGGAGTTCTGTGGCAGAAGAAGCAGAGATATCAATCTCTCTGCTGACAGTGGCTTCAGCAGACCAATACAGACACACAACTTAATACAGTTTGAGCAAGGGACATGACTCTTACCTTTTTTCTCTTGGAAAAATTTGATCTCTTGCTCTCATATCCTTATCGCTATCACTTTTACTATTACTCTCCAACTTACACATAATACCCAAAGCTAAAAAAAAAAAGTTCACAGGTGTGGGAACTGTGTAAAATCACTACCTGAAGCACAGGCTTAGGAACACTGAGTAAAAGAAAAAAACTGCATAGCGAAAACAAATGACGAAATAACTCCTGAAATTCACTGAATAACACAGAATAGTGATAAATAACCACACCACTGTTTTTGAACGAGAACTTATTTTTATACAAGGATGGCAAGAAAACGGGTCAACGAGACATGGATGTCTGTTTGATAAATCAGTTGCCATGGAGTCTATTAATTCAGTATCTTGCTGAGTCTGACTTATATCAGGTGATTTATTTTGTTCTATTTTATAAAATAGATGTAATGCATTTCTGCTAATACACGGGTACAGCAGATATGGCTGTGAAACTAAAAAACAAACCATCCCAGTAGAAGGCTTATACCAATGACCAAGTTATAGTCTGCGTGGCCTCGGTGAATGTTGAAAGTGGTTGCAACTCCCGCAGGCCCTTTTTTATTACTGTCGGTGTATTTAAAATGGGCCCTGCAGTAAGGGAAAAAGATGACTTCACAGCTGCGTAACAGTGTGTACAATCAGTGTAAGAAGTAAGGATCTCAGGTTACCATTTCATTTTCACAGGACATAAACTGATAACAACAGCTGAGACTGACAGCAGGATTTATATCCAGACACCGATATATACATCATTCTGTATCAGCTTGCCTTAAAACGGAGCAGACAGATATGTGTCTGCAGCTGTGTAAAATCCACAAGAGGTGCACTTGTATTCTTGAAGAGAGGACAGTACTATAAAAGGCATTATAGTTCACATCTCTATGACACATGAGATGAAGGAAAATCAGAGCCATCCTGAGACAGGTGTAACATATATTTAGTCAGTTAGTGCCAGCTCTCGTCTCTGTTTCAGTATTAATGCAATGTTAATGGTGACATTACGGTAGCGTCAGGAAATATTTACTCTTGTCTTACATTGATACTGCGATTGTGTTGATGAGACTGAATTGTGGCTCAATTTCTTCATATAGCCTAATTGGTTGTTGTTAAACTCAGTAAGGAGAAAAGTGCTTTGAAAACAGCCGAGTTCACTAATCTGCCTTTGAGTGTATCCCTGTATTTATCCAAATAGTATTTATGCAATATAGTAATTGTTTCATGCAATTTAGCGTGAATAAGGATCGCAATAATCATTTTGAGTAATCTATGTATAGCCAATGCAAGGACCAAAACAGTGAGAATCACCTTCTTTTCCATGTGATTTCACTCTGCGAGCCAACACATCCAATTTCACCGAGAATCTGTTGGATTGATTTACGCCTGTTAATAGTTAGTGAGTGAGCAAACTCAGCAAGGAGGCACAATAAATCATTTTGATATGTAAAAATTGATAGGGTGGCTCAGTTCCTCAGGTTATGAGTTAAAACTCTCTGGTCGGCCGGTGCTTTTCTGTGTGGAGTTTGCTGCTGCATGGATTTCCTTTCTTTCTTATGCTCCTCCTAGAGCCAAATGATAGGTGATCATAAATTGTCCAAGTGTGGATGTGAGTGTGAATAGTTATCTGTCTTTCCATGTTAGTCCTGTGATAGACTAGAAACCCGTTCAGGGTGTACCATGACTCTCACCTGACATCTGCTGGGATAGGATCCCTCCCCTCTGTGACGCTATGGAAAGCGGTCAAGAGAATGGATATATGTAGCAATGAATCCTAAAATAAAAGCATTTATACCTTGAAAGTTGTGCTTTTACTATTTTCTCTCTCAGCATCTGTGAGCAATGATTTAATTCTTAATTAATACACGGAATTTGCTTCTATTTTTGCATTTAATTCATACATTCCATATTGTAAAAGGTTGCTCTTGTTGAACAAAAGATCAAGGTAATAAATCTGTGTACTGCACAGCAAACCTGGTTTAAAACCCAAAGATGCAGGGAAAATAACCAATGGGATTTATGTGAAAAATAATGTGATTAGCTCCAAGAAACTGACCCCAAGATACAGGACAAGATAAGTGTACGTGTAGTTAGTTAGCAGTATTTTAGAGAAGCTGTGAAGGAGCAGGAGCGCACATCATGGAATCATATCACTTCATTTGTATGAACAATTACAGAGCCACGATCTGTAGCCAGTGTCACTTGATCACTTCCTGCACTTGGCTAATGCAAATGTAAAAGGTTTTTTTGGGGGGGGGTTTCAGCTCTGCGTGATCACTGTGAAACATTATTCTGTATTAAATCCTTTTAAGTGCACAAAGAATTAAGAAGGGGAAAATGCAGAATTTTGAGTTGGATGAATTTAGGCAGCGAAATTTTTCATTATTTTTTTTTCTCTGTGCTTTTACGAAGAACACTAAAGCTACTCATCATGATTAATATTAACTACAGAGGGGGAGAAACTGCACATTCAAGTAGTCATCTGCATTTGCTAAAAGTGCTGTACTGCATTAAGTAGCGTCTCCTGCTTTTAAAGCAAGTTGTGCAAGAGCACTTCTCTCCTCTGGCTGTATTAAACGAACAGACTTTTGGCTGTTGTGGAAAATAATGAGTGCTTTGAGGCAGACATGTTTTATCATGCAGTAGGAGGCCTGTAGATGTTAAAGAAACTATCTCTCTATCAGTCTTGGTCAGTGTCCTGTCACAGTACATTTTTGAGTTTACCAAACTGTCTGCTGGGGGTTTGTCTGGCAGTGCTGACATGGTCTTTGTTCTGTGGACCGCTATATCAAAACGAGCAGGGGGTAGAGTAATGCAGCTCCCTGAGAGGTAAGCCTTTTAACCTCGGCACAATAAAGTGAGGCATCACAATTCAAAGGGCCGCTCTACAGTCTGTACACAGTAATCTGTTCAGTCATGCGTCACTGTCACCCACATTCTCTATGCCATCACATTTCTGTCTTGTCGTAAATACTTCAATCACAGCATGTCTCCCCTTGAGGAATAGCACTTTCTTGAACCAAAACGGAGGCCAAGGCAGTTTCACATTCCAGCCAACACCTCATCCATCAGATTGAGCAATAATGGCACCTTCTGTGTCCTTATTAAGAACAGTTTTCATAAGACACAGGGGACATGACTTTGTGAACAACAACAGTGTATCAATCAATACACATCAGCGCATCTTTAAAATCTTTATGTGGAAGCAGGGCCAAGCTGGAAATACTTTCATGTGTGCTGCGTATGTTCTGGCATCTTCTTTATTAGTGAAAAATGGAAACATAGTAAAAAGCAGTATCACGGTTGGATACAAATGTATCTAATGTAAAATAACTTGAACCCTTTGATTCTTGCTGTATTGTGGTTCAGTTTTATTATATAAGGTTCTGCTTGGCAGGTTAAATACATTATCATTCGACTCTTGTGTCAGACACAGAGCTACAGATGAATGGCTTTACATATACTGAAAGGTCACACGCTGTGAGAAAGCTACACTTTTAAAGGACAAATACAATTATTTGCATAGTTGCACTTAACAAGTATAGGAAAGAGCCTTTATCAGTCCTAAGTTGGCAGTACAAGAAATGCATACAGAGGGTTTTTATGATATCAGCAAAATCAGATGTTCAGTCTCATTATTTAGAGCGCAAAACAAAGACATTCCTCCCACTTCACTGCTCAGTGCCGAAAACCTAAAACTAAAACTGAAATATCGTCCTCAGAGAAGATTGGAAGGGACCATATACAATGAGTAGTGTTAAAAGAGAGACAGACGAGTATTTGCTTTTTGTTTGCAGCACTACACGTGTGAGAAAATCAGGATATTGTGTTTTGTAATAATGGAGACACTTGATTTTTAATTAGATTTTTTTGCTGTGGCTCATGTTGCATTGATTATGATCTTGGATATTAGAAGATCTGTGATAAATGTGCATAAAGAGACTTTTTTTTTTTTTTTTTAAATAAAGCTGATATGGCTTTATTCCAGCAAAACATATAATCTCCAAGATTATAAAACAGTTCATTTTGACTCCAGATTTCAAACCTTAAATATAGTTGCATACAAATGTCTAACAGGACAAAAAAAAAAAAAACGTGGTAACAATTTTATATGCAAAAGGTCAAAGGTCAACTTCATGGCAACATCTTTATGTTCTGCCAAAGTCCTTTTTTGGCCATTACTCAAAGCCGTAACTAAAGAGCAGAAGGGGAGATTGTGACCATATTTCATTTTGCGTCTCATAGTGAATTGGGACACTAATAAAATCTGCCACTAAATCTGTCTGTCATCTGGACAGACATGAATATAAACTGCAACTTAAACGGCTGGCAGAGTCATACAACCACAAAGTAATAATTCAAGGTTTTACTCATATTTCTTACAAATAGGGGTGTGTTTTTTGTATTGTCACTGTTTTCCTAAAGTTTTTTAATATAAAGTAAAGCATTCGCTTAGAGATTTGCAGTATATACCAGCATGATGAATCTTAACCTGTTATGTATCATACAACTAGATGCTTCATTCAAGCAGAGGTCTTTACAGATCAAGAGTGGGCGTTCCAGACTCAAGTGGCTGCTTCTTCACTGCTGCACACGGTTGGTTAAGGTAAGCGTTGGGGGGGGCAAGGTAAGTGTTCTTCAGACACTGCCTATCATCTTCAGAGGGGTAAGCTGCAAACAAAGAGGCAGTGATAAATCTCAGATTGAACATGTTACTCACTGGCATAGCAGCTCCACCGTTAGCCAGATATGTCTGGTCACACACTTGTTAGAAATGATTTTACCCAAGGGTGTTGCTGCCTTGCATTATGCTAAATAGTTAACCCAGTCACTGCGCCGCATGTGTCATAAGGCCTGCTCTTGTTGTGGGAATCATTTCAGAGTCAGTGGTACGAAACAGCAGAAATATTCTCATATAAATGTAATTTACCTGCTGAACTTGTAAGAGATTAGAGAAAGGTTAGTGTAGCTTGAAATAAGTTGTAGATGTTCTTTTGCAGTTACAGTTCCAGTTTGCTGTTTGAGCCTGTGGTTCTTAGCCATCATATGCTTTCACTTTTTCATTTGCAAGAGTGGTCAGATTAAAGCGTACAGGTCACCTTGAGTAACAGAACAAGCGGCAAATACAAACAATGCCTTACCTCAGATGCCATTTTAATAAGATTTTAAACTATAAAAAGCTTCTTTCGCTTGTCACTTTAACCTTATGTAAAGTTTATTCAGTTCTCAGCAGCTCTGTAATCATAGGCATTGGTAAAATTGTATACAAACCTATGCTTTAATACCCAGTGAAGCTTATCTTCATGCACTAATGAGTTAATATTTACACAAAACAAATCTCTAAGCTCAAGGTTTAAATAAGTGTTTTTTTCCTGTTTATCACAATAACATGAAGTGATGGTTTCCATTAAAAACCTGATAATTAATCCACATAAATAATACAGGCTGTTTCAGGTCAATAATGCATTACCTCAATCACACTTGATAATCATGCATAGTCACAACTTGAGGGCCCATTTCCCTCCCCCGCAGCAGTTAAGTCACTTTTCATTTTCCCCTGGGATTAAGCGGTTGGCAGCTTTATTTACATTAAATATTCTGGACCACTGCACCACAGACTTTATAACACACATTTTCCTTCTTTACATGCTTTTGGTCTTTAGTGGGTAAACAAGAAAGACTTTGCTCCTAAGGCCACCAGGGAAGTCAGACAAAAAAATGGAGCTAATTAAAATAGGTAATCAGCACTTTCTGTTTGGAAAATGAATTATTGTTTGCTTGTTTACACTTCAGGGAACTCTTTCTACAAAAGGATAAAGTTCTTTATCCATAGCAAAATCTGAGCTTAAATACAATTAGGGGGGAAAGCTCACTTGTGCCTGTTAAGTCAGTTTTGTTTTTGTCTTTTTTTAATGCTGCAGCTGAGACAAAATATTTACCTGCCTCCAAAAAGTTAGGATGCTCTGATTTGTGCACCATTCAAAAATGACATATAATCAATAACATCTAAGTTGTATACTTTTTATATCACAAAATTGATGCTAGTGACATATTCAAGAAAAAAGAATCAGGGACATGTTCACAGCTGTGTTGTATCGCCTCTTATTTTAATGTTTCATCAACTTATATTAGGAGATATCAGTTTTTTGATGAAGGTAAAACATTAATTGTTTTATCTGTGCACAAAATCATTAACTGCTTCGATGCTGTTATGAAAGTTTGAAAGAGAGACAGCAGATGATCTTAGTAGTGTTTCCTTGGACAAAATTTGATTAAAGAGGGTCCCTGTACTCTGTTAATATCCTCTTTGACTGATAGCTTGTGCAGCAGACAGCAGCTTAGTAAGCGAAAGCCTCTTATTTTCCTGTGAATTGCTCGCTCTAGAATTGATAACCTGCATTAAAATTCATTAGACTGCTAACAATGTGAAAATTTGCATAAATTAGTTGATTTCTTTTCATTTATGTTTGACCAGCAATGCCTGTTGGAATGCACAGGCATAGCTGAAAACATTCGCATTTGCATTCTGGGATTCATTGCACAAAATATGTGCCGTAGGCTAACTGCTAGGTATAAATACTGAACAGCTGTAGATAAGGACTATAATGCAAGCCATATTTTATAAATACAAGAAGGGTATATGTGTACATTTTATTTTGTATATTTGTCCAAGTGTGGGTTGACACCAGTGTTTAAAGATGACAAATTACTTTTCACAGTCTTTTGCAAGAATCCTAACTGTATTGTATGTTGAATAATAAAGCAGACAAGCAGGTCAAAGCAAATGACAGCAGGAACATGTCTTAATTCCAGTGAATCAGCTTTAAAAAAAAAAAAAAGAAGCTCTGCACTTGCATACATTGTGAGTTTGGGTGGTGTATTTATGGACACTGTTACTCCACGCTTGGATGCCCATTGGCATCTGAGAGAAGTGTCAGAGCTGTGGATGATAAGTTGTGCAACAGTTTGGAAAACAAAACCTAAAAGTAATAAATTCCTTTATAAATGTCTTGCTTTTAAATTCAAACTCAGCAGCTTTATTTTTAAAATAAAATAATGGAACATAACTTGTATCATTTCCTGTTAGTATGATCAGGGGAGCTTGACCCTTCACTGAGCTATTTAAAATTTCACAAGCAATTCAGCTGAAAGGGTTGCTGTGACCTTGCTGCGACCATTGAGGTTCATTTTGTTATACTGATGTTATCAGCCTTGTGCTAATATTTATATGAGGTGAGATATGAATCCTATTGTGGATCTAACAGTTACAGTTCTATTTAAAAGCCTGATTCCAATCTATAAGCCTCAGAGAGAAAAAAGGTCTTTTTAGACGACTGTTTTAAGGCTATCAGTGTAAATTCATCTTAAAGTTTATGTTTATTTTTATCTGGCGTAAGTGTTAGGGAACGTGAACCAGGCAGCGATGTCACACTGCTTTTATTGAATGGTTAAACACAAATGTCACATCACCATACGCAGGAAAATGCCATTGTATACTTAATGCTCAGTT
This sequence comes from Oreochromis niloticus, assembly GCF_001858045.2. Lineage (NCBI taxonomy): Eukaryota > Metazoa > Chordata > Actinopteri > Cichliformes > Cichlidae > Oreochromis > Oreochromis niloticus. The sequence continues at coordinate 31,941,749 of NC_031979.2, forward strand.
CTCCTCACCGCAGATGCCAATAAGCATTCTTCCATTTCAGTCCTCAATTGATCTTCCATTTTTCATTATTGCAGTGAGAAAAAAATTCCCTCTGACAAATCGATTTCAAGATATTTAGTGTTCAAGTTTCTCTTGTAGGTGGTCTTGTTTAAGTGGTTACATGAAAATGGGCAAAACAAAGCAAAAAAACAGGAGATGTTTTCAGAGAAAGGAGAGCACAGTTTGCAATAGAAGTCCTTGGCTGAGTTCACTTGTATGACATGGCAGTTGAACGACATGTACCCGAGACAACCAGTCCTCCAGGATGTCACAGAGACATGATATTATGTGACAGGACTTAATGATATATTAAGAACCAGTGAAATGATGTCTTCTAGTTCACACCACTGACAGATTACTGACACATGCAGCAGTCCAGTGGAGATACTCCAAGATACTGATACTGATGATACTCCAAGTTTTGTAATGTTGGATTTCTGGTCTGATCCCTCTCTTAATCGTGTATATTTTCATAAAACACGTGCTGCTTTAGAGACCTTATTTTATGATCCCTTATATAAAATTAGCTGCAGCACAAAGATAGCTTTGAGTTTGTGCAAAGTCCATCTCAAACACAACCACTTCAGCTTTTAGGCATGTCTACGCATAGCATTCACCCTAGTATTTTTAGATGTTACGTTTAATAATTCTGTAATTTTGTACATCACACATCATAATTTGTGTTTGCAGTAAGCATGCAAATCTTGTTTGCCTCTGTGTTTGTTTATGTATCAATTCCCGTAAAGATAACCCGGTAAATTTATTCAGTTTTATTTTAAAAATGTGTTTTCTTTCTTACCCTATAGTGTATATCGGCCACATTTGAAGAGTGTTTCTCATTACTTCTACTGCAGCAGTAATTGAAGCAAGTAGCGCTGCTGTTCACTTTGGGTGGTGCTGTTATTTATTTATGTTATTTAAGGGAAGCAGGCTGAAGGACACATAACATCCTTTGAGATTAGCTGTCATTGTTGTACGAGTAGAACTAGCTAGACTCTTGCAGCACAGAGAGATGCTGAACTACTCAGTCATTATTTGGCATTTTAAGGTTCTATAATGCTGCATTAAGTTAATCTTTATTTTTTATTTATGAATCACTCTGGCTCTTTCAAATATTTACTTGTGTTTATCATTTACATTTTACATGAACATTTGAAGTGTTCATTACAGTGGCAGCAGAATGTTGATATTGATTTTACTGACTGCTATTCCTTACACGGCTACATATTTTAAAAGCAAACAAGATTCCGAATGCAATATAAAACCATAATTCTGCACCGTACTTGTATGATGTTTCTACATTCAGACAGTATCTACATTTATTGTACTGTAAATATTTCAGGCATAGTATTCCTGAAAGTAGAGACACTCTTAGCCACTTCTCGCTGCATGTCGCACATTCAAGATTTCCTCTTAGCTTTTTTATTGGCTACCATTAGATCAAGTTGCAATGTAAATTCATTGCAGCAACATCTTGAGGTCATTTGAGCAGCTGCTTATGTAAAGTGAAAAGAGACCCTGCTGATGCAATAAGTATTTACTGAAGCACAGAAGCACTAACTAAATTTCCTCTCTGCTGGAGATGCAATATGTAACAGTTGTCATTTCCAATTACTCAGACTGAGTAGGTGGCAGGTGATTGACCCTGTAAACATATTTTGTGCCTGAAGACGTGTGAAACCAGCCAAAAACAACGATAATGGACAGCCTGTAGAGGTCTGCCTTTGTCTCCGATGCTTCTGCTGCATTGTGCATCTGTGTTTGTGCAGTGCATAGTTGTTACTTGTACTCAAATGATCTCGCTGGAAATGGGGAGATATTTCTTAGTTAGATGTTGTTATTTTTTTTCAAAAAAAAAATAATCAAACCTAGCCAATCATATATTTGAGATGCAGGAGGTCCCTTGGGAACCCACAGTAATCTGAGTGCTAAGAGTAATAATATTAGTAAGTGTGAAAATGTTTGTGCACGCAGTCCTGACTAACATATGGCGGAGATGAATCATGGAACCAAAAACAGTTTATTTTTTTGGCAATGATAAACAGAGTATGTCTTTTCTGGCAGTGAACCACTAGGTTTTGTTTTGTGCTTTTAGAAACTCGAAACTGCAGTTTGTTTTTATAATGTCATAGATTTCAGGGTGTATTTCTGCAGACTAAACTAGAGAATTTAGGAAATTAAATTCGAATAAAAAACGAAAGACTTGTTTTCAAATAATGGCCTCACTGGATCATGAGAAATTTCACTGCTACTGTGTGTGAAGCAGTCCGTAACCATTAAAAAATAAACTGTATTTGTAAAGGAGAGATACAAGGAGGTCACAACGAAGTAAATGCACATAATTTATTGATATCATTTATTGTTTGATGTGAGACGCTTTTCAGAGTTACAGGTGTCAGATTGTTTGTCCTTTAGTTATACAACTGCTCCTATTTTGCACAGTGTTTAGTGCACTATATATTTATGAAGGTGACCTTTACTGAAGAAAATGTCTAATTATGTTTTTCTCTTCCACTGTTATAGTCTCTGACAGGTCGGTCAAGGCACATACTATGTGTAGATGTGAGCATATATATCAGACATGCCGTAAGTCATGCTCTTTTTCTGTCTATCTCTAAAAGAACCCAAAACAAATCAAAGAAATATTAATCTTATTTTTCTAAATAAAATATTATATGGTCCTCATTATGAGGGTGAAATGCATTTATAGGTGCTGCACTAATCTCTAATTTCCTAGTTCGGATTTGGTGAGTCAAAAAGAATCAACAAAAAAGCTACAATTATTAATTCCTTTGTGCTCACACCGGAGCTCTCCTCATAGATAATTTATCAATGCTAGTGCTTTGGCATCAGCTAAGAGTTGTGTATGTGTGCAGAGCAGTAAACGAGTGCATTCTCAGATACTATTGGCTTTCACACCGTGAAGTTTCCTGATGGCTATCAGGAAACTTTGTGCTCTAATTGATTTGGATCAATTACAGCTGACTCCTGGTTGTCATCAAGAAGAAAAGATCGATATTCTAGCTCAAGCCAAGAGAGGTCAAAAGCATTGTGCATGTAAACTGTCCTGCATATGTGAAGTATGGCCTTGTAGATGTTAGTTATATGCTTGTCAAGCCAAAACTTAACAAACTGTAACTTCTTTTACACACTTTTGGCAGCATTCTTCAGAGATAGAGCAGCTATATCCCTAATACAGGAACAAATCTCTGGTGTTTTCAATCAGTTTGCAACTTTTTTTTAAAAAAAAGCAATCATTGAAACTGATTACACAAAAGAGCCTTTTTATTTTTGTGGTTTTCTAAAGGTTCAAGGTTCTTTATTTGTCACATGCATAGTTATACAAGTATAACACACAGTGAAATGTATCCTGACACGATCCTCGACATGTGCAAAAACATATGTTTCGTTTTACTTGTTACATCATTATTTCAAGTTAAAAGCAGACTGTACAGAAATAAGCGCTGGCAGATATTCCTTAATTACCTTAATTAACAACATTCATTAGAGTGATGACTTAAGATGTCAAACATCTCCCAACACTGATTGAGCTCTAGCAACAAACAGAAAATTAACAGTTGTAAAAATAGAGCCTTGGAAGCTTTAGCCTAAGGTTTAAGATGAAGGATTATGCAAAATTATTTCCTTAGCTAGGGTCACATAGGGTCAGCACAATTCAAAGGATCAAATCCATTCACTATAGGCCATTCTGATGGAAAACGAGTGGGCTAAAAATGACCTTGAATTGAGTTCCATGCTTTGTAAAGGCAGTGTTTGTGCTCAGTATAAACATCTTAAAGTTTAAAACTGGCCCATGAAACAGTGTCTCGAGTTCAATAGGATTAACATATTACTGATCCTCACTGCTGGGATTCTTGTAGGGGGGGTTATATTGTTGCCATTTTATATTTTGCAACATGAATGCATTTAGACAGGAACAACACAATGCATTCATTCACCATTTTATATATCGTCTGTTAAAAACAAAGTAAAAAACAAATGGCAAAGCAAGAATTGAGATATTGCAAATAATAATGACAACTGTATTTTTTGTAGCACTCGGGTGTGTTTTTACAAACAGTTGGGCCGTGACCATTCTGCTATCTCAGCATTGTAGGACCCCGAAGTTGATTACAGTACAGCCAGTGTGACAATTGTATTGTTTTTAATTGCTAATTTTTTAATTGCTACTTTTCAGACACTGACAGCTGCAGTCGTCTAAACTATGGATTTCAATTGTGGTGCACAAAATTTGTATAGTGATGACAGTAATATTGGCTTTTAATGTTTATTTTACTGACCCACTGTTGATGCAGGTTTGGTCTGATGTGGTTTGGTTTCTTTTGGGTGGTCTCCAGACGCAAAATCTTGACAATAAAGGTACATAGTTGTTATGATCTAAAATTGATAAGCAAGCAAGCAGAAAATGGGCAACAATGAAAAAGAATTTGAAATTTGCTGGCGTCCATGCTTTTCATTTGACACTGTGCACCGTGTCCTCAGCAGGGACTTTGGAATAAACTGAGTTACCAGAAAAAATTTCCTGAAAAGATTCATTGCTGTTATAAGTTTGAAAAGTGTATCTGCTAAAGTTATTTTTTGTGCCCTTAGCCAGATGTGTGAATTCTGAAGTGGTACAAGGGTCGAGTTATTCTGTTTTGCTTCTTTTTTCAGTGTATATTTCAGTGTAATGGTGTAAGTTTGCTACAGTCAGTGCAGTACTTTATCATAACCAATGTGCAAATCGTTGTAGTGTTGGTGTATTTTTCTTTTTTTTTAAAGAAAGGAAACAAGCTAAGAACAGGCAATGAAAATCAACCTACTCGCTGCCTTAGTTAGAAAAATAGGTACTCCATAACACCCCAGTGGGTGCTGGAGAGGCTGTGGGACTGAAAGAGTAAATCATTACTGTGTATTTTGGGAATGTCATTGGAAGGGTTAGCTGCTGGAGGACAATCACAGACAGCATGGAAGAAGTTTTCAAAATGAGTTTTCTAATCAGATATTTTTTGGACTATAGGACACAGCCTATAGGCTTTTCCAAATAACAATAATGCTGGTTTCTATTAAAAATCAAACATATAAAAAGATTGTCAAGGACCACCCGCATTTGTAGACTGGTTTAATGTGATGCTTGGTATTTTGGTACAATTGGGAAAAAAAATTGATTTGTGATTTTCCCACTTGGGGAACACATTGACAAATGCTGCAATAGAGTAACTGAGCAATTTAAGTGGTGTAGACTGGATTTCAGATAAAAGAGTATGTGTTGAAGTATAGTTACTTTGTACCAGGTAAAGTACCAAATATCTGCTATACAGTATTCAGCATTATGTAAGTGTTCTGCTTTTCTTTATCTTTTGTCAGCTCTCTTTTTCTGTTTTTTAAGCTCTAAACTTCTACAATACTATGTCCTAGAAAAGTTGGACTTTTCTATAATAAGAAAGAAAACCTCTTTTAGATGGTCCTTTTAGGTGCTGCTACAGTACATCAGATCATCAATCCTCTTCAGTCATACCAACCACTGTCCTCTTTCACTCAATCCATGAATCTTCTCTGTGGTCTTCTTCTTTTCCTCATGGCTGGCAGCTCCATCTTCAACATCCTTTGTCCAATATACCTACTATGCCTCCTCTGCACATGTCCAGACCATCTCATACTTGCCTCTCTAACTTTGTCTGCTCAACCTAGGCTGTTCCTCTGATATTCTTATTTCTGATCTTGTCTAACTCCCTGCTGTATTTTTTGTCAATGCCACCATTTTCAATCAAATACATAACAGGCTTTACTACTATGTTGTAAATCTTCCTTTTGTTTCTTGCTGCCATCCTTTTGTCACAAATCACGCCGGCACGTGTCTCCACTCAATTATGCTTTGACTCTCTTCCTCACTTCTCTTGTGCACTGTCTGTGGTGCATGTATACTGACAACAGGTATTTAAACTGATCTACCCACACTGCTTCTACTCCTTGCATGTCTCCCTCTTATTGACACATGTTTTCTGTCTTGCTTATACTACTTTCATTCCTCTTCTCTCCATAGCATTACTCCACCTTTCCAGGCTCTCTTCCACCTGCTCCCTACTCTTACTCTCTCACTGCAGATCACAGTGTTATCTCTGAACATGAATGTCAACCCATTCATCATCAACCTCTTCCTTTGAATACTTTACATCCTTCCTTATTCCATCACCAAGTGTCCTAGCCTTCTTTCTTTGTTTCTTACAGTACATGAAATGCCTTCCTGGGAGATTCCCTCAGCACTACAGCTGTACTTTTCCAGTCATCCAGTAACTCTTCTCTGACACTCAGAGCCTGTTTCAACCTAAACTGTATGCAACAGTCTTTCTTCTTTAATTTCCACCACTTAATCTTTATCTCTGCCTTCATTATTTCCTCTCCACGATGTCATCCTACAGACTACCGTCCAGTGCTTCCTCACTACATTCTCCCTGACACCACCTTGCAAACTCTTATCTTTTTTAGATTGCAACTTCTGCATAAGAAATAGTCCACCCGTGTGTTGACTTATGCATCAACCCATGTTCCTCCCTCTTTTTGAAGTATGTGTTCAACACAGCCTTTTCCAACCTTTTTGCAAAATCCACTTTGATCTGTCCTTCCAATTTCTCTCCCTAACACTGTACCTACCCAACACCTCCTCATCACCTCTGTTGCCTTCTCCCAGATGTCCACTGAAGTCTGCTCCAATCACCACCTTCTCCCCCGAGAACACTCTCGATCATTTTATCCAACAGAGTTTCTCTTTCTTTTCCAACTGACTTCTGGCTTGTGGTGCATATATGCTGACAACATTCAATATCACATCTTTGATTTCCTGTTTCAAACTCATTATCTTGTCTGACACTCTCTCTTCAGCTCCACAACACTGTTCGCATACAGTTTGAATCCATCTCCAGTGCTCCTGGCTTTGCTTCCCTTCCACCTGGTCTCTTGCACACACTTTTCTTCTGTCTTCCATTACAGCTTTCTCTCTTTGCCAGTCATTGCCCCTATATAATAAGTCCCTACACTTACCTCCACATTCCTGCCTTTGTTTCTCTCTTGCAGCCTTCTAAGACACCTTCCCCCTTTCTTCTTCCCTTGTCTTTGGGCAGTAGTAGCACGGTTTCCACTGGCACAGTTTTGGCCAACAGAGGTAGTTCTTAACCTGAGCCCAAACCAATCCAACCAATTTCCCTCCTGGGGAAAAGTACGACGAGTATACTGCCTGTTACCCTCCCCCACTCTGGCTGGAATTACAATGCAATCCAAATATCTTCAAATAAGAATAGTAATAGAAAAAACGTTTAAGTGGTCATCAGCTTTTCCTCCATTTTGTACTTGCCTGTGAAAACAATTCCTCTTGGGGAAAAAAAATAACTTGCTATTGAATTGTGAGGTCATACTGCAAGGTCAGTCATTATTTTTGCCTCTACTGCTTCACTAAAAGTATATATATTCTACTTAATAAATGAAAAGTTCAAATGAGTCAAGTTTAAGACTGCACAGGCATTATTACAAATCTGAGTGCAGAAGTGTTAGTCAGCGCTGTTGTGCTGCTGATAGAAATACATAACAATGCAACATTGCACTTGTTTGAAAGGTCAGACCATTGAACCACCAGATGAAAAATATCTACTCTCTCGCTAAGATACTGTTAACCAGAATTCAAATACAGCTACAATCTTCACTGACAGTTTACTGAGCCAGTATGGACACACATTGTTTCTAGAGCAGTCAACATAATGATAAGACGACAAACTCTTAATGTCTAATTTAGAAATCTTAAATTGGTCTTGAACCGTGAGATGAGTTCCCTCATGATGGCCAGATAATTGCCATTAAACGTATTGTCAAAGACTCTGCATCAAATTACACTGCAACACAATGACCTTTTCTAGAAGTGATAGACATCTGTTGGCACTAAATCATATTTTTTGCCCTGCTGTGCCAAATGCATTTTAAGTGAGTTGAAGAGACATATTATAAGTTTGTATGATCATTTCAGTTTAGGTAACTGTTACGAATTTAGCAAATGAGTAGTTTCCTCACATTTACAACTGAAATACTTACTAAATCTCCATTTAAAGTGATTGCACCAAGGACAAGAGGAAAAATAGGCTGCCATATCAGCTATCCAGTCACTCCAGAGCCTTTCACACAGCCTCTGCAAATTATAGTAGACTCATTCCATGATTTTTCTGCAACACATAAAAAATAAATATGACAAAGGTTCTGTTTTCAAGGCCGCAGGCGGCAACAGAATTTAAAGTTGCTAAATTTCACAAGTTGAACTCTACCTGCTCATACTGCTGGATGTGAAGCAGGGGATGCGCTGGTGAGTTTTCAAAGCACAGGAGAAAGAATTTCTATTAATAAAGATATGAGATAAGTAGTTTCTATGTCTATGATGTCTACAAGAGGATGATAATAATTAAATGGTCTATTAAAGTGAGCTTTAAAAAATCTTCATGATGTTTAAAGTCAGTGACATTAAATCTCAGACCCCCAAAGATGTGAACAATTATTTCTGTAGTGCTTTATAACCCCTTGCAACTCATTGTTTTGCTTTTGAACACAGTGGCACTTTTGCTGCTAATGAGAAGGGGATATCCCTTAGGACTTGGTGGAGACCAAAAACAGAGCTAAATTGGGGTGAATACTGGACTTAATATTCCAACTAGAATAGAATATGATAAGCAACACAAATTCAAATGAATCCTAATTTTGCTCTGTATCCGCTGGACTTACAGTCATTTATGAGAGGCTTAGCAAAGCTGCATAGGATCCTTCTGTAAAGCAGTGTTACCTTTCACTGAAAATGTGTTTTAGTAGCAAATGTCGCACTCTTATCACATTGATTCATTGAACACGGTGTAAATTGCTGTTCTTGAAAGCGCTGCCTTACACTCTAATTAGTGCATGTATAGAGGTGGCAGGCTCCTGAACTGGTATGCAAGTGATAAAGTACACTAAGTGGTGCATATGGCTGAGACACAATGCTAAACAATATAAAAGAACTTTTTTTTTCTTCAAGCACAGAAAAACATCTCACATTAAGTACTAAAAAGAAGCTTGTGAAGGTCGTGTGCTCAGAATTGTGCTTGTTTGTTTTCCAGTTCATCTTAGAAGAGAATTTTGTCAGTTAGATCTTGAACTTTTATAGTCTTTGTGCTCATTTAATGACAGAGAACACTTGATAAATCCTGTTCCCTGTAGTGTGATAATAAACAAATCTAAGAGGTGGGATAACACATGTGGTTGTCCTAAAGTAAGACCTATATAAACCTTTATTTTTCAGCTAGGTCTCAGTTTCTTTCTCTTTGTTCCTTTTTTCACTGATCCAAGTTTCCAATCAGACTGAAACACCTGTTGAATTAAAGCTAACTAATAAAGCTGTGAAAATGCTTCTTATTTTAAATTTTACTTGGCATTGGTTAGATATCACCAAGGCATCTAAAATGAGGGCAATGTTCTATTATTTATCTGTTGCACATTGCTGGTTTTGCTGGTTTGATATACAGCAGCAACATCTGTGCAACTGGCTCTAACAAAAATTTTGTTCTAATTAAAAGTAATCACCTTTGGCTGACTGGTAAATGGACCACCCAGCAAACTCTGGGGCTAGGCACTTAACTACACGATGGGGCTGCCAATTTGGCCGTCACAGATGAGTTTTCAGGATTGGCACAATGGCAGGGTTATTATAAAGCCTCAATGGCCCATACTCTGAGAGGGCTGGTGCGCCCATGTTTAACTGCAGACCTTTGCATCTGACCTGGTTGGAGACACTGTGAATATCATTTTAAATTTTTTACTTCTTTTTTCTTTTTTGGCAGTGTGAAAATGACAATTTTGGGTGAGTCAATGATAGACTAGGCAAGCAGGCCCCTGAAAAAAATGTTTGTCTGCCCTTAGCTGCAGCATTTTCTTCTCATTATAAATTGGTTATTACTGCAAATTTGAAGTCCAACTTTGTTATAATTATTTCCTGGGTTTTATCATTCATTCTGTCCAAGTTAGTTGATGATTGGTCATCTATACACAACAGATGCCATTCTTCTTTTGCAAAATGTTTTTGCTGTTTCAAAGTCCTATTAATTTTTGAATTCTCTATACTGTAGGTTAACTTTGTTTTCGTTGTAGGTGATTATTCTTATTTTGTCATATGATATAACCTCCAGATTTATAGAAAGAAGGAACTATGAGTGCATTCGAGCATTCATTATATCCCAGAACACAAATCCCACTTGGGTATTATTAAAGTGGCATGTTAAGAATCTGTTGCTGTTAATATCATCTGCAACCTTGTGAGACTTCAGTCCTCCCACACAGTGCCACTTTTCAGCCTCAGTTTTGCCCATTCTCTTCTGTTCAATGCTCATAATGTACAATGAAGTTCAGCAATGTCTGAACAATGACCAGAAGCATACTGCAAAAGAAACCCTGGAAGTAAAAAGTATCAAATTCTGCAGTAGCTGAGTCATTCACCAGATTTCATACATTTTACTTTTTGAAGATGGAACTAAAGACAGAATGACAAGCCAACAACAGCTAAAGACAGCTGCAGTAAAGGAAAAAAATCCTTGGTGTTAACAACTTCAAACAGTCAAGGATTCTTGACAATGTATTAAAACATCTATGATTATATCAGTTGGTCCAATTATATTGGAGCCCCTGAAAATTGGGGGAAATTGGCTATAATTATCACAGTATTTTTGTTCATCCACTTGGGCTAAAACTGAGAGTCTGCGCTTCAGCTGCAACTTGATTGTTTTATTTTAAATCTATTGAGGTGGCATATAAAAACCAATATTCTGACAGTTGGGTCCGTGTCCAAACATTCTTGACATAACTGTAGTTTCTGTGCACTCATTCATGTGTACAGTGATTCTCAACACCTGGCTAGCAACATGATATTAGTCAGTAAATTAAAATTACAAAGACATCTCTCTTTTTTTTGTTAAAATAGATTAAACGTTAAATGTGCATTCACTTTATCCATCTATTTTTGTAAGCACTTTTCAGGGCTTTTCGGGGCTGGAGTCCAAAGGCAGATTTACGATGCTGAGGCTGTCTGTTTGTGTGGGAATTTGCTTACACAGAGACGAGACACAAGACTATGCAACTGCCTAAAAATGCTTGTGTCCAAAAAAAACCCCCCAAGTGGGCAAAGGGAGTAACTGGTCAATTCACTTCCACAGACAGTATAAAGCATGAATGTCAGAAATATGAAGCCAGTGCAGGGGGACGTGCAGATGGCGATAGCTGTTGTTGCAAAAGTCTTATGGTTGTGTGGAAGCCCAAAAAGTGAAAAAAGACTTGACCTGGGGATGCACTTTACTCCCGAGCTTATAAGCTCAGTTCCATCTTTTGAGTCATTAAGTCTTTTTTGTAAATCTTGGTGGTATTATTATCATTATTATATGTTTAATTAGCTCACAAGTTATCAATGAGTTACATCTGTTTGTTTTTATTGCAACCAATATGGTGACAGCTGTGGATACTTTTCATTGTTTTTAACACTCATTTCACTTCAGCTCTTCATGTGTTGTAACATCATGCTTCTCTGTGGTTGTTTATAGAATGAACAGGAGCACAAGCAAGACAAGCCCACGGGCCCCACAGACCCCCTGTTCTTGACAATTGCTGCCTGGTGACAGTAAAGAACCACAACATGTACAAGACATGTGTCATTGGGTGACACGTGGGCTATACCCTGGATAGGTCACCTGTGTATCAGAGAGCCAGCACACAGAGACAAACTAACATTCACACCACTCACATTCACACCTACAGCCAGTATAGAATTACCAATTACCCCAACATGCATGTCTTTGCACTGCTTGAAGAAGCTGGATACTTGGTGAGAACCCAGTTGTCATATAGAGAACATGCAGAGAAAAGCCCCATATGCATATGATTCTAAGCCAAGATCTTGTTTTCTCTGAGGCAATAGCACTAACCACTGCATCACCTATATCCAGTCCACTAATCTAGTATTTTTGCTCAGCATCAAAGCTAAATATACCACCACATGTTTCATGAAGCCTTTCCCTACTGTGCCAGGCAGCACACTGAGGGAAGAAAATGGAGGCAGGAACAAAAAATGATTTTTTTCTGCCACTAATATTGATCACACACACTATGAGAGATTAGCTGCGAATATGCCCAAATTGTCTATTGAGTGGATAGTTTCCTTTTGCGATTATATAAGTGAGCCTATTTTTTAAGTATTATTTATAACCATTTTTTGATAACTTGCTCGCTTGCACATCTACAGGCAAAAATCATTTTTCTCTTATTCTTACTTCGCTGGGGTGTCACTCTGCAGAATAATATATGTGCAGAGTTTGTTTTTAAAGCCATTTGCTGAAGGGGGAAAGATTCTGTGTTCAGCTTAAATTGTGCAGTTTACATTACACACTTAGAAGTAGAAGTATTCCAAACTTTTAACATATTAATAGACCATGCATCTTTCCAATTCAGTTTCTACAGAAAACCTAATTTATCCAGACAGTCATTAATTAATTAATCATTCAATCAGGTTAATCTTCTGTGCCTTTTAATCAATTTCATATCGAATGTATAGTTTTAAAATGACATGAAAGCATTATTACCCTGCAGAAAACTTTTATTGATGTGGGAAGTCTTGGTGCCTTCGTGCCACAAACTTCTTCAGTTAAATTAAGAAATGTACTCAAAGTAACTGAAAAAAATGAGTCATAAAAGTTTTTATTAATTAAAAAACTCTGAATTTGATGTTTCAGTCTTTAATTAAACAGTTATTTCTACCGTTGTCATGCAGGGAGTTTGATAGGTATTTTTATACCGTAAACTTTGAATACTCGGTTTTTGATATTTGTCAATGCTGCTGTCTGTTTGAAAATGGTGACATTTGGAGGTTTTGGCTAATTCTAATTTTATCGGCAGTATCAATTTCTCTGTAGCACTGAAAAGATTTCTGGGTTCTTAAACAGAGCTTTTTAATACCTGCGTGAAACAAAATGAAACATGCAAAGCATTCACTATATTAGATCTGCAAAAATAGATTAACAATATAACAATAAACCTTAAGTTAGAACCAGATTATTCTTTTTGATTCTACTGTATTTCATATTCATGCAGGAGATGAAATGTTAACTCAAATATTTACCCAAGTTATTATTTGTTATATGATGTGTATTATATGACATTTTCTTGCATGGCAGTAATGTATTGGTCAGTCAGTATATTAATTATTAATGAAAGTTGCAATTTTCTGTCCACTGAAAGTACTTTTATGGAGATGTATCATTAAAAAAGAGGCAAAGTGGGAATATCTGTGGCAATAGAGTCAAAAAAATTCAAGATGAGTCTGAATGCTCGTTATCTCCACCTACAGCACAGGTCCTTTTATAGTATCTTCATTCACAACCTACACAAAAAGCTCACATGAGGAAGGAACACAAACTTTCAAAATAAAAACAAGAAGAGTGACTCAGAAAGATACAAGTAAAGAAAAAAAATACAAATTAAAATGGTTCACAAATCTTTGTGTTGGGCAGAATAATGATGAAGAAAACACAAATAACCCTCTAAATAACCCTCTAAAGTACCCTTTTTTAATTATTAGTCCTTCCGTGCTATTTGTACATGTGCGTTTTGTGCTTATATAAATAGATCAAGAAGCAAAAGAAGGAATATATACATAAATCATGCATTTCCCACTGTGGGCACTGTGAAGCTCAGATCAAGTGTAAACTCCTGTTTCATCTAGATTTATGTTTGGATATCAAAAGACACCAAAGTTCTGCTGTGACTTTTGATTCTACGTGGCATTATAGGCTGTGATCACACAGTTTTGCTAACCTGTAAAACCCTGAAACAAGATATTTTGCCAGCGGTAACTTAAGCCAAGCATAATGGATTCGTCTGCGCTCTTTACAGTAATTTGTGCCACCTACTGTAAACACTAGCTGTTTTTCTTCCCTCTTCCCTTGCAAAACAAAATGTTCCTTTGGTTTGGTCAGAGTTCATTTATATCCTTAGTAAAAAAAAAAAAAAAAATTTAGCTGGAGGACTTGTGGCTAATTGTGTGATTATTTTCCACAGCCAAAGTTCAAATACCAATTTGTAGATTCTGAACCACTTTAAAGCGTATAGTTGTTGAACATACTGCTTAACTTTTAGGGAGCTGTTAAAACTCACTAACAACAGGTAAAAAAAATAACTGAACAGCCTTGCTGTAACCATTCCAGAAAGTTTACCTCAGTCTTCTTTGGTGAAATAATATACGGCACATGGTTTTATTCTGTGTTCATGGAAGTAATTATATGGATAATCATCCCTCACAGACAGACCATGGAAAGAGACATGAAAACAATTCCTCTGGTTTTATGTTACCCTCTGCCCGGTAAAACCCTCTGCTAGGTCACAGGCATGGACTACTAATAGCCACACACAGTGCTGTGTAGTAATTCATCTTGAAGTTATCAGAGATCTGAGATAGCTTTGAAAAAAATACCAGAATCTATGAATAAACATTTCCAGTCTGGGAGTATTATCGATTAACAGTTCAAAACAATACTCCCTGTTGTGAAATAGGCTCACTGTACTCTACTATTATAATCTTTAATGTTGCATGAGCATATATTAACTGAGACTCAATTTCATCGTTTTTCATCTAAAGCTCTAAATGGTAACAAGTCACATACAAAAAACAAAGCAAAGAAGGAATCCTGTTATTCTGCAGCATGAAGCGCTGGAGCTCATGCAGCTGAGACATTTTATTAACAGATCAAATCCAGAATTGAGGCTTCAAAGGATCTTGTGATGTCAAAGATAAACACTGTGGGGTTTTGTTTTTTGAATAGTTCATAACCTTTATTGTAAACAATTTTCTCAAGGAAAAGTGGAGAGGCATGTATAAAATGCCATATGAAGTAACTATACGGACAACAAAAAGTGACACTAGCTAGTACCTGTGTTCTGCTGCCTGTCACTGAATCCAGTTGTCACTGAGACGAAGACACATTGCAGAAATATTATTTTGTATCTCTACTCCCTGCCTGTGTAAACCCTAAAAGTGCTTCAAAATTTATTGCCTCGCCAGCCAAGACCAAACAGGTCTGTTCTTATTTTTGCCAAAAAGAACCAGCTCGTAATGAGATTAGATTCCCCAGCTTTGGAAGACATCTTGAGTTTCATTTTTATTTATCAATCATGCATGAGGTCGCTCAGATAAGACCAAGGTCAGCAAGGCTCCCTGTCAGAGCAACTCCCATTAATACTACTACACTGATTTGTCTCTCACACTTGCGTCAGCCACGCACCACCTCTCTGCAGTGGCTGCACAGTGTGAAGCTGAGACTGTCAACGTTTAAAACAGGCCGTTATGCAACATACACCATTAGATGCATATAACAGGATCTGTTGATGTTGACCAAATATTAATACTATATTGTGGTTACATGTTGTTTGGTTATAATGAAAGAAGGGATAAAAGAAATGTAGACTCTATTTTTAAAGAACATGTTAAGGTGAGCCAGTATAATGCATTCCATGACAGTTTGTCAACACTGCATACAGAAACATCCAGATCAATTCATTATGACAACGATGAGGTGGACAGGCGGTACTTATTGTTTTCCTAACACATTTTTTAAGTAATATATTGGTGTGCATCATAGTTTTTCAAGATGGAAGAGTAACAATAAGTGAGGAAATAAACAAGGAACTCACTGTCCAGATTTAGGAACTGTTGGGTTGGCCCAAATCCTCACATTTCAAATTTCTATTCCACTATCCACATCACACCCGAAGAGCCTGTCCAAATAGATTGTAATGTCTGCATACATTTAAAATATGCACTTACTTGTAGATTAATGTCATGAGAGTGGCAGCAAAGATTGCAAATGTAATAAGAACTCTGGATTTAGACTCAACACAATACACTGAGATCTCCTGCCTGTGGCTTTGAAATATGTCACATGCACAGACACTAAATAACTCAGACTAGTCGTGCAGAACAAGATATGCTTAAGGCAGCACTGTCTGAATTAAGAAGTAGGACAACCCCGACTACATTATAATTGACTATATTTGGCATCAATATGATTGATTTGTTTATCTGCTGATCTAGTAGTATTAGTGGAGTACTGGAAATATATACGGAGTGGTGCTAATACATGAAAAACTGTGTGAAAGCACACATCTCTGTTCATATGATGGGAAAATGATTTGCACTGTTATGCAACAGTGTTATGCTTCTATGCAATGATGTGCATCTGTGCTGTCATTTTGAGATATTTCTGTTACGTATAATGAACTTTTTTTTTACTGGCCCTTTGAGTTCACTCTGTGACAGTGTTGAATAGAGTATCAGAGTTGAATAAAGTTTCAAAGATGAGGGACATCAATTGTGAGCAAGGCCTGTCTCCAACCTTACTGAAGCAATTTCACCACCCACCTGAAAATCCCACTTCTGTTTTCCTGAGGGCTGGAAGGCTTTACCCGCCATCCATTTCTACACTTCCAAGGCTGTCAGTATCTCTACTATTCCTCTTTCCCTCATGTTCCTTCTCTTCCTCGGTATTTGTCTCTCCCTCCATCTCTCCCCCTCCTCTTACCTCTGGTATATGTGCTCTGGATACCGATGGTGATTATCGTAAACCAGGGGAAGCAGAAAATCTTAAGATGGATTTTTGTTTCACATAAGATTAGCTATGGAGGGTCCAACACTAAGGAGTTGCTCCTCAGTGGCCAGCAGCATCACCTCTGTAAAATTACCCACAAATGAATGCAATTATATAGATAATATTATGCAAATATCAAGTACTTGCTCAAGTAAAATTTTACAATTTGACACATGTGAACCTCTAGCAATCAATTTTCTTAACATTGTCATTCTTCTAAACACGAATTGCCTTTCATGTTGTCATTTCAAGTAACCTCTGGCGTACAACTCCTGACAGAAATATGCAAATTTTGCATTCATTCACATCATTTCATGGATGTCCCCTTTGCTTCTGGACCTTTAACAGGCTGGTTAAATAGAAGTCCTTAAATGTTGGCAAACAATAGATCATCAAGACAAAGGGTGAAAATCCATTTTCTGTCCCTTAATTACATTTTGCCTCAGTGCTCATATATTTATTTCTCCTTCTTTGCTCAGTGCATGTCTGTTTGGTCAGTTTAATAACCAAGGCCTCTCCTGAACCTGCACGGAAGCAAAGCACTGAATATATTCCCAAAGATCTATTTTGCATGGAAAATAATTAAAAACTAAAGCTATGGGTTTTTCACATTTAATTTGCCTTTTAACTCTCTGAAGAGTTCAGTA
Source organism: Oreochromis niloticus (assembly GCF_001858045.2). Taxonomy (NCBI): domain Eukaryota; kingdom Metazoa; phylum Chordata; class Actinopteri; order Cichliformes; family Cichlidae; genus Oreochromis; species Oreochromis niloticus. Next base: position 31,959,114 of record NC_031979.2, read on the forward strand.
ATGCACTTACCAAAAAGAGCACTTAATTCCATGATTTTCACAGACAAGTATGTGTGTAGTATTTTGTCATCTCCGTTGATCAGAGGAGAGTTAAAAGGTTTGTGGCGCTCGCTATGAACATCTTGATGAAAATGAACTCGATATGCGAGTAATTTTCTGTATCAAGGGACCCAGTGACAGTTTTTCATTCAGTCTCTTTCCTTTGGCCTACCAGTCTGCTTCTATGTCCATTTTCCATCTGCCTAATGTAGCCTTTCAATTTGTGAATGCCAAAATAGTCTGCTGACAACTGATCAGGTTGAGAGCTTGCTCGTATCCAAAGTAATGCATCGCCAGGATGCTCCACCAGAGGCCAGTTGCTAACACCAGCATTTTTGGTGATTTACCCTCAATTCTTAGCCTCTGCAAATAATATTAGATATTGTTGTGCGTCATGATTAATGGTGGTGCCTCAAATGTCATGCTGCTCTCAGCGATTAATTTAACTATCACTCTGTGATTTTTTTCCTCTTTTAGATTTGTCTTATGCTGACTTGGTCAAACCTCAACCATCTGACTTCCCAGTGTTTTAATTAGACTATTGCTTGGGAAGAGTCTGGCTGGTTATCTAACGAGGTGATGAATTGGATTTTATCTCAATGTGAGGTTGAAAGGAGGAACGATTGTAATGATAAAAAGTCATTTGAGTTCAGTTAAATCATTAAAACGTCCCCTAGACAGTGTAGGTTTAATGACACACACACACACATATTACCTTATTCATTTTTTCATATAGTCTTTTTTTAGGCTAAGGTCTGACATTTGCTGATAAATCAGCGTGCAACTCTTTATTTGTATAACAGAAACTGAAACAAGTAGAAAAATGTTATGATATGTTGTGTTTCCTCTGTTGCTATTAATTAAGCTGCGTTGTAAAAAAACAGCATGAGATGTTGGTTATTAGCAGTGACACTTTGGTGCAAATGATTTTATCAAACTATCAAAACACACTTAATTTATTTCTATTCTGGGCTATAGTGTTTTTTTTATCATTATTATTACTTCTTTTTTTATTTAGAATATCTTTCATAAAACTTCCTTTAATGTTTGGTGATTTAAAGAGCTAACAGAGGCTTTACTCCACTGATCTTTCCCTCTAGTCAAAGATTATTTGTGTTCCACAGACGTAGATTTAAACCATCTTAAATCAGACCATTTATTATTACAGCTGTTGGGTAGGTGCAGGTTGGAAAGGTCTGTCTCCACTGCAATGTTTTCTCAGCTGCTCGCTCTGCATTACACACGTCTCCCCAGCCAGTGGACAAGCAGGGCCTACCCCCCCCCCCATGTCAGGATGAGCCCCTGGCTTCCACCCGCGGGAACGACCTGAATGCAGGCAGCTTATTAAGCTCCTTTAAAGGATGTTGTATTTTCTGTCTGAGGCTAAATTCTTCCGCACTCTCCTCGCGAGTTTGCTAACCTCACTACTGACACAATTTGTTGGGTAGAGTCACCCTCCTCATGAGAGTTTGACCTTAACATACCTTTTCCCCCGTCTTCTATCTGTTGGAGAAAATGTATTTATGGGATTGTTCTTCAGAGAAGCGAGAACAAGAACAAGCTTGTGTAATGGAGATAGTTTTGCTTTACTGTTTGTGGTTCTTCTGTATTCTTTAAACTATAGGTTAAAGAATGCAGCAATACCCTGTTTTCAGTGGCAACTCCTCATGTTTCTCCATTTTTTCCTAGTGCCAGAACTCCATTTAGATTAGCTGCCCAATGGAAGAGATACTTTGTATCATTGTGTAAGGTAATATCATCCATGGCATGGTAATATTCTGCGTTTATAGAGTATCTTGAATTTTGCAGTCATTCAGCAGGTTTTCACAATTCACTTATCTGCTTTTAAAAATGGGCACAGGCTCTTATCACATGAAGACTATTTTACCAGTGTAATTGGTTACAGCTTGAACAATTTTTGAAAGTAAAATTTGGAGCTCATATTATGAGGAAGTAATTTACACCTTAAGGAAATATCCTTTCAAAACGATACTGTAATGCTTTCATCAATATCACACAGCTTTAATATTTGCAGAAGCTGACAGAAAAGGCTTGAAAACACAGCAGTGAATGCTCCTGACAGAAGGACACCTTGAGAATGGCTGTAATCACTCCACTAAAGGGGAATAGGCTGTGTTTCTAAGAAGAAGACATGACCATCTGAAACCTTGTAGACTGTTGGCAGAGAGTGATCACTGAAGTCTTCAACCAAGGTCAGACCCCAGTGTTTAGTGTTAAGGATTCTGTGCTTCATTTTTGTGTTTAAGATGTGATATTTCCTTGTGCAATTTAAATGTTACAATGTGTTGACACAAAAAAGGAAGCAGGAAAAGCAGTTTTTTGAAAATACTCTACAATCTGCAGCTTTGTAAAGTTTTCCCAAGAACTGAGGTGATTTTTATAGCACAATAAACAGGCCGGAAAAAAAAAGTTCCAGAATATATTAGCAGAGAATGACAGCTGACAGATGATTTCTCACCTGAAATCACCAATACACAGTTTAAGTGTCAGCGGCATACTGATAAGCCTGCAATTTTCCACACTCATTCTCCTGCAATGATAAAAAATTAGTTTGCATTTCTATTTGCAACATATCTCAGAACTGACATATCTTAAAAAACTCAAATGCATTTCAAAATTCTGCGGCTCGCTTTGACTTTGTTCATAGATGGCAGTGAAAATGGTTCATAGAGTTTTCCAGGGGAAAGAAATTGTAAACTCAGTGAAACGATTTACAAAAGATTGCTACGCGAGATGTGCATTGTGTTAATGCTTTGAAGAGCCAGTCAATCCTTTAAAATGGTTCTGCACAAATGGCAGGAAGTGTAACTTTTAATGCCAAGCAAGGATTGGGATAAAGGACTTCAGCCCTACAATTTAAAACACTAAAGCAAAATCCTGACAGTCTATTAAAAACAACATCCTGTTCTGATACTGTCATCAGTTTCACTTGATATCTGTAAAACACTAGGTCAAAATGTCAGATCTGATCATTTTCAGGTCCAAACACATGTATTTTTCTTCGTACACACTGAACCTGAGACAGATTGCCTCATTTCAGATTCATAAAATTCTGGTTGACATGTGGTGGGACCTTTGAGCCTTTGAAATTGAGATTGTATGCTATTAAATGATGGAACAGTGTCTTCTTTACACATACATACAATCACATGCCCTTGTAAACCAGATTATTAACATTTGTGTCACAGAGGCTGCTGACACCTCAGCTCATATTGTCCCTTCAACAGATTTCTGTGCTGGCCGTACACCATGACCCATGTCATTTACTCAGTTATTTTATAGTGTGTTTTTCAATACAGGCAGCCTCATCTGGAGCCGAAAGATCAATTCAGACATTAATGTTATGAGCATGACATAAACTATGAAATGCAACGTTGTAGAAAAGGCAGACTCGCCCACAATAAACAGCATGCTTCAAACTCACTATTACAGTTTATATATATTGTGAGATAACATGCTGATTTAGTTTGCAATGAAGTCCTGATTTTAGTTCATCTGTGCCCGTCATTACAAGCAACTCGTCATAATGAGAGCAGAGGTCAAACACATTTAATTTTTTATTATGGCAGACACCGTGGAGGTACTGAAGAGGGGGATGTAATTTCAGTGCAGTTCAGAGAGCAACCTAACCTCTGATCCAGTGCTTAAGTTTATTACTATGGCAGTCACACGACCCAGTACTATAAGAGATCATTATCCTGTGTTATTCTAGTAGTGCTGAAAATGATTTTTGTTTTGTTACAGAACCCTGATTCAATGAGTTGGGAGGTGCTTCATTATGTTATTATTCTGCCTTTGCGTTCATTTTTACACAGACAGTGAACAAAAGGTCCCAGTGGCTTTAGAATAGCACATCGGAAAGAGATCTGACTGGGAAAATGAATGTTTTGTAAAGTAATTACTGTACGTGTGGACTAATTTATTCTTCATATATTTCCAAGAGACTGCGTGAATACTGTTTGCCCTTGCCCATTTTTATTCCAGTAGCATTAGCGACAAGTACAGTAAGAACGGCTGAGGGCAGTAGTCCTAATATATGTCAGTTATGACACTAGTAGTAATATTTAATGTTTTATTAACTGCTGAACCACACAAAAAGAATGCTGTGACCATTTTCCAGTATGAACAGTATAACTTGGCGTTCTTTAGGAATAGCAACGTTACTGCGTTACTCAAACTGAAGAGCTTTTCAATAATCTGTTGACTCCGAGACACCTCATCCCCTTGTGTAAGATGCACGTACTATACAATGCCACGGTGTAGTACTAGCTGTGTCGACTCAAGGTGTGATTGATCAGATGTGTGGATCCATTGCTGGGACAGTCTGTGTAATAAGGTGGTGTCCATGGTATGTCATGTAAGCTTCCAGTCATTATCTTCCAGCCAGTACAGAAGCACCTCACTGTAACCCAAGTGGCTCTTTTGACCCGAGGCACTCAGCTTGCCAGTGCCCAGCTCCCTCTTTGAAATTAGTCACTCTCTGACAGGTGAGGATGGATGCCTGTGATCCTGGCCAGATTCATATGCTTTTTCACCCCCATCTATCATCACCCACAGCTCCTTTTGACTCAAACTCCCTTCTGCACCATTTTATTTCTGTTACAGGCTTTTTCTTCTCTCTCTGGACACAATTTGATCATCACTGATTTTTACACATGAGGTAATAAACCACCCAAATGTCCATGCCCATTGATATTTTCCATCTTTATCATTTACTTTAGATTTCTTGTGTTTGCTTATTTACCTTCTGTCCAAGCCAAGCCACATATAACTCTTGTGGTAAGAGTTAGAAAAGATCAAAGTAAACTTTGCAGTCCTCCACAATAGTATAACACCATAGCTGTATTTCACCCAGCACCTTCACCAATTTCTAACTGTGTGGGAGACAGATTGTCTGTCTGAGTGAACTGCCACACTTTATAAACCAAGTAGGTTCTGAACTCCCTACTATGATACGAAAAGTGTGTTTTGCTTTGTGGTCTACACTATAAGCACATTTATGGTGTGTGTGTGTGGGTGCACTTGGGCATGCACAACTGTGAATGTGAGTAGGTGTAAAATAAATCAAAAGCAATCTGACTAATCAGTCACTTTTTACTTTTATTAATGAGATGTGTTTTTAAGTAGCTGAGATGGATCTGCAATATTTTGGCTCAGCACTCAGCACAATGTTCGTGGTGCATTTTTGCTCCCACCTATGGCAACATTGCTCTTTTGAGATTTACTGTGTGTGGGCAGATTGTAAAGAATTGAGTGTTTCACACCCTCTGAAAGGAGTGTTTTTCTCTCAAAATATTTGTAATTAATCATGTCATATAATAATAAGAGAACAGCTTACAAATAAGACAACAGCTTCTGCAATGTCAACATATTTACACTTTATTCTTTATACTATATCGAATCCTCCTATTATATGCAGTTCACTTATAATAATTATGACACAAAGGAACATCACAGTAGTCGTGTGAATTTGACAGCAGTTACAATGGATTTCACCAGACTTTTCTGCCATTTGTTCATTTGATCAGTATGTTTAACCCTCATAATTTCACCAAATGCGTCTAACATCTTTCTTTCAGTTCTTAGAGGCAACTGTTGACCGCGGGGAAAGATGCATGTGTTGCCTGGTGCATGTTCACTGGACAACTGTTCAGCTGGTGAATTTTTCAGTCTCATAGGATACACTGTGGGTAGCACTTTAGGGTGTAAGGCGCAAATATAAAACATATGAGGCACTGAAGTCATGCTTTGGGATATGACTGCAAAACCTCAGCTCAAAATTACATGCTAATGAAGTGTGCCACCATTAAACAGAACAGATTGCTTCCTATTTCACCAAAGGGTATATAGAAAAAGCATTTTGTTTAATTCACTTGCAGGGGAAATGACTCAAAATGTTGCTTTATAGCACAAAGAAATCCACCGGAGCTGCCTTATTTTTAATCACCTGGTCTAATAAGGCAGCCGTGGTAAAAAGAGAGTGAAGAAAACTAACTCTTTGACTTACAGAAGCTACAGATTTGAGATCATCCTCTTCCTTCTGTCCTTTTTAGCGCTAGGTTCCCTGTATCTTCGACCAATATTAACTTGATCAAAAGACAGTGGCTGGCCTCGGAGCAAACTAATACGCTCATTAACATTGGCAAGGGTGCCTGGAAGCAGTTCATGTGCATTAATGAAGTAAAGAACTGAGCCAAACAATCGCACCCAGCTAGCTTTGGAATGCACAGCCAGCCACACGCGGGGCTCCCTAATGACCTGAGGATCTGAACTTGGGCAGAATTCAATAGGCTGTTGTAAAATGGCTTTGTTCAACAGCTCTGTACTGTTATCATGTATAGCTTATGGTGCTTTTGTAAATCCTGTGAATAATGTTCAACTGCCCCAAGTCGGATTTTATTTTTAAATGCAAACAAATGAAAATAGAGCAGCCTCCCCTAACTACATGTTGTTCCACTTGCAATGCTAGAAAACACTGAAAGAAAAGGAAAAAGAAAACAATTTTCTCTGCATATTTAGATATGCTACCCCAGGGATATGTTTAATTTCCATGGATGAATTGCCCCTCACAATTTTACTTCCTAAAACTGACTCACTGAAGCAAATTAGTTTTCACTCTTTTTCTTGGGGACAAGAGGTCATTTCATTACATTTTCTATCAACACCAAGTATATGCTGTGTTTTATATTCCGTAGCCAAGATTATTTGAATTGATTGACCACTGACATTTTGCTGTTGTTCTTTGTGATGCAAATTTTAACGGCAGGAGTTGGCAAAGGGCATTATTTTCAAAGTATTCACATCTGCCTCCTCCAGTAGGGGTGTAGCTACAGGGCCATAGCTTGCCACATGACAATTTCAAAGATGACATTTTATCAAGACCATCTTCAGTTGTGAGTACAGGTGAGTGCAGACAGCATTCAGGTCAATTGTTTCCTGTGTCCATATGGGCTGCAAGGTGTGCACACTGCCATGCAATTGCAGTCTCCCTCTCCTTTTATTCCATTACTTCCCTGGTTCTTTCATGCATGCACATGCAGGGAGAACAAATATAGTATGAACAAGGAAGATTGTGGCAAAGAAGCAATGTGAACATACTCCCACAGCATATCGTATAGGACATAATATACCTTTATTGATCTAATTGGAGAAATGACAAATTAACACAAATTACCTGTTTTGTGCTGGAGATTTCTTTAACACTGAAAGCAGTCCTACAGAATGGTGAGTAGAACTATATGAAGGAAATGAAACTTGATGGGTAAATTAAAATGAAGAAAAAATATCCATCAACTAACAAAAAATACACAATTGAACTGCATGCTTCTGTCATCTATTGCTGCTAACCAGCCTGCAGGGCCTTGTTAGTCAGCAGCTTCACCTAAGTGCAAGCAGGATGCAACCCAATTTGGCAGACACAGTGCACTAAATTAGATGGCTTCCTTTTTAAACTAATGTTGCTTCAACCACCAAGTTGCATTTGAACTCTCCAATAGAAGAGGCTGAACCAACGGATGAGTTTGGTTTTAACAGGCTGACCTTTTTGGAAGAGGTTGTCACGCATTTGAAAAAGGCGGTGTTGGTCCAAAATCAAAATGAGAAAGCAGAATGGTGCTTCCCTAAGTATCATGACCTTTGGTAGCCGCTCCATCAGCTGCTCGTCACCTCAGACTCATCTATCAGGCACAGCGCTCTCTCAGAAAACTCACAGGTGCTGCCCTAGATGGGGGTCACATGACATGTCGGGTCATCTCACATAATCTTGGCTGGAGGCGATGAGCGAGTGGGCAGAAACACAGTCCTCACCGGTCAATGGTAAATAGAAGAGTTCTTACAGCGGTGTTAATTTGGCACAGAGGCAAAATCATGATAGCAGCTGCTCCATAAAGGAAAATGACACTTTCTGTCAATCTCTCATTAGTTTTCACAGGAACATTTGACTCATTAGAGTATTTGACCTTCATGCAGCAAATCTGAAGTATAAAGTCATATATACTTTCAGCCAATCTCAAAGTTTTCATATCAATATGCGTATTAGGACTTTTTTTTCTTGCTGTATACTTTGCTCTGGCACTTGCATATAAAAGCTAAAACTGAACCACAGAAGAATACAACGCATTGTCACTGTAGATTTTCTAGTGCACCCCACACCCTATTAGAAAGGATTTTGCATTAATTTGCATTGGATCTAATATTAAAATAATCTCCTCAACACCGTACAGAATGAAGCTTAATGACAGAACACTTATCTAATTCCTTAATGTATGCCATTGAATTGCAGACTGCAGTATGGTGGGTTGAAGTGGTGGCAATGTCGTTCAATGAACGTTCAGCATCTGTATTTGGAATACAAGGTAACAAGGGAACAAGCAACAGGCAACAAGGTAAGACAACCTCCCCTGGACAATTAAAGAATAAACTATTTATGGGGATTTCTAGCAAAGATTCATTTTGGATTTTTGTCATGTTATAAATGTAGCATTTACAGGTTAATATTATTATTTTGCAAAAATCAAAACTCTTCAGAGTCATTTTAAAAGTCATTTTAAAATCCCAGTGAGTTTTCTGAAAATATAACTGTTTTTAAATGACTTAAAATGCAATTTGTTAATACTAAACTTTAGTCACATTGTCACATTTTTTGACTGGTAATACCTTTGTTGAATCGATACATTCAAAGCATTTAATTTTACTGTATATGTCTAAATAGTGACCTGTTATTCACAGTTAAATGTTACAAGCAAGTCTTATTATTGCATTATCTTAAAGTCACACATTCAGTGAATTCTTAGAAGTCTTACACGATCTGCTAACATCTCAGATAATAATGAGCCACTCAACAAAGGACAGAGGCTCTTAATGGGTAGTTTTGGTTGGAATTCAAGAATTTGCTGACAGTTGTGACAATTAGCAACAACCCCTCACAGTTTGGAAGAAGAAAGTTATAAAGGGAGCAGGTTGCAGTGATAAAATTATACTCAAAATCTGCTACACACTCACACATGCCAACTTGTGTGGTTTTGGTTTTTGGGGGGGGATACTGCATATTTATAGTAGCACTTGCAGAAAAAGTCACTGAAATACACTTTGCACTGACTGCAGTTAGTGGGACCATTTGTAAAACAGACTAATTAGCAAATATAAGTACAAAAACAGTAAATGCAATATTTAAAAAACCTCAAATATAGCTAAAATCTTCCTTGTTATTAGTTATTGTTATTATATTAGTATTGACATTTAATTCTTGTTAGTACAAGCTGAATAGCACAAAATTGCAAAAGGTATTTCAAAGAATTATAGCAAAGGCAGAAGAGACATTGAGGCTCATATGAATTTCATGGGATATTTTCTAGCTGAATGCTTTATGAGAATAACTGAGCCTGCCAGATATAGACTGGCTCTAAGAAGCTATGTTCAGGCTGTTCTAGTCAAGAATATAATATAAACGTACCTGTGTGTGTAAAGCTCAAATACAAAATCGGCATGTTAAAAATTCTAAAACAAAAGGAAGAAGTGACACAGTGCAATCAGTAAAAAGCTTAGCTGAATAAATGTTAACCACTTTAAACTAAAGAAATGAAAACCAGTACATTAAAAGCACAGTGAAATGTTCTCATAAAGGAGTTAAACAGGATAAAAGCAATAACATGAAATTTAAACATAAAAAAGCAGTAAACTACTTTTTCATCCTAGAGTTTGTGGATAAAATTGCACAGAATCTATTGATTCCAGCTAGTGGAAGTCAAAGCCAGCTATTGAATGATAGAAAGTGAAACTTTTGATGAAAGAGATGGGGATAATCAGATTGCATGCGTGTAGTTTAGTTATATAGCTGTTTTTGGTGAGATGCTATATGTAGATTTCTGGCTTAGAACTCAAAATTGACAATGATCAAGGGTTTTCTGTTTTTACAATTCAAGGATTAAAAATCCTTTAGGTGTAAAGTGCAAAGCTTGGTTTGTTGAGTTTAGTGTTTTGTGATGTTTACTGATGCGGTGTTGAATACCCCGTGGTTATTGAAAGCATGCTTTTGGATTCAGAAGCAAAAAGCGGTCAGTGAAATCGTCTGCAAGGTCTTGGAGGACCTCAGTAATGTTTGAAACATGTTGCTACATGGTTTGGATATACTGACATAGTTTTTCCAAGTGTTTGAAACCTGAAATTTGCAACTGATCTGTGGCCTGGGTGGATTATAAATTATAATCTGGAGAGTTCAACTATAAACAGAATGCTGAATATTTAGAGCAAAGTTATTTCAAACTAAAGCATTTCAATACAATTACTTTATTTTGTTGCCAGTACTTAAAAAGTATTTTATAATAGAAAATACTTACACGCATCTTCAAGTATAAGCAAAGAATCATGCAGTGCATTGCATTTTTGCATCCTGTGACATAATTAGTAATGATGACTTGATTAGTGTAGACGTAGCAATATTGGATCAAAGTGCTTACATGGAAATGTATGCCACTGAGCTGCATTACAGAAATATGAAAACAAGGGCAAATTATCATTGGTGGGTGATCAAAATTGAAATAAAAATTTCATAACATTAAACAGTTATGATGACAGGTATTATTATGTTATAATTAGAAAAAAAACAGGGTTGCTACTCAAGTATCTAGTGCGACTCATGTCTTATATCAGCACTGTATTTTTAGAATACATCTGTTCTTATAATGCATACCGTGTCTGCGATCTGAGGCATCATAACCCATATGTTGGGCTGTGACTCAAATCAACCCCTGTAAAAGTAATGATGGGCTGTTCGTGACACGCATGAACACTTGGTTTTGCGCCACACTCATTTACAAGTGAGCAGCTCAGCTCGCCTCTGTGCCAGTCATAACTCAGCCATTTTGTGAGGGACAGTGCGGTGGATGAGGTCAGACCGCAGCCGCTGCTCGCTGGCTGATAATAGCTGACAGCTCTGAGTGGACTCCAGAGTGGGATCCACGCAAAACATGCTGATTACAATCGTATTCAGACCATACACCGTGATCTGATCAAGAGCCTCTTCTCTGCATCTGAAAGAGGCAGCACTCTGCTTGGAGATTGTCTCCTTCAATTGTTTTGATCAATTGCAGATGACTCAACAAGGCTCCAGTTTTCTTCAACAATTGAAGGAAATTGGATAACCGAAAAAAAAAATTATTGCTCCGCTACTTATGGTTTATGACGACATTTGTCTGTGTTCACCCTTGTATGAGATGTGTGTAATATATTGCAACGTAAGCCTACTTTATAATTCATCAGCTGCCCAGCATCCAACATATGTGCATCAGCTGCCAACACTTTCCAAATAGCTTGTTTCTGAAGTTGTCTCTGGTGACATGTTGCAACTATTTTATGCTTAGGATCACATATTAATAATTGTCAGTAGAGGTGAGCTAGCTTAGGCAATGACTTAATGCACTGCTGAATTGGTAAATTGACCCTAGACCCTGACACCACACTTCAGCTCATACTGAGCCAGCACGGTCAGGGCACTGAGCTTCAGCTTGATTTTGACAGACATGCAGTCGTTATCACTGTTGGTCACCACTAATCATATGCCTCTATGGAATAGAGGGTCAGGACACCGGGATGACACAGTTTCAAGGTCAAAACTTGCCTTTCTTGCATTTCTGTTTCACATGAATAAGCCAGCTAGTGTGTTGATCGCATCAAACACACTGTGACCACAGGAGACATAAGGTGAAATATTCTGCAGCTTTAAACATAAATAAATGCGATAAAAGTGAGTCCGTTAAAATAGTGTGTCCAACAGCAATGGCTCCTTGACACTTAAGGGTTTTGGGGTATGTCACAACCCACGTAACTGTGTGATGCAGCTGAAAACTTCCCACTAAAATAACAATTTACCGCCTCATATCATTCAGCTGCTAATTCTTAATTTAGTATTACCTCTAATTACAGAGCTCCGTCACATTCAACTTGACATGGATACCCTGTGGGAAAACATAACTGACAGCTGAAAATATGTAGGAAGGTTCATTCGTGTAATGCTTTTCGTGGACGTGTCTTAAATATGTTTAATATTGGGTGTTCTAAAATTCTCACATTAGCAGCACTGAAATTACAGAAAACAACTCATGAGACCCTTGTATACTGCATAATGCAAATCATGACTAAATATATTTATGAATGAAGGGCAAAGCTAAGGCACATAAATGTGCTCTCAATTATTAAAGATTCAAGAAGGAAAAATTGATAATTTGGTTTGTGTCTTCAATCAAAAAGCTGTCAAATGCTTCCTGAGGGTGAAAGCAAACGATCAGTAACAGCTATAATCACAACTGTTGTCTTGATTTTTCGTTAGTTATCCTTTTCACATTCTTATTTTTTCTTTCACCTCCATGACCATTACTGACTCTAGACCCTCTGAGGAACAGTCAGATTTAAAATGATTGCCAGCTTTTCCCTGTTGCCATGTCCTCAAGACTTTCGCACAACCATTTCACATTATTGGCATTCACTGCAGTGATCTTCTCATCTGCATGGTGGCAGCCCTACTGCCAGCACAAGGACAAGAAATTGGACCTCAGTAGGGAGCTAAATGTGCCTTCAATCTCAACAATCCTTTTAATCTTTCATCAATCATGTGGAAGCAGTTCAGAGCCCTGATCCTATTACAGTTTGAGGGAAATAGCTTCGAACTGACAAGCATGAGAACTGCAGTGAAAGTTTGCCGCACGAGAAAGTTGTGATTGAAGCTGGGTTTGGCTCGGTAATTTGACGACAAAATCCTCAAACTGGTTTGCTAAAATTGAAAGCAAACAAACTGGGAGTGGTAATTCGCTTGATGTCAACACAGTGATCTTGAAAGAGCATCAGAAAAGGGAGAAGGTTCTAAAAATTGTTTTCTTTAGTCGCTCTGAAAGTGGCAATCACAACGCAATAAGGACAATTGAAATGCAAGCCTGAAACATGGTTTGAATATAGAAAGTCTGCGGGCCACGTTGCTCTTAAATGGCCAATTTAGAAATAAAACTAAGGAATAACGACAGGTTCATCACACTCTAAAGTTGCTCTGATGGTAATTTAGAAAACATTTTAGGTCCAAATGTGCACCCAAATCAAGACCAGTGAACTGGAAAAGTGATTTAGAGTAAATAAGGGTGTTCTTACACAGAGATGGTGCTGCTATATTGCACTAAATTCCAACTCACATACTTGTTGCCCCAGGTTTGTATAGTAGAATGTAACTCAGAAAAAAAAATATATATATATAACCTTACCGAGCCAATCAATGCTATAAAATCCAAATCTAATTAGTATTATGTGACAGTTGCAACAACAAAACATTTTGCATAGCTTCCTAATAAGCTTAAATAGTGAGCAGTCGCACACTGATACTATTTTTAGTACATCACAACTTGAAAAGTGAAGGAAGCCGAGATTTTTCATTGTAACTCAAAAATAAATATAACTGAAAACTGTTTAATTCCTCTTGTGGGAACAGATTTTACCATCCTCTTGTTTTTTTTTTATAATATATGAAAACTCTTTTTACTGAATTTTAAAAATTGAATGTTGGATTATCTGTGCAGCTGTTGTGTTTCAGTGCCATCATTCGTGTGTGACAGTGACACCTTTATACTACTAATATTGTACAGTAGTTTTCCTTCCTACAAACTGTAAAGTTGACTGTGAAGGGTTCAGGAATCAGAGCTGGGAGTTTGTGTCATTACGTTTTTGTATTTGATTGCTTATTTTCCAGCCTGACAAGAGGGCGTATCACCCTGTAATATGAAAAACAAAGTAATCCCACGATTTTTCTACCTATTTTCTAAATTATAATAATTATTATAATAATAATAAGTTTTGCACTTTGAACCAAAGTACGTGAGACTGTTCAGTTTTGTTTTCCCTGACTTTTACCAAAATAAAAAGGTTCATTGAACAACTGAGGATCAAAAAATAATTTATAAAGGGAGTTTTGCCTGGTAATGTGTGGCATTGGGGGCATCGCTTCAGAGTCAGAGTTTTTTGTCTACTGTTTTTTGTAGTATATTTGTGTGACATTGATGCCCTGTGAGTCTGAATGTAAAAGAGACAAGTTTATGGGTAATTTGGGGTTTAAATTCATCAAGCTGAAGATGCCATAAGTCTTTTAATTGCTAACCTTTTCTACTGTTACACTAAAGCTTCTGAATATTAAAATTAGAACTAATTCATACCTGGTGGTTGACACTGAGGATTTAGAAAGGTGGCTAAAGCATTCAAGTTCAGACAAGACTATATGCTGCCTCATATTCTCCTCAAAAGAGAATAAAACTAAATTAGCTCGACAAAGGGCCACTGTTTTAGTGCAAAGTATTTACTAATTAGTCACTTGCTGTGAGTGTAAATAAAATGAAACAGTTGAATCTAAACAGCCTTCCACCACATTGACTGTGATGGAAGACTTGTCTTTATACACCCCTGTTTTCATTTAGCTTTGTTGGGGGGGTTTTATATACAAAAAGGGCTTGGTCCAATTAAATGGATTTCTTGAATATTTTGTGATTTATGTGTTCTGCCGTGACTGATAAGATGCTTTATAACAGCATTACAGCATGCAAGAATAGTGGAGAACCGCACATACCACGTGGCTGTGTTTTCTAATGATTTCCTTTGTTCATTAGAAGAAAAGTAGGAAAGTAAGAGGACAGCATAGCCCAACATTCCCTAATTAGGAGTTTTATGGGGCATATAATTTGAGTCACAGCACTGAGCCTTAATTCAAAAGCTAACATATTTTTCTCTTTGATATTACAAGAATGCACAGCTGCAGACTGAACACTCACAAGCTTATATGACAACTAAGTGATTAGCAAAGGGACTGAAATCAGTTGTTGCGCAATTGATTAATAACAGCGCCGAATGCTATATGGTTTTAAACAGTCCAGAATTTCTGTTGTTAAAAGAGATCAACTGACTGAGTTATTGATCTCACATTTCACAAGCCCACTATCTAATGGCAGCAATGAGATATGGATTTTCCATAAGATATTTATTTATTTATTTACTTACTGCATTCTGTCTCCAACCACATGCGCAGCATGTTCTAATTATAACACCGATTATGAGAGTCGACAGCCATTAACGTTCACGTTACATGACTGTCACTCCTCTGAACAGGTACCGCTATCTCCATCTGGAGTTAAGATAAAGCTGCATAGCTGTGATAATAAATTCTTCATTGCATAGGAATATATTCTCTGTTTTCTATAAATGTAAATGTTATTTCGCAAGCATCAGTCCAGTATGAGAGATGTACATTTCATTTATCTTAGTCCAAAGAAAATTGTATTTTCACATGATCAGCTGTATTCTGTATCCTATATTTTTTTATTTGTGTTATTTTTATTCATGTATGTAAGTATTTATTTATTTGCTGCTGGTGTAACCCAGTTTTGCCAAAGATCATTAGTCATATGTTTGATGCATATATTAGTCATATCACAGTGAATGCTCACATTCCACATGAAAGTTTAAAGTATTGCAGTCAGCATATGTGCAAGTAATTCTACTGAGCTAAAAGATCTGGCTTCACACCGCTCCAATCACTTGAGACAATTTTTCATATTCTTAAAGCTGTGGTTTTCAAGAGCAGCTAATCAGAAGCAAGTGTGCTAAAAGTGGGAGGGGCTAAAGCAGCTATTTTCAGGCAAAGTTGTTAAGAAACAAAAGCAATATAGTCACATGTCTGGCAATCTGGCACAAGTAAGTGTGGTACTGGGTATCTTTTAGCTCAGATTTTGGTCTCTACCAACTCCTGGTAGAGATGCTTCCTCTTTATTTACTCTATCAAATCTCTATAAAGATCATCACTTCACTGGTCTGCCTGATTGTTGTTACGAGCGTGTCTTGTCCATTTGATTTTTTAAAAGTTTGTTTCCCATGAATTTTATGTTATAAGAGCAGTGAGCATTAACCAAAACAAACATACGTATATAATGAAGGTCAAATCATGGAGCTCCAACAACATGGATTTGGTATCTGATGTATACAGTGTGCCGTCAATTCTGTGTGATGGTTGAGTAAAGGCTACCACTGTGAGCTGTCAGTTTCTTTTTTTACACATGGAGCGGCATGAAAATCAATGTAATGACCACTGAATTACAGCCTACCGCATGCAAACATGAGCCTGAATGCAGCATCTCAAACTGAAACTGGCCCTTTTCCTCCTGTTGCCTGGGTCAACGGCAAATCTCACATTCCCACAATGACACAAACCACAATACCAGGCTGGTCTTCAGTTTTACATTTGAAAGCATATTTAACTTTTCACTCATCCATTCACAGCCCATGAGCAGTAAGACTCTGAGCCTGGCCAAGATTAGCTTTTGGCAGACAATGCAGTGAATTAAAGGCCACACATGGCCCCTCTCTTGTTCTCTGGGTGACCAAACACACTTCCAGGGCCAGGAACTCTTGACCAGTCTTTTTAACCAAGGAGGAGAAACTAGGAATTTGAGATAAGTATGGGGCAGCGGATTTAGGATCAGAACCTGGCCAGACAAAAGTTTTGTCAGATGAAACAAGACAGATGGTCTCCTCGTTAACCTACCAAACCCTAGTGTCAGCGGTTTCAGCACAGGTTGAGGAAAACACCCGGGCTCATTCTCAAATGTTGCAATATTGAGCTGTACAACTTTATTAGTACATTTTAGGTTGCATTTACTAATGAAAGCCTATTTTAAACATCGTAGTTTTGACTTTATTGGAAACAATTCAGTTTTATCATATCAGCAGCAATTGTGACTTAACACAAAATCTACCATTTCTTAATGTTTCTTAATTCCCATTCCATTGATTTTATAAGTACTAGGCAAGCTTATTTAATGTCTCCTCATAGACTATATTTGTAATGGTTAAGTATCTCCCCCCAAAATAAAACATTACTACACATGGACATTTTGAGTAACAATAACTGGCACCCTGCACACATGGAAGGACGCACTTGCAGTGTGCAACACTAATTCTGGTTGATTATGACCTTTATAATTATTAAAAACGATGCGCTTTGACCAAATCTTAATAGGAGGACATCGGTCAGGTCTAACTTATTAAGTCCTAATTATGTTTTGGAAGTCTCTATTCCTTTAAAATTGTTATCTATCGAATATGTTTCTTAGATTTTCCATGTCTGGTGGAAAATAGGATGAAACATAATGTGTTAAACGTAAATAACATTAGGGCAACACTTTTCCCCCCCTGTAGGGTTATTACTAGAACGATTTTCCGCGGAGAAAAACGGGCAGATATAGCGGCAGTAGCCCATACCGAAGGGGGCGACCACGCACAGTCGCTCACTCATCTATTCTCCAAACTCGTAATTGTAAATCGTGAGGGACCACGCAGCTTGCCATTCCCCAGCACGTCGGCTGGCGTGTCACCTTATCTCCCACTCTGTGTTCGGGGACTGTTTAACATATTTCTCCCTAAGGATTTTGAAGGCGTTCAATTAGGGCTGTGCATGTAAATGGGCATCTTGGACGGCTGCCTTTCTCGTCCATGTGTGCTGCTTCTCTGAGAGCACTGTAAGCAGCTGCAGCAACAGCAGCGGCACCTTGGAAGAGCAGGAGCAGGAGGAGGAGGATTTCTTTCAGCCGTACCGTGTCGTGCACAGTGGAAATACTCCGGTTACTATCAAAACGAAAGGGAGGGAAGAAGAAGACGGCGGCGAAGTAGAAGCATAAGAGCTTTTGGGGGAGCAATCCAGACTGAAATAGTGAATTGTCAACGGGACAGGCCTGCTACGTTGGATGTGTCTTCAGAATGGTAAGGTTTATTTTACTGATTTTTTGTGTGTGTGCCTGTGTTGCAGAAAACAGGGTCAGCGGCACACAAACATCATGCAGCAGCGGAGCAAAAACGGACAACTAACGCACGGAGCCGCGATCACTTCCACTACAGACGTGTGTTGTTTTTGAACATAGCGTTTGATTGTGCGAGCTCTTTGTAAATCTGCCCGTTTTGCTTTGCACGTTAAGAAGAGCGAGCGAGCGAGAGATTAACGGGGGGCTTCGTGAGCGGTGCAGCACGGTAGGTTTACCTGCTCCTCGGTTTTAGCAGCCCAAAGGGTTTGCAGACCGCCTTAACATCGCGCTGTGTAGATCTGACATCGAGCAAAAGGATCAAAAAGTCCATACTTGCTTTTCCTAGCAGGCTGAGGATTGGGAATGGCTGCAGCGTGTCCTAAATGATGTGAGGTAGGCACATAAATAAGGATGTGGAAGGACTGAATTTAGGTAGATTAAAATACTGTGATGTATGACTGTAAGCCTAACCTTGTGTTGTACAGTGACTGCCTCTAAGAGTAGGCTGCGACATTACATTATGTTACAAGTCATTTATTTATTTATTTGTTTTGAAAATCACGGGGCAAATGAAGGGGTTTGAAGTGGCTGGGACCCCCCCACACACACACCTTGTCTTTTTTAAAATACAGGTGGGTCCATATTCAACTTTGTAGGAGCCTTATAGTGGAGTAGCAGTACCAGCCTAGTGAATTGTGTCGGCAGCTTTTAAATGAAGCATGAAGCAAGGCCCAGGGAATACTGCATAGCTGATTTGCTGCAGCATAATAATAGTAATAATATTAATAACTAATAATATTAATACAGGGCGTGCTTTGGTCTTTATAGACACACACACACACACACACACACATATAGATATAAGTCACAATATAACTTTAACACAACATCACTGTAAATTTAATACAGTTTCACTCTGACTTTTTATAAAATTAATCTTTTTAAGTTTCCAAAGGCGAGCCCTCCAAGCTGGGTTATCGCAAAGGGTCACAATGGAACCAACTGAATTAACTAAGGTGAATAAATAAATCCCCTTATTTAAATTAATGCAGCATACAAACATTTGCGAGTGAAGGGTACTCAGACTCGGCAAGTTGTGAGACTAATACACACACCCACACTTGTGAGAATAGTATGCTGCTCGTAGATTTTTGGCCTCGTGCTACATCACAGTGATAGATTTTGTCGGGTTGCTAATGATGTCTGACTAGAAATAAAGTTATACCAAAGAATTGCATAAAAAAAAAAAAATTAACGCAAAACTTACATAAACTGATATCAAACAGATTAGAATGTGATGCATTTGAATAATCACCAATTTGCCACTCTTAAAGTCACATAGTCTGATAAGTAGTTGTTGGTTCTAAAAAGTGAAGTTTCCCTATCAAATGGAACATTTTTTAGATTGTTTATAAACTGAGAAAAGGTACTGCAGTGTTTCTTGTCTTTGCTGATAGTCCAGCTTTTCTCAAGACTGGCTTTAGTCAACCAGAACATTAAGAAACTACTCTGTGTACGTGGCGAGATTACACAGAACAGAACTCACAAGTGACATTGGTAGTAGCGGGATGAGTGACCTCTGATATGAGAGGTTAAAGCCAGGGGAATCCAGGGGCCCTCTGTCCTCTATGGCAAGTGTTTGGAGTGAACATCAAATGAGAAGTCTGAAGTTGTTAGGTCCCGTCGAGGTTAACCTTTGTAGAACAGGGCTGCATTCTCTCAGTTGTCTTTGTCGTGCTGATGAGCTCTGAGAAGCAGTCTCAGCACTAGTTCTCTGCATGATAAGAGGGGGAACAGCCCTCCCTTTGTGGTCACAAATGAAAAATCTGTTGCATGTCTTTTCGCCTTAGTTGTCATTTTATTGTGAACTGAATGTGCAGCTATTCTCCAAGGGACAGATGGCTGAAAGAAAGATGACATCAAAGTTGTGGTTGGACCTTGTTATATTCTATAACCGATTGTTGTGTTTGAACTAATGTTGGCAGTGTTCAGGGGCAGAAGGATGACAGAGAGGAAACAATGAAATGCTTCATTCCCCATGGAGTTTTCCAGGGGGGATATTGTGTATTTCAAGTAATAATTGTTGTAGGAACTGTACCATCATCTAGGGAGCAAAAATGATAGCACGTTTGGGTGAAGAGTACGTCCTCTTTGATCAGTGGGAAGAGCACGACGCTAGACAGGAGGTCACATCCATTTAAATGATGGATCCATTATTTAAATGGACAGGAATACAGCATTTACCTGTTTTGCACGACTAAAAACCTTAAATTGATCAGGGTGTCAATGAAGTCAAAACTACTATCTGTGATATTTTCCTTGTGTACTATCTCTTAGTTTTTTTCTGCTAATTTATACCGTGTGTGATCCACATGCTTTTTCATCTTAGAAGCTCTGAGTGCAACAAAGGCAGAGGTGAATTATCTACTGTGTGGAGCATTATGTTTAGTTGAAGCTGCAGTCTGTCATGCTCTGATTTATCACATATAGAGCTAATGGCTAGCTGTCACGATTACACGACATGAAAGCTAAGCAATACGTGCACACTTTTCTCACTCAAGCATGCCCACACAAACGCACACACGCACAGACACCTCTTTTTTTTTTCTAATGTTGACACGCCAGCTCCAGACTTTGCGTGACAAGTCGAGGACACTGTAAAAATCAAAAGCATGTGGTGCTACCAAATGACCAGCTAATCAAGCATAGCAGTTCTTTCTGGAAAATCAGACTTCCTCCTTTGTACTACTAATAACACTATATCAGATCTCTCTTTTGTGAATTTTATGCTGAATCATTCTAATTGGACGTGCACAAAACTGAAGTAAAAGAGCACGGACTTGTCAACCTGACGTTAAAAATAGAACTCTTTTTTTTCGAGGCAGTCTGTTTTAGTGCTTTTAGAAGCTTCATGGGGTTTGTTGTGAGTTGGTAAATCAACAAAAATGTGAAGTGACAAGTGCCGGAAAAAACTGAAAAAAGCTAAGGACTTTTTAAACAACTAAAGAGGCTGAAAATTGCAATGCAGAGCAGTTCCCAGTTGAATTCACCTTGGTGGTTTCGGTTCCTTGAAAAAACATACCTCAAGAAGTTAACTTTGATGCTGTATCGCTGCTGTGCTGACTGCATTGGGGCCCATTTCACTAGGTAAACAAAGAGAAATCCAAAAATCCCAGATAAAAAAAAAAGAGAGAGAGAGGTTCTTTTTTCATTTAACATTATTCTCTTACAGATTTATTAATGAAGGGAAATATGAACAAACAAACATTTGATCTCACATCAGGTGTGCTGAAATCCTTTGTTTGTTTGAATGTGTGTTGCAGTTTATGACATCATTTAAAAAAAGAAGTGGAATCTTACACCTGTATGGGGCTTTGAAAGTCAGAATCACTCAAAGTATTCGAGGAGTGAGATTGAGGGTGAAATTATGCACTTGAGCCCCCGGACACAGGATAGTATTTCTCCTCTTGGGAACATGGCAACAGACTCTCCTTTGTGTCCGACATTTCATAGTATGCGTGTAGCAATTTTTTAAGATGACTCTCGCTGCTGCAGAAGCTAATGACAACTTGCAGGTGTTGTACTGATTATCCCTACAAATTCTACTTTGATATATGTTTGTCTGCTCAGTGGCACAACAGAGCACTAGCCTGTTTTTCTTATGCTATACTACGTTATCCTCCTATATCTGATTTCATTTTAGATAGAAAAGAAGAAAAATCAAAGTAAAGTGGTTAGTTGAACTCAGGGCACATTTATAGTGATGGCCATAGTTCATGCATTAATCATCTTTTATGGCTTAAAACCAGCAGTTCTGTTGCACAGAGACTATTTTGTATATTTTTTAAAGTGAAATTTCTTACCAGTTGCTGTTATTTTATGTGTTGTTGTTGGATATAACATTATTGTCTATGCCACTGATTTGATTTGAAAAGGATGAAGAAAAAAATAGACTTTGTTCAAGAAATGAACATCATTGGCAGCGGCTGTTTCTTTCTTGCCACTGGCTACTTGTTGGTCTGTTTCCTGCTTCTGCAAATGACATGTTCAGATCACCAGTTCGTGTACAGTAAACACCCTGGGCAGGCTCATGATTATAACCACAGGGTGTCTGAATGTAATAGCTGAAGTCATTAACTTAGCACCAGAGTATATCTTTTTATTTTAATTAGAGAGAAGTCAAAGGAAGGTTGAAGGAGACCTCTCCATCAAACTTAATCTACACCCTGAATAAATAATAGCTGCCAAAAATCAACATTATCATTTTTCATTGCATTAGATGGTTATATAAGACGTGCCAGAATTTGAGCTCTCTCATAAAGCACAAATTCAAACACTTTCACTTCTACTTTAGGTTACAGGTATGGGTTTCTAACCCCAACCAGTCACAGCAGATGGCCCTGCCCCTCCCTGAGCCTGGTTCTGCCGGAGGTTTCTTCCTGTTAAAAGGGAGTTTTTCCTTCCCACTGTTGCCAAAGTGCTTGCTCATTGGGGGTCATATGGTTGTTGTGTTTTTCTCTGTATGTTTTATTGTAGGGTCTGCCTTACAAAATAAAGCACCTTGAGGCGACTGCTGTTGTAATTTGGCATTGTATAAATAAAATTGTATTGAATTGAATTGAATTTACAACATACAACCAGTCTGATTTTCTTTTAATAATGTGTAAGTCACCACAGTGCCTCAACTACTTGTATTCTGTCATTTTATAACCTTTTCTTGTGTTTATCTAAAAATGCAGACGTAATACTGTGGCAGTTTCTGCCTGTGGACAGAAAATGGTATTAAATATTTTTTATTTATCAATATATTCTATTAGAATAAATATTATCTTGACAACACTTCATTGCTTAAAAAAATCTATAAATGCTATTAGAAACTTAGTTCTAGAGTAATTCCAATTACTAGTATTGCCCAGGATTTAGAAGTTAGAACTTTGAAATACATAAATCTCAAACATCTTTATCTGCTTTGTTATCCTATTTTCTTTTTCAAAAGATAGAGGAAATTTGCATGGAAAGCAAGAATAAGTATGGCTTAAACTGACAGGATCTCATTCCCACTTTTAAATATGGTTCTGGACAAGTAATGGGACGAACGACCATCTCAGCAGGGTCATTAGATCTGATGGTTGCCTTGCATGGTTGTTAACAGCCAAATAATATGAGGCCATTTTAGAGGACCAGGTGCACTTAGTGCAAACACTGTTCTCTGAGCTTATCTCCATATTCTCAGATGATAATGCCCCCAGCATATTCGGCAGCTTCTTGAACGCCAGGATATAGTCAGGTAGTTTCATGATAATTTCTCACTTGTCCTTTTTTAAGAATGTCAAATTTAACAGTTAAAGAAAGGGTGTTGGTGCTCTCAGGATCTTTGCCAGTTAACATTTGCAAAATGTGGTTATACCAGAAATATGCTGTCATTTTAAACAGTTCATCTTTATTTCATCGTTATTTAAATATAGCTACATCACAGCAATAGTTGCCTTCAACTACTTTATACTATAAGGTAGAGTAATTACAGTATTACAGAGAAAACCCCCCAACAATTATTCGATCCCCTATGAGCAGGCTTTTGCGACAATGGCAAATACACATAGAGATTTTTTTCCTAGATAAGAAATAAGATAAGATAAGATAGATAAGATAAGATAGCCGTCAAAACAGCGATAAATTTTTTTAAATTCATGTTATGTTTTTTCCTTGACTAGAATTGCAGTATAATCTAATGGAAATATAGTGTTAGGTCACACATGAGGCAAAAATCTGAAGTCTAACATGCTTAGATTCATTCACGAAAGCATTCAATTACTCACTTGTACCCAATACAATGCTAGTTTGTGCCTTGCATTTTATATTGTTCTAGTCCACGGGTTCACCTGAGTTTTTACTCTTGAAGTTGATACGAGTACACTTATGTTGACTAATTATGTTAGGCTAAATGATTCATTGCTTTATGTCAACAAGGTTAACCATGACTTGAAGTACTACAGCTGGTATAGCCTACATTTGTCTTCAAGCAGGAGTTGGGAAATAAATTCCCCTGGGTCTCTTGTCACCCAAAGCGTATGCAGAGCTGCATGTCCACAGCTCAGCTGTTTCCTTGAAGGTTTAGATGCACTACTTAAACCAAAACCAAATCTTGGTAAGGCTCACTAGATAATAATCACTCTATTGAGACCAGTGAAATGGCTTTGGTTTTAAGTAGAATTTGCTCAAATATTTGAACAAAATATATTAAAGCAGGTGCAAAACAAAATGGACCATTGAGGCAGCAAATTAAGCAAACTGAGATGGTCCACAGCCTAAAATGTGTCATAAATTGAATGTCAAAGCGGGAATTATCAAGCAGTTTGGTCTAAAAGAGCAGATTTGACATCCCTGGCCTTCCAAACCTTTGTTTGATTGCCCATCATGCACTAAAAAAAATCTACACTGATGGAGAAAAATTGAGGCTGACCATTTCAAACTGCTCGCAACTACTGCTCAGACTTACTCTGCCCAACTGTCGGGTCAATGTGTTTTACACCACTTGAGTTAAATGCAGTGCAGCAATTTGCCCCACTCACATTGTTGCGTGTGTGTACTGTGGCCTGCTCCAGCTATGGACAGTAGATGAAAAAGCTAGTAATGTGATGATTGAACCTCAGCTCATGTTGAGCTTGAGAAAGTGACAGGAATTATAAGATGTCCTTGCAGTGTTTGAAAGTCGCATTATGAGGGTGATTTAGCTGGCAGGCGTCACGTTCCTTGCATCTATCACACTAACAAAGTGGCATCTTATATTTTCTGTGTCTTCGAATCCTCCCATCAGATCAGCGTCCCTTGTGGCATTTCATCATGACCAGGATAATCTTATGCAAGATAGTGAAACAGCAGTTAATTTGCAGGTAATTAAACCCTAGTGATTTACAGTTGAAAAAGCAGCATATACAATAAGAAGTCAATATGGCCATATAATGTTATGAATAATAATAGGGCCACAGCAATGCCAGTGCCGTACTTATATTTGAATCACTGCACGGATTTATAGGGGGTGCTGACACAGAGCTCTGAAAATCGAAAAATGAGTTCATGTCCTTACTGTATTAGCTGGGTGGATGGCACTTCTGAAAAACCAAAGTCCAAACACCCTTTGCTTTGTGTAACTGTCCCAGGCTCATGTTACAAGGTGCAAGAAGGAACAGCATTGCTGAAGGCAAAGATGTAATGCCAGTTTATTAAAGTAACCACCTTCTGCTGTGGCTTACCCTGTCTCCTCTTCTAAAAATTACTATGCCATCCAATGAAACTCAATTCTCAGACACATTTTGAGGCAAGAATATTTTGTCTAAGCCTTAGTACCTTTCTAATACAAATACATTTCATTTTTAAATAACTTACATTTTAAATTTTGACAAAGTCTGCGTGAGGAGTGGTTCTGGAATAACCTACATTAAGTTTAACTCTCATGTTGGGTTGTTGGTTCTTAGTCCCTTCTTTAAGTTTAGGCTAGAATTAGTCATCAAAACCATGTGTTTAAGTCAACAAAAAGATAATGGTTGTGGTTAAAATAGACTTTTTCACAGCATCAACTTTTTTGGAAGCTTCTCCTCCATTTTCTAGGTTTCCAGGGTTACATGTCCTGCTCATCTAATGTAGGTGTAAGATTAGGTAAGCAAGAACATCAATTGCAATGATATGTTGATTACACGCATATTTATGAAATGTCACAAACCATACATTTCGTGAGAATTGAAGCACGAGTGAGAAGACAGTTTAATGTATGGGAATAACCTGCTGTGACAGGTGGTAGCAGGCCTTGTTACTACCCTGATTTGAAAATTGAAGACTGTAGATTGTGTCTGGTCTGGAACAAACATAGCTTTTATTTAGTCAATGCTCAGCAGAGATGTTTTTACCAAGTGTAGTGCCTGAAAAAGGATCTGAATGTTTTCTAATTTTGTAAATGCAGTAATAAAAAATGTGTAAGTATTTGAACTTTGTGTTTGTTTCAGATTAATGAAATCTACTCATGAAAGGCTGGATTACAGTGTTTAGTTGTGACAGTGGTTAGCAGGTTGTTGGGCAACAGAACATACATGCCGTAGTGTAGATATACTATATTACATTATATCTTAACTTACATTGCTTAAATTCGGCTTGAGATTGATTAAGGTCTTAGTAGGCATCGTGATTACTTGGGAGGCCTACGGAAGTTTTACTCTGCAGTGCTACAGACTGTTTGTAAGATTTAACTTCAAAGTGCTTGACTTCAGTCCTGAATCCCTCTCTAATCTCACACTAATTTGTTGCTTTTAGTTAAAGCTATGATTGCTGTGACAGAGACATTTTTAGAGGATGTGATTTAGGACTACATGAAAGGGAAGATGCAGGACATTTAGAAGCTTATCACACTCCTGACTGATTAAGCCTTTTTTAAGAAATTAAAAACATTTTCAGATCAGAGTGTTTTTATAAGGTTGGCATCCACTTGCTGCCAGCATCTGTTAATGCTTTGTCTTCTGAATTATATGTCCAAGACTTTATATGCTTCTAAAATGTAGAAAGAGCTAATATGAACTGTTCAATTCTTGTACTGTATGTATTTGGCTATTAGCATAGGGATTTGCATGTTTGTGTGTATGTGTGTGTGTGTTTGGCAGGGGGTCTCTTTTTACTTTAATATAGGATTATATTATTTAAGTGTCATATGGATAAGAGCCTAAAAGTATGTTAATTCAGCTCATGGATAAGAAGAGCGCTGTGGGGTTTACTGCCAGCTGCTACCTGAACGCAGTTTATTTACCTTGTATGCCTGGGGAACACTTACCAAGGGGTAATATAGTCTGCCTGTAGCCATCAGTAGATCTCTGGAAACATTTATTTAGGGAAAGGACTGGTGAAATTATCTTTCAGTTTCTTAGAGTCTTGCTAATCCAACTAATCTGATGTTGTTTCAGGAAGGAAACAATCCCCTTTGATTTTGTCTATGCGAGTGTCACTTGGTGTCAAGGTTTTCCTTTGTAGCTACGGAAGTTTAACTACATGGGAAGATTTTCTGTGCCATAAAGTTCTTGGTCCAAACTTCTGACTGAAAACTGGTTGAAACTGGCTGGTTATATCTGAGTCATCAAAGTGCTGTCAACAGCGCTTTCTTTCATCACCCAGTCAGACACCATCGTGACATCCATGACATAACATTATGATTGTCTGGAAAAAAAAGAACCCAGTCCCTTTTAAAATTTTCCTTCCAAACTGAATTCAGATTCCACAGTTTTGCAAGTTTTTTAAATCAAATGGCACTAAAAGTCTTTATTTCTTCAGAAAATTGGCATTTTTGAAACCTGCTGCATATTGCACCCACATTGGGAGGATTTCAGGGGCAGGGAAGTGCTGAAAAGAAGTTGTCAATATATTTTGCAAGTGTTAGGCAGCAAAGTGGAGTGATAGCTCTCAAGGGGGATGGCCTTAAGCTGTTATTCTATAAATATTAATAAAGCCCACTAGCCTGCCTGGAAGGAAGCTAGCAGTTTGCTCATGTCACAGACAGGGCTTCAATGTGACAAGTTGTGAAAAGAGTGACGAGATGGCAAGGAAGTGGTAAGATGACATTTAGTGACAGGTCTCATTGTTCAAAAATGAAACGTCATCACTAAAAATGGAAGCTAAGTTTGCTGACCTGTCCCATGCAAGATTCAAATAGAAAACAATACAGGTGTGAGTTATATTTACTTTACAGTAACCAACAAAATACATAAATCACTGTAAGAAGCTTTGTAAACATTGATTGACATAAGTTTATGCGATCACCTACATGCTGCATTAGCTATTGTAATTGCAAACATATTTTCACAGTGGACTACTTGACACAAACACGTTTTACTAATTTGACTTGTTACCCTGTGTCTAACTTATGTGCGTAAAAGTGTCTGCAATCTGGTTATTGTGGCTTGTACTTTTGTTGTTATCGAAGCACTCGAAACTTACAGTGGCCTGTTTATCCACATGGCTGCCTAACTGGAAGAATAATGGAACCAACAATGTAGACAAGAATAGAAGATTTTGGCTGCTGCTGACATTGCTCTGCCAAGATGCACTTGTTGTATGCAGCAAAGACTAAGCAGCGACACAGCGCTTTGGCATGCTCATAGATGCAAAGCATTTGCTTTGTTTGTATTTGTTTCACAAGCTACAGTAGCCTACATGCAGATGTTGTTTTATTGAGAGTTTAGAACAACAGAGGCGAAAATTAAACCATGAAAGTGATATTGATAGGCATAAAAAGGAATATAGAGGAGTATACACATATAGTGTGTGTTGTTTTTCCCCCAAACACTTTATCCAAATGCTGCTTTGACACAGAATAATAAAATATCACTTTTACATTAATCAAAAAAAAATATTGTGATATAACTTGTCTTTCTATTAATGAGCACATCAATTTTTACCATACTATGGCACATCATTGTTATTGAATCAAGTGACATTGTTGTTAATGACCTGTAACTGCACCATTTCCTTTATGAATAGGACATGTTTTAATCCAAAGATTAAACTACTGCATATACACACATGACTTCAATATGGCAACAGCTATGACCATTATGCAATGGCATCATTCTGCAGGCTTTTGCTTAACCACAGTATTTGTGTTAATGGCGTTTCACACTAGTGAGGAGATAATTCCTGTGTGCCAAGGTGTAAATTTGAGCAGCTTTGATGTTAAGCACTTTAACATTCAAGATGAGGGTGTAATTTAGTTGACAAAAAGCTTTATTGTCAACTTATTTAATTCCTGTATGAAAATCAGTTTTTTAATATGGCTTGGATATCGCAAAATTGCTTTTCTTTCTCGGTAATTATGACCTATCTGGAAGAAGTCATTTTTTATGATGCACTCAGGGTCAAAACTGTATCATACAAAATGGTGTTGCACTAATTATGTGAGCAATCATCAAAGTAGACTAGTAAATGAGCAAATTTGACTAGACCTGCTAGTTTGAAGTTCTTTTCAAATAACCAACCAAAGCTGTGATATTTAAGACCTCAGGGAATACTTACCTTGCCAAGTCGTCTAGGCAAGCAAATCCAAATCCTATACAGGAGCACATATAGTACTTACCATGTAGCTCTTATTTTTATTGAGTTGAGTAGATTTTTTGTATTGTCTTGTAAAAATATATAAAGTGTACTGTAGATATAGTGTATAAATAGGCCTGCAGGACTCAACCCATTTACAGCACATTTGTGGAACTAAGCAGTTTGTGTACAAGTAAACTATGTTCAAACTGAATGGACATTCTGTCTTTTCTAAGAACTCTTACAAATCCTCTATTGGCAGATGCTCATGTGGCTAGGTCCACACACTGTGTCAATCACAAAGCAACCATAATGACAGTGCAGACGTTGCAGTGTGATTGTTTTCATTAAAAGGGCTGGGAGCTGCTCAGTTTGGTAATGCTGTGGACATTAGGTTTGTCCAAAACATGTACCCTCTGTAACTACAAATATTTTTTTGGTGAAGTGTGTCTTTCACTTATTCTTTGTAGTATTTATTGATTTAGCAATGAATGTACTGAAATATCAATTTTAGATGCTTTTAACAAACAGTCAGCACTCCACAATTTATCATTTTCAGCTTCACAACAAAAGCTTTGTAGTGGTTCTCCAGTGGAGGGCTTTTATTTTGAAGCCCTTAGGCTTTTACAGTATTTCATGACAACTCAATCAGTAGGTTGAAGTGTCATAAATCAGAACATTTGCTATTATCTGTTTAAATGGAAATGTAGGGACAAAACAAATTCAAAAGGACATTGACTCCCACGTTACTCTGGAGCAGAAGTAAATAATCAGATTAATAATTAGATAAAGATGTTGTGCCAATCTATACCCCATGATGCTCACACAACCCATCATGGCGTGATAGTTTTCCCAAGCCGGGATCATTATGTGACATCAGGGTGGTCACCCCCTGCTGTGAGGACGCAGTGTAAATAGAATTTAGTGTGGCATGCAGTGTCGTGGCTGTGAAACCCCCCCAGCAACATTAAGCCTGCACATAGTCAACCTCATTGAAACTTAAGCTGCCAACTTTTGATGTGGATGAGATGATTTACATTCATGCATAGTTTGCTGGAAGGAACAGAGCTTAGAGTCAAATGTCAAACTCAAAATGCATTAGATTTATGTTACCTTTTGCCTTTTTGAAAACCATACATTTTCATTTTTATTTCATTAAACAACTGAAATATTATTTTTCAGTAGTTTGTTATGCTTAGAAAAAGAAAAACAATACAAAAACACTTTCCATACTTTATTTTTACATATTCATATACAGGCGTCTGTGTAAACCTGTGAAGACTAACAGGTCTAAGACTAAGACTAAGACTGCTTACTGCTTCCTGTTATATCTGAATAAACTACAAGACTTCTGGAACGATGTCTTTTGGAAAGGCAAGAGCAAAGTGGAGACGTTTGGCACCACCAAACACAGTATATCAGCACAAACACCTCATAGCAACTGTCAAACACAATGGTGGAGGAGTGATTCTTTGCGCTTTTTGCACAGCCACAGGACCTTGGCACCTTGCAGCTATCGAGTCGACCATGAACTCAAAGTATCAAAGTATTCTAGAATCAAACGTGAGGGAATCTTTCCAACAGCTAAAGCTTGGCCCAAACTGGATAACGCTACAGGACGATGATCCCAAACACACCAGGAAATCTGAAAAAGAAGAGAGTCGAGGTGTGGCCCACTAAAAGTCAAGAAATCAACGACTGAAATACTGAGACAGAACCTTAAGAGAGCTGTGCTTATAATGTAATGAATGCTTGTAAACCTCAATAAGAGGTAAAGAAGAGTGGGTCAAAATTATTCCACAATGATGCGAGACTCTGATACAAACATACAGGAAATGATTACTTCAAGAAATTGCTTCTCAATGGTTCTACATGCTATTGAATCACAGTGTACTTACCTTTTCAAAGTACTGCACAGAGTCCTATGAAAACCTTTTTCCAATCACTGTATGTGCATACAGAGGAGTCTTGTGTAGCAGTAGTCAACCTTTGTATTGTTGAAACTATTAAATAAGAAATTCACAACCACTTTACAAGGAAGATAATATTTTGTTTGGGTGACTGAACTCATTTTTCCCTCGCAGAGATCCCTGCATCATACACATACACTCCATTTGCTATTTTCTTAGAGAAAAATCTGTTGCACAATAGGACTTTATGTTAACGAGTTAAAAAGTTTAAAGCATTAGTATGTTTCAAAAAATACATTTGAGAACATATCATGACAGATGCATTGCAATAGTATGCGGTTGTAGAGCTTCGATTAACTGCTTCTGTGGTATTTTGTTTCTGGCAGTATTCAGGTAGACTTAGATGAAAGCTGTTTGACTCAAAAGCTTTGCTTCTGGATTTATTTTTAGAAATTGTACTTTAGCACACCATATGGAAACGCGGTTCTTAGATTATGCTGTATCATAAGCAGTGGATCAGAGTGACGTGTGATTAAAAGTGCCTTTTGTATGCGGAATCACTAGTCACTCAGGTTAAATGATACCTCACCTGAAATCTTTTGAGTGTGAAATCACTGCATCAAAAGTAACAGCAGCTGTGGTTAGTCAACAAATGTTTTTGTATTTGTGCTGTCATTTTATTGCATGGCTCTTGGCACTAGAGATGGCATGATATCACTTTTTTATGTCCGATACCGATATCATAAATTTGGATATCTGCTGATACCGATATGAATCCGATATAGTGTGTTTTTTAATCAATAAAACTGTTTTTTTAATATCTTGCTGCATTTTGTATAAGTTCATACTCAAGTTTAAATAAACAACAACACTAAAGCTGTTCTGTTATACCTGTATGTAAAAAATACACTGCACCCAAAATATTTCATAGTTCAGCAATACTGATCAGTCTAATAAACTTAAACCTACTCCATCCTCCCTATTCTGGTATTTTAAAGAGTACTTAGCAGAAATATTAAGGAAACTAACTAATAGGGTTGCAAACTCCCAGCAAAAAAAATAGGGAACCACCCCCCACCCTCCACCTCATGATGCTTAATTGATGTAATCAACTTTTATTTGATGCAGTGTGAAAAAAAATGCAGAGAATTAAATTATTTTTCAAGAATAATTAAATAGATTCAACATCTTTCTTCTACAGAATTGCAGAATTCACAGATGGTATCTTCCCAAAGGAAAAAGTACTATAGCTTACTAGGGTATATTAGACTTAACAGTTACTATATACAGTAATGGACATCTACACATTTTACATCAGATTAAAACTTTGGGTGTAAGATTCGGATAATTATTTATTAAAAGCTAGACATTTTAAATGAGAATAAGAAAGAAAAGTATGTCTTTGTGCCCCCTTTTCCCTGTTAATGCCCTATCGGCCCCCCTGGCTAAACTTTGCTAGATCCGCCCCTGCACAGTTACCAGCTGTCAGCTACGTAGAAAAGGATCCTGGTCTAGAAAGTAATATTAAATAAATTCTAACAACAGCTTATCAAGCTTAAACGTGCTGCTGTTGTGCAGCCGCTGGTTTCCTCTTTCTGGTGCAAAGTGGGCCAAAAACAAAGAAGAGAGACGAGCCGATCAGCTGATCATTAAGCAGTTTCACGATTGAAGTAGCAGCAGGAGAGGGAGAGAGAGGCAGTCGCTCCATATATCGGTTGTTAAGCTTAACGTGGGAATGCTTTACAAACATTCAGAGATGAACTTACACACTTGCTTTACTTCTCTCTGGGATAACCTCGGAGATGAAATGCTGGTTTGGTAGTGAGGCTACAAATACGCTGCTCTATCAAGTGAGGCACACTGCTCCGATGTGCTACGGTTATGAGCCGAGTTACGCAGTGTCGCAAGTTTTGTGAGGTGCTTTTTTGATATTTAATGGATCGATTACATTTTTTATTTCTCTCCGATATCCGATCCAGTAATTTACGTCAGTATCGGACCGATACGTAATATCGGATCGGTCCATCTCTACTTGCCACATTGTGAAGACACTGCACCCACTTGTGATATTGCTTTTCCAGAAAAGAGAGAAACTGCCCAAATTATTTCACCATCACTGGTACGTCAGGTTTTGAGTATTGTTTTACAGTTACACGTATTTCTTTGTACATAGAACTATTAGTAGACATCATAAGTAATGTTCAAAATTGCTGCTGCAATTTCTGCTGAAGGAAGTTGCTGGTCATAAAAATCGTTTGATGGTCCTGTGCACCGACACATGACCTTTCACACAATAATGCAATGTGTTCTTGGATCAGAGAGCTTATTCCTAATTTCACAGCCAGCTTGCATTTTCAGAAATCCTATTTGCAGGCTAAAGTATTTTGCTGTCATTTTTATATGTAGTACATGTGCACTGCTGAATAAGTAATGGGGGTTGCCACAGCATGCATGCATTAACACTGCAGATCAACAGAGTTGCTCAATGCACTTCAAACCCACTAACTCTACTGAGTGCCCTCACAGCCTCTTCCAGTTCGAAAGCATCTGCTTTAAAACGGCAGAAAGTATTTTTATGTAAAAATACATGCACCCTATCAGCCTAAATCATAAAGTGGCACTGCAAAATAGAAGAACTCCAAGCACCCTCTCAGTCTGGTAAAAAAGAGATGGCAGACCCAGAAGCTGTGAGTGAAAATGAGTGATATGAGTTTCCTGATGTCACTTTATGAATGTTCCTGTAAGATTCTTGCAGTTTAAAAAAAAATTCTATCAGCCTACAAAACTACTGGTTTAGAGGTGATGCCATTTGTGCATATGCTCTGGTATAACATGATAGATTATATATGATGAAGCTTCTTGATCGAAAGTGACACCAATGTTGCACCATTCTTCTCTTAAAGCTGTTGGTAAAGTCACTCCTTATTTAGCTGCTCCTGGCTGTAGGGTGTTCCAGCTGAACAACAGGCTTTGGAAGCTGTCTGCTCCCAAAACATGTTCAATAGACATTGATCTAGAACTGTGTTGCCAAAATGTCACATTGCAAGTATAAGTGTTAACATAAGCCGCACGGTGCGCAATTCCTGTGACATGTACTGCTTGTTTGGAATTGGTTTAAAGTTAGGAAACTAAATAATCTGACTGTCCTCAATTTTGTCCTTTAAATTCTGAGTATTTAAGAAAAAGTGATCTGCTTTAATCAGTAGTAAAAGAGCACTGGCAACTCTCTGCCTCTCCCTCTTGCCCACTGTGCCACCCACACACTGCCTTGTGTCTGTATTGCTCAGCTTCTCTTTGTTCAATGCAGTGTTGTGTAAAATGACAACTTGGTGAAAATGCTCACTTGATTTTTGGGCTCATTTTAAAGCAGAGGGATTTGCATTCCTCTTTTTTCCTTTTATATTTTTACCTTTTTTTCCTTTTTTAATTATGCTCATGGCCCAACCAGTAGTTTGATGAATCTGCTATTCCACGATTATCACAACTACGCCCAGTTTTCATCACTATCCATGATACGGTAGCATCACAGTTCTTATACATCCCATTTAATCAGCTCTTCTCTTAGTTAATCTGCCTTTATGATTTCCACTTCAAATGTAAAACACGTGTCAATAACACAAACATAATTTTGCACGTTTCAACCAGTGATGAATTTAATGCATGTTATTTTAATATTTTATCATCGCTTCTTCCTAAGCGCTTTCGATCACTTTACAAAGATTAGCGTGCATTCAGCATAATATTTTAATTAATGCATTCAGTATTATTTTTTAATTAATGCATAATTTCTCTGTGAAGCTGTGTTTTTATTGTTGCAGCTGAGCTGTTAATTGATTGTATGCTGCAGTCACCCAAGGTCAGTCTCTTTTAGAAGTCTTAAAACATGGCAGACTCCCAGAAACAATAAAGACCAGATGGTGCTAAAACATGTAAATTTCTCACAAAGACGTGTTGGTCACAACACTATATGGATGCTCTTCTAAAGAGTGCACTGAAGAAATATGTGCTAATAAAATGTGGAAAGTGCAAAAGAGTGTGAGATGAGGAAAAAAATGAAAACGCTCAGCTCAAAGTGCAACTTCTGTGCAGACTAGTGTTGGTGTGAGTCAGACCTTTAGTTCCCTTTATTTTCTTCTCAGCCTTTGCAGCTTTATTTAGAGGAGTGCTATATGTGCCTGAATGGTTTTGCATGTGTTTGAACACACAGTGGAGCTTATGTGATTTAGATCATGACTGGGAACGGTCCTGGTATGCTGAGTTAGAAGAAAGTCATAGTAAAAATGAAACCGCTGTTGTGTAGAACACAAGTTGACCTATAGCAGCAATTATTTATTGTTGTCATCTGGCAGGCTCATAACTCCTGTTTCAGTGATTTATTTTTATTTGTTAACGTCGGTTCAAGGACTTCATGTCGCTGTGTGGGCTGTGAACAGTGTTGCAGAAAGTTTTCACCAATTTTAACTAACTTGAAAAGAAAATGATTAACAAGGCTGTTATGAAAAGAATACAGTGGTCTAGCCATCGCAAGTTTAAAACCTAGCAGATCATGGCTCTCAACTCAGTGAGTTCTCATATAAGTACTTGTTGGATATTTTAGACAAATCACTTGTCTGAAACCATAAATAAGCTATGCTGAACCATAATAGCAATCTGTTCACAGGAAAATTTCTCATGTGTTTATTTTCATGGTAAATAGTCAACACATTGAAACAAACACTCAAAACATGTTGAAGTGATTCCCTTGCGAAAAATCTTATTAAAACCTGTGATTTTTAGAGTTTTGTTGTTTAGAGTATTCAAATATTAGCTGGACCAACCGAAGGGCCAGTTGTATCTCTTTGCTGGATTTTTTTCCTGCAGTTTTCCAATTTTCTTATTTTATTTTTAAGAACACATTGCACATATGCCAACTTTTCACCTATGGCTCTTTGGGAATCACCTCGTTGATGCTGTTCTTTTTCTGTTATCTGTGGCATTTTTCATAGATTCAACTAAACAGACTGGAGCAAATTATGCTGTTTTGTGTCTTATAGTACCAAAGTTTACTCATGAATAATTTCCAGGTCAGTGTTAAATGGCTTAACAAACTAAAACTGAAAATCTGCTAATGTAGAAAAAAGAAAAGAAAAAAAAGAAAGTCAGAAAGAAATGAAGAGTGGTTCTAGACTTTTGCACAATACTGTACAATTTTTAAATTATTCCGGAGTTGATATGACATAGAAAACATCTACCATTCATTGTTAGGTCTTTTTAAGCACTTGCCTCCTCTAATATCCTTTTCAGCAACCGTCAGCACCACAGGGCTAAATCTATTTGGGTTGACCCCTGTCTTGCTTGCATATAATGAAATGCCATAGCATATTCCTTGTGTGAATGGCATTTTCATGCTCTGAGCCTTTTTGTTAAATGTTTACAAGAACATCCACTGGGGCAGAATCTGTAAACAACATATCTGGTGAGACTTTCTGTTCTTGATATGTATGAGAGATGTACATATAAATATGAAAATGCTGCTCTGTTTGCATTTACAGCATTTAAAAGCTCTACAAGGTTTTTGCAACCAGGTTGTGTATTTGGCAGGGGGAAGGTAGCACCATACCACCTTTTTTTCTGTTTGCATATGAATGAGAAAATAACTGGCTGCCCTTCTGATTGCATTTTATGTTTCGTTTTATTTGGATGGTTGTTCACTGTACTGCGCTACAAAATATATTTTCTGATGACTTTGAAGTATTTTCTTTTTAATGTTCTGACTCTTGAAACAAATTTGTTTCCACTGTTTCTTTTGTATCATTGTATCATTCACATGTTTAGCTTCGTACGTTTGGCAGCTATCTGGGAATGGTAAAGTACATTGTGCTTTTGCAAATGTAGCAGTCTGCCTCCTTGAGTACTGAACTTGGGTCATGACTGATTTGTAATGCCTCATCTATCCTTGAATCATTTAAAGTACCTTGAGCATGTTTTGAAATGTAACATTTATTATTGCCTTCGTCATCAAGGGATTGCAGAGATTAACCACCTAATTCTAGTACAAGGTATCTCTTCACTTATTAATTCAGTTTCTGGTTCCTGACAAATAAAGCAATAGGTTAACAAGTTTTAGTTCAGTTAAACTAAGTAATAAAATAATTACCTAATGTTCTATTTACTTTTTTATAGATTGGTTCTATACTGGCCTAGAGCCAGTGTCTACATGCTTTCATTCTAGATGCAAATTCAGCTGTATTAAATTTCAAGAAAGTAACAGAAATTTGATAAATAAAAATGTTACCGTAAATGTCACCAAGTTCTCAAATGATTTTTAATGTTAACACAAAAATCAAAGCACATGAATGCTGTGGCTTTAAAGTCATTTCCAAAGATGCCAAAGAATTAGCAGTGAGTGATATTTAAATGTTAGTCTTAGACATTTAGGTTATAAAATGAGTATTTTCCAGTTAGTTAAAAGCAGGAAAGGAGAAGAAAGAGAAGTATAAACTCTAGGATTCTCTCCTGTGTCAAGGAGTGGTGAAACACCAGCCAATGAGGATTTGAAGGAAAAACCCTGCTTGTTTCAGAACTTGTTAAACACAGAGATGGTGTTAACATGCTTTGTTCCAGCACCACTGCACTACCCCCACCTCCACACACACACACACACACACACACACACACACACACCCCCACCCCTCCTCCACTACTATATCCAAACACACCCCTTTTCAAAGTTGAGTAAACCTGCAGAGAAGCAGCGAAGGGAGCTTGGCCCTGATTTCAGTGCTGTGGAGGAGCCAGGGGGCCCAGGGGACACTCAGGTTACCAGCATCGAATCCTGCAGTATTAGCAGGGCACAGTGAAATAACAGCCTGCCATCTGGAACCTATGCTAAAGCCATCCTAGCCTTGCAGCGTTCAATCACACTGACCTCAATTAAGTGTTATTTGTTCAGTATTTTTATTCAC
Source organism: Oreochromis niloticus (assembly GCF_001858045.2). Lineage (NCBI taxonomy): Eukaryota > Metazoa > Chordata > Actinopteri > Cichliformes > Cichlidae > Oreochromis > Oreochromis niloticus. The sequence goes on from NC_031979.2 coordinate 31,996,899, forward strand.
TTCTTCCTTTGCCTGCAGATCTTTCTGTCCTGCGTTGTAATGTATTCCCTAACTGTGTCACATCCTGAGCAGAGAGTTTATGTTTTTCATGCAGGTCTTCTATTTGCATGAGCTTTCCCATTAAACTTTAAGCAAGTCCACCTCAGAAGAGGCTTCAGGAGAGAGCACCATAAGTGCAGAGGAATAAGCCTCGTCTTTGTGTGAAAGACATGCTGCATGGTATGCTTGGTAAGAGTGGGGTTTTTTGGTGAGGGCTCATGCTCATGACTCTACATGGTCTTTCTTGACCCCACTTAAAAGGGGGCATGATGAGTGCTCTTGAGCAGGTCTTTTCTCTTTTCAGCCTTTATGGTACTCACTTTCTGCATTCAGAAGGGAAAGTTTTACTGTGTTGTCCGTCATCAGTTTGGTATGGACGGAGTTTATTTCAGATGTTCTCTAAAACACATTTAAGTATTACATTACTTTTGCTGAGTGAATTAGATTTATTTTTAAGTGTAAACATAAAATACAATTAACTTTTGTCTATCTTCTGTGAAGTGCAGATGATATTTTTCAACCCCAGCATGCCAATATTTTCTTTCCTCAATTTGTTTCATTTAACTTGCAACCTAAAAGAATAAAAAAAACGATCTAGTAAGATTAGATTTTTTTTTTGTCTTTTAAGGTTTTCTTCAATGCAAAATAATTTAAAAACAGGTTTTGTTTAACCAATAATGTTTATCATGATGTCAAATCATTGGATTGTTATTTTCTTTATTCTAGATATTTAATTGGTACTGGATTGTTATTTATTCTGACCTGTTTTAGTTCTTGACATTTGCTTAACTGGTGAATTGAGTGAGACTGAGTTGTGGATTGCACTTGAAATGGAGCCAAGCGAGTACATGTGTTTTGAAACACAACTTGGAACTGTATTAAAGTTGGTTACTACTCTGAAATGAATATAAAACCTTTGGGTCTTCGGTACTCAGATTTTGAATTGGTCTCCATGGCTACATTTCTCTCGTAGTTATTGCTCTTTCAGAAAAGCCAATTTTAATCGCAGTTCATCGCCACTTAACAATTCACAAATTGGATGTGGTCTGACTGGCAGCAGTGGTTGGACACCCTTCAAACTAGGGTGAGGTTGGCAGTATTTTGAGAGACATGCCCACAGGAAAGGTGCCATACTGCTTTTTTTATACTGATGCTACTGAGAGTAGTTTTTAATTAGAATCTATTATTTATTTGGACTTTTCACTATGTGTGGATTAAATCTTCGAAACTATGTAACAAATATAATGTTACACATCAGAGTTATTGAGTCATACTCAAGTGAGAACCCAAGTAGAGTGCAAAGTCCGATTTGCTGCTGATTATCGGGACCTGGCAACATCAGAAATCAGATCAAATACTTCTGTGTACTGCAGTCAGAATTATCAAGGAACGCATTAGCAAGGGAGCGCAGCCTTGGTTTACTGGTGATCAATCCCGTCCACGTTGGGCGTCAAGTAATTTAAATGACATATTTAACATTGCAAAAGTTTCTATCACTGTGCCTAACTTTTCAGTAAGGTTTCATCATTCAAGAGTCATACATCTTTGCTTTTCAGGTTTCATGCATTCCCACTCATAAAAATTTCATTTTGACTCCAGAGGTCTTTTTCCTTGATGCATGCAAAATATGCAAAAAGTGGGAAAGAAAGAGAAAGAGGAGGAAGAAATGATACTGCTATCCTAACAGCAGAGAGTTAAAGCAGTGGGAGTTATTGTAGCCCATAAAAGACAATTGGCATTTTATTCAGAATAAAGTATTAGTCTCACATAGTGCACAGTTTTTATTTTATTTTTGTTTATTCTTTTACAAAGGATGTGTTTTCTTTAGTGTCTATCACCTGTGCGACAGTCAGGAATTCCAAAAAGAAACGAGAGGTGTATGAAGCTTCTCTTTCTTATCTTTATTTACTTTTTGTGATGAGTGAGCCCTGGTCAAAAATTGCCTGGTGCCGTGTGCCATGCTGTCAACATGTCACAGTACTTGCTGCATGCCAGAGATGCCAAGCAGGTACAGACTGTGCAGTGGGCATTTTGAATCGTCTGCTAAATATCCCCTGCTATCAGTGATAGACATCAATAGCAAAGTATGTCCTTAAAGGCCAAGAGACACATCCCAGAGGAATTTCCAAACAGGTGACACAGGGAACACTGCAGATGGCCTCTAAGCATGCTGCTATTTTTGGTGTACTTTTGCATAGATTTTCTGTCTGAAGCACAGGACATTATAATTACCCACCAAAGGTAGCATGCTGAAAAATACTGTGCAAGCATCCCTGAAGACCAAACCTTGATACATTTCATAATTAATAATAATACTAATAATACTAATAATACATTTTATTTGAGGGCGCCTTTCTAAAACCCAAGGTCACCTTACAAAGAGAAAAAGATATCAATAAAACAGTAGATTAAAATAGATTAAAAGAAATTAAAATAGAAAAAATAATAATAATTCTCATAATAAGTAATATTCTTAACCAATCATGTACACAGACTCTGCCAGCCTACATTTTGGTACGTTTACAATAACTTAATATCCAAGTCTGGAAGCAGTGCAACCCTGTATCCATTTGGTTAATAGATCCATTAAGCAGCATGGTGTGAGCCGAGTGCGGCTGCTGTGTGGAGCGCAGGCTGACGTGTTAATTCTGGGTAATTTATTACCCTGGGTGTCGACGGGCACGGCGCTTCTGACAGATTCTGTCTCACTGGGATCACCTCAGCCTGGCTTCCATGGGCATTGCCTGCTTAGCGGTGACTTCAGCATGGGGTGCTCACATCCGCTGATGCAAGTATGATGTAAAACCCTTTAGTGCAGGAAAACAACAGTGAAGATGCACATAGTGTGGCATTATATCAGACTGGCAGTCTTTGAAGATAGAAGGCTAAAAGCACACCTGTGGAGAGAGAGATGGTAATCAAATGTACTCCGAATGTTATAGGCACTTGCTGGCTCTCATATGGTTTTATTTATGGAAGTATCCTTTTCTGTCTAGGGCCGAGCTGTTATTAAATTACAAACGCTGATTGTGGCCTAGAGCTGTAGTGATCAATCCTAATTTACTCGGAGAATTAAATTTATATATAAGAGGATGCAGTGCCCTGCCCTGATAGATGAAAGGGCATTTCCCTCTTATGCGCAAACAATCAAAATGGCTTAAAAAAGAGACAATACATATGGGATTTTGATTTTTGTTTTGTTATGTGTTTTAATAACATGTAAGACGGGGCTTTCGCTGGAGAATAAAAGCTGCTTTAAGGACTGATAGTAGATAAGCCAAAAAAGAAAATGCACAGGCGTTTGTGCGTGAGGGTTTTTTGCAGGCCTCAGCACTGTCTAATGTTCAGCTGGTGGGATCAGAGAGTGCAAACCTCTGGTGCCTTAGAGGCAGAGAAAGGGGATTGTGCAGGTCAACACAGCACTGCCAAACTACCCTTCAGCCATTTCATGTTATAATCAGTTGAGGGCAAATCAACATATGCAAACTCTTAGTGCCCCGAGAAAATCCTCTTGCACAGAGAGGATGGTAGAATGGATTTCTTTTTTTATGATCAATATTATTAGAGAATTCTTTTTTTAAATGCAATGTTGTAATGCTCTGTTTTCAGCTCTAGAAAATGGGTGCTTTCTGTTTACAGTAGACCACTGCAGCAGCCACGCCTTTTAAAACATTGCATCTTTATAGCCGGAGCTGTCATCCGGTCGATGATGAAGCTACAGGGTGATTAGCCCCACCCAGAGGCTGCTGAGATGGGAGATGTGGGAGGTGTGTGGTTGTCAAAGCAGGGCTTGTGGAGATGACTCAGTTAAGCACTTAAGAGTAAGATCATTGCCATGCAGGAACCCTTCGTCTAGCTTTGCTGCGTGTGCTGATTTTTTACTGTTGATATTGAACAGCTGCAGATTTAGTTGTCTCAACACGGTCGTGTATGCTTCTTGTTGTGCATCAGGTTATGGCATGCATCTCATGTTCTCGAGCTGATTCATTTTGCAAAGTGCAGCTAAGATCTTTATTATTGCTGTTGTGAAGAAACCTAATGACTGCAGTTTATGTGATTGATTGATGCTTTTATTATATACAGCACCTTCTAAGGTTCAGTATTGTACTTTGATCAAAGATGAGAATGCATCTGCATCTACTGCATATAAATCCTTGCATAAATGGACTAAAATTATTAGTTTTGGGGCCGCTAACACTGAAATTCAACTTTGCAGAGCCACTACACTGCCTATGATTGGATTTTTTTTTCATTAGGAAAAAAAGAACCAAAAGAAAATGTCCTCTAAGTTATATTCAAATATACAGACTCCTGTAGTGACAGTGGTGATAGGTGACAGCAAGACGTTGCTAAGTCTGTGATGTTTGCAGTGCACTTCTTTGTCCGCTCCCTACATGAGTTATCATGAAGAGATCTCTGGACCCCAGTGTGAGAAGATTGTAATTGGTATCCAGCAGTACAAGAGCACTGCCTCACACTCTGCTTCCGGGGAGTTCTTCCACTCCTTAAGAGCAACATGGTGGCCGTTTATTAACCTCGTCTCCAACAACCTGTCACAGAATAAAAAACAGAGCAGGGCATTTTCAACGTGCAGCTTGATGCTGGGATTGCACTGATGATCTGATTACTAGTGGATGGCCCTAAATGCTACAATTATAGACAACAGGCTGGAGTTACTTTTATGAAGAATCTTAAGTTGGATTTGACAATGTGCTCTATATTGTGTACTACAGGCTTTCTTTGTGCCCTGCACAAGAAGATATGTATTGGCACAGTTACAGGAGACTTGAAGTCCAAATAGAAATGATCACTTGAGACAAATTTTGATGCAGTTTTTATTTTGTTTTGTATTACATGTTTTGCTCTTTGTTGTATGTTGTATGTGCATGGATGGGGCAATAATCGACGTGTGTATTTGCACTCAGGTTTCTGTGTTTAGAAAAAAATGTTACTTAATAGGCAGATAAAATACACTGGCCAGCTAATGTATTTTACACTTACATCAGTGTGGTACGTTGCTAAACATTATTTGTGCACCCTTTTTGGATTCAGTAACTAGGATCATAAAGGTGTGATAAAATCTGTGACTCATTTTGTAAATATTGGATTTCCAAGAAACAGGATACATTTTATTTTAGCATTATTTTTCAGGAGCACATAAGCCCCCTGCTTTTTATGCATTTTGCACTCTTTCAAATGACATACTTTCGTAGTTAAATGGTACACTAATAAAGTGCTGGGAATAAGTTGAAAACATTAGCGTTCACAGTGTTTTTTGCACCATATGTTAAGTAGCAGCGTCAGTTGAATTACTTCTGAGGCCAATTCAAAGACAGCTCTGTATAGAAAAATATTTTTGGAACAAGACAAGTCACGCTGAGGTAAATCTCTTGAAGAGTAAAATACACTTTTGAGATGCCAAGACATATACTCTCGGTATTCTGAGATCAAGGAAAGCAGAAAACTTACTGGTGTTAGCAACCTGCCAAGTTCATTTAAGCAAAACAACAGAAAGCTGTTAATCAGGCCTGCTGATATTAAGACAGCATTTATCAAACCACTTTATGAGTGAATAGTTCTTGTCTGCAGTGCAGACGTCTTCCACAGTGCAGTAGCAACATTACTGCTAAAATTACTAGAATAAGAGCTACATATTTAACTTTCTCAGTTAAAACAAACCAAAATAAATTAAAACAGTTCAGATTGCTAATTTCAGACATTTTGAAATTTCATCAGATGTTGCCAGTCACTGTTGCAAATAACAGAGGACCTCCAATAGCCAGAAAGCTTAGGTCACCTGAAAGATGTTTGTTGATTGTATTGCAACAGGATTTTGTGGCTCAGCCACTGTTGGAAAGACTGAGTCATGCAAGCTGATCTTGGAAAAGTCAACACTTGAATTCCCCATCCCCACCATAATAATAACAAAACTTCACAACCTTTTCTTGAGTAGCGGCTGGCAGTCTAGTTTTATTTTAATCTGCTTGTACTGCAAAATATACAGTACATCTGAGATTTCTGGAGTTAATCTAAATATATTGCAGTTAAATAGTTTTTAGGTAGGGTATATGAGTAGTCCCAAATAAACAGTTTATAGAAATGCAATTATTACTTAACAGATTTTACTTTATAATTTTTTTATATGCAGTATTTGAAGGCCGTCAGCAGCAGATATCGAATGTGCTCTCCTCTCTGAACCGCGTTATGAAACACACATAGTCTCCACGCATTGAAGAAAGGTGTTTTTGGAATTCCGATGAATCACTCCTTAAGGCAGGAACTAGCACTTAAAATATTTGTGTTCAGTGCATCATTTATTTGCAGCATTTCAGCCCTATAGACCTTCCTCGGGCTAAAGCTGCAAATTCTCAAATATTTTTAACAATAAATATCAACCAAGTTTACAGTAAGTTGATTATTGCTTTGCTGGTATTAGCTTTAGTTTCACTTCAGGCCAAACTATAAATCATTCAGGTCTAGCCTTTGCAGGGTAATGAGCATTAGTCCGCAGACTAATGAGAGACAGGTCACCACCGGAGCACTTCAGCCTAGTGGAGAGGTTCTCTTTCAAACCTGCTTGAACTCCACATTTATTTGCTGTCTCGCTTTTTCTTCGGGACTACAGCAAACCTTACCAAAACATATTACTTTCCTGTCTTTCCATTAATTCCTAACATGGGTATGTACAGAACTCTGGATCAATCTTCGCATTCTGTATTTTGCCAAGGCCAGCAGTGTATATCAGTGGTGTAAAGTGAATAAATAGACTGCTTCTCCCTGTTATTTACCGGGCTGGTTTAAAAGCATTATTCCATTGCCTGCTCCTTCTGTCAGGGCTAAACCTTGAATTGCTTAGAGTGATTAGTAGCAGGGAGCGTGCTGCAGCACTGGTCCCAGACTACTTTTGTTTATGTAAAGGCTTTTACGCATTCTGTTTAATGCGCTGGTGGGGCTCGCTTTTGATCCCGGAAGGAGGCGGCTGTTGAGATACCTCCCCACCACCACTATGCCCCCTCTCCTCCGCAGCTTGTATTAGCACTACTGAATTCAGATCTGTTTGGCAGGCCATTCAGCCCCCCGACCCCATCTACCCAGCTCTTTTTTCCTCTATTGAAAACACACCTTTCTGTTGGCTGAGGAGGCTTTTCTATAGAGTCTAAGCATGTGAAAATTTTCCAGAAAAGAAATAAATGGAGCCTGTATGGAGCACTTCTTGCTCTCAATAGACCTTGTAGACAGTGTTACTGATACCTGCCCAAATTTCCTCTCAGCTGCACTATGAGCTGCTTGTATGTGTAGATGTTTGTCTGCAGTCTTGTGAGCTTTCTGTCACGGATTATTTGACTATGTGACTTGATAAGTAAAAGTTTTTCACCTGATCTCTTACGTATACATTACTATGCAAAAATCTTGAGCCTGATAACTTTAAAGGGGGAAATAGTTGCAGTGATTTAGTAAAACATGGGCAAACTTACATGAAGATACAGTAAATAGGCAGAAACAGAATTTGTACTATTTTAATGAGCTTGAGAGTCAAAACCTGGTATGACCACCTTTATTCTTCTAGACAGCCAGAACTGCCTTTCTTATCGTTCCTTCATGTGATAAAGAATATTTCTAAGGAATAATTCTCCAGGCTACTTGAAGTGTATTCCAAAGCTCTTCTTTGGATGTTGGCAGCCTTTTGTTCCGTCCTCTGTCAAGGAAATTCCATACTTCAATAAATATAAGGTATGGGCTCTAGGGAGGCCAAACCATAATTGATATGATAGTGTTCCATTGTGTGTTTTTCTATACAGGTATGCTTTTGCTGTATTAGCAGTGGGTTTGGGACCATCATCATGCTAAAGAAGTAAGCTATTGCTACATGCGTGGTCGGTCGACATCTGACTGAACTTTTCTGTGTTCATCATCATCATCATTGTCTGTGTTGCATCAGCCTGTAACAAAATTTCCAACACCACTGGCTAAAATGCAGCCCCGAAGCATTAATGTCTTCCCCCTGGATAAACAAAGAGTTTTTCCGCTTTTTGTTCTTTTGTCCTCCATCTTTCCAGTTTCCTCAAATTTTCTAAGCACAGACTGCTGATATAGGCCCGGTTTTTGGCTCATACCTCTTTGGGAATCCCTTTGTTGGTGCAAAAATGCTATTTTATGCTTGTCAAACTGTGGTATCTAAAAGAATTAACTCCAAATAATGCATTTTTATGACAGGCTGCTAGTAACAAAGTGTCTGAAGATATCAGGTACAGTACATTTTTGTTACATTTTTTTTTTTCTTTACCAATTTTCTCTTAATGTGTAAGTCATTTGTAGGCTTAACAAAAAAAGAGCATCCCTCTGAAAATAGTGAGGTACAAGTACTGGACTGAAAAAGTAGCCGGTGTCAAAAGAAAAAAAACTTGAAGAACTATTGCTCAAGATAACTTAAAATAAATGACAAGAAAACTTTGTGCCTTAGAAGCAAAGTATACAGAAAAATAGACTTTTTGCACAGTATTGTATCTTTACAGTAGGTGTTACAGATAATACAGTTCTAACATTTTAAATATCAGTTGCAATATTATTTAGATTTAGTACATAGCCTTAAAACGTATATTCTTATTAAATTAAATTTGCATTTAAATATTTTGTTTCATGCACCTGAACATTACCAGCTGTTACTTATCAGCTATTATCTTAAAATAGCATCACTCATGAGGAAAACTTTAAACGCCAGTGTTTATGATCAATCAATTAAGTGATTTCACAAGCAAGTAATCTGTAATTGCCTCGGAAAATACTCAAAGGAATTTGGTAAACACTGTGTGAAAATGCTCTAAGGTGCTGGAGTATGATATTAAATTCAGTGCGTTTAGGCTGTGCTATAACAATAATACCAGAGATATTTTAAGGAATGTTATAATACCAACTGAATTGTAGGTTACATCACATGGATGCAAAGCCTCTGCTTTTTCCCATTATGCTGCATCCTACTTGGCACTGTTGTGATAACAGCTGAAGGACACATCATGCAAGGCAACATGGCTTCTGCTGCCACGGCTCAAATAGATTTTCTTCTTTGTTGGATTCACAAACATTTTGTTTTGCAGATTTTAACATATTATTATGTTAAATTGAGGTTTGTTTTGTGTAATTCACAATGGTGCCTACGTTGTGTTTATCAGCATGTTGTTTCGTCCTGGTTGGCTGGTCGGGCGGTAGATGTAGGTCATGGCAGCAGTCACAATGGGAGATGCGCATCTTAAATTATTGACACTATCACAATTCTGTCCTAGGGTTTCTGTAACAATAGAAAAACAAACATTTTGTTGCCATAACCAAATATATTGTAAATATTCTCTCATTGCCATTTGTTGTCTGAGGGAGTCCAAAATTGCAAAGTCTTTACTCTGTGACGAATGTTACCATTTAGTCTCGAATACTGCATGGAAAAATCTATGACATGTAAAGAGCAGCAAGCAGTTAATTATAATGGAAAACAGGGTTGTGCAGCGAGAGAAGGCTAGATTTATATGCACCGGTGCTGAATAGCAATTCTCAGCACGCTGCTAATTGTTTGATGGATAGTACAGACCCATTTGCATTTATATTGTACCCCAATTGCCTCCCACCTATTTAGATCACATATTTAACTCCTGACACTGGACCAATGGCCATAGTAACCTCCAGACAAAAACCTCAACAAGTGCTTTAACTTGAGCTTCACTAAGTTACTTTTGCACTACAGATAAACTACAGGTGGTTTATTTTATGCTTTGCTTTGCCAGGTTTTGTGAAAGACAAAAGACTACCTTTGGAACAAGGAACTCCTGCAGCTACAGCAGTTTCCACTTAATCACATAAGAGTTGTCTTTAGCATAAGTTTGTTTTGGGGAGTTAAGATGTGCTGATTATACAGAATTAATTGACTGCAGTTTGTTCGGCAAAACTTAACGGTAACTCATTTTCTAAGCAGAAATCAGTTAAGCCGAGTAACCGTTTAAGAGCGGTGACGCTGATGTACTGGAGAACTGTGAAGATTTATAGAGGCAAGGTTTATTGCTTTTTAACACTGAATTAATAAGACTATATAAACCAGGTAAAAAATGGCCTGAACTAAAATTAACCGGAACCCTGGAAGAGATTGGAACAGCTAGCTAGTCCGTTTGTTAAAAACTGTATTTTTTATCATGCTAATATTCCAGGTTGCATGTCGCCGGTAGCTGGTTACGTTCCGTCTGAAAGCAGCAGCACTCTACATTTTGCTCTAACCTCTCTCCAGTAAGTTATACTGGTTTTAACCTTTCTTCCTAAGCAGTGAAATCCAGTTCCTGAAGAAGGAACTTTGAATACGACTGTATGCGGGTTTGCAAGTGTTACTTCTTAATTGTGACTTTTTCTTGGAGAGTTCCAGTGGTCTTTCTTTTATCTATGGTAGCTCATTCTAAGTTGTATTGGCTGATTGTGATCTCTGATGCACCTTGAAGTACTCAATGGGTCTGATGATTTTTAAATCTGTTCTTGCTTCCCAGCAGATATTTCAACAAGGACCTTATGCATCACTGTGTCTGATGACTTGAACTGACAATTCATTTATTATTGAATACTCCCTGCAAGCCCTTTTCTGTGGAACCACATTATTGCACTGCTTACAGCTGCTATACATCTGCTTTACACCCACAGACAAACCTGACTCTACCCTGGTCAGTTGTAGACAATGTAATTGAAAAATGTGGAGTCTGCAATTGCTTTAAAGAGGAAAATAGACCATCCATCATTTCTTTGTCTATCCAGAGAGACCTCAATTGATTTTGGATCATTCCATAGATATGCAGTTAGCGTCTTTTTGGCACTGCTCGAGGTCTGCATCTAAGGCTTTAGGAGAACTTTGTCTTTAGAATAAAAGCTTGATTATTATCTTCGTTTTAGAGATTTCAGTTCATGGCAGTTATGTTTTTTTTACTGTTCTTTGTAAATAACTTTTCTGAGTCTTTGTAAAAATACCCTCATTAACCTTCTCCTTTGGTGCTTCAAGGCACTTTGTTCATTCCCTTGAGTCTACCATGAGATGATAATAACACTTTAAAAATAGGCCGTGTATCACATATTACTTCTATTTTTTTAGTGAGTGATGATATAACTTGGAAAATAAAACCTTCTGTTTATTATCTTCACACACAAGTACATTAGAATAACGGTGGCGTTTCCTTTGTTTTGGCACGCTCTCACAGGATTTAGACTTGGGCAGATGAAGAACAACAACAGCTTTGCTCTCTGGCACTGAAACACAATGATAACGTCAGATGTTGCTAAACACTGTTTCATTTTACAGGTGCCTTTTGTAAAAATTCTGACAGCAGCATTTAAGGTGGATAGGGTTTCAAGACAGGAGAACATTTGCATCCCATGTCATTTGTCATTGTGTATAGTCTGTTGCCTCTTTAAAAAACTCCACAAGGTTTCCCATGGTCTCAAAACTACATCTCATTGCATACCAGCCGATTAGTAATGAGGAGGAAGGGCTGTGCAGAAGAGAGATGGAGAAAGCACTGAGCCCAGCTCTCAGGAAACAAAAACAATGCACTTTACAGAACATTCTTGAAACTTTAGAAAGCTGCTTGTTGTCTGGTACCTCACATTTGCATAGCATCAAGGATCTCGAGTAAAAGGTAAAAATTAGCAACTCATACAGGCTGCGTTTGAAATGTTGGGAGCAGCTGAAGTGCTCTTGTGGCAGAAGAGTGGGAGCATTCGCCCTACGCCCCCACCCCCACAACCCTCCACCTCCCCATGTGGCAGAGGTCCTGCTATTGAGGCCTCAAGTCATTAATCACCAGGATCTTTTCAGCTGTCAATACGTACAAAAAGAAAGCCCCAACTCCAACAATGGCGTCTTTAAAAAATAAACTTTTTTTTTTGAGAAAGGGCAAATATAGTTCACTACGGATTATTGTTTACTGTTCTGTCCGGCACAAATCTCATACAGTATTCAGAAAGAGCTTATCTTGTGAAAAAATCCTTGTCTGAACAGCGCAGCCATATTGTCAGTTAAAACTCCCAGATTTGCCTGGTGTGTTTTTTATCTTTCGTTCAGAGAGCCGTCTCCTAGCGTCCAGTGAGTTGCATCCTGCGTTTGGTTATAGTAATTCATTGTCAAGTGTTGAGGCAGGCAGAATTGAAGCAGAACCCTGTGGCATGAACGGTAAGATGTTCAGCTCGTAAAATATAATTATCGTGGCAATGCATTTGGATGAAGCAGAAATACAGGTTACTCCGAGCTTCAGAGTGAACTGTGATCAAGCATTTTTGTAAGGTTTCCATTCATAGTGACATTTGTAGATGTGATCAAATGTTTTTATATCCACGTGGTCACTTCGAATGTCATGTTTGCATGACAAAAATTGCTACCCACTGTACTAATAGCCATTGATTTATGTTGTGCTTCTCTGAGAAAGCAACGTCTTGCAGTTTTATCTTTATTTTCTTCTGTTTTCAGTCAAACAGTTTGTCCTTGACGCCAAGACAATAAAATGCACCACATAGCTGAATGCCTAAAGTTCTTCTCTGTATAGATCTTATACTCTGTGTTCTGTTTGGCAGTAGTAGTTTTATGTTGCAGATTTTAATCATCTCTGTAGTCTTAGATTTGTTTGAAACCTCCGTTTCCAACTGGTGATGATTTGTAACTTATAAACAACACAATTCATGGAAGGACACCTGCCACTTTTACAGATGTTGGAGTCCCAACATTTCTATGTGGCACATAAAAAAGAATATTTGTGGGAGACTTGCACCGTAAACTTTATAGGTGCAAGATTTGTTGTGCAATATTTTATGAAATCTAATCCTAGTGGTTCTCCGGGCTCTCATTGTGTGTGCTGAGCCATGCATACGCTGTTCGGGGGCATGCATTTGCATTTGATATGTTTCTGCAGCAGCTTGGTTAAGTGTGTGTATGTGGGTGTACGGATAACACCAGGTGATTTTTATTTGAAAATAGTCAGTAATGGCTTTTTTAACATACTACCATTATGCTTCCTGAAATGATATGAGCATATTTGAATTAGACATCTTTTATACACCTTTGAATGCCTTAACTTTATTTTGGGCGATGATAAAGGCTAAAATATTTTCTTTTTCTTTTTCTTTTTCTTCTACAGAACTCTCAAACTAAACTGGCATTGTAACCCACATTTGATTTTGGAAGTAGTGTGGAGGCAGCCATGGAAGTGAAGGAACGTAGACCCTACCGCTCACTTACTGCTCGGCAGGACACAGAGCGCCGTTACACTAGCTCCTCAGCAGACAGCGAGGACGGCAAACCCAACGCAAAGTCCTATAGCTCCAGTGAAACACTAAAAGCCTTCGACCATGACTCGAGGATGGCTTACGGGACCCGTGTCAAGGAAATGGTTCATCACGAAGTGGATGAATTCAACCGACAAGGTTAGACAAAATAGTAGACGAGAAAATGTCATTAATATCACTTGGTATAGCTAGTAGCGGGTTATTAGTGATATGCATCATCATTTTTTAACGACAAATCTCTTATTAATTTACATTCAGTCACAGTAGAGGTCACTCAGCATCATCCAACTATTAAGAAAGGTGGCTATGGATTGAACTTACCATGGCAGTGTTAAAAACTGCATGGAGGACATGCACACTTTCACCTGCTCGCTCAAATGCATAATTAATCATCTAAGTTCAAATGAAATATGATGGTAGTTTTAAATTTGCTTGCCACTTGATGTTGTAGTTATGCTTTAGCACAGCAAAAGCAAAAAAAGGCAACATTTAAATACAGTAAATCAGTTACAATTTGCCCCAATGTGTGAGATCTGAAAATTTCCTTCTGTCAAGTCCTAACAAGACATGGTTCTGATAAGGTACCCTGAAGTGAATATAATGAAAGCATATAAAGATGTTTTGTTTTTTTAAAATGTTAAATGTCCCAATCCTTCATGTACTTGCAACTCCACGACCACTGCTAGTAAAACCTTTGCTCTATAGTGTTTTCTCCGCCCAGGCCATTAAATTGCTGTCATTTTCCTGCACTGAATACAGTTAATTATGTTAAAAGATGCAGCTAATTATGTCTGTCTGTTGGGTTGCTGTAGGGGCAGACTTTTCCCTTCGAGATCTTGGCTTTGGAGATGCCCTCCCATCGCATGTCGCCACATACAGGACTGACCTGGGGATGGCACACCGCGAATATTCAGTCAGTGTGGGCTCAGATGCGGACACGGAGACAGACGGCATTATGTCACCAGAGCATGCAGTCAGATTATGGGGCCGCAGCAACACCAAGTCAGGCCGCAGCTCGTGCCTCTCCAGCAGGGCCAACTCCAATCTAACTCTGACTGACACAGAACATGAGAACACAGAAAATGGTAAGGAGCTTTTCTCTTTTTACTTTTTCTCGGCCATTCTTTATCAAAAAGCAGAGTGAATTTCTTTGGTTTATTTTGACGCTGGTGTAGACAACGTAACCTCTTAAGCCCCAAAGCCTAACCGATCTCCTGCCTTTTGCCCCCGTATCTGGGGGCGTTGGGGCTTAAGAGGTAAACAGGAAAAGAAGAACAGCGTAAAATAGAGTCACAGTCTTAGACTAAATGATTATTATGTTAGTTTAAATAGTGTTTGGCATTGCTCAACTGGACTTCTTACAAAAACAAGATGAGCTGCAATTAAAGATGACAGTTTCATTAAGCCTTTCAGATTTTTGCTTGATTACATCTGAAATTGTCCCAAAGACCAGCATAATTAGGATGTGACTTCTAAAAGGAGAAGCATTTATTAGTTTTCAGCACAATCAGAATTATTACCTGCCATCACCTCTGCTTTTTGTTTAGGGATCGCTTTATTCTTGCTTCGTTTCTGCTGAATGTATTGTATTGTATTGGTCTTTGTTGGACAATGATCTGCCTTGGTGCTTCTGTTTTGTCCCAGAGCGCATGAAGTCTTTGTGTGTTTGCTCAGAAACTTACATATAAACCATTTATATAAAAATTAAATGTTTAATCTTGTTAAATGTCCATGTGTTCTACGTTGTATGCTGGAAGACATGAGGAAAAAGAGCAGTCATCATCATGGCTGGGGTGGTAGGAGGGCTGTGGGGTGGTGTTCAGTAACAGGCTCAAAGATACAGATTCAAACAGCCGGGATCTCATATTTAATTAATCTAAGGAACAAAATTGTGTCAACCTCTGGGGGTGGGCCCAACTTGTCATGGCTGGCGATCGGGAACAAGGGTTAACAAACGTTAGCAGCGCATTACTGGCCAAAGGATCATGTTATTCATTACATACATTTCACACTGTATTGTATTCTGTGTTCGCTTTTTACAGCGAACACAGAATACATTGGCATTCTGATACATCAACTTGTAGGTGACCCTGTATAATCAGCTCCTGTCTTTCTCAGGAATCAGTTACCATTTCAAACATGTAATGCTGAATGAAATTACAGTTATGATATCAGTAGGGCTATTGCGTGTCAGCCGAGTCAAAGGTGAATGAAGGGAGACATATATCTGTGCATGCTACAGTAAGTGTTTTTAGGGGTATTACAATTCCAGAGCCTGACTTTACCTGTGACAAAGAAAACGCCAGAAGGGAATAACAGTTTTGCTGAAGCTACTTGTTAAATTGTAGATTAGCGAGAGCCGTAAAGTTGTGATATTACAGAATTCTGTTTGGAAAATTAAATTTGGATGCTCAGTCCCGCTGTGCCTGTTTGTCAGTAAACTCTGTTGAATCCTGCTTTTTTTTTTGGACAGTGTGTAAACTGAAAGAAAAAGCTCTCTTAGTTTGGAGGTACTCGGTTGTTTAATTTGCTTTTTGTGATACAGAGGTACTACGTGGTAAAGTTTAAGGTCTGTTTAGCACGATACATAGTTAGAAACAAACCTAAATCATGCATATTAACGGGTAGATTTATGACACTGTTCCCAGGATACTTCCCAGAAAGAGGAACTCATCAAGGGCCTAGCGGCAAAATTCTAATTGCCCCTGCACAGCCTTGTAGAGAACCTTGTGAATAGTTTTGCATTTCAGAGTGTGTCACATTATGTATTAGCTTCTTATTATAACTGACAGAAATGACTCTTGGAAGTGGAATCCATTTGCCCGAATGACTCAGGGAGAGAACGTGGCATCCCTCTGCTTGATCATCTGAGATGCCAAAGGACTTGATTTTGCCAGCATTGTATATAATTAAAGAGACTCTTCTTGGTTGACTGTTCAGGGGTTGGTACGCTGGAATGTATTCAGAGCACCCGGAGCTGCAGCATCATGCGTCTGTGAGACCCAATCGGGATTCTAAGTAGCTTTTTATTTCACTCACCCAAGCAGAAAGAGCACTTGTATTCAGCATTTAATTCAGTAATGCCTGATAACATACAATTTATATATGGCAAGTTAATTAAAATCCATCGAGCAGGTCTGCTTGTGTGTGCTTTAATCTCTTTAAATCAACAAACCATTTACTCTGCTTTAATGTATTCAAGCCACTGGGCAGTCCCCCCTTCTTCACATGTGACTTACTTGACCCTAGTTTTAATGCATGCAAATAAGCGACAGCAATTTTGGAACAATTTTCTCGATGCTGTGATTCAGTTGTCAGTTTTACACTGAAGAAAAACCTTTTCTTATCATAGCGTGCTTCACTGATTCATTCCATTTGAGATGTCACAGTAATATTAGCCTTTATCTTGATTGCCGTTTTAACATATTACATGATTAGTTTCAATAAATAAGTGTAGTGTCGCAGACATGGAAATTTTAATTGTTATCATTTGAAACTTAATGGAGAAATAAGTATTTCCAGCGCTCATTGTTAACCTCATTTATATGCGTGCATCTGTGTGCACATGCATGTACTCGACTGTGGATTGGATAGCATTTAAATGCAGTGTGTACCGGTATGTGTGTTTATCCTATCCATGCTGCCTCCGGTCCCTAGGGAGTCCCTCGAGGATGCTTCCAGCAGCCAGCGACTGCTGAGTCATTGCACATCTTACAGAGTTTAAACTGCAAGAAGGGCCAGGCAGACTGCTGGGTTTGGGAGAGGCTTGCTGTTCTTGGTTTTTACCCAATAACGGCTTATCCAGATGTGCTCTCTAATCCCAACTTTCCCCCACTGTCATGGCTGGGCTATTACATTTCTGTAACCATGAGAACCGGCAGTGGAGATGGCCGCAAAAGCCTGTCGAGGGATTGTTATTCATGTGTTCCATAACCTGTGGAGAAAAATAATGTGGCTAAAGTCTACACAGTTCTTGTTGATAGAAAATGTTTGAGTGACTGATGCTGATATTTTTCAAAGGACAAAATGTAATTAGTTCCAGTGAGTGGTTAGTTATGTTGTGTACTGATTTTGCTTT
This sequence comes from Oreochromis niloticus, assembly GCF_001858045.2. Classification (NCBI taxonomy): domain Eukaryota; kingdom Metazoa; phylum Chordata; class Actinopteri; order Cichliformes; family Cichlidae; genus Oreochromis; species Oreochromis niloticus. The sequence goes on from NC_031979.2 coordinate 32,014,306, forward strand.
CCCTTTCTTCGTCCTCCCGAGAGATCTTGTCTGTATCGATTGAGGAGATATACTATGCAGCCGAGTCTTGATGTTACTGTAAAGTTCAATTTCATGATACGCTTTGTTATATCATTTCACTTAGTTTTTTATGCCGGTATAAATAATATGCAATATTTTTGATTTTAATTATTTCATTTTATTTTATTTTATTTTATTATTAATGGTCATTACTGAAATCCTGGTAACTGTAGGCATTGCTTCGGGCAAAGCCTCATGATACTTGAAATCTTCTTGTGAAAGTCTCTCCATAGCCTGCAGCACACAAGCAACTAGTAGGGGTTTGTGTTGTCTCCACGCACTCCTGAAATCACTGGATTCACTCTGATTTAAAAAAAAATATTTTATTAAATGAAACTTGCCTTGAGGTGGTGTCTGAGTGAAATCAAAATTATATGCTAGTAGTACTAATAATAATTCTAATAAAAGTTTCCTGATTTCCTTTTAAAGTAGAAGATTTTAATACAAATGAGCAGTTCTGATGTCAGATGCCACTTCTGTTGAGCTCAAGAGAAGTTTTCATTATACAAATTTATTTTTGGGAGGGGGGTAAAAAAAAAGTTGTGTCAAGTCATGTCACGCAGCGGTGTTAAATATCTCACTGAAATGTGGACTTGCTGAATTCCAATAAATTATATATGAATGATTTGAGTATATTATAGCAACTTAAGTAAATTAGTTTATTTTTATGGATTAGTCTTGCACTGAACCAAATGAAAACAATTACATTTGAGGGAATGGATGGATGGATGCATAAAAAGAGCAAACTAAAGTTAAGTAAGACAGTTGCATGGAACACAAAACTCTTTATTTTCTTGGATCAGTACTGCACACTGTTCTCAGTTCAGTTACGGTTCTCCCGCTGCTCTGCACAGAGAGCAACCCACCCGGTTCTCTACAGATTCAGTCACACACTCTGCACTGCTCTGCCTCAGTATCCCATCACCACCCTGTTCACTCCTACAATAATTAATGGTGTTATATCGAACCACAGTCCCCTGTTTTATAACCAAAACCAACAACATTTTTAAGGGCAAAAAATATGCACCTCAGACTTTGGAGCTAGAGCATCTCACTGAAATAAGACACTAGTCCATACTTCTTCTTTGAGCCAACAATAAGGTGTATTACTGCCAAGTACTAGTAATAGTACCACCCTCCAAAATGCTATCTGCAGTATGGGAAGTTCCCATCCTAGAAAGCACTAATATACACACTTCATTTTTAGGTTGTGTTTACAATTTTTCTCTCCTTTAAAAAAACCCAGAAGTGCTGCTGTGCCACCACTAACAACCCCTTGCAACAGAATACCTAAACTTAGCTCCCACACACTTCTGTTTCTATATTTTACTTTTAGAATTTCTCTACCTCTCCTATATCCATTACTTTTTAGTAACACATGCTCCATGCTTTTCCCTTTCTACATGGTCCTATATTCTGTTTTCACGGGTAGTTGAATTTAATCATGTATGACCTGTTCTTAACCTAGAAAATATGACTTCTTCCATTCTGTATATGTAATCACAGTACATGTAAATACCCATTTAACAGAGCTGTGACCTTACACAGTGTATGGGCTCCGATCAAATACGGCAGCGTGAAATCGCTGTGACATCACGTGAACTATGAACAGAATGGACTTTACTCTCAGTTGTTGAATTGACTCAATAAAAAGCCATTAAGTTAACCTGCCAGAACACAGTATTTTGCTGAAATAACACAACTGACTCAATTATAAAAACAAAAACAAAAAACTTATTTGTGCAGTATCCAATTAAAGAGGATTCTTTTAAACCAACAACAGCGAGATTTCATTTGTTTTTGAGTGTAGTGTACAGGAAATTTCATTAAAACAGAATGGACTTAATGAGCATTCAAAGTTCATTTCTTTTAAAGGAGAGGAATATTCTGATCTTATAATTATCCAAAATACTAAAGCATTTTTTCCCTGTTTTTCTTCCCTTTCATATGATCTTTATCACAACAACACACTTTAGAGGCTGCTCCACAGACTAGTGATTTGAGGTAGCATGCAAAATAAGGCCTGAATATGAGCGGTGGTCGTGTTTTTTAAGTCTTTCCTTTTTTTATTCTGATTATAACATGAGTCAGTGATCAGCATTTATACCTTCAAAGCACATAATCTGCTGAGCTGATCATGCGTTTAGCTTGGGTAAGTGCAGCATTTATTGATGGTGAGTTGGCAGATAAAATGTGGTCAGTCTGTTATGTCACTCTGCACCTGCATTCTTATGATGTTTTACTGAGATCTTCTTTTTGGTCTGCTTTAGATGTTGTTACTGACATCCACTGATGATCCGTACATGCAGTCATAGTTAGTGTTAGTAAGCGTTATAAAAAACCGTGAAACAAAACTCACACAGTATTCTCCAACTCCTTGGTGACAATGATTTTGTTCCCTTGCTACCTGGTTTTAGATGCATGTTGAAGGGTTCAAGACTGAAGAAACCTTGAACTGTTGAAAGATTGAGGTTAAGAGCTCCAGGGCTATACTCAGTAACTGAATCTTTGAACATAGCATGACTGAGTGTGAGGGACAGGTGTTCCTCGTAGAAACGTCACAGCCCCAAAAGGCTGAGGAGCTTTGAAAAGCAAATCTCTCACAGTTTTGAACTTGAGTGGGGAGTACATCAACCTGTCCCCTGTATCCACGCACTGAAAGACCTTTTGTTCGCTTCTATTCACTGTCATTATTCTTGTGCCCAAGCCACATTTCCATTGCATAAAGAAGCACCTACACTTGAGGGTGATTGTTAAATGTATGTGTTACAGAGACTCAGCCCTAACAATAGTCCACTTTCTTTTGTTAAATGCAGTGCTATTTTTTTGTTTTTTAAATTTGACCTACGTAAAGTAAAATCCAGGATTTGGTGAAGTGAGAAACTGAAAAAATCTAAATGGAATAATTTGAATCAGAAAATAAGGAAGTACATTACAAATGCATGCTCTGCATAGAGATAGCTGCCAAAGGCCACACCCCCCTGAATCGTATGAGAGAATGTCTTTGATGCACACTCCACATTTAAGATGTGTTTTAACTTTGAACTGAAAAAAATTGGAGCCTATGGCGTGAAGTGACATCAGCCTTTCATTTGGACACGGTTTTTCTGTATTACAGGGCTGGACTCATAGAGCTTGCTTACAACATTACGGCAGTATTTTTTTGTTTGTTTGATAGGTTTGTATTATGAATGTGGGAGAAAGTATCATATTTACACACACGCATATGTGCAAGTTAAAGACACATTTTGGAGGCAGAAAAAAACAGTCTAATATATTTTATATATTATATTTTATTTATTTCTTTTTGCAAAAAAATAGGCAGTGATCTTGTTTATATATTGTTTGTTTTTATTCATGCTATTTAGCTGTTGTTGTGGGATGAAAATAATTGATGTATGGGAAAGCTTATGTTCTGATATGTATAAGAAAACACTGAGTGGGTTCTTATTGGCTCATTAAAAAGAATTAAGATAGAAAAAGTAAGGCTATGATAAACTTTTGATAGAGACTGTGATTGTTTCTCTCTAACAGATATCTTTTTTGCTCAGCAATGAAACCAGTGACATATTTATAGAATATTATTTTTCAAATACCCTTAGGAACAATTACACTGTCCCATTGTAGTTTATTAGCTGTATCGGTTTTCCTGCAGACACAACAGAATCGTTGTCAAACAATGGTATTTTGAGGCATCATTGACTTTTGGCGTCTGTGATAGAGGCTGTGATCCTTTGCTGTAGGGGAGAGTGTTTGCTGTAATGCTGGGATCTGTGATTTGACTGCAACCACATCGAGCACAACATGGAAGCTTGTTCTGAAATGGTCACGGGCATCGCAGCGGCAGAATATCAGGCGAAATGATGCTTCAAAGAAATCACTAGTGGTTTCCTAGCTCACAGCAGCCACCACCCCCAGTATTTCTTATGAACTTATTTATTTGTTTACTTTTTTGGCAGAGTTTCTCCTCAGATCATGGATTAGTAGAGATATTCGCTGGCTCATTTGCAGGCTAATTTGGTGGGTTTTATAGGCCCTTGTGGACAGTTTTGAGCTGTTATCTGTGGGGTTGCTTATCCACTCCCTGCCAGTGCCTCTGACAGTCTAAACCAACATCACATCAGGGCCCACCACTGAGACTCAGGGGCCTCAAAGCACGACATGGAGGAGGATGAGCCCTCCTCTTTGGAGGATTATCCAAACCCAGTGTTACAATTTCTGTCCCTCTTTTAGCAACATCCATTTAATGTAGAGTCCTATTTTATATGCTTATGTTATTTTCAGAGAACAGTCATTCTTAAAATGGAATATAAGCTGCAACGCACCGATTCAATATTCTGAATCTTTTTCTGTACATGAGTAAATAGTTACTATCCAGATTCAAGGATCCTATATTAAATACTGTTTCTTACTCAATGCTATCATATAAATATGTAACATACCATTAAAACAAAACATCTACAAATCTCTTGTATCTGATGCTTTTTAATTTTTTCTTTTCTAGAAGCCTTGCAGTAAAATTTCAGATAGCTCTGAATGATCGGTTATCGTTGCAAAAGCAATTAGGGGTTGTTATTGAGGTTGAGGAAGCAGAGATCATAATGTGCTGTTGCCCCAGTCTCAGATAAAAAAAATAATTAAATGTTCATGCTGAGAATTTTCTCATTAGCAGTCACCTCTGATATGTATGGTCTCTGACACAAATTCAGCTATGGAACTTTTAGTCCTACTTGATCTAACATTTATCAGTAAACACCAGCTATGGAAATTGAATATGTAAATATTTGTCTGTCACTTCATCATCCGAAGGTAGAAAACACTTTCTTATATTTAAGATGCAAAATCAAATCATGTTTTTTTTATTGAACTCTCATGCATATTTCATCATATATGCATAAAAGTACACAAGAAAAGAGCCGAAAGAGTTTCAGTGGATGCAGATGAAACGTGTCTATTAAATTTGTGTTTCTTTTAAAAGTCTTAGCCTGGAATGATGTGAGTTCAGATCGTCCTTAGTGAGTATAATTATTTGTCAATACAGAGTGATTCAAAGTGAGATTAGCATGCTTAAATATAAGATTATTTTCACACACATAAAGACTCATTGCGCTGGACAGCTCATGTTCTTCCTGGATTATTTCTCTCTCAGTGAAAATAGCTTGGCACAGTAAAAATTTCACAGCCTGTGAATTTTGAAGAAAATAGTTTGGGATATAAGCTTTACAGTTTTTTTCTTCTGCCTTCAGAGGTTTCCCAAAAGTACTGCTGTCACACTGGAAACACTAGTCTTATCGCAGCTGTATGAATTGCCAGCTTCTGCAGTAGGTCGCACCAGAGCTGCAGTCTATCTGTCTCCAGACTTCAGTGCTTGCAGTGTGTGAATTACCAAATTCTGGCATAGATGCACTTTTAGAGGATTTAAACTGGTTTCTTACTAGCTAAGCTCTGTCTGTTGTTTACAGTAGGTTGGAAGTGTAACGCCTTTACCACTTTGTTCCGTGGGAAATGTGGTCCAGACGCATTTTCCCATTTAGCTTAGGTATGGATGGCAACCTGAGGCAGTATGTTTTCAAAATGTCAAGTTGAACTACTTAATCAGGTACTAGAAAATAAATTGACTTCTGTCAGTCAGCTGCCTGATAAACAGCCACTATAAAAAATCATACACTACACTAGTTATGTGACTCTATAGCATACAACAGTTGCATTGCTGCGATAATATTATGTTGGCTTTTGCAAAAGTGAAGTGGAAAAGTGAGGACAAAAAAGAATATTTTGATTTTCCTAACATTGTTATAATGCTAAGTCGAGCTTTAAGTCTTGTGTGCCCCTTTTGTCATTTGCTAAAAGACAGCGAGTGGCAGGAAAAAATTTTCTATAAGTTGTGTTGAGCTTTTGAGCTTTGTTGGGGTCTGCTGGGGGAGCTGCGTCGGAGCTGGTGACACTAACAGATGGATAATCTGATCAAGAAAGCTGGCTCTGTGATTGGCTACAAATTGGATGTATTTGAAGATTTCTGGTCGAGAGGAGGTCACTGAAAAAAATAAATACCAATTTATAATACTGACCACACTGTTCACCGTTTACTGGACTGGCAACGGCGGACTTTCTTTGACAGACTGTTTCAGCTCTACTGCCACAACTCAGTTAAACATTTATTGACATTTTAAATTTTGTTTTGCCTCTACTTTTTCTTTTTCTTAGTGCTGTTGATGTTATTATTAAATTATATTAACTGCTGTAGCAAAAAAAATTCCCTAATCTCGGATAAATAAAGCTTTATTGTACCTCTTCTTATCGTATAGTAGACTTCTAGACGTTCTGCTTTCTTCACACTGTACACATCCAAGAAAAGTATAGAAGTAAGATAGAACCGTAAATGTCTCATTTTATTCTAGAAAGTGACAGCTTCATGAATAATAATACAACCTGTAGCCAGAATGCAGTAAACAAAGGACTGAAAAAAGATTAGGCTTCATATGGCTCATATTTATCCATTAAATATTTATTGGACTCCATCCTTACCCTGCGGTTTAGCTCAGAACATCCTTTATGTAACAGAATGTATGTTTAATATGAACTAAAATGTCTCAAGGTAACATTACTGAGGTAAATTTATACTAGGGCTGGGCAGTTAATACAGTTTCATTTTCAATTAGGATTTTATCTTCTGACAATTATGAGAACAAGATAATTGGGATAAAGCAATTATTGTTTTTACTGTATGTTCATTCTCCCTCAGTGTTTCACCCGTTTCTAAAAAGCAAAAAAAAAAATAAAAAAACAAAAACAAAGCTGAGACGTTAAAGTCATAAAATGCTTCCATTAATGAAGCTTTGGAAGGTTCATTAATGGCTGCTTACAGCTGCCTGACAGTTGTTGGCTTGCTGTAAGTCCACTGCTGGCTGGACCACAGGAATTCTACTGTAGAGGCTGTTGGATGGTGAGGGGCACCAGGGACCCTTCCGAGATTGGCTCTACCGTCCACCAGTTGGGGCTTCCATCCCCCTCCTCTTCTCCAGTTTTCCATTATTAATTAATTAATTTTTAAAAAGGCCCATTTTTTAAAGTTCATGACGTCCACTGCGCTTATTTAACATTTGTCTGAAATTGGTAGTTATTCACCATAATTGTTGGTAAACAAACTGTTGAATGTTGTCTTATTTTAATTCTTAAGTGATTCTTTTTAACCCTTACAAATGTGTCAAAATAAAACGAAAAATTGTATGTAAAGGACTCAATGTTCAACAATAGAGTATATAAAATATTGGAAATTCTTATAATTTTTTGCTACTAGATGACGGATTATTTAAAAATAATCATGATGTTTGTGCTGTTGTCCAAGTCCATTTGCTTTTCATTGCCTGGGAAGAAATTTGCAATAAAAATAGTTTTCCTTGCTGTGAACACCGTCTATATAATTGTTCCTTAGAAAAGGTGTTTTCTGTCTCCACAAAATATCTTTTGCTTTTTAAATTCTTGCAACTGACATTCAGCCAAGTATTGTTAACCACATACTTGGATGAATTATAAGAAGTACTTAGATGGTTGGAATATACTTTTATAAGGTCGAAATTGTTTTCAAATGTATGCCCACATTGCTTTACTCTTTGTGTAACTTCTTGTGGTATAAACTAATCTTACTGACCATGTTGCTGACTCTTAGTGGCTTAACTTTTACCATACTATGAATTATATAAGCACTTACAAACATAAGCCGCTTGACAGCATGTATTTTAGATAGCCTTTTGAACTGTCTTGCACTCAGTGGGAGCTGAACACACACACAAATCAATTCTTCAACACTGACAAAGTGTCTGAAATGAAAAACAGTGGGCTTTTATGTAAGCTATCTGGAGAGCATGATGAGAGGAGGATATCAGTTTTAACAGAGGTGTACTCTCTTAGCATGAAAGCCTCCGTGCTACTCCGATGGCTATATACAACATCTGGTGGAATCATGTAAAATGTGTCCCTCTCAGTAAAGAATTTTACTGTATTATACAGTTTAGATTCCAGGAGAAAGTTTGGAAGATGTAAAGGTTTTCAGTTTTTTGAGGCCGTGTTTAAGCTCTTTATTGTCTTTTATTAGGCATGTAGCTTTTTCTTAAGGGTATACTTTAGAATTTTATTAGGCAAGCCCTAGAATGCACTGAGGAATGGCAGGATGGGGATGGTGTCATCTTTGTTCAGCAAGGCCCGAGGCAAGCCACATGTAGCCCTAATGAGTCGCTTACAATTTCAGGCTCTGCTTGCTCTCAAACACCAAAAGTAAACTTTTGTCTTTTTTCCCCCTCACTATTCGGGGACCTTAAGAGGATTGTGGGATCATTATTTATTCATGCCATTGTGTTTATTCACCAGCCTCTTTGTGCGATGGAAGAGGGAATGGAGCAGCCTGTGCAGACGAAGTAAAAGCTGATAATTATCCACTATTAGTATTGTTTTTTCAGCCATGGTTTAAGTCGGCTCAGTTGATGATCGAGCTATGATAGAGGGCCCGAAACATCCATTTAAAGCAGATTACCATGTGCACAAGTTTGAAGTCTGGAATCCTCTGCTGAGGATTCTCCAAATGGGCGTGATGCGTTTATAAGCCTGTTTTTACTGCACTTTTTCTGTGCAGTTAGAGACGATGTCTTGTCACAGTGTCACTTGCGAACAGTTGTGTCGACCAGGAGATCCTTAAAAACAGCCATCACAGGCCTGCAGGATGTTGTTAACAGTGAGAGGTGAGGAGATTGGAACCTTTACTTTTCATCCTAGAACAAAGAAAACCCCGGGGATGCTTAAATGGGGCTGTATGGAGGGATTTAGCAATGTCAGACTGCCTCAGAAGTAGCACTGATTCAAAAGACCAGCAAAGTAAATTGTAAAAAAAAAAGGGGGAAAAAATGGGATTGGGCCTAAAGACCAAGGAGTCTTGAAAACGAATCAGTTTGCTCAGTTAAAAAACACAACAACAAAAAACGGTGCATCAGCTTAGCTGTCTCAGCATGTTCAGTTGGCCTGTACACTGTGTTCTCCGTTTATTCTAGGTGTCAAAACATTTCTTAAGGGTAACACGAAAAAGGTTGCTACCCTTGAATCGAAGCTTGCCGTTGAGCGCGATTTTGGGTTTCTCTTCGAACAGAAAAAAGTCTCCTCAGTTGATTTCTGTTTTAAATACCGAGTCTGATTCATTTCTCTGTTTGTCACAGAAAAGTAAGAACAGATGGTGTCTTTCAGCTGGATAGCAGGGCACACAAGTTTTCTTCTTTTCCTTCCAGCACAGAAAAATAGAGTGGACTGGATGCAAGAGAGTGGCAGCAGCCAAGCAGGGATGTGGGTAGAGGATGACTGGGGAGCGAGTCTGTGGTTCTAATCACCCAGAGAGGAAATGCCATCTATAATCTAAGCCACTCTGGCCTCCTGTTCATCTTCCTAGGTGATACCCTGGAATGCGTCTGTCTTTTCTGCTGTCTGCTAATGCTTCTCTGTGCTGCTGATTTTTTTTAATCTTAGTTGGAGATTCTCCTCCTTCCCCATGCGGATGAATAGATTAAAACTGCCTAAGATGTTAAATTTGTCTTAGGCCCATTGCCTGTGAACATACTAATGAAAACTACCCATTTGATCTAAATCACCAACTATTTCTAGCATTTTACTGCTATTACTACAATATTTGCATTAATGATTGATGATGAGATTTTTTCTCTTGTTTTCTGGATTTATTCTTCTCATCCATTTATAATTCAGCATTTGTCTCTTTAAGAGCATGCAGTTGTTGTAAGTAATGGATGCTTTGCTTAAAGTGCTGATAGAAGTGCAGTGGGAAAGTCTTAAATGGAATTGTTTCTTCTGTGGGCATACTGTTTTATTACAAGACAGTATAATTTCCATTTTCTCAGTAATGGTTAGCCCCGTCTATAAAGAAAAAAGACATTTATGTGTTTTTACAGTTTATTTTCAATCATACATTTGGTTCACTCTCGTTATTATGATATTGATTCCTCACAGGTAAATGGCACCATCAGAGAGATATTTATCAATTTTTCAATGCTGGTTCGTAAAAGCTTATTTCCCACTTCCTCTGCAAGCGAGGCTATGGTTCTATTGTGGAGTTGGGGTAAGGAGGAGGACTTGATGTCACATAGAATTGCACCACATCAATTAGCAAAGTCTTGTTGTCACACAGCAGACATGTTTTGTGTAATCTTGAGTATTGTAAAGTAGCTTGATTATCTTTGTAGTATCACAGTTAAAAAAAGATACCACATATGTTTACGATACGGTTTATCACTTGTTTTTGGTGAGTTACTTTTATGACTCTGTCCCCTTAAGCTGCAAATTTGCTTTTGTTTACATTTCTTTTCTTGCTCTTTTTTTCTTTTCCTAAAGTGAGATCACTTTTCAAGTGTTAATTTTATCAAAAGGCTAGCTGTTGCTTGCAGCAGTGTCATAGAACACAATTATGTCAATTTGGGAATTCTAATAATAATGCATAAGAGAAAATTAAGCTGCCTTGTCCGTATTGCCTGTAGAACTCCGATTAGCTAAATTACCAGAGCACACACACAACCCCTATGAGTATTCAAGATACATCTTGTAGTCTTATAATCTAATCCTGGTAACTTTTTAGATGCCTTATTACAAAATCTGTTGTTTCCATTGATCTTATCCTCACAAATATTGGTCAGAAGAAAATGTGAAATGTTTATATTCAGCAAAAATGACAGATAATATGGTCATTAAAATATTATATACATTTTTGGAAATACAAAAATGACAAAATACATTTTTGTAAGTGTGGTGGGTTATAAACATTGCTTTTTGTTGATCGTTTGTAACATTCCCACCTGCTTTTGCTTGTATTTTCACTAAGCAATATCAACAATTAACATGGTCTATGATGCATTTTGAGGATATACAAATTAAAGGACAAAATGCAATTTAATATAAAAGAAATATGGTTAGTAATAAAGTCTTGAGTGACAGTGTGTTGCAGAGGTTCATCATTTTACAGTGCAGAGACCACTACAGGATTTTACATTATTTAGTCACAAAGACGCTGAATCTCTGAGATCGTCAGTGACACAATGGCAATATTAACACCACATTTTCATATTCTCGAAGTTCATTATAAAGTAAAATAGGTGATATAGTTCATGAGAATACATTTGATAACACCCAAGTAGAAAAAAAGAATCAGACTTCCTTTAATGGAGTCGTCTCTTTATCAGTCTTTTTAAAGACTTTGTGTCACACAACATTCCCCGGACAACTTAATCCTAAATGGTTAACACAGTAAATATGGCCACTCGGGCTTTAAGCAACAAGACATTATGAGGGGGGAAAAAACTTGGAAAGCTGAAAAGGGAATTGTAGATGCTCAGGTAATTTAAAGGCTATTAACTATCCAATTAAAGCACCTTGGTGGCCAAAGCACCTTGTAGGCAAATAAAACTCAATTAATAGACAATTATTTGTATTTGGTTTGGCATAATAGGCTTATTTATAAAGCCAGCTGTTTTCCTTTGAAGAGAATGTATCCTTAATGCTTCTCAGCAATCTCACAACAGTCACTGCTGTATTAATTTGTTTTGATAGCTTAGTTTAAACAGCACAAACACTTGTGGGTCATTTTCTTCTAGAAGTAAAGCTTTAATACTGCTGAAGTACCTTTATTTTTACCCACTCTTGTTTAGCAGAGACACTGGCAAAAACACTAGATTTTTGCTCCATAAAGTGTAAGTAAAGATTTCGTATAGTAGACACGGAAGTAGATGCTTGCTTCTGATTGTGGAAGATTTAATCAAGACTATCGGTGGTGGTGTGCATAATCACATTTCACCGTGTGCCACTCAAATTAGACACTGCAGAAGCAAAGCATACCTGCAGCCTTCAGATGGGTCCAAAGACAGCTAATCAAGAGAAAAGGAGGACCTTCACAAGCAAAATCTGCCACATAATAATCAAATCAAAATAAATAACAAAAATCTGTGCATAGATGACTGATGATTGGCAACAGTACAATTAAAATTGAGCACAGCAGCAAACATACGTATTTGTTAGACATAAATTTAGAGGAGAACTTAAAGGTGCTCCTTCACCAAGTAATGATGTAAACAGTACAGAGCCTTTGTGCTGCACCCATTGCATGTTTCTGATTAGGTCCTTACTGTGATTAGTGCAAAAGATGCTGAATCGTGACATTAAAATTGCACTTCACTGACATCACCAACCACCATCAGCAGATTGGTGCAAAATGCCAAGTAGGTGCAGACAAGGAACAAAACCACTGTGGTGTAGAGACGAGCACTTTGCATGCATGTGCACACAGAAAAAAAAGAGCTGTCCATCTCCATTTGACCTCCACATTTAAACACAGTTGGAACACTTACAGCAGCAGGGAAAATCAGAATATTCACGGTCAGGCCCTCTTATGATGGCTGAGGATAAAATTCAGCAGCCGAAAATATGACAAAAGCTTTATTCATGGCATAACATCTTGGAGTGAATCCTACTCCACCTACACTGGATGACAAAATTGGTGCCAGGAGCAAATTACATAACATTTTACTGATCTGCCAATGACAACCTGCCAACCTTTCACATACTCCTGTTCAAATGGTACCACACAACCGTCCAAGCCAATTTGTTGACACATAATATTACTTGTTTGTTCTTTTTTGTCTATTTGTCTATTTTTTTTTGCTTTTTGGACCTTTTTTGGGATGGGGGCGGGGTTGCCATATTATCATTGTACAATGCTGTGATTAAATTAAATTACAATTAGCATTAAAATAAATGATTCTGTCTTTACTACAGTCTTATATGCCCACCATTGTTCAACACAATGTGCATTTTACAAAGAGAATAGCTACGTGATGATGACACTCGGTCTCCTCTGAGACTCTGAGTCATACTTCTGTGTCCTATATGCTTAGTGCCCTTAGCTGCAGTTTTTAAGTAAACATAATTCAGACGAGTGACTCCATTCATCATGGAGTCACTCAGCTGCTCCAGCCTTCCTCTGTGTGGTGGCTGTATTTAACAAAAGCAGTCATAGACCTGGCTTATCATGTTGCGTAGCTGAAGAATGGCACATTTTATCTCCATGGATATGTCTTATTTTCTATGTATAACTTCAGACTTTTATATCAGTCGGTGGTAAAATAAGAAAGATTAGTTAAGTTTGGAGAGAAAACAGGTTTAAATATCAGGACTCTGTTGATTCTTCTTATTTGACTTTCTTTTCACTTGATTACATCTTCCCTCTAAATTACATTCTTTGTTTACCTGATTTAATTTCCTCTCTCTTAGCCTGTGAAGCCTCCTCAAATAAAGGAATTTTTAAACATAAATTTTCTTTTTTTGTTTGTACTGATTCTGCTTCTCATTCATGCACAAATGTAATCATTCTGATTAGTTTCATGGTTTCTCAAGGCCAGAATGTGAATTACAGTCTGTACATACGACAGTTGCAGTTCTTAAATAAGTTTGGTAATGCCTTTGCTTGTCTCTCACTTCTGAACTCGCATAATAATCAGAGGCATAATATACAAACAGATCTGGAGCAGAAAGTGTGGCTACAAATGCTTTTTACGTAATGTAGGTTGCTGTTGGTTTGAATGACACAGCACATAGTTGATTATTGCTAAATAATAAATTATCAGTTTTCCAGCTTTTTATTTCTGTAATTTTAAATTGGTTATCCTGGCATTTTTTATAGTGTTTATTTCTGTCTGTCTCTCTCTCTCTCTCACTCACACACACACACACACACACACACACACACACACACACACAGTAACACACCATTTGGATGCCTTACATGTTTGTCACCTTACCCTGTGACACTGTGAATACTGTTTTTTCACCATTTTGTGACATTTATTACACTACAGCCGTTTTCACACATGAACTGTCATGTAGCACATTGAAGGAGATAGTCCGCACTACTGGAAGTAGTCTTATTTATTTATTTGTATTTATTTATTTATTTCCTTTTTGGATGAGGAAGCTTCCTGGATAGAATGTGTGGGAGGCAACACATTCTCTTACTAGCAGCTAATACAGCAGACAGTTAGCTGCACTATTTGTACATCAGCGCAATCAGACATCACACGGACTTAGGTAGGTGTATTAGGTAGCTGACAAGTTGAAGACTGGCTAATTTCCCGTCTTACTGTTTCAGACATTTACATTCTCGTTTGCACCTCCGGTGTAGAGAAGTTCACGGCTGCAGCGCATGTGTAAAAACAGCTTAAAGCTTAATGCAGGGTGAGACGCTATTATAGGGATTTGTGAACCAGTATACGGTAGATTCTGCAACAGTTTCCACCCCTAGAACGAATGAAAAAGGCAGTGTAAAACAGTGTTCAAGAAAGGTACAGGTGAAAATTGGTAAAGAGAAATTTTGCATAAACTAATTAAATAAAAACGGAAAGTAAGTCAGATAAGCACAGCATCATCTTGACAAAAATCCATTACACAGATCCCAAAGATCTGCGTAATGGAATTTTAACTAGTGCAGCCAGAGCACCAGTGATGAAGCAAATGAAAAATCCTAAAACAGCTAAAAAAAAAAACTTTCCTTGCCCATGTGGAAACCCCCTCGTGCTCCACTTGTCAGTTACTGTAAAAAATTTAGATTACATGCAATATCATGCCCAGAATAGCGGCAGAGTGCAGATGTGATATCACCACTCATGGAGCGTGGACATGGAGCTCTGCCACTGAAGAGGCAAGCTTCTTTTCTGTTGATTTGTGAATTTTTTACAAGCCTTTTTCACACAGTTTAACAATTTAATTCAGTTCAGTACAGTTTGATTTACATAGCACCAAATCACAACAAGGTGCTTTATATTGTAAGTTAAAGACGCTACAATATAAAAAAGAAACCTCAATAATCACACAGCTCCCTAAGAGCAAGCACTTGGAGACAGTGGGAAGAAAAAACTCCTTTTTAACAGGAAGAAACATCTATTAGAAGCAGGTTCAGGGAGGGGCAACAATCTGCTGTGACCAGTTGAGAGTGTCATGAAGGTGAGATCAAAGAGACAGGAGAAAAGGCAAACTATGAAGAGAGAGAGTGAGGACTATAGTTTAATAATTGCTAATGATTAAGTACATTTTAATTTGAAGGATTATAAAAAAGTATTGATCTGATTTTTTCAAACTACATTTGCATGGTTATACTGCTGTTAGGATCATGTCTGTATTTCATGCACCACATACTGTTTTTTTTCTTTGAGCTGTAGAGCTGTAACATAAAATATAAAACTTTTCAATAATTGTTTTTTAAATTATTTTAAATTATTATTTTTAAATTATTGTTTTTAAAAATCAATTTTTTAATCTTTTTTTCTGATTTAAATTGTTGTTCTCTGAGTGACTTTTGATAACTTACTGCATAACTGTTCTACAAATTCCATTTCATATAAGCATACTATTATTAATATGAAACCTATATTTTATATCCATATATATACACCAAGTAGTGGATATAGAATTAGCTATTCATTCCATTCTGCTTTCAGACTTTGTTCTGACTCATTTTAGCATTTTTAATAATAGTGTTATTGAAATGAATATAATTTAATGATACTGAAAATCAACATTTTTAGAATTTCTAAATGTTTTTTTACAGAGGGGATTACATGCATTTAATGCAAGAATCTTACATTATTAGTAGGTTCCTTTGGTTTAGAACAACCCAAATCTATTGAAATACATTTTGTCAGCAGTTATATAGGGAGCAAGCACTAAAAGCAACAATATATTTAGCAGATTTCCTTACCTACAGATTACATTTATTTCCCTCTTCTTGTAATTGGCTTCCTAATGAGCTGATTAAGACCTTAAATGCAGTGGGTGGTCATCTGTTTTAGCAGTTGGGACAAACTAGGCAGTAAAAGGCACTTCTGAAGCTGTCAGAATCTACAGCAGTTGGGCATGGTCCAAGGAGTCCTAAGTAAAGGTTCCCTTTTGCTGCTGTAATATAGTGAGCGAAGGCAAAAGCAATCAACTCTGGCAGCCAGAGAAACTTCTCTGGCCATCTCAAGCTGTGGCTTTCTGTCTGCAGAGGCCCTGTGTCTGGCTTCAGGTGGACGTGGTGTGGGTAAGGCAGTATTAATTAAATGCAGTGAGACAGTAGAACCTTTGTGTGCAAGACTAATGGCTTCTGAACATGACTACCTTGACCTCATTTACGTTATGACTTTGACCATGTTTAGAGGACCTTAATCTTTTCTGGTCTCACTGATGAATTCTCTCTTAGAGGAAAACGCAGTAATATTCAGTCCAAGACCCTTGTGCAGCTCATCTTTGTCTTTTTCGTCAAGCATTTCAATCCTGCGGTTGGTCTTAAATTGCATCAGGTACTAGCTTGTCAAGTGGTACTTGATTTAGCAGCACAGAGTTGTTTTTTTGATACTAATAGATGTCTTAGATGAATCCCGTTGAATCAGGCAATGGCCGTGATAATGCTCTTTGCTACAGCTTTTCCTCTCGCCGTTATACATTCCTGCACATTCAATCACAGCAGTGTCTTGGCCATTAACCCACAGCAGGACCACTATGCCTCGGCACCCATTACTGAACCGGCATTAGAGAGTTGAGAGGAAAAAAATGAAGTGTCTGGTGTGAAGTGTGTGTAAAGCACAAACTGTGACTCTCTGAAGCAGTGGACGTTTACTGCTTGTGTAGGGCTGTGGCTGATATGTTAATATCACTAATTGTTTCCTAATTAGATGCGAGTCAGTGAGTCGTGTTTTAATACTCTTCAGGGATCATTACAGACATAGACGAAAATCATCTCTCCTGATAAATGACAATCGGGTCAGCTGGAATTTCAACATCAAGACAGTAGGACTGATGGAAAAATGGGGAGAGCGCCAAACTGATGGCTTTTGTGCGCTGTAGTCATGTTACTTAAGCAGTGTTATTTTCAGCGTATTGCAGAGTTCCATCAAAAGTTAATTACACATTAATAGGAGGTCTTTGTGGAGATTTAACATTCCCTGACAGCATGTGATTGGAGCCAATAAGGCTTAACAGACAAAACTGTACCATATTCAGATGTAAGAGTTCTGGAAATATATTGAAATATAACAAGATGATTCATGCTTTAAAGGCAATTGACCACTCTGACAACTATGCTGTTTTATTTTTTATATTACTGACAAGTAGAAAAGCTAAGATGGACACAGTGTACACACGAAAAAGGAAGGATTGGTTCAGGTTGGATTCATTTCTTGACTGGCAGGGGTTTTATATATTTCCACAGGAGGGGGTATTAACAGTCACCAGAATGAGGGACATATTCATATGCTTGCTGCACAGTGCGCAAATTTGATCTCTAATCACTTATCTCTCAGTGTAACTTTTGTAGTTTGGAGAATGGCAGTTATGTTAGATAACGGATGTGAAGAGAGGTTGTTTAGAATTTGAAGAGTTTTTAGATTCATAGTAATTTGACAGGCTCCTGATGGGATGCATATTTGCTGTACTGTAATGTTTCCACACACCCTAACACGTCACCTCTGTTTTCCTCTTTTTATTTTTTTCCCTTTGCTTCTGGATTTGAGCATTGTAACCTGTAATTATCCCCCTTTTTTGCATTAAACATCCCAAAAAGGTGTTTTGTTGTTTTTGTTTCTCTAAACCAGTGCCAGGCATTTGCCTTTTCTATTCTATCTCAAAGTCATTTCAGTTGTTTGTATTGTTCTTCCCAGCTGGGATGAGGTGGCGGAGACAAAGGCAGATGTGTCCCTGTTTGTTTTTGAAGTGTCAGAGTTAAGTCTTGCATGTGTGTGTGTGTGTGTGTGTGTGTTCTGCTTCTGTGTGATGTTGCCTGTGTTTGGGTGTGTTTCATTTCCCCCCCATGTGTTGTCTCTGTTTGTGGTCCACAGGTCCTCCGCTGCATTGTTCATCCGCCTCCTCCTCCCCTGTTGAGCAGCTCCATTACCCTCCCCCTTCCATTGCAGCCAATGAGAGCCAGGGAGGGTTGCTAGGTAACTGTGCGGCTCAGCCAGCCCAGGACTCTGACTCTGAGGATGAGTTTGGCCCCAATTCATTCTTAGTTAAAACTGGCTCAGGGAACCTGTATGCTCCTGCTACCGCTACTGCTGATGGTGAGTTGGTTTTCAAACTACTGTTGCTTTGTGGAGGTTAGCCTTCCCCTACTCCTGGATATGTTGTGTTATAGGTCATGTGGATGGCTATAGGCAAGAAAATGTCCCTTTTTTCTGAGCACCATGAGAGAGAGTAGAAACTTTTGAGTCGATATGTAGCCTCAGGAAATGCACAGCACTCTCTGAAGCAAGGTCTGCAAAGTTCAGAGCCTCACACAAAGAGATGGACGATTTTGGTTCAGCAGGAGATATTTGTCACAGATATTTCTCTTCAATTTCAATGTTTGATGGTGAGAGTATCCATCTAAAAATCCCTCAAAAGCAGCTGCATGCAACCTCCACACCTCAGACAAGAAATACAAAAAAGACAGTACTCAGTACTAGGTGAAATGTAGTCCTTGCCGTATCCTAATAGAACTCTGAAGTCTGAGTGCTCTGAAGTTATGTTAAAACAGTTTTAAAATAAACACTGTCATTTTTTTAAATTTAAATAGCATAGCAAAGCATGGTTTTTGAACTAGACTGAGTCTAAAGAGTCCCAACATAATTTCTTATTAATAAATGTCGGCTAATTATTCCTCATGAAACGCAATGTCTCCTGCTGTTAACTTAACACTCACTCAGACTGACAGACTCACATTTGTGCACAAACTGCTAACATGATGTTAGGAGATGACAAAAATGTAGTGAGTGTGAAATATTTACAGTATGTTTACCAAGCAGCAGTCAGACTATGTTATTCACACTATCAATAGTTAACTTTCAGTTATAATGATATATCTTTTTTATTTGCATGAGTTGTGTGTGCAGGTAAATGTAATTTGGCTGGTCTAGAGGCTGAAATTATGGTCATATATTATTTGTTTGTTGCTGCATTGTACTATTCTGGTTGCTACAAATTCAGAGACTTTTGCATATTCACTGGTTGCTTAGACCTTCATTCTCAGTATAAAAAGTTATTTCTTTGTGTTTATGAAACATTATGAAACTTATCAATCACATCTGCATGCTAAATAAGATGCCTTAGAGTTGTTTTAATGTTGATGTCTTTCAGCTACTGTACATCTGTTACTGGTGCAGTAAACCCAAAGGAAAATTCAAAAAATCGAAATATCTGATCAATCTTACAAATCAAATACTAAAGGGTTAACTCACAGAGCTCCAAGCTACCCCAGCTGCCTTTTTAGAAAGCCCAGAGAAGGAGCTATTAATCCCATCGCAAATCTCAACACTAATTCCTCAGTAGCAACATGCTGGTCACCCAACAGTGACATGACTGTGCTGAAGGGGACATGGGTGGAGGGGAATGGCCTTTAAAGCAGCAGATTTGTCTCATAACAATGACACTGATTTGCATAGGTACATCGTTTAGGTTGGCCTCAGGCTGTCAGTAAGGGGTTGGAGACTACCGACGAGGAATATCCCCCACCAGTAGCTTTGGTCATCTCAGGTTTTGTAAGACTGATTGTTAAATTGCAAAGTAGAGCAAGTTTCTATGTGCCTTTCATATACAATTTCATATAACAGTGCACCAGAGCTCTTAATATTTTCCTGCTTGTCTGTTCTGAGAAACTTGTAAATATTGCTTAGTGCTTTGCAAAATGGGCTTTGCTTGAGATTCTTCGTTAATGAATGTTATTATTTAGTTCTAAACAATGTTTGACAGTAAGAAGCGACGTACAGTTATATAAGAGGAAATAGCCTTCATTCTTCAACTCACTTAAACCACCTAATGAGTTATGTAAGCTTGTTCGATGCCTGTGTCTTCAGTTATTCTATAGTCTTGCAGATTTTCTTTTTAAATTCAAATTTGGAGAACTGTCTGTGTAGTTTGTGTCAAATGTTTAGTGGCAATGTTATCATGAGCTACATAAATGTATCTGTCATTGAGCTTGCATTAGTGTTGTATACACAAAATGACATAGCCAATATAATTAAATCAAATTACAAATTTTTATATTTGTTTAATTAAACATATGGAAAAATAATTCAAATGTTTTCTGTTTTATACAGAAGTTAAAATTATGGATAAAAAAGGTTTCACGTTGCTAAATGTAAATGTGAATTTGGTATGCATCTCAGGTTTCAGTGAGAATTGCATGAGCAAAAAAAAAGGTAATTTAAAAGCCACCATGGCAAGAATGACTGGAATATCAAATCAGATCTTTTTTTTAAATGCAGGTCAGTTGTAGAAGAAAAATTCAAAGTCAGGGTTAACACACTGTAGCAAAAAAAAAAAAAAAATAACGATATTATTGGCAGCAAACAACCACAGAAAATTTGCATGCCAAAATAATTGTCTCACAGTATATCTGTTGCTCTGGAAAACAGGTGGTTTTTTTATCGCTTAAAATTACATTTGCTCAAGGTCGTCTTTGAGCCCCCATACAGGACTTAAAATGTTCTGCTAGATTTTGAACAAGTAAACACTCTCAGCAGCATATCATTATTCACATTAGTAGCTTTCAAGGCGGCAGTGTTTATTTATTTCCCTTTTTTCCTGTGGGGTGGGGGTAGTCCTGCTTTTATTTAGAGGAACACTGAGCAATAGTTTCTCTAAGGCTGATGAGGCTGCTCGCTGAAGCCTGCAGTTCTTTTATGAAGCATGTGTTTCACTGTGGCCCTCAGCTTTCTCTGAGGGGCTTCTTCCCGAGGAGACTGCCAGTGAGATCCCGCTGCCACACTGAGCCACAAGATCTGAGACACTGCAAACTCCCAGCATTAGCATCTCTTAATGCAAAACAGCATGGGGTCGGCCAGTGTTAGCTTTCAGCGCAGCCGGGCTCCCTGGTGAAAGGGCCGGCACACCACCACCACCGCACAGCTGACCAAGCAGGAATGCTGAGCCGGACAGAAGGCCCGGGGACATAGCTGTGTGTGAATTCAAATAAGTCTTCATTTGAACTGCTTAATCATCCCGCTGCGTCTGCAAGGACGGAGAAATGTGGTTAAAAGAGGTCACACCAGAAAGTAATTTAGCCACAGACACCGTGAGGAATAAAACTATCTGAGGCTAAATAATAATTTAATGAGCAGCACATGGCACTGCCATGCTATGCCCCTGTTTTTCTGAGGATCTGATTTTTTATTTTTTTTGAACTGACATATAAAAAGAAATTGGTTTCTCTTAGTAATAGCTTCAAGTTATCAATGAACTAGAGTCAACAGACAATTTGTCCAGTTCCATTCAACTTGCTGTCCGTCAGTGCGCAGGGACCATGGATAATGCATTTTGCATACCTACATATCTTCTTTTCATTGACATAAAGTGAGATGCATTACTTCCATTGCACGATGATTGGAGACCATCTGTGCCCTCTAACAAAATCTCCAACCTCTTGATGGATTTGCAGCAGAGTGACATACAGAACAGAGCATACATAACCACTTGTCTTGTTCTTTCTAAGGCAGCTCAGGGAATGACAGAAAATCCATTAGATCTCAGGGTGAGAGAAGCATTTGCAAGCAAATCCTTATAGATTAAATTGCTGTGAAACTAGATTTTTCTGAATTATGTTATTAATATATTTTTTGTTGCGATATTAAAAACAACCACATATATTTTTTGGATAAATATATTTACTTCCAGCAAGTCTTTTCTACTTACTCACCCCTTTGTAAAAGCTTGTTTGGGGATCTTATATTTCTAAAATATCAACATTTTTCTACCTCGGTGATGAAGGTGAAATTATAGTCATAATTCAATATGTTTTTTCCCTATTTTTCCATAGAGAGCGAGTAGAGGACTGAGCGTTAAACACATCACGTTGTTCTCGGCACCTGTTACCTCTCAAATGGGTCCAGCAAAGACAGCTAAAATTCCCTCATGTCTCTTCCATTCAGACTTCTCTAATGTCGTAAGAAAAAGCAAGTCCAGCAGAGAGAACCAGCTTCTGAGAGTCAGTAGAGTGTGCAGCTTCACTGCCTTCGTGACAAATTCTATTTGTATTTTTATAGACAAATGGTACTCAACTGGAAATTTTGCTCCTGTGATTAGCCATAGGGGATGTAGCAGTAAGCAAGATTTAATGATTTATCTGGGCGCTTGATAGCTTTTGATTAATTCTGTATCGAATAGCTCACACCTCAATGCGTTGATCGGGTGTTTGGAGCATGTCATATCACTTTATTTCATCAGGTGTGACCATCACTGCCATAGATTTCATCCACTGTCCTTGTTCAGAAATACAGCATCCCGCAACCCAGGTCTTTATACCGAGTGGTAAATTGAGAACCTGGCCTCTGTATGTGATTTGCCGAATGTGGCAAATGAC
Source organism: Oreochromis niloticus (assembly GCF_001858045.2). NCBI lineage: Eukaryota > Metazoa > Chordata > Actinopteri > Cichliformes > Cichlidae > Oreochromis > Oreochromis niloticus. Next base: position 32,036,759 of record NC_031979.2, read on the forward strand.
ACACACTGCAAGCACAATATCTGGTATTATATTGATTCAATCTATTATATATATCCACTGTATCCACTGAATTAAAGAGCTGATATAATGCTATATAACGTAGAAGTTAATATTTTTATTTTAGTGCCATATAAGGTTTACATAGCACATAATTTTCTCATCACAGAAACACCTATTTTCAGTCTCAAATGCCAAGGCGGCCAACCCGAAAATCCCAGTCTGCTCTTATTGGTTTGTTGGCTCAATTAGTGCTAAATTGGATCAGATGAAGGGACGCTCTGCTGTGACTGGTTGTCGATTTTATTGTTGTTGTAGTCGAGAGTAAAATTCAAAGTTTGGCTACTGCATACACTCTGAGTATTTCATTAACAAGCTCAATACAGTAGCTCATGAGTAAATGAACGTACCTAGGACTTCTCAATAACCCAGATTTCTAATCTTTAACTAAAAATCGTAACTTTTCATTAGTAGAACAAGGAGTTTGAATTATTTTGTATTCTTTTAGTTTAGTTTTTTTTTTTTAATTTTACTTGTTTGTGGAACATTAACCATTAATTTTTATTTAATCTTTCCCTGAGTTTTGTGTCACTATTTTTTACAAATGGGACAGCAGTCTCCCAGTAATTATAACATTCCACCATTAGACATCTCTCTTATTTCTCAGAGTGCAGGGTGAGGTCGTAGCTAATGAAGTGGATTTGCTTTAATTACTTGTCTAGAAAAGCATCAGGAGGCCTTAACCAGTGCATACATCTGTTAGAAAGAAAAATGAATATGCCACATTCCCAGACTGAATGGGTATCTTTAGGCTTCTGTTTTGAATGTCCTGTGAAAGTTTGGCTATGGTAACAAAGTCCTTCTCTGACTCTCTGATAACAAATGAATCTTCTTTTGTGCCAATTTTGTTGTGCAAAGCAGGTCAATAGAAAACCATTTATTTTCTTGCATCCTTTGGATAGTAGTGAATAATTGTTGCTGAATCACCACATCTGTGGGGGTCATGTTTCACTGTGCTTGGTCTCAGACGTGTTTCTTGTCTTTCTGTTTCTTTTCAGAAAAATAAGAATGACTTTCTGCCTGGCTGTTGAGCCAGGTGCAAGAAGTATTTATCTTTTTCTTTATTATAATCTGTTCTACTGTGCAGTGTGCTGGGAATTGCTTATATATAAACAGGTTGGCAGGTTTGGGAAAACTTCTCAAAAAGCCAATAAAACAGTTGGAGTGGACTGTGCGTAGTAAATTATCTTTTGCAATTTGCAGCTTTCAGGGTTCTCCGAGATTCATAAAAACATTGTTGTGCATGGAAGTTTGGTTGTACTGCAAAACTGATTTTTTGATTGTCAAACGTGTGGACCTTGTCCCCCTACTGGGCCATAAAGTACAGACTTGAGTTCAAAAACAAAAAACGTTTTCAGCTTTGTAATTTTACTTTAGAAGAAAACTGCCTTTACATATGTGCATTTTAAAAAGAAATAGAAAAATCAAAGTTAGAAATTTACATGTTTTTTCAGACCTATATTCGATCCTGAACATATAACTCATTAATAGTTAGCAAACAGCTAAAGCGGAGCAGTGGCTGCCAGGTGCCAGAAGGAGAGCTACGATGAAGAATCAGTCTCAGCAGGCAGCAGCTCATCAGAAGGGAATGAATCAGTGAAAACACAATAAAGGAAATTGTTTTAGGGGGCATATGATGATCAAAGGTTTGATTAAAGGCTGCAGAAGATTTCAGTCGCTGATTTGTGCAACCGTTGTCTTGAATTTAGAGATGTCTTTTCTGTGTTACAGTATCCATAGGCAGGTCAAAGGTGGAATACCCAACCAGAATTATTTTCCATCAGTTTTAAAACTGTTCATACATTAAGGTTTAAAATGTAAATTTAAATCTAAGTATCAGAGTAGCTCAGACTTCAGAAAGTATATTTCAAATATGTTCCTCCTGTGGTCTTTAAACAGAGTGAACAAAAGAGGCAGTAGTCCTAACTATACACTGCAAGCCCATTCTGTATACTTGTATTAATTTATACTTATATTAAGTTTATGATATATTGATGTGCACCAATTTATTTTCGTGGTAATTTTTTATGTTATAGCAAAGCTCTTAAGAGCCTTGCTATAACACTGGGGACTGCTACTATGGTCCCCAGGTGCAACAAAAATATGTTAGAGAAATTAATTACTTGTTGCCCTACATTTACTTGATGGTCATACAGTAGGAAGTAAAGTATTTGTTTACCTAAAAGTAAATGCATTCCAGAGCAGAGATGCATTTGTCCTTGTGATATATTTCTCAGTGTATCTGTGGTGTCCCTGTAACTAATTAGCATATCCTTATTAATGGCTTTAGGGAATCAGTTACATTACTGAGCAGGAAGGAGGTCATCAACAACCGTGTGGCTTTACCTCACACTAGTCCACTGCTGATAACGACTGTGGTGTGCTTCTCTTTCACTGTCTCGACTAAGCACAGAGGCAACGTTGTGCAGAAGTGGGGAACTTAGTAGCCGACCATCTGTCAGTGCAACAAATGCATCATATAGCAATTACTTCTTTCAGTGGTTCTTTTACATTAGAAAATATGTAGATTACGTGGCGTTGAGCCAGGTGAAAATTAAAATGTTTTCTCTTTTTTTTGGTGATAGTTAATGGAACGTAAAGAAACAGAAACACTAGACTGAAACAATATGAAACTGTGTATAAAACTACCTAGTGCCTTGTAAAGCAACAGCTTGTTTAAATCCTGAAAAGAAACAGGCTTGCTTAATACAGCATGGTACATTTTGTGTTGATTTCTTTTGCTGAGCCATTATTTAGCATGCCACCTCTGAACACAAAGGACTTTATACCCACTTTGCACAGCAGACCTAAGCATTGAAGCTTAATAATAGTGTTTTCTGAATACCCAGTGTGCACCTTAAAAGTTCTTATTGTGCCGGCTTTGATTGACACATGTTGATATCAGAGCTTCATGTTCCTGACCCTAAAAATATCTGAAATGACTCTAAGCTTCTTGACTGGCATGAGTAGGTATCGCTTTAATGAAGGAGCTGATTATACAAAATAAGCTTTGTGTGTGTCTGTATTCTGCTCTCTCTGCTGTAAATTGGCAATTTAGTGTTGTGGATATCTGTGAAATAAAGGAGGCTTACTGCTATAAAGAAAAGCCACTCTGTGTAAAGCCGGGAGTTCATTGATTGATGAATGGCTTAGCAGATGTGGAAATAAATGGATACAGAGTGCACACAGACATTGGTCCTCTATCTCATGAATTGCACAGTATCAAATAGTGAATATAAAACCACAGGGTACAATTTCTCCTTCTAGACTTCATATCTAATAGTTTTAAATCCTCTTAAAAAAGTGACAATAGAGTTGGTAAAAAAAAAAGAAAGCAAAAAGGGCAAATTTTGCTGCTAAAAGCTTTGAAATGGTACATAACCAGTGGAGTCACTCTTAATCTGGTTGATTAAATCTGGATCAAATCTTGAATTTGTTTCACTTAAGCTGCTGCGGCAGTTACGGGATTGAAGTTTGGAGGCAAACAAAGTATTGTTTATTTTAAAAAACTGTGCATGCTCAAACAAACACTAAATGCAAATTCAGAAAAGCCGAGTGAATTGGTGTGTTTCAGGAAGAGGCCGGCTAATCTGTTTACACAGGAGTCAGTGTCTGATCTGAGTAAACTGTCACAGGTCTCTGTGGGAGGTAGAGAGAACACTCTGATAGAGGTCAGTTAGAGAAATAATGAGCAGAAGTAGGAGTTTTTTAACTGTGTTTTTTTGTTGGTAAGTGAAAAGGTGAAAAACTTTGTTAGTTTTGGTGTTAATTTATACTCACTGGTCAGTTTGTGAGGTATAGCTTGCTAATTCCAGGTTCCTGGTAGTACCAAGTTCCATCAAAACTGCCCTAACTCTTCATGGATTTATCAACATGCTGGAAACATTTTTCTCAGAGATTATGGTTCATATTGACATGACATCATCACACAGTTGCTGCAGATTTCCTTGATGTGAGTCTCTCATTTCACCACATCCCAAAGGTGCTCTATTGGATTAAGATCTGGTCACTGTGGAGGCCGTTTGAGTACAATTAACTAATTATCATGTTTATGAAACCTGTTTGAGATGATTTGAGCTTTGTGACATGGCACATTACCTTGCTGGAAGCAGCCATCAGAAGACAGGTGGCATTTAAATGATGTCCAATTGGTACTAAGGGGCCTGAAGTGTGCCAAGAAAATATCTTATACGCCATTACACCACAAGCAGAAACCTGAATCATTGATACAAGGCAGGATGGATCCATTCTTTGATGGTTTTTTACCACAAACTCTGACTCTGCTACTGTACCCTAGCCTATTGCTGCAGCCCATCAGGCCAGGGAATGTTTTACAAAACATCTGTCTGAACTTCAGTTGCCTGTTCTTAGCTGACATGAGTGACCCACAGTGGTCTTCTGCTGCTGTAGCCCATCTGCTTCAGATGGGCTACAGAAATTCTCTTCTGCATATCTTGGTTGTAACAGTTGGTATTAGAGTTTATTCTGCTTGCTTATCAGTCTGGCCGTTCTCCTCTGACTCACTGGGCATTTTGTCTTTTTCAGACTATGCTCTATGAACCCTAGTAATGGTTGTTTGGGGATCCCAGCAGATCATCAGTTTCTGAAAGGCTCAGACCAGCCTGTTTAGCACCAACAATGATGCCATGATCTTTCTTCCCCATGCTGATGCTCAGTTTGAACTTTAGCACTTTTGTGCATATCTACATGCCTAAACACGGTCCAATGTGATTGGCTGATTTTTGCATTAACAAGCAGTTGAACAGTTGGACCTAATAAAGTGACTGGTGAGTGTATGTGCTACTGAAGCTATGTCTAATCATTCATCAGTCAGAATATTGTTCCTGACTGGGCTGAAATAACACCATAAGGCGTGAAATAAGCTTTGGATTTGTCTTAACCAGTTAGTTTACACACATGAGCTTGCTTTCACAAACCTTTTGGAATGTGCATCCTCAAAGGAGCTGCCATATTTTAGCTATGCTGGCAAGCAAACTGAATCTGGCTGTCTTTGATGGTGCCTTCAAAGGTAACCCAAAAGTGCCTGAAAGCAAACAGTAAATGAGTCGAATTTTTATTCTTTTAAAATATCTGTTCCATGTTTTATTTCTTTTCTGTTTTTTTTTTTTTCTTTCAGACGGAGCCTTTCAAAATCACTCTCGGCTGCGGACGCCTCCTCTACCACTCTCCCACTCCCACTCGCCCAATCATCAGCACCATGCAGCCTCTATTAACTCCTTGAATAGGAGCAACTACACACCACGGAGCAACCCAAGTCCTGCGCCCACAGACAGCTCCGTTCCTCCTGAGGGTCCCGCCAGTGGTCAAGACTCTGGCAGTGCACAGGACAACTGGCTACTTAACAGCAACATCCCCCTGGAAACAAGGTACTGTGTAGTTCTCTCAGACAATGTATAGAGAAGTTGGCATCTGGAAGACTTGAGCTGAGCTGGTGCCATTGAACTTGGCGTTTCCTCCTGTTCCTGCTGTCCGCTCAATATTAAATTACCACAGTGCTAACAAGGAGCAAAGCAATAAAATGGAAAGTATCCTGCTAGGGGCAAAGGCCTATATTTGTGATGAACATGATTTTGTGGCAAACAAGAGAAAAGTGGTGCTTTTGGTGTTCGCCTAATACTAGGAGTCCTAACAGGGGAAGCTATTGAGTTTAAACAGCAGAGTAATTACAATCATGTTGGATAATACCAAATTATATTCAGGCTCCCGTGAGCAGGCTTCGTAGCTCCTCCACTTCAGCCCTGAGTTTTATTTATTTCATATTAATCAGTATTCATTTCTCTAGTACATTTCTCAATAGGAGGCCCTTGTGTGAAGTAGATCTGTCAAGTGTTATTGTAACAAAGGGAATATCTGGTGTTTCTTTGGATGGTCTTATTGCAAGGCGGTATGAAATTAGGAATATTGAGGCGGAATTTTCTCAACCTTCCAAGATATCAATTTAGTCTGCTAATAGTAAAAAGAAAAAAAAGCAATCGCCACATCACCAGCAGCACATTTCCACAAATAAACCCTAACACCTTTGAGTAAGTTGTTAGGGAAAACAAAAAAAATCCTTTGCTGTATAAGTGTTGCAATTATCTCTTCAAAGCAGTTAAGGCCAAAAAATTAGATCACAATGACAAAAAATTGTGCGTACCAATTTTTTTGTCATGCCATATTATATTATATTATATTATATTATATTATATTATATTATATTTACAGTTTGGCAATTTAAATAGTTTGTAAATTTAAATAAATGCAGCAAATGTATTTCTGTTTCTTATTCGTTATAACGAATAATAAAGACTGAGCAAAACCCACAGTTCTGGCCAATGACAGGTGGTTTCTCCACATATATATATATATATATACTGTTTGGAACAGGTAGTACCCTAGTGAAGGTGTCACTGAATAATGATCGATATCGATCTTGTCAAGCTGTTAGACAAGTACTGTTCAGGCTTATTATAATTTAGTTGGTCAGCTCAGATTCTGTCAGTAAACCATGACGAGCTGAGAGAGGACAGAATTTCTTTCCTCCATTTATATGTCAAATCGTCAATCTCTCTGAACATTTTTCTGAATGCTGAGCCTAAAAACTCAGCTCAGAAAGTGTGCACAAGTAACAGTAGCTATTTGTTCTTAGCTGCTGCATAGCTTTATGTACAAAAGTTAAGGTTTGAATATTGTGGTTTATTTCTTCTGTTTTTTGAAAATGTTATATAACAGCATCCTCAGTTTAAATGTTGCCAATATTTTTAATATATTCAGAAGTTATTAAAAACCACTGGTCTGTGTGATAAAATACATTGCCATAAATTAAATAGCTGTTGACAGGAAAATAGCTAATAGCTAATTTGGCGTGGCTAAGAAACCAGTCTTGAACAGACTTATTGTCTCTTCCTTCAGTTTTTGTGAGACGCTTCAGTCAACAGGAAAATGAGAATCAATTTCAGCTGGTAGAAGGACAGTTAGTTGTATAATGAATGATTACACATCATCCAGCTCCAGTTAATCCCGTGCAGGTATTCCCTGTGGAACAGAAAACAGATGGTGAGGAGAGGCTAGAGTGCTGCTGAAATCACATACAGAATCGAGTCTGTATAACCTATTGCATTGAAGGAAAAAAATGACACCTAGCAAAGTTCCAATAAGGAAACTGAAACCATTAGCAATATCCGCATGGACCCTGCAATATTAAATGTCACTTTTACTAAGTTAATAGTATTAAAATGGCCCTCTCTTGTCACTTTTGGGAAATTTAATTGCACTGATAAATTCAGCACTGGTATATTTCTGCCGTGCTTTAGCACTGGAAAAATGCCAGCAGTTGGTTGGCCCTGTCCAGCTTCACCATTTTTTTTTCTGCCAGGTTTCTGCCAAGTATTTCTTTCTTCGTTAAAAGTAGCATTCTTCCCTAGAACACAAGCTTGAAAGACTATGAACAGATTTTACTGCTGGCCGCAGAGGGGACTGGGATCAAAAACAAAGCTTTTCTCTTGTACCATGCAACGTGTTCAGCCTGCCCATTGCATGTGGACAGTTCATTTCTCCATTGCATTGCTGCTGTATTTCCTTATGGAACAGAGCTCTCATTTGGGGGGGGGCAGTAAGACATGAGATTCTAGAAATTTTTACTGAAAATGTGTTTTAAGACATGTAGCAACCATTAAATGGGAAAAAAGTAGCAGTTAAGGATACTAATCAGTATAGAGGCTATGAAACCTCAGTGATGATTTTCATTAGACTTAAAGTAGTATTTGTGTGTAATAGACTTTAAGGTTTTTATTTGTAAGTGATCCATTGTTTTCTTCCAATCACAACCTTAAAGGAGCCAGAATACTCTAATGTTTATCAGAGAAGAGCAAGACGCTTGCAGAGAAGGGCAGGGCTCGTACAAAACAAGGTATGGCAGTGTCCAAATGAGGGGCATAAGACAGGTAGATGTTATTTGTGTCACACCTTTGTAGAAGTAGTTCCATAAGGGCCTTGGTTGTTTTTTTTGTCCCATACTGTCCATCTTGAGCTCCATTTGTCAGTTGTTGATGTTGCTTGGTGATCACAAGTTGTATTGGCCTTTCTGTATTTCTTGCACGCATGTCTCACACTAGCTTCATATCCATCTTTCCACCTGTGTGTAGAAACATAGCAAAGCAGACATTCCTAGAGACTTTACAGGACAACCTCATTGAGATGGACATTCTGGCATCAGCACGCCACGATGCCTCGTACAACGACGGGTATGTTGCATGTTTGCTATCTGGCTCAGACTACTGTCAGGATCTGCTTTGCCATGAAAACAATAGATGCCTGCACTATTTTCCATCGAGCATCCTCTGTTTTGAAACACTGTCAATCATCTGTGTACATCTCCTGCAGTGTTACAATCCTTGCTGTATTTGTCCCTTCCCTGTTTAATACAACTAACAATTTGCATCGAGTAACATTGTTGGATTGTATTGCTTTTGAATAATGGTAAACACGACCGCTGTGTGGAACACAGTTGCCCATGCTGTCTCCTGTTGCTTGAATAGGACATGTGAGAGATTTGTCCTGATATGTATAAATAAAATATAGTCTCAGTGACTTTCCACATCATACATTGTAATATAACATTCAATCACGCTCATGTCACTGTTGCTCGAGAGCTTCTTGTATGCTTGTCAGTAAAATGGCCTTGACAACAGCGCCGCTGCCACTGGCTCTCTGATGGGCTGATCATTCGGCACTTGGACATGTAGCTGTACACGTTTTCTGAGATAGCCAGCCATGTTCTTCAAGGGCGAATAAATCTGCTCAACTCCATGCTGAAACCTTATATAATGTATCTCTCCTCTACGTAGCCTTGACACATGGTTACGGGGAATTACTCCTCTCGCAATGGATGGAATATATAAACAAGAGCCAGCTGTGGTCACTCGTCCTCTGAAAGAGATTTAATATAGATTCATAGTTTCAGCTGTTTCAACCCGATATGCCTTAGTTTTCGCACTAATCTAGCATGACTATGGTAACACTACTGAATGTGCTTGGTATTACTTACCACTGGAAAGGGCTGTACCTGGATAGACAATAACCTGCAACGTTATGGTAATGAGCACCTAGTGTTTCTGTTAGAACTAACAAGCAGATGTATTTTCCCAGGCACTTCCTATTCAAACCAGGTGGAACATCACCAATGTATTGCACAACTTCACCAGGATACCCTTTGACCTCCAGCACAGTTTACTCGCCTCCTCCACGACCTTTGCCTCGAAACACCTTCTCTCGACCTGCCTTCAGCCTGAAGAAACCCTATAAGCACTGCAACTGGAAATGTGCTGCTCTCAGTGCCATCCTCATCTCAGTAACACTGCTGTTCCTGTTAGCCTACTTCATCGGTGAGTCACCTCTGACACTCTCATACGCCAAGACATATACCTCTGTCAGTCACCTCCAAGCCCCGCCCCTCACTTGAATGCAGACATAGGATGAATACATACTTTATCATTTCCTTCTATCATCCATTTTAATGGTGTTGAATCTGTCCTCTGCACCTTATATAAGCATGGTTATATAGGGACTCACAGATTGACTCTTTGCCCACACAACTCGTCTGAAGAAACATTATCATTCATAGATTGGACTGACTGAATCTGCAGATAGGCAATCCAGTGTCTTGCTCTTGTGAATAGCCAGGATGTGAAATAAATTAATAAGACATCAGCCATCACACGAGAGAGGGCTGCACATTTAGAATATTCATCTTATTTCATTTAAGATTCCCTAAACAGCATTCTCAGGTCCCAGCTGGGTAAGGACTATCAGATAAGTTTTGCTATTAAATCATTTCTGCTCATTTTGACTGCTGTCCTCCCCTAAGGGATTGATATTCATATCCGGTCATACAGTTTTCATTTCTGTGATCTATACACACTAGAAGTGTTTACACAGCGTTTTAGTTGTAAATAATCACAAGAAGTGTCTGATAAAGACACAGAAATGAAAAGATAAGACATGAAAGTAAATGTGGGGGGTTCCTGTAAGCAATCTCTGTATCAATCAAGCAATCTCGGTTCAGCTTCAGACTGTCACAAAGCAATTTCCTGATGTTTAAAACAATCATTCCCAACAATTTAATAGGCCACATCTTGACATATGGAGAATTTCTAGAGGAGAGCAAATGTTTTTAGAACTTAAAAACAGGTTAAACAAAGCCATAATTAGCTAACTATAAAATATAAAGCTAATGTCTTTGTTCTTACACAGAAGAAGTATTGGTAGAACTGTGGATAAATTAAATGCCAGTGGCAAACTTTTGGTACATTTAAGGTCACTAACAACATATTTGGAGTTCAGTCTTAAGTTAACCAAGCTGCAGGTTGACTGAGTTATTGCTGTAAACTAGACTACGTTTGGGGTTCATGAACAAGACTGGAGTAAGGAGAAAAGATCATGTTTGAAACTAAGTGTCAGAGGTTCTGTATTACAGTGAGAAGTCATTTAAAATTTCTCAAAAAGGTTTGTTTGAATTGTGAATTTAAATATTGTCGTTGCCTTGATTAGCAGATATTTCCAACAGTCTGCTGATTGGAATGAAAAACAAGCAACAGCTTTTGTAATTAAGTAATGAAAGATCACTGTAACCCACAAATAAAAAAGGAGTTGATACACATTTCCATTTAATTTATTTTTACCATATTATGTACATCTGGTTTACTGTGAATTTCTGCTTAATATACAGATGGCTACACTGTTGAATTTAAGTCTCAAATAGAAAAAGGAATCATTCATTGTGAGGGATGGCAGGAACGCTGTTCATTTGCATGAAGTTGATGAAAACAATCTTGATTGTTCTGCTTGGTGTCACGAGGGAGATAAATTTTATGAAGGTTATTTGTTGTAGATACGCATTAGGAAGTAACAATTACAAAAGCTATCATTAATTCTTCTCTTTAAGAACACACAAACTAAAATGTGATTATTAATTTTTGTTACCAGAACCATTTAAACTGAACCGTGCTGATGGAAAAAAAACCCACACAAACTGATTGCTGCTCATATTATCTACATCTACTTATTTTAAATTGGTAGGCAATTTAATAGGACCAATTTGAGTTTGGTTTTCTTTTGGCATCACCGGTGTAATTTGGCTGTTAAAGTAGAGATACAATTTGTGTCTTCTGCTTGTGACCTGGCCAAAAGCCAAAGATCCCCATCAGTGTGATGGTGCTTAATCAGACTCTGTAATTATAGCCTGCAACGCTCAGGCCATCTCTCAATGCACCACAAGTAAACATGTTGGAGACCAAGCCTCACCCTAAGATCAGAATTTCAAATCAAGAACATGGGCCATATTTAATTAAAAGCTTGATGAGAAAATACATTTAATTCCAAGTGCAATTAATTATTGAGGTCTGTAATTGGGAACTCTGGGTGAGATGTCTAATGAACCCAGTTATGCCTCGTGGCAGATGTTTTGACATGTAGCACAGTTTTATTTTTCCACAGCTGTGTAAATTGGAACATTTTGAAGTACAAAAAGGTTGGGACTTTAAGGTGCCACCATATTGTCTCAGTGGTTGCTTTCTCATTAGCACATTTTTATATATTTCCCATTTTAAGGTCATCAGTATCCTCTTGTGTTCCCTTCCATTCACCCTGGGTATCTAACCAAGGACAATTAGGCTGGGCCCCATCTATTTTTTTGACTTTACGGTCATCCAACCCAGTAAAAGGCTCTGTAGCCCTGGTCATACCTGTTTGTATGTCTTTCAATACCTCGCAATATCCTAGCAATCAATTACTTTTATGGTGAATTATTTTCCAAAAATATTTTTTCCTTCATTAAAACCCCTTTTTGATTTAATCCTAGAATACACAATATAGATTCAAAGTTCTATATTTATGTGTAATGATGAACACCTGTGCTACAGTAATATTTGAATATACTATTGTTTTTTTTCTTTATCCTATGAAGTATCACTTAGTCATTGCATATACAACTACATAATATGTGCTTTTGTTACAACAACAGACATTAGTTAAAACGCAGGTATAGAGAAACAGATTGTGTTTAAATTCAAAGAACAACAATTAGAAGTATCCATTTTACCACTTAAACATGATTTATACAGAACATCAAAAAAAGCATCATTATGAATTTTCGCAGGTTTTAGCTCAAGGTCTTAGCTTTTTGGTAATTTCTTCTTTCCATCAGGCACTCAGATTGGATGGATGCTTTGATGTGATGTCTTTTTTCCATCCGAACTGGCATTAATATTTTTTTTCTGTAAAAATCTGCACTGAACTAAGCAACACTGAAATTCCTATTTAGTCATAAATGTATTTGGTCAGTTCACCATTCACTGAAAACATAAGCATTGTAGCACATTATGCTGTAGGTATGAAACGAATCAATTTTTCATGTTTCGTTATTTTCTTTTTATTTATTTCTTTTTTTAATTAGTCCAGTATCACGACATGGATGAGAGATGAGTCAGATGCACTGACAATAAAGCATGGAGAGCGTGACCACAGTAAAAATCTTAAAGCAGTGATACATCAGGGTTCAAACTAATGCCAAAATGGGAAGATATATTTGGTATATTCCTTTGAGAGGTGAGGCATGTATAGTTTATTTAACACTCTGAAGTGGCTTCTAGGCTTTGTTTTATTTATTTGCTTCAGCGTTACACCTAAAAGTTGCAAGTTTTGTAATTAAAATGATCCCCAGCAGCCAACATGATCTTGCTCAAAGACCATAGAAAGGTGTAAATATGTTTAGGTAAGACATGAATCACCAAAGGCTGCTCCTGAACACGTAAAGATTGATTGGCCAGATGGCTGAAACATTTTTCAGTCCAGGGTATCTGAGATTGCAAACTACAGCGTGCTTCTTTGAAACACCACATGATACACAGCATTTTATGATTTTTGCCCAGTAGTATGAAAAAGGAGTTCTTCTCAGTATAGCATCCTTTGAACTGTGCGCTAATTGGAAAGTGCTATGATCAGAGGACAGAAGAGTTTATTTCTGTGGCAAATCACAGATAGCAATATGGTTTGACTTCCTCAGATTGGCTGAGAAGTCTTCTACTACAGTACCTCTGCCTCCTAATTGGCACATGGCGTGACTCAACTTCCTGATAAGTGATAAGTGAAAGGAGGGCACAACATGTGCTTAGGACAAAATGGACAGTCCTATAAAGCACAATACTGATGACACGTCAGTGGCATCATTGGAATGTAGACACAGCGTGTCAGTGCCAGTGGCTATCATGTTAGAAGTACCTTGTTATTCCTACTACCTGTCTTCAGTTTGCAGCCAGTTGCAGCAGCCATATTACTATCATTGCACAGTGTTTGCAAAGTTTGAAAGGCAAGCAAAACAAAATTAGGAGGCCTCTACTCTGGCTCGGGTCCAGTGCTCTGCATATCATAGATACCACAAAGGCGCTGAAGTAAATCTTTAAGGATGGGAGAGGGAGGCTCTTTAACCATTTTCCATTAGGGGCCTCAGGGACAGATGGGATGAAGAACGGGGCTCACAAAGACGTGATTACTAGGACACTTGGAACGACATTGTGCCTGGTGACTTTGTGATTGTTCAGCAACGTACACTGACTCTTTCCATTTTGCCAGTCAGTGTTGAGCTACAAATCAAAAAGAATGTCATTCTGGAACTTACAAAATGGCAAATAAAGCCATCTGTCTCTTCTATGGTTGCCTTCCACGGACACAGTCACTTCCACAAGCACTGGGCATGCACAGAACAGATGCTGGTATTGAAGATGAACTTTTATCATGTTAGGGAATGTTTGCATTGTGGTTTCCCTGATAACCACTCCATTGCTTGTTGTCTTTATTCACAAATCCATCCAAATATTTTAGTGAGCATTTGGTACTGTTTAACAAGTGTGCCGAATGAAATCATTAAGGACTCTTAAATACATCATGCGCATACAGTTCTAGATTTAATATAATGCCAGTTGCTTAATGATGCAAACCGGGGGATTTGTGTCTAAAACCCTTTTGTTTTTACTCTGATGAAGACACAGTCATGTTGAAGCATTGGTCTGTTGTGCTATTAAAGGCTGCTAATCAATTCTACCCTTCTAGTCCTTTGTTTTCTGAGGGTTTCTGACCGTGGTTCTTGAACTGTACAGTTGTAGAGGACCCTTTTCAAATAATGTATTCTCCAGCTTTATTATCATTATTATTATTATTAATAATAATAATAATAATAATAATAATAAACCTATGTCAGATGGGATAGGCTCCATCCCCTGGTAACACTAATCTACTCAGGCAGTTAAGAGAATGGGTACATAAAGTTAGTTGTAAGCGAAATCCAGATTACTACAAACATTAGTCTCGTTATTCTCATTTTGATTCTTTTTCGAGTAAATGCAGTAAATTGACAAACGAATTTCTGACACAGTCATTGTTATTCTTAGTTCTTGCTGTAATCTTATAAAATGACTATCAAATTTCTCCCCAGCAAAAAGATTACAAGAAATCAGTTTGACTTTTGTTTGGTGATCTTGTGTTAATTGGCACTTTACCTAGATCTAGATGTCTGTCTAGATGTGATTAAAGACTGTGGAAAGCCTCCTCTTAAAAAAGTTAAGTTATACATAAAGAATTTATGTATAACTTAACTTTAATGTAATGTCAAATATTATCTGTTTTGGATGAATAACCCTGAAATGCTTATGGAGTCTGTGCTCTTATAAAGGGGAAACAGAAATGAAGAAAACAGCGTTGTGCTGTAAAACTGTCAGTTAATTTCTCTCTCATAATTTAATTGCATTATTATATCCTTGAGGAGCTTAAGAGAACCAGCTAAACAATAAAATGGCTATATTGAGTTTCTTGGCCTTTTCTGCTGACTGTTTACTTCCATATTGGCTTTTGCCTTGCTAAGCTTGCCTTGTCCATTCTTTTATTGGTGATCTGTCATGGTCGGCCCCTCCTCCGTCTGTCCTGCGCTCTAGTGCCATTGTTCCAAAGGACATTTCTTTTGTCGACCTTGTAGAATATCTGTGTGCTTCATTCAGTCTGTTCACATTGAAACACCCCTGGTGTCTCCCTGCTGATTTGTTTTTTTCTTTGTCCTAACCGTCCCCTAGTTTTGCAGGGGACTGTAACGGTAATGTGCTTGGAAAAAATGGTACTCCAATGTTGGTGTGGTGAGACAGATGTTGTCCCATGGGGTCAAGATAGCATTCATCTTGTGATCTTACTACTCAGCATTTTGCGAAAAAGCCTGTTAACCATTAAACCATCTATTGTTCCTTATTCTGTGTACTTCCTCTTCCCATCTTACAGCTGACACCTTCATTAAATTGAGCAAAATGAAAAAGAAGCAAATAATAATAGTTATGTGAGAACATTAAGGTTATATGTTTTCAGCTTAGATATAATCCAACTTTAAAATGGTTCTTAGCATGAATAAATTCTGACATTGTCTTATATTTCACATTTCAGCCATGCACCTTTTTGGATTAAACTGGCACCTGCAACCCATGCAGAGACAGATGTACCAGCTGTCAGAAGACAATATAAGTGGCCTAACTTTTCCTACAGACCTGAGCTTGCCACCACTAGGCAGCACAGGCTTGGAAATACATGACCGCAAAGGAAAAGATGACAGTAAGTACAGTTTTTATCAGAAAAACTTATTTTATTTAAAAACACGTACGTGGTACTTGCTATAAGTAAATAATCTTAAACGTAGCTCTTCTTGTTTTGATGATGAATTTTTGCACATTCATTTGTGAATTTGCAAGAAACAAGTTTTTCAAATCTCAAAGTTTTAAAGATGACATTTCAGAGCTCTTGTGAGTTTATTATTATTTTGTCATCCAGTTTCACATTTTGTTCACTTGTCTCCATGGCATGGAGAGATCTGCATTGTAATCCTGTGAAAGTTGTTGTAAGTGGGAAAGTGTTATTTGTTCCTGGAGGGAGAAAATGGAGCAGCTTAAGGGACTGAGTATCCAGGGGCTGGAGGGGGATTAGCCACTCTGTCCCCTTCAGAACGGATGTGAGCCTTTCATCTCCTAGCTCGGCCTGCCTTTCCTGGCAGCCAAAGAAAGCATGTGCTCACCCAACGGTACCAACTGCTCAACTCAAAAAAGTTTGCTCTGTTCCATTCCTGAACAAATGGGCCCAGATTTAACCATGTGATTTGCCACTGGCATACCACAATAGGTAGAAGATAGGGCTATTACCATATAAATGAATCCAGGAGTTGTCTTTTTCATTTACTGGGCAGCAGAAGTGTGTTTAGCTTGCCATCATGGCTATAACAAAGCTCAGACTCTGCACAGCACCAATCGCTGATAGGAAATCAATAGCTATAGTTTTCTAAATAAGTTTCAGTTTGCTCTGCTATCGCTGGAAACAATGCTGGGCTATCTAATGTTTCATCAAGGTGATTTGTACGATGTGGAAATTTGATATCGTTCTCCTTTCTGGTTCTCGTGTTTCCATCAGAGCATTATGCTGTAGCTTATCTTGCAGAAGAAAATAGCATTTATTTAACCATGAGGCCCATTATCACTTGTCCCGGGTTATGATTTATTTAAACAGCCTGATGAGTACAACCATTAATGTGCTGCATAAATACGCACACACGCCAACATGTGGAGAATGTGCCTGTGTGTTGCAGCATTATGCAAAGCCCAAATCTGGGAGACGGAGAGTGTGTCCTGTATACTCTGATAAAACCAACTGCCACTGATTGACTTTTGAGAAGACTTCCATCTGGTGTGCCACGTGTAACCCTAAGTGTCCTAGGGGTAGTTTGTATGGATGCCTGTTTTAGTAGACTCCACAGCTGAAATTAGCTCATCTACATGTGCAAACAGATGTTGCCCTTTCCGCAGAGTCCAATAAGTTGTATTATGGAGCATATGGACAATTTTTAGCAGTAGATGCGCTAATACCTGAGTGGGTAGTAGCATTAGAAATCCCTCTCTTCTATAATTACAATTTTCACTTTATTACTCTTCCTTTTTACTATCAAAGTACTGATGCATTTCTGTTTTATCAAGTATTTTCAGTCCCATACCCCTGCAAACATATGTACTGTCTTTTATGTAATACAATGTAAAGCTGGGATTATGTGTAAAATGTAGGGCAGGGGTGCCCAATCCCAGTCCTCGAGAGCTACCGTCCTGCAGCTTTTAGATGCATCCTTGTTCCGACACACCTGAATCAAATGAATGGCTTGTTATCAGGCCTTTGCCAAACTTGATGGCACGCTGAAGAGGTAATCAAACCATTTGATTCAGCTGTGTTGGAGTAGGGATGCATCTAAAAGCTGCGGGATTGTAGCTCTCGAGGACTGGGATTGGGCACCCCTGATGGAGGGTCTTTGCCTTAAAATATAAAGCACCTTGAGGCAACTGTTGTTGGATTTGGTGCTATATATATAAAATTGAGTTGAATTAAAATATAAACACAGAATGCAATAACTGACTTATCACTGAAATTCAGTGCTTAATAGAAAATAGGACAAAGTGAAAAATACCAAATATTGTGGTTGATTGATACTAGAAACAAAAACACAGGGCACAGGGACATATTTGCAACTTTCTGGCATTACCTTCTCTGTTAATTGCACTTAAGTGCACAGCATTTACTATAGTTTTAAAGAAATATATTTTTTTTTCCATTAATAAGTGATTTTTAGCTACTTAAAAATTCAGGACGTCTTTATATTTTAGCACCCAAACTCTTCAATAAAGTGAAATAAGTCAGACCTTTCATGAAAAGGTCATTGTCTGGATGGGAGCATTTGTTGCTTCAAAACCTGCATTTATTGTTCAGCATTTATAGAGCCTTAGCTGTTTCATGTGTGCACGAATCCACTTCCATATCATCATGGATGCTGACTTTTTCGGAGTTTGAGCATTAATAATAAGCCAGATAGTTCTCTTCCTCTTTAGCACAAATATATATATAATACATTTGATAATGGTTTGATTATTTGATAATGTATATATAGTATTCTCTGGATTCTACTAATTGTTCAATAATCGATTGAACAGCTGATCATGAAATCCCGTATTTTATTTCCTTAATAGTTTGTCCTTTGCATTCAGTTTTTATGCTTCACAACTTTTGTTTTGTTGCCCTTGTTCCCAATTTTTTGAAACATGGTGATGGCACCAAACCAAAAAGCACTATCTCCGTTTATGATACAATTTTTTGTACTGAAATGAGTAATGCTATCTGCTGTCAAAATGTATTTTGTCATGATCATGATCATCCTTTCTTTTTAACAAGAATATTTTTTCTATTTGCCATATCAGAAGACTCAAAACAGGAAAATTCAAAAAGTAACTGGATTTTTGTTTGAAGACTATATTTTCTTACTTTTGTGCTCTCCCCTGTAGTGGAATTGTGACTGAAATTGCTGGCAGTGGTCGGAGGGTTCATTCATTATATTTTTTCACTGGCTGTCAGCAGCGTGATTGAATATCTGTGATATGGTCAGACTATCATGCTTCAGCAGACTGAGTCCCTCTGCCATCCACATGGTGGATTAATGGTGTGATCTCTTTGACCGATTTACTTTGTGTGCAATGCAGGCAAATTGGACAGCTTGTTCCCAGATGACAGCTATATAGATATGGGAGAGATTGACGTGGGGCGTAAGGTCGCACAGCAGATTCCTCCTGGTATCTTCTGGAGATCCCAGGTCTTCATTGATCATCCCATGTACCTAAAGTTTAATGTGTCCCTAAGTAAAGATGCCTTAGTGGGGATCTATGGAAGGAGAGGTCTTCCTCCATCACACACACAGGTAGGCAATATTTACATGTCACTGATGCTGTTACAGTAGATGTATTCTGCTGCGCTTATTTAATTGCATAACAGGTGAGTGCAGAATCTAAATGGTCGAAATATGTTTGAATGTTTTCAGTGTCAAATCGTGTTACTCAACGTTGTGTTTTGTTTGCAAAAGACAATGGTGTATTGTAAATGTGATGTTTTGTGAAACAATTTCCAATCATGGCTGCATTGTACAAGGATTCTGCTTCTTTTCCCATTCTTCTTCTGCCACAGAATATAAATTGGGATATTGTTTAAAAGAATTTATCTAGCCATGTAGGAACGTGTCATGAATGCAAACCAATTCTGAGTTTTCTCTATTGTATTAAAAATCGCTTTCTTGTTGCAGAAAGGATTTATGGAAAACTTCTTCAGGTTCAGAGAGTCGCACAAAAATATTGGACACAGGGGCGAAAAAAGGCAGATTTTCCGTCTGTATGTAGCCGAGAATGAGACATGTCATGTTATTAATCATACCTTGCCACTTGCTTCACACAGTTGAGATTACTTCTGTAAATGCAAGTGCAGTTCAGCAAAATTGTTTATAGCATGAATTTTGTTTGCGCTAATGTCCAGTGATATTGATTTTTCAGTCAGCCAACAGAGTTGCCTGTTTCCTCTATTTATGCTTCGAAGAAAATCATCTAGAGTGGAGTTTTCGTAATGTGGCTGATTACACGTAGAGTGGCAGATGAGTCAAGATTCCCTTCCTTATGTAAATGAAAATGAAATGCCGTCTCATTGGTATTCATTGACTCAAAGCTGATGTGAAGCAAATCGGTGCAGATGTTATTTGGTAAACACTAACTTTACTTTAATTCCTCCAGCTTCCCTTTTTTCCACTGTAATAGTTTCAAACAAGGCTTTTATAAGATATGCGGACTCTGAAATTATCTCAACCCATCCAGCCACGATGTGCCAAGACTTAACTCAAGCTCCTCTAGAATGATGAGTTATTCATGCAGACCAAATGATGCTCCACTATAAAGAGGGCTGAAAGCACTCAAGTCTCATGTGTCACTCTAATGGTGTGTCTGCGGTCCATCCATCAGTCTTTCTCACTTTCTGTGTTTCTGTCTGCAGTTTGACTTCGTGGAGCTTTTGGATGGGCGGCGGCTCCTGGCTCAAGACATCCATGGTCTGGAGGGGCCTGTGGCTATGCAGCGAAGCCTAGTACCCATCACTACACATGACACAGGCTTTATCCAGTATATGGACTCAGGCATCTGGCACTTGGCCATCTACAACGATGGAAAAGAAACTGAAACTGTCTCCTTCCTCACCACTGCCATAGGTGGGTGCCCTGGGCATGACCTGCTGCTAAAACCTGTAATAGCAATCCGTAATCCCTATAATACCAACCAGGAGCGACTCTACCGCAAACAGCACAGGCTTGTGGGCCATGAGTCAGAAACACTGAGATTTTAAGAGCCAAGGAAAGTGCAGGTTAATCAAGGTGATGCTGAATATTACAAAATCAGGACATCAGTGCTATCCCACCATGCCCCTGAGTAGGGCATTGAGAGATCATAATATCCTCATTACCCTGAGTGTCTTCCAAGCGAATCAGGGGTCCAGCTTCTCAGAACCATTTGCATACAATTCAAAGTATGATTGTACCCTCCTGCTAGTGCCAGTTTTGATCACGATTTGCTCCAATTTCCATCTACTTTCCATATATCATTGTAGGAAAGATGTTTCCCTCCTCCGACTCTAACTGTGTGTGGCACGCGGCTGTGTTTCAGACATACGTCCTTCTTTGTGGAGGTGACTTCATTTTGTACGCTCCTCTTTGTTCTCCCTAAAGCGCCTTTGATTAGCACTGCTGTATCAAGCAAGGTGTGAGAGGGCCTAAGGTGTCGACTTTCACGGGGATGGCAGCTGGGAGCTGTTCTCACATGCTCTTTAATTAAAAGCTCCTGGGCCAGAGTCCATCTGTGACAGGGGCTGTGCCAGGCAGCAGATCGATGAGAAGCTGTCCTCAACACCAAGTGGAGACAGGCAAGAGATGCACTATGCCCTCCCGCTGTGCCAACAACAGCTGTAATTCAATACTTAATATATGATATGACACAAAAAGGGGGAGTCAGGGCAGTATGTTTACTCTTGCTTATTTCTTCTCAACTGGGTGTGCATGAAGCCCTCCTGTGGTTTACATAAGAGAAAACATAACTAGGTAAGGTATTCTGGGGTGGGGTGTCTCTATTGAGTCGTATTGGAGCTGATCTGCTCACAGGAGCTCAGAGGGAGGCAGAGGGGCCCTTTTTAAAATGGGTCACTGGTTAAGTGCCCTTCAGCAGAAACTGAATCTTACCAACTGCCTCACTTGTATTGAGCCGTGGAGAAATGGAGTTGACCTTCAAATAGAACAGCCCAGGTATAGAAATATATGTGAACAATATCGAACAGACACACTCAGAAACACCAGCAGCATTGTTTAAAAGACACTAAAAGTTAAATTATTTCTGTGTTTCTGACAATGCTCATAGAAAAAAAGTATATATAGAGATCTTTTTCCTTGCCATAAGTGTACTCTCTATGTGCAGCAAATGAAAGGTTTTCTTGGTGCACATAGCCATGCCATAATATATCTGGGGGGATGGAGCGTCCGTGTCTTTAATCTGGGTTGCTCCTCATTACTTGGCTGTGACTCCATGGCAATGTGAAATGTGTCCCACTGAATGTTTTGTATCACAACCCTCTGGAGCATGAAGCCATTTGTCCCTGCTGCCTGGTGCCAGAAATGCTTCAGCCTAGGCACGGCTTCCTATACAGGGAAGCAAAGCAAAGGGAAGCAAAAACCCAGCACCACTGTCTTACTCTATATCCTGTTTAACTCTCCAGCAGAAGTTCTTTCTGTACACAACCACCCATCATTCAAAGGTATTGAGCAACCTTAGAGAGCATGGCAAGTCGCTGATTAAACTTGCCTACTGCGCACTACTCTGTCCTCACCGACTGGAGACCCACACAATAGTTAGCTCCCCTGATATGAAGGGTAATGAATTTCAATGAAGCTCTGCTTGAATCCATGATTTATGCGCTGGCCTATGTTGAGTGTGTGGCTAAGAGATATTCAGGGCCTCCTTTCCATGCTCTCAGAGGAATCAGCCAATAGACATGGGCAATGTGCAGTCTACTAAACTGCAGCATTCAGAACAGGAGCACTCCAGTTCATGATTACTTAATTAAATGTGTATGAGTCACGATGTTGCTCACCTAACAAATATCTCTGATATAGATAAGATAACCTCTGTTATTGATGCTGGTATTCAAATATCAGGATATTGCGTTTGAATATCTCAAAGCCTTTCTTTATGAAAAATAATGGGCTATGATTGTAACCTATGTGAATCTATTTTATAAAGTGCAAATCTGGAATGTAATTGTAAATCTAGGTGGAAATTTTAATAGCTCGCATCATATTCCTTTTCCCTAACCTTCAATCACTGCCCTACCTACACTACTGGTCTCTGTAGCTTTGAGCAAAAAGTCCAAGCCTGCTGCTATAGTTAGATGTTCTTGTTGGAAGCCATCAAAACCCCACCAAAGTGCTGATTGCCTCAACCATGCCAGAGGATAGTTTCTCCTGCATCCCTTCACTAACCCAAAATGGCAAAGGCAAGCCTGCAGCACATTAGATATCCGCAGCATTTCTCTGCTCGCTGCCTACTCCTCCTCCTTTTTGCTGTATCTCTGGTCTGCCTGTATCTCTTTCTCCCTCCTCTCTTTGTCTTTTTTTTTTCTCGGTCTTGCATTGCATCCTCAGTGATGATTGACTCTCCAGAGTAAAGGGAAGCTGAATCCATGGCTCACATTTCTAGCCATTTGTGGAGCACAAGAGATTCTTTGTTCTGTAAGTTTTGCCTCAGAGTTTCTGCTGCCTGAAGGCAATGGACAAGATTGAATATTTTTCAGCACCATTTCAGGCTTAATTCAGTGAGCATTGTGCTTCAGATTCCTGCTGCTGTCTGCAGAGATCAGTGGTCAGTCTTATTTCTAATAAAAGCAAGTGCCGGGACATGGTTCTGTAGTACAAATAACAGTTTTGCCAATTAATTTGATTTAGTTAGAGGGATTGCTAGAGGAACGCTTGGAAAGAGTGTGTGTGCTTTGCTGATTGTTTGCATCAAAGTGCCTCAGTTTAAAACCATACAGTTAATTGCAATGGCCACGTCCAAACACTGCATGCAAAATGTAAATGACACTGTAATTTATAAGAAAAACTTACAGTGTAAAACTGAGATCACAGAATAACTCACAATGCCGTCAGATTTACCAGTCACAGCAGATAAATGCGGGTTCCAGAGTTGCAGACACTGTGCCATAAAAGAGTTAATTAGGCAGCTAGTACATTTGGTACTTAAGAGGCTTTAATTCCTTTGTAACTTTTCGTGGAAGCCTGAATAATCAGAACTTGTACCCTTTTAGTGAAAGCTCATATTTGGTATGAAACATTAGTAACACTCAAAATGTTTTGCATTGAAAAAGAAATGTTGACAGGATTGGATCCTCCATGCTTATGACTGTCATTAGCAAAGGGATAATAATCAACCCAAAGAAAATGAGTGGGAGTAAAATTGTTTTTCAAACCACATTACTCAGAAAATCTTTTGATTGCTCTCTTGCAGACTCTATTGATGACTGTCCCAGTAACTGCTTTGGGAACGGTGACTGTATTGCTGGAACATGTCACTGCTTTTTAGGATTCAAAGGACCTGACTGTGGGCGAGGTGAGTCACTATCTCACTCATGTTACCTCTGTTAATCATTCAGATGCATTTTCCAATTTATATTCTCTGCATGGCTCGAACAAAACAATTTTACTCCACAATTGCTTTAGTTGTACTTAAGACCTGTTTTATTTAATTAGGCAGTAATACTTGAAATGGTTCAGTACTCATACTGGAGTATTGGGTTGCATATGAAAGAACTCTATAAAAAGCTTTAGATTATAGGGCTAGTATTCACTCATTCTTTCAGTTATTAAAGAAAGGCTCTATTAGTTTTTCTCCACATAAAAACAAATTCAGGCAGTGTGTTAGAATGATGGTAGGTTGTTTTTGTTACCTCTTTACACATACTGAACTGCCATCTGTTATCCATGTGTTGATCAGCACCATGCTTGACACTTTAATTCAGCTAATTTTTGTTCTTATTTTCTTACCAGCCATTGTTAAGATGTTAGATATTTGTTGGCTGCTTTTGTTAGAATATATGGCACATCTGTACAGTAGTCTGTGCTAAATAATATTTACCAGACAGGACACCCTTTAACATTTTGGTCATTGTCAGAGCGAGGCTTTAGCAAACACTCACTATTCATTGTGCATGAAGAAGTCCATTCAGATGGATGTATGCTGTCTGCTCTTTTCAAAGCTGCCTGTCCAGTCCTATGCAGTGGGAATGGTCAATACCTAAAAGGTCGCTGCATGTGTCACAGCGGCTGGAAGGGCTCGGAGTGTGACGTTCCCACCAACCAGTGCATCGACATCACTTGCAGCAACCACGGGATCTGTATTGTGGGGACCTGTATCTGCAACCCTGGCTACAAGGGGGAAAACTGTGAAGAAGGTGATTGTTTTAATATGTCATGGTTATGTATCCTAAACTAATAAAATCCTACATAATGTGGCTGCTTTAACCACCATCTTAGCCTGTTAGTGCTTGACATTTTAAAAAGTATACTCATAATGGGAATGGCTATTAAGTTGGTTCAGTAGTAAAGACAGGACATCCTCTATGAAGAGCATTATAGCCATAACAGTTCATAATCCGCATCCTAGGTGACTTTTCCTGTATAAATCATGGCTATAAGACATTATGTTAATGGAAACAGTCCATTTATTGTCTGAAATTCTGACAAAAAGTCTGATGTTAATCTTCTGGGAACTTCAGATTCATCCTTTGCTGGATAAGGCTTGACCAGATAAGATTGAAGGAGCCATTGTGTTTGTCAGCTCTTGAAGGCTCTCATTTCAAGATGAAAAATGGACCCTGGGAGTTTGATAAATGGGGGTTTCTGACATCCATAGGCCCCCATTCTATTTTAGGTGGAGCGTTAGCCATAAGGAGTGGAGGGGAATGTGGACGAGAGCCCTTTAACATTTTTACCTTTCTTCCGTATGACCTTCAGCCACAATGATTAATTGCCAGGAGAGAGTTTCTTGTCAGTTAGCCTCTGATCTTTGTGCCTTGTGCCCAAACCATCTGCTAAGAGGCAAGAGATCCTGTTTGTCTTACTATAACAGCCTTTATAGCCATTTATGTCATGGTAAAGGGGAGCTGCCATGGCGCGGCCTACAGCTCACAGTGACTAGACATTGCTCCTGCTTGGTGCCCGTTTGCCATCTGTGTGTACCATGTAAATATTGTTTGGTAGAGAAAAAAAACGTTAATATTGTGATCATACTCCCCCACAACTCTTGTTCCTTTCAAAGTGAGCACTCATTTAGCACGTCAAGGGAAGGCATTAATTTGATATTTGCTGACTAATTGAACTTGTACGGTGTGCACTGAGACAGTGTACAAAAGCCACTGCATGGGAAGCAAATGCAAACTCTTCAAACTGTCTAGAAACTAGAGTTGACTATCTAGTCTTGCCTAGAGGTCTGGCTGTTGCCCCAGGCTTTCCTTACCATTCCTCTACATTCTGTTAATGGTTTTGGTTTATTCAGCTTTGAATTATGCATTATGGTGGCTTTCATTTGTGAGAAACATGCTCTTATTAAACAGCCTTCGCTCTCTGAGAGGATTTTTTGCTGTGAGATAATGGGAGGGTGCCAGCACAAGCGTGGGCAGTACCTGTAGTTTTGTGCCATGAGACATACTGTGAAAACAGCCATTTAATTAGCTTCTCTGTAAATCTTGTCACTGATTTTTGAAAAAAAGATGGACCTCCTTGAATTTACCCCCATTGGACACGAGCTAAGCTGAGTGCATCTGCAGCTGAACTGCAGCCTATTCCAGTTGCCATTGTACTTTGGCTCAAATAGAGATGCCAGGTTGCCTCTGAAAGAGAGAAACAGCAGGTGACTAGTGTGTCTAACACTCTCTCTTTGGAACCTTTTTAGTGGACTGCCTGGATCCAACATGCTCAGGCCGAGGGGTTTGTGTCCAGGGAGAGTGTCACTGCTTTGTCGGGTGGGGAGGGCCAGGATGTGAGAGCCCTAGGGCCTCCTGCATGGACCAGTGCTCTGGACACGGAACTTTCCTGGCAGACACAGGAACCTGCAGCTGTGATCCCAACTGGACAGGCCATGACTGTGCTACAGGTGAGTACTTCACTCAAAACAGAGTAAATATTGGCGGGAGCCCTTTTCACAGGCCAGTGCTGATTTAGCTCTGATTAGCAAGTTTAAAAAAAGGCAGTGCATTCACAGAAAATGTTGCCTTCGGTTCAGTTTAGTTAAATGTTTCTTAGTGAGGAATATGAGCAGGACATACACACTTATTAATGTAGCTTTACAAAGACATAGAGAAAAAACAAAATGTAGTTTATTAGTTATATTTTGGCATCTGGTCAGCACAGTGAGTGAATACAGTCGCAGGCTTATAGTAGCTAATATAATTATAGCTGATATGTATAATAATTTTCAGGTTTAATGGATCACAACAACAAAATACCTTGACATCTCTTTCAGTTAATCTCTAATCACACTCTTGCTTATTTAAGCGCTCTGTTCAGTGTACCTTTGGTAATTGCTTTTATCCTTACAGAGGTAAATATTTGTTACTTTCTTTAAAGAAAATGGCTCACATAAAAGCCATAATTATTCTCATCAGTGATCAGTAGGAGGTCCTTGGATGGCTATCAAATTCTTTTGATTTGGCTCTAAATGTAATTCTCTTACAAATGGTTGTAGTTGTAGAAAAAAGAAAGACACAGATAACAGAGATGTTGTCAGAGCCATGATCTAATGCAAGTTTTCGCTCTTTTTTGAGTTCTGGATTTGTTTACATCGGTGGATTGGTTCACAGCTGATGGTACTTTCTTCCTGCTCTGAAGCATTGTTCCCATTGCGTTCATCTCGTCCATGGGGAATGTCCTCTCTTGTTATTCAAAGTGTAGAAACAGCATAAGATACAGTTTCATAGCTAGAATATACCTTCTACAGGATGTAAGCACGAAAAAAGGTTTTGTGTTTTTTACAATATAGGTTACAAGAAGTATTTTTTTTAATTGAAACTAGCAGTAGATTCTTAAAGTGACGTAGGTAACATCAGATTTGCACTCTCAGCAGTCTAACCTAATTCACATTAAAAAAAAAAAAATCTTGTATTTTTTTATTTGTCTAAACCTGAAGAATTAAAAAATTCTCTCGGCATATAAATGTGTTTATATTTGTTGACTGTATTTGTAGCAGATGGAAGTTTCAGAGAGCTCCAGCTCTAATTTGTTTATACAGGGACCAGTACAACATTCAGTATTTTCATTTGCACACGATTTGGATCCTCAGAAAATATTTTCGAAAAGACTATTTTAATACACCAGTCGCTTTGCTTCATGAATCCTTTTATATTCTAGGCAGACGCAATGACCTATTAGGTAATCCTGAGGATTTTAAGGGGAAATGGGCAGTTAGTCTGAGTTTGCCTCACAGAGAAAAAAAGCTCTGTAAATGATGATGAGCTGGCTTTTTATTCTCCTTTATCCTGCTCATTGTAGAGTTTTCTGTGGTCTAATACGACACTAAGCTTGGTGGTAGGGTAGTATATTTGGTACCGATAACCTTTCAGACATGGCAAAGAAAAAGATGGAAAGCTTTCGATACATTTTTCAAGATTCTTTATCGCCTCTTGCACTATTCTTTTAAGTCAGAAACTCGTTTTCTTGTGTGGCTTTGGGACAGTACAGCCTAGGTGAGCACGGCTGGTATAATGCTGTTACCAGCCATAAAACAATGCCTGAGGTTTTATGTCCTTTAATATGTGTGTTTTTATGCCATTTTTGCTATTCCTCCACCCAGAGGAAAGTTTGTTTACTCTGTCCTTTAGTGCAAATGGTAACTGCCATCATGGGAATGGGGGTATTTCTCACTGTGGGCTCCTCTGGCCACGGATAATGAGGGTTTGCCTGCAGGCTGTAATTGGATCTTTATCATGTTAAAGGTTTCTACTTTGTTCCAAGTGAACAGTTGTCTCACAGTCAGTTTGAGTCTGTTTTCTCTGACCACTGTGTGTTGTAATAACTGGTTGAGTTTATGGGAGGGGGGATTTTTTGTGGGGTTTTTGTATTTTTCTTGATTTTTTAAAAAAAAATATTGTGCTCATGAGCTCAATCAGGATGTTCACTATGCTCATTACTACTTCCTTCTTAACTCTATTTTTTCAGAGGACGTAGAAGGTATAGCTTGACAGCAAATATTTTATTCATAAAATGATTCATAAGCTCTAACTATTCTGTGTTTGCATGTGATTTCCGTTTGTTTGTATGTTGGTGTGCATAAGCAGCCTGTCAGGCACTAATACTGCCAGCACACTTTACCTAAAAATCAAAAGTCAGATGGAAAATCAGCATTTGCATACTTTGTGCTGAGCTGTAATTAGCAGAAGAGAGTGATTCTGATAACAGCTTTTTAAGCTGGTAATGCCATGTTATGGTTTGTGGCTGAAAATACCACTCTGATTTAATTTGTAACAATGGCAAAATAGGCACTGTGAAGGCGGTAATTGACTTATTACAAGATTTTACCTCCAGTTTGGTCCCCTGTGGTCAAATTTGAATTGGCTTGGCTAATAAGCCAGGAATACATGGCTATTGTTCATCGTTGCCCATACTGCTAAGCCCCTTTTATTACAAAGTAGTTAATAAAGAGGTTAACATTTCAATGAGATTCATAAGTAATCTGTCAGTGTTTAATTTCTTTGAGCTTTCAGCTTGTCATACTCTCCCTCGAGTTCATGAGATGAGGGTAATGTCCCAGGCTCTATCACACCCAGTCAGGGAGGTCTTTCAGCTGCCACACAATAGCATCAGCCAGGCTTTACTGCAGCGCTGTCTTTCAGTCTCCTTCATTGGGTCAATGTACTTCTTCCTCTCGT
Source organism: Oreochromis niloticus (assembly GCF_001858045.2). Classification (NCBI taxonomy): domain Eukaryota; kingdom Metazoa; phylum Chordata; class Actinopteri; order Cichliformes; family Cichlidae; genus Oreochromis; species Oreochromis niloticus. The sequence goes on from NC_031979.2 coordinate 32,065,691, forward strand.
GTGCAGCACTTAGAGAAAATTAAGCAGAAACCCCCCCCCACCACCAAAAACCAGTGTATTCATATCCTCTGCTTCAAATCATTTTGTGGAATCTTGCCTCCTTCCTGTAGACCGTGGTGGAAAATGTGGCAAAGCTTTGACCACTTCGTGTACAAGAAGGGACATAAAGTTTACAGTTTAATCAAAATGGCAGAACTGACATTGTTGCCATTTCTACAAAAAGTTTCGGCTGAGCATTTTTTCCTCTTTACGCCTTTTGTAGCACAAAGAGCTAAATTTACAAAAGAGGAGAAGAGGAGAGGAAAAGAATAAGTCTGCTAAGGCTGCCACAATCCTTGTCTTTTCTTGGTAATGGACTTATTAGATTTGTATTGTCAAAAAGGATTGCCCCTTATGAGGTGCAGGAATTTCTATTCAGCTGCCATCAGACAAGGTAGTGGAGCGTGGCTGCCTTTCCTTGACAATAAATTCTGGATTTGTCTTTTTTTCACCCTTGTCGCCTTGTCCCATCACCGCCTTGTCTTCCCTTTCCATCCCACTTCCACCCCCCCCTCCTTTTCTTTCTGTCTGTCTTCCCCCCGCTCTCTTTTTTTGTCCCTTTCTATTTCTCTGTCTCCCACAGAGATTTGTGCATCGGACTGTGGTGGTCATGGCATTTGTGTTTCGGGCACCTGCCGCTGTGACGATGGCTGGATGGGCATTGGGTGTGACCAGAGGGCGTGTCACCCACGCTGCAACGAACATGGCACTTGTAAGGACGGCAAATGCGAATGCAGTCCGGGTTGGAACGGAGAACACTGCACTATTGGTAAGATGGGAATAGGTTTTGGGTTTGGTTGGGGCGGGTGGTGTCTCTGTGTTTGGGAGGGGTTTGGGAGGCCAACAAAGGCAAAGACTGACATTCTGCCTGCCTATGTGAGGGGAAGGGTCTAGGTGGAGAAGAGTGGGAAAAGCATGCTTAATTGAATTTGTGCAACTCAGTAAAGCATGAACAGGTTTACTCAAGGATCTGAAGCTTGCCTTCATGCATTTTAATGTGGGAATGTGCTAAGGTGTCCTTTCATTTTACTCATCCTTTTCCTCATCTTTTTCTTTGCTCCCTTTCCGTTTACTATTAATTTCAAATGCTTACACGTGAGTCATTGTGAGTAGGTCAACCACCGCTTTTCACTGTGTTTATGCTAGCGATTGTTCCCCTCCAAACACTTGCAAAGTTAGGTTTTCAAAACCTTGACTGAATGTCAAGAGCTTTCTTGAAAACCTTGGCTCACATAAGCCAGTAAAAAGTTTCAGCCTACTAGAGTCATTATATGCTGTGTATTTTGCAGTGGTTCTATGCTAGGAATAGTTCATGGATTGATCATTTCGGCGGACTTTTTTTTATTTTTTTGGGTGAAAAAAGAGAATAGTTTATAATTTAAAAGAGCAGCGTGGTCTACACAACACTTTAGATTGAAAATGTGCTTTCAGCATGTTTGCTTTGATGGAGGTGGCACTCCCGCTGTGAGCATTTCGTGAGCATTTTTCTGTCACCGGGAACTGGTGGCTGCAGTAATATGTAAACATCACAGTGCCCCCAAGTTGTTATCATAACTAAGCAGTAGTTGACCTCTGTTTGTGACCTGTCCTCTTTGTTTGACATGCCCACTGCCAAAAGGATGGCATGAAGATAATGTAGTTCTGCTGTTGGATGTCTGAGGTTTGACAGCTTCATTTTAACGTGAGGTCATTAAGAGAAGTGTTTTAATGCAGTTAGCTTTCTGATATTTTGTGTCAATGCTGTCAAACCTCCATTAAACATCGGAGAAAATCCACAGAATATGCTCTGTGACGTCTGCTTTGCAAGACTGCAACTTTGGCATTCTGTGTTCATGTATGGATGCATCCTCTTCTCTTCTCTTCTCTTCTCTTCTCTTCTCTTCTCTTCTCTTCTCTTCTCTTCTCTTCTCTTGATAATATTGGATAAGCTATTTGAATGGATTTATAGAACTATATAAAAGATGTACCAATCGATTGACCACAGACTGCAGTTGGCTGGCAGCCTGGACCAGTGACCAGCCGGTTAGTCTCATACATGTCAGTTTATGAGTTGATTCACCTTATGCCATAAGCAAGTTTTTTTCCCGACTACTGTGGAAGACACAAAATTCACCAAACTACACCGCAGGGTGGAACAAGTTCAAAAATATTTGTAGCAATAGAGGTGACACTAGCTAGACTGAAGCCATGCTGAAAAATAAAGTAATTTAAATCTAAACCTATGCATATTACATACATTTGTATATGCTGTAATATAAACCTGTTGCAAGTGCTTTTATTTATTAAGATAAAATATCTCAGGTAAAGTTAGGTGTAATGCAGAAATTGCACCTCTGTCCAGTCGCACAGAAAATTAATTTGTGTACTTATGTGTTGTCAGTTATAATTTTCAGGAAAAGAAAGTACTATGCGCTAGTATTCTAGTACTTTTTTATATACCCAAAGTGTATTTTACTCCATGTTTACTTCAGTGTTGTTGTTCTCAGTGATATACAGTATGACACATTCATCTAAACTGAACTACCAAACAGAGTATGTGTTAAAATAAGGTCCACAGCAGTCAGCTTTGTGTTACTAATATAGGAATAGAATTAAACTAAAGCTCTGTCACTGTTTGCTGACAGCTGTTACTGAGCAAGGTGCCAAATGGACAAAGATTTTTTTCTCACAGCAGTCTCATGCATATTTTGAACCCGGACTGCATGAGTCGTGACTCAGTTTGTGAATGTTTTATACACTGGCTTTACATTATTGATGGGGCTTTTATAAGTGCCATATTGAGATCCCCACTGAACAAGAATATTCTTCCATGTCGTCTATTTAGAAGCTAAAGATCTCGATTTGAATCAATTTTCATTATCGAGAGCTCCACGTTGGCCCCGAGCCTCAAGCTGTGGAGCGCAGGAGATCCGATTTGGCCCGTGCGCTGGCAAAGCCTCTGGTGACCTTATCGTCTATAGAGGTGTTTGAAGATTAAAAGCACCGTTTGTTGAACATCCTGACCTCCTGTGCAATATCGCTTAAGAGATTTAAGGGAAGTAACGTGTGCATCAATCATGTTGCCTTTTAAACACTCCCCTGAGACGTTCTGCCGATCTCAGCAGTTACTAAATAGTGACAGATTTCACTTTTTTATCCTTTTGCTCGCTTCCTCTGACTCTTTCTCTCTTTCATTCTCTTTCTCTATGTTCCACAACTTTCCCTGCCTTTTTTCCAGTTCCATCTTTCTCCTCTGTGTTGGTTCGTGTTTGTTGTGTTGCTTGTAGTGCATGCATGTAATGCTTCACGTCAGCATTTTTCGTCTTTTTTAATTACCTTTTGTACTGTAAACTAACACATTGCCTTGCTGTCCTGTCATGGAAGTGGCACTGTTCAGACCTCCCTTATATGTCCTGTCTTTTATCTCCCAAGCTCACTATCTGGATAAGGTAGTGAAAGGTATGGCATTCCTCCTTCCTTCTATTTTGGCCTCCTCCCATTGTAAATCCAGCCAGCATTAACAAATCATGTGCACACACCATGCTTTTCCCCTACATTGACATATGCAAACACTATGCACTTCTTGTTCAACTCATTCTTAAGATCCCACATCTCCCATCAACTTTTTTTTTACCATATTGTCACACAGTAATCTCCACTTAGCACTTTCGCACCTGGTTAGTGAATTTATGGGGCTTTCTTTATGTGTTGAGTAATTGGTTTGCTTGTATCCTTTCTTTCTCAATTGGGGGATGTTGGGAAAGGGCCTTTATAACCTGTGCCATGCATTATGGATGAGCATGCAGCTGTGAGAGGGGCCTGATAGGTGCTGAGGCCGCATCCTCTCTAATTAAAAGAGTTCATGGTCTGGTTGGTGCTGGGCAAGCAGGGGGTGCAGGCTCTGCTGCAGCCCTGCTTTCCTGCCTCCAGCTACCCTTCTCGCTCTCACTGCGTCCTTGGTAATGGACCACCTGGCATAAGATGGTCTGCCAGAGGAGGTCTTCGAACACTTGCAAGCTCACGTTTGGAGCTGTTTCAGGAAGGATTGGGTAGAGCTCAGCAGGGACTCCTCTCTGAAAGGCATGCCAATTAAGTTGAAGTGGTGCCAATTGAAAGTGTATTTTTATTTATCCTTCTAATAAACATTGTGAGCTTTCTAATCATCTGTCTCTACTGGTTTAAACCACGGTTGTTTTGTCCATTTGTTCAGTAATAACACGACAAATGACAGAAAGTGCCTAGACACAAGGCTTCAGTGCACTATCTTGTTTTTATTGGAAATTCTAGATGAGTTTTTGTTTTACTTATAATTGCTGAGAAAACATAGACAGTTGTCAACATGCCTTATACAATAGTTATTGGCCGCTCCCCTAAGCAGCTGTTCACAGTTCATCAAATGTCCACGGCCCATGGACTGCTCTGTAGTGTGGACAAACAGCTCCGATTGAAAAAGCATGCCTGGACCAAACTTACGTTATTTAACAGGTTTTAAGTAATCATTTGGGCTATTTGGCCAAATGTGTTACTGATTACTATTTTATATTATTTTTTACTATTGGAAGTATAGTTCTGCTTTTGGGCTTCCTTTTTTCATGGTTACAATAAGACGTGATTGTAGTGCAGAATTTTAGCTTTAATCCAAGAGGTTTAACAGTAGTATTACACTGACCTTTTATGAATTATAGCCATTTCTATACATAGTCCTACATTTTCCGAGCCTCCAGAGTAATTGGAAAATTGATTAACATGCAGTGTCACAACCAGGTGAGCTGCACACCTCATTATTTTACGACAGATTCAACACATAAAAAATTTGGAGTTGATTAACATTTTGAACATGTATTCGGTAGTTTCTCGCTGGAATTCTCACGGTGAGGTACAAAGAAATGTTGATGCAAGTGAAGGAAAAAGCCATCGTATTCTTAAAAAAAATAATAAATAATAAATAATAATAATAATAAAAATAAAATAGTAAGAAATTAACATGAGCCCTAAAACTTTAGTAGTGGGCAAAAGAATAATCTGGTACAATTTGTACCAGAATGATGGGAAGTTAAAAGTATAGGCAAAAAAAAGAACCGCTGTTGATCTGAAGCAAACCACACTGTCAAACATGATGGAGACAATGTTATGGCTGTGTATGGCGTCCAGTGTAACTGGTCACTAGTGTTTATTGATCAAACTACTGAAAGAGAAAGCAGGAATAATTCTGAAGTGTAGAGGGCTGTATCTCTGCTCAGATTCAGCCAAATGCGACAGAAATGATCGGACGACTTATCACAGTGCAAATGGATAATGACCCAAAGTAAACAGCACAAGCAACTCAAGAGTTTCTCAAAGCCAGGAAATGGGATATTCTTCAGTGCCCAAGTCAGTCATCTGATGTCAGCCCAGTAGAGCATGCTTTTCAGTTACTGAAAACAAAAATAAAGGCAGAGACCTACAAACAAGCAGCCACCGAAGGAAGGAAACACTGCATTTGATTGTGACTATGTGGTATAGAATTCACAAAGTCATTGCCTGTCGTGATTTTCAAACAAGTATTTAAAACGGTGCTTAGCTGTAAAATTACATTACTTTTTTCAATAACTGCATCGAATTTCTAGGAAAACCAGACCTGCTCTCTTGTAAATGAGACATTGGGTCTCAATGGGACCACCTGTATACATTTTTTATCCTGTTTTCCTTCTCTCACCCCAACCTGGTTCTGCTGGAGGTTTCTTCCTGTTAAAAGGGAGTTTTTCCTTCCCGCTGTCGCCAAAGTGCTTGCTCATAGGGGGTCATATGATTTTTGTGTTTTTCTCTGTATGTATTATTGTAGGGTCTACCTTACATTATAAAGTGCCTTGAGGCGACTGTTGTTGTGATTTCGCGCTGTATAAATAAAATTGAATTGAACTGAATAAATAAAGGTTAAATGGGGGGCTGTATATAAAAATGACTGCAATTCCTAAACAGTGAATGCAATGCTTTTGTCATTGTTAAACCTCTTGTGCACTTGAATCACATCTTGATTTATTTAAATTCTAAAAAGCAGCATTAAAGCAAAAGGGGAAGTGTTGCCTATGCCATTTAAAACATTTCTATGAGATAAATGTGCATAAGTAAAAGCAGTGTGGGCTGTTCTTTGAATTGTTTGTGCTATGACTCATGTCATAGTGTCACCTTTACTCTGTAGCTAACCAAGAGATCTACAACAGTCATCTCCCTAAATGCGTATACTTGCTTCTGTTTCACTACTGATCTTTTTCCCATTCATATGTCCACCAATCACTACACCTGTCTCTTCTTTTCTCAATATCTCCCTCTTTTGCCCCCATTCTTTCTGTGTGATGTAAGAGCATACAGTAGAGAATGCTGCCCCACTGTCTTTAGTTGATAAAATGGGTCAGTTTAATATTCTTTCTGTCAAGGCAGCCATCCTGCAACACAAATGGCTGTTAAGATGTGTTTTTGATATCCTGTGATTTTACCCTATGCCTCTGTGAGAGGATACAGATCACAAGGTATCAGATAAATGTCGAAGAATGGGCAAGATCATCCTCTAATCTATGCCCTTGTAAAGATATAACCAAAGAAAAACATTGGATTATTGTACCTGTCGTTATGCTCCAGCCAGCTTTTCACTCCCTTGGGGTCACTTCCCCCAGAACAGCCTGCCTCTGCACAAAGCTACTGAGGCAACCTTTATCCACTTTAAACTATACTATTTTATATTCCTTTCTTCTTCTCATAATGACAAAACAAGCATTGTATGTTATTGATAGCTGAAAAGTGTCTTGGGACAGTTTATCGAATAATAATATGAATTATTTTTTCAATAAGTAAAACACCAAACTCTTGTTTTTTCAGAGGACGGCAGCAGCTATGTTGTGATGGTAATTATAATCGAAATCTAAAATCATGAAGGGAAAATCCAATTATGTGCTGAAATACCAGCACAATACACCACTGCTCTCATTAACGAACTGTAGTGGCATAGATATGAGAGTCCAGTCCACTGTAGTAATGAGTGAATATTGATGTAGAAGATCCCTCTTATCTGATTTTACTGCAAAGGGATATTAGAAGCTTCACGGAAGGTATATCAAATTAATCAGCCTCTGCTGAGGGTCATTATGGCTGCCCTCACCCATTTAAAATCTTAACATGACTGAGTATTGTTACCGGATAAATATTAGCTGTCACCAACAAACTCACATTTTTGTCATTTTTTTCAAATTTGTAGTTTTCTTTTCCCACAAATAGCGTACAGTGTCCGTGTGTTACTGCTGTTTGATTTTCATTGCCGACCTTTGTCTTTGTCCCATTTTGTTACACAGAGGGCTGCCCTGGTTTGTGCAATGGAAATGGTAGGTGCACTCTGGGTAACAATGGCTGGTACTGTGTGTGCCAGCTGGGCTGGAGGGGCACTGGCTGTGACACCTCTATGGAAACTGCCTGCAGTGATGTCAAGGACAACGATGGAGGTAAAGTCACAAACAACACACAATGGTGCCTTCTGACACTGGCCAGGCATCAACAGGGACTCTTAACCAGACATGATTTGACTATAAAATTAACCACCCTTGTGCTTGAGAATATCCTGTACGTACATTTATGCTTTCCAGGCTCAGTTGCTCTCTTATACAGGTGAAGTTGAGGAATGGCTTCCAGCCAGGCACCTGGACAACAGGTTTTTATTAAAAAGCAGAGTACCTGGCCCTGAGGTCTTGAACATTCGCTGTCCCCAGGAGGAAGTCTACGCTCTGCCCTCTAACTAGCCCTGAGCAGAGCCAGGCACACACACAGAGCCAGCCAGGAGGCTGCACCACTCTTGAGGCCAAGTGGGAGACGTGACTTCCTTTCTTCCAGACCTCATTCTGGGCTTGAGCTATGCACTAGCATCCCTTATTTATGCAGGGGCTGTTTGTCTTCCGATCACTGTACAGGGACCACACAGCTCTCAATAGTAAAAGGAGGGTGCTGCTGGGGATTTGACTGAATCCTGACAGCAGGGTTTATTTTTATCACCCATCTGGCCAGATAGGCCCCTTAAAGCAAAGGCTAGGGAGTCCAATGACCCACTTCAGCAAAGAAAAGTGCAATGCACAGCTGCTCTCTTTGTCATGTATTCCTTAAATTACTGACAGAAAACCATGAGCAATGTTACAAGTTCCGACCATCAAATAAGGACGATATGTACATGTGTACACATAAGAAACACTGAGTAAAGCAACAGGTCGGAACTGCTCTATTTTTTCTCACTGCTATGGTATATTAAATAAATTATATATTTAATTTTGACTCCTATTTGTGTATATAAATTGTCTCTGTTTGTGTAATAATTCAATAGTCAAATAAATAATCCTTTCTTGTCCAATTCTATATCAAGTAAAATATCAAGTATGAAGCCCTAAAATGTTATCTATGAAAAAACAAAGTAAGCCTACCAGTAAGCCTCGTCTTTAATCAAAATATTTTTAATGGTAAGAAATGGTAAAAAATATTCATTGTTGTTATCCACGAATGTTAAAATTTACTATTTTACAAAAAAACCAAAAGAAAGTAAAATATGTTATTATTATTTTTGATTAAGATGACAAATTACAGTTGTTTACATCCATTTACAGCCTCTTCAATGTGATGCTTGATTAATTTGTGAGACAACTCCAGTGTGCCGGCTCAAGTTTGGGTATAAAAACATTAATTCAGTTTGTTACTTCCCTAATTAACAACAATATAATGTTTTAGCTTTAGCTTATATTTCTGAATTTTTAAAAAAAAAATTTTTTTTTTACAAGTGGTCTAATAAATTTGTTAAGCATTGTATAAAGTGATATGTTCCAGTGTGAATCGGTTTGCACTTTATGGAAGTAACACCAAACTTTACAGATAATAAGAGAAGCACAAAGAAACAGACAAGATTAAAGATGGAAACACAACACACTCATCCGAGGACACACAGTCGATGAATTTCTGACGCATTTGAAATATCTGGTAGCACCGTGAATTCAGCAGTGGCAAAAAACAGCTTCTTATGAGAGACTTTGAGACTATCTTTTTAGAACATTTTGTACATTTTATTCCAGTTCTGTATGCTTTCTGACTTTCAAGATGATAATTTGCTCCAAACTATTGTTTTTTGATGTGGAGCAAACTAATCATAGTACAAAAAAAAGTTCTGATAACAAAAGCAGCAGGTACTCTTGCTTACTTTCCCTGATTAATGTAAATTTAAGTCTGTTTGTTCGACAAAGGTTTGCAGCCAACAGTGCATGGCAGGTCCTTGCAGGCTTTGGGCTACACTTCTGCAAATGGAGCTGGGAATTTTGTGTGAATAAATGATCTTCTGAGTTCAGGAAAATGCAAACAAATTCTTATCCATCATCCGAGCTGTCCCAGATTTATTCCGCTGCATAACAATAGTCTCAAACACAAAGCCATAAACAACTTGTATCAACTTATCTGCCACCTACATTGAAAATATGTGGGCAAGTGTGACTAGGATAAATTAATATGTTTTAAAGATGCAGTGTAGTGACAGCAAGCACCGATTTGATTTTTTATTTGTCTTTACTGTATTTTATATTAAGTTAATGGCTGTATATATGTTTTTTTAAGTTTTATTTCTCAAAGCATTCTTGCTTAACACACCCTAAAACCAACTTTGAGCAGTACTTTATACTTTCTTTTGCCAGGTGTGTGTCTAGGCTGTTGTTTAATGAGTCAGTGTTTGTGTGTTTGTGACTTCTTTGACCTTGTCAGATGGCCTGGTGGACTGCATGGATCCAGACTGCTGTCTGCAGGCAACCTGTCACACTACCTCCCTGTGTGTGGGCTCCCCGGATCCCCTGGACATCATCCAGGAGACACAGATGTCCTCTGCACAGAGCAACCTACAGACTTTCTATGACAGGGTGCGCTTCCTTGTGGGCAGGGACAGCACCCACATAATCCCTGGAGCAAACCCCTTCGATGGCAAGTGAGTGACTTTTGCATTACTCTCACCAGACAGCACCCAGCACAGCCTTCTCTAACCATTCTCTTAATAATATAACCAAAACCAGCTACGGTATTGGGTTGAATCCCCTTTTAATTCTGCATCATCATTTGTTGTTCATGCTTAAGGTTCTTGTCAGATTATACCCCCTGAGTTGAGCCAGTCAAATTACCAGTTGATGCTCCAATGAACTCAACAGTTCTAGTTGAATTTGTGTTATCGCTTTTTTAAGTAATGACATTTGAGGTTCAGGCACAAATCAGTGGATTTTACTTTTAATACAGGCCACTTCAAATTACTGCGCTACGGTTATAGCACTGACAGATCTTAGTAGATGTAAATGATGTGCTTTTTAAAATCCAGATGAAAATATTTGCACAAGGGAGAGGAGGCAGCAGTCAGTGGGGGCTGAAAGTAAGGCTGAAATGAACGATGAGGCTTGGAGGATGATGGACAGATGATGATGGACAGACATAGAATGTGGCAAAAAGGAAGGAGAATTCCCTACAAAGAAAGGCATCTCATATTTATGTATTGTGATTACTTTTACGGTAATCCATCTGAGGCCCGCTCCCAGAGGCAGAGCTCATGACACCCCAGCCTTGGAATCTGAGATCCTTTCATATCAGGCAGGAAAGCAGTCAAACTCCCATTAGGTTCCCCTGCCTCTGTTTTCTTTTGTCTCCTTCTCTTTTCATCTTTAAACGCTTGTGAGGCTGCGTCACTTATTTGCATCTCACTCGCTTATGTAGCTCTCTCATCTCAACTTATTATACCCGCATGACAGAACGACACAACAGCATAAAGAAAGTAAATTGAGGATATTTGAAAATGTTTAGAAAATGGTATTAAAATGTGACTCAGTAATGGTTTGTTGGTTTTTAATTTTTTTTAGGTGTTTTAACATTTTTTTTAGGCAGATCATTTGTACTTTAAAAAAACATGTTAGCATTGGGTTCTTGCTAACATGTGAAAATTATGCCAAATTTGAATTAATTTAATTCTTTCAAACACCAGTGTCAGTAAAGGCTTTAAAAGAATCTCTGTGATTTGCATCAGCAAAGTAAAGTATGGCTGATTTTTACTTCTTTTTTTTAACTTTTGCAGTAGCGTCAGCTGATACTTAAGAGAAGCGGTGTGACATTTTCCCTCGTTGACATTTTACTAGCTTTCAAGAACCACTCAACATTTTGCAGTTCTTCACTGGACAGAGGAAGCGGCATAGAGGATTGAGTAATACTCTTGTCTCTCTCACAAGATGCAGACATAAATAAGTAAAATGAAGAATCCAGAGATGAGCTGCAAGATTGGAGGCCTCAGCTCACCTAAAAATATCAGTGATAATCTATTATTCATGCTTGGTATTCATTCCCCACCCACTGACAGATATGAACAGTTATGACAGGGAGCTCTGGGCTTCAGATGAGCCTTAAAGGCACGGTCTCAGCATCTTCCTTCCTGATATGCCTGCCCTGGTCACCCGATCATCTGGCTATTGATCCTCTAACCGCTTCCTTGTGCTAGTAGACATGTTGGACTGCTATTTCTGATGTTTCCCACCGCAAAAAGCTGCAAAGGTGCCACTGAATAAAGCATCTGCCACTGCATGAAACATCTTGATTCTCCACCATGACACATAATACAAGAGACTGCCTATGCCCAGCAGTGGATGGTGACCAGAATAGTAAACAGGAGCTTTGTCCACGGAACAATTTGGGCAAAGATTGATAGCTGGCTTATAATAGCGAGGCAGAAGCCATTTACTTCATTTACAGGCGTGCACTTGTATTATTTTATTTAGAACTCTTTTATCAGCGTTAGACCATTAATGTCAGAAAATCTCTTGTTTGTTTCCTTCTCTGTGTGTCCTAGTCCTTTTAGCAGCATAGTATATTTGGAGAGCTAAAGATTTATATCGACGTCTCCTCGTTTTACCCTGTTCAGCATGCTGTGTAACATGCAGACAGGGAAAAGAGAGGGCTGCAGTGACATGCTTACAGTTTCAGCAGGATTTCCCCTGTAATCAAGTCATTTGCGTGGGTAATGATGTTTCCGTTGCTTCTGAGTTAATGGTACTATTTATTAGCCGTGGTCATTGAAGGTTCTCTATAGTTAAAGCTGACACGCATCTTTTATTGTATCTGAGATGTCACTGTGAGAAAACAATGTAGTTTCCTCACAATTACACAATTGTGAAAGATGGTATTTCCAAATTATGCTTCAAATGTTTACCGTTTAACGTTTACTACCATTATTTTTACCTTTTAGATGTAGATCAAAAGCTTTCCTTTTGTCATTTAGTTCTTATTGTCTAGTAAATTAACCAGACAGTATTTTGCTGTAGTCATTCGGATCGTCTTCTCCCTCAACATAAATATCACCTGAAGGAAAAATGATATTTTTTTCCTATATAGAGTAAGTTTAAGAGTTGTTCAAGTGAGGGGTTAAAATCACATCTGACACACTCCACTGTGACGTTTGACTAGATAAGCTAAACCAAAGATTATTTCATACTGGATCCAGGGCTTCACTTGTGTATTTTTTGTATAACATGTCCTGTATGTGCAGATGATGTATGATAAAACTGGATTTTGGAGATACTGTGAAGTCCCTTTTTCACTTTGCGAATCCCTTTGGACTTGTGAAATCTCACAAAGGATGGAATTTTCTGTAGTGAATTCTTCATGCTCCCTTTGCCACTCTTTCTCAGGGTTTTATTTGATGTCAATATTTAAATCATTTGTCTTGACAGTGAGGAATCAGCTTCCGATGTGGTTCACAGAGGCAGGAAGGCGATAGTTCCGCTTTCACAACTCCATCTCAAGAAAATGGAGACGGCTGAAACTTCAAACAAGACTAAAATAAACTATTGCTGTGAATGATTAAATGTAGACAGCCAGATCAGTGCTGGGTTAACTTTAGTAATAATTCTATGTAAATGCATCCTCTTAGATATTTGGGTGTAAGCCCAAGGATTCAGAGCAGTATCTCCTTTCTTGTTTACAGCACAGTAGTGGACAGCGAAGGTCTTCTCAAGGAGACCTGGCCTAATTAACATAAAACTGGGTTCCTGGGGACTAGGATAGTGTAGGGTGAATGATCTTGCCTCTGGTAAGGACATGTTGAGGGCAGCTACTAACACGCTAGTGTTAATTGTTTCCAGTACGTGGCAGTGTTTAAGACCCAAATGTATTAAAAATAGCCATGGTCTAATGAAGAAGTGACAGTAAGGCATTTGTTAGGGGACCAATTTTTTGCAAACGACTACAGAAACAACGGCTGACCATGAATCGGGCCTTGATAATGACGAGGGTAAGAGTCGACGAGGGAGACGTGCTACAGCAAGGTCTCAACTCATCAGCCCAGTAAGATTAGGAGGTGAATTTGGACGACTTCCCACTATTGATTGGTGGCGACTGATGATCAGATCTAATTTATGCAGCTTCTGGAGGCCTGATGTCAGTCTGGAAATCTGTTGAGGTCTTGATAATCAGCCAAGCAAGTCTTGCAATCTGCAGTCCTATAATTTCCCTCTCTGGCATTCTGTAATGGAAAAGATAATTCCTCTTTTTTAATTAGAGCAAAAGCAAAGTAAAGCTTCCTTATCTCATTATCCTTCCATTCTGGATAGAAAAACCCTTAGAGACACCCTAGGAGGTGTTAGTTTGTTGTGTTTCTGTTATGGCTATTTTATTGTGTACAGTATTTCTGTTTTGATCAAATCCATACTGACTTTAATGTTTCTCCTCTCTGTTGATCTATTTCTAATGCTGAAAGGAAAATAAAAATATTAGTAGTAGTAGTAGGAGGGGGAGGAGGAGACAAGGTGTATTAGTATTAATATAAGTACGCTGAGTTAGCATAATTTTGTGTTATATAGAAAATCCACAATGTCAGTCTTAAGTGCTAGTGGTATGTGGTATCAATTGGTATCAATTCGTCTTCATTATTTTGACTTTTAGATAGAAGCAGATTAAAAAAGAAAAGGAAAAAAGCCCTTATATTGGAACGAGCTATGGAATGGTATGCAGTAATGGGTCCTTTCTCTATAAACCAGGAATTCATTGTAGGCAGCATTAGTATTGTTGGTACATTCTATGCACCCTAACCTTTTAGCTTTGTTAAAATATTCTGTCTGAATGTTTCATCCATCCTCTTTTACATAATTTAGCGTGGACAGAAATTATATAAATAAAACAAGATAATACAGGTTTTACTGCAGGACACCTGCTGTTAGCCTGTAATTATTTGTACTGCTATGCAATGAGCAATAATGCTGATCTTTTTCACTTCGTACAGCCATGCTTGTGTCATCCGTGGACAAGTAGTGACGTCAGACGGAACACCACTGGTGGGAGTGAACATCAGTTTCATCAATAACCCATCTTATGGTTACACAATCACCAGGCAGGATGGAAGGTAAGAACCTGAGTCTTTATATCAAAACACACGCATAGAGTAAAGGATGCAGTAAAACCCTCTCGCAGTTACCTAAAAATGCTGTACAGATAGTGATATTTATATCATTGTCAAATACTTTTACACAATCTTAACGATGGAAAGGGGGAAAAAAACACAGTTGCCACAGCAAACTGTGCTGCCATTGATCTGCTTTGTGATTTCATTTGGTCCAATTTTGGAGTTCTCGGCTCAATTCCCAGAGAAATCAAACAAAGCCCTTCTGGTACACTCATAAGTTATGCTTCAGTAGCAGCAGGGTGGGGAAAGAATAAAATATGCCAATGCAAAGCATCTCACTGGAGCTATAAAACATTGTGCAGATGGACATTATTTATTCGACAATAGAAGATTAAGAGAATTAAGTGACACAGTTAGGTTTAGGTCACAGAAATGTGTTTGCGCTCCTTGTTTATCCTCTCTAAATAGTTTAATAATGCTTTTGCCATTTATGAAATGCTTGTTCTAATTAGTTGTGTGGATGTTATAATTATGACCATAAAATAATACGTAGTAATGTGACTGTCATAGATCATTACCACTTACTTCCTCAGACAATTCCACATATGTTCTGGGTGTTCAGGAAAGCAGGAAAAAAAGCTCTTTTGTTATTTTATTACAGCACCACTAAAACCCCTTTGGGGGAAGATAAATTGTTGTGGCAATGTGTTCTAAATAAGAAAGAGGAAAAAGTCTGAGTTCTCTGTGTAGCGTTCTTTGAGCGATGCTGTTCAGGCTGCTTTGGCATCGGGAGAGTTTCTCAGAGAAACAGAGAAAAACATCAAACTAGCTTCGGCGTGTTTCTTGGATTGAAAGAGAAAAAAACTTGAGAATAAAATCTCTAATAATTTTCTCTCTTTTTCTTTTCTTCTTAAATGTATTGGATAAGACTGTACAAGCATACAGTATACACTCACAACCCCAGTCCCTGGTATCTCAGTGTTAGTAAGGCCTTGTGGCAAACCGAGCCCCTCTATCACAGCACAACATGAATTGGTGTTTGCTCTCCAAGCCCCACTTCTTCCTGACACTTTTATCAGTCACTGACGCTCTAAAGGCCCACATCTTTGCCGCTGGTTTGATCCTGATCATTCTTGCTTCCCCTCATTTCTTCCATCCTGTCGTTTTTCTCTCCCCTTTACTTTTACAAAAATCTCTCTTCTCTACTTCATCATCTTCACCTTCTTCACTCATTTCATCTGCTCTCCATCCCTTCACGCTGTCTTTCCTCTAATCTCTCATTGCCCATAAGCCTTTCCTCTCTGGGTACTACTCTTTTACTTATTTCCCGTGCTTTCCTTGAGCCCAGGTCTCATGTCCTTTCCACTGCACTGACTTTCCTCATCTCTATCCTTTTTCCATTTATGCGTGTCCCATTTTTTTTCTTATGCATCAGTCACTTTTTTCTTTGCAAAGCTCCATACTCTTTTCTACCTTCCAGCATATGTGTAAACACTACTCCATCTCCCAGGTTCCCCTGTAAACATGCCCAGTCTCCTGCAACTCCCCTGCAATCACTGTAAACAGGCTCAGTGCAGCGTGAAATCAGAAATGCACCTGTTCAGCCACTTAGAAATGGGAAAGCTGTCTCAACTCATTTTTATGATGTGTTCTTTATTGTCCAAGGGCTTAGTTTTTTAAATTACCTTTTCCACTATCTGGGAAAGTTTTCAGGCCTAAACAAAAGAGGTTAGTTTAGTTTCTTTACAACTGTGTAGCCATTTTCTGATTGGCTGAGCATTAAGACAGACCTATTCGCTTTTAAGCTTTTCTGTATTAATGAGAAAAATGCTGACATGGGTTTAAGCTCATTACATTATTAGGTACTTGTGAGCGTCTTTACGGGAGAACTTGTAGTTTTACAGTCTGTGTTTATTCTTACTAACTTTTTGCTCTGACCTTGGCTCACTTTAACCTGGCTAGACGTCATGTAGTCCATTATAAATATACTGTTATATTGCTCATTAGCTGGCAAATGAGTAAAAATGTGGTTAACTTTCTTAGTTTATTCCCCAAAGGGCACAAGGCGGTAACCTTGTGTAGGTAATGTAATCATTTTGTTCCTTAAGGCTATTGTCATGATTGATAATAGCCAGTGAATCCCTTCATCGATCGCCTATGCTGCCCATGGTAGTCCAGAAGTATTTTGAGTTTGCGTGGCCCAAGCCTGCCAGGCATGCTACAGACTAACTGAATGCAACTGCATGGGTACTGATGGATCACAGCTGCATGAGTACTACGAGAGCCTTGCTCTGCAGACTCGAGACTGATGAAGAAGCTCACTTTGCTTGCACCCAGCCAAGGGCAAAACATCAAGGGCGGACCAAGTTGTTGTTTATCACCACAGCCAATCAGATGTTTACCCTCAAGGGAAGTTAGACCGAGCGAGTTCTTTATATAGAAGCTTAAACCAAGAGGGAGTTTGCCCATTTTACATGGCACTATTTAAACTTACTTCTGTATCTGTAATTTGAGAAAAACTCTGAGTGTGTGTGTGTGAGAGAGAGTGTTTGCATGTCCCAGGGGCCTGTAGGTGACCAGGTGCTAATTGGCTCTTAGAGAGAAGTGACAAAAGCTGCAGAAGTCCAGTCCAGGTGTAGGTACCATGCAGCAGTTAGAGGTGATGACGCTGCCAAAATGCAGCCTGTTTACTGAGACACAGTCAGGTCAGTCCAGAGGCAGAGACCCTTTAATGCAACAGCAGATGGGATTGCATTGCAGGGCTTTTAGACTGATGTTAGAGTGGACAGCCTTCGTCTAAGGGATCAATAAAGTACTGGCGGCTGCCTCCATCCCTCGGCACAAACCTCTCTCTCTCATTTACAGTACACATGTGAGCACAGGAGCAGCACATTACATGGTAATTGGAGTGAAACAGTCATGCCTGTAATCTGCTACTTTGCATTCTTCAAATGAAATATTAAGATTATTAAACCAAGGAAACCTGCATTTTTACATTGTGATCTATAATCCTATTGTATCTGCACCTTTGTGTAACAGATGATTCAAAGCAGTTAAAAGCATCCTTTCTTTAACTTTAAAAAAAATTAAATTTTGAATTTATTACTGTTGAATCTCTTTTACCCTTTAAATAGAGAATATCAAATGTGTCGTGTTCACAATAGAAGCTTGATGCGCAACACAAAACAAATTGTATAAATTGATAATGGGAATTGTCACTGTATTTATTTTAATTCATCCTAAAGTAAGTTCATTTTCTTTGACATTGTGCACATCTGTGTTCCAGTTTTGACTTGGTGACCAATGGGGGCATAGCCATAGCCCTGCACTTTGAACGCGCTCCATTCATCACCCAGGAGCACACACTCTGGTTGCCATGGGGACGTTTCTTTGTCATGGATACCATCGTGATGCGGCACGAGGAGAATGACATCCCTAGCTGTGACCTCAGCAGCTTTACCAGGCCCAGCCCTGTGGTGTCCCCAGCGCCGCTCACCGCATTCGCTGGGTCCTGTGCTGAAAGAGGGAATGTCGTACCTGAAATCCAGGTGATGCTCTGTTCCTGCCCTCCTCACTGCCCTGCAGGTTCTAATGCATATGGGTCTTTCCTGCAAATGATTCATGCTGCACAGCTACAGACTATTTTTCAAGTACAAGTATAAATATAACAGTGACTCATGGCAGTGCTTTGATTTTATCACTCAAGTGTAATTGGCCTGTAAAATTTGGGTAATTCACAATATACATTGTACCAACTTACTGCAGAGTGATGATTATTACCTTATCCACAGAAACAGTGGTTACTGTAGAGTAGTCATCCAGTTTATGCATATAAATACCTCTAGGAAGGATTTGCATTTTACAGTTATTCATACACGTTTATCTACATGAGGCTTTTTGATGTAAGCATCTATTTGGACATCTGTGTTGGTGACCTATGTTGTCGAACTGATTGTGTGGCTCCTGTATTTCTAGCAGGTATCTCTGCACTTCTCTCATTACTCTGCCTCCCAGTTTGCTTCATAAGATTTATGGCATATCAGGGAATTTAGTCTGAGTTGAGTTTATTTATAGTCGCTTTGTCTTTGCTGCTCCGTGTACAGGGACATCATCCCATTTACAGTTGTAAAAAGGAATCCTGATAAGTCAACCATGAATAGCTGCACTGTTTGAATAATTTAAAAAAACACACATAAAAGTCACCTGACCTAAGTCAGTTAAAGTACCTATTTTGATTAGTACTCTGAATCTTGTTTTGTACTATGGAAAGAGGCGATTCAATTATAGAAGACAGGAATTGGTTAACCAAACTACTGCTGTCGACCCTTGATCTTCAGTGCGAACACTCTACAGTCTATGAATGCTGACCCACTGTTGTTACAGGTCTGACCTCAGCTGAAATTTCTAAAGGCAACAGCATCTTACTAAGCTAACTTTTATTATTCTATATATTATTGGACTTGGCAGCCTCTGAGCCCAAGAGCACACAGGTTACGCAACTGCGATATGGATTTCAGAGAAAAGACTACTATCCTAATGGAGGACTTGCTATTATGAAATCAATTATGGAAAATTCTCATTGGAATACATAATGAAGAAATTCTTCATCCTATGCCATGTAACGCATGAGCATAATTGTCCTCTAATTAGTGTTTCAAATCTCCCTTGGGTCCATAGATGCGGTTGTAGGCAAGGCTAAAAAAAATATGTAACAAAGGCTGCAGTGGCCATTGACCAACAGACTGACAGACTGATATTTTGTGTAAAACAAGAACAGCAAAAAAAAAAAAAAATAGCGGAACATTATTAACTCAAATGTGAGGACGTAAAATAGAATTTATAACATGTCAGTTACTGTCAGGATCGATGCTTTTCTATATTTAATAAGCTTTGTTTTTCTGTTCATAGTCTCTGGAGGAAGAAGTAGCTATACCTGGAACAGAAATGAAACTCGGCTATTTAAGCAGCAGGACCCCAGGTTACAAGTCAGTGCTAAGGGTTATTCTCACCCACTCCTTAATCCCTTTTAACCTGATGAAAGTTCACCTCATGGTAGCTGTGGAAGGCAGGCTTTTCAGAAAGTGGTTTCCTGCAGCCCCAAATCTCTCATACGACTTTGTGTGGGACAAGACAGATGTCTACAGCCAGAAGGTCTATGGCTTGTCCGAAGCTTTTGGTAAGCGATGACAAAAATAAGTTTTGATTATACTGCATGATTTTCTTTTATCCCGAGAACACACATTTTTTTACTATTTTCATCTTTGTTTTGTTCCATAGTTTCAGTTGGTTTTGAATATGAGTCATGCCCAGACCTTATTCTATGGGAGAAGAGGACCGCTGTTCTTCAGGGCTACGAAACCATTGCCTCAAAACTGGGAGGGTGGACGATAGACAAGCACCATGCTTTAAATATCCAGAGTGGTGAGTCAGCCAGTTGTTCCTATTCATTTTCCTTTTTTAATAACTTCTCTTTTTAAAAGACTTGTTTTGGGGCATTTCATCTTTATTTTGGACAGTAACATACTATATAAGCCCTTGGACAATAACAGAGTACAGTAGATGAAGGTGAAAAGAACTACACGGAGAAAACGGCCTGCACTTGCTTTTGGCATATCGATCGCCTGCTAAGCCAGTGAGATATACCAGCACCCTATCAACAGCTTCTTTATTAAACTATCCCTTCAAAATATAACTTTATCCCACAACATATCTTAATTTTAAGAAGATGTACCTGGATCACGATTTATTGGTTCATTGTGGGGGTTTGTGCGTTAATCTCAATCTCTTAATCTTGTTTCTTTTGTAAGTGGGTTAGGGCTATTTTTATTTTGGTTCCTTGAGTTCTGCGTTATTTAACCTCTGCTAACTCCTTGTTTTAGTATATTGTTTGGAGTTCTGAGCTCTTGTTCATCTTCAGATGTTTTCTGTTTGATTTTATTGTATAGTTTGTCCTTGTTTATTCACTTGAGGGTTCAAACTTGTTGTGCTCTTGTATTTTAAACCTTTAAGTTCTTGTCAAGTTTGAGTTCTAGTCACTGTTTATGGAGTGTGTTATTTTGTTGTACTTTTCCCTGTTTTACTTTGGAAGTTAGTCTCCTGTGCTTAGTTTTATTTCGTCTTGATTGTCTACACCTGTGTCTAGTTCGCCCCAGCTGTCTCCACTTCCTGAATCACCCCCATGTGTACCAATAATCCTGCCTTCCCCCTCAGTCTTTGTTGCAGTGTCTGTTAAGCTCCTCTAGTGTTTTTTTCTCCCCCCTCCATGGTCTCCCGGGTTTGTTTGGATTTTCTTGGCTTTTTATTTTTGGACTTTGTTTTGGACTCTGTTTTTGAACTCTGCAACTGGCACACCTTCTGTTTAAACAGTCTGCATCCCGATTCTCCTCTGGGTCCTTGAACCTGTGTCCATGACAGGCTGTGTTAATTTTTTTGTATTTGGTTCACCCATACTGTACACAGGCCTCTTAGAATACTGATTTAGTTGGATGATATATTGTCCCAGATATAACTGCGATAAATGATTATTGTTGATATAAACGGTTTATGCCACAAATAATATATTAATAATAGCACAGCAATGCAAGTGCGTCCTTCAAAGGCTGTTAAGATTTTAATGTTTAATAATATTCAGACAGCTGGAGTCCTAAAATGTATATTCTAAAATATACATATATCAGCAAATAACAATATCCTCTCTTCTTTTGTTTTTTGCTGTCACTTGGTATATGTCTGTGTGGGAGAGCCTCCACATGGTGAAACTCCCAACACAATGAACAGAGCAGAAGACAGAAACAAGACGAACAGAAATGACAGAGAAATATGTCTTGGATTTTTGTTCTTTTGACTTAGCTGCTTTTAAAAAAACAAAACAAGACATCTAAGTGTTGTGATGGTAGTAAAAGCATAGGGTCACATTGGCAAAAATGTTGCCATCAGGACCCCATTTAAAAATAGTACATTTTGTACAAAAGTGTATATTTTAGGTTTGCCTGTCCTTTTTACATCCTGAATGTGCCAAAAAGAGTAGATAAGAAGAAGTGCCGCAGGTTCCACCATGTGCTTTAGACGACGCTTTTAATGTAACATAAAACTGTCCTCCCTGCCTGTAGCATTTTTAGGCTTTATTCCATTCAGCAGTGTCATGTAGCCCTTGATAGATCTCACTTTTTATTCCCTCCATCCCTTTTTAGGTGAGGGAGGTCAATTTTCTTATTGCCATCAAATAACTCCTAAAAGGCAGTAGTAGAAATAACTTTGTGCAGCACCTGTCACTAGCTAGGCTTCAGTGTCTGTTTGTGTCTGGGAGGACTCATCAGAGGAGATGAAGCATACTTGAAAAGTGCTCACGAAGGTGGCATTTTGATCTGTCACGCTAAACCTGCTGAGCCTGAAAGTGGAGTCCAGACGAAGGCGAGAACTGCCCTCACCACCAGCACTGCCAGTTCCTCCAGTCACCCCCTCTTTTGGCACCTTCACGTCTTGTTCATGCCCAGCATTTTTAGAATCATCCCTAATTTAATTGCTATCAGGCTGCTACTCCCAGCAGCAGCAGTCCCTAAGATTAAATCACGTCCCAGGAAGGGGATGCTTGGCTGATCTCTTCTGATAGACCAAATGTTGTGCTGCTCAAAGATCTCAGGTCACTAAGTACCATCAGATGCAGCAAAACTAAGACAGGCATGCAGATGCTGAATTTCAAATATGATTACATTGATTGGGCAGCAGCAACATCTTTACATTTACATATTTGACAATTTTCCAAGAGCAGATTGGCAACACTAATGTTAAAAAAAAGTGTGCATGCAAGTCCATATCTGAATGCTTGCACATCTGCTATATTCTTATTGATTTAATTTTGTTTGCCGCAAAGCTGGTGAAGATAGAAAAACAGGTAAAAAAAACCCAACCAAATATATATATTTGTTTTCTTTTGGGTTTTCTTGTTTGGATTTCTTTTCTTTTTTGTGATTGTGCCTGTGTGATAATTTTCTCGCTCCAAGAGATTATGCTTGTGCCAAGGGTTTCTTGGTTCCTATTTCGCTGTGAAATTGTGCCCGTGTTTTCATCCACCAAGACGACCTCTTATTGCAATCCCAGGCACTCAGTGCAATTTTCATGGCTCTAGTTAATAGAGGTACACACACAGTCCTATTTAAAATCACATCAAATGCTTATCTGTGTATTGACTTACACTTTCCCTTAAATCCTTCATCCAATATAGCTTTTAAACTGCATTAAGCTACCTTGAACCACTATTGAGACAGGAACTCAAAGAGTTAGAGGAGTGGAACAGGCTCGGCTCACCAAATTCCCATTGGTATCACGTTAGCATAAGCAAACTGCTTATCCATCAAGCAGAAACATGAAAGCATTCAGTACGAATCCCATTTTAATCCACTTGTTCACTGAACTTCATTACACTCACATCAAGCAGCTTGAGGACCTTAATTGATCAATTAAATTTTATGACATGGAATTTTCAAAATTATTTATATGAACTTCTGTGCTGCTCAACGCCAGATTGGAAATCTATTCTCTATAGATTCTCTGTTCATCTGCAGATTACTGGAGGTGTGTTGGAATGTGTCTTGACATTTTTTTTTATTCAGATAAAACTTTACTTCATAGGTGAGTACAAAGGTGGTTTAATAAATTTGTTAAGCACTGTACAGAAATAATGCTAAGTTAAAGTTAAATTGAGATATGTCAAAAGTATAATGACAAGACATTTTTTTTAGTTTTGTAGCTGTTGATACAGACTAACATGTTTGGTTGGGATGGGTTTGTACACATCATTTCTCAGGGTTCTTTCCAACATATAAATTTAACTTAAATCTGGCAGTTTGTTATAGCTGGGGAAAAAAGTTTCAATACATTCCCCTGGCTTTTTTGGAAACACTGCTTTCAATGATGATTGAAAAAAAGCTGATTTAACTTAACCTCTAACCAAAATTGCAAAATATTTCCCACTAACAGCTGGCCACGCTGCTTTGTGCTCACCCCCGTCGTTCTCCTCAACCTAAATAAGCTGTTTCTTTTCTGTACCCTCATCAGGTATTCTTCACATGGGCAATGGAGAGAACGTCTTCATCTCCCAGCAGCCTCCTGTAATCGGCAGCGTGATGGGGAATGGGCGGAGGCGCAGCATCTCCTGCCCTAGCTGTAATGGCCTTGCTGACGGAAACAAGCTGATGGCCCCTGTTGCTCTGGCTTGTGGCTCAGATGGAAGTCTGTACGTGGGTGACTTCAACTATGTGAGGAGGATTTTCACCACAGGGAATGTCACCAGCGTCCTGGAGCTCAGGTAACGGAAGAGTAGCCTACTTACTTTTGCTCAGGACCATGAGCTCAGATGGGCTTGTATACAGGTCATAAACCACAGAGGTCGATCGAGATAGACAGAAATGCCCTAAAGGCAAAGGATTGATGGTTCTGCCTCTCTGATTCACCTGTATCAGCTGGAGTTTGGATCTCATAAGGGACGTAGAGGATGTAATAAGGTCTTAACAGAAAATGTTAAGGAAAGATAAATTTCCTAATGCTCCCAAGGAGAAGGTTGAGTCAATTTAAAAACTTAAAATTAAAATATTGTTTATTCATGCTTCTCTTTTGATTAAGTATGCCTACTACTTTTTAATACCATCTACTATCAACTAACACTTTCTTTCCTTTCTCTTCCTTTCTCATTTCTGCTTCTTTTGGTAAACTTTCACAGAAATAAAGACTTCAGGCATAGGTAAGCCACACAGTATTTGCTAATTTTAAAAAAAGGGTACAGCCCAGTCACCAAATTAATTTAAAAATTATATTTATCTTAATAAAGTTCGAGATATTGGTCTTTTTACACATTTTACAAAGGCCAAACCAAGAGATATTTTTGATACTTCAAAAATATCTCTTGTTGACAACAGCTGTCTATATCAGCTGTTGTCAGTACAGCAGGTACCATTCTGTCAATATTAGAGTGAATGGTAAAAATTAAATGAGCTGAGTGATTATCGTTTTATACAATGTTTGCATTTTGCAGCTGCATTTGTTTTAATCTTCAGGGGAACATCTTCTCGCTCCCTCTCATTCTCTCCAAAAACACCTGGAAAATGCTAGCCGTATCCTACAATCTTGGTCTTTGCTCTTCCTGTGTTTTGTCTTGGATCTTTTTTCCCTTTTCCTTTTTCTGAAAACATTCAAAAGATCTTTTCACTCAAGAAACAATTCAAAATATGGTTCATTTTCATTTGTTCTGAAAGATTTGTTTGGATTAAACCAGATAATCTTTACAT
Source organism: Oreochromis niloticus (assembly GCF_001858045.2). Lineage (NCBI taxonomy): Eukaryota > Metazoa > Chordata > Actinopteri > Cichliformes > Cichlidae > Oreochromis > Oreochromis niloticus. The sequence continues at coordinate 32,090,390 of NC_031979.2, forward strand.
GAAAGCACAGTTTATTAACAGTAAGTTTGCTTAATTTCTAGGCTTTCTCCTTAGTTTTTCTAAAATGAAATCATTTGGGAGAATTCAAGTTGTTAAAGAAGTGGGCGGCTGGGTGGGTGAGCATGCAACAATATGAGTGTAGAAGCCCAGGTTCAAGTCAAACCCTTGTCCATTTGCCACATATCTTCCCCTTTTCTACTTTCCTGTGTATCTTCAGTGCTCCACTAACCAAGGCAAAAGTGCACCTCAAAAACATCATTAGCATTTCAGTATGGGACAGTTTATTATATACACGATTCGCAAACCTACATAATACCAGACGAACCTTGTGTAATGGATCATTTGCAGTTTTTGACGGTGTTAGAGAATCTTTAATGTAATTTCATAAGCGTAAAGAGAATATGTGCTATAAATATATATCCCTATTTATATAACATATATTATAAAAGACAAGTTAACAGTAGTGCATGTTACAGGCAAATGATTGCAGGATTAAACAGAATATAATGTCTCATTTGGTTTGCGTACCTAGCTACAGTAGCTGATTCTGCTAAAATGGCAACTCAGTGTTGATTTTATCACTGGCTTAAGATACAGAGACTTTATTTTCCATGGCAGGTGGTGGCAAGGGAAATCTCTGTGTGCTGTCTTTAGATACTGTGTCTCAGGCAAAGGGCTATTGATTGATTTTCTATCACAGGGTCATGACTTTAGCTGGGGAACAGTTAGTCAACTTGTGGATGAAAAGCCTTGTGATGCTGGTCACTGGCCTCTGTTTCCAAGAGGATGAACATACTAACAAAAAACTCAGAATCCCTCTCTCTTGCTTTTTTCTGTATCTGTCTTTTTCTAAGTCTTCTGCATAACAGAAATATTACTTTTATTATGCTGCTGTACATTAACTTAGACATCGCATAGATGCACATGCTTTCTTTGCTAGAACAAGACACATCAGAGCCCTGTCCCTCAGTACACCAAACACATTTGCATATTGAAAAGGAGATTTGTCCAGGAAAACACAGCATGTGTCTGTATAAAATGGGCGGCTGCCTCCTGTTCATGTGTGAGCTAGCGATAGGAGTGGGAGGTGGGTGATGTTACTGCAGTGTTCATTGACCCCCTACTAAGGATGTCCCAATCCGCTCCAACCATTTCCACGACGCCATGCCGCAAAATCCAATTATCTTCTACAAACTAGATGTTGTCAGTGAATATAGATGGGGTATATGGCCATAGCTCAAGGTCAGAGAATAACACCTCATAGTTTCAAACACTATGGGGGACCAACACTGTTTTACATGCACCTAGGAGCTGATAAGGTATCAGCTGATTGCACATGGCAGATAGAATGCAAAGCCAGTCATTGAGATTTGCCACTGACCTACTCTCAGATAGCAGTCGTTTCTCTAAGCCAGCCAATTGTACCTGGAGTATACTGAAGAGCATCATATCAGTCAACTAGGTCAGCGGGCAGTTTGTGACATGTGTGCCTGAGGTTTGCTGCAAAGCCCTGTCATCACTGATTCATTGAAGGTCAATTGTCACCTAAAATTATGTACTGGAGACGACAATTCCACACACCCACTTGTCTTTCTTCTTGTTGTGTTTTAAAAATGTACGCTTTGGCACTGTCACGCTGACCATAAGCCCTAAAAGAACCCTGAAGGTTATAGTTGAAATACTGTCTTAATCCACTTTGAATGATGTCCTGCTGACAGGGTTTTCCATAATGCTTATCATGTCTGGCAGAACTGTGCTGTGTCCTGCTCTGATAAGTCTGGTCATCTTTAAGGTGGCAGCAAACTCATTGCTAAGCTGGTTATGTGTTTCTTTATTTTGTTTTTCTCCTAAATTAGTAGTAGAATTAGTCAACAGACAGTTAAAATGTGACTTTTTAATATTTTATTTTTTATTTTGATGTAAGCTTTTAATTTAACTTTCAGTTTTTTGGATTAGTCAGATTTTTTTTCATACATTTTCTGACATGAACTAACAAAAAAAATGTGTCAGTCAGCACTTGAAAAGAAAAGACCTTTACCCTCAGTAACATCATGTTTATGGAAGCAGAGCCAAGGCTGTAAAATCACTTTAAAATAACACGGTTTAAGAAGTTTCTAGCATCTGGTGTGTGCATAGTAAAATGTAATTGGTCTTGCTTCCAATCTCCCATGCTTTGATTTATCACCATGAGTTTATGTTTATAGTAAGCAGAAGTGTAATTTTAATGGAAATATTATTCTTTGTCATCCTAATTTGTACTACTGTAGATTTGTCTACAGCTATCTGTGTTTTCTGTCACCTATCCTGACTGGAGTACATCAGTAGGTTGTATGCATCCTGCCGCAGCAGGACTGGTTATATTTGGTTCTATTGTCTGTCTGTCAGGTTGGGCAACCTCCTGTGGATATGTTTGTATGGATGTGAAGGACGGCATTGTTGACTTGGCTGGGATTTTAATAGGATATTTTTCTGTGCTAGAATATCAGCCTGATGGATGCATAATGTGTTTGGATCTCTAGTTCAGTCATGCATATATGTTTGTATTTTTAAAAAGTTCCAAGTAAAATAAAAAACATAATTATTTGTATCGTTTTCAGCTTGTATCAAAGGAATTTCTTGGGTCATAAATATTAGCACCGCTCCACCCTCATTTCTCTACTACATTACTATTTCTTCAATAATATTGTGCACTATTACACACACACTCACACACTGTATTTAAAGGTCGACACAGACATATAGATGTAGGTACACTGGTACTTTCACTCCCTTTTCGAAACGCGCTTTTCTTACTAAGCTGACTGCGTGAGTCCTAAGCCGCATTATTATGTCATGTTTAATCTCATTTTTATTTTACCATGTTTAATCTCATTCTGTTTTCTTTGTCCTGGGTATAAACTGTAATTGTGCCCAATTGACTCTCTAAATGGCTTTTGAATCCATTTTAATTGTATTACACAATGTTTCTTATTGAAAGAGCTGTAGCCCTTCCAGCTTTATTGACTTGAGCCTCTTCCTCTCTTTTCCCTCCACTCAGCAACAGCCCTGCACATAAGTACTACCTGGCCACCAGTCCAGTGAACAACGCCGTGTACCTTTCAGACACCAGCAGCAGGAAAGTGTTCAAGGTTAAATCGCTGAATGTTGTGAAAGATGTGGCCAAGAATCTGGAGCTGGTGGCAGGCACTGGTGACCAATGTCTCCCATATGACGACGCTCGCTGTGGGGATGGAGGAAAGGCTGTTGAGGCCACTCTTACTAACCCCAGAGGTATTGCATAGATGTTATTAAAATGGATATAGTTTCAAGTCAGTTGTCAGTTTTGTTGAAGTAAAGTAAGTTTTTGAAGTAAAGTGGATCAATATACATATATATATATATGTATATATATATACATATATACATGTATAGCAAAGATACTGCCCGGCACCATCAAGCTCCCCGGATTCTGGTAGAGGACCCGAACTTGAAGGATAAAAAGACTGCCCTCATCCAATTCATGTATATATAAATACAAATTATATGTATCTATTGTGAAATGATGCTTTTGCCTTCAGCTGTAACCCCAAATGTGCAGCTAACTAGCTAGTTATTTTTAACAGCATGTCTTTCTGTGATTTTCCGGGATCTTCTTTTTTGTGTTCCATATGGGCATGAAGCATTAGTCATTCAATCACATGCTTATTCTTTGTCCTCTACTGTGATGACATTATGAGTCATATTTGCTGAAAGAGCCCCTGTGAAATGTGCATATCTATAGCCGTGCTTTGCATTGAAAAATAGAACGGTTTGCTCTAACTACTGAAAATATGAGGTCCATATTTTTTTTCAATAATATTTGTCAGACTTCAGAGTAGTAGAAAAATACAGAGACTTGCTAGGCTTACTAAGCTTCATTGTTGTTTGAGGCTGATAGCGAGAGGGAAAGACACTGATGAAGTTTTCACCATAATTGAATCAATACTTACAATACTCATCTATTTTGATGTTTCTATTGTTCTTCTTTATTGATTAAAAAATCAATCCTACCATTAATTTTCATTGTCATGATTAGTCTTTCATTTTATTGCAGTGAACTGTCCTTAATTGTGATTTGGTTGGGCTCTGTGCTCACATTAAGTCACAGATAAACAGAATAATTTAAGGATATTTCCCTCTTCTTCTCATTGTGTGACTTTTTATCTGCAGGCATTACCGTGGATAAGTACGGCGTAATCTTCTTTGTGGATGGGACCATGATTCGCAGGATTGATCAGAATGGTATCATCTCCACTCTTCTGGGATTCAATGACCTGACCTCTGCTCGACCTCTCAGCTGTGATGCTGTGATGGACATCTCTCAGGTATGACCTCTTTGGAACTGTGCACTGACGTGTGCTTTCCTCTCTCTCAACCTACATCTGTCTCCTTGAATGACCCTTGTTTTCAGGGTGCTTACACCTCCACATCAGCTGGTATTTCTGCAGCTTGATCCTCCAAGCCTGCGTATAGTACTGTAGGCCTTGGTTTAGATTTGGTATATATCCACAAGACTGTCTAAAAGGTTCAAGATGATCTTTTTTTCCTGTGTGCAGTTTATTTCAGCAAAGTTTTGGTCCTATGATTCATCATAAATGATAAAATACTTCAGGTCAGTTTAGATATTTTTTGACTCACAGGAGGAAATTCATTTTGCAGCAAGATGAAAAAAATATGTAAATCGGACAAGAAAACATTTTAGACTCTGTAGTTAATCAAGAGCCAGTTTCAGGGAAACATCAGTTTATTGCTTGGGGAAACACTGAAAACTTTTACTGCACCTATTTTTTTTCTACAAAACTTGCCTTTCTGACCTGAGAGGTCAATTCTATTAACCTAAGGATTATCTTTTAAGATTCAATTACATAGTTTTCACTGGTGCTGTAGGATTATGAACTTGAGAAAGCAATACACAATCAAAGCAGTGCAAGCCTGATGAAAGTTAAAATCACCTCACAGATACAAATAAAAACTGAAAACGAGCAGTTAATTGGGCTCAGTCCAGGCTTGGGCCTTCCAAAGTATGAGGACCATGCTGAAACCAGAAGTAGCACTGTGGTTTTTGTAGCTCCGATTTGCTAAATGCAGAGTGCCAGTGACCTACAGCTGTAGGGGAATGAAAAGAATGACCTTTAACCTCAGTGGCTTTGACTTCATACACAGATCTTCACTCTGACGCACATGAACACATGTATACACACACATACACTACGCAGAACGCATCCCCCAGGCAAGGACACTGCACTGAGGTCACTCTCTGGCTCACTGACTTCCCATTTGGAGGTGACAAGACAGACTTTTAGCATACAGAGCTGTTTTTGCCTCCTTGACAGTCCTACCCAGTAGTAAATAAAATCCCCTTCAAAATGTATCTTTTTTTAATTTTAATTTTAATTTTTATATGCCAGCGACATGATTCATAACTGTTTCAGTTTTACTTCCATGAATTGAGCAATTTGAGGCTTGGTTATTGGACTTGATTGAGGTCCAAGCCCAGCTCAGTATGCATGCAATCATTTGTTTCTTTCCTCTTCGTGTATTTTGTTGAGTATGGATGCAGGATACAGGTCTTGAGGGGTCCTCTTCTGCTTTCTGTGGGAAGCTTTCTGTGTGTGAATGATGTATTCAGTAGAGGAAGCAAAGCCTCCAGCTGCCCATTTGCAGCCCCAGGGGAACTTCATCCCCCCTCCTGACCTCCGCTTGCTGCTCCTTTACCTCGTCACACACACAAGTGCCTATGGATGCTCACCATCCCAGTTCCACAAACACGAGGACACAGGCAGACTGACTGCAGTTCTACAATGATGACAAATCACACAAGCATTGCCAGAGACACTCAGACAGTAAAAAGCATCCATTAAAAATTCATCCAGAGCACATAGCTTCCTTCTTCAAACACTCCCCAACCCCTCACTTAGAACCTGACTTTCTCTGGAGAAGGCTCATCACAGTGGTCATTACTTTTGCTTTACCACACCTGGCACACCAAGGCAAGAAATAACATTAGATTTCTCTCTCTCCTCTGATGAGGTCGTTGTTATCTTACTTTGCCATCTGTGCAGTGAGCAAGCTACAGCTAAATTCTCTCTTAATTCAGTATATACCTCTGTAACCTTTTTATTATTAAGCAAAATGACAATATTTTGACCTCATATATGTTTTTTCTTTCTACCAAGGCCTTGGGTCGTTCCTGTCTTAGAAGTATCTTCCATTTTCCTTGCATTTTTTTTTCTTTAAAGTCTTGGAAAATTTCGCTGCATTCCCCGCTGAGCTTAAATGCAGGAAAATCATGTCTTAAAACAAGATCACTCAAACATATTTCAGGGGTGTTAGCAGCTTCAGAAAGCTTTATCTAGACTATGACTGTGACATTCAATTCAAATCTGAGAGGGACTTCAAATAATGACATATTACTCTTCTTGAGGCAGGCATCATGCTGTTACTAGCAAAGAGTGCAGAGATTACTAATGGAACATGTCATTATAATTCTTAATACAAGTTCTATTTCATTTAAAATAGTTTGATGTTGTGTTGGTGCAAATCTACGGCTTGCTTTCTCAGCTGTTGAGCATGTTTTGGTTTTTTTCCTGTTAGCGGCTTTGTCTAGCAGGCGCTTCTGACAGCATCCCCACTGTATAAAAGGGAGGGTATGATCTGGTTACAGCATATGGGACAGCAGCTCGGGAAATATCCCCTCATCAGTCAGAGTGGCGTGAAAACCTCCTTACAGGCAGCTCCCAGGAGCCACTCCACACTTGGCTCATGAAATATTTAACCAGCAGTGTTGACAAGAAATAGGTTTTAAGAAATTGAAAGTCTACCCTTCATTATCCAAGTAAATGCATTTTCTGCTTACTGAGCGATGACATGTATCCACTAGTCTCCTGTTTGTCGTATGTAGCCAAAAGATACATCCCGTTATATAAAGCTCTTCCATTATGTGGCAGATGATGGGAGGTTTATAGGATGTGAGGTGTGTAATGCTCAAATCTGTTTTTCAATTACAGGTGGGCAGGTGCCCCACTTTTAAAAAGACGTGCCTTCAGGAATATGAACAGAGCCAAAAGTTTAGAATCATTCAAATCATTATCGCCACAGAATGTCACTGTCTCAGTGTTAACTTTTAAATTAGAACATTAGGAATATGTGCAGATAACAAGGAAGGAAAATGCAAAATATATCTAATGATCTTCAACGTGAAAGCTTTCTGAATTCTATTTTGCGTATTTTGTTCTGTGTAATCCACATTTAAAAAGAAAAAGTGAATTATAGGCCCCACTGTTTTTATATTTCCAGAAATTCTCAGAAACCTGTTTTTTTTTAAAATTGCAAATCTGTTTTTTTATTGCAATGTACTGTTTGATCCCAGAGAGCTGGAGAAAGCCTACTATGTGGCCAAAGTGTGTCCATACATAATACACTCAAAATGTTTCATTGTGTCTTTTAGCTGTCTACTTACTTAACCTAATAATATATTAATATGGTAGTCAGTAATTTTAGCTCATGACTAAGTACTGTATACTTGGGTGTTTTAACAGTATCCATTGCAGAAATAAAAATATATGCAATTTCTAGCTCTTTATTGCTAATTATTAAGACTTGATAACTTTCTTCCTGTTTCTACTTTCTAGTTTTCTTCCTTAGTCTCTAAGACAAAGTGACCAAACAAAAGAAAGGGTCCTCTGTGTAAAATCTTACCTTAAATCTGAGTCTGTCTTTGTATTTTGGTCCAGGTTTTAATCAGTTTCCTTTGTTGGAACTCCAAGGCTTCTATTGAAATATTGCACTTCATATTATGTTTCTAAGAGATCCCACTGGGATCATAAGTGAGAGGGAGACCAGTAAATTGGATGAAGCCAATCATTCCAATTTGTTAAAAGCCTGATACATTGTTAGCAGAACAATAAGTCATAATTTAGGAGGCCAGAGACAGGCTAGGCTTTCATTTGGTAAGTGTGCTCCAGTTTCTTTTCAAGGACTCATGCAATCTCTTGTCATTACAAAATTAATAACCCAAAGCAAGGAAAAACAGAGACTTGGGTGAAGGATGCAGAAGCCTCGTCCTTAAGTGTTCACAGTTCTCATGAACCATCGCAGTGTGCTCTTTTCAGTTAATCTTATCATTTGTATGATCTCTTCTCACACTGCCCTTCTTCACCACTGTTGTTATCATCTGCAATCTGAAAAATCATGTTTTTGTGTATCACCTTTTAAAAGTACATCAGCTATTTTCCTCCTCATCAGATAATAAATTGTTTAAAAATGTTTTTACTTACAGCTTAAGCTATGAAATAATCACGTTTTTTCCCTATGAGGCGCTTTTCCACTTAGAAATTGAAAACTGTGTAGATCGATAAAAGTATGCTATATGTCTTTGTGACCTAAGGATTATATTTTTGTGTCTTTGTCCTCATAGGTGCGCCTTGAGTGGCCTACAGACTTGGCAGTGAATCCAATGGACAACTCTCTATATGTTCTGGACAACAACGTAGTACTCCAGATCTCTGAAAACCACCAAGTCCGTATTGTAGCAGGCCGTCCTATGCACTGTCAAGTGCCTGGGATTGACCATTTCCTCTTGAGCAAAGTTGCCATCCATGCCACCCTCGAGTCAGCTAATGCCCTAGCTGTGTCCCACAATGGTGTTTTGTACATTGCTGAGTCAGATGAAAAGAAAATAAACCGAGTCAGACAGGTGTCCACAAATGGAGAGATCTCCTTGGTTGCAGGGGCACCAAGTGGCTGTGACTGCAAGAACGATGCCAACTGCGATTGTTACTCTGGAGATGAAGGCTATGCCAAAGATGCTAAACTGAATGCACCATCTTCTCTGGCAGTATGTCCAGATGGAGATCTTTACATTGCAGATCTGGGCAACATCCGTATACGCTACGTTCGCAAAAACAAGCCTTTTCTGAATCCCCTCAGTATGTATGAGGTGTCCTCTCCCATTAATGATGAACTCTATCTGTTTGACTCCAATGGCAGCCACATTTTTACACAAAGTCTGACTACAGGAGACTATCTCTACAATTTGACATACACGGGATCGGGAGATCTGATCAGCATTACTGATAAGAACAAAAACACAGTGATGATCAGAAGAGACACAACAGGAATGCCCCTGTGGCTAATGGTCCCTGATGGACAGACCTTCTGGTTCACCATAGGCACTAACAGTGCCCTTAAAACTGTTGCTGCCCAGGGTCAAGAGCTAGCTGTAATGACCTACCATGGAAGCTCGGGACTGCTAGCAACTAAGACAAACGAAAATGGATGGACAACATTCTTTGAGTAAGTAATATTAAGAAACACCTTTATAATCATTATACTTAAAAGTCTGGATCCAATTTGAGCTGATAACTGCATCAAAGCAAAGAGGCTTAAAGATCTGTTTAATCTGTTAATTCAGATATGCAGATTGGACAGTTTTGTTTAGGTTTTTTTTCCTGGAGAATCTGAACTAAGAGCCCTGAATTCATTATATCACTGAATGCTTTAGTGAATGAATGTTTGCAGTCGAAGAGCTCCTTGGCATGTGAGTTTAGTATTTTGGCATATGAGTTCACTTCTTATGGCTGGATGTCTATGTCACTCAGAATACAAGACCTGTGGAAGGATGGGTGTAATCCTATTTGCTGTTATCATACCAAATAGGATTACTGGATGATATGTTACTCATCTGTGCCCTTGCTTGCAGACTGCAGATCATCACTTGTTTGGAGTTGTTGGGTACAGGAACAACATGTATCTATTGAGTAGTACAAAATTTATATTCATATGACTGGGATGAGCCCCAGAAATATAAGCATAGTTGAATAGCCAAAGATATTAATTAATTCAGGCAAAGCATACCTTGTGAGGAAACGACGGAAAACACTCCCACAGTTTAGGATTTCATGTTCTTGTGACTTGCATGAAGCAGTCTGTCCCTTAGCTTAATGTACCAGGGGATAGTATGCTAACTGGATGTCATTCCAAAAAGTGTGATTAAGCAGATTGGCTGGTCAGACATCTGTTACACCTCGCTGGAGGAATATAACTCTGACACATAATCAGACGCTCTGTTTAATATGAGCAGACATTTATCACCTGTGTTTGATTTGGTTGTCATCTGAGATGGTTGCACTGAAAAAAAAAAAGTGGAAAAGTGCAGTGAAAACAGCTCTAATGCAGCCATGCATAGGCGTTTCTCGAGGTAGACTGAATTGCCTGAGGCTCAGACAAATTTAGTGGGTGTTTGGAATTCTGAATGATTTCTCTATGACTTTCTGTAAAATGGCTTCTTTTATTTTTTAGGTTCTAACATACTCATTTTCTAATATCTAAAGAGAAAGCAGAAATTGACACACCTGACTTATAGTAAAATAATGAATGTTTAGGTGTTATTTAGGTCAGCAGTCCCCAACCCCCGGGCCACGGACCGGAGTCGTTTGGTACCAGGCCGCGAGAGTTGAGGCTATGGTGTCAAATTTAAAGTTTTCAGGTCTTTTATAGTTAACTCGGTTTCCCTGGGTCTTTTCCTGTGTTGTAGTTGTGTGTCTTATTTTGAAAGAAATATTTCCGCGTTACCATAGTGACCAGAGAGCATTAAGGGGCAGAGAGGAGGATGTTACTCTCAATGTTGTTGGCGCATTTCAGGAGGACGCTGCTAATAAAGTTACACAATTACACAGTGAATTCACGTTTTTTTTATATTTACAAAATACCACAGTTTTTGTCTTGGTTGTATCATTTTATTTTGTTGCATTTATCCGCGACACCTTAAAGGCCAGTCCGTGAAAATATTGTCTGACATTAAACCGGTCCGTGGCGCAAAAAAAGGTTGGGGACCGCTGATTTAGGTGATAAAACCTATCGTTCATGCACTGCATTGTTAATTTACTGTGGTAAATAATAATACAATATTTTCTACAGGCAGAAGATATTCTGAGTGATTACCTTTGTCTTATGATGATGACAGTGATCTGTGATAGGATGACAGTGCTCCACTCCATAAGGCATGTGAGGCCACTGAGGGGTTTGAGCAGCAAGAGCATTTTATGATTCATATAATAATCATATGGCATTTCCAATCACCAGATCGCGGCCTAGTTGAACACATTTTACAGCTTCTGGCAACACATAGTGGCCCACCGCCTTCATAAGACACTTTGTGATGTTGGTAGAGTAAAACAAAATTGTTATACATGTCAAAATACTTTGGATAAAATGAAGTCCATGTATTATTTCATTTCCTGTCTTTCCCTTTCAAATTAAGCAATGAAGCTTTGTATTTACCTACAAGCAAATCATTTGATCCATGCTTTATTTACACCCAATAAACAGGGTTTTGTTTTTCTTGAATAATTAGCTTTAAAGGTCATTTCACCACCTGAGGGTCAAAACCGTAATTTGCTACCATCAGAACCTCTATTTATCTCTGCCCACCAAAGTGCACTGCTAATCATTTCACCCATATTAATTAATGTGTACTTACATTCCATGCTTCGTGGATCAAAATTAATTTGAATGAACGAAGGAAAAAAAAAACAATAGATTGACTAGAGAACAAAAGACATCTGCCACACTGTCTTTCTGTTGTAACCCCTGGAAACCACATTTGTACGACAGTTACTGCACACACAAACGGTCTGCCGGCCTTAAATTTATGTTGTAATGATAAGTGCTTCTGCTTAAGGGTTATTCTAAATCATGATGAATTATAAAACACCTAAATATTCTTTTATCATTTATTTAAGAAGGTAGAAGAATTTGTGTTTGGCAAAAAAATGTGCCTTAGCCACTGGGCTTTAGTTATATCAGTAAGTTATCAGTCACATGTGCTCAGAAATTCTCAGGCAGCAAGACAAATTGAAAATATGAGTGGAAGTTAGGTATGCTGGGGGTGATGCTGATATGAAGTGTTCAGCCTATTGTTGGGGCCCAGCGTGAAAGGTCATAGAGCTAGCATGTGACACAGAGGTGATGCGATCCGAATAGACTTGTGGCCAACCAGAGGGAAACTGCTCCTGTCCTTCTGCTGAGCACCCTGCCCCTGTGTGCCCCTCTTGTCGAAAGAAAGCAAAGTAATAGGCAGCTGAGCTGAAGCAGGCCAAAACCATTAGAGCTCAGCGGTGGAGCTCAAGGAATGGAACTAGCTTAAGGCCCTAATTGAGACATAGAGAGTTTGGGTCAGTGATCAAGCTGGGGCTTGTAGTGTTGCTCTAGAATGAGATTTCTGTCTTGTGGACTGAGTCTTTTGTGCAGAGGTGAAGGCAAACAGGAACACTTTGTCAAATAAATGGAACCATTAAAAGTAGTATGGTGCAGATAACTTGCAGTGCTTTCACTGCAAAAACTTTTGATTGCATGATGGACACAGGGAGAATTTCTTGCTGATAATATATGAGCAGTATCAAAAGAAATCAAAGGCTTAGATATAAATTACTCTGCTATTTAGTATTTCCTGAAGTGGAAGACTTGGCTTGAAATGTATCTATGAATCCCAGTCCCTAGTACAGTTGAGATCAGATAGCATTTATCTCTGGGAGATGATTCCTCTCCCACTCTTCCTTTCCATATTGGATATTTGAGATGGCAGCGCTGAGGAAATATCTGTAAACCAGCACCCGCCATCTCATTTATTAGAGGCTTTATTATGGCAGGCAGCAACATCGAAGAGGCTTTCCAATCTGTATTCAATGTGCAGATAAAAGTCTTCTTTCTAAGTAATGTACCGTTCACTCGCTCCAATTCTGGAACACTGAAAATCTGAAAGATTTAAAATTGTTCTATGCTGATGTGCTCTCTGAGCAAAATGAAACAATCTGGCCACTCATGTTCCTGTATGTGATGAACTGACTGATCTATAAGCTAGGGAGATGCTGCATCTCTCGAAGGATTCACACCTGAGCGCTCCTATTTCATAGACTGTATAATGAGATTAGGCAATATCGCTAATCTTTTAAGCTAATAAGCAGTTTTCCAAATGTAAAAAAGGTGTTTGCTTTCTCATCTTAATCATTTTTTTAATCTATTGCACATTTATAGTATATTTTGCCTTCCCACTGTCGCTAAGTGCTCGCTCAAAGGGGCTTATTTGATTGTTGGGGTTTTCTCCTTATTATTGTAGGGTCTTTTCCTTACTATACAAAGTGCCTTGAGGTAACTACTGTTGTGATATGATGCTATAAATAGAATAGAATTGAAATTAATACTTTTTTTAAGTTACAGTGAGAAGTATTGATATTAATGCCCCATTCACATTTTGTTGAAAGGGCTAGAAAAGGACAAAGCTGCTTAGTTTGTTGGTGCACCCACCCCTTGTTTGTGAATAGAAAATTGCAGGAGATATTTTGCGCTTTTTCAAAAGCTATGCTGATTGTGCTTCGATGATTAAAGATGATAGCTCTGAAATCCCATGTATTACCTCAGGTTGCCAGCACTGATGGATTTGCTGCTGTGTTTACTGCCTGTGTTGACACATTGCTTCAATTTGTGACAACACGGAGGAAATATCGGACTCTGCGGAAAGTTTCCAATCCCTACCTATAATTACCATTAGCAGAGTTTATGCTAGAACACTTACAGAGAACAACTCATAATCACTGCTTATCTGGAATGACACAGCAACTCATTAGTCACATTTATGTACCTACAATCATTTATGCATACCTGACTGGCATTGATGATCATGATTGCTTCCTTATGATTTAACAAACCTCAACAAGGCTTAGTAAATTTTTAATACCACAGCACTGTTTATGTTTCAGGCATAGTGCCTGTTTATCCGTGTTTTCAGATGGCGCGGTCCTCTTTGCCTTCTTTGGTTCACATCAACATATTTCTTTGTAGGTACGACAGCTATGGGCGTCTGACTAACATCACCTACCCCACGGGCCGAGTGAGCAGCTACCGTACAGACGCAGACAGCTCGGTCCGCATCCAGACAGAGGGCTCCAACAAAGAAGATATCACCGTCACCACTAACCTGTCAGCTTCTGGCACCTTCTACACACTTATGCAGGGTGAGTCTCTTTTACGGTGGCCGTAAGTAGAGCGGTTTCTTTTTTTAGGGTTTGTTCTGCGAGGTGAAGTCCCAAAAGCTTTAACTTTGCTTATGTCCCTGATATTAATTTATACAGCTGGGACTAGGTACTGTTAGTATTTTTAAGAAAATCTTTCTCATCTGCATATATTCTGACTTCCGTTACCTTATGTTCTAGTATTTTATTAATCAACAGTGTATCCCCTTTATCTGTACATATAGCACTCGAGATTGTAAATAGATTTTAATACTTACCTTATTTTTGTGAAGGTGTTGCATTCTCCTGATTTAAAAAGAGTGTATTGTAGGGGGCAGTCGCTCAGAAGCCCTAAGGGAAACTGGTGCAAGCTAAGGGACTAGACAAAGAGCATTTTAGAGGTCTCTGTGGACTGTCACTTCAGGATAAGACCTTCTTTGAGCTCAAGCTGCCTGGATGGGAGCTCACAGGCACTTTCTGGCTCAACCCGGTGCAGCTCAGCCTCACTGAATATTTTTGGGTTGCCACTCTGTAGCCGAATGAGAGTTTAAAAAGGGAAAAAAAGGTTTTTATATATAAATAGTGTTTAACAAATAAATAGTTCAGTGATCTGGACATACACAGACATATGTGCATATAATATAAATATTTAGTAAGCATGTTGCATTAAATTAATTGATTTAATATATGTATTGATTTTGTGCTGTGTTCCTTTTTCCTCTTATTGTGATGATTCATGCCAATAAATTACTTTTGAATTTAAAATTGTAACATGACTTTCGATAGATGTGCATAGGTTTTGACTTTGTTAAATATATTTTCTTTTTGATTTGGGCGGTGCAAATCACATTTGCCTTTATCTTTCGACACTAAGGCCGAGGCAGTTGTCTCGGATACAGATGTGAATAAAAAGCAACACTTCCTGGATTGCTCCAAACATGATCTTTTAAATTCTATCTGTGGGTTTGAAGACATCATGTCTCATGCTTAGTTGAGTTAATATCACTCACAGAGGTGCTTCTCTGTTTTTAATAACATGTGTAGTGCAGCTTCCACTTCACAGAAATGAAACAAATATTGATTTTTCTGTCAAAAAAAAATAAACGATAAAACACAGTGCCGGTGGTCCATACAAGATCCTCAAGGTTTAAAAAAAATTCCTGAGAAAGATTCATGAAGAGATAAGGCTGTTTTTTGAACACATCTAGGTGTTTTGGTATCTGTCTGATATCTATCTGATATTATCTTCACTAAATCTGGAGCAACTTTTAATTTATTAAAGATGGGCTACGCACACACCCTTCTACTTTCTGTTTCTGAGCATATCCCCTCTTAGACTACTGACTGCAAAGCTGTGTCTGAAACGGGAGATGACAATCTCTGGTTTCTCATTTTTGTTTAACGGAGTGGCCACCTCCATGTTGTGACCTTGTCTTAGGCATCTGCCTGTGAGGAAAGTGGCGCCAGGAAATCTGCTGTTAATTAATTCACTATTGTCTGCTTTGTTAGCTGGCAACTGGGTGATCACATAGCATATGACTGTGCTGCCTTCGAGTTTCTTTCCTGCTCATTTGGCTGTTTTTTTCCCCTCTTCTCAGCAAGCACCATCACAGTTTTGTGAAACAGATTACTTTTAAGATTTAAGGGATTAAGGGCAGAAGCTTTATAGCTAGAAGAATAATCAGGTGTATTACAAGATAATAAAATATATCCAAATAATAAAAAGTTGCAATTATCTGCTTTTAAAGCTTAAAGATACTGTACATAGAATGCTATTTATAGAAGAAAAATGCAAGTCTGTTTTACATATAAGCCACTGTGTAGAGGATATGAGCTATTAGGAAATTATAGCAAACCACGTTGTTATGGTTTGCTATATTTCATGACAGCCAGTATTTTTCCCCCTTCTATTGCTGAACTGAATGTGTGTACTACTTTTACAGCATTTCGAGTTTTGTTTGGTCTCTGAGGCCTCTTTTAGGTAGGGTCTGCCCCAGTAGTCTTTGGTCAACCCCTAAAGTGTCCGTATGATGTAGAGAGGCAAGGGCCAGTACAAGGTCAGTCATGCCTCTGTTTCTCTTGTCGCAACAGCACAACACATCCTGTGGTGCTTTGTGAAAAAGAAAAAGATAAAAAAAAAACTGCCTTTCCCCGCACGTTGTGTTTATTGTTGTTCTGCGTCCACAGCGAAGAAATTGTCACAGCCACTTGAACATGACACATGAACGCAAGGAAATTGCAGCGTATGAGTTCGTTTTTTCTGTTAAATGAAGTCAAGTAACTAATGTGCTGGATGACAAACCATTATTTTTCTATTGTTCATATCGAGAATCACATTCATCCTGGTCCCTGTCAGTCTACTGACAGGAGGCAAGAAGGACACATTCTCTGAATGTATATGAGATGCTCAGTGGAAACATTAGTCATTGGTCTGGAGCTGGAACACAGGCTGCCGTCACCTAGGGACAGTAACAGACAGGCTCAGATTTATCCCTTGTGGGTGAGTGCACATGTGTGAGTGTGTGTGTGTGTGTGCACACAAGTGCGCGTGCGTGTGTCTCACCCTGCCTTCTCTGTGGCCACAGGCAAGCCAGCAGCTTTTGATAGTTTTCATTCCTCCATATCCTCCAGGCTGCTGCAACAGCTGTAAAACTTTGCTTTACTGGCACTGTGAAACCTCTCACTATTGATCTTTGTTGTCAGAGACCCACTGCGTTATTGCAGTGGTTCTGTTAAATACTGCTGCTAAAGGATTTCTTTTTGCTGAGCAGCCATTTCAGGTCATTATGTTTGCGCCTCACTGACATGGATATTAGATTTAGTCCTCTTGCTTTAGTTACAAGAAGCTATGATTGTTGCTTGCCTTCTAATCATACTCGTTTTCCTCCATCCCATCTCTCCGTCCTTAGATCAAGTTCGGAACAGCTACTTCATTGGTTTGGACGGTTCGCTGCGTCTAGTTTTGGCCAATGGTATGGAGGTGTCGCTGTATACTGAACCCCACCTGCTGGCTGGTACGGTCAACCCCACAGTCAGCAAGAGGAACGTGACCCTGGCTATCGACAACGGCCTTAACCTGGTGGAGTGGAGACAGAGGAAGGAGCAGGCACGAGGCCAAGTTACTGTGTATGGACGCAGATTAAGGGTAAGCATGCTGTCTTGCCAAGAGACACTCATGGTTTTATGCAAGGTTTTTCATCAAAGGCTAAATGTCTAATGTCTTATTTCATATTTTCTCAAATTATCAGCTGCAGTCCATACTACAGTAGTTATTCTACTGCTTCAAATAGTGCAGTGTTTATGCCGAAAAACTACAAACTCCAGAAAAGAATCCAAATTCTCCACAAGAAATAAAAATGTAGCTGCAGATCTAATGGTGTCAGGTTCATTGTGAACTTTTTCCTGTAGAAGCTGCGAATCAAAAGCTCAGTTGTTTGTTGTGCACAAGTTAAGTTGGCTGCATGAGAATACAATGACATGTCAAATTATTATAGTAAATAATTAATAAAGCTCTGTTTTGAGCTCTGTCTCACAGCTATAAATCAGTTAATCATAGGCCATCAGACTCATGGATGTATTACTCAGATTTGACTTTCTGGAACATATGGTGTCTTCTCACCCATAGCTGTAGAAGCCCACCCACGCACACAATCTGGTACATTTTTTGTAGGCTAATTTTGATCTGAATTTGACATAAGTAGATTAAATAAAGTGAATTCAGTCAGTGTATAGACCCTAACAGAGCAGTACAGTGATTGCAAAAACAAAGTCCTAGGTTTGAATCTACTGGCTGGCCTTTCTGTTTCGAATTTACATGTTCTCCCTTTACCTGCATGGCTTCTTTCTCTGTACTTCCCACAGTCCAAAGTCCATGTGAATTGTTCTGTCTCTCTCGCTTTGCCTTAGATCTGTGATAAATTGGCTGTCCGTCCACAGCAGGGGTCGGCAACCCGCGGCTCCGGAGCCGCATGCGGCTCTTTAGTCCTTATAGTGCGGCTCCGCGTGGTTTGGGAAAATAAATTAGAAGTATTTAGCTGAAGTGTATTTTATTTATGTTAGTTCTTTTTAACTCGTAGTTCTAAATTGGAAGATTATTGTGATATTGAAATATAAAAATAAAATTATATTCTATTATTTTTTCATGGCTCAAAATAAGAGTCACACTCGCGGAAGGCGGTATACCCGCAGAAACGCCGTGCATTTATCGAGACTTTCAATCCCAGGTAGGCCAATTACGGATCTTCGGATCCACATTATGTCAGCAGCTGTTCTCCACCGTGAACTATGTTAAAGACAAACACCGTGAGTAAACTGACTTCGTATATCCCCGATTTGCGGACTCTGTGCACAGAGGTTCAGGAGCAGAAGTCCCATTGTAAACAAATCACGGCAGACCCGACGATGTTCCCATGAGCATGCTTTTGAGCATGTCTTTATTGAGCACTTTTCACACACGGTCAATGTTCCCTCTAAGCTGCGCACGTGCGCAATTGCGCACTGCTGGCACGGTCTCTGCGCACAGAAAATCTGTGTTGCGCACAAAAAAAATTAACCTGAATTGAAATTAAAATTAATACTTTAACAATTCTGTTTTGCAGTGTTAGTCAGTGAGTGACTGGCTGCTCCCGTATTGTATTAGAGCGATGCCACCTGATCCCATAGTCCAGCCAATAATGCGATTTACATTCGTATATACGCAGCTAATCAACGTCGCTGACAGGCTATGACAGCGTCCTTATGTGCCGACACCGGTGTTTTAGCTACCATAGCGGCGTGGCTGATGTGGAGTGAAGCCACGTTAATGACAACGTGTACAACCATTGGAGATGTGAGCAGGACAGACGGAACAATTGACGGAAAAAGTGTGGACTTTATACCAGTTTTTAAATTGTATTGATAGGCCACGTAAAACCAGAGTTATGATAAAAATATATGCAATGTTTGGTTTTCTTCCTGAATACTGTCGTTGTTTATATTTACTGCGGGAAGAAACGGTAAAAACGGCGTTTTATACGAAAAAAGGCTCGAAAGCACTCTCCGCCTGTGAGCAAAAACAAACTCCACCCCCCTCTCCCTTTCCTATTCGTCCAAAAAAGTACCATGCCGACCAATCAAAAAATGATATGGCAACGTGGCATCTAGTTGTTAAGAAACGGGGGGAAGTTTTAGGAGTGACGGCGGTGCTTTGATGTGTGAGAGATTTGCGACGTTTAGCGCAAATCTTGTGTAGTTAGTGTGTAGTGTAGTCAATAGTTTTGTTGTGTGTGTCAGAACAATGAGGCGGCTGCTGAATGTTACAGGTGTTACAGGAGTGATACATCTCCTGTTGTCAGGCCTGCAGGTATCAGGCTGTTGTTCTCCTTTATCTCATAGTGGACAGAAATTATTTTTTGGAGTGGCACAAATAATTTGTGTGGCATCAGATTTGATGCAGAACAGCTGATTGTTCTGTAAATAGTTTGAAATGTTTATTTAAAAACGCCTTGGCTGCATTTAAAAAAAAATAGCTGCAAAAATCTTTGTTGTTTGCCAAACTGAGTTACTTTTTTGAAGAAGTAACTATATAATTAATTGCCCAGCATTGGTCATTATATACTGTATTTGGCAGACAGAGAGTTACAGGACTCTCTCCCAGACCACAGACTCATAATACAAGTCAGAGCTTTTTTTTAAAAAGAAAGAAAGTTGTGTTTTCAAAATTGGAGTTCAAGTTATTTTTACTTCCAATAGTGTTAACATACTACACAGGTCATTTTTTTTACATTTTCATTGTAAGTGGGCTAAAGCAGTTAATTAAAAGTAGTCTAACATAAATGTAAATGCTGTAATTTGATTATTTTAATAAACCATGTAACTTGGATGGATTAGATGCCAGCGCGACCACAGTGCACACGTCTGATGTCGCTCACAGTGGTCCAAGGGATCGCTCAGGGAGTTTGTGTGTTCACTCAGACACGTGAAAAATTAGAGGGAACATTGCACACGGTTGCTGTACGCATACAGCCGGCTGTAGCTTTTCAGCTCACAGCCCAACATACACCACCAACAACACAACAGCACAGATAGCGCAGACGTAAAGGCAGCGAGGCGTGATTGCGGGTGTCGCTCAGGTGCGTCCGCCCCCCCTGCCCTACGCCCCGCCGCACGCATTAACCAGGTAAAATACATATTTAAGCAGAATTTTGCAAATATCTATCTTTCATTTTTCAGCAGCATAGAGCTTTTTTCCAATTATTTTTTAAGAGTCAGGTCAAGGCTCCAACAGCCCAAAGGCAATATAAGGGTGGCGGCTGACAACAGTTTTTGTTTGCTACATGGATCATTTTAGTTCAGCTGGGTGTCTTTGCTTTTGTTATATTTCTTTAACAGTTCAAAATGTGTTAATTACGTAAATAAAATGTAATTTTCTCTGTAGCACTTCATGGATTTCATAAGCAACACACCTTAGTTGTTCACACAAAGCACAAAGGTAAAAAACAATATATACAGTGTTATCTTCATTTTAGATGTCAAAAAGTATTTGCGGCTCCCACTGTTTTCTTTTGCGTGGAAACCGGGTCCAAATGGCTCTTTGGGTGTTAAAGGTTGCAGACCCCTGGTCCACAGTATACCTTGGCTTTTGCCCCATGACTCCTGGAATACGCTCCATCTACCAAGCAATGCTAAATTACATAAACAGAAGAAAATGGATTGATTAATAGCCTGTAACAT
Organism: Oreochromis niloticus; assembly: GCF_001858045.2. NCBI lineage: Eukaryota > Metazoa > Chordata > Actinopteri > Cichliformes > Cichlidae > Oreochromis > Oreochromis niloticus. Next base: position 32,111,125 of record NC_031979.2, read on the forward strand.
ATAAAATACTTTCTCATTAAAATCAAAATTAAGAGTTACTCGTATATTGCATATCAACAGGTCTCCTCTCATAATGCAACAAATTCACAGTGCTTGTCCATAATGTATGTAGGATTTAGGCATTAACTCGCACAGCACTGATTTAAATTGCATCTAGTGGTTTTATTGTTTTGCCTTGGCTTTGTAAGGCAAATGGCTACTTTGGTTAAGTTGTCTTCCACATTGTCTGTGAGGCAACACAGCTAATGGGAAGGTGCCACTTTGTCTGTCATTGGCTGTTCATGTAATGGCCTTGTCGTCCCTTTGGAAGTGAAAGCTACTAATGTATGTTACAGACAATGGCCCCAGGGGTGAGATAGGAAATGGGAGCAGCCTAATGGCACGAACAGAGGGGATGAACAGAGCTGGAATCATTGGGCGACCTTGAGTGACATGTCAAGTGATATTACGTGGGTGGCTGGGTGAGAGTGTGGCAGTGCGCGGCTGGAGGGAGGGGAGGATCTTGAATACAGTACAGGAGTAGAAGAAGCAACTATGTGGCTCTGACTTCACAGCTTTTCTTTGGTGGAGAAAAGGAGGAGTATTTATATTTCTGATGTATTTTTTTCCCACTTTGCTAGACTGTATTTGTTTCTTTGATACAACACGTACGTGTTTTTGTTGTGCTGTGCCTTTCATGTCCTGAGGCTTTTTGTTAATGTACACTAATGAGAGAACTCTTGAGCCACTCCACTCTCACAAGAATCTTCATCCTTTTGAATGTAGTATTGATAGCAATGACAAAATGCTTCTAATGTTTGGCTGTTTGTTCAAAGGAGATACACAAAAAAGAAACCAAAAACATGGAATGGATTTTCTTTGATTGCAGGATGAGAATAAATAGAACTGTTGCTATTAAAGAAAAATTAATTGGAGTAGTCATGAAACCTGAGAATAGACATTTACATATTTACAGGGACACTTACAGATAGTATTTGATATTGATTGAGACATCATTGTTATGATCTTGTCGTAAGTCTAGTGTAATGTAAAAGTCTCTTTTCTGCTTCTACACTTTTACTTTCTGTGAGAAATTCATTTTAGAGGCGATGTTCTATTTGAAATAACTCCCCTTGAGTGGGTTTCCATTCTCATGGGAACTTGGGTTCACTGTTATGGGACACTTTTTCCTTCTATGCCATGCGACTTTGGCAAACCTTATTCTAGCATTGGGAACTTTTTGTGAAATACATCAGCTCTCTGCTGCCTGCAGAGATTTAGCAAGAGCAGCAGGGATCTTTACTAGTATTCTTTAAAATAAAATAACTAAAAGGTGTAGTCATTTCAATGAAGTGTGACACTTGTTATGACAGTGTTTGAAGGCGAAGGAGAAGAAAGAACAGGTTCTTATTTCTAGATCCAATGTACGTTCACCCCTTCTGTCTCAGGTCTCAAATAGTTTACGCCACTCCAAATATCCATGGATTTATGCTCCTCATGATTCTGTTGGTTTTACTTAAAGTAATCCTCTCAATTAGGTATCAGTGACAATAATTGCCTCTGGTGTAATTGTCCCTTCACAGATGAGAGACCTAAGCATGCTTTCCTCAATGTGAGATTGAAAAAGTGAGCTTTCTCAGCAATCCCTGTCTGACCTGCTCTGTGGGATGTGTCTGGAAAGTAGCCAGAAGCAGCTTTTTAAGATGTTTTTAAGCCTTGCCAAGCATTTTACTAAGCCAAATGATAGCACACCTGAAGAAACACTCTGAAGATTAATAAGAAAAAAAGATCATAAATGTTACAGAAACAGAGGTGTAGTTTTAATTACAGTCAGAGACCTCTGCAGACCCATTTTACAAAAAGTTCCAGATGGTGTTTAAAGCAATGCTTTTTTTGCAGAGATCTGCTCTGACCTGCAATCTAAGCTGTTATCTTCTCTTTGTTTTATTTTTTTGCTTCTGTAGCTTCTGTTTATGGAGGCTGCTGACAGAGAAACAGAATGCCAGGGCTGTTGCTTGATCTTTTTGGCTAAAGCACAGAAGCTGCCTCATAAAGCCTGCAGTCTTCAGAGCAGTGTTGTTTTGCTCTGAAAGCAAAGGTCACCGTTTTAAGCCTGATACATTCAGAAGAGCTGTGTCACTTAAACAATGTTCAGTCATAAAGGAGATTAACTGATTTTCTTTCTCTTTTCCAATTTACGCAAAGGCAAAATAGAATGAGAGTCATCTGTGCCTGGTAATTCTTCCCAGTAAGCATTAAAAATGAATTTAATGATCAATGTGACTCTAATGTTTCTTGCTTGAATAGGCATACTCGGGCTAAGACACAAACAAAGAAATGTGGTAATTCTTACAATTTCATTACTCCGCTGGCTCCTGCAGTCCTGAGATAGAGCTCCACTTTTGTAATTAAAAGCTATGAAAAGAAGAATATAAAAATAATCACTTTGTGATTAAAGGTCTCCTCCCAATGTTCCACCTCAGAAGAGTAATGCACCAATTCCTCTCAATAATTTCAAACTTTTTAAAGTGTCTATTCCCTTTGGTGAATTTTCTGTAGTTATATAAAGTGTTCCTAACTCCCTGCGTTCCCTCCTATAGGTTCATAACAGGAACCTCCTATCGTTGGATTTCGATCGAATCACCAGAACAGAAAAGGTCTATGATGACCACAGGAAGTTTACGTTACGGATCCACTATGACCATGCCGGTCGCCCCACATTGTGGGCACCGAGCAGTCGACTGAATGGAGTCAATGTCACCTACTCTCCTGGAGGCCATGTGGCAGGTATCCAAAGAGGCACAATGTCGGTGCGCATGGAATACGACCAGAACAGCAGAATCACCTCCCAGATATTTGCTGATGGTAAATCTTGGAGCTACACTTATCTTGAGAAGGTATGAAATGGTTGAACTGTAATAATGATTAAATAGTTTAAAGATAAAAAATGTAATATAATATTGAAGGCATGCTCTACAGATAAAGTGTAAAAGGTGTGTTTGTGTAAGAAACTTGTTATGAGATTTTAGACTGGAGTTAAAAGTTAACTTGTAATAATACAGAAGTGTTTGTGTTGCACTATCAGGCTCTAGAATAGATATCAGCCAAAATGTAATTAAAGTGTCTGGTGCATTGAAGACATACTTTGTTACCAAAGTCTGACAGCAAAGTTCAGCCTGAAATAGCTCTGATGAAAAGAACAGAGTGAAATGTCACTTTCTACTGACTAATTGAAGGCAAGGCTGTTTGGGTGAGGTGAGGAGCTGTTATTCTGTAGCTTAGGCATATAATATGAACAGCAGTCAGTCACCTTGTTAATAGTCTTTAGTCATAGCAACTTCTGAGCAATTTCTCGATGCCGCCTGTTGTGACAGCTTTACAACCTCATCATTTATTGGTCTAAGACAGGCACAGATGTAAATTTTAGATTTGCTTAGGTGAGAAAATTCGGCTTCCTACTGTTTGGATTAAAAGATCTGACAAATGAGCAAAATAGAAGCAGCTTGTGAAATCATCTCTTAAGGAAATCTTAATTTCAGTGGAGTATCAGCAACTCTGTGTTCATGATGGAAATTAGATTTGGACTGACACAAACTTGCATGCGTAATATTTATCGCTTTTGACAAATTGCATGTCATTTTGTGTTATTGGTATTAGACATTATAACGGTAGCAATTTTCTAATTAATCTCTATCTTGTCTTGTTGTGTCAGACATTGTGTTTCTGTAACAGCATTTAGGACTGTGTGTTTATGTAACAGAAAATGTATCAAAGTGAAGCATTTGAATGCAGTCAGTCTTACAATCTATTAATATAACACAAAAAATCCTCTGTTTCTTCTTCTCATTAGTCCATGGTGCTGCTGCTCTACAGCCAAAGGCAGTATATCTTTGAATTTGACAAAAATGATCGGCTCTCCTCTGTGACCATGCCCAACGTAGCACGGCAGACTCTAGAGACCTCCCGCTCCATTGGTTACTACAGAAACACCTACCGGCCCCCTGAAGGTAACGCTTCAGTGCTCCAGGACTACAGTGAGGATGGACAGTTGCTGCAGACCACCTATCTGGGTACAGGCCGCAGGATCATCTACAAATATGGAAAGCTTGCTAAGCTTCTGGAGATTCTCTATGACACCACTCGAATTGGTTTTTCCTATGATGAAGTGGCAGGCATGCTAAAGACCGTCAACTTGCAGAGTGAAGGCTTTACCTGCACCATTCGCTACCGTCAGATTGGTCCACTGATTGACAGGCAGATTTTCAGATTCAGTGAAGAGGGCATGGTGAACGCTAGATTTGACTATGTGTATGACAACAGTTTCCGCGTCACTAGCATGCAGGCTGTCATAAATGAGACGCCGCTGCCAATAGACTTGTATCGTTACGACGACGTATCTGGCAAAACAGAGCAGTTTGGTAAATTTGGAGTAATCTATTATGACATAAATCAAATTATAACCACAGCAGTGATGACCCACACCAAACACTTTGATGCCTACGGGCGAGTGAAGGAAGTCCAATATGAGATCTTCCGCTCACTCATGTACTGGATGATGGTGCAGTATGACAATATGGGGCGAGTGGTGGCCAAGGAGCTAAAGGTTGGGCCTTATGCCAACACGACACGCTACACATACGAGTACGATGCTGACGGTCAACTTCAAGTGGTCTCCATCAATGACAAGCCTCTGTGGAGGTACAGCTATGACCTTAATGGCAACTTACACCTTCTCAGCCCTGGAAACAGCGCACGCCTCACACCACTACGCTATGACATCAGGGACCGCATTACTCGCTTGGGAGATACTCAGTATAGGATGGATGAGGATGGTTTTCTGAAGCAGCGAGGGAATGACTATTTTGAGTATAATTCTGCTGGCCTGCTTGTTAAAGTGTACAACAAAGTGAACGGCTGGAGCATCGAATACCGTTACGATGGCCTCGGCAGGAGGGTGTCCAGCAGAAGCAGCACGGGCCAGCACCTGCAGTTCTTCTATGCTGACTTATCCAGCCCTACTAGGGTCACCCACATGTACAATCACTCCAGCTCTGAGATCACCTCACTGTATTATGACCTGCAGGGACATCTGTTTGCCATGGAGCTAGGCAGTGGGGATGAGTTTTACGTGGCCTGTGATAACATAGGCACGCCACTGGCTGTGTTCAGTGGATCAGGCATCATGATCAAGCAGATCCTTCATACGGCTTTTGGAGAAGTTTACCTTGACACAAACCCCAGTTTGCAGCTCATAATAGGCTACCAAGGAGGCCTGTATGAGCCTCTTAGCAAACTGGTCCACATGGGCAGACGGGATTATGATGTGCTTGCTGGCCGCTGGACAACACCTGACCACGAGATCTGGAAACGTCTCAACAGCAACCACATTGTGCCATTCAACTTGTACATGTTCAAGAATAATAATCCTCTCAGCAATAATGAGGAGATAAAGTGCTACATGACAGGTAAGTTCTTTTAACAGACTTTATATGCTTTATGGCTTTAGAAGATTAAATTTTAAGAGAAAATAAAGCGCAAGTCCACCTAACCTTAGAGGACAGGAAGTTAGCTTTAGTGCAGTTTCACTGGATTCTACTGAATATCAAACAAAGAGACATTCATTTTAAGTATCATAACCTTTAAATGAATGTCTTTAAAAAATGTAGGCAGTCTGTGGAAACATATTGCAAACATAAAGAAGAGGACTTACCGTGGAATTATAACTTTCTATCAGAAAATGATTTGAATGCAGTCGGCTTCTGTTGATGCTCAAAAGCAAGGTTTTCTCTGAATATTCCTCTAACAATTCTAAGTGAAAGTGAGTAGGACTTAAAATACTTTCAGTTGTATCCAAATAATTGAATATAAATAGCAGTTGACAGTATTTAAGTGAGTCCTACTAAAGCAATCAGTAATGCTTATAACTTGGTTGTGGAGAGCAAGCAAATATTAACCTTCATTCCTGTGTATGACTGTTGTTGCTTGAAGCGCACAATAGTTATTTCAGGTTTTTCTGTCAAATTTGTTATGTTTTTATTCTTAACAACCTCACACAACTGGAAGAACAGACCCTGCCAGAATTAAATTGAAAAGCAGTGTGCTTTGGAGGATTTTAAGCACTTACTTGCTGGGAAACTGAGGTGTGGGGGGGTTTCGTGTATGTGTGTTCATGTATACTTGCTTATGTACGTGCCCAGTAGCTATCACTCTGAAAATGCTCAAAGGGAACAATGCTATATGGCAAAGCCCTCTCTGTTGTTTAGCATTCAGGTCCTTTTCCAGAAATATCCTGGTTCTTTGTGGTGGGGAGGGGGTAAATGGCAGTGAAAGCACCTCGGTGGAGAAGGTGAGCACAATGGATCCATACAAACCATACAAATCTTTGCTGGTTGTATCAACCTCTTTTGCCGGAAGGAAAACAACATTGTTAAGGATACTCAGTGAAAACCTTGTGGTTAAACCAAACAGTAGCTGGATCTCTGTCATAAATCAATGCATAAGTTCTCTGTGTTCATGCTGCATTATATTTACTCCATAATGCCTTTTTGTGGAGGAATAATAATGTGTTTACCTTTTATTCTTTATCCTTTAATAACCTGAAGACAATACCGAGAGACGGAGTAGTCACTTTTTGCAAACACAAAGGCATTCAGCATCATAGTCCACCATTAGGGGCTCAATGGCATTTTAATGCTAAATAGACTGTTAGATAGATATATTGTTGTGGGTTTGCCTCAATTGTGATTGATAGCAGTGACATTTACATTCCTCTCACTAAATTGCCAGGGTCCTTTCATTGTCCTCAAACAAATTCATATTTAAAAAAGCTTTGTCAGGTGCCACAATGTGGCAGCGGCAATGTGTGACAGACTTGCACCCCGAGTGTCACAGCAATGATGCTGTCTGTAACAAACACATGGAACGGCGCAAGAAAGAAATCGATCAGGTTGGACAGGCTTTGCTTCTCTTAAGACCTGTAGCCTTCTCTGTGATATTCATAAAATATGACAGCATGCTATAGGGGACTGCAGCAGCACCTATAACCACAGTGTCGGTGGCTGCTATTAGAAGAACCACATTATCATGATTGCATGTATTTAAATCTCAGACACGTCACTTTCCTCTCTTTCAGCATCTCATTAGAGAGAAATTAATGCAGAGGAGCCCGCTGAGTCTTCAAAATATCTTGTGTTGAAGTCTTGGCTGCCTTGAAATGACACCAAATTACTGAATATAATTATCAGCACAGCAGGCACTCTCAGATGTCACTTGGCATTTCTGTAACCCAGCTGCGTGTCATTAGTGTGGCACCTGCAGGAGTGGACACGAATTATCACAACTATCTTGAGTGTTTAGCATAGCTTTCCACTATCACAAACAAATCAAGTGGTCAGGCCGAGGTAGGAGTGTTTCGCGGAAACAGTCTCGCCCACAAAATGTCAACTGTTCATATTCAACAAATTAATTCTCACAGTTCTTCACAGTTCCTCTGAGGCCACATTGTGTCTACCAATAGAATATGTATATCATTTGTTTTGACCTCTCCCCCGCAGATGTGAACAGCTGGTTGGTGACCTTTGGCTTCCAGCTGTACAACGTTATCCCCGGCTACCGCAAACCAAGCACAGAGGCCATGGAGCCATCCTACGAATTAGTTCGCACCCAGATCAAGACGCAGGAATGGGATAGCACCAAGGTAGTCATCCTTATTTATCCCACTTTTCATCTTACCTCAGATCGCTTTCTGCTTCTGCCCCTCTCCTTTCCAACATCATTAGCAAATGGGCATGAGTCTATGTAGCCAGACTCCCAAAGGAGCTGACAGCTATCAGGCCAAAACATCGCCCGGTATGCCGGTTGCTTCCTTAGTCCTCATCTTGGGGAATGGGGTCAGGCTAAATAGCTCTTGTAATTGTCCTGCCATTAGGAAAATTCACTCTCCCTTTCTTCCACCACTAGCCATTGATTTCATCTCAGCCTTACACTGTTAGCCAAGGTCTGAGAAGTAGTAGACATGCTTTGATTCTCGCTTTTATCAGCCCTTTTAAGTTGCCTCCAACTCACCTGAATTATTGAACAGGCCACTGTTGTTCTTGGGTTTGGTTACAGCTAGACTAGTGAATGCCACCCATCAAGAGGGAAGATTCATGTTGCATTACACTCTGGCTGCAACCTTAACATAGCCGGTATTGGTTATCATAAAGAATGTCTTCTCATCTATTTGTAAGTCTAAAAGCTACTGGGGTGATGAAGGATTCTCTCAACTGACCAGCAGACTATAATAAACATAGATACACAAAAAACTGGCAAAAAACACTGTTACTATAAACTGTCATGCAGTATTTAGCTCTTAACAACTTACAAATGTCTCTGTGATGTTTTAGTTGATGTTCCATTTATTTCAGAATATATCCATCAATATTTATTCTATGACACTAAAGGTGAAGACTTTCAAATTTACTGTGAATAGAAACAAATGCAAATTTGCAAATGAATAGTTAATATGTGCTCCTGCTCTCAAGAGTCCTTTAAAAGTATTTGTAATCAAAAAAGATATTATCCCAGGCATTTCAGCAACACTTTAGTCAATTACACTGGAAATGACATACTTATTCCTATTGTAATGTTGCACATCATATATGTGTAGAGTAAATCTGTAACAGTCCCAGTTATTTCTTCATCTAACGTAAACTGTTTTGAAAGGGTTGTTGTCAGAACCCCTGGGACTAACTCGTGCATAAAGCTTGTGGCTGACATTCCACAAAGAAACCTCTGAACTCTCCAAAGGTGCCAATCTATAAATGAGCAACAAAAGACACTGCAAGTATTTCTGTGTCTAAGTGTAGATCCGCGGGGATCTGAGGGAATTGTTGTAGATTACAGACGATAAATGCAACGCTCTTTCAGAAACGCAGATGCACTTCTGATTGCTTTAACTGCTAAGAAAATCAGACATCTGGTGGCTTAAATTTTTTACCATCAGTTTCTCAAAAACACTCTTAGAAGGATAGAAGGACTTTCAATATGCTAAAATTAAATTAGTCATATATGAGACTATATTCAGCTCATCTATGTTTACTTCCCTCTGAAGTATTAAACAGAAGTAGGTCCATTTTATTAATAATATAACTGAAAGGACATGTTTTATCTTCAGACTCAGCCTTTCAATTACACATTCAAAAATACCCATGACAGACTTTAGTATATCTTTAAATAGAAAGTATGCCTAGATTGCAAGATTGTGTGAAGGAGTTTTGCCTTTAGCACACCTCAGAGTATGTACTATAAATAATATGTAAGGAAGGCTTGAGATAATTAGTTGTTTTCCTGTGTATGTTGAGGCGTGTTACTCTTATCTACAATTCCTGCTTCCAAAATGTTATTCTTAGGCGTTTAATGCGTTTGATCCCCACTGCAGATGGACACACCGGCCCAATTAGGTGCAAGGCTCTTTTGCCACTTTAAAACAGTACATGCTATGTCTTGTACAATTGGCTTTTCTTTATTTTATTTTATTCATGCCTGCCTTTCTATCTTGTTCCATTTAAGCCCCTATTTCACCATGCTGCTGAATCCACCACAGATTGAAAAATGCTGTGAGGGGGCCAGAGAGATGAGCTGTGTGCTGCACAAGGCTTGATCTTTCATTTCGGCTTGTGCTGGAGGCTGATTGCACAGCATGCTATGTGAATGATGCCTCTCTGGGAGTGTCCTGAGAGGCTGCTTTAGTAAAGTGGAGGACATTGCCCCCTGTTCCTCTTCTGCCCTGGGACAGCTGACCGTGTCACATACTGGCACGGTAAACAAACATGGAGTGGCATGGTGTGAAGCGTACCCCCAGGCAATGTTTCCCTGGGGGCCCTACAGCACAGCTGCCCCCACCCCCGTTTTTGTTTCCTCTTGAAGCAGGTTGTGGTGTCACATCAAAGAACAGGCAGATATGCCGGTCACTGCAGCCTGCTCCACATTTCTCAGCCCCACCCAGTCTTCCAACCCTTAGCCATCCTTTAACAAAAGCACAGAGAGACGGAATTAGAAACTGTCAGGGAAACTTTAGATGTGACTGGTTGACAAAAATTCCTCAGGATGCTCACAACCTCTTATCTTAGGCGATGGCAAGAAGGCGCGATGCTTAAGAGCTTTTTTTTCTGCTGCTTAGATACGTTCAGGCAACTGTCTCACTGTGGTGTTGGCTGGCTTCCATTTAATTTTATTCTCCTCTTTTTAACATGTTTCTTTCTTCCTGACAAATATCTCTTGTCAAGTATTATTAGGACAAAGTATTAATTTTGGCTGAAATCAGTATTGTATCTATGCACATTTGTGAGCCCTTAAGGAACAAGATACACTAGTTACCAGCAGATTTCCGTTTCATATTTGGCACAGCATGACTGTCAAAAGACCACAATTTCACCCTTTTTCAAAATATCATGCCTGTCATAAATGATCAGGGAGATTTGCATTTGCTGACAAACACCTCTGCCCCTACCTTAACTATGTGTCAAGGTAGGGGCAGCTGCGATGCTTTGAAGCTGCATCATTCACAGCATCAAAGCATTATGGATTTATGTGCCAATAATAAGGGCATTTTCATTGTTATTTTCAACATGTAATAATGTAAAGATGTCTAATTAAAGAAGGAGATGCACACACACCCACTCACAAGGTATGTATAGTGTACATTATAGTGTATACTTTACACTTTGTTTAGTGTCAAATGTTCCTTATTCAGTCACACTTTAATATAAAAAGAATCGCTCATACTGTGTAGTCACAGCACTGAGTTTGAAATGTTTGAAGTGTTAATGAAGCAGTATGAATCTCAGATTTGAAAAGGATGCATCTGAAATCAGATTGTGCTCCTTATTCCACATGCAAAGTAGGATAAGGATAAAGATTACAAACCAAAATGTGAAGCAATCACAAGTGAATATTTGGGAAATATCCGCAAGAACGATTTCAAACAAGGTCTTTCTCAGAGAATGAGCAAAAATATATATTTGAGTGTATGAAGCTGTTGCGGGGGCTGCGTAACTTAACAGTATTGTCTTTGTTTTTTTTGCAGTCTTTGCTGGGTGTTCAGTGTGAAGTTCAGAGGCAGCTGAAGGCCTTTGTGAAACTGGAACGTTTTGGCCAGATCTACAGAGCCAAAAGTGCTGGATGTCCTCAGACGGAAGGCAAAAAGATCTTTGCTTCTGGTGGCTCAATCTTTGGCAAGGGGGTCAAATTTGCTATCAGAGATGGTCGCATCAGCGCTGACATCATCAGCTTGGCCAATGAAGATGGCCGTCGCATGGCTGCAGTTCTGAACGATGCATTCTACCTTGAAAACCTTCACTTCACTATCACGGGAATGGATACCCACTACTTTGTCAAACTGGGCTCAGTGGAGGGAGATCTGGCCCTTATTGGTATGACAGTGGGCCGGCGTACACTAGAGAATGGCGTCAATGTCACGGTGTCTCAGGTCAACACTGTCGTCAATGGCAGGACTAGGCGCATTACTGACATTCAGCTACAGTATGGCGCCCTGTGTCTGAATACTCGTTATGGCAGTAGCGTGGATGAAGAGAAAGCCCGTGTGTTGGAGCTGGCTCGGCAGAGAGCTGTCACCCAAGCTTGGGCCCGGGAGCGCCAGAGACTGAGGGATGGAGAAGAGGGCTCACGAACCTGGACTGAAGGAGAGAAGCAGCAGCTCCTAGGTTCAGGGAAGGTGCAAGGCTACGATGGATATTACGTGGTTTCAGTTGACCAATACCCTGAGCTGGCAGACAGTGTCAACAACATTCATTTCATGAGACAGAGTGAAATGGGCCGAAGGTGACATGAACACGAGGCTCTCGAGTGACTGACTCAGATGTAGGACATGGGACTTCTTGCCAAAGACAGTTGTGTACATGACCACATGTTTTTTTTCTTTGACTGTGCTCAACTTGGTTTTTAATATACTGAAAAAAGAAAACAACATGGTTGCAATCAGTTGCACTGTATTAATAGAAGAGTGCCCTTCTCCTTTTGAAGATTCTTTAACAGTCTTTGCTCTCCAAGTGCGGCTGCTAGAGGATGAAAATTTGTGATGTCTTGTGACTCCATTTCCTCATCCCTGTTGGTGATTCTGTTCAAAGGAATCCAAGAGGAGTATTGGTAATGCATTATGTTCACTGGCTCACTCTGCTGCCAGACTTGCAGATTGTTATTCACAAGCTTGCTCTATTCTGCCTTTTCTGCGCCTCAGCCAAGGAGATTCCTTCTCTTTTAATCACTTCTTTTTTATACTTGAAACCGTCATAGCCCCAGTCATCCATAAATAATGAGGGAGATTTCTGTTGGCGGTAGAGCCCTTCATCAGACCCAGCTGAACTTGTCAAAGCACCTTCATTTGTGTGATGTCTTGTAATTTTTTAAAGAGGAAGCTCGATACTCATTTGTGGTCTTAGCTTGGAAGGCTTCGGTGCACCGTGACTGTGCATGTTGGCCTTTTTTATGAACTTTAAAATTAGCAAAACTGCTTGATTAAGCTTAAATTGTATGTGGTGAAGCCAACAAAGGGATGTGAGGTCACTTTTTTTTATTTGGTGTGTATTTTATTTTATAACCAGACTTTCTTTTCTCTTTTTTTTTAATGAACAAAATGAAAAGTGAATAAATTCTTCTCTGCTTCTTTTCATTTGACTGTGGTCAAACAACTCGATTATAAAAACAGCGAAAAGCCAACCCTGTAAGAAAATACTGTGGAATTAATGTCTGTATTAAACTACAAAAGGTATTTTACAGGAATGGTTTGGGGTTATATTTTAGTTTTGTTTTATAAATAGCTATATGAATTAACAGTATAACAAATGTGAATTTTAAAAAAATGTGAACTATTGTCCCTTTTATTGTTAATTGTTGTACTTGAACAACGCTTAAGGGTGTTTGAACACATGGAATAAACTATGAAAGGTGGTTTAGTTAAATCAGTTACTGTGTTTTTCATCAGACCACATGCATTTTACTGATCTCGGTTGCATATGAAAGGCTCTTTTTGTTTATCAGTGATCTTAAGTCAGTATTCCTCATCACAATGTCCAGTCACATAAAGCTCGGGATAAAAATACTTTATAAAAGCGAGGCTACAAAGAGGGTCAGTGACTAATCTCATCAGTGATACACGGTACATTAACATATTGGCTGTTGAGATAGATGGGCTTTGCGTTGTGTTGTGGGTGAGATGAAAGATACAAATTGCCTTTGCCCAAAGGGCTGCCCGCAGGTCAGCTTTGAAAGTGCTTTCATTCTCCAGGATAGGGCTCCACTTGGTCCCATGGCTGGCTGAAATGCATTAGACCTGCAGGTGTACTACTTCCCGTTTACGGACTAAAGGTCGTCTATACATGGCAACCTTGGAAATAACTCTCGTGATCGCATTCTAACTCCCATGCATCTCCCTCGGTGGGCAATGCAAGGGACGACTTAATGTTTCTTTATCTGAAAACGGACACAGAGTCAAGACTATTTTGGAAATCGTGATATTGATTTAAATTCAGTTAGTTGTTGAACTATGCCAAGCCACTACACACTCTTGACTTGCTAATTTTCCCGTAAAACATTTGAACATGTTCGTGTGACGAGAGCATGATTGAGTGTCTCAATCTGTACAAGTGAAAAAGTGAAAAGGACATGGGTGTTTTTTTTTTTTCCTGCTCCTGGTCGATTCATTTACATTTTTCAAAAAACGAAAATAAAAACTATATATGTATGTTCTACATAATATGAATGATGGATATTTGCATTGTGGAATATTGCACTGAGAATTGTTGCGTCAGAAGACTGTATCTTTTTCTAAAGTTGACTCATTTCGAGTTTTGGTTTGTTCTCAACACTGTGTTTTTAGCGCTTCTATTTGACTGTGTAAATATGAGGACATCAAAGTGAGCTGTAAATAAAATGCAAATGTAGATACCTCTTAGAGCTACATCAGTGACCCTGTGTAGTCTTAAGGTAGAAAAAAAAATAAAGGGAATATTTTGTGTTTATTTTTTGCGTTTGTTTTATACACCGTCTATTGTGTAATATTATCCATCGCTGCATCTCAAACAACAGCACACTTATGTTGCGTTCCCTTATATTCATGTTCCTACCACCTCGGACTGTGAAGATTTACATATCTACATTACACCTTGGTACATTATACAAATGTTAATTCTCACCCTGCTACACATTTCACAAGCCTTTAATGAGGCTAATTTGATGCATTATGATAATGAAATATAGTTCGCCGTGTGCCGTTATTTAGTTAAACACGCTCTGCCACCTGTTTAGACATTGAACTTATTAAATTCTCACATGCACCGAACATGTGGCTGAATCACCGGTATATCAAGTGCAATCTATTAATATAAACTTTTCTGCAGTGAATGTGTTTAACTGGCATAAGACAAGCAAGCCTCGAGGGATGCAGTGCAAAACTTGACTATTAATTAACCTGTCAAAGTTGAGGACCAATCCTTTGATATCACAAAAGCCACCAGGAGACTGTTTTTAAACTTGATAACTTTGTTGAAGTAAGTGCAGCTCAGGGGATAATCCTGTTAGCAGGCGGGGTGGTGCGGGAGTTAGCTGCCAGTATGTGGTGGCAGCAAGGGAACCTAGAACATTTACACTCACTGCAGGCAGAGCTGAGCTCGCTGCCCAGAAGAAAGCAAGACGGCCCGTTTTACGTAAGCAGGCACATTTGTTCTTATTCACTTAGCATTAATATGAGCCAAGGAAACTGCTGATCTCCCAGCATCACAAGAAATGATCACACTCTGATGGTTGCTTCACCTCGTCTGACCAAAAGGAAATTTCAAATCTGTGACTCTCATTTTTCTTGAGATAGCCTGAGCCTTGAGCCTCACATGCCTTTGGCAAAGAGGATTTCTTTACAGTGAACAGAGAGTCCTGCTAGCAGAGAGCACGTGCAGGATGAATTCTGCTGTTGCGGAGAGGCAGAGTGTCCTTTAACTTACAGAACCTTATTCTTTGGTAGAATCATAATAACAGTACTTTCACCTCCGCAATAATTGCTACAATACACCTCAATGATGGACGAGTCGATTTTTTCTAATCTAAAAATATATCTGTAAGATTAATAATAATGCCATGAGCAACTGTGGCTAAAAATTTAAAGTAAAAAAAAAAGGGTGAGGAAAACAGCAGACTATGTGCCAGCAGTAAGGACTGCATCACTGCTGATACTGATTAATAGCTTTGTTAAAACCTCACAAATTTGCTGTTGCCATTTGTGTGGCAGGGTATACAGAATCTGCACTTTAAATCAGTTAAAGCTATATATCTGATGGCAGCAAATATGAAAAATGATCTTTTGATATTAGTACGACTCAGCTCCAACACGATATCAGTGTCTGTTTTAAAATGGGTACACAAAAGCTTGTGTTAATCAAACAAAGAAACATCATTTCAGCTCCTTTTGTTGACATGTTTCCTTTGTGCTCTTCCTTTGTGTCTTTGTTGTCAACAGCTGGATGGGCAGGAACTAAATTTGTAAGATGAGTCTCCACCATTGCTCGGGGATGTAGCCAAACTGTGGGTTTGATCCCACTTTACATCTACCACTGCTTCTTTGACCAACCAAGAACACAGCTGTGATTTTTGCATGACGTTAATATCAGTATAACCAGTGGAGGAAAAGCATTTCTCTATAACTCATGCATGAACTGTCGTATTTCTCATTACCTATGCTGAGTCCTATCTTCACATTGCTTTCACACTTCATCTGTTTTCCTCTCACTGATAATTTTACCACTCTGGACCTGAGTTGGATAAACACTGCCAAAGGTATTTGCTGTTAAAATCAGTAAAAGGTTGATTCATGCTGAGGACCAGCCATCCATTCCCTCAATGAATCAGTTTCTTAGTCTGAAAAGAACTACGAAAATGAAACACCTGCTGTCTCTTGTTTTCTTTTGCCTGTCAGTCTCAGGTGCTGTTATTACATGACAGACAGCTGCATCTATTTTGTTCAGATCAGCAATGTAGTTGGCAAAGAGCACCACCTTTCCATGACTGGCTACACTTGTTCGAGTTTTCCCAACATCCATAAAAAAAATGTTGGTATGATGGTCCACATCTGCTGTGTAGCCCCGTAACACCATATGCCTGACTGAACAGGACTGCCTCTTATTCTGTCTTTAATCATTCAGGTTCACATTCCCTTCTCTACCAGTTATGCAAATGGTGGACCAATCCTAAAAATTAATGGGGCAAGAAATGGTAAACCAACTGGCCATAGAGAGGTGAGACTGAATTTTCCTCAAGGTTTAGGTCTCATGTGAATGCCCACCTTGATGACAAAACACAGCAGCAGCAGAAGTAGACAGCGAAGTCGAACTCTGGAAATAAGAAAGACATGATGGTTTTCAAAGTGTCATATTTCCACGGGTCAACCAAAGGCCATTGTTGCCTCTCATGCTGCAAAGGGAAATGGAAAATGTGCAGTACTAGCACCCTAAACAGTACAGTGCTGCATGCTTGTAATATGAGAGGCATTATTTTCCTAAAAATGAGACTAAAGAGCCCTGTAAGATAGCCTGTACTGCCCTACTCTAGGGCAACATAACCTAACATTCTGACTTTTGAACTAGTGTAAATGACTCATAACACAGCTTTTGGTATTGAAGTCATTTTGACGGAGACACACATAGTCAAGACAATTGATAACCTGTGAGGTGGAGTAATATCAAAGCTGGTCCTCTCAAAGTCACTGCTCTATGTGGGGTTTCTTAGTGGGAGCACAGTGACTGCAGAGTGCTACAATTAGATTCCTTTACCGCTGTATGTATTAAAGAGAGAAATGCATTTGCATATCTTAGAAAATGCTTTACTTTTTCTGAAAAATTATATAATGAAAGTCAGTTGTGCTATTTTATGTATTTTCTCGTTGGTTTACTAAGATTATATCACTGCTCAGTTTCATCCTGACCTTCATGGATTATGCTAGAGTCAATGTTGTAAGAAATGAATCCTGTCAGCATAAGATGAAACTCTTGTATTTCTGCTTTAGAAATGTTTGCTGCTGTTTGGTTGATGTATACTGGACTTCGGGATCTTTGTGGACTCACTGGAGGCGGAAGCCACAGCTGCGTCCGCCATCTCCCATCACATTTCCCCTGACAGGTGTGAACAAAGGACCCAAAGAAATGTCACTGCAGCATTTTTAAGTCACTCGGACACCGCTTGCATTCAGGAATGAAACTGCCTTGGCACATTATGCAAATCATATTGACAGCATAACTAATGCTTTTATTAGGCTAATTATGCCTGAGGTCAAATCTGTCCGTAGCACAGGATCAGGACACACTCAAACCCAGTGTCTGGAAGCAGTTGGGTTGACTGAAAGGTTAGCAAATGCTTAATGTTTTAAGACAGCTTATCATGTAGTACTTTATACCCATGAAAAAATAGTTGTTATTAATTTTTGTCTATGACGTGAGCACCAGAAATGATCAGTCAGAGGCTCTCCTTTTCGTTTAGTAAGACAGCGGGGATAAAAAGTAAAGGCAACGGTATGAAAAGTGTTTTTAAAAAGTTTCATGAACGTAGGATGCAAACATTACCCTGCAAGATATTTTAGAGCGTCCAGAGAACCAGCTCTCTCCATCATATAAATGTGTGTTGAAACTGAGAACATGTTAATCATAGGCAGATGCAAAGAGAAACCAGAAAGGCAATGTAATTTTCATTCTCAGTGGAGATAATCTGCTGTCAGGGCTGAAACAAGGCTTATGTATATTTAATAGGATTGAGCTGCTGCAAAACATTTAGTGGCACAGACGTATTAAAAATATATAAAGCTGTAGAAAAGGTTGCGTATTCTTTAAATGAGTCCGCTTTCTTTTGGTCAGTAGGTTATGTTAGTATATCAGTGTTCAAATCCTTCTTTTTCTAAAACCTCTGATGCTTCTTCCAATATACTTTGGAAGTAGAGTTTTGTTAGTTTAAATGAGCTTCATGTGCTTTTCAGCTGAGATGGCTGAAAAACACATGAAGGCTTTAGAGCTACAATTTATCAAAGAAACAACAGACCTGTTTATTGACAAAAAAGCTGAGGACTGGAGTTGTTTGAGTTTAGCTTGTGCTAGCTTTAGTTGCTTTAGTCAGAGGTGGGAATTTTATGCACGGCACTAAGTGAAGAGTTAGTTAGGTCCTAGTTAGTTACAACAAATCTCTAGCTTTAGACAGATTTCTAACAAGTGCTTTGCTAACCTCAGTCACACTTTTTTAGGTGCATGGTCTGTATGACACCCACACAAGAACAGTTTGTATTAAATGAAATGTCTGTCAATAAATGCAAGAAACATCTGCGTACTTTTGGATCAATAAATCTTTAAATATTAGAGATAGTGATTAGTAGAAATTGTTTTGCACTTTCCACAGGACAATAGAGGTTCTCAGCAAATTATCCCTCTCTTATTTAAAAAACCCCCCAAAATAACAACACCCAGAAATCAGATGTTTTGTTTCCTATGTTCGTTTTTGAAAGTAGGATTGTGTGCATTGCTGTCTGAAATACAAAGCCTGAAGTCAGTCTGACAGAATTGTTTTGGTTACAGATTTGTTGGGCCCATTACGAATACTATTATGTAGATCAGCCTTGGGAAATTTATTTCCACGTTGTGCATTTGAATTGTGTGACACCAGGCCTCTCATTTCATTTACCATACAAAAAAGCCTGCCAGTCCAAATTTAAGGTTGTGGAAATTAGTCTTGTTCTCTTTCATATTTTTTTTTCTATCGAATTTTCTTAAAATGTAGATTGTGTAAAATTGCTGACCCCCTTCCACAGCTGCACACACACCATACACGCAACCATTTTGCAGGGGAAAAGAATGAAAACAATATTACTATTTCCGTCAGGGGAAAAATGTTTTTAACCTCAGGATTTTCAATCGCTTTCTTTTTGAAAGATCTTTTTGAAATATTTTGAAGGATGCCTGTGTGTGGCATACTCAACACTGTTGAGATTTGAAACAGAAAGGCCACATACACACTCAGACATATACACAAACACACACACACGGAAGCACAGTTTTACCGAATGAGTCATATTTCTATGATCCTCCTTATGTGGAGTTTTTATAGATTGCTTATCGGAGCAGCTTTGTATTCCTTCAGTTTCCATCACTATCATCACTGTAGCTACTAAACAACATGTGTAAACATAAATAACATATTTATTTTAATAAAATGTCGCTGTGAAATATCAACCAGATATAAAAAACAATCAAAACTTAATTGTAATGAAAAGATCAGTTCATCTTTTTAATTCATGTCACTGATGAGCAATCTGAGAGGAAATGGGAAATATAATGGGAAATACTGGAACAGATTCACAAAAAGGTTTATTTCAAAAAGCAGAATTTGCCACAGAAAGAGACTTTCCAGAAAACAGTGTTTGCTGAATATACACAATACCAGCTCTTTTCATCATGACATAATGTTTCAGAAGGTGTGCAGCTACAGTCCCAACTCCCAGCTTACATTGCATTGTTTTGTTTTATCAAATAAAAAATGATGATTTTCCAGTGTTTCTGTTGCTCTACAACAAAGGTGCTTGAATTGGAATTGACTGCATGAATAAATCAGATGCACAAATCAGAGGCATCTGGAGGACAGTGTTGTGGTGCAGCAGAGATGCTATTAAAAAATATATTTGTTTGCTTTTTCCTCTCTGTGTATTTAAGTGCGCTTCTTTGTCATTCTATTGTACAAAATTCAAACCTTCTCGTTAATGTAGATGTGAAGAGATGCCAAATTTTGGTAAATGTTAACTGTTTTATAATTAATAGCACATGGTCATAGGCCATTGTGTATATAAGTGACTGAAAAATAGAAAATGCTACATATCCAGTTTACTGCACTGAGTTTAACTCAAATGGCCACATGGAAGAGCAAGACATTACCATTTATTGTTTGGCTAATTAGAGGGTAGTTGCTGTGTCTGGATAAAATAACATAATTAGTCTTAGATTTATGTTGTTATGTGCTGATAGAGCATTTGCTCACATGGTTGCATATGTAAGAGATTCAAAGAAAATAAGGCTGCTGGCTTACGTGTTATAATAAAATATATTTAATTTCAGATCACCTGAGCAGGACAGTAGGGCACAACAAGGACAGATGGATGTGTGCCGGCGTGAGCGGAAGTGTTATAATGTAGGAGAACATTATAACACTGTAGAACTGACTTTTCAAAACTGCCCTTGGCAAAGACACACAACAGCCCCAGGGGTATCACACCATTTACTTCAGCACTCTGACCTTTGTGATTAAATGTACATGTCTCGAAATACAGAATAGACGGTGTTGCCCTGGACCTGCTGAAGCCTCACAACTCAAATTACATGATTTTTTCAAGGCTAATAAGTTATTTTTACTATATAAAGGAATAATGTTTTGCTCACAGAAATGAAACCAGTTTTCTTCCCCTGTAAGGTAAATGAAATATATCAGCAGGGGAAGGACACGTTTATGCTACTGCTGAGTAATGCTCCCACACAAGCTGAAAAGAGCTATTTTCACTGCTCATATGTGGTTTGCTGTTGGTAAAGCGTTAACTATTTAGCTTGTATTCTTAAAATAGGACATATGTGTGCTGAAAAAATAGTGGAGAACAGAATTTGGCAAAATTCTTCTTTTTTCTTTTTCTTTCCTTTTGCTATGGAGAAGTGAATAACTGAGCATAGCAGCAACGTAGCTGCATTTTATAACAGTAAAATATCCTGAAGAGTAGCTGAATATCCTGAAAGACATTGGGTTTAGCAATGGATTATAAAAACATCCCACTGATGTGCTATGTGAGTATCCCTAGACAGGCATTCTCAAGCTACACCCCCAACAAGTTAAGAAAATAAATCCTGTGGTGTTACATAGATAAAACTAGAATTCCTGCATCACAATTAAGAGTTACCATTTAGGATGATTTCTGCAAATTATCCTGTAAATGAGGATAAGGGAGCCGCGTCCAGCTCTTGAGAAGTTAAATTAAGGAACCTGGGGAAATGAAGCAGAGCCCACACTATGTCCTCATAAAGCCAAAACCGACATGTGATGCTGCCGTGAAGCGGATAAGAATGAATTGTTTCATTTGACTTTGGCCTATGTGTAATATGTAACAATACTGTGATATCACCGCTCTGCTTTTCTATTTTTCATCGTCTATTCTTAACTATCTCAGGAGAGCCTGGTCTTTGACTGCTTCCAGTGAAAGAAAAGAAAGGGTTGAAATGACAAATTGTTAAAGACACTGTTGAAGTTTAAAGCTATATTGTAAATGGTCCAACTTTCTTGTCTGTGATACTGTCTCTTCTGTACACAAGGGGGAATTTCCTGTCACTTCAGAATTAAAACATTCTATATTAGAATATATGTAGATTTTGACGCACATTTAGTAACTTGGCACACAGTAGTCACCACCCTCTTATCCATAGGATTGTTGCTTCCAAAAAGTAAACTTATTGACCAGGAACTGACTTGATGGTTCTCTGCTACAATATATCATAAAAAGCAATGCAGAAATCCTGTGACACATTGTGAGGCACAGGATGAGAAAAATAGTGCAATCAGAGATGCAACTTTATTGCTCTTCCTTGCCAACCTTGAGCCAGGGAGGGAATTATAAGGAGACTTCTGAGCAGGGCAAGATGCTTAGCTCCACGGGAACCTGTCAAATTTGACCCAGAAGATCTTTTTTTAAGATAAGTTAGCAAGAACTTTATAAAACACAGTGTTCACAAGGTGATTGCCATTAAAGTTGTCTTTGATATAGCTAGCGAGAAAAAAAATAGACCCTGTATGGAACACATTTAACACAAAGTACACACTGAGTAAAAACAGAAAAGGATGAATGTAATCATCGTGGTTGGTCTGACAGGGGACAACCCCACAGTAACAATGGCAGTTATTTCTCCTACACATGATTAATTTATTCCACTTTGAGAGGGAAA
Source organism: Oreochromis niloticus (assembly GCF_001858045.2). Classification (NCBI taxonomy): domain Eukaryota; kingdom Metazoa; phylum Chordata; class Actinopteri; order Cichliformes; family Cichlidae; genus Oreochromis; species Oreochromis niloticus. The sequence continues at coordinate 32,133,090 of NC_031979.2, forward strand.
GCCTAACATGATGTCAGATAGTCTTTTCTTTTCTTTGCAGAATTTTCTAGACACAGCTTTCAAAAGATGCTCATAAATGTTACTTTACAAGCAAATTAGATGGAACATCTAAAATAGTGTAAATAATAGTGTTACTAGTGTATATTTCTATCAAAATATATCCACTCTGTAGACAAACAGTGAGCACTGAGAAACAGCAGCCGTTGCATTTTTGCTTTATAAAATACTATAAAGAGTTTGTCCGAATTTTCTGTTTTAAAGGAATAATCGATGGACTATCTAAGCACTAGGACAAATACACCATTTTTATTTTACAAAGTAAAAATGATCTATCTGTGATGGTTAGTATAATTTTCAGAGTGAATATCTTGAGCAGTTTACTTAATGGGTATTTTCGCTCAGTTGGAGATTGCTCAAACTGGCACATTACATATAAACCCACACAAACAGAGTATTGTAGTAGTAAGTCATAGGTAAAGCAGTGCAGCAGCCCAAATCTCTTTTAGTAAGGGTTGTTAGTTCCTTTTGATTTGTGTTTGGCTGCCTGTCACCAAAACCCATTCCCCGAAATCACATCACTATAATGGTCTAATCAGCACTTAACGACCCATGTTACATAAAATCAATGCACCCTTCCTTTTGAGAATGCAGAATATTTGGAGGGGCAGCTGAAGGCTTGTGAAAGGGGGCAGGGGAGGCTGTCAATAGGGTGCCGCAACCATTGGACAAGCATGCCTACTGAGAGCAGGGGATGCACTTGCCCTCCAAGTTCAGTGATCCTCCTGAGATCAAAGCTTTTACAGCAAAATCCTTTGTTTTGCTGACTAATCTTGTATTGATTTTAACAAGTTGTTAAGCTCTATTGCAGTTGTCAGACCGCTGCCAAACAACTCTTCTACCTGTAGAGGCTAAAAGAAGCAGGAGCTACAGTTCTAACAGGGAGAACTATTTAATTCTTTTCTTGTTATAGGAGGAATAGCGTTTTACTTGGCTTTTTTCTCCCCTTTTCTTCTCATTTTTTTCCGTAGTTATGCAACAGTTTTAAAGTCGTACCCATACTGTGTTTACCTAGTTTCGTGCATATATTGTTTTGTGGTTCTTGTGGGAGGATGAGAATCTGTGGAAATAAAAAAAAAATGCGACAACCCATCAAGTATCTCTCCCACGTGCAAGTTGTCACGGAAAAAAATTCAAATCAATCAGAGCTTTGCACTGTGGGCACTGCAACCTCGCTGTTCCTGTTGATGCGGAGAAAACAGTTTTGGATGCAACCTGAACTGACTGTGCGCTGGACTATCCGCTGCCAACCAAAGCCAGCAGGTCCTTTGCATTGTGGTTGGTAGAACTGCAGAGAGAACATAACAATGCCAGCTTGCTTTCATTTCAGTAGGGCTCGGAGCTGCAAATGAATAATATATTGGAAGCAACTCGGGGGTAAATGAATAAATCTACACTAGGTGGGGATTTTTAAAGGGAGAAGAAAATATCATAGAGCTACAGCACTACCTTGTGGTAGAGTAAGATATTGCGCGACATTACACTAAACGGGGACCAGTTCATTATTCTGACAGGAGGATACATACAGTTCATACAGTTAATTTTGGTGTATTGAGAGGGGCGGATTTTCACCGGGTTTCAAACCCAGAGTCGATGCCAAAAATGACAAAAAAAAAAGAAGCATTTTACATGCTTTTTGTCAATTAATCAAAAAAATAGAATTGTTCTGCTTCCTGTTAAAATAAGGCCATGTACATAACTGCTCCATCCAGGCTGGAGATAATTAATATCAATGACCTTGCTAACGTTTCAAATGTATCATGTTGAGTTTAATGATGATATGTCATAAGCAGCCGGAGGTGGAGACACCCGGCTCTGGTCAGGGGCTCCAAAGCTGACAGGCGAGACCAGGTGAATAATAGTCCATGGCATCTTATTATATTGCTGGCGTGATCTGATTTACTCCAGCAGCAAATGGTGGGAAGAGACCCAGTGTCGTTGTGGGTATTGAATTAACGAGGTTTACGCGCAAATGAACCCCACACTGACGGCAGATACATCACGAAAGATTAAAGAACATTTCCACGTGGCTGTGATAGGTGTTCGGCTTGCTTCGTTACACTCCTGACTCACTCCACATGTGTTCGCTTTACAGCCGAAAATGTTTTGGAAATTTTGGAAGTTAGCGGGGTTGACTGACATTTGCATGAACTCTTCACCCCAATCTACCCGAAGAGATGTTTTTTTCCCCTTCTTTTTTTCCAGCAGGTAATGGGACATTTGACACATTTTTACATCCAAGATCACAAAATCCATCTACGCATTGTCATTACTGATATAGGGAGTAAGAAGGGCATTACAGCAAAGGTTCTTACAAACCTTTGAACAGTGTATAGTATTTTCATGTTTTATGATTTCCCCTGTTAGAAAATAAATAAATAAATAAATAAATACGACTAAACAATGTAAATTATACTGTTAATAAAAAAAAATCAAATGTTAATAAAAATGACTGTGAAAAAAAAAAATAATCCCGACCCTCCTGGGTATTTTTTATAGGTTCGTCTTTAAATAACACTACAACTCCCTGCAGCAAGAAACAGAAATCTGATTGGATTTTAATAAACCACGTGACTGGATTGGACGAATGGTGAAAGACCTAAACAGGAAGCGTTGCATTCACTCTCAGACAACGTGAAATCTGACAGTCAACTCCAGACAAAATGCGGTGCATATAATAAAACTGTTAAATATATTGTCTTCCAAGTCTTCAGATTGTGATTGTAGCATGTTGTGCTTTTAGCGGGTTCTGCGTCGGAAACAACAGCATTTGTTACAATGTTGCAGTCGGCAGCTAAAGTCCTTTCTTTTGCATCAGCCACCTCAGTATCTCGGGGAATAGCGGCAGGTATTCGACATTATTGTAAGAATACACCAACTAAACTAAGAGTGTCCCAAGCTCTGTCTGGGGCAGAATTGGGATCTAACATTAAAGTTCAGGTAAGTTCTGTTTATTGGTTAGTATTTTCTGGTAACTGCGCTTATTTGTGCGATCAAACCTGCCGCAGGAACTTCAGCTCATTTGCAGCTAAACTCACAACAATGGTGGCTTGTTATATGTGATTGCTAAGAATCTGCTGAAAAAATCTTAAGCCTTATGCAAATCCTGCTGAAACTTGTAAATAGTAAGTAAATAACAATTTTTGTAAAAACCACTTTATGCTAATTTGCCTGAGTGCATGCGTGGAGCTTAGTTAGCGACAAACTAAACTGGCATTTGTAAAAGTTAACCACTGCTAACTCTAAATAATTTTTTGCTGACTCCCAGCCATCACTAGCTGAAAATTTGTTATATCACCACATTATCATATTTTCACTATGCCGTTATGCGACTGTAGTAAAACATCTTGTTTTGCCTCTAAGTTACACTCAAAGCAAGTGTATTATTAGGTGGAGAGAAAGAGTCCATAAAAATAACTGTATAAACATAAATGAGCTGCTTTTTTGTAGCATCTTTCTAGTTTTATTGACCACTCACACATTCATAGAGGGTTTTCTTTTTACAATATGTTGCCCAAGGTCACTTCCACATATTGGATGTAAACAAAATCCTTAAATAATCTCCTTAAGTGCAATATTATTAATTCATTATTCAATTTGATGATCTCAGAATTCCATTTGAAACGATTATGGTTATTGTTAGTACCGGTACATCACAACACCCATACCCTGATGCCTAATGCTGCACTTTCTCACTTACTTTCAAATAATATCGTACCACATTCTATGCATTTATGTGCCATGTTGAGAAAGAACAAGCAGTGAGTTCTCAAATTACCAACATCCTGATTATGTAAGCAAAATGTGCACATTTTGTTTTACCAGATGGAATAGCTGAGTGTAGTTTGTTCTGTGTCTTTGTTTTAGGGATGGGTTCGCTCGGTTAGAGCTCAGAAAGCCAATGTCTTTCTCCATGTGAATGACGGGAGCTCCTTGCAGTCATTGCAGGTTATCGCAAGTTCAGAGCTGAATGATCCGTAAGCATTTCGGCATTACTCCCTATAGACAATCCTCCTGCCACACAGTTTCTGACATGAAAAGTGCATGCTTAGAATATTCTTTTGTTTTTCTCACAAATTTAGGTTGCTCACATTTGGTAGTGCCGTTGAAGTCACGGGCATTCTTAAGAAAAGTCCACACCAAAAACAACCAGTTGAACTTGATGCTAAGCAAATCAATGTAGTTGGAGAATGTAACCCTGTGGTAAGAACAAATGTCTCATACACATTTTGTAACTGTTTATATGATTGCTATAGGAATCATGGTTTTATTGTATTTTGTTTTATATTCTTCTTTTTAAGGATTTTCCCTTTAAAATCAAAGAGCGGCATGGCCTTGAGTATATTCGCCAATTTCCTCATCTCAGGTGCAGAACAAATGCTTTTAGCTCCCTGTTGAGGATACGAAGTGAGGCCACTGCAGCAATTCACTCATATTTCAAGGTGAGAACATCAGGAGAGGAGTTTCTTAAAAAATGAGGAGCAAGAGGTTTTGTTTTTATTGTTTACCTTTTTTCCTCCAGGACAATGGCTTTGTAGAGATTAACACTCCAATCATCACGTCAAATGACTGCGAAGGGGCAGGGGAGCTCTTTCAGGTTGAGGTGAGCATCTAAACACACTAACAGCACTGTTTTTTTTAAGTTAAAGCCTCGTGCTTTAGTCTGAGCAGAATTATGACACTGTTTGAAAACTTGAAATCCCCGCTTTTACCACAGCCATCAGGCCCAGATCATGCAGATGGAGAGAACTTTTTCTCTGTACCAGCCTACTTGACTGTGTCTGGACAACTTCATTTGGAAGTGGTGTCAGGGTGAGGTAAACTACAGAAAGTTGACAAATTACAGGAGAAATCAACTTGCTTTACGTTGTTGTCACATAACTATTGGATGTTAAGTGCTTAATTGTATTGTTTTTTTACCCTCATTTTACTTATGTAAATCAATTTCTCCACATTCTAAAGTTTACATAGTCATATCACTTGTATACAGCGATGTACACTAAAGTATGTTTCTGCTTATAACTCATACTCTTGTAGGGCTTTTTCTAAAGCCTACACATTTGGGCCAACTTTCCGTGCAGAGAACTCCCAAAGCAGACGCCACCTGGCTGAGTTTTACATGGTAGAGGCAGAGATCTCCTTCACACAGTCCTTAGAGGATCTCACTAAGGTTAGCTTTGTCATATTTGACCTGTATTCAACCTCAGATACAAAATGCTATTTGTCAGTGAAACAGGACATAGGATAACATGTTTCAGCCTGTTAACTTTTTATTCTATACTACATATTTCTGTACTGGTTATAGATTAATTCAGACTTCCATTATTTCAAATTCACAGATGTCTGCTGTTCTGTTTGTCAGTTTTTGTTTTAAAGTTTGCATCCCATATTAGGCCAAAGTCTAAAGACATGCTTGCTAGGTTAGTGGTTGTGATTTAAGGTAAATAAAGTGTTAAAAAGGTATAGAATAAACCGCTGTATGAATGTGTGGTTAATTGTGGCTTGTAGTATTAAGTGCTCTGTGTGATCAGTAAGATTAGAAAAGCATCTAAAATAAACTGAACTGATGTCATCATATAATTTCTGTGTACTGAACTTCAAATTTTGCAAATTCCCCATGTGACTTTTAAAGTTGCCCTTGTACACAGTTGCCTGGGAAAGCTTTAATTATTAAACTTGGCCTGCTCCTTAGGTTATGGAGGACATGTTCAGATTTGCCACAGAGCATGTATTGGCTCACTGTGTGGAGGATGTGGATTTGTTTCACAAGCATGTGACTCCTGGGCACAGGGTAAGTCCTGAAGGACACTTGGGGACATAACCTGGTTCCAGCCATGACTGTGTCTGACTTCATTATTAGCTCAACTTACGTGTTTCCTCTTGCATTCATATATCTCAAGGACACTGTAGATGCTATGCTAAAGAATAGCTTTCCTGTGTAAGTCTCTTCCTTTTCTGTATATCACATTTAAAAGTGGATCACATAAATAATGTGGAGACAAAAGTTGAAGGAATATTTGATGTCTTTTCTAAGGATTACCTACAGAGAAGCTATAGACATCCTGCGCCGCAGTTCAGAGAGATTTGCCTTCCCAACAGATGTGAGTGGCAATGATTACATTTTTATGGTGATATTGCAAACTAGATCTATTCCTCTACCCTCTGCTTGCTAACAACAAGTTTATTCCACATGGCTCTTCTTTTTGTACAGTGGGGCTGTGACCTTAAGACAGAACACGAGAAGTACCTGGTGAAACATTGTGGCAACATTCCAGTCTTTGTCACTGATTATCCTTATGATCTGAAGCCTTTTTATGCAAGAGACAACCAGGATCATCCTGAGCGTACAGTAAGAGTCAGTTATACTGTATAACAGGGTGAATGAATGATGTAACCTCTCATTTCCTTCTTTGTAATGTCAGTTAGGGTATGTCAGTAATTTGCATATCTGAGCTGATTTTGACTGTTGTGCAGGCAGCTGCGGTGGACCTTCTTGTGCCAGGAGTTGGAGAGCTCTGTGGGGGCTCCCTAAGAGAGGAGAGGCTGAATCTGCTGAGTGCTCGGCTGGAAGAGTAAGAATTCATACTCCACGAGTATAGGAAGGCTTATGCTAAAAGATTTAGACTACATTTTTCAATTTATCCTCAATTGCTTTAGAATTTTTCTTGAATGCATTCAGAGCAGTCATAATCCTGCCTGTGAGACTCTGGGCCAGCTGGTGCAGTTTAAGTCTTGCGGAGGCTGATTAAAATAAAGAAAATGCTCTATCCCCCCAACCCCACCCCTCCCTCATCTCTGACACATCTTGTTGTATCAGACTAGATGGGTTAGCATCTAGTTTGCATGGCTTAGTGTTTTACCTCACTGCCCATTAAAGATATTACACTGAAAGGAAACTTTTATTGCATGCTATTTCTGAAGTTTGATCATAAAGTTATATGACTCTGCCCATAAAAATCAAGATACCATACCTGATCTAAATTTGATTGATCTCCTGTTCAACGTTGTGTCTGTGCAGCCCGGCTGCTTTTTTTTAAAAGATCTCCCTTGATATGGTAAATGGTGACCTTTTAACTTGAATTTCATTTTTGGGAAGAGAACAAAGTTGCAGAGGGGCAAATCTGGCAAGTAGAGGTGAACGAATATCGCTGCACCTGCGTTTCTGTGGCCAAACAAAATGTTTCATTGCACTATGTGAAGGTACATTATGGCATTGAAGTTGAAGTAATTTTAGCTGGATTTCCTCTCTCAGATGTCTCAGGATGTTACTGTAGAACTCTGCATTGCTATTCTGACCCTGGGGGAGGAATTCAACTCGCACATGAATTAAAATAAATAAATAAATCAAAAAACACCTTGCCTGCTCTCGCACTCCTGACCTAATAGATCATTTTCAGACATCGACACTGCATGCACATCCGCTAAAATCTCCTGTGTGTCGCTGGGTCTCACCCAGAGATCTAGCTACCATTACAAATGAGAATACTTGGCATAAATATTGTGTCACGGAAGTTGATGTTTGCACAAGTTTAAGGTTCATGTTGAAAATTCAGGTGTGCAGTTGGTCAGAACAGGACATCTCGGGAGCAAAATAAAATTAGAAGCAGTGCTGCAAGTGGTCCAGAGTTTAACAAGAAGGTGACCTTGATGGGTGAATTCAGACAGCTTTACATAAATGTTGTTTTTCTATTTTCATGGGTGGAGTCTTGTAACTTTTTAATCACATCTCCTGTAATTTATATAAATGAATTTAGATGTTTGTAACCAAAAAAAGAAAATATTGTACTGTGCAAAATGTGGAGCATTTGTGTGGCACTTTCATGCAGCAGTGGACAAAAACCATTGAAATCATGCATTTATTGTAGAACTTGATCTCATGTCAATTATTGTACTTTTTTCCAGGGCTGGCTTGGAAGACGTCTATAGTTGGTAAAGTAATAATAGTAAAAAAAAATCTGTATATTTATGATATTTTAGTGGACATTAAAAGAAGTCTAAAAACATTTGTGAATTTTGCAGGTATCTGGACTTGAGGCGTTTTGGCTCTGTCCCTCATGGCGGCTTCGGACTGGGATTTGAGCGATATTTGCAATGCATTCTTGGTGTCGACAACATAAAAGATGTCATTCCTTTCCCAAGATTTTCTCATTCTTGTCTTCTGTGAAAAAACAATTCAAGCATTTTGGATATGTTAAAAAAATTATGTATGTCTGGGAAACATTAAATAAATGTAATATTCAGGATTGTTTTAATTTTGTTTATTTCTGTGTCTGCTTCTATAATGGGAATTACTCATTGCAGGAATTTGAATTGATATATTTTAGTTTTCAAGGAATACTTGATGACGTGAGCAATACTTCCTAATATTTCCTAGGGAACTGTTACTTGGTTACTTTAATTTTCTGGTTCACTTTTCAAACAAGGTTGGTTTTAAGAGCAAGATGTTAACATCCCACCAGATGGTGCCTTTTCCCATTTCAACTAGTGTGAAAATTCCAATTTTTTGCCAAGTTGAATTTGTTGCCTGGATCCATATTATCTGTTTTTCCAAAACGCAGAAAGTTAAGAAACTGCCTTCTGTCTGTCATAATATCTAACTATACTTGGATCACATTACGGGCTCATATAACACATTTGTTTGAATTATTTAGAGAAAAATAATGTACGGGGTTTGCAATAATAGAGAATCGCTTCTAGATCTGCTTGTGTTAGAGTCAAATGGATTTTGTTTTATCTGGAGTCGCTTGGGGAGCTGTTTAGTAGCAGATCTTCCCCCATCCTGTTCATCCCAGTGCAGCCCATCCCTCTATTCACGGTGGGCGTGGTATCTAAGGAAAACAAACTGCAGACACCCTATGATACTTCCTCACCCTGCATCAGTTGAGTTTGGCCGCGGCTCCTCGTCAGCCGGTTGTGCGTAATTGCCTAAGAGCAGAATCGCACCGTTTTGCACACCTCTTGTTTCACACGGTACCATTTGAAGCGACTATCTAAATCTCCGACCATCACTACTTTGATTTTTATCAAATGGGGGGAGCAGACAGCAGCAGGGAGAGCCAAACCCCGACAGCACTTTGAACAGGCAAGCCCTAAGGAGCCATCATGTACTAGTGGCAAACCGCAGTTTCAGAGCGAGAAGAAACAGCAGACACTGACAAACATGAGCGGCGGAGAAATCATCTTCCAAGGCTGGCTGAGAAAATCACCACCGGAGAAAAAACTCAGAAGATATGTAAGTGAATGCACTTCCGTTTAGTTTGTCTACGTTTAGAAGTTTGATCGGTACAGAAGTTACCCGATTTGTCTGCTTTCTCACTCTGCCAAAGTGACTCTTTGTGTTCATGTCATTTGATATTAACTGCTGTCAAACTCGTATAGTTTACTTGTAGCCGGTGCATCCTTTTTCTAACTCGTAAAGATCTCATAAAGACAGTTTAGTTACAGCATCACGCCCGCATAATAAAAGAAACGACTAATCTACAACAACAACAAATGACAATAAATTCAAAAAGATTTTCTGGGTTTAATCCGATTGCACAGTGAACAAACGAATGTTTGTAATGATTACTGATCTTTGGTGGTCTATAGAGTAAGCCTGAAGGCAGAACAGTGAATACAGAGCGTGTAAAGGGCAACGTTTTAAAACCTTCATGTCCCACAGATGAGACAGTATTCTGTGTTTCCTGTGATCTTTTCACTCTTTCTGACTGTACAGTTGTGTGTGTGTGTGTGTGTGTGTGTGTGTGTGTGTGTGTGTGTGCATCTAACATAGATATAGACAAACCAAAACAAGAGGATACTGAGCATTACATTATTGATTCTATGCAGGATTTACTGAACTATCCCATCAAGGTCCACTTGATGTTAAACCCTCACTTAACTGCTTCTGTATTGTGAACAGCAGGCAATTTGCAATATTTTATTAAACTAACATCATTTAGTAGGAAATGGTGATGGAAATTGTGCTTTAGTCTTGTAGTCCTAATTTTGATGTGGAGTCCACTAAAAGCATGAAAAGACAGCAGATTTTACATGAAAGGCCACCCGCTGGGATGTATGATAATAACATGGAGGTAAGCCTGTGCAATAGATGACAGCTGTCTATAATTTTGGCTAAAGAGCTGAGATGCACGCAAACTGTCGTTTGGTTTTATCCAAATATGATGAGGTAATGTCTAATCAACAACTGATGTGACCAGTTTTCATCCTAGCCAAGTCAACTAATGTCACAACACTTGAGTGCTTTGATAAGTCTATATAAGCCAAAGCTGCTGGTCTCTTGCTGGATGCTAGGCAGGGGAATGGCTACAAATCAGATAATAGGATTTATGAAGGCAGATAGAGCCATGAGACAATCTCCTATAAATACAGCTGTCCACTGTTTTTGTATGGTGTAGCGTTACCAGGCCTCTCCGTGTTCCTGCTAGCTGATTTTGCCATGATGTCATCTCTCTGTTTCATCTGGAAATCCATCCTTGAATGTCTTCAGATGCTGTCCTGTCATTTCCTCATTGTCTTCCACTTAAAGCTGGCTAATGTTTACACAGAGACCACCATCCACAGTATGGAACAGCAGCTGCAATACTACAGAGGAAAAAAATTTGCTTGGTTACAGTACTATATAAACAACCAGAGAGAAAAAAAACTCCCAAGGCAAGATAGAGCCCACATAATGGACTGCAAGCAAGAAAGCAGGGAGCAGCCTCGGAGCCCTTCTCACACTGCTTCTCACCCTGAAAAATAACCTATAAACAACTACACAAACACTGTTTCAGCCAGAAAACAGAGTCATGAGATGGAGTGTCCAGAACAGGCAGACTTGTGAATGCGATCATCTGTCCATCTGACATTCCTTCCACTTAAAGTCAGGCTATATGGACAATCAGGGCCATTTATTTACCAGTATTGCTGTCATCTGATGCAATTACGTGAATGTAGCGGGATATTTTCAGATACAATACTCCAGACATTCCTGAAGGTGTGCTGTGTTTGAGAACATGGTAGCAGCTTTGATCGGTCAGTAGTAGAGGTGTAAGGAATGTGTTGTTTTAGAGCTGTAACTGCCATGTATGTTAAAATGTTCAGTTCAGTCATGCCAATCAGAGGGGATTATTTATGAAAATATATCTTAATCCTTAACAACAATTTCCCTGTCAATATTCAACCATTTGTACCACCGTGCCCTTCCCAAACCAGCTGAGGCCTGTGTTTGTTAATCAGTAGTTAGCTGATGAAATAGTTGGTCATTGTATTTATCGTCTCCCGCGACCTTCCACAGATGATTTCTGAAAATATGCCACATAGCTCGCTGTAGAATCTGCTCGAGTGTAGGGCGAGAGTAAAAACTGGTACTACCACTGCAGGCCTGACATGCAAATCATGTGCAAAGCAAAACACTGCCAGTTAAAGCGTGGATGCAACTAGTGGAGAAGACAGGAGACAGCATGTTTATGCAATGTAATGACGAGTCATAGTTTAAGGTTTTCTAATTGTATATGTGAATCACTCGCCACAGTGACTTACTTACTGTACAACAGCTCCTCACTCCACAAATGCAGCCCATCTCAAACATGTGACAGTGGCTTTGCAGGCGTGTGGTTAATTTTCACTTCTTTCCCACCAAAAAAAGTCATGGTCTAAATGTAAATCACTTGGTTGGAGTTTATCTCCTCTTTGGGGCTGATTGAGGTTCCAGAGGTGGGCAGTGTTTTAATGCTGGGGGTGGGAGTGGCCCAGCTGCTTTTTTTGAACAACGTCCAGAATAAGCAGAAAGAACATGAAAACAACTGACGAATCCAGTGTGTTCCCAGTTCCTCTTGCATAGTTCGGCTGAGGTAATTTTTACTCATCATTCGTGGTCAGACAGTGAGCTTAATCATGTCTGCTATATGAAGCTGCAAACAATCTTCTACGTGTCGCTGCTGTCTACTAAACAATCTTCCCATTATAAAATCAATATATTGCAAATAATAACACTAAAGTTTGCACTAGTTTTTCTTGGCTTGTTGTAAAGAAGAAAAAAATCTTTTTTGGCTTCTTCCTCATTAGTTTCTTCCGAAATAGATACTTTCAGTATTGACATGTGTCACGATAAGTTATCTATATTAATCACGCACAGTGTGACTCACACTGCATACATTAAAAACTGTCTTTCTTGCTCGCCGGTTGATCAAGCTGCTGTTTGCTAAACTCTCCCCATCTGTCCGTTGTTGTATCTGACATCACAGACATGTTTGTTCAAATACAGTAAAGCGCTGCTACATTCCAGACAGATCATATCGGCAAGGTGATATCTTTTGCGTCTTCTTTCTCCCTCCTGCCCTTTTAAAAGGCTGTGCACTCTTTCCCTTGTGGATGGCACGCTGGAGAAGAGAGGAAGAGAGATGAGGGGAGTCAGTGAGGTTTGAAGGCAGGCATAGCAGAGCAGCAGGCTGTGTCCCACTGTCAGCTGCCGGGTCTGCTGTTGTTTTGCAGAGGGGCTTTGGGAAGTCCTTGCCCTTAGAGGTCAACTCCAAACACCTCCCAGTTCCTGCTTTGACAGACAACCAGCACTCCACAGACATTTTCCTTGTTCCATCTCATCTGTGGGCCTTTTCCCCCACAACACTGGGGTGGCTTTAAGTGACACTATTGAGATTCTTTTATTTTTTGCTAAAATCCTTAGATATGTTCACTTAAAAGGATTCTTGTGTTTGACCTTTGACTTTTTTTGTTGCTTTATAATCTGTTTATTATTTTTGGTTTTGCTTGGTGGGTTATACTGATTATTCTTTTATATATTTTGTCTGGTGTTCTTTCAGCAGTATATTGGCAGTCCACGAAATGAACTGAATGCAGATTATAAATATGTATTTATTTTTTCATGGTCTGATTTGAAACTTTGTTATGCCATACTCTGCTTTGCCATGAGCTCGTTGTGTTTTTGATGCGAAATGTAATTCTACCAATAGCAGATGCCAGACTTCCTTTGGATGGTACCTGCAGGAAGTATTGCGAAAAGTCCCATGACAGGAATAGTAATTAAATTGGTGAGTCGTACATAAATGCGTTTCTATTTATGAAAGCATTAAGAGCTGAGCTTAAAATAGTGTCCTTCTGAAGGAAATTAGAGCCTATTGATTTTTTTTCCTTTTGTGATTTGGACTAGCAGTGAGATCGTTTATGCTTTTTTGATGACATTTAAGAAAGCGCACATGGTTTAATATAATGGTGCTTCAAATAAAAATGCGTCAGACTACAACAACTTTCATCATAAACAGCTGACTTAAACAACTCCCGTGGTTATTCTGTTTTCATTTTTGACCTAAGTGGTAAAAGCAGTCTAGGAAAAAAATGCGCTGACGTCATCTGCAAGTTGTGCATGCATAAACTTTATGCTGGTTAGTTTCATGTTCACCCACGTGTGGAGTTTTTTCTCCATTTAGAGGAATCTAGTTTCTGTACTGATTAAATCCAAATGTAGAATAATTGACACAAATCACGCGATTAGTTCAAACGTAGATGTCATATGACTATCATTAGATCGTCCTCCTGAAGCAAGTGAGCTGTCATGCTGCAGTCACCAGCAAACGGAGGCATACATCTAAGTATAATTCGAGTTACGCCCACAAGTTAGAATATTTTTAACATTCAGTAAAATGATCTGATTATCAATACCACAAACTGAGATTAAGGTAGGATGGGAAAATGTGTATTTCTAGCATACATTTGAGTCAGCAAGCAAATAAGTAGGTGGTTGCTTTTTTTTTTTTTTTTTTGCTTTTTTTTTTAATAACAGCAGCTTGTTTTTGATATTATCACACTTCTTTGGATGTTCATCAGACTCTGGGATCTTAAAGGTGTTGTTCGCTGAAATTTCAATATGAAATATCTTCGAGAAATTAGTGTGGTTGATAGTTCGAATGAGCTTCGAGGAATGCACCCATGTGTGGAAAAACGGTGGGAGGGCACTGGCCAAACCGTGTTACCAGTTAAGAAAGTTTCGTAGGAGTTGTTATGTGTTTATACCATGAAATGTAAGTGTAGTAAATGCTTTAAATATGCCAAAACACAGACTCTTGTGTCTCTGTTTTATGTGAGTGCCTTTCAGCAGTACTTTGTAGGAGTTGGAAATGTAAAAACAAAGTGACTTTTGGTTGAGGTTGTGGTGCAGGTGGTTGTGGCAGTCATAATGAAAACAGTGACAAGCATGCATACGTTTCTGTATATGGCATTGGTAAATATTTTGCTTCAGGACATTGTAATACACTGGAAAAAACAAGTGTTTTGTCTTATATTTATGTATTTTTCCATGAAATGATAAGATCACATGTGTTCTAATTCTGGCTACTTGTATGGAGGAGTTTAACACGTTTTATTGATAATAATGCTTTTTTAATAATAGATGGTTTTCACATCATTCTAGGTCACATGCTAAAAGAGTTAAAGACAGAAAGACAAAAGATTAATATGTGAATAAATCAATTAAGCTTGGGCTTTTACATCATCATCGCTACAACTGCACCTCACTTAGGCATTCCTTTCATACGAACATCTAGACACGGATGAGTCATTGCATGCCAGTTATGGGAACTGAAATTTCCAACAACTGAGTTTAGATAAGAATAAACTAATGAGTAATGTTTGTAACCAGTGTATAAATATAGACTTCTAGGGCACTACACCACAGCTACCATTAAAACCTGATGCCTAATATTTTCTAGGTCTCCTTCATGCTGCCAAAAAAAGCTTTAATCAGTTGAGACATGGACATGTGTCTTCTGGGAATACCCTGTGGTGTCTGGCGCAGGGACATTGACTGCCGGTTATGTTTTGGGGCTTCCACAGTTTGGGCCTGTTCAGGTGCATTAGCTGATGCTCGATCGGATTGAGATCTTGGAATCTGGAGGCTTGGTCGATACCCCGTCCCTGAGCTCGTTCTGTTTTGTTTTTGATGGGGCAGTTAATTCTGAATATCTCCTCTTATTATCTTTAGTTTGGCATTTTGTTGAAAAATCCAGAAATTGTATTTATTTGTTATCTCAGTGTTGCTGAAAACATGTGTTTGGTTCCCACTGGTTCCGTTTCTTGTTCATGCTTACACAAAAGACGACGTGGATAATGATATGACGTCCATGATGACTCTATGGCGTGCTGTCCAGTCACAGGAGCATGTTCAGTGAGAGACGGAGATTACCTAAATGCACCACTAAACGACACAGGAAATCATTCCTGCCAGTAGCTATCTCCCTGTACAACGCCTCCATCTAATGCACAGTGCACACTGCAATAGTTACACCCTTTTTGCACATCATCTACAGTGAAATTAACAGTTTTACAGTTTTCTACATATATATATATATATATATAATTTCTTTAATATTATGCATATTTATAATTGAGCTATTAGTATATATTAGAGCTATTTCTTATTTTTGTAACTTTGTAATATATTGTATTATGTAATTCTGTTCAGTCTGTTACTGGAGCAACCACATCATTTCCTTAGGGATTAATAAAGTATTCTGATTCTGATTCTGATATGGAAAGATGCTCTTATAGTGAGGATCTTTACAGTGTTAGAGATTTGAATGTTGTCATTCTAAACCCTATAAATAGAAACTCTTTCATCATGTCAGTAACTTTTATGTCACTGGAACGTTGTATATTATCTTCACCATGATTATTTCTGGCACAAGTCAAGATGATAAAGCAAATGTTAAGTATTTAGCACCTAACTTTAAATAGTATATGTCTTTTAATATAGTCATTGATAGCTCTGGATCAGGTCTGTCCCTGATTTGCTATTGCTGGACCCAGAAACCTGCCAAGTGTTTATTTTATTTTTGTCTGTTTTCATCTCTCTGTGCTTTTCTTTTCTCTCTTCACTTTCCCAACGTGTCCAGGCAGAGGGCCACCTCTCTGGGTCTGGCTCTGCTGGAGGTCTCTTCATGTGAGAGGAAAATGTTCTCCCCACAGTCATTGTGCTTGCTCAGAAGGACTCATTGATTTTCTCTGTGTAATATTGAGGAGGAGAGGTTTACCTAATAATGTAAAGTTAGCTGGGATGTTGGGAATTGGTGCCTTGTAAATCTAATTTAACAACTACATTTATTCATTTTAAGTTGTAAAATGTTCATTAAATGTGCCACTTATTAAATGTACTACATTGGTGTCTCTTTAAATTATGGCTTAATTAATGATATTTTGCAAATCATCTGTCTGCTGCAAAACCTGAATATGAAGTAAAGTTCATATTCAGGTTTTGTCCAGTCGTAAAGGTTGATTCTCCCGAATTTAAAAATCCAAACGCTATTTCACACCACAAATTATAGCAACATGGCAAAGTGGCTATATGTTTTTGATTCATCCAAAAAGAAATTTCTACCATTAAGGCAAAAGAAGTCAGTTGTGAGCTGGACCATGAGCACATAAAAATAATAAAAGAACTTGTAAAACTTGTAAAAATGTAAATTTTTTCTTGGTCATTAAAAAGCAGCATCATGAAATTAAAATGCTAATTTATTTGATCATCTTATTCTCAAACAAAACAAAGAAAAAATATATCTACTATGTGGTGTACACAAAACATTCAGTGGCTGACTTCAGTGATGCACATGGCCTCATAGACATGTAGCTTGCAAATCCATTTGAGTGATTCTCCAACAAAAACCTCGCTGTGGTCAGATTTTCTCCTTGTATGTAAATGTTTCTGCTCTAGGACCACTTCCACTCCAGAGGTGTCTAATTCACTATAAATAAGACATATAAAACCACCTTGCAAGGAATTAGAAAGATCAGGAGATGTTCACAGCACATTCGCGTAGATGTGTACAAGCTGACGCAGATGGCAGAGGAAGCAACACAAAGAGTTCTGATTAAAGATAATGCTTCCCGTTAGTTAAACTGTCAGGGTGGGCTCATCTAAATAAGCCCAGCCTTTTTCTGATACGGAGACATGGCGAGCGATTACTCATTTTCATAATGATGCAACTGTTCAACCATCAATTGAAGCTGATTATATCTACTGAGAGCTTTTTAGAGGTTGTTTTTCAAAGGCTGTGTTGCAGATTTTGCAGATCATCGCCCCCGTGAAGCGAGTGAATGAGAGCAGTAGGTACCAAATGTTGCATCCCTCTTGATCATCGTCACACCTGTGCGATGAGGCTGTCTGTCATAGTGATGTGATGGCGTGGTATTTGGAATCCTATTTGCTAAAATGTTATGAAAGCTCAAAGGTATGAGGCTCTACTCTGCATATGAAGTTGTGTTCAGAGGACCTAGTTTGTATTTGCAGCCTCTAGCTCACCTCTGACCTTTTTTATTAACTCACGAGAATTTATGGGCATGTTTAGGTCTTATCTTTATGTGTTATGTATTCCAGCTGCTGTCCTTCCAAGGCTAGTGTTTTGACTATTGGGAAACCAGAGTGGTTTGATTTAAATTGCAGGAGTGCTCTAATGCATTTGCTATATTCCCCAGTAGTTTATATTCGCAGAAACTCTTCTGTTTAACATTTTTTCATGTTTACCTTACTGGGCACAAGGCCGGGACAAAGCTGCGTCCCACTCTTCTCCACTCAGTAAATGTAGCGGCTAACGATGCATACTGTTGGCACATTTTGTTTGTAACCTGAATTTATTGCAAGTGCTCCAGAATGTCTTTTATAAACTTTGTCTGCTTAACATCTTACTCAGAGCCAATGTAGAACCCTATGTGAACTCTACAGCTTCCAAAGAACCATTTGCGGCTTATGTAAGATTATATAAACGGATGTCGTATAGATAAATACAGATAAATGGTACCTTTTAAGCACAGACAAGACAAACTTACTTTTAGTGGATTATCTTTCTCCTTTCTTGCAGATTGATTATCTCATTGTTTTGTTTTCTTGGAGTTTTCAAGAAGAATCTTCACAATTCAGATTACACTGTGTTTTTATGCTGTGTAGATGGCCGGGTGATATTCTTCAGCTTAATCTCGATCACATTCCCTCACTTGCTCAAACTCCAGCCTGCTCCTACAATGTGTTGTTATGTGTGACCTGCTATTGATTGGGACTAGATAATCAGGGCTCTGTTGTCATTGTGTATCCAGCTTTGTCTCCTCTCGCATAAACTGGAATCACAAGTGTTTAGGCATTTACTCACAGAGTCACGGTCATTTTAACCATTGTCCTTCCTAATCCACATGTTGCAATGTCGTCCTCACTGTTCTTTTGTTGAAAGATTTTTCTTTTAAACCATAATCAAGCAGCATATAACCGGCACAAAAATTAAAGTATTAAACATTCCTCCTTCATTTCACTGTTATAGGATAAATATGTTTTTTTGTAGGAGGGCTACTATAATTGACAGTTGCTGAGGATGAGTGAAATGCAAAGCTACATCATGCTAACACTGTATGAGCACTCCTTGTTGCCTAGTATTATTAATAAATTTCACAAATAAGTTTTCATGGCAGGTAAAAGTGATCAGCGAATCCTGTTTTTACTTTACTTCACTGGCAATGACCAAGCACCTGTTTGTTTTCGTGCCGTCTCACAGGTGTTTTTAGTGTGTGAGCGCTATTAAACGAGGGCACGCCGGCCAAGGTGTCCAATTCAGCTTAAACCAAGTAAAGATGACATGATGTAATTCCCTTTTCCACAACGTGACCATAATAAAAGCTGGTAGTAGATTAGAAAATGTACACAAAGACACACAGGGTGATTACAGAGGGTCTGCTGCAGCTCTACAGTGCCAGTGTTTGTGCAGCTGTGTAGTGTGTGTGTGTGTACTACAGCATTCGGTAAACCAGAGGAGGTACAGTCAAAGAAACACAACCTGTTGTCTCTTCTTTCACTCCTTGAATAGTACCAGATGTAAACAAGACTATTCTAACCCCTAGCTTGGATAGCATAGTTTGTCATGACTGTTTGCTCATGCACATTTAAAAACATGTTGACTGATGTACGCCATCCAGCCTGTTGACACAGCCTACTACTAACCACACACTATGTATTGCCCTAGTGTTGTAAAAGGCACACCTTAGATAATTGTTTGGGCCACGGCCATCTCCAAGTTCATTAGACTGTGTAATTGGCACTGCGAGGCTCTATTTGTTCACGTACATCAGACAGAGCCTGTTTTTACTGTGTTTTACAGTAGACGAGCCAGTACAATACATTTTTGGATGACACTGTATTTATGATGCTAAGTTTGATATAAAACACATACCAGATAACTGCGTCCTTCTATTTCTGTGAAGTGGGAGCTTATTTCTGAGTTGGTTTGTTTTCCCACACAATTGGTTTCAAAGTCTGCCAAAAAAAACATCCTAAATAACAAAAGAAGCCGGCAATATTAGCTAGTTTTAGTCCTATTTTTAGATGCAACCACAGTCATAGAATTGTTTTGTATGGTTTTGGTATCGAGTGTTTTCCTTCCTATCCATCTACAGTACATGCACACATTGTCCTTTGTATGCCGCTGCTGTTTCTGTATCTGTAGCCGGCTGCCATCAGCACAGGACAAACGACACTGTTGAAACAAGGTAATATCAAGCTTTTATTGGATGATTGAATAAGACTGAAGGGACTGCCCTTGTTCTTGGAAACCTTCAAGTGGGGGGGGATCCTAAACTTTCACTAGCATTAAGATTTTTCTGTTATGCTTTACACAAACTGTTGTCCTGTTTTCTGCTTCTTCTTTATTAGACTTTGACTTGAAGAAATAATACTAGTACATGGCAGATGGCACATGTCCTGTATAGTTTCCAGTACATTGCTCAGACAATGGTGCAACTCTCTGTCACCATGTTAGTTTTGAGTGTGATCAGTGGCCTGGCCTAGAGCTCTCTCACTGGTCCCATGAACTACCCAGTCTAGTTGTTAACAAGGGCATTATTTCTGTGCTGAGACCCCCCCCCCACCCCCCTTTTTTTTGCTAAACACTGATGCAGCTTAAACACATCTCTCATCCATCTTAGAGAGATGGGAGAATACAGACTACTTTTACAGCTTCAGGCCTTGTTTCCCACTACTTACAGTGTGATTGATGTGCTTAGACATGCTCTGTAGTACAGGCAGTGGGGTGGGTATGCTCGTTTTCTTGTGTCTTATTCCCTTATGATTCAGTTCACTGGGAAAGAGGCTGCAGTGCCAGTTGAATTATTAAGATAATGTTGCATTTCATGGGAAGCTTAACATGAAGTGTAACTGTTGTTTTTAGTCTTCCCCTTTATTTGATGCAAGTTGTGATTTGTTTTTAAGCAACAGCTTCATTTCACAACAACTGAGTAATGTTCTTATTAGTATAAAGATTTCTAAATACATTTTCTTGAGAGCTGTCCTGTTTTAATGTGCTGGTTGCAACCGAGGGATACCAGGAATAACCCAACTGGGTTGCACTGACCTTTTGAAACTGGGCAGTTCTCCAGGTCTCAATTAAATGATGCTCTGTCTTTCCAGAAAAGGCAAAAATATTTAAATGGGGTTCGCAAGAGTTATGGAGATTTTTTTAATGCACTGTAATAGCATTGAATCAAAGAGCTTTGCGGAACTTTCTTTTTGTTTGTGGGGTTTTTTTCTTTAAATGGTGCTCTGCTTGGTTCTTTTGGAGGAGTCTGATGACTCCCCTGTGTTTCTATTTCTGTGAAATAACTTCATACGCCAGAAAAAGCATTTAGGTGCAAATTTGAGGAGTATCACTGCTGACAGTTTCCACACAACCATTGTTATTATTATCAGTATCAGTAAACATTAAAAAAACATCGCATAGCAAGAAATGACCTAATACATATTTCACAGCATTACATTTCATGAAGATGCTGTTGATTATGTTCACACTTCTTTCTACTTCCTGAATATGGGGTTAGTGGTACAGCAACACAGCTGTACTATCAAGACTATTAACATCATACTGCCTATAGCTTTTATCAGTTTATCAGTCTGAAAGAAAATAAACAGAAAGTATTGCAAACTAGTACCTCAGGAGAACTTGTTAGACGCCGAATATAAGATAACGATCTGCACTTCCTGGAAAAAACAGAAAAGAGTATGTGTTCAACAGAACATGTCAAAATAATGATTGGTATGATGACGCTTGTCTCAGAAAGTGAATTATAACATGTCATTGCTTATGTAATTTATTGTAATTAAACACCACTGTTTAACACATTATTTTGTGAAACATTTTAGAAAGTACATATTACAAAAGAAATGGGAACAGCTCACAGCAAATACATAAAATAGCAAATCTAAGTGATGCATTTGGTTAAATCTCTTTAGAAAGATATCTTTGAAATAAATTTGGAGGTGTCAGTTGTGCATCTGATCAAAGAAAGGTAGTATGACTATGCTCTAGGAAGATCATGACACAAATGTAGTAGGTGGAACCAATAAGCGTGGAATTATACAGTTCTCAATACTCATTTTGATACCACAACAAAATTATTATTATCCCATGTGCTTAAAAATGTATTTATTTAAAGTGTTGACATTATACTTTGTTGACAGGGCACAGAATGAAATGTTGGCCTACTAATGTTACTACAAGTTGTGATATTAGTTATATTACATTAGCTTAATCGTTTAGCTATTGCAAACATTTTAGCCCATGGGACATACTTCATTTCACGATGGTAATGTCAAAGTAGGATAATACTTTAGTTGTTGTTACTGAAACTCATCCACCTTGAACTGTTCGAGCAGATCTGGGTGCTGGTGTTTTTGGTGCTTTGCTAAATTAGTAGTACTTTCTCTCTTGGTCTCAAAAGCTTGATAACATTGGTTACCTTTTGCAAGTCAGTTATCACCCCATGGCCATTTGCCTCAAACACAAAGTACTTCAATGCCTGACTGTGTCTTACTTTCAGTGAGTTGGGGTGGAGGTATTGGAACAGCTGCACTAGTTGCTATTTTCTACATGTAGTTTTGGTTTTGCCTTTTGAAGTGTTTTTTTTTCCTACTTTGTGGGCGTGCTGCTGGTTTTTCAGCATCTAAGCTTTTTGGCTAAAGGTGCTAAATGGCATCAAGAACATGCAGCCTGCTTTAACGCCTCTTAGAGAAGCCGAGAAGGAATATCATGTTGGATTTTTTCCAGGTCTCTCAAACGGCCTGTGATTGATTGTTCATCTTAGTAGTATTCAGTCTAGGTCATTTTGTTGGGCCAGGCATGTAGGCCGGCATTGCAGCAGCTCTCTCCTAAGTTTTACTTTTCATTGGCAACCACCTTTTCATAAAACTAACAGGTCTAATCTCTTTATGGGTCCCTGTTGCTTCTGCTATCCATACATGTATTCTTTTTTCTCTCTTTATTTCTCACATCACCAAAATGCTTAACTACTTCATGCTTTTTTTGCTTTTTAATTTGCTATCTAGAATGTAGGAGGTGTCTTCCATCTTGAAGATAAGGATTTGGGCATTTGAGGCTTGTTTTCATGGGCAGGGTAAAGATATCAAAGCTATTTCATCCATTAATTTGACCTCTGCATCACAGAAGTAATGGTCTTACTAAATAAAACATTTAGCATACTTATTTTCCAAGGAGGATAGGAATCTCTCTGAAAGGCACTAGAGACATCAGTACAATCCATTTTTCTGCCCTGTGTGTGTGTGTGTGTGTGTGTGTGTGTGTGTGTGTGTGTCTGTTTGTCTGTCTGTCTGTCTGTTTGGGGGGAGGTGTTAGCCTTGCGGCAGTGTCTGTGTTGATGGAGAGAGAGAGAGTGCCTGCAGAATCCTGTGTGTCAGCAGCCTGAACGTGAGACATTGCCTTGCAGAAGTGCATCATGGCAAATGTCCAAAAGTCTCCCCCTACTCTCCCCAACCCTCCTTTACTCCTCCTTTGCCTTCCTGGTCTATCTTCCTCTTTTGTTTCTGAACATAGAGAACACAGAGTCCCTTTAGACAGCCACTGGAAAACTACATTGAACTGTTGTATTGAAGGCCATCGTTCTTCCTTTACTCGTTTCCATTTGATACATACAACAATGTTAATGGTGTGAAACGTGTGACATTGTAGTTCTCTTGCTATTATAGCTGTTTGCCTTATCAAATATGAACCTTTTGCTGCTTTTCGTGTGGTTACGCTGCACGATGCTTATTTACACTCGGGCAAAAATCTGTTGACATGATGGTTTGCAGGAGTGGCATGATTTTGATTGGACGAAGAAGTGTGAATTACCAGTTTTTTAAGGTGGCAGGAGGCTGCAGTCTGAAGCTGTCATAGAGGAGCGCTGCTAGTCTCAGCTTAAGGAGGGATATCGGCACAGGAAATACGTTGGGAGAGAGCAAACACCTGCTGCCCCCTCACCCCACAGTGTCTAACACACATACAAACCACACACAACCACGTATGTGCAGAAATAGCTTTTGTCTTTTTGTGCAACACTTACAGGCCAACTATATATTGTGTGTGTGTTTATAAAATTATACACATGTATATATGACAATGTATATATTTTTGTATATATATCTGTATATATATATTTTTTAATAAAACTTTTGTATAATTTGGTATTTGTGTTTTGTTTTGCTTTGTTTTGTTCTGGATTCACGTTCTTACATTTTCAATCTCATTTCCAGGCATGGAAGAAACGCTGGTTTATACTTCGCAGTGGCCGCATGAGTGGTGACCCTGACGTTCTGGAGTACTACAAGAATGATCACTCTAAGAAGCCCATTCGGGTGATCGACCTGCAGTGCTGTGAGCAGGTCGATGCAGGCCTGACCTTTAAGAGGAAGGAGTTCCAGGACAGCTATGTATTTGACATCAAGACTGTAGACCGCACTTTCTATCTTGTAGCTGAGACTGAGGAAGAGATGAACAAGTGGGTCCGCTCCATCTGCCACCTGTGTGGTTTCAACCAGTCGGACGAAAGCCACGGTAGGGAACAGAAACACAGTTGCTCATCTATCAGCCTCGGTTTCTGTTTGTCTTTCTTCTATCCTCTTTTTAAAATCTTTAATTCACTGAAGGAAATCTCTGCGAATTTTACTTTGTATTTCCATGTATTATCTTTTGGGCTAGCCAAGACAATTAATTTCCCTTTGGTCTGTTATTTGGTCTGCCTTGAATTCAAATTTTCAAAAAATCTTTTACAGACCAAAATAACCAAAAAACAACTCACTTAAGGTGTTAAAAGGATGCATTGCTTCTTTTCTGTGTTTTTAGGAAAGCTTAAAAATATCACCTAATGCTTTTAATAAATAAACACTACAGTTTTATAAAGCAGAATATTGTCATCTGCCTTTTATGAATCCCCTGTTGTACTTTTGCATGTTATTTGAACCTTTTATTGTTAAATATGAACAGAGATTTAACCACATAATGTCAATGGCAACATTTCTGTCAAATAAATAGACACATTGTCTGAGACTGATAGATTTTTTTTTTAAGAAATGGTCATCCCTCTACTTTTTTATATCCAGAATGACTTTTTTAAAAGTTTGTTTTTGATATAGATTTTGGTACCGCTTAAATTATGATCCATTGTGCATGTGAATGTATTGCCTTTATAGATAACAATCCATAGATCAAGATTTTTGGTGTATGTAAAAATATCTCCATAGGAACATTAAAATAAATATGTAGCTACAGTTACTCTAGCTCATGATGCTTGCCATTTTTATTATTTTTATTCCAACCTATCCAGATTATATTCTTGCTGTTGTTTTCCCGCCATCTGGCAGCTGGTGGACGTTAGTCTTTGTGCACATGGTTGATCATGTGTAACATGCAATATGACCAGGTGTGGAATTAAAAACAACTAGGAAGAGTGTAATAATCCTCACATCATGCGGAGAGCTCTTTGGTTCACGTTCAATAATTATGAAAGTCCTGTGATGAATTTGAAATTGTATCAACTATGGCCAGCAGAGTAAGGCTAAGGGACTGGGTTTGGAAAGTGCGTATGTCATGACAACTGCTTTAGTGAGTACAGCCTCTTTAGTGTGCACGCCACATCAGCCTTTTCACAGGGAAGTAACTATTTTGTTGTATTCACAGAACTATTTAGTCAGTGACAGTCAGGTTCTATTTTTATACTATTAGATGATGAATTGTAATTTAACATCCTTTTTTGTCTAAGTGAATTCTCTGAAAAGCCACTTGAAGAAATCTTGATTCCTGGTATTGTTTGTGCTTGAGGGTTTTCATCTTCAGATAAACTCTGATTTTAATTAGCATGGCAAACTAGAACTAATAAGTACTTCAAGTGTTTTAATGCTGGAGATGGGCATTAAAAATGTTTGTTCGGGGGATTTTATCCAATTCATCTTTCTTAAAAATTCTTGTGCTCCCATGCATGGTTCCCCTTCATGACAGTACAGTTTGTCGGCTACTATTTTTAAGCTTTGCATTTGGCATTTTGGTCATTGCTGTCCTGTGTTTTGGTATTGTTTCTGAACTGAAAGTGACCATATTTGGTTTGGCTAGCTATGTGGAAGTCATGTTCAGTGTATGACTGGATGGGGTGATAATTGACAACAACGAGCAAAATTTGATTACCATGAAAAAAATGGTCATGGGACTTAATACAGTCATGCTTCTGGCTTGTTTTCACAGCAGTACTGGTGGAGATGACAAAATTACTATAGGAGCCTAAAGTGGTGAAATAAAAGCCACTAAAGTGAAGATTTTATGACAACAAAAATAATCATTTACATGAGTTAAAGCTTAGCATGTTACTTTAGTTCAGCAATATTTAAATGTAAAATAACCACTCTAAATGTTAGTAGCCACCTGTGGCTGCAGGTTATTCTTAGTTGACAGTACTTCAAAGGGTTACCGTGGTTACATAAATAACTGATATTGGCTAATTATCGTGCGTGCTGACGTGCTGGGAGGGACAAATAGGGGCTAAAATAGAGCGTAACAATAGAATAGGTGTTGTAGCTATGTGTGATATAAAATGAATCTTTTTTGAAGATTAAAATATTTTGTATATCACTCCTCCCCCACCCAGACAAGCTAAATCTATTGGGTTCTTTTTTAATTAAAAAGCATTGCCTCTTCATCCTGGTCTCTTTCCCATCTGTTACTAGATATAAGAATTTATCACCACACACATCTCAAGATCAGTCCACGTAATATTTAACTTCCTTGTAAAACTAGCTTTACACAAGAGTTTCGTGCACAGGTCATAATTTTCCAGGGAGTAAGTTGTTGACTTTCATGCAGATCCATCCTTCCCTTCCTGGTAGTACCGCCTGCCTGGTGCCTTGTTTGCTATCAGCTTGTTCTCAGTGTCTCAGTGAAAATAAATGATCACATCTTCAACTGCATCTATCAACACTCGCCCAATGTGCAGTTAGCTAGTGGTGCACATTTTGCCTTTCAGTACTGCTGTCCTGTTGAAAAAGCAAAGGCATGTTGATACAATTAGTAAAGAATTCCGACTCAATGTGGGAAAAAAACTAAGATCCAGTAATGTACCCTGTAAAGTCCTTCATTTATGCAGAGCAAAATCTAAAGTTTTCCTTAAAGGGCTTTAAAAGCTCTACAAACCCTATATCCAGAGGTTTTATTTGTTTAAAGATTACATTTGAATCTTTTGTGTAATGCGTTACAAAACAGTATTGCATTACTGACATCACATAGTAATAAAAAAAAGCACATTACTATTTTATTACTATTTGTAAAGTCAGTAATCATGTTTTTTTAAATGCAAAAACCATCAAATGTGCCTACTCATAAATCCTTGAACAACTGCCTGACTTTAGGTCATGTAGTAGATGAAGAGTCAAGAATAGTAGTATGGCCTAGAGCTTTAGAAGAGTTCAGATAGGCGCATTATTTTGAATTTTTTGCTCTGATAAAAATTTAACTGCAAAGTACAAACTGCACCCAGTCCAGAATATCAGAAAAACTCACCAGTGCTGCCACCACATTTTGTCTCGTAGCATCTGAAGAGGAAATGTTGCGTATTTCAACAACATAACCACCGTCACCACAACATTTTTTGTGAAATTCTCTTTAAGTGGGGAAAATATGAACCTTTTTCTAAAAGGTTGCAAACCTTCATTCAAGTTAATAATACATGAAACTGGACATTTCTGCTGTAATGCAAAAGTAATGTAGTAAGTAGTGTAAAGCAGTATTTTTTTTATATATAATACTTTGTAAAAAAAAATTAGGAGCTAGCCCCTATGGCTTCTTTATGTGAATAAAGGAGCAGCCGGAAGTATCTTTGCCATTAGTGACCCCAGCTGGGCTTTTATCAACCACAGATAATTGACTGCCAACAGAAGTGCCAGTAATTATGGTCAAAAAAGGATGTAGGTAGTCTGAATTATATTTTAGCTAATAACCAAAACTGCTGTTGAAATGTTTCAGTACCGTTCTGACAACACAGTCCTGCCGTGTGGTAGTTCTTTCTTTTAGCACATTCCAGCTGGAAGAAACTGCCTGTCAGTGATGGGCTGCATGCAAACGTTGAGGTCACTGAGCAAATGTTTGTTAGTAAGAGAAGTGTATGGGACGAGGAGGCGTGCAGTAACGATGCAACCCTGTGACCTCGTGCCTGCATCAGTATTCTTCCTGCAACCTCTCTGATCTCAGTCGCCCATGAACACATAGCACTTGTGGGGGTGAGCCATTTAACCATGCAACAAATCAACTGTTGTTAATTGCTGAAATTTGATCGGTTGCTCAATCTTTCATTTGTGTGTTTTGTGATTATATTTTCATGAAGGTGCTGGCATTTGTGGATGCTCACTGAAGCTAACAGAAAATCAAATATGATAAACATATTTTAGCTATAAAGATATTTTATGGGTTCTTCTCTTAGCAGGCAGCTGCAGCAATGACGTGTGTGTCATCTAACAGACTGGGAATTCCCTCTTTGAAAGAAAACAAGCTAGGCTGGAAAACAAATAAGAAGTTGCTTCCTCTTATGGAAATTGCATAATGTGACAGATACATACAAACACAAATACTTAATTATGCAGATATCATGTTTCGTGTCATACAGAGACTTGATTAAATCAGCTTCCATATTTTAGTTTTTCAACAACTGTTGCAGTCCAGTAACAGCAAGAACTCAATATTACAGATTGTGCAAAGTGTCACACTTCTTGTTCTTGCTACACTGTCAGTGTGAATTCTACAATAATCACGAACAGCATAAGTAGTTTTAGCTAGAAAATAGTTTGTCAAGGAAAGCTTAAGTGTTTCTATTTCTGTATATTTGTGAATTTTTGGCAGGATCTCTTATATCAGTACCTTGATTTGAAGTTACCTTTTGTCAGTCAGAGTTGGCTTTATCTGCCAGAAGTAAGCTGCAGCTCAAGTCAAAACTATTAGGAAGGATGGCCAATTGTAGCACTTAACAGTTCATTGTTACACAACCCTCTTGTTGTCTCGCTATCTTGTAATGTGACTCATTGTTTTTCTGTTTCCCTTTCATATGCACACTTTCTCACACTTGCATTCATACATTTTCCAGTCAGTTCCAGTATGGCATTTGGCACATTACTTGTGCTAACACTCTTAGTATTGTTCTTCTTTAGAGGAACTACTGTGCAAATATATTTTTCAGTTATGTAATATCCTTAAAGTTTTGTTACTCTAAGAGCAGACTGCTCTACTGCTCTCGCTGTTGCTCTGTAAATATCTCTCTAAATATATATATTTATATATATATATATATATATGTAGAGAGAGAGAGAGAGAGACGGGCCATGCTCACGTCTCACACACACATATATATATATATGCTTAAATATTATGCAAACCATATTTCACAGTCCCTGTTTCATGTCTTACAATCTCTAAATGCATTTCTGCCTTCTCCCCTCCCAAAGTGCCCTTCATCTGCATTGATTTTTGTTGAAACAATGAGACTCCATGGCTCTGGAAGGTCAGGTTTCTGCTGCCAAAGAGCAGTCTGAGGACAGGTTTCTGTTGCTGCCAATGCCATGCAAACCACAATATCAGTGGCAGCATTTCTGAAAACCAGAGACTTGAGAATGTATTGTACACACTCGTCATCAAAATTGTTATAGAAGGGGCTGACTTTTCTGTTTGTAAAATAAAGAATTTCAGCAGCTTTGGGATGTTCAAAGATGCATAAAGAAAGAATCGTTTTCACTTTAGTGGTTGTTTTCAGTTACAAGCATGTTACAGTTAATATTTTCATTTTGAACAAGTATTGATGTCCAACACCAATTTGTTGTTAACTAGACAAAAGTGAGGATTACTAAAGAGTAATTTTGAAACTGATTTCCTTACATAGACACATCCCAAATTGCATGTTTTTCCAATCTGTTGATGAGTGTTGTTGTTATCAGATGCTGATGGCTGGGTGTGTGGCGTGTGCCTGCACCCGGGGAGACCCACCCCCGAGCACAATCTAATGAATGGAACATCGTCTCGTCAATCATGGGCTTTGTTCTGCTCTCGGCTGGCTGTTTGAACTCAGAGACAAGGATAATCTCCAGTTAGGGGTGATTTTTTTTTTCTTTCTTGTGAGCAGTACTTTTTTTGGTCCATCTTTTACATGATAAGACTCATTCTTTTGTTTTTTGATGGATCATGTTAGCAGCCATGAAATGAAAAAAATCTATTAATAACTGTAAATGCAGCAGCTTGAATTGTAGAGGCATTAAAATGGATGAATGGAGGGATGTGGCCAGTTTTGAAAAGAATAATGCAACTGTTACTGTCGAGGGAATATTGTGATCTACTTGAAACTTCCCCATTTGGTCATTCATAAATAAAGGCAGAGATTTTGTACTAGGAACCTGCTTAAAGATATAAAGATAAAAAAAAAAAAATATTGGTCATTGTTTTGTTTTTTTTCTTGCACATTAACCGTGAAAAAAAAAAAAAAACGTGAAAAGTCAGTTATGCTGTGGCAGGAAATGGCAAGACGTAAAGCTCCATTTCAAGACAGGAATTTAACTTATTGCAGCAAACTGAAAGCAGTAGTGAAAGTTATGAAACCAAGATAATCTTTGCATTTTCTTGTCCTTATGAAATCAAAATACGTTCAAATAAAACAGACGGGATGATGTGCGCATTTATAGAAACAGTGGTGGCAAGCTACTACTAAAGGAGTATCATTTTACAAATTAATTCAAATGCATAGATGAATCAGAATAATCACATGAGCCACAGTGCAATCTTTGCTGCACTGATATTCTGCTCAAACCTTGCTTAGGAGAAGCTGCATAACTCTCATGCCTACACTTTTTCTAAACAGCAATTAGGAAAAAGTGGCACATGCATTTATTAGGTATATGTTTTTTAAGCAGAAAATCAGAACAAGTTATATTCATCCTGTATTAGTGTCTGACCATTTCCTTTTCCCCCTTCTGCCTTGCAATTTTTCATTAGCACCATGTGACTGTTGATTTACAAGTTTCATTTTAGAGAAACTTGTGAACAGTACAAATGGAGACCTCATGGAAAAAATTTTTTTTGCAAGTTTATCCATTTTCTATACTGTAAAGCTGTATTTGTCAAGAATTATTAGATCTAACAGTACATAGTATATACACTTGTTAAAAATGGATGTAACGAGTTTTTAAGATGACTAGCGACAAGAGCAATATACACACTCTTTATAAGTTGGACCCCTAAATGTGCATTTATGTTAAAAGCTTTGGGGCGACTCCTTATGGTTGTAAAAAGAAATTCAGTTCTACCGTATAGAAGTCTATGAAAAAGTAACGCCTGCTCATCTCAGTTTGCCTGTCTTATGTCTTTATTGATGCGGCATGATGTTAATATTTTATATTTTTAAGGTAAAATTCAATATGGTAGGATACAAATTAGAGCTTTGCTACCTTGTGATTTATAAGATGCTGCTGTATGCAGTGCTCTCCATGTCTCCTAGATCCATAGCCCTCTTTTGGTGTTTGGTTTAAAAAAATGTTGACAATTAAAATGCCAAACTCAAGGTTTTGAAAGAGGAATCCAAAAACCCAGCGGCTGTGTCTATCTTTTATTTACAGTCTATTTATATCTATTTATTTCTTTTTATATCTATCCATCACCTTATAGAAGTGGATCATGAGATTGAAAATTATTTTCAGTTTTATAATTTAGCCAGACTCTATAATTCAGCGGCCCAGAATAGCACAAGCCATTTAATTGATTGATGAGTGCAGTGTTTTGAGGGAGAACTGATGTTACTGTGGGGTCAGATGGTGATGCTCACATGGTATTGAGTGGGCACGGGGGGTAATGTGATCAGCTCCTGCGTGTTTAGTCTGCGTAATACTCTTGTGAACTATTTTCAAGGGAAACCTTGCTCTAGCAGAGTAAGAATGCCATGCAAACATCTCTCTTCACTGCTGGTGTTAGTTTCTTCTTCATCCAATTATATCACTGTCATGGAAACATCCCATACCCTCAGCAACCACACATCCAAATGGACCCAGTATGTAGCCTACTGGGACACAGTGCTTTTTTATAGACTGCCAAGCAGATTTGGACAACAAATAATGTAGCTATGTTCAGCACTTGGACTCAGCAGTAGAAACAGTTTAGTGCTCATGTAACGAATACATTTTCAGATGAACGTCCAAAAGTAGTGGTCTCCTTTTCAAGGGCACACAGACCTCAGACATATTGTGTCACCTTATTGTGTCTCGCACACAGACACACACAACAACCCCCACAATCATCAGCACCACCACCAAAACCAAGACCACTGCCAGGCCTTTGTGTAGACTCTTGATGTATCTGAGGTTAATGTGCAGTACTTACTGCAGCTGTTTGAGCCACAAGATGGTATTGTTAAGTGCAATCTCTGACAACAACCATTAAGGAAATAATTTTGAAGTACTTACATTCAAGGCATGTGTTTAGAGTGTACCTTAAATCATTATCTTTTATGCAGTATTTAAGGGTTGCAGTTGCAACGCTGATGAAAAATTCAGCTGCTTCCTGTATATTTCAATTCAATAGGTCAGTGGTACTTTCTATTTTTATTTCTAATTTCATATTAAATTATCATATGTCTATGTCTTATTCTGGTTGGACTGGGAGGAAATGAGCACGCTACAAAGACCTTCTTGTCATGAGTGATCCAGCATGGTTCTAATTTTGGCCCTCTGAGCAGCAGCCAGCTTATATTAGATTATGGCCACAGACTCAATGAGACAGTAGGTGATGTATTATAGAACATAATTGGAAAATTGCTCATGAACTTAGGAGCTCTTTGACCCAGCAAAGCCATGTGTCATTCACCGACCAAAAGGGTCCTTCAATGCATTGCTGTTGATGGTCTGATATTTGTTTCAAGCATGGAAAGAACTCTTTGTCTTTTTAAACTGCCTTTGATGTTGGTGCTTCTGTTTGAATTCAGTGAAAAGAAACCGTTTTGGGTAATGAAATCAGCCTCAAAACTAAAAACCGAAGAAAAAAAGAAACAAAAATCACTACTAACCTCTTATTTTATTTGACTCCTTCCTCATAGTTTTATTGGCTTACTTTTTAAGCTGTGGTATTGTTATTTATACGACTCTGGTAAATAATAAGCATTTTTCCACCTTACTTTGAGCGTCCCAGTACATTAGCTAGTGTAGCGAAAAATTTGTAGGAGCATCTGTTGGGACATATGAGTGTTTTTATTTTCTGCTCTTCTCTCTGTTTCTGTTTTGCGGCTTTGTTCTGTGTTGCTGGAATTGCTTTCCAGTGGCAACATACATCATTAGGTCCATTAGTGTCAGTGATGAGCCATATAGGCTGTTCCATCAGCACACTGAAGCAGTCATCCTTCATGTTGTTCTGATTCTGACAGTGATATGTGCAGTTAATCAAAAATCTCTCAGAACATAGAGAAAAACATTATCTTGTGCAGCGGTCACATGTTACTCTTTAGTTGAAGTTTTGTTGTCTCCGCAGGATCAAAGTCATCAAGCCTGCTTCTGTTTTTTTCATTGCATCTCTCCGCTCTAGTGCGCGCGAGGGGGGGGGGCTATTTTTCGACAACAAATCAATATATCTACCCATATTCATGGGCCTAGTACTCACCGCACTGGATGAAAGCTTTTACAAAGCTTTTTGTGGAGAAAGGAGATGATGCCTAACCAGCCTAGGGAGAATGGAATTGCTCAGAACAATGGTGTAATTGAGGATCACTGGGGAGAGTCCCCGCCTGTGTTGCTGTGGGCCTGGGCATCTCGCTTGTGTCCACTAGCTTGGAGTCCTCATAGCATAGCCCTTTTTTCCCCTCAGGCATGGATGTGACCTCATTCAGCAAATTGGACTCCAGAAAACCCCCACCCTCCAACTGTCCAACATGCATACACACATGCTCACACACCACATTTGTATCTGTTTCTCAGCACATATTATGACTCACAGAACATTGCCTTCTTCTTAAAGGGCAGTTTGACCCATAGCTTGCTTTGTAAAGGCCTGATAAAGATTGAGGAGAGTCACAGTGGACAGACAAATTCAACGAAAAAGTGAAAAGCAATACTAGTCATTTGTCTGACGGGAAAGTTGATTTTTACACTCCCTCCTGCTTCTAAAAAGGGAAAGATTTTCTTTTTGTCCTCGTTTATATGTTTTGGTTCAAGACTGTTGTCAGGCATTATTTTCTCTTTTTAAGCTTCAAAGATTCTTGCTTATGCAAAATCTTTCATTTACTGTACAGTGAAAGAAAGAGATTACTGTCAGCAGTAGCTGAGATTTTTTCTCTTTCGCCTATCAGCTAGTGTTGCACAATGCACCATAGGTCGATGTTTCAGTGGGCTGCCTACTCACTACTCCTTCTGCTCAGTGTGCACCTCCTCATTTTGGCTTTCTGCCCAGTCTATTTCCAGCATCCCCATCTCAGATTTGTCTTTTCTTTATAGTCTTTCAGTGGAAAATATCAGGGATGTCACACAGAAGCAATAAGATTGTGAGATCATGTTGTTCACATAGTCCCACTGTGCAAAACAGTAGGTTGCTCCATAAAAATAAAAAACAGGCACATTGACCTTGGTCAAAAAGGATCATGTGCTGTTCAACTGCTTGTTCTCTGCATCCCAAAAGGCAAGAGGATACGATTTTCTGTCTTCCCTAGAGATAAATCCCTGTTCTCTATTGATTTGAGTGTAGACTGATTGCGCCTAACTACAAGACTAGGTCATCTGAAGACCTAGAACCCTTTCACCCTTTAGTGCAAAGATTTTGACAGCAGAAGTGAAATTTGTAAGGGATGATTACTAAGCTCATAATTTCTAAAGCATAATACTGTGCAACATATCACTTCAACAGAAAACTAACCTAAGTGAAATAATCAATTATTCCAATGTCTCCTCTCTGCAGATGGCAGGTTACACCATATGCCCCGTTCTGTTGGAGCAGATGTCACCAGCTCAATGGCTCCTTTGACCGGAGAACGCAAGTCCTCTGCCCCCGTCCATTCCAGCCAGCCAGTGCTCTTCACATTTGATGTGCCTGTGCGCCACACACACCATAACTCCATGTCCAACAGCGCTCCCCAGGACTACCTCCTCCTCCACCAGTGCATTAGCAGGAAGACAGAAAGTGCACGGTAAAGGTCACGACCTTCAGGCGTCCTGTGTTAGTTTCCTGTTTTCCGTTAATGCAGGTCAACGTACAGGTTTACAGCGTTTCCTCAGCTTAGAAGCCTCTGAGGGTTAGAAGTAACATCGTAGGGTTGAGAATTGTGATGTCACCAAGTGTGTGTGTGTGTGTGTGTGTTCGTGTGAGTGCCGCATGTGCTGTGGAAGCGCATATGATGAAGCATAACCAAACAGTATAAACAAAGAAGGTATTCATTATTCACTGAAATTATATCCAATTTGAAAATGAGAAAAAGTATAGTGGATTGCATTTTGTAACATGGTATAAACATTTGGTTTGCTGTGCTGATAATTATTAGAATAAACAATCAGATGTTGGATCTTTTTGGTTTATTCAGTGTAGCAAATACTATAAAAATGAAAGTATTTTGTCACATTAATGCAAAAAGGCTCTAAACAAGATCCAGCCATGACCCAGGCTTGTGTTTAATTATCTTAATCAGTCATTTGAAAAATGACAAACATTGAATGCAGTTAGTTGCAAATTTCTTTAATCAAGTGTTTCATTGAAAGTACTACAAAGACAAATTGCCAAATGTTGAAAGTGATACATTTTAATTTCTTTTTGATTTTTGCCAAATTTTAATTTAATCATCTAAAAAAATTGGTACATGGATATATTTGTCAGAGTACTGCATCATCTTTTCTTTTAACTGTCTGTAAACACTGAAGAGAACAATTGCTGCAGTTTTTGAAAGCCGAAAATGTTCAGACTCTAGGCTGATAGAGGATCCAGCTGCTCAACAGATTTCAGCTTTCTTTGTTGCATTTCATGATGTGCCAAATGTTTCAGTGGGTTTACAGGTCTGGACTGCAGGCAGGCCATTTTTTGCAACCAGAGCCTGCTGTTGGTTGTATTGTCGTATTGATTTATTTTTTCTTTTCATGGTTTAAAATATACTTGCAAATGTAGTGATAAAATGCATTCACTTAAAATCCTCTTGCAAAGTGCTATTCAGGGATTTCCATTACAGATTAATATGTGTCTAATAGACATTTATCATAATTCGCTGAATTCTTTTTAATAATATGCATCATAGATCCTGATCTCCATATTTTTGACAGCATTAAATTAAGAACCA
Organism: Oreochromis niloticus; assembly: GCF_001858045.2. Lineage (NCBI taxonomy): Eukaryota > Metazoa > Chordata > Actinopteri > Cichliformes > Cichlidae > Oreochromis > Oreochromis niloticus. Next base: position 32,168,739 of record NC_031979.2, read on the forward strand.
TTATTTTTAAAATGCTGAGCGATTTGCCCATAAGGTCTTTCTTATAGGAGCAGACCCTCACCATCTACACTTGCGTAAGTCTCAGCCACTCTAGGATGTCCTGTTATTAATTAAACAAAGTAGTTATTCCACTAGGTGTATTTTTTTTCTCCATGTTATGCATTTACAGTCTTTTGTTGCTCTATTTCAACCTTTTTTGAAACATGTTGCTTGCCTTAAATTAAAGGTCAATACGTGTTTATCTAAAAAATACAACAGCATGCTAGACTTTATATGATTTTGTAACATGTGATAACGCCCTAGCTTTGTGGTTGTAAAACAAAATGTGAACAAATGCAGAGGTGTGAATACATGTGGGGTAACTAGAAGTAGGCACATAAATGCCTGCGTCAGCTATATGCTGAGCAGGAGAAAAAAAGGGACCAGGCATTTGTATTAAATGCGCTCTTGTGTTTTGCATCTGCATGCACCTCGCTTTCTACCGCCTTCGTGCCCATTTTTTAAGAATCAAAAGTCAGCTTTAATAATGATGCCATTCAGCAGATAGCCGGCACAGTAGATGATCAATGAGGTTGAGGCAGCAATTCATCACTCCTATAGGTTTAAACTCACCCAGGGAAGAACTGCCCTCTCAGCCACACGATTTGCACATAAATCTGCTGCATTGGACCTCTGCAAAACCCAGGAAATCAAACCTCACAATCCATCTCATCAGCTTTATGCAGATATTTATGTCGCTAGCTTCTGTTTCACGATTGTGCTAATTAAGACAGGCATCTGGTGGCAGGGTATGATTCATGTCAGAATGAAACTCCATGGGTCTGACTAGAATTAATCTGTGTAAAAAGCCCACAAATCAGCCACAATGATGGAATACCGAGCAATGAGCAAAATTATTGATTGATTATGAAAATCCACAGGAGACAGAAGAAGAAGAATTGATGGCACAAAGTGTGTTATTTGACATGAAAAAGAAATTAGATTAGAGAGAGCAAAATGTTATGTCAATATTAATGGTGTGGCATTAATGCATTATCTCTTATTGCAATAAAGAGTTCATGTAACCATTAGAAGCCTGCAATTTAAATTGCATATTTGCACACAGCCTCCTCAGCAAACATACAGAAACAACTAACTGAGGATAACTTTCAGTTGCATTGCTCCACTAACTAGACCGAAATTTCTAAGGAGTAGCGTTGCTTTGGTTTTCTCTCAAGGTCAAGCCCTTCAAAGGAGCCAGACTAAATGAGGCATGTCCCTAGGGTGCCTAACCGAGACTGAGAAACTCTGGGAAAGTCATAGAGTTCCCCCTCCCCCTCCCTTGACAGGGAAACCCTCTTTTGTCAATGCTGAAAACATAAAAATAAAGAAGCTTTTCAAAGAATGATTAAAAATACTGAATTCAAAAAAGCCCGTCCCCCCAGGCATTAGAGGCAAAAATGTTGCCTGTGGCATTGGATACAATACTTGTATTGTTCATTGAGCCATCTAAAAAATAACTAAATCACTAAATAAGGTATTTTAGCTCCATAGGTATCATTAACTGGATATCAAGTATATTGTTCTTTAATTGTGTGCTTAATGTTTATAAAGGTAAAGTTCCCTCTGTAGTGCCATGGTACCATCTAGTGGCTATTTTGGTGATTACACTAAAGTGACAGTAAACACTGTAATAGAAGAGATGATGGTTCATTTTTGTTTAGATAGGCTGGCGCAGTACTTAATTCAAGACACGAGAAAAAGAAAGGTAGATAAAGGAAAAGCAGCAAGAAAGTTTCCAGAATAAAAAACTTGTGTGTGTGTTTGTGTGTATCCTCTCTGTGCTGCAGAAGTGCCAGTTTCTCCCAGTCCACACGAAGCAAGAGTGCGCAGCTGCATGGCTTTTACAGCCTTCCCAAGCCAGGAAAACACCAGATGCCAGTGCACGATGACTCGAACCAGGAGGCCTGCTACGTTCTTCCAAGGGGTTACAGCTCCGAGGCGCCAGCTCACAGTGGTCTAGGTGATCCTGAGCTTGAGAATGAGGAGGTCTACACTTTCAAAACGCCTTGCAATGCCCTTGCCACAATGCACAGCAATGAACGCTTGCCTGATAACTATGATCTGCCTACACCACCTGGCTCCTTCTATCAGATCCCCAGGACATTTGATAAAAATCACAACGCCTTGACACCCTCTAGCTCTGAATCCTCATATAATCCTCCTCCCAGACCCCCTAAACCCAGTCAAGGGTCTGAGGGTCAGTGGGGGAGTCCTCAGTCAGTAGGGAGCCAGAATGAAGAGGTAATGTCTGCAGTGTCAGTCATCCCACGCAGAAATACTCTCCCTGCTGTCGAGAACATCAGACTGCACAGAGGTACGCAGGAAACAATTAGTGCTATGAGTGCTTTGCTAATACGTTTTCACTTCTTCTCTGTTTTTGACAAATAGCAAACACTTTTTGCATCACTCACCTGCTTCTCTTTCACTGACTCTTTCTTCTGCTTTTCATTTTGGTGATTTAAAGTTAGCAACTAAGCAGAAACAAGCAGCCCAGTCTGGCAAACTCTGTCCTGTTGCAATGCTAATGAAATTCAAGCCATACAGCCTGCTCCAGAGTGTTTCATTCCAGGCTTTTTTCTGCCATGTGAAAAAAGCTTCCGTAGACACAATGCATGGCTTCTTAGCTTGCTGTGGTTATTGCTTTGCAAAGTCCATCCTTAGCCATCATATAGGTAGAAACAAGAGCTGATGTGTGACCACTGTTTTTAAATATTAAAAAGGCCCTTCCTACATATAAATTGATCTCTATTGCATTGTTATACAGTATTTAAGTCATGTAGGCATGGAATGTTACTTTTACACTCGGGCAGCATTTTCGCTTTCAAAATTTCTGACAGTGGTAAATATTGATCATTTCCTTCACCCTTCTCCACAGGATCCTCCTTTGAAACTAACAATCAACATCGTTTCATCCATTTCAACCACTCAGGCCAGTCTATGGAGTCAGTCAATGATGGATTCAGCTCTTACCTGGTGAGTAACCCTCCCTTGAACTGCACTGCCTCCTCAGATAGATCCTGTCAGCAGTCAATCATAAACTGCAGAGATAGAAAAGGAAATACTTCTATATTTATTCCAACTGAGTGCCTCAGTTTTCCTGCAAGTCCAGAGAGATTGTGAGAGTCATTTGCCCTCTGTCTCTTTTGATGGCAGAGACAGACACCACTGACTCGCTCAGACAGCGGCAATTCAGATGACAACTACGTGCCCATGAATCCTGGCTCCTCACCACTCAGCGCTTGCCAGGCTGACAGTCCTAAGAATATCTACATTCCTATGAGCCCAGGGCCGCATCACTTTGATTTCCCAGGATTCTCTGCAACTTTACCTGCCCGTAAGGCGAGCAGTGCCTCCTTGTGCCACAGGCCCAGTCGTCTCAGTGATGTTACACCACCGCCTATCTATCGCGACCTCAAACCTGACAGAAAATGTGAGATTTTGACACTTAGCTTCTCACTTCTCACTAAGAGCATGCTTCAAATCAGCTCTAAAATCTGTTGTAAATTGTTGAAGACCATGATGTTTTTTTTAATAACATCTGTTCTTGTTTTTCTGCAGCAAAGCCAACACCTCTTGATTTGAAGAACAATGGGATCATTGATGAGCTGCCATTTAAGAGTCCAGTCACTATGTCCTGGACACGACCCATGTGAGTCTTATATCAGTGGATTCCACACACACAGTCAAGAATCATTACATAGCAGGCAGTACAGATGTTACAGATTTTTTTCCCCCTTATGTTTCTTTAGGCCTGCTATGAACTGCACATCCTCCCAGCACTGTAGACCCATCTCTACACAAAGCATCACCAGCACCGACTCTGCAGACAGTGAAGAGAATTATGTGGCTATGGTAGGTCCAGCGAGCTGGATGGGGAGACTGGGGAGAGTACATTGTGTTCTTTGTTTTAACGATTCACTTATTTGTATGCACCGCTAACTCACTGCATACTGTGTGAGTGAAACCTCCCTCCTATTACATTAGCAGAACCCAGCGTCTACCTCCCCAGCCGTGAGTGGCACCAGCAGCCCAGCCCCTAGGAAGTGTGGCAACGTGGACTACCTAGCACTGGAATTCCAGCCTGGGACACCCAACCCACACAGAAAAGTAAGCAGAGGATTTTATAGACTAAATTAACTTTTCTCATTTCTATCATTATGCAATTAAACTTTATTTATTGTTCCACAGCCCTCTACGTCCTCTGTGACATCGGACGAGAAGGTGGATTATGTCCAAGTCGACAAGGAAAAGACTCAAGCTCTGCAAAACACAATGCAGGAATGGACTGATGTGCGACAGTCTACTGAACCTGCCAAGGGGGTCAAGTCCTGACACTGACCTATGCATCACAAACAAGCCTTAAAGTGTCCCTATTATGCAGGTTCATCATTTTATTCGGGGAGTCAATTAAAATAGATTAAACTCTAATACAACAAGCAGTTTTCTGATTCTCATTGCTGTGACACTTCTTTTCACCCTCTAACAGGTTCCATTACAGCACTTCCCCAAAAAGTTGACAAAAGGAAGACATCCTTGATCACAGATGTATAATCGTAGTCCTCCAAGATAGTGTTACCAGGTTTTCCTGCTGAATTAAGGACCTTAAAGAGTTTAATTCTTTTGTCCACTGGTTTGCTACATACGTTTTGCATGAAATAGTTGAATTAACATTTAATTTAAAAAAAAGGTTATTTTATATTAAATCATTTATTTATGCAGAAATCCTAGCAAACTGCCACTCACATATATACACACCCAAAACATACTGTAACGCTCTCCAGCACCCACTGTCCGCCTCTGAATACCATGTCTGGATATTGGGTTGGGTTTTTTTGTTTTGGGTGTTTTGTTTTTTCGCCTAGCTTTTAACCCAGTTGTAGCAGTTTTAGCTTTAGACATGCTAGAAAGACACCACACATTCACATAATTCTGCTGCAGCTGCTCCTTTTATAGGAGGGAAGCTAACAGATGGTGAAGTTAGCCATATTAGCATAGTGCTAACACTAAAGATTTAAGAATATTCCTATTGTTGTGGGGACATTGCTATGAAAAACTAAAAGTACTTTACTTGGTCACTTCCTCAGATCCAGGAAGTGCCCAAAGACTCAACAGTAAAGCAGTAGGTGTGTGTTCCTCACAGCAAAGGAATTATAGAGTTCGTAGAAGTGACTTTAATAGGAAATAAAGCAACTGACTACATCTAAATTGAATTAAGGCTGCTCCTCATTCTTTATTAGCGAGCATGTCAAACCAACCAATTACATGAACTTCATAACATTGTGTCACAGTGACATAACTAAGTAGCAATACAGAAAAAACCCTGCAGTGTAAAAAATGTATTCCAGACATTACAGCAGCAGAGATTTTGCTTTCATTTGGCTACAAGTGAAAGTTTGGCCTTTGAAAGTTTCCAGACCTTTTACATGCACAAAAGGCTGTGTAACAGATTAAAGAGTTGAGGAAAAACTTAAAGCATAGTAGGGGCACTTTAGGTCAGCCATCTCCAGTGTCACGTTTCTGCCACCATTACCATGGATACTGGATGAGCTTGCTTAAAACTAAAATATTTGGGCCTAAAGCCATAACTAATTTATGCCTGTTCTTTGTGATGATTATTACTAGAGTGTACTGCAAGCATGCAGAATATCAGGCCATACAGGTGAAGTTCCCTGCCAAAGCTCCTCACGCAGACTGTTAGAACAGTGAATAGATAATAATATCATCCTTACTGTCAAACTGTTATTTATAAGTGCACTGTTTGATCACAGTTCCATTCAACCCTCTGCAGCAGTTAATTTTGTTTGCATCTAGTTGCCAATTTATTTCGTTTTTGCCATTTAAGAGCAGCAGAGGCTAACTGGTCAATAACCATATTAATATACTGTAAGAGTATGCTTGCTGGTCTCAGGAATGCCAAGATGCACTTCAATTTTGGCATGCAGGCTGACTTTCTCTTTTCACTTTAATCTATCATTTGTGCTGAGTCTTGCAGAAGCAGTGAAGAGATTATTTTCACTGCGGGCAATCATTTCAGCTTAGCAGTGCATGTCTGGTAAGAGGAGAGGGAAAAAATATAGCCATACAAATATGCAAAGGCCTGTGTCAGAACCCCTAATGATAACCGTACATGACTGTTGCCTGGGTTTCTATTAAACATGAGCCCAAACTATATTTAAAAGCTGTCAGGCATGATGGCAGGCCAATTATTTCAATGCAGGAACAAAGTCGGTTACATCCAAATCTGTGAAATGAAGAAGATGGGAAAGGCAAGATGACAAAACCTCGTTACATTTGACTTGAGTTAATATTCAAATGGATTTTCAATGTAAACGTGCACTGAAAAAAACAAAATTATTGTGTTGTGCTGATTAAAAAATAGAAATAAGACAAGAGGTGTAGTTTACAAGTACTCTGTCTCTCGAGACCATTAACAAAAGTCTAGTAGATAAAGAGTAGCATATTTCTGTTTTCCAGAACTCTCCATTCACTGATTTCTGCCTTTAGGCTTTGAAATGCCACACACTACAGCTTTGTCCCTGAGGAGTACTTTTGTTCCTGTATGTAAATTATTAATAGATGTACATATTGCAGTGCATCTTTTTGACTGTTAGAAATTTGATGCACTTGTATGAGGCATAAAGAGCACTACAATAATGTAACATAGTGCTTTGAATGCAAAGGAAATCTGCCACAGTGGATATTTGCCAGTGATCGTAGTCACTATACAACAGTTGAGAAATATTGTTTACTAAATTTCTTTTGTTGATCAATTTGCCTTATATTTTCATTTCGGTTTAGACCGTACATTTTGCCTTGAAGAAATGTTCACAATATTCTTAGAATAAACAGGAAGAATCATATTATAGTAAGGACAACTGAATGATCAGTTTCTAGTTCAACTCAAGTCCAGTATTTCATTGTGGGCTGGAACCACAGAATCCATTCTTGACCTTAATAAGAATAGCGTGGCCATGGAGTGCTAGATGGTATGGATTATTTCATTAAGATTTACTTCTTAATGTTTTTCTACCATTTTTACAGCTTTTTTATATTCTTTTTAATCATTATTTTTTACTGATACATGTAAGCAAGTGTTATGCATTATGACAGGAACAGGCTAAAGTCAACTAAGTTTGTTTAGTGTATTATTCTTCTTTAAATTCCCAAATTTCATTTTTTATGATCTAATCATAAAAAGGCAAAGGCTGCCAGTGTAAGTTGGACTGGCAAATCCCAGGTGAACTGTGATTCACAAAGAGCAAGAGAGGAAAGGAAAGAGTGAAGAAAAGCCTGTCTCCCTGTCTGTCTTTTTTTTTTTTTGTTAATGAAATGGATGTGTAATTTATTATCTAGAGAGATCATGTGTAAGCAGAAGAGTTGTGTATGTGTTGTGGTAGATTGTAAGCTGTAGTATGTTAAATGACAGCCTGACTGGGTTGACGTACTGTTCAGATACTGTCAGGCTGTCACTGGGTTGACGTACTGTACTTGTAAAGATTTTTTTTTTAACCACTATTATTGCTACTACTGTAAAGCAGATTGCTTGTGTTAATTTATTAATTTATTGTGTGTGTGTGGGTTTTTTTTAGCTGATAATTGTAAAAAAAAGAAAAAAACAACCATCAAACAAGGAATCTTCTCTCTACTAACACTGATGTATACAAACTGTCTTGATTTTTGAAGCAATATGAGAAAAACAATGACAGTGGTATTGTGGTACAGTTAAATTGGAATACACAAAAATACCATACTTTGTTATTCCTGTATAATGGTAGGCTTACAATGTGGACGTAGAATAAAGCAAGAAGTGAAAGCTTGGTGTTAAAGTTCTTCTTTAAATATAAACCAAAGCTCATCTTTCAACCACACTTTCTCATTTAGTTGTAAACTGAACACGGTGGTGGAGATCTTACTGTCCACAAACAGTAAACTGTGGCTGCTCCCTTTAGGAGGTCACCACAGTGGATTATCTGTCTCCATCTCACCTTATCTCTGCTATCACACCAACCGCCTGCATGTCCTCTTTCACTGCTTCCGTGAACCTTCTCTGTCCTCTTCCTTGTTTCCTCCTCCCCAGCAGCTCCATTTTCAATGTCCTTTGTCCAATATGTCCACTATGCTTTCACTGTAAAAGGCAAGTCCAGCTTGGTCACTCCCAATGAAATTAGCATCTTCAACTCTCACACCTCCAGCTTTACCTCCTTTTGTGTGTGCCACTATCTCCAAATCATAAATCACAGCAGAACTCACTAGCATCTTGAATTGCTACCAATACCAAAATAAAATACCTTAGCACATCTTCCAAAACAGAATATACAGAAGTTAAATGTATGCTGTCCTCTGTTGTTAAAGAAAGCAGCTGCAGTCAAGTACTAATAAAACATTAGATGACAAGCTCCTTTGGGTTATGCCCAAAGCTGCATTTGGAACAAAATTGGAAAACGCAGATTATCGTACTGAAATACAGATCATTTTTTAAAGTGTTTCTACAGTATTCCTCGTCATTTAATAAGCCTGCTACTTATTAAATAATGACTGTTATTATGCTTCAGGATCATTTTCCAGTAATGACCACTGGGTGGCCATGCCATTTCCCATAAAGAGAATAAAAATGATTAATAAGCAAAACATTTCTTAGTCAGCCAAGAGCCTGATGAAGATTGGTTAACTGAATGACTGAGGGAGGCATCTATACATATAGCTAATGAAATATCCATCATAAAGAAGGGCCTAAAAGGGAGGGGAGAGTGTGGGTTGGCAGATTCGTGAGAGAGTGTCTTAGGTTTTAATCATATGCGTATGGGTTAACAAGTTGGTGGCCGCTAGTCTTATAGTCTTCCGCTATCAAAGCAGCCCCAAAGACAAATAGTCAATTTATTATACTAATTATACTTGGAAAAGGCTTCAGTGTTGAACGGAATTGATTTCTTCTTGAACTCTGTGTGGACTTTGCACGATCTCCCCATATTTGTGTGGTTTTCCTCTGGGTGCTCGAGCAGCTTCCTTCTGCTTTACAGAAACATGTATCCTGTGTGAGCAAGTTTCTGCGTGATTCTGTGGCTGTATCTTAATCTCCTATATCTCGTTCCGCCTGAACCAGATACGATTAACTTCAAACAACAGCCGGTTAATGAATGAAAGTGCAATAAATTGCTTTGAGAAGGTGTAAAATCAAAGCAAATATAGTCGAATTCACTTTTGTGATTGTTATATTTGAAAGCTACTGAGTACATTTACCCAACTTTTAAGATTTACAGAAAGCTGAAAGTTACCAAAGATTTGACGCAGCGCGGCCTAGACACATAAGACAACAGTATAGGAACATGTCAGCAGCCAATCGGCTCATTTGAGTGGTTCTGTAGGCTCGCTTGGTTAATTACTCTGCGTGTTAACTCAAAAAAGATCAAAGAATAGTTCCGGATTTAACTATTCTTTTCATGCTTTAGTTAATGATGTGAATATGTTTTTGATTTATTGTGTCTTTAAATAGAGGATGAATAGATGTTCGGTAACATGTGTTAGTTGATTAGCTTGACCAGCTGGCAGACAGGTTGAACCTTCAGTGCTCCTTCGGTTAGACAACAGTGTTCAAATTTAAAATACATTAATAAGATTCCTTCCTTCCTGTCACCGTTCACATCTTGCAAGACAAGTTCAGGCTTTTCTCCACTAGAGTGTGCCACTGGACCCCCTTTTTTAATCATACGAGTTCATGTCAAAAGCAGAATGTTCGCACAATAAGGGTCTGTGTAAGTAGCTCCGCTATTGCCTTCGTGTACCACACGGACAAACGATTGTCAATGGACTATTTGAGACGGATTTCAGTCGGCTTCTGCGACGGCTGCCTGCGTTTAGGGGGTCTGGGTTTTTTTTTTTACTTGTTTGCAACCAGATTCCTATCCGGATTGAAAGGAAAGCAACAAAGAAAAGGACTCATTTCGAAACAAACAAAAAAATGCCGTGAGTCTTGAAGTTTAGTGGATTTCGTGTGTTTGTCGGTTCTTCTATTTTTGCAGCCGGTTGCTCTCACTCAATTTATAGTCGATAGTGTACTCTTGGACTCGGCTTTAACGAGAGTGGTACAATATTTAGATAAAGTAGGCTGAAAATGTAGCTACTCGGAATGTATCACCACTGAAACCGAAGTTGTGCGTGCCGTGGGTTTGAATTATCTAAGGGATTCATATTGAATATAACCTATTTATCTGTGAGCAGAGCTCCAGACGTTAAGCAAGAGCGGATTCATTCCAGCTGCGGAGCCTTTTATGTTTGTAAATCATTTCACGTTTAATTATAAGCTGACAGAGCCTATCCCCCGAGGAAAAACTAGTACAATTCTGTAACTTTGAGACTTTTAATGCATGTTTTTAATCCACGTGGAGCATAGCATGATTTTATATGGAGAGTATCTTACTTTAATCTTTTATATCATATAATATCATAGTCCCAGTTTGACAAGATAATTGGCTCACATTTCAACACATATCATAGGCCATAGTGGCTCCCTCTCTCCAGAGACTACAGCCAAGTATTTTTCTTTTTCACATGGGATCATTGCAAGTCTTTAGTACGTTTTCTTGTTTTCTTCCATGCCCGTTCTGTGGTCCACTGTAAGCACAGTGGACCTCAGTCTATAAACTTATCAGGGACCTGCGGGCATGGGAGAAGCGACCCCCGCTCAGTCTGCTGCAGGGACATACGTACCCATGTTGGGTGTTGGTTTAGGAGCTATGCCCGGTGGGGTCAGCAACGGGCCGGTGGTGGCCAGCTCGAGGAGCTCCACAGTGCCACAGCTGCACAACGCCATAGTTGAGCGTTTACGCGCCCGGTTAGAGACGTGCAGGAGGCACCATTCTACCTGCGCGGACCGCTATCAGAGAGGTCAGGCCGAGAGCACAGACCGGGAGCACGAGAGTACGCTTCAGCTGCTCAGCATAGTCCACCAAGGTCCTGGGAACCGTAAAGCAAAAGGTAGCCGGGGATCGAACCAGCAACCTCCAGACTACAGCAGGGCTAACGGAGAGCAAAAGGGGTCAGATGGCGAGCAGAAGATCCCCACACGCATAGCGGTGAGTTGCTGTTAATGTTGTCTGTGAAGGTTCTCAGTCATCCAGGTCATCGTAGTTTACGGAGCTTGGAAAGAAAAGCTTCTGGACTTCTTTAAGTTTCCTTGAAGACGTTTCACCTCTCATCCGAGAAGCTTCATCAGTTCTACGAGCAACTGGTGGATTGTCCCAGATTTTAAGCCAGACGGGAGTGTCCTGGGGACATGGGTCATGGAGCGCCTATTGATCCTCTACCTAATCACACGAGCCAAGGTGTGAAAACGGGTGTGGGCCACAATCAGCCAATGTTTCGGGTGAACCCAATGTGAAACCTCGCCCCACCCTATCATGTGATTTACTGAGGTCAAATGGCCCAGGATGTGAGTGGGCATTAAGGCGTCTGGGAAGGGATCTCAAAACTGGATTATAGATGACAGACAGTTGGTTTGGTAAGCCAGCGCCTATGTTCAAAGATGACTGTTCACAGTGGACATAGATGGCTTCTTTCACTCCTCTTTCAAACCATTTGGTTTCTCTGTCCAAAATGTGAACATTGGCATCCTCAGCGTCCAGAAATGTCTTCAAGGAAACCTAAAGAAGTCCAGACGCTTTTCTTTCCAGGCTCCTTGACTGCTGATATCATTGTGTTGTTTGTTTTTTAACATAAATAATTAGGACTATTACAATGAAGCTTGTGGCAGCGATGACAAAATGGTAACAATGATGAGGGTACCAATATGTTGTAATGGGGGTCAAACGCCTAAAGTTATGGCCATACTCAAGGACCACAACATTGAGACTATGAGATTTTTTTTTAATGCTATGTGAAAAATCAGCTGGGAGCTTTCCTTGGCGATAATGGATCAGTAAATGTTTCTACATTAATAACTCTGCTGTCACTATCCATGTACAAAAAGTCCAAGCTTTTTCCAAAATTAGATGGCAGCCAAATGCATGTCAAAAACAGTCAGGAAGTGTTCTAAAACTCTTAAGTTCCTGATTAAGGGGGCCCTTAAGGTAGATGACATGATACAGAAGCGTTACGCTTGTTTGCAAAGCAATCCATTTTGAGGAAATGGTTTTGGGGTCATTGGGCCATGGGGATGTTTTGCATTTACTGCAAACCTTGACAACATCACAACTGTGCAGCTGATCCAAACAGAGGGATGCGGATGCATTTTGTGGTTTGTTTAACCCATTTAATATGCACTGTTATGTCATTTTTTAAAAATTGTTTTTGTTTCTGAGTTATTCTATTGAGATTGAGAACTGAGTAGTTGCATGACCTTGTGGGCCATGGGGGTACAGGACAGTGTTTTCTCCCCTAACAGCAAAGCTTCACAAAGGACATAGGTAGGCAGGATAGGAAAACTTAACTGTGCTTTCTGTGTGCCTGGTAGTGCTGATAGGACTGTCTTCCTGTATGGCATCTGTTAAGGGAGCAGTCACTGAGATGTGAGATTTATTTAGTTGTTTTCTTTCACTGGGCATGGGGGAGTTTAGCTTCTAGCCTATTACTTCCCAAGCAATAATGTCAAAGGGTGAAAGCTTGCAGACGTTCTTTTTCTAGATGTGATGAAATAAACAATATTTCATACATATAATATTTTATTTATTTTTTACCAACAAAAATATAAAAAGCATTAATGTTTCACGTACAAGAAAAGCAGATTCTCCGTGGTTTATAGAGTTAGTTTAAAATGCAGTTTACCTCTCAGCTTTTACATTTTCATGCTGTTAGGTTCACTAGAGCGATGGCAGTGGAACACGATGAGAGACAAGACACAACTTCATGGATTATACTGGCTGTCTAAAAGAGGTCAGGGTACATCATTATCATGTACCGTTTCATTTTTACTGATCTTGACTCTGGAGTAACATGTTCTATTTAAAACTGATGAGTGCAGCAAGATGGTGAGGAGGAAATGAAGTCCTGGCGTACAAGTTTATATCAACCCTGAGGTTAATGTTTTCGCAACTTATAATGATCGGGTGAAGCACAACAGCAGCTCTTGCAGAAATCCTGTTTAATGCCAATATGTTACATGTATACAGTAGTCTATATATATCCCTATAACTCTTGCAACCAAAATTTTTTTAAATTTATTATCATCTTTGGTTATAATAACTGAAAGCTGCTTCAAATATGTATGGGGGTTCTGCAGAGTTCACCATAATTCATTCTTCAGAATTAAAAAGTAAGACCTCTCAAATGACCACATCTGTGCGTGTTATTGAGTGTTCACATTGGAATTTGCAATGGAAATGTATACCGAGTTAGGGGCAAACAGCACAATGGATTATGACTGCTTGGGAGTGCAGAGTGAGCAGTAGCACTTAACAACAGTGCTCATTGAGACCAGATTAACAAAGGATATTCTTTTAGATGAAATTGGAGAAATTTGAAGGAAGAGACGAGAGCATACTTATCGACTCGGAAAATCGTTTTCCTTAATGCGTGGATGAACTCATTGAAAGCTTTTGGATATTCATATTTTAGATTGTTTCTTTTCATGGCCAGTTTTTCAATCGTTCCCTTCATACCTGTATCAGAAAATGTATTCAGCACAGAAATAGGTCACACAGTAGAGCTTACAAAACATTAGCCCCATATTACAATGAACAGACATTCAGTTTCATCAGATCAGGATCCAACAATCATCTTACATTGTCTGTCAACGATACAGATAGTGAGCACAAAAATGAAAGGCTTAACAAACAACGATACAGCCTCGAAGCATACTAGCATGCCATGTATTGCCATGTTATATTATCATGTGTTTAACAAATGGCTCACTAAGCACCTTCTTGATAGATTTGCCGGCCATGAAACTGTTTGAACCACAAGGTCCCCATATAAATGTTTAGAGCCACTGAATACATTTCCTGCATGTGTTTACTTTAAGTCAAACAGGCCTTGAAAAAGCAGTAGGCGAAGGATGCCTGGTGATTAACAGCGCTATGTGCACAGGGAGGATTTTGTTATTACTCAGTCTTGTAGTGACAGATCTGGGAAGTATACTCATAGAGCAGCATGCACACAAAGTGCTCATATGCTGAGCTGTTTTCCTATTATTTTAAGCACTTGTGACCCTGTTTGTCTACCATACAGGTCTTTTGTAAAAACTGTAGCCTGAGTCATACTGGTCAGTTAGTGGTTTGAAACATAAATCATGTAACCACTGCCAGATCTAGCCAATGAGTGCTGGTTATCTATCAATTTCCTGTGACTGTGTACTGGGAGTCCTGTAATAAAGGCAAAATGCCAAAATATTATTTTGGTTTTGTGTGCTAATTTGGCACAATTGCTTTGGCAAACTGAATAAAAATTGGCAGTTGTAGTTGTTTGGACTTTTAAATTTATGACATTTATTCTACAAGATAGAGGGGTATGAGAAACCATGTCATTTGGACATTTTTAAAGCTTGGAAAGGAAGCTAATTTCCGCTCTCAGGGAAACCCTTTTACTATGAAAATAGCAAACATGAGGGCTTATTGGAATGCTGGGTAGAGGTTGGAAAGACTGGTTGTTTGCACTTTTCATGATGTTCTTAACTTGAAGATCGACGCCCCCTCAAAGAGGCTGCAAGGTTAATCTGAAGGATTGGAGAGTGATTAATAGGACAGGAAAGGGGAAAAAAGTACTAATCAAAATTTTGTTTGCTCTCTTAGGCTTTGAACTAATGTAGCTTTTGCGCAAATGCTTGCGTAACACTGCGCTTTTGACTTCATCATCTAGGATATCACGAATGCCAATCGAAGGTTTTGCAGCGAAATTGTTTCTCGCCTATTTTACTAGTGCACTATTACATGGGTCAGAATTAAAATTTACGAGTTTACTATTATAATTTATTGAGTTGCGAAAGCTTAAATATTGTCTTACCATCTCTCACGGACACACAAGACCACAACTTCTGGAGGGGCAGTGGATTGACAGCTTGCTAAAAAAAAAATCCCACAGAAAAGGAATACCTTGCACTTATTTGTGGTCATGTATGATGGAGTGGATAGTGTGTGCATGTGTGTGAATGTGGGGTGGGGTGTGTGCTGTGTTTCCTGGCATACCCTGTTTGGCTGTTGAACAGCCTGAATCAGATGCCGGTGGTCTGATCTCAGCCTGGCTCGGCAGTGATGTGAAACAATTAGCCCAGGTCCATGGGGGCCACCCACTGTGAAGCCCACAGCTCTACCCAACTCTGTGGATGCAGAAAGGGATCCGTGTTCATCCCACAGATCACTTCCATGTTGTCATGGATAGGTTACAGTCTTCTTTTAGAAATAGCTTGTTGCCAGTTGGTCTGAATGGTGAATTACTTTAAGTCCCCTGCAGAGCAGAATGGAAATTCTGTGGGTGCTGTTTATTGACAGCACGGCTACACTTTAAGCCTGATGTGATTACGCTTGTCTCATTGTGCAGACCGTTAGCTGCTAGATGAGTTGAGCATCTCATAGTGCTCTGATTAAAAGACATTAAGATAGGCCTCCATATACTGTAGTAAAGCCATCTGTTAATCTCCTCTTTCTATTTGGGATTAGTCATCCGTCCAACTTGTGGTTCAATTCTACTTATGTGTAATACTTAAAAATATATTAAAAATGTTCTATTATTACATTTTTTTTTGTTGCTACAAGAAATGCCTATCTTTAGAATGTTTATTATGCTCTTAAAAGATAGACAAAGCAGTTTAGTCAGTGGGGTGTTTACTGAGTAGTTATGTTATTTATTTAACAAATTGGTAATGTACCTTTTTATTGTTTAAATGCTAAAAAACTTGGAGGATTGAAAGGTTTTGGAATTTTGGGTTGATGTAAAAGCTTAATCTAACAAAGAAAGAATGAGTAGAAAGTGATATACTTGTATTGCTGAGTTTGATATGCTCAAATGTTTCCCGATTCATTACAGACAGTAATGTCTTTTCAAATGTATGACCTATATAAGTTTATGTGTTGTTTCTTCTTGTACAGAAGAGATCACCACGTTTTTGCATAGAAAAATATTAAAACAGCCTTTTTACAGTCAAACAGTCAGATTTACTGTCTTATGTAATAAAAGTTCAGACATGTAACACTATGTTCTGGACACTCCAGAGCACCGTTCATAAATTTTCAGCACTAAGTAGAGGTACTTAGGCACATCTTGTCCTCAAGGAAGTGGGATGTGGTATGTTAATGTCAAACAAGGCTAATGCTGTGGCTTCCCATTTTTGGGGGGTATTAATATAGGACATTTGTAGTTATATTTATAGTTAATAGCTAGTGTATCATCTTTTGGTTAAATTGTGCATGAGATTAAAGTCTGCAGTAATATTTTAGGATAACATCAGCTTACAAACATTCTAAACAACTTTCAACTCATAAATTTTGTGATCGTGATTGCTATGTCCTCAAGGGAGAGCGGGATACAAGCGTCAACAAGTTCCTGTTCTGGTAGACCATGGAGACACCGGATTTCTAAGTGGCACAAAGAAAGTTCACAGATGAGTGTCATTTCTCAGAGGAGCTTTATTTATTAATCCCTTTGATTTTGTGAGTGTATTTATTGAAGACTCTTTCTAGCCTTATGAGCTGCAGATTTTAATATCTTACAGTGTCATGATGTCAAGATATTCAGCACATCTCTAGTTCTAGTATGATGATGTCTGGATATGTCAAATGAAATTTTAAGTGGATGTCCAAGACATCCAATTTTGTGTTAAGTGCTAAGCAGTTTTTGTAGTGGATTTGTCACTGCCTCCAGGAGATCTAGTAGTATTTTGGGGTTTGTTTTTTTTTTGCTTGCTCTATCTGGTGTGTTGAGCCATGGTAGCTGTTGCTGACTACCCAGCTTCAAATAATCTTGTTAATGCCAGAAAACATGCATCACTTCCTGTGCACCAGTGGATTTTTCCCAGAAAGGCCCTATGAGACACTCAGGTTTTTATGACAACAGATGCAGTAAAAGCTGAGTGAGCTGAGTGTAAGTTGCTAGCGTGTCAGATAATTGTGAAGAGCAGTGAACATTTCAACCAAATCACTTTAAGTTGTTCAGTGCAGATATAGAGAAAAAGGTGATATTTGTAATGGTAAAGATGGGAAGTGATGAGGAACAAACAAAAAGGAGACTTTCGTGTTTGGCATATGTATCAGATCCCTTTCCTACTTCCTTTAGTGTGAGAGAAAGGTGAAAGGTAAAAACTTGTCATTTTTAAGAGGTTTTCAGAGTTTGGTCAGAATTCAACTTGTTTTTGTTACCATGACCTGACTATTACCATAAATGAGTAACTGAAAATTCCTTTATGCTTCCCATTGATTAGATGATGTGTTAAAACAGGGGGAAAAATCAAGTATAATTAGATTTAAAAACAAGAGAAGGCTCACCGAATCTTGGTATCATGCAGCAGCAAAGTGCTGGAAATAGTTGCGTGTAAATCTGGGACATCTCTGTACCTGGCAACATTTGCAGCACCTTCTACTCTTTAAATGAGCACACTTTTATTTTTTTCTGGACTAATTTATACTTTGTTATCCAGTTCCATGCTACCAGAGAGCACACAGAAAATAAAAATAATAAGAAGAAAAAAACAAAAAAACATTATCGATAAAGAAAGGAAGAAGTTTCCAAATACCTAGCGGGGCAGCCAGGATGTGTGTCAGATCAAAGAAATTTATGGCTCATGGGTTATGCAGCATCTCTAGGAGCAGTGTCTTAAGCGAACTTCACTCTCGCTATCTCGTCCCACTCCCCTTCTCCTACATACTTCCACTCACACTCACTGACACACAAATACACACACAAACAAAACCCACTCTGCTGCACGCGTCCTTATGTTTTATTCAGCAGCCTATGGAAGGCTGTGCCTGTCTTTGAAGAGTGCTGCAGAAATCATGTACTAAATCCATCTCATCCTTTTCAATGGTTGATTCAATGTAAGTGTGTACATGCTCAGAAGAACATGCTCCATTCAAAGTCCAGGTAGGCCAGGTTGCTGTTTGAGATTCATAAATGTCTGACCTTTTAGGATAAATGTATCCTTTATTTGTAATGGAACCATTGCTGGTTAAAAGCCTTTCCTCCATAGACATGTGCTTCCTGTCCTTGGAAGTGGCCCCCAGTGTCAAGAAGAGCTTGCAAGGTAACATGATTACCTTCAGTCACCATGCAAACAGTGTAGAATTTATATATATATATATATATATATATATATATATGTGTATATATATATATGATAAGCATCACCCTTGCAGCTCCTTGGTGGCATATTTTTTTGTTGTGTTGAATCTACTAATTTATCTTTAGAGTAGTAATAAATAATAAGTCAGTAGAAGCGTTTGCTATTGCTTAATTTCACGTTACAGAAATGGCTGTGATGTCGTGTGGATCTCACTCAATTAGAACATTTTATTTAAGAGAACACTAATCCATGGTAATTTTTTCATATGTGCTTAAATAATCGATTAAGCAGAAATTGTCAGTGCTTTCCCATAAGTTTCAGAACAGACAAATTTCCCCCACAGTCTCATCTTACTATTAAATGGATATTTTTTTTGCAGCATTCACAGTTTGGTGCAAAAGAAGGGGCATTTCTAGGATTTTGTTTTTGGCTCGGGAGGAGGGGGGGGTCCAACAGTTGAAATCAGTAAATTTTATTAGAAATCAAAGCCAAATAAATGCACATGAGGAAAAAAATCAGATCGTTATAATAATCTCAGTGTACAGACCTCCTACGTCAATAAACATACATTAGAAGACGCAGCTCCCCATAATAGTCTAGCCACGCAAGATTTAACAGCAAAATAATGGCACTAATAAAATACAGTCTGATTACAACAGTAAATATGTTTAATTTTGCTTAGTCACAGAAGTAAATACCTGCATCTCACATATCCTTTGTTGGCAGTATGTAAAGCAAAGGAGTTGAACAGTGGCAGTGGTGCAAAACACTGTTCATCTTTCAAAACCTCCAAACTTGCTGTTTTCCTTCTGTAATCAAAGTAATATCTTTCCCTGCATATAACGGAGGCACCCTGAGCCACCCTTTTAACCCCAGCCCTGGTGCAGCTTTTATGTTTATATTTATTCAAAAATATAACTTGCATTATAATGCATTCACATAAACTGCACTTTGCCCTATTTTTGGATCTCATTTTCATAGTTGTTTTAATTTTTCTTGTTGATATGTCAACAGCAAATTAGACTCTGCAATAGACCCTTGTGAATTTGTGTAGATACTTGTTCCATGTTCTGAATATAAATTACCCCGGTACTGACTGTGTTCATGCAAGTGAACATTTCACTGAGTCGAAATACCTCCATTCCCAAAGGGTTTGGATTAGAGAGTCCCCACTGTATCCCTTTGTTGTTGAGTTCTGCTTTCAGCATGCTCCCAGTTGTTACCAACACATTGTTTAAATTTCAAGCATTATGCCGACCTCGGGATACAAAAAATCTCATCTATGCTGTTGAAGTCATTGGGGAATTTTAGAAGGACTAATATATTAGTGCTACGTTGTAGCTATTAAATCCACATGAAAACAAATATTTCATAGCTTTTCATCATCTGGAATCTAGACATAAGAGTAAGTATCCAGCTTAGGGCAATCACTTAGCAGGCAAGGACCATGTTTATGTGCTTTTGTATCTTCAGAGGGGCCTTGTAGAGGTATCCGTTCATGCCTGATGTGATTTCTTCTGCTGAGAGAGCTCTTTGAGGTTTGTCAAGTTTTTCCTGCTTGACTTAATTGAAGGGAGGGTAGGATTGTGTGAGTGGGGGGGGAAAAAAAGAGAGGGGGTTGGGGGTAATGCCTCAGAGTGTCTTTCCACCAATACTTTGCTACCCAGTGCTGAAACTGGAACCCTGTGGGAACAAGCTTGTTCAGGTGTATTTCATGTGCAGTGCACTGAAAGTGAATTGAGGGGAGGAATTGCATTCAAAGCGAAACACAAGCAGTAGTTTGTTACCTTGTTTACAAAAGAACAAGGCTTAAAAATAAAAGAGTATTCTTTAACCTAGTAATATTAGCATTTGTTTTTGGAAGTTACATTATGAGCAAACTTTAACAAGCGTGATGCTTTTGTTGTCGACACTTCTGTGTTTGGATAAACAGGAGCTTATCTACAACTGTTCTCACACTTATCTGACAATCAGCCACCTGATATGTCAGAGTTTCCTGGACTTGTTCTAGCTTCTGTTGTAAACAGATCTGATTATCTCAGCTGCTATGAGTGAACTGGGTGTGGAAGTCCATTTATGTTATCAGCTTAACACAATATGTTCTTCTTCACCTTGCTGAAACTCTTTAGTCTAGCCTTAAAATACTTGATAGGTTTAAAACGAAGTCTGTTTATTGGATGAAATCATTTGAAGCTGAACTAAAAGAACAAAACTCACTCGTTTGCTAAGCAACAGTTGCTTTCGGAGCAAAACAGCTATATTTTCAGCAAGAGTCTATTCTCCCCAGGGTCATTACCCTCTTGTGGAACTGAGTAAGTGGGCTCCTGATGTCACTGGCAAACCCCTTACACAGAATGCTGGGTTAAACTGGGAGGGGGAAGGGCCATGCTAGATCAGAGTTCAGGCATGTTTACATTACAGCTCAGGATATTTCTCAGAGCCCGGCCAAGCTGCTGAAGTTCCCAGGCTCCAGAGTTGCAGAGTGCTGAAAAGAGGCACAAGCGTTCACTTATTCTTCTATCCCTCACTCTCCTGTGCTCTGGGGTCTAAGTCATAGTTCAACTCCATTTGCATTGTGCTAATGTTCTGTTCTTTGCTATGGCTGTCCTTTGGGGAATATTATACATGTGAAATACACGAGAAGTGAAAGTCAGCAACTTAAATGATGTTGTTAGCATTGTGTTAGATATTAATATCAAGAATTAAAAGCAAATTTGGCACATGCAAAAAACAGCACATTACATTTTTATCTCCTTATTTTAATCAAAAATGTGAATTTTCTTTTCTCAGTAGTTTTCATAAAAATATTTAACAAATTTAACAAAGGAAAGCTACATTTTCTTTTTTAGTTAAACCAGTTACTTAGCTTATGCACTTAACTTTTATTTAATATCACACTCTTTTAGATCATAGTTATGTAGCAAAACATACATATGGTTTAAATTTTAGCATTGAAATAAAGGATAGTTGGCTTGTTAAGACATTCCAGTGTGGTATTGCAGGATTTTATTTGAGAATTTTTATGTTTGGCATTATTACTTCGCCCTGTGTTATGGAGCTACCAGCTAGATAAAACAGTATAATTACTGTGGGAACTTTAAAACATGACCATTAAGGTTAAAGTTCCCTGGATATTATTCATCGTTGAGAACACTTTGTTTGGATGTGGTTTTGGGAACGTAAAACTGCTAAAAGAAAGTCTAACGGCATTTAAAGACCAAAACCTTGGAGTTCAAACTAGTTCCTATAAGTTTAGCCAGTTATTTCAAAGACAAACATATAAGACTAAACTTTCTGTTGTTAACACCCATCACATGTTTGACTTTCCCACAATGTCTCAGACTGCTAGACCAGCTTGACTAGCACATCAGATAAAGGTTTAGAGGAGGAACATAGATGGCCTTGTTTCTTGCCTCTGCTCCACCAATAAAGCTGAGAAGTGGCAGCTGGAATGTTTGCCTTATTGCTCTGCTGTGGTGAGGTGTCACGGTGCTGAGCTATGCTTTGGCGCCTGCATGCTCTCCACCTTGCCTAGAGGCGCACAGACATGGCTGTTGCATCTAAAGCATACACGAGATGTGAAACCAGGGGAGGATCTCTGATTTCTCTCTGCCCTGCCCTGTCAAAGCCATCACGGTATTGTTTTAACATACCTTAAACACTTGCTTCATCGGTAGGTCTATTACAAAAAATTAGTCCAGAGGCAGATGATTCTAAAAATGGATTAAATGTATAATATGTTTACCAAAGAGACTCTTATATCTGCTGTTTGCAGAACTAGTGAGTGAAATCTGTTTTCTTTCCACTAAAGGACTACTGGAAGGATTATGAACAGAGACTGGAATCTCACACTAAAATGGACACTCAGGCCATAAAAGAGCCTTACTTTGATGATGGATTGGAGGACATCTGCTTTAAACTTCAATTCTTGTGTAGGACTTTGCTTAATGTCAGCCAAATTGCTCAAGTCATGTAGAATAACTGTGGCCATTGCCTTGATTTCCACAAAATATATAATATGACAGCAGTTTGGTGTATTTACTGCTTAAAGAAATATGAAAAGGAATTTTAAAAAAAGGGGAAGTTCAGGAAGGGGATTCCTGCTGTCTAAGCAAGTATTTTCATTTTCTTCTCCATAAGGGTACTTTGTACGGTCCAGTGCTGCTGCATTTGCCTGTAAAGCTTTGATCCAGGTGCCAGGAGGACAACCTCCTCCTAAACATCAGCAAAACTAAGGAGCTGATCGTGGACTGCAGTACAAAGCAGGCGAGGAATTACAAGCCCCTGATCATCAGTGGTGCACCAGTGGAGAGAGTGGACAGTTTCCGATACCTGGGTGTCCACATCACTCAGGACCTATCATGGTCATGTGACATCAACACCCTGGCCAAGAAAGCCCGTCAGCGTCTCTTCTTCCTCAGAAGACTCAGACTTCCATCTGCCGCTGAGGCTGCTTAAGAACTTCTACTCCTGCACCACTGAGAGCATCCTGACGGGAAACATCTGCACCTGGTTTGGGAACGGCACCAAGCAGGACAGACGAGATCTGCAAAGAGTGGTGCGCTCAGCCGAACGCATCATTCGATCAGAGCTTCCTGACCTGCTGTCCATCTACACCAAACGGTGCAAGACCAAAGCCAGGAAGATTATGATGGACCTCTCCCATCCCAACAATGGACTCTTCTCACTGTTGAGGTCTGGGAAGCACTTCCGCTCGCTTAAAACCAAAACAGCGAGAATGAGGAAGAGCTTCTTCCCCCAGGCTATTCGGGCCCTGAACCAGGTGTAGGACTTGACTGGACTCTCACACACTCTGTTTATCTGCACACTTCTCATAATTTCTTTCTTAAATTGTTTATATGCACATTCTATTTTTATCTTTATAATTTACCTTTAACTCTTAGTTTGGTCTCTATTTCTTAGGTTAAATTCTTAATTTATTGTTTACCTCTGTTAGCCTTTTTTTTATTTAACTGTAAATTTTTTTACTATAAATTTCTAAATTTTCTATTTAACTGCGGATTAAAAAAAAATTTGTACTGCAAATTTCTAAATTTTAAATTTTTAAAGTTTGTAAATCTATTTAATTTCTGTAGTGTAGGTTAATGGTCGGGCATTGTACAGCAATAAGCATTTCACTACATGTCGTAGTGTGTATGATTATGTGTGTGACAAATAAAATTTGAATTTGAATCCTATCGTTCTCACTCTAAAAATTACAAAGTGTATTTAATCTGGTAAAGCCAGGTGGTGAATGTTGCTTCCAGAAGATGAGATTGCAATCAGGAAAAGTGTATCCTGTAAGTCCATATGATTAGCTTTGAAACTAATTTGTAGAGTAGATCCAAATAAAGCAAAACATGTTTATGAGGCACACGTGCCATTTTAAAAAGTTCTTAAATATTTCTGACTGCATTTGGCACCAGGAGGTTAGGTCAAGTGCTGCCTAAGAATGATCATTAATCAATCAATTATTAAACTTTTGGATCAGTTTTACATGCAAAGTATTATTGTTTCCACTTTAGAGCATACCAAACCAAATTCTAATAAGATGAAAGAATGTGATCCAAATACAGTTAAAAAATCAAAACATGAAATAGTTCACTTAGTAGAATATAACTAGAATGAGCTCGCTCTCATTTTCTGTCTTTTGTGCGGAGGGCAGGTTGATTGTTCTTGTAAATGAACATGGCAAGTGATCATTTAGCAAGTAAAGGCTCATTCTCCTGCCCTCCTGCTTGCAGAGAAAAACCGTGATGCTGCATTCTTTTCATAGCTGATAGTGAGAAAGTGGGGTTATTATGTGTGCGCATGCACGATAACAAGGAGGAGAAAGAGAGAGTGAAGAGAACATTCCTTTCTCACTCCCACTCTCTACCACCACACCCCCATCGCTACTCGCTGCCACCCCACCCCCAGTTTCCTTCCTGTGCTTTTTTTAGAGTCTATTGGATGTTTTTCCCACATCCGGCAACAAAGCCGGCCTTTTTTATGCCATAATCTAACAGCATGGTGTTCTGCGGTTCAGTTATACACAGGCATGGTCAAATGTAATAAATTCATTGACTTTAAATAAACCACTGTTTCCTAACTTTAACTCCAGACTGCTTAGGTAGCCTTGCAAGGTTGACTTTGACTCTTAGAGAACAGAAGAGTTTGCCGACTACTGCAGAATGTATTCTGTAATCACTATCATGTGACTTGTACAGTGCTACAGTACAGATTTATGGTATTAAAAGGGAGGGGATTATGAAATAAATGAATTACTGTATTTGTCAGATTGTGGGCCAATATAGATATTGGAATCTGGGTGTATGCTGTTCAGTATAGAAAACAACCCCATAATTTTCCTTTTTCAATGGAATCCTAAGATATATGTATATCGACTGATATATTGACCGGAATTTGTTTTGCCTTAAAATTGGTTTTGGCATCAGCCACAAAATAAAAAACAAGGCAGCAAATAGAAAGTAAATGAACAATTGCACATAGTTTTTCAGGTTATTTCACTGGTAGTTCATTTAAGTGTCTTGGAGTCCTTACCACAATTCCTCTCTAGGTTTAGTGTGTCTCAGGATCTTCAATCTTTTCACGTAATCCCAGACCTCTGATGTGATTTTGGGATTAGGGGTCCATGGGGTCTTCTGCTGGACGTCTTGTTCATTGTGTGGCTGATGTTCTCGTACATAATGGCCGTGCTGTTGAGCTACTTTCTCTCCTCCTGATAGATGTAACTTCAGATGTATCTCTACTCGAGCTGCAGAGCTACATCTGAAGGATGATAAAATGACACCAATGCAATACTTTGTCCGTATTACAGTAAATGTTGCTCGCAATACAGTCTTTGTTTACCACAGATTTTTAATGTCAAAAAAGCAGCCCTCATGGTGCACTGCTGACTTGCAGATTATACACCGATACATTGATATACTATTATATACACTGATCTATTACTGCATTTGCTAATGCTCTTGTTAGTAGTACATTATCTCGGAACTACTTTTCAAAGCTCTGATTAAAATACTGACACACATGTCTGTTTGCGTTTATCCCATTGTCATTCCCATTGAATTAATTCCCCTGCCAAGAAGGAATTTCCCAAACAATTGTGCTGCCTTGGCTTAGTTTGTACCAACAGGCTCATCTGTTTTGCCTGAAGTAGTCAAAGTGAAGAGGGAAAAAACAGCTGTCTAGTCAGTGAAGGGACGCCTTGCCAGTTGAGCTGTGAAATCCACAAGTAAGCAGGATAATCTCTTTCACCCAGACCAAATATTATATCCTGTGATGGAAATTTGAATCATTCAATGCACACAACCTTGACCTATCAAGGTGTAATTTCATGTGACAGCAGCATAAGGTACGGTGAGATATCCTAAATCTCATCACACTGGTGCTCGGTAGGTATTGCCTTTTGTTTGATTGTCACTTTCCACCTGCAGTATATAAAGGTATATAGGCAGCATTGTCACATATTTACATAACTGTGTGAGGAGGAACAATGCAAAAAATGTTTCTAGTGTCAACTTTATGGTAGCAGGGCATTATTATGATTTACTAGTTTATCTTCCACGTAATAGCTTCTGTTATGATATTGCCTATGAGCTGGCATAGGGAGCAGATTCTGTTCAGCTCTTTTTATCAAATGCCACATGGCTCCCTTGCTGGAGGTGTTTTCTTTTTTATTGTTCAGTCTATTTAGTTATATTGCTTGAACATTTAAAGCAATTTGCCCTTGATGAACTCCACTTCAGTAGCAGTTAAACTGTAGGTTTTACGAGAATCTAATTTGCAACACTCATCAGAATAAGAACAAGCTGTCCTAAGGATGATCATATGATCTTTTGGAGTAGAATCTCACTCTACGATCTGACTCGCAATTCTCCCCACTGATTTAGTCAAACACATGTGATCACATGATTACCTGTGCGTGTGGTTGCCTTGTTACCAAAGCCCACTTCAACTTGAGGCTGGAGGCTCAGTATTCAAATTTCTGCTGCTTTTGGGAATTTTGTCTGCACCACCAAACTGTCTCCTGCTTACAAAATAATTTGGCAGATCGCTGCTACAGCAGTCCTCAGTGCTTTTCATTATTTAATCTCATGTCTGGCAGAAAGACTCAGGTGTCACTATCATGGGCTCATGTCTGTTATCACATAATAGAGATCTTGACGCCCTCATAAGCTTGGTGTGGCAGCACAGGGACCAGTTCTCCACTTGCTGCGGGAACTGGTTGGATTGATTCTCCAACTCCCAGTCACAGACAGTGACGGATGTAGCTTCAGCGTGTGGAAAATGAAAACGAGTGAAGCCAGTGGGCAAATGTTTTACACCTGCATTCTTTCTAATGGCCAGAAAGGAAGGACACCTCACGTCACAAGTTTTTATGTTTTAATGAATACAGCACAATGTTCATTTTGTAAATTATTGTCCCAGTTCAATAAGTGATAAAGAATGGTTTGTTGTGAGGTGAGACTACCTTGTGACTGATCAGTCTATACTGTGGGAACACAATGTTCCTTACCTTGTCAGTCGTATCCAGTTTCAAAACAAAAAGATGGCAATAACCAAAATCCTCATGTTGAGGTTTAACTAACAAAGGGTCATACCACAGTGTCCTTGTCCATCTTTTATGTACTCTATATGCAACAAGTCACCCATCAAGCAGAACAAATACTGCTGCAGTTACCTGCAGTTTAAGACAGTGAAAATCAACTGTGTCGTTGAGATAAAAATTGTAGGGTGCAGCTTGTGTGTTTTTAGGATCTGAAAGTGTTTCTGGTATTACTTATTTGGACAAAAAGCAACCACTAATAATGTAAATCATTGAGTTGTAAGGTGAGGACATACAGTGTTGCAAGGTTAGAATTAGGCTTGACAAGTGGTATTTATAGTTGGGCTAAGAGAAAGTCTCCAGGCTCCTGTGTTTGTGTAAACATGTACTGTATACAGTTGTAGTCGGATTTAGACATTTTACTTCTAAGAACTGTTTTGACAATAGATTGATAGGATGCCGAGTGGTGGGTTTTTTGTTTGTTTTTTTTAGCTTCCCACAATTGTCACAATCAGCATAAATCTGCCTAATCAGCCTAAAATCACAACAGTTGCCTTTTGAATGAACCTCTGCTATCACATCATGGGAAAGTACTTTTTTCCCACTTGGACAGATTACCTTAGACTGTCTCTCACCAGCGCTGACTTGTAACAAGACCTAAAGCACTGGTATACAAGGCCTACTAGACCAGTCCTGTGACTGCACACATTCAAGAGCAGCTTGCATGCAGAAACTTGCGCAGAGATCTAGGCTTTGCTGCAATCTTGAACTCTCCCTTCCACAGTGACAGCCACCACACAAGACAGTGATAGTACCTGCAGGGCTCTATAGGAAGGCAGTTTAGGCAACCTTTCAAAGAAATGTTTTATTTTGCACACTGTTAGTCTAAATTGCAAGTTGGGACAGCAACAGAGGACAATTTCCTGTTTACCTTTGGAAAAAAAAAAAAGTCCTGAAATGCTCAAACGGAGATCTGAGGCTGTCTTTCTTTTAAACATTCACTTCTACCTCATTCGCTTTAAAGGCAGTCATTAGAATTTGTTTTTGGGCACTTAACTAATTTCATTCCAGTATTATCTCTCCTTTTAGCTTTCTTTCATCTCTAAACTGCACAAAAAGTCTAGCTTTAGCTGCTAAGTGTTTCTCGCCAGTGGTAGTTCCTTAATTTGTCTGATATTTTGGTGTTAGAAAGGTATATCAGAGCTTGTTTCTTGAAAACCACTGTCTATGGGCAACGCAAGAACACTGAATCTCTGCAGGGTTAAGAGTGAATATCTGGATTAAGATCTGAAAGTTTCAGCAAACAAAAGAAAAGTGCATTTTAGCTTATTTTCAGCCTCGACTTCATTCCTTCATTGCCGTCCACTGTTTCCTGTGTTTGCAGTGCATTGCAGTAGTTATCTCACAGACTAAAATTGTTTTTCTCAGTAGTGTAGATATTTATCAAATTCTAATGTCTTTTTTTTTTTTTTTGTCTGTGCGGTTGAGTTGATCATAGAGCTCATAACAACATTTGCAGATTTGCATTTGAGTTGTTTACAGCTGATTTCAGATAAGTTATGTATTTATTTATTGTGGAAAAGTCCTTCCAAATAATTTGTTTTTTATGCTTTTATTTGGTTTTTACATATAAAAAAGCCCCTCCCCCTCTTTTTATGGCCACAGTTATGATGAATCAAGTAAAGCAGTTTGGAATTGGACAGCTTTTTTATTTTTTGAAGGTATAAGCCTAATATGTCTCATATTGGTATTAAGTAATGTTTTGTTTTTGTTCTTCTGGGAAATGTCAGATGTCTGATGATAGATTTATGCAACGGTCACATATTTTCTGCACCATGATCCCCTAATGCCCCCCCACCCACCTCCAGCCCTCCCAAAAACACACACATTTTCCTTGGTTGGAGTCAGTGAGCTCTGCAGTGTTTTCTGTGTCCGTCTCCACCAGCGCAGGGCTACACAGACCTTATTTGGAATGTCAGAACAGAACTGATAGGAGTGGGAGTGAAACAAAGCTTCCCACTCATTTATTTTTTCCTCTTACTTTTAGTCCCTTTTCGAAGCGAATCAGCAGAGGATTGTTTCGTAGCATGAGTGCAGATTAGTGTGACTGCTCGCCTATCCAAATGCATGTGTGTGTAATTTAAGCGAAAGCTGAGAGAGATGGCAAAACTCAACAAGTATACCCTTTTCAACTAGTGGATTTTTCAAAGCTTTCTCCATTGAAGCGGTTTAAAACACTAAATGTGTTTTCTCCTCTCTAAAAGCATGAGGCTTATCAAGGCCTGGCTGAGTGAAGCAGCATTAGTACAGCATTAACCACTCAGCCCAGGTTTCCCACGGGATATAAAATGGATCCTTGTTTCACTAGGAAATCGCCATACCAATGCTGCCGAAGAGCACTTTGCTGTAGCCACACCAGATATTGACAAATGTTATTTCCTGATTGGGAATTGCAATCAGTGCACTTGAAAGGGAGCATCGAGGAATTCATAATCATAATAGATGAATGATATTGCATAAGCAGGGCATAAAATATGGTGCAATTAAAGATTATCTCATCAAAACTTACTGCAGGTCCTGAATAATATACACAGTTAGCACATTAGCCAGTGAAGCTACATAATGGGTTTTCTTTGTAGTGGCCAGAGATATGACTGGAATGGCACAGGAGTGTGTTGCTCAACTCAGTAGTGGCAGTGTTGGCTCTCACTGTGCTGCAGCTGCATGCTAAAGAGCAGCCAGATGTTTTAGATGGTGAAATGAGCCTAGTGTGCAGGAAGCGGTTCTGCATGCCATAGGAATCATCTTTGAAAACAGGAAGGGAACTTGTTCCCTGCTTATGTGCCTTTTCCTGTGGCATGACCGGAGGCAGGCTTTGTGTTTGGCGTTTGCTGGGGAAAAGGTACTTGAAATTGTTTGGTAATGGCCTTTTACGGGTACAAGTGTTACAGCACAAACTAGAAGAGCCTTTAACTTGTTCAGGGACAGATTTTTTTTCAGAAAAACTAAAAACATCTTATTATCTACCGTGTCATGTGTCCAAATTTCCACCTCCGCAGTAGTTACATTCTTGTGTACTGTTACAGCTAAACCAAAACAATGCATGGAAGCTGTTTTAGCCAGTTATATATACACTACAGTCCTGCTTAAAGATCTATGTTTTTGTGCTTCACAGTCCTGGTTTATCTCTTCTGTGGTGACAGGCTGTGCATCAAAATGAGCTACTGTCTGCAAATATTGCTATCCTTAAATTGAGTGTTTACATGAACAATGTGTGACATGACCCTATTAAAACAATGTGATAGTATGATCATTTAAAGATGACAAATTCACAGATGTTAACTATTCACATAATGTCACGGGTGTCAATAGGCGTTCTAAACCAAAAAAGAAAACCTCTCAAAACCCATTGTACACAACTCTCACAGAACCAACGATGGAGAGTCACAGATGGCAACTACATAACAAGCTAAAGAGTCCAGTGTAGATCAAAAACACAAGTAGAGGAACATGAATGGTAGGGCAGCAACTAGAGATTATTTTGGTAGTCGACTAATCTGCCAATTTGCAGAAAAGTAACAAGGTTACATTTAGCTTCTGCTGAGCCCAGGTGGGGTGAATTGTATAAAACTTATCGCATGTTTAAACCTTGGCTGTTAAGATTTCTTTTATGTTCTGATTTAAAGTATGTCGACCCACCCACACCCTCAAGCTGTTTCTCAGAGTGAAAGTTGTTTCTCACTTTCTGCCCTTAAGCAGAAACCGTGCAGTACGTCTATTGAAAGAAGATAAAGGTAAGGTAAATTGCACACTTACAGCACTTGGTATTGTACCAATGAGACTTTAAGCTGAAGGACCTTAGCAATTAGCCAAGTTGATAGGAAAGCTCAGTGTCTGCTGACCAGCTCTGGGTTTGTTAAATGGATGGATCCTGTGCTGCACAGAAGGAGGTTTAATGGTGTTTTAAATTTGCTGTGAACAAACTTTATGATCAGAACAGTTGAATCTAGAATTTCTTGCTTTGCACAAATTTATCACACAGATACCTTTTACTAGAAAATAGAGTCGGATGCGATGCATAGGATTGTTCCTGAAACTGGGGAGCCCTCAGTCCTCCTCAGTAAGTGTCTCTGTGGTTAAGAATGACATATAGATGAGAGGCGACAGCAGTGTCAGGAGCTCTGAGAGCCACATGGCCATGGGTGATGTGATGTGACGGCTTGTCACTGCGATGTCGGTGACCTGTGATACGTCTGCAGTGGCACGGCCTAGCTGGTGCTGCGGTAATGCCTTAGTCGCAGCGCTTAGACTCTGTCATTGTATCTGACAGAATATACATATTGAATATAGGCTATCGAAACTACTGCCCTGGGGAAGAATAATTTGTATTTTTAGATCAATACAAATGGTAGATTTACTAAAAGACCTTTTATGTATTGTCCACTCATCCAGAGTTTTGCATTTCATTACATAGGGTGCCTGGTAATAGAAAAGAGAGCTGCGTTGCTTGTCTTATATGAGTTCTTATGATGTCCTTGCATGTTTTTGGAGAATGTTCTCCCGTCCTTTAACCTTGGTGATATCGCATTAAATATTTCTGGATTGTGAACATGCCAAAGCAAGGACTAGCTATAATCTTCCCCTGTAATCTTCAGATTTGGACAGTGGAGAGCTCTTCTTTGGAAGGTAAATGTCTAACAGGATTTTTAGTGTTCAAGCTGCTTTTGATTAAAATAGCAAGTTTCTCTATGGAATGCTGGAACTGAGATACAGTAACTGTTTAAAAAAAAAAAGTCTGCCCTCAGTAAACATAATGGATGATTTCTCTTCAAAGGAGCTCTTATCATCTCTTCCCATTTCCCAGAGGCTGCCACAAAGCTGCCTCTTTTATTCCTCCTGCTGCTGCCGCTGCTCATCCTTCTCTCCTGCCTGCTCTCTGGAGGGCATCCTCAATCTAATACAACTGTGTCAGGAAGTATGGGGATGCAAAGTGCTGATGAGCCAAAAGTAGCCCACCTCTGCAGTGTGCTGCTTCGTCCCAACACACACAAGCCTGATTAGGGAAGCACACCATGAACCTGTGCTCACATTCCTGTGTAACCTTACGGCATAAGAATTAAATTCAATGTAACTATCCAATAAAAGCAGCATACTTGAATTATAATAAAAAGACTTATTATTGCCTCTACTAAAGTTAAATTCCTTTTATTCTTACTTCTATGCAAATCCTATTGTTCAATGAAATGTTTGTATGTGTGTGAACGCCAAAGATGGCTCTTTAAATTCAAATTGAAGTGCAAACTTGTGGGTAGTGATTGAGTATGTTTTCTAGTGGTTGTTATGATATCACCGTTATCCTGGAGATTTTTTTTTTCTGTTATGTGGCATAGTATCAAATACACTCTGCTTACCTCGCTACTCACTGAAATGTGCTGAGTAAAACAAACAAGGATCCCCCCACCTCTTCGATGACCGCACACACACACACACACACACACACACACACACACACACACACAGTCTGAATTGCCTATATACTGCCTTGTGAATATACATACCAAGTCTGAGCCTTAAAATAATGAAAATGTTCCAGTTATCATGGATGTTTTTTGGCTACAGTATCATAGCTTGCAGCTTCATTCAGCTAGTTCAAATTTTATAATTCGACGGAACTTTCCACATTTGGGCCTGCAGATGAATTTTGTGTGACAGCTGATCATTGGCACTGGTCTGAAGGTTCTTATTTCTTATCTGGCAATAAATGAGCTGAAATCCCCTCTTGCAACAGTATGCAACCTGCTGAACTGCATAAATATTATGTCTCCCTAGGAACACAATAGTTGTATTTATTCCTTTATTTTGGGACTGTTTTTTCCATGTCAAATGCCGAGAGGGAGGTCTCTAGCTCTCTTAGGAGCAGATTGCAACATGTTTCAAGGCTCTGGTGAATAGATTAAAGGCTGGCAAGCTCGATCTCTCATTGAGCCACACTCTCTTACTCACACATGCGCAGACACAAAACCTGCAAACACTCTAAAACCTATACCCTTAAAGCATGTATGGCTCAGAGGGCTGTGCCACTGGACTGACAGATGGTACCATGAGGCTTGGTGTTGCGCCGTTGTGATGGCTCACCCGGAGCCCCATCCACACTGCTCAGCATCACTGCAGTGCTCAGCTTGACACACAAGCCAACAGCCTTCCAGCTCACATGAACAGATAGGCTCTGTTGACATGGCCAAGGTCAGGTTCCTCGCTGACCCAGTCAAAGATCATCAACAAACGTGAACCGAAATATGTTCAAAACCAAACTTATCATTCTTAATTTCCTCAGGAAAATAATTTTTTGGAAAATTGTTTCCAAGCTTGGATCAGCAGCTCTGCACTGTGTCGTACTGGGTTCCTTTTCTGTTTACTATAGCTGCGAGAACTTTTAATTTGATTTTCCAGCTTGTACTAATCCATTTAAAAAAAAAATAAAATCCTGGTGTACACACTGTACTAAACTATAACCTTGGGACTGACAGTGGCTGAACGTTTTGTCAACACAGAAAATCAATGGCGCAGTTGTGCATGGCTCTCTTAGATGATCAGTATATAATATATAGGTTTAAGCCGCTCATGCAGAAGGAATCTCTTTCAAAGTGATTCAGAGCATCTGAGCTCATTAAATGTTAATCAAAAAATCTATTTTGAGATCACTAGGAGATCAGTCATGAGGATTTCAGGTCAGCTGTGAGGCCACTGCATCCGAGTACTGAGAGTTGAGTGATCAGGATGGTCCTTTTTTGCTGTGAAGTGTTTGCACTTGACGTTGGGGTTTGTCCCAATTGAAGCCGTGAGAAAATCTCAACTGCAATCTCAAGTCTTGAGACACTTCATCCTTGAATTTTGAACTGAACACTACTCCTGGCTATTTTTTTTTTTTTTTTAATGGCACAGAAACAGAAATGAGGCAACCTTCTCTCACAGTGGCTTTTTGCAACACATGCACTGTCCTTTCCATTATTCATGATGTGTTTTCACTGACAGTGCCTTGAACCATGAGGAGTACTCCTGTCTGTCTTTTCCAGAAAGAGCCCTGTGGAATGAGAGAACGTGTACCTGAGGTGCACACACTAAAAAAAGCCTGTTCTCATCTGGTTTTGGAGAAAATCACATGTCGTAGATTGTGTGGCTCTCATTGAAGATGGAAAAAGTTCATATGGCTGATTAACTCGTGGAGCATTTCCAGTGTAAAATTATATGCAACTCCAGAGTTCCCTGTATTAAGCAGGAATCAAGCAGCCAGACTGTCATTAAGATAAGAGCTTTTTTTCCTCTCTAGACTTTAAGAAACTGTCTACTGAGGTTACTTTATCTAGCAAAGCATGTTTAAATTATTGCCTCTCTTTTTGTTTGGTATTGGGTTGCATTTTATTTTGTTTCATTACTTTTTAAATTATTATTTGTTTTTATTTTAGATGCAAACCAATAAAACGTACATTACATCACTTACCAGCCTACTTTGTTTGCTTATTTGTCCCTGTTGAGAACATTTTTTACTCTTTTTTTTTTTTTTCTACTATTGAAAGAATCTTTAGTGCAGATTTCAAGATTCCAACCTACTGCACTGGGTTATGCCTCCAAATGAGTTTTGATGTGGCAAATGTTGCACATGCAAGCCCTGTTGGGGCTGTTGGATGAGCTTAGATTAAGAAGAAAACAGATGATTTTTCTAAGCACCTTGAAAGTGCAAACTCTTAACGTACATTATTTTGCACAATAGGAGGCAAACATCCAAGAGAATGAAAACTGACCGTAGCATTTTTTTTTTTTTTTTTTTGAGTGGATTCATACTCATCATAAACTGGAGCAAAAGTAAGGGTTAGCTGCTTGCATGTTGAATTTTTCTCCTGGATATCTTTGTTTTGCAGTTGTGGTTTAACAAATATGGTTCACATTAGTGAGATAAAGTTAAATGCAAAGTCAGTGCGATTAAACAAAACAATGTCCCTCTGCTTTTAAGTGCATCTGCATTATTGTCATCATCCAGTTACTGTGTCGAAGCACGCATGGACATGTATTAGCATTTACAGGCTTGGTGAGTCAGAGATATTTGTACCTTGATTAACATGAACTATTGTTAAGAGCATTAGTAGAAATAATATGACATGAACAGAGTAGAAATGTAGTGAACTGCAGGATTCGCTCCAAAGCCTCAAGCTATGAATCATCTTAATGCCAGCTAGTGGAAATGAGTCAAATTTGTTCCACAGTGAAATATGCAACACACTGATACTCCTCCTATGATCAGGCTGGTGTACAATTAAAACCATTTTGTTTCCATGCAGGAGTCGCATTAAAACATGGTCAGATAATCAGCCATTTGTATGAATACATGTACACAACAGATCGCTCCTTAATAGACAGCCTTTCTCACTGTTGTTAAAGACTCATATTGGAGATTGTATTGTTTTGTAGACATGATGATATCTTCTCCTAAAAATATGACTCATTTTTGGAATAGTAAAATGCACAGTTAGGGTGTTAAGAGTGTTGATGTGTGCTTAGTTAGTTCCACCTCTGTTCTTATTACCTTAAATGAAGACATGGGTAGAGGACAAAAGGAAATCAGATATCTGCACCAGCATGTTAAGCAGAATCTCAGCCACAAAGGAGAAACTCTGTATATCTAACGAAGCACAATGGATGAAAATATAATGTATGCAAATGAGGGAAACAGACAAAGAGCTTATTCTTCTCTCTGCAGTCTGTCGACTATATCAGATTCCTAACTATCTTCTCATCCCATTCAATGCACTCAGGCTACATTATATCAAAACATTTTTCCAGTTCCTTCTTGCTGCATTGGAAGAGTTTAAATAAAACTGTGTATTCAAATTTTGCACAATCTGGACGTGCATGGTCTTACCCTAATTTGTGATTGATGCCAGAATGAACCGTTTGAAAAATCACTGCTTTTTTTAACTTTAAGATTAACATTTGTTAATTAATATGTGTGAAATTAGTCTTGAAAACATGGTGCCACTTCATGTCTGTCTAGTGTATTCATTTTCAGAACTGCTTTAAATTCTCTCACATGACAAATTTTCCATCAAGTACAATCATTTAACTCTGGGTTTATCTGAACTGCATACCTGCTGGGGTCATTTTTGAGGGGATGGGGTTGCTTACCTGGTGATAAAAAGGGTAAATGTTAAAAGCCTTTGATATTTTTTTTTCTGGGTTTAACTTCTATATGTTGTTTTTTGCAGATTCATGGATCTTTGCGAAGGAAGATTGAGGGGCATGCCCCAGGACAAATACCAAAGCAAAATGGCCTCTCCTGTGGTTTCCCTGGATCAGACTTTAAGCGGGTCCGTGTGGACCACAACTTAACCCAGTCCCATTCTCTGCAGGGCTCCTCAACCATGGGCATGCAGAGGAAGAATTACATGATGCCTCATGCACTGGGGTCAGACATATTCAACATGACCCTGAAAGAAATGAAGAAAGAGCCCTGTGAGATCCAGTCTTGTGACCAGTCAAATGCAGAGATGATGTTTGACTTCAAAGATGAAGGTCAGATTGATCCAGAACTCCAGGATCTCTTTGATGAGCTGACAAAGACGGTGCCTACACTGAATGACCTGGAGTTTGAAAAGATGCTAAAGCAGGATGATACATTTGGCTTGGATCTAGGACGGCCAAGCTCGGCGGGAGCAGCTGCCAGTCTCTGCTCTCCACTGGAGAAGCCGATAAAGACAGAGCACTCACCAGATTTTGGGCAGGCTCATTGTGGCTCACCACAGCTTCGACCGGCTTCTGCAGGGCCCACTTTCACATTGACCAGCACGTCTTCAACCACCACATCGCAAAAAGCTAACACTCAGGCAGGACACCCAAGGATGCCCTGCTGGCCTGAAATATCTCACGCAGAGCAGCTAAAGCAGATGGCAGCAAACCAGCAGCAACCGAATTCTCTTCTCCATCACCACCACCAAACCCCACCTGTGGCCCTGACCAGCTGGGCTCCTTCCATGAGCACCCACTCCTCCACCAGCACCTTCCCTCAAGACAATGTCTCTAGCCCACTCCCACTCAACCAGCAGAGGATTGGCTCTCACAATAAAGGGATCAACAACTGTCTCTTCAAATCAACCAGCCACAATGGCTCCAATCATTTGGACATGAAGGTTCTCAGCACCAAGCCTACACTGCATTTCAGCCCCAAAGTACCCCATTCTGCCAGCCAGCCCATGTCTATCATGACAAACCCAGTGAACAAGACAGAGCAGCAGCAACAGTCACCTTCACCGGGCCCACATCAGCCACATTCAGGTCTCCATTTCCAGAACCAACAAATCCCCACATCAGGAGCCCTTTGTCTGCAAACCAAGACTGCTCACGGAGGGCTGCCTTTCAGACCGTCACAGCAGCGGCAGGTAAGGTCTCTGTCCAAAATTCCTTTACACACGATTGCCCTTATGTGAAAACACAATTTTAACTTTTTAGCTCTATAGCAGGACGGCTTCGACTATTAAGAGATTTGATGTAATGTGCCCATAGCGGCATATCAAGCATAGCTAGTGCCATGAAATACTGAGACCAGTATGGCTACTTATATGTAGTATCAGAAGGTCAAATATTTTCTGTTTGATCCACAGAATGTTTCATTTTTCTATTTTACTGCACTTTATAAACAAAGTCAATAACAGCACAGACTGCCTTTTTTTCTACCGAAAGTCTAGTAACATAATCCAAAGCACAATCAAACGTACTCATTTAGTTGTCCTGCTGGCATCTTCAGTTTGCTTGCAGCAGCCAACCTGCTGCCTAAAACAACTACAATGCAGCTCTGTTTATTCTGCGACTTTATTGTTCTTGCTAATGTCTGTGTGTGTGCGTTTGACGATGACACAGATTGCCAGAGCATGGTAGATTATCATGCAGGACTTCTAATTTCTCTGCTTGTCATGGTGGCTCCCTGTCAGGGCACAGATATGCACAGCGGGATTTGCTAATTGGAGGTTGTTAGCTACAAGGGACAAGTGGTGGAAAATGACAGTAATCTGCTTAGCCTAGTGCCGGAGGTTGAATCACTGATTTGTTATGATTGGAGAGATTTAGACCCTCCCCTCTTTCATTTTTTGCACCAACAATATCTGTAGCTGCCTTTGTGTGAAATGATAATGCGAGCCCCGCAACAGAGCTCTCATAACCTCTACAGATCAAGGGAAGTGCTTGGGTGACTGGGAGAGGGTGGGAAGAAGGCGAGAGGGAGGGAGTTATGCAGACATGGAAGTAAACGAGGTAGGATCATGACAATTACATCAACACATCAAAACGGGACCAGTTTTACCACTGCTAGAGCTATTTACACTTTAAACAGTGGCTGTTCATGGTTGCCTTGAAACTACTTGACAAATATTCCTGATATCAGAAGCCTTACATAAATGTTTGAGGCAGAAATACACGGGCTTTAAGATTGGTAGATGATTTAAATAGGCAAAGAAAAAGCATTTCCTGGGCTCAGATTGACCCCATTTCACAACATTTCAAATCTTTTTTTATAAACACAATGCATCATTTCAAGCAAATGTACTGGCTGTCGTAATAGTGACAGTAGTATTAGTGTTGCATTAGAGATAATAAGCATTTTTAATAAAATATGTACGATGTGGTATGTAATTTAAAAAGGATCGCAGTGAGAGAAAAGGGGAAGACACTTAACAGAGCTGGATATCAAATAATGAAAAAGACTTGTGAATTTGTTGAATTATTAAACATTATTTCAGAGCTCCTTAAAGTAAAATCTCTTTCACCTACAGTTTTATAAAGTTTGTGAGGGGTTAAGGGTTTGGTGAGACAGCTTTCCCAAAGAGATTATTTTTTAATGTGACCAAATAACCAGCACGTTTCCATGAATATGATAGGGTTGGAATTGCAGATAATAAAAAAGACCTTTATAATTTATGGACACTATTTATAATTTCCAGCCGAGCTAAAAAGTGCTGATAATGGTGTTTTGTAAATTTTAGCCAGCATGGACAGGGTTAAAAGTCCAGCTAATGAGAGAGGGACAGCTTATAGAGAGGAGAAAAAGAGTGGAGTCTCTTCCCACAGTGAACTGAATTAGTAATGCCAGAGAAATAAAGGTCCTGAAAGAGTGCCCTGATCCCCTGTGTAACACAAGTAACTAGCAGTGGGCTTCCTTCCACTGCCTGAAGCTGGAGACCGTTATTAAAGCATGCACGTCCAAACATGTTTGAAGCTTCTTACTAATAATCAGTTTCTGAATCAAACCTGACAAAATTCAAATCCACCACTGCATAAACCTCTGAGGTTGCACAATATTCACTTCACCCACTTAAAGTACTCATACGAGTACATTCTGGAGCAGCATACACTAGAGGACACTAATGCATTATGAAACCTGAGTTACTGTGGTTGGTGGCAATGCTGTCTCAAGGACAAAATTTTGTGTTGCTAGTTTCACCAGTTGTGTAGCTGTGTTGTGTGTTTTTTCTAAAGAAAAAATACTTTGGGGTGTAATATGAGTGCTAATAAAGAATGAGGCAATCCTGCAGGTCTTTATTATTTTTAATTTCTGAAATATTGCAGCAGTGGAAAAAGTACTGCTTCAATAAAAAGAAAAAAGATCTGTGTGGAGTTTTTGGTTTCAGTAAGACCTTTCAGGGAAACAAAGAAAAAATCTAGCACAAACTATGTTAGTGAAAGTTAAGTTTTTTAGTTCCTTAATGACTCAAGTCAAATAGTTACTGAATATATTTCCATATTAGATATCTTTATAGCAATATAATGACCTATGTTTACATTTTTTATTATTTCAAATTCAGTTGTGTACACATGCGTTACAAATATTTGTCAGACAGTCTTATCCAAAGCGACATCTGTATTTTCTCTGCATTAGATCAAATGAAGACATTTGACAGCGATTTCATCATCCCATAGTGTTTAGTTTCGGCTAAAACCAGTTGCTATTTTAATACTACACACAAACTTTCTGGAGAATACTGTCCTTACTGAAATGCATGAACCCAGTAGCCACAGTAGCTGAATGCTCACAGTGCATGCCACATAATCTGGCTGCAGACCTGAGCTGGATGTCATAACCAGTCTCCCACATTTCCTTTCTGTTTTATCACTACACCAACTGTCTAGTAACGGCAAACATGGAGTAGAACTCAAAACTAAGGCAACATCTAAAAATAAAGGTTTACTCAAAGTAAATAAGGACAAGTTTTGTTGTTGATCTTGTGGCACCAGATCCTTCAGTTAGGATAAGAGCGGGGCCATAGGGGTTGAGCCTACCAGGTCACTCCAGCAGTGCTGTGAAGGGAGTACTTGTTTCCTGGGAAAGGGAGCTGCGGCCAAGTCCAGATGCCGAGGCGCTCCCCAGGGACAGCATCCTGAGACCAGACTGGAGGAAGTGCAGTGTGAGAGCCGGCGAGGCTGGGCCTGGATCACTGTCAGCTGCCTGCGCTGCCGCAGGATGGGAGACTAAATCACTCCGCTCCTTCTCTCAAGCCCGAGCCACATGTGGTATTCATTTACAAAAAACTTGTGAAGAATGGAAGGGGGGGAAACATGGAAAACAGCTTTATGACACATCAGGATGACAGAGGATTACTCAGTTGTACACGCTAAAACACCCCTCGTTGGGTCTTTTCTTACAACAAAGATGGATCAAGCTCTCTTCAATTTACCTCTGTGGGGAACAAGTCTTTGAAGGTCACGTTTTCTTATAGACTCAGTAAATGGATAAAGTAAATCAAAACCAGTGACTCTGCTTTCTACTGTAAGAGGAGAAACCACTGTTTTGATGTTTCAGTCCCTGTGTAACCTCATTGCCATGCTTGGTTTGCTGTGTGGGTTGAACTCGGGCAGAGAAGGCGAATATTAGCTTACGTGAAGTGGCTTGTGACTCCTGATGAGTTTCGGCTTCCCTTATTCTCTAATCCTGTCTCGTTAGTTCTCCAAATTTCAGTCCATTCATTATCATTCACTAAGACTAGGAGGCACACACACACACACACACACACACATACATATTCTTCCTTTTTTTTCTTCAGAAAATCACAAAGCTACTACCCTGTAGATATTCATTCTCTGCAAAGACTCTGTCCTTAAGTAGTAGCTTCTGGTAAATGCACTGTTGGATTTCTAATCCATTTTACCCTGGGAAACATTTTAAGTCAACATAATGACTGACACTGTATACACAGTATGTGTTGACTTGGATTTGGTGCACATTAACCTCCTTCATGACAAATGTTCGCACTTGCTGCAAGCTTGTGTGTTGTGAGGGTGTCCACATGAAAGGCTAGTTTTATTTGGAGCGCTTGGATGGTCGCCACAGCTGTCTAAAAAAGCTAAAGAAAATATGAAATGCAAGGACTGTAACATCTTAAGCACCATGGTATTCACATGGTGAAAGATTATCTGCAACAACAAAAAAGCATACACTGAGGACAAAACTTTAAACAAAAAGCTAGTTTGGATCTCTCAATTCCTGCACAACATTTTAATCAGTGATAGTGTCAGGAGCCAAATGGGTTTCTAGAGGATGGAATGCCTCTTGCCAAAAACAACACAGTGATCAGTAAGGGAGAGCTTATTAAATGGAGGTAGTCATGGTGCTGGCGCTTAACTTCCCATCGGCACACATTTCCTGCTGTCTCAGGGATTCTTTCCACTCTCTTTAGACACAATTATCAGGGGAGAGGCAGGCCTTGAGGACGACTTGAACCCCCCCGCACCACCCCCAACAAAAAAAAGAAGAACAGAAAAAAAAAGCCCCCTCCATTTTTCCCTTTTTCATCTGCAGAGGGAGTAGCCTTGACCACATTCTGGAGGTTGAATAGCATCTTTGACACAGATATATGATGTCTTGTAGAGTTTTGCCCCCTAGTGGCATGCCTGTGTTGTTGCAATGTTTTGATTTTGTGCTTTCACTGAGAGTAATGTAAAACCATCCTATTGTCTCTTTTTCAAAGGGTGTTCCTGCTGGTCCAAGGCTGCCCACTAATGGAAGCTTAGGAGTCATGTCAGCCCAGTCACAGCCACGACCCCCGGCCCCAAACAACCAGCAGAAAGGGCCTCCAAAAACACAGGCCATGCAAAGACAGCTCAACCAACCGCAGCACACCATCTGCAATTCAGTAAGCTGCGTTTACATCATACCGTTTTCACTGATTAATTAAGACTGTTTTGATCAATCATATGTATATAATATTTAGAACACTGTTTTTACTTTCAAGGATAAAGACAACACACATGATCAGTTTAGTCGTCACCTGACAAGACCACCGCCAGATTACAAGCAGTCAAGAAGTATAGCTGGAGTTCAGCAGGGAAACATCTTCCCAGGTACTTTAAATTTCTAGTGATTAAGGAATGCTTTATATGCTAACAAACAATCTTG
Organism: Oreochromis niloticus; assembly: GCF_001858045.2. Lineage (NCBI taxonomy): Eukaryota > Metazoa > Chordata > Actinopteri > Cichliformes > Cichlidae > Oreochromis > Oreochromis niloticus. Next base: position 32,210,958 of record NC_031979.2, read on the forward strand.
ATTAAAAAAAAACACTTTTTTTCTTTGTTTGATGTTTCCTCAGGTCAAAACTCCTCCCAGTGTCCTAACAGTGGCCCTGAGAAGACCCTGCAGTCTTGTCACCTTGCAGTTGGTTCTGCTTCAAAGATGAGTGCTTCACCATCAGAACGCAGATTTGCTATTGGGACAGATTGTCACCCCAGTTCTTGTGTCAGCCAATGCCAGCAGCAAAACAGTCACAGTCAAATTCGACTGAATCCGAGTAAACCCAGGTTCCAGGGCCCAAACACACAAGGAAAGTCTTTTGGGATAAACAGTGTGGCAGGTGTACAGCACCAGAGATCGACACCTCACTTGCGTCCCTCTGTGCCAGGACAGGGTGTCGGAGGCTTGGTGACAAATGTCAACATGGGCTGGGGTTCAGCCAACAAGCAAGTGACACCTGGACTCTGTATTAGGCAGCTACACCCACTACAGTCCCAGGGTGTGCAGGACTTGCCGAACCATCCATTCCAACAGAGACACATTGCCCCTCCCAACCAGGTAGCACCAGACATCAGCATGCACACTCTAAACCCTCCACTAAGAGACATAGGTCAGAGAGTAAGTCAGGCAATGATGGGTTCTCCCTCAGCCGTGGGAAACCTTAACCAGGCCTCACCTGAACCGAGGATACCAGCAGGGAACTTTACAGAGCCCAGTCCCAGCTCTAGCAGCTACCATAATAACAGAACCAACCGTCTGACCTTTGACTTCCTCCCAGAGGGGGACAACACAGTTCCGGGAATCAATGCAGACTCAGACTTCATAGATTCCCTGCTCAAATCGGGTTCTGGAAATGATGACTGGATGAAAGATATAAATTTGGATGAGATTCTCGGTAGCCACTCGTGAATTTGGGTCACAAATGACTAAAAATGGACCCACAGCTTAGAGCTCGTAGAGGTATGTAAGGTGAAAAGGATTACGTTTGTAAGTAATGTTAAAACGGACTTTTATAGACTCATTATTATTACCCAGATATACTGAATTGCTTTGTATTGTATTTACTGTGAAAATCAATTGTGTTCCAAGTACTCTGCGTATTTCTTCCTGGTGTATTGGCCAAGAAATTGCTTTTCTATGCAGTCACTGTTTTTGTGGTCTGTGCTCTGTGCTGTCTTATAGAGTAAAATACAAAATTCACACTGTGAAAAGAAAATATTGCCGTTATTTTCCTTTTCATCCTGGTTTGTGTTTCAAAGTCTAGCATCACGTGGTATTAGCTTTTCCAGTGTTTTGCTGCCAGACACAAGCGAGCTTGCAAAAGCATTTTTTCTCCTTTACTTCCTTCTTGTTCAAACCTTTTCATCTGTGGTAGTTACAGTTTAAATTATGTAACCATTATTTTTTTCATGTTATATTTAATAATTATTGGAATAGTAATTAGACATTATATTACATGTAATTAATAAAAATTTATTTGACTCAAGTTGTGCATTTGTTGACTTTATTTAATAATGAATAGTTTGGTTTACTACATCTTACTTCCAACTCAGCGCATGTAGATACTCTTAAAGGATGCTTTGATGTTACATTGTTAAACACACCAGGTAAGGCAATTTCCCACTTTACAGGGCTAATGTGTTGAAATGGCACACTTTAACCCAAATGGCAACCTTCTCATAAAAATAAACAAGTAGTGTTCAGTGCTTAAACTTAACCAAATAGTTTTTAGTGCCTAAAAAAAATATTTAAGGCACTAAAGAAGTTTCTTGATTGTTTGTTTGTAACTGCCCAAATCTGTCCATGCAGCTTTTGGTACCTAAAGCTAACCAGCAAGTAAAAGCAAAAGTGAAAGATGGATGGAAACAAGTCAGCAGAGCGACTGAATACCAAAGAACCAAATTAAACACACAAACAAAACCTAAACTGTTTTCTCCAGGCTGACAAAAATGGGATTATGCATATTCATTTTATCCCCAAAAGACAGACAAGATATTCTGGAAGTCATTTTTGAGCATATAAATCAAACGAGGACAGCCTTCTTTCATCTTAAGATGTTCCTAATTTTGACAATACTTATCTAAGAGTGAGAGAAAGAAAAATACTGCATGTATACACATAGTCCTTCTACTCTGGACTATTGTTTATTAGGGTGTCTCAGTACTACACTGAGAGAAGTGAGGCGAAAGTGTGCGATACTGAAAAGAAAGCGAGTGATGATTCCTGTATGATTTTTTTTCCCCAATACAAACATCAGCTTTTAAAACAAAATGTTCAGCACTGGCTGAACTGAAACAACCATTATTCTAGATAATTACACCTGCAGACGAGTGTTGCTGAGGGACTGTAATATTGTTATGTAATGATGATTTGCACAAAATGTCATTGAACTCTACACAGCAGAAATTATACTGGTTATGTATTTTAGCCAATAACGCTCATGATTACTAAATAAAACATGAGAAGCCTGGAAATTTCTTTACAGTAAGTCTTCTCTGAAGTAAAGGCACAAACAAATATAATAATTAAAAAATATATCAAAATGAACAACTTACAGAGAGTAAGTCTCACCCCAACTGGTCGCGGCAGATGTCTGAGCCTGGTTCTGCCAGAGATTTCTTCCTGTTAAAAGAGAGTTTTTCCTTTCCACTGCCCCCAAGGGGGTCATATGATTGTTGGGCTTTTCTCTGCATCAGAGTTTATGCAGATGTTTTGCATTGGAGGTAATTAGTGTAAGGTTCATGCATTGATCTAAACTCTTTGGCCTGCTGTAAGACCCAAATTGGATGTTATTATGATAAGATGATGCACTGGCATGTAACGGTCCTGTTCAGTATCTGGCACCGCCTCTCGGTCAGGTGAGCCACGTATACTTTACCGATTGCTTTGAAAGACGTGAACATCAACAGTGAAAAATTATCATAATATAAAGAACACAAACAATTCCTCCTTGGGAATTTGAATTGTTTTGGGTCCACTCTATTCTTTGTTTTTGATTTTTGTTGTTGTTGTTTATTGTCATTGTCTTGCTATTTTCAGACTTATCTTTCCAGAGTTTCAGTAGCTAAACTATTAATTTGGTGAAAAAAAATTCATATATCGACATTTATAAATACAATGAAATATAGAAAACTGATGTGTGTAGTATACAGGTTACCGCGCGGTTCAACAACACATCAGCATAAGAGCATTTATTTAAGTAATAACTGGTAACAATGCTAGTGTTTTCCCAAAATACCCCTGACAGCATAATGCCGCTCGAGGCGGGGCTAAACGTGGGCAGTCAGGGATCTCTCATGTTTTTGAGGTTGATGGTGTGCGTTGTAGTTACCTACTGTGACCACAAGAGGGAATCAACATATCTTTCTGTTCAAGTTAACCTTTTCAATGTTCACTTCCAAGGCTTTTAATTTGAGGCTGAAAGTGAAAGTTTCAAAAACCTTTAGGTGGGCGTCGGTTTAACGCGCTGTGTAGTTTGCGTCCGATCCCCGGCCCTATGACGCATGTCTTTCCCTCTTCTTCCTCCGCTTTTCTGTCAGTCTTCACTGTTCCTATCGAAAATGAAGCCATAAGATAAAAAGGCCCCCCAGCTTCTGGTGAATGCTGAAATAAAATTGCTTGTGTCAGTTAAATTTATTGTTTGTTGTTGAAAATGTTAACCTATATTTTTTCTTTAATTTCAGTGGTAGTTTGAATCATTTTAATAATAGTAATAGGTTTATATAAAATGTAATTATTATTTTAAAGTGTGTATAACTCACTAGTTAGAGTAGTAATGCATTTCTCTATATATTTCAGAGTATCCACCTTCGAAGTATTGGTTTGAAACTGGCATCACTATGTATAACTGGATTCAGTAAAATGGGTATGAAGCTTCAAGTAAACTGCATAAAAATGTTAGTTGATAAAAAATTTAAACAAATTCATTAATCGAAATACACAGTGCCTAGTCCGGTGCTAAACTGGTATGAACAATGACTTTTATTTTGACATTTACCGGAAGTACCGCTTCCCAACAGTTCCACGGTTTGACCACTAGAGGGCTAACAGTTCCTTCCGGTATAGCCTAAACTCCAACTTACTTGTTGGAAAAGGTTTGTTTAGTACTTTAAGTCAAGTCACCCTCTACTGGTCACGGGGATGCCGCTATTTTAAGGTAAATCCGCGTTAATTCATACTTGTACCTGCTAATTAATACACGTTGAAGAATTACACTGCATCCTCAGAGCAGCTTCATGGTAGCAAACTACATTGTAGGAAAACTATAGTTGCCAAACTAAACTAAAATGTTCTCAAGGATACAGAGTTTGCCCTACATTTGACATATTTCAGTGGAATCAGTAATCAATCAATTCTTTTGAAACCAAACATTTTAGAAAAATGTGTGTGAGGTATGTGGTGGGTGCTGTATAATACAATTAGAATCCATGCTTCAAACGATAAAAAACAAAATATGACACATGGAAATATTACCACAAAGTATATACTTTATTTTAGGCCAATTTCAAAGTATCATATGAAGAAAGATATACTGTAACAGAATTTATTGTTCTAAAACACATGCACATTTCTATCAAAAAAAACAAAAAAAAAACAAAACAGAACAGATCATTACTGAATATAAATTCATTTCATGTGCATTTAGAAAACTCTAAATACAAAATCCTTTAACTTGTGATTAGTTCTACTGCTACAATGAGAGTCAACAGCTAATATGCTCTGACAATTACACACTAAGCATAAAATCAGGTCTGTGTGACAAAATGCATTGATGCATTAAAACGAAAACTAGCCGTGCAATACGAGCACTGTGGTGTACCACTCATTTTAGTTGCATTGTTCTCACCAACACTGTTCATCCATCTTAAAAATCCATCAACACGTGATTTAATATTCAGTAAAATCAAAACTAAAAAGAGGTTTCTCACGAATAAAAAAACCCCCCAAATGCTACCCATTTAGTATTGGTTGGCAACAGAATCAGTGTGACATCCTGCAAAGCCTAAACCAAGGGCACGCACAGCAGGCTGATTATTCAAAGGTTACTGCAGTAATGCAAATATGTAGTCATTGTGTAAACATCAAAAAAATAACGTGATTATGTGAGAATTGTCAGTGTGTTGTCTCAACTGCGGCCGAGTATGTAAACATGTGAGTGCTTGTAGAAGAATCGCTCTTTTCTCTGCTCTGAAACCTCATCCTTAAAAATCTCAAGGTTAGTCACTCGAAACAACCATCCCAAACAGAAGGGGAGGGGGGAAAAAAAAAAAAGAATCTCTCTCAGCTAGACGTGCCCATTAACACTTAAAACATGTTCTCATTATTAGCTTATACAGTTTGTTCAAACACAGGCTGATTTACAAATCATACCGTTTCTGGACTCTAAAGATAGAAGCAAAATACAAGTTTTTAGTGTCATTACAAAAACATCTTTGGAATCTGCATCAACAATTCCTGACTGAGATATCTGATTGTTTCTTTATTATGCCACCAAAAAAAAACAAAAAAAACAAAAAAAAACAAAAAAAAAAAAACACACACAACAGGCAAAAGGAAAAACTCACCACCATCAGTCACACACTGATCCTCTACTCTACCCCTTGACATGACTCTTAAACCTGCTAAAACTTGTCCTGGCTGCAGTCTATAAACCTTTCATATAAAACACTCAACACAGCGTCGCATAGACGGGGGGCGGGGGGTTCCAACATTGTAACTGTTGTATACTGTATGTGGTCATAAGGTTTCATTGATCAAAGAGCTATACTTTGTTCTGAGCCAAGAGACCTGTCTTTTTGGTTAATGTTCAGTAAAGACAGTGAAAAAAAAAAAAAAAAAAAGCTGCATGTGAATATCAAAAATACAATAACATTAAAGTGGATACAGTAAAGCAGAAACGAGAGAATCAGATAAATGGGTTTAAAAAGAGTCCAAACAGAATCAGACCACCAAGATTAAGTCCTGGCTGGTTTGATCTCATTGAAGTGACGTGCTGTGATATAACAGACGACCCTGTTTAAAAAAAAAATAAAATTATTCAATCAATCAATGTATGAAAGAAGGAAAAAAAAAGAAAGTAAAATGCCATTTGATCTAAACTATCATACATATATAGTTATCTAAAAATAGAACACTAAAAAAGATAAAACGATGAATGGATTGTGAATCAGGCTGGGATAAAATTGAGATAGCAAGAAGCTAGGCGTTTAAAACCACCCTCTCCTGTTTAAAAAACAAAAACAAAACCCCAAACATACAATTTTGATCATTGAACATTAGAGGGAAATATGCCTGCCGTTTATGGGAACGGCGGTGTGCTTGTTGCTGAATTATAGAAATGTGGGTATTTATTCGTGTCGCTCGCATCTCAAAAAAAAAAAAAAAAAAAAAATACAACTGAAGGCACTTGATCTATCAAAGGTTTAACTTAGACTTGCTGGCACAGCCAAGCAGCGGTGTAGTCAATCCCCAGGTTCGAACCCCTCCCACCCCCACCCCAAGCAACATGGGCCTCACGTTACCTTTACTCCAAATCAGTATTGTTCTTTATGCTCCAAATACATCATTTTTGGTTTTTCAGGCTTGTTGAAAAAAACAAAACAAAAAAACAACAACAACAAAAAGAATAAAAACATGAGGCCAAATATAAAGCTACTAGCTAGATGCAAACGTCCCAAACACAGTTAAGTAGTGATGCGTCACGCTATTTTGCAAGAAAGAGGCTCCAGAGACTCCAGGGGATAACTGATCGTGGCAGAAGAGTGGAAGCACCTGCCCAGTGGGTAAATATGCCCTAGATTCACTGACAGGCCTGTGAAAGATTTGGGGACCCTTGCATAATTGTCTGTTCATAGGCCAGCCTTGAAGACACAGACAAAATACAGAGATAACACAACCAGTGAAGAGAACAGAACAATACTGCCAGAAAAAAAAAAAAAAAAAAAAAAAAAAGGTTGGCCTTACATGCTGACACAGACACAGAAGTCCCGAGAGGCTTGCTGAAATGTCTGATAAAAGCATCTATGATTCCTTCACAGATTAGAGCAGGCAGAAGTTCAGAGTGTAGGTAGAGGAGCGAGGAAGGAGTGGCCAGCTCGGCTTTTCTATAACCATGTGAGGAAGCTCTCCTTGTCGAGCTTGGTAGCTGCCAGCACAGACTCCATGTCATTGAGGATGTCTGAGCTCAGCGCCTCCTGCAGGCTGGGCATCAGCTCCTCGCCTTCCACCGCCATGCTCTCCCCCTCCAGGGTGCCCAGATCTACGTCTGTTCCAGGAATGGTATCCAGGTAGTCAGGGAAACGACTGGGCTGTGTTGCCATGGAGGGTGCAAGTGGGTCCCCTGATGAAGAGGGAAAAAAACCAAAAAAAACCCAACAAAACATGTCGATATTGTTTGATGTTACTTGCTCCAGAACAGGTGTGAAAAAGTTTCTCAGGGCTACAGCAGTTCAGTACCAGTCACTTTTAACCTCAACTTCAGCTAGTTAAAAAAGAAGGTATGATTAGATGTAACTTAACCAAAATGAACTGGCATATCTTATGCTAATTATGTATTAAAATAGTTCACTTTAAATCATTTCAGTAAAGACTTGTGAACAAAAAGGCTTTCGGTTATGAAGGGAATGCAGAAATATGTACAATAATAATCAGCAGCCGTGAGCAAATCATTAAAGCCAAACCGACAGAGTCGAGAATTCAGGTCAGATGTTTGCATCTGTTTAGGATTTAATATGTTTTGATGTGCACATACATCGAGCATTTAATCAGAACAGTATGACATGTGAAACAGATACAAATGTCATTATGTCCATCTCCTCATCTCTTAGGCCTTTGTATGATCCGTTTCCCTAATAGGGGGACATTCTGTTTTCAGGACAATAAAAATCTTTTTTGTTCTTATATTAAAAATGAAGCCTTTCAGATTAAAAGCTGCCATTTTTTTAAAGACTCATGTCTAAGTTTGCAGGAAGCAAATGGCAAGAAAGGAATCCGGCTAAATTGTTCACACTGAAGAACCTTTATCTGACTGGTTAATGAAAATGTTTAAGCACCCCTCGGCAGGAGATGGTTCCAGCCTGTTTATTTTGATTGAGCACTTCTATTCCACTTTGGTCAAAATATTAGTCCCTGTGGCTCACCTGTATCCATCTCGTCCACACTGTTCAGGAAGTCATCTGGAGTGCGAGGGACACTGTAGCTGCTCATACTTAAGCCGCTGTCTGTGCTCTCATCCCTGGAGTGGTAGGTCCCGCTGGAAACGCAGAAATGATGAAATGTTGGTTAGAAACGCTGCTCTGTTACCAGTGAACTCTAATGGCCTATACTTAACTCTACTTTAGAAGTGAACTGTTGAAATCAGCAGCCTTAACTCCCTTTACCTACCTACATGCACATTTGAATGGTTCAACCCTCTAGAAAGGCTACGTGATGACTAATCTGCAGTGACACCATTGAAAGTGAGCTCCACTTTTTTTTTTTCCTCCTCCAATCTATACTCTATTGCAGTACATAGGCAAAGAGCAGCAATGAAAGGGGCAACTGAGACAAAATGAGAGAGAGGACATTTGACAAGCCTATACTAATTAGCAGAAAAATATGTAGGCAGAGTATGGCAGAGGCACGATGAATGAGGCCATTGTGAGCGCAGAGGAGTGCAGGGAACGGGGAGGAGGGGAGATTAGGTTGGCCTGTCTACTGACTGGACCACATGTTCTCATGGCCTGCTTGCTATTCAGCTCTTTTCCTCACTTTGTGTGCTCACAGAAGAACTAGAGCTTGAACTACTAGAAATTATTTCCCAGCATACCGTGGGGCAGCATTCACACGATAAAAAGCTTCCTGTACCTTTGTTGTTCAAATCTGTATAGCTTCAGACCAGCAGATTTTTACTTTATTTATTTTATTTATTTATTTATTGGGGTAGGTGGGGGGGGGGGGGGGGGGGGGGGGGGGAATGTCTCACTCTTAAAATAAAAGAGTGGTCTTGTATTATTTCATAACTTGCGTCGCCATTTAAGCTCTGACTGACTTTACTGCAGCAGTTGTACACCAGAGGTCATCATTGAACTCCAGGCACAAATCTGCTGCTCTGAATGAGTCATTACCATGTGAACAGGGTTAAGGCCCAGAGTTTGGCCTTCTGTTTTTACTACCACAGCTCAAAAAGTTATGCACACAGATCCCTGAAACAGGATAAAGTCTGATAGGCTGAACCAAAAGTCAGCTGGTGCCAATCAGACTGTAGCGGTTGATTGTCTCCTTATTTTGTTCCACACTGAACACGCCTGGCTTATGTATGAACCGAACCTGTTGAGGAATGGATCAGAGCTGTTGGCCGTCATGGTCCGGGCATCTTGAGCCATAGGGGAGGACACAGGGTTTGTGCTGCCATCTTGATCCATACTGGTAGGCAGCTGGTTCCTTAGAGCAAGCTCCTGCGGATAATAAGACGCAAAAACTCATGAGCAACACTGTCAACACCTCCCTTAACATCCAAAGCTAATTATACACAGCTAGAGCTTCATGGAGGCGTTTTTTTACAGCCTCGCTGGTCTGCTGTCAGACATGTTGGTCTCCATTTCTCTCCTTGCACGGTGTCATATTACATGAGGGGCCGGCCACAGTTGTAGACAATTGTTTTCTACACATGAGGAATCAGATAAGGTTGAGGATATGAAGTCATGTTTTTCTTTTTCACCCCCTTCCTTCTAAGGGGATGTGAACAGAGCTGACCATAGTCACCATTTTCAGCTCTCATTAAACTTCTACAAAGACACTATTAGAAATGCACTGATGATACTTTTTTTTCTACTTAGTATTTGGTATCAGCAAGTAAAATAAATCAAGTATAAGTAGTCAGTAATAACATTAAGTTTCAAACAATGACCGATAGCCTTGGCTCAGTGACACTGTAGCATGTAGTGCAGTATAGGTTGCTGATATCTGCCATCTGTGCATTCCTTGAAACAAAAGTGAAGCAGCTTACGCTTTCAATAAGTACATAAAGTAAATTTACCTCTTCAAACACACAGCTGTTGCAATGAAGTCTGGAACAGTTTCAGCTAAACCAAAAGCTGCAGTTGTGTGATAAATGACCTGCTGACACTATCAAAACCACGTAAAGCTAAAGCTAGCTAAACCGGCTGTCTGAGCAGCACACGCTAGAATTCACATGGCAAGGCATGTCTGATGGCTCATCTGCATTTGAAGTTGAGGCAATCTACATTGTTTTGTGGCATTTCTACAGTTTTTCACATTTATGTTGCCATACATAAGTGAAGGACTAACTATAAGCTAGTCATAGTCAATGCAACATCAATAATTAATTTTATTTCCTGTACTATTAATTACCTTACAAAGGGGTTTTAAGTAGGCCACTCACCTATTCTTCATTACATAACTGCTTAGTGCATACATTACCATTTGTGTCAAGTTTTGCTCCAAAATTGAACTCCCTATACACGCCTAACGTTACACAATGTACTCCTGACACCCACTACAGGATTTGTAAATAAATTATAGCCACCATAATCCAAACAAAGCAGAGTTACAGGGGTTTCGGGTTTATTGGAATCTAGTGGCTAGACAGAACCCCTCTTTATATCTTTGCCTGGTCTGCAGTGCCTTTCCACATTTTATTTTCCATTTTAACCAGTGGCCGTGGATGTCTGAGGTTTGGATAATCCAGTTGCTCATGTTTCCTTACATAACTGATGAATTTCTATCCGTCATTTTAATTGTGTTTGTCTACACAAGATACTAGGTGAAATCAGGCAGCTTCACTGAAATAACCTGGTCCCACTTTTGCTCACGAGCACTTGTCATGCACGTAACAAAAACAAATTGTAAATAAAGTCATAATTCTGATTTTAAGACTTTTAAAATAGTTAATAGTTGAAAGTATCTGAAAGAAAGCGTTTGTGCTCATCATGCTCTCATAATCTCCTTCTTTAAAAGCCAACAGTAACCAGGTTACATAAGCATGCAGAGCATATTCTCTTAAAAAGGACAGTTCAAATAATTTTCCCTTTATAATCCAATGCATGCACACAGGTCACGTCCTACAGTGAACTTTAAACAACCCATCTGAACCCATGGCATGGTAAACAAAGTCACCAGCACTCTCATTCATAATCATAAAGCGCCAAATCTGGTACTATGACACAGCCTTGAGTAAACTACCGCTCCACCCTGCGTGGGTGGCACCACTGTGACACATCAACCTTAGGAAGTGATAATTATTAAGGACGATGACTCACAAGACTTCACTGCAGGGTGGTGTAACAATAAAGACTGATCAAAGAGGCTTAGGATCCACCACTATTCCTGCCAAGATTTTAAAGCTGTACATTTTAAAGTGTAAACATTTTGCTGCTACACTCATTCAGCAAATGAACAGTTTGAGGTTCAGTGTCCTGGTGGAAACATACTGAAGAGTATTTGTTCTTCCATGAGGCCCTGGCACTTCCAAAAGGCCTTAAAAATATTTTGAACTGCTTTAACTCTGATTCCTGACCTGTGGTCTCTGTCGAAGCAGCTCCTGTTGCTTCAGTCTCAGTCTTTCCTTCTCGATCTGCTGAAGTCTCATCTGGTTGTTGCTTCCCATAACTCCACTGATGCTGGGAGGCAGCTGCCCAGGCGGTTTCACTGGAGCGCTCTGGGAAATTCTCTGCTGGTTCAGAGCTACAAAACCAAAATAAAGGTTGTTTAGATATCAGTCGAAAGCACATAATGCAAAGACCCCAAATGTTATAACAGCAAGGATAAACTTTGCAAAAAATGGTGTCTAACTGCTTTGTTGTAAAGGAAATACTGAGGACAATCATTATACTTTCAAAATATTTTTTAGGCAAAGCGGGGGGATATTCAGACCTGACAGCAAAACTTACGTGCTGTGCTTATGAGACACCTTTATCCTTTGGACTTTACTATATTGAGATACATGCAAATTTAACAATGTCAGCTCTCAGAAACTGGGAAAATAAAACTAACATACAGGATTTCTATTTAGCAGACTAGATAGACTAGAATCTTCCCATCTCTCTTCAGAAACTTCCTGCTACCTCACCTCTTTAATGCATCACTGCATTTAAATACTACATAACAAGACCAACCACTTGTGCATTTGTCGACATAGTGAAATTGCAAAAGAGGATCCAGTGCAGCAGGTTGTGTAGGACAAGGGAAGTCCCAGCACAAGTTGTCCACCTAGTATCTAAAACAATCACTATTCCTGTAAGACCTGATCTCCTCCCACTCGCTGACTAAGACGAGCTTTGTTAGTTTTGTACATTGCATCAGTCGTGACTTATCCTTTCATTGTGCGTTTTGTTTCCTTCTAAACAAATCGCAGCTTATCCCTCGAGACTGACTGCCTCCTTACCCTGGCTTGATGTGTCCACTTAAGCTGATTTAACGCATGCAATTTGATTGCTCTGTGCCCATTAATATAGTACAGGCCTATGTAAGGTAATGCAAACACAGTACCACTTCTAAATTTATGTTTAAGGCTCTTTTACACAACAAATGTTGCTGCATTAAGCATTTGTAAGCCAACTACATGTTTACAATATCAGAATGAATGTGTTTGTACTGAAAACACAGCTGTTCCCAAATGAAATCTTTGTTATTCTTCAGTGTAGCGGGGGTGGGTCTAATAAACATAAGTGTAAAGCACAATGTGATGCTGCAATCTATGCATGCAAAGTAGGTCACACATTTGCAGTGGAGTAAATGTGAATGTGTTGCACCAACAATAAAGGAGCCAACGAGGTGTGCTGTTTGCTTATGTGCTTGAAGCGCCAATCAAAACAAAGCTTTAATGGGGCGGGGGCGCAATATTCATGTGGGTCTGGCCCTCTCTGTTCTGTCCTGCCCGCCCCGGCACCTTTCTCATCACCATTCAATCACTGTCTGTTTACACTATTGCAGGGGCTGAATGAACCATAGCTGAGGGCTCTCCCTGGGAAGCTTTGGAGGCCCCACCTTGCCTTGCCTTCCACCGTCCCCTCCCCTTTCTGACCGCAATGTCTCCCCAGCAGCCCCACCCCAAGCACACACACACAGACTCATGTAGGCAGCTTCCCTCCCACACATGTCAAGAGAATCCGTGGGAGACTGTTACTTCTCCCTGCTTCTTATCTTTGGCAGATATTGAAGCCTTTTGTGGCTGAAGCGCTCCGCCATCGGGGCACCATTAACTGTTCTCATGATGGAGTCTCTACGCATGGGCCATGTCAGCAGCTGTAGATCTGTTAAGGCCTTAGCTTTGAAGACGAGTTGCGTAAAAGTGATGGGACACATATGGAGAGATCCACTGATACACAAAGCCAAAAGATAAAGGAGAAGTTCTAATGTCAAAACCTGGGTCTTTATTTTGACCCCAGTTTCTATTTATGACAGTAACCTTTTATTCGTGTGAACACTGCCAAAGGGAAGTCAGCTTCCAATCACCTCCTCCTCCAGCCAATTTGCAGAACAAGGTGAAAAGATCCTGCAGAACAATCGTGTAGTTTCGCCTAATTTTACAAAAAAAACTACAAAAATCAGAAGATTTACTAACCTTGTTAGTTCTCTGCCAAGTAAATTATGCACAACAAAACCATGTGATTAGTTAAAATCAACGGTTTCCTTCAGGGGAGCAAAGTTCCCGCTGCAAAGTGAAGTCAAGGACTCTTTTTGCAGACCAAACAGCAACAATAACCAATGTTACTGGAGGAACTATGCACAAGCAATGCAGATATCAAAGAAGGGAATTACATCTGTGGGTGAGATAGTTGCCAAGGATAGGTTCATTTCAGGGCCAGACTGATATTTTAAAAGGAGGCCACTCAAGGCAAAGAAGACTGTGTGTGAGAGTGTGTGTGTACTTTTGGAGAGGTGGTTTGAGTAAGCAGCACATAGAAGTAGTGATTGTCGGTGAGCCAGTCAGATAAGAGACAAGTTAATGCTGTCTGCCTTTTGTCTTCTTCACGCACTCCTGCAACACAACGAGCCAGCAACACAACCCTTTATCAGTCAATCGCACTGGCAGGCATATTACACCACAAGATCACCTGGGGCAGGTAAAGATGAGGGTGTGCCAGCTGTGGGAAGCTCTCTATATGACCAGGCCTCAGCCCCTTTTAAGACTTAGTAAATATTTGCCTGCTTTCGATTTAACAAGTTTAAGAAAAGGAAAAAAAAAAAAAAAAAAAAAAAGGCATCTTGGGAAGGTGTTGTATTTCTAGCGTCAAGATAAGTAAAGAGGCAAAACAGACTGGATGTGATGCAAACAAAGTTTTATCATCTTGTACTCAGTAAACTAAAACCAGCCTGTGCCGACTTGGCTCTGAGAGGCATGAAAAAACATAAGTCAGGCGAAAATCAAGAGTGTAGGCTAACAGGTTATAATACAGCTGTATCTGACACTTCTAATAGAAATCTATTAATGCTTACACTTCCATTTAACGGTCACCAATAAAAAAAAAGAAAAGATAGGAAGGAATATTTTTTAACATGGCAAAACTCAAACATAAGCTATCCAAAGTACTCTGGGATGCTGTTTGAGAATTAAGAAGCTGCTCCTGACTTTTTCCACATGACATTTCTTAATTGTGTTTGTATCACAAATGCCAAACTATCCTATGACGGCGGCATTTTCAAAAAGGTTCCAGCTTTTCTGGTCTAGTACTCTGACAGTACTCAAACAGTATTACACCAAGTCTTCAAATGAAAACATTGAAGTCCCAGGGGAATTTTTTGGTCTTTCTGCTGTCATTTCCTGTATGTGCCCACAGCAACACATACAGGAAATGATATCCACATTAGCCAGTCCCCTTTTGAACTCCCACGTCACCGTGGACTCGCAGCTTGCTCACCACCTTTTTGGATCTTAAACAGGATGCATGTTTATCCCATCGTCATTTTCTCTCTATTCCTCAGTTTTTCTTTCCTCCCCTTTCGCCTTGCCCCCCTCCACCACTCCCATACCCTCCCCTCTTTAGAGTTCTTTGACTGAAAAGGTCTGGAACAGATTAAGAGTTGGAACACAGAATAAAGAGGCCTGGCAAAGATTCAAGTCTGTCTGGAGCTACAGCAGAATGGGGCTGTGCCTGCACTGGGCCTCACACAGGGGGAAGGCAGCCGGCAACAACCCTCAGTTAAAGGCACTCTGCTGCTTTTCTTCTCAAAGCTCAAATTAGCCTCCATTATCAAAGCAGTTGGCTTATGATTGAAGACCTACATAGCAGCAGTATAAGGGTTTCTGAAGCGCAGGAGCTTACTTAAATAGTACAAATGCATACAAAAAAATGATAACAAACAAAACTACTTGAAATAAAATTTTTTTTAAAAAAACAGTTCAAAGTTCATAACATTTACAATTTTTCGTAAACCTAAGAAGGTACAAAGCAAATGAGAAATACAAGAGGTATAAATGTGACGTTTTAGCAATTATTATTAAAAAAATTTATACCATGTGGAACAAAATCATGTTTATGGCACATAATGAGTTAAGAGCCTGTCTCTTTCACTCTTTCTCCCCCTCTCTCGCTTTCAGGGGCCCAGCAGCCTTGTGTGTTCAAGACTTATAAATCTTCAAAGAGCTTTGCCGATTAAAGCCTCCATCTCTCCCCAGCTGCCCCACTCCCCTTACAACTCTGTTTTGAACTTTCCTGTCTGCTTTCAGAACAGGGACACACAATTGCTTACATAAAAATTGCCCTTTAAGTGGCCATGCTCGGTAAAAAACTAACACTAAATTTAAGCGGGCCGCACGCTGATTCACACATGTTGCCTTTGTGAACCAGGGTAAAGTTCCCTGGGGAACACTTCAGTGATGAAAAGCATGTCACCTGAAGAATAAATGAGTCAGAGTGACATAAGCCCTCATCTCTGGAAGTCTTTCTGGCACACGGGAGGATTAGCTTATTCCCATGGCCACAGAGTAGTCCGAACACATGTACCTGGCTCTGTCACTAATTCACCAACCCCGACCACCACACACTCGGAGCTAACTTTAGTTTGGCCCGAGGGATTAATGGCAAACTCAGCTGTTGTGCCATAACTAAAACGGCTGACAAAAGTTTAGGTGTGAATTTCGAGGGTGGGGGTTTTCACAAAATCTGCCTTCAACCACCAATGCTATGTCTAGATAGCCCAAAGCACTCTGGTGTGGTTACATTAACTTTGAACCAAAAGTGAAGGAGGAACACCTCCCCAAAGCGTGAACATTTTTTAATTATATTTTCAGGTGTCTAACAATGACTTTCCTATATTTAATCAATACAACACGCTTTAACACTAACAATCACAGTCCAAGGCAAACTCACCATAACGTGGCTCAAGTCGTGGGTCCAGCCAGGATGTGGTCTTGTTCTTGTGATTGATGTAGTAAATTTCTCCCTCTGCTGTAATAGCCTGCTCCCAGCCATCAGGGAGGGGTCCTAAAGGGACGACGCCAAAAAAAAAACCAAAACAACAAAGTCTAAGAGATCCTACAGGTTCAATCTGTGCTTTAATTGACCGGCATAATTTTTTTAAACTTCTTACAGTCAGCTGACAAAGAGACCAAAACAAAGCAAAAACTTCCCATATAGAAAGCAAAAGGAATAAATAGGCAGAAGAATTAGAGACGGTCATAATCTTTCATCTCTGAATTAATGATTGCCATCAGCCACTGAAATCAAACAATCCTGTCTGTCAACAGTTGACAGATGCATAACAATGGGTTACCGGATCGGTAATCTCTAATCTCTACCCAGTTTCTGATCTGGCCTTTGTCCAAAACTGGCCTTTCTGACATGTAGCACCAGATTGAGATGGTTCACTTCAGATGCATTCTAATACTGGAAACTCTGTTTGTTTAGATGAGGGGTGGCGGCCAGGTAGAGCGTGCGAGAGGAAGGATGCGAGGCTCACTCGCTTGCTGCGATTTCAGTGGACCGATTCCCTGCTATATTCTCACATGGCTTTAAAGGGCATCACACGGTGTGTGATGTGCAAAAATAGCTATTGAGTCACAGTTCCCAAACATGTCAAACAGGACGCGTAACGTTCTGCCTCAGTCTTCCCTCACCTAGGGCAAATTCCAACTGTATGGACAGACCTGAGGTACACCAAGTAGTAACAGGTAAGAACCAGACTGTACCTGACTTGTGCGGTATAATTTTTTTCTTTTGTTTTGCTTTACATATGTGAACACACAAAAAAATGCACTATGAACGTTGTGCAAAGGAAGAACTGAAATAATTGCCATTCACTGCTGAAAATTACACAACGCATTTCATGCACTGCAGCTGATATAAAAACAAAATTTGACAAAATCAACAGATACACACCACTGGCTGGGTTCATGATAGGTTGCGGCTGGACTGGCACAGAACTGGGAGGGGGAGGCTGGTTCATCTGGAGCATGGCCTTGCGTGGATCCTGCCAAGTGGTGGTCTGATCAATGTGGCTGTAAGGAGATAGGAGAGCCAATAAAAATAAGTCACAGAAATGACCATCTATGATTTACTAGAACTAATAAGCAGTAAGGTCAAACCAGGGCTATGTCAATACAACACATAAATGATGACTCAGACCCATTTCATCAACCTCATGGACAAAAACACTGAATCTACCCCCCCGTTCTGTAAATGATGACTGTTACTGGAAGCGAAACTCAATGTTGGCTTTGTGTGTTCCAGCTTGAATTCATTCTAGATTTACACTACTCATTCATTCATGATTTGAACACTTTTTTGTAACGGAACTGAATTTATGTATATTGAATAACAATGAAAAAAAGAAAAAACATTAAATTATATTTGAAATAAGACAAAACAAAAACAGCACATTGCAAAAAATGAAAATAAGTCAAGTCAGGCTGAAAGCTTCTTGAAAATGTGTAGCGGCCTGTGATTGGTTTTAAAACACCCATTGTAACATCAAACAATGTTGCTCCATCTATTTTCTGGCTCATCTTTGCTGGAACAGGATTGAGGCTTGGGGGAGGAGGCATTGTGTTTCATTCTGTGAAGGCATTGATAATTAGTGCTTTGTTGGTACTTGTTGCTTGATTAAGATGGAAAGCTAATACAGGAAGCCCTCCTCTCCCGAGCAGGACCCTCTCTATTGAGGGAGGGTCAGTCCCAGGGCTCAATGCAGGGGGTCCTTTTTCCTGGAAGCGGCTCGGACACTACAGAGTGTCAGGGGCTTTAACAATCTGGCGCCACATTTACAAAGCTTTCACCTGCTTGACAAAGGCACAGACTGAGCTACGACCTAAAACCCCACTACTCACTTGTTTTCTCTTCTTTTCTTTTTTTTTTTTAACTATCCCCTTTTTTTTTTGAAAAAGAAACAAAAACTAATCTCATACCAAAAGCCATGAAATTCAAGTGTTTTTGTTTCATACATCACCACAAATCTTGCATTTGTAATGTAACTTGACTGAGTTATTTCAACACACATGGCAAAAATAGTTTGTTTGTCATGCACCTAAATGTTACCCACAGCTATCCATTATACCCCAGGTTCTAATGG
The DNA here is from genome assembly GCF_001858045.2 of Oreochromis niloticus. NCBI lineage: Eukaryota > Metazoa > Chordata > Actinopteri > Cichliformes > Cichlidae > Oreochromis > Oreochromis niloticus. The sequence continues at coordinate 32,229,429 of NC_031979.2, forward strand.
TGTCCTTCCACCCACTGCGTTTCTTTACAACTCACTGTTAATTTGATCCCTAAACGCCATTAGCACAGATTTTGGAACAGCTGGGTGAAATGAGAGATTCAGAGAGTTTCTCTTGGCCTCTGCGGTAATCCCAGCCTGCCTGTCTGCTCTCGATCCCAGGCCAGAGAGCGAGAGGACCTGACTCAGCACTCCTCCCCCGATACAATGCAACCCATTTTGAAGCCCCCTCTTGTTTATGCTTTATTGATCAAAGGAGCTGCCAAATCCCCTACCGAACCCTCCCCCAGCCCTCACACGCACACACATATACACACACACACCCACACAAGCACCGCAAACCAAGCAAAATAGTTGGAACTGCTCAGACTGGGGTGGGGGGCTTGAGAAAGAAAGGTCAGGGAAAGGAGGGGCATATAACTGGAGAAAAGAAAAAAAAAAAAACAAGTGAAAGTTAAAAAAAAAAAAAAGAAAAATCTACAGAAGCAAATCCCCTGAATTCCATTGGCTGTGTGAGTTGCTGTGGTTCTGTTACAGTCTGAGTGCCCGCCCTGCCCCATTTCCTGCCTTTTTCCCCACTCTGGAAACTATGACATTTGTTATGGAGGGGGGGGGGGGGGACAGGGGAACAGGGGAGGAGGCAGGGAGACGGGCACTAGGGTAAAAGGGAAGGGAGGGTTTATTGTAAATGAGAGGCCTGCACATCCTTGCATGTCAATGGCAAAAAAAAAAAAAACCTGCTAAAAGTGGGGGAAAAAAAGAAAATGATAGGAACATAAAACTTTAAAACCTTAAAATCCAGATTCTTGAAGTTATGCACAGATGAAAGGTATATTGAATTTTCTATCAAAGACTAGTTAGAACTACCAACTTCCGTTGATCCAATCAACCACAACAACTGTAAACAAAGCCTCAGTTCAAAATACAGGCAATAATGATCTAAAAGCCTGTGATGAAATCTACTTTCAGTTCAATAGCGCTGAACAATATTGAAAAGAAACTGAGAAAACTGGTAAATGAGTTACCAAGAGTCAGTAATTCATCACCAGGTTTTAAAACTAAAAGATAATCGATTCACTGAACCTGCCACGAACCATATATGGTCAGCTGCACGGCTTCCTGTAGGTGAAACATAAAACAAAACAATGTCATGGCAACTGTTGGGACGGCTGGAGGCCACCAGTTGCTGTTAGGAATTGCTGATGATCTGCAACCCCACAGTCACAACTGCTCGGTGTTGTCTTTACATGTTTCTGACACCACAACGAGCACAGCAAGGCAGCCTTTGTACCCTGCCCCCTACTGCATACCCGGGGATGGGCAGCGGACTCACACAAAGATATTTTTGGGGTCGGTCCTAATCCAAGTGCAAAAAAAAGTTTACAATTTTTTAAGTAAGCTGTGAAACTGTGCTCTCAAAACTCTCAATCAAGCAGCGACCCCAAACATTAAGAGGATGCTTAAAATACATGGCGTCTTTTGAGTCTTTACACACAAACTGTTGCTGTGTGATTACACACTGAGCACATGAATGGACAGAATTAAGTAAGTCTATATGCCACAAAAAAAATGTACCTATTTAAACACGTTTCAATCCATAAACAATGAACTAGCAGCTATATTCTATTTCTGTCACATGGTTTACATAAACAACAACATCGTCCTCCCCCAAATTAAGTCCTTTAAGGGGATTTTTTTTTTTTTTTGTTAACACAAACATCTTTTGGTGTTCCAACCCCAAATCCTAGTTTAGATGACGGGACAACGTGGTGAAGAAAAAAAAAAAAAAAAAAAAGGTCTCATGTTCGTCTGGGAATCATCACAGACAAACTATAACACATCATTTCTTCTGCAAATGACCAGGTACTGCAGCCAACAAGAGCACTGTCTTTCAAATGCAATCCATTACTTTCCATCTTTTGCTCAAGTTGTCATGTTTGACCGTGTCCTGCTGAGGCATGAAGGCAAAACTGTACTTTGCTGAAATGATATGGGATGACTTATAAGTTTCCTGCTCAGGACTAACTGGAGTAAAAATACAATGCAAAGTGCTTATCGTTAAGGACTGACTGAAAAGTCTGAGATTTAAGAGATTCAGGTTTCCGGAGTATACTGTAAAGGGTTCACAATCCCTTACGAGATCCAAGTGCAAAAGTCTGAATTCCCCCACTTGATTTTTCAAAAGCTGCAGTGAATTACTGTAGTATTATAAACTAGTATGACAAACACACAGCCTGCCTGTTTATGCTCATGAAAACTATGGCAGTTTGCATCTGGCTTTGTAGAGAATTTACTACTCAAAAAAATAAAGTCTCCAAATAACCTCTGCTACCTTCAAAACACCAGATCAAAGCTCGATTTCAGTCCAGGCTGACTGTTTATTCCACTGAAATTGCATGTCTTAAAAGCCAGATGTCAAGTGCTGCATTTCGCTGGTGTAATACAGGGGAGTGAAGCTATGAGAAGTGCAGCAGTGATGAAGCACTCCCACAGCTGAGTTGTCAAATGTTAAAAATGGGATCGTCAGACCACAGGAGCTCCACCCTGGGAGTATGTGCTTGGAAGTTGGTTGAAGCCAATGACTTAAGAGTGCACTGGGGGAGGCCAGATGTAATCAGGCCTCTAAGTTGAGGGTGACCACCTCCACTCTGGTTGACTGGAGATGCCTGGCTGCCTCTCTATCAGCAGGACATCATCAAGAGAGATTATTGGGGCAACCTTTGTGACCCCATTGTGGCTTTAAGTTTCCCTTTGAAGGGTGGTTTGTATTAATGAGGAAACTACTTCATGAAGTACCAGGACTGAATGTTCCTCTGTTTTTCTGCTGTTTATTTTTTAAGAGTAATTTCAAGATTGAAAGTAATTTTAGGGATTGTCGTGATTAAAGATTAATCGGTGGGGTTTAAGCAAAACTTGCCTGGCAAAGTACTCCGCGTAAGCACTTCTCTTAATCATTTACCAGGCAACATTGCAAACTAATTAATAGGTGCATATTTTTAGTCAAATAATATATAAATATTAAAATAAGGTTATCCGAGTATTTTTGAGATCTCTAAATCACACCTGAGAGGTCCACCTCTCAGAGACTACTTCTCCGTGGAGATGCCCTTAGTGACAGTGGAGGCATTGATGTCTGAAACAGAGGTGTTACATCAAAACCTTTGGTAAACATTAGTCTGACTTTCTCACAGTCCGGTTTGTGTACTGAGCTGACAGGCCAAAGTTGAACAGGAAGGTTCTTGTCTGTGTGTGGTCAATAAACCAAAAGTTTGTCAAACACAAAGTTGCTCCAAATGAGGGCTTTGCACAAGCTTACAGCCCAGTCTTCCCAGCACCATTTGTGACTGACCAAGTGGTCTTAGTTTACAACGTCTTAGAATAAAATCCAATTTGCATATTTATCACTTTAACACTATGGAGATTTGAAGTCACAAAACAATTACATATACCATTTATTTCATTTACTATAAGATCAGTGTTAGCCAAACTATAAAGGTAAAAATTGTTAGTGAATTTAAAAATTAATTGATATTGTTTTTATTTATTACATCACTACAGTATTAATGACTAGATGAAAAACTGTCAAGTAGTTAAAGTCTGACTATGGTTTAAAAGACAACGTAACACTGCAATGGCAGCTTTATTTGCTCAATTGATGGCAATGTTTGGAGAGCCTAAAGCTTGAGTAGGCCATTTTTGCTTTAGATGCAGTAAATATTACCATGTTATCTGCTGGAATTGATTTATCAATATAATCTTATAGTTTAAAATCAGCATAACAGAGTTATTATAATGTACTACAGCAAGAGCATAAGGCCCAAGTAAACATCTTTCCTGTGCAAACAGGCAATCTCTGACTTGTATTTAGTGCAACAGATGTTCAGGAAATAACAGACAGAGTATAGTAAAAGCTGACTATTAGCCGATTTAGGATTACCCAGGACTCTGCAGCAGTGTAAAACTCAGAAAATAATTTGTTTTTTTAAAAACATAACACTAAAGAAAGGATTTATCAAAGTTCTTCACAGTGGATAATCATCTCCTAGCATATCTAATCATGAATCATCTTTAGCCAATGCAGAGTTAAACCTTAAGAGAGACACATAGTCTGTTCTTTTCGTGTGAAACCAAGCTCATCAAAACATTTAAAAAACCCAGTTGAGAAAAGACAAAAGTGTCCATCAGCACGTAGATCTACCTGCCCCTAAGGGCAGATAATAGCCTCCCCCCCTCCAGAGCTTTACACTGCTTTGAGCTGACTTCCCACGAACTGAAAGCGCTTTCAAAGCTGCATTTAATAAGCGCCCGGAAACAGTGATTACCCCTCCTAGTTCACCGGTGTGTCTAAATTAGAAACCTTCATTAGTTTATGACCCACCCCTGGAGACCATCCCTGCCCCCGTCCCACCAACAACCAAGGTGACCCAACCTCTGTGCCCTGGCTGTCATAAATCAAAGGCCGCAGCAAACTGCTGTGAGAAAGACGAAAGGTCAACAGACTTTGTTGACGTTCTCCCAGTATTTGTTTTTATGTAACAGCCAAAACAACAAAAAAAGACGGCATCCTATTTGACTCCGATTACCATTACGGCTGCGACTATTGATCACCACCAACAGTTATAAAAATGTCTCATTTTTTAAAATTTGGTTTAAAAAGTGCATCACTTTTATCAAATGATATTTATATCACTTCTACACCATTTGCTACTCTAAAGGAGAAAAAAAAGTGCTAAATCTGTCACTTATGATCAGTGGTTAGTATTTACACCAAAATTAAACTAAATTTAAAAAAAAATAAATAAATTAAAAAAAAAATCAGAACTTCAGGTGTGAAGAAGGAGGTTAAAGTCTTAACAAAGCCACCACTCTCTCACCCCCATCTTCAAACTTCATGTCAGCCATTTGTCTATTTCGGGAAGGCTCACATGAGTCTCAACAGGCCCGTCGTCTGAATAAAGATCACTGTTTCGCTGCTGGGACAAAGGGGGAGGGCACAGTTTCTTTTGGCCCCTCTTCTAGTGATCTCCACATGGCTGCCATTTAACTTCATTGACACAGAGAGGCACCATCACAGAGTCACAGCTCCATTCATACCAAAACAGAGCATGACTTCTGAAGGAGTGAGGCATCGAAATCTGGAGACTCACTGACTCAGAGGCCAGTTATTGTTACGCATAATCCTGCAGTGCACTAATAAACAAATAGTACCTTGAAAAAAAAAAAAAACAACCCCTGGGTTCATTTATCTCTAAGGACAACAGCAAGCAACCAGAGTGAAATGTGAACCCCCAACTCTCTGCTTTGCTAGCTGGTGACCAACTCCCCACCCCCACTAGTCCATACTAGCTCACACACACGCAAACTCTTGCTCTGCTTCACTCTCTCTGCAACACATCTTGGTCAGACAGCCCCTGTTTATAAATAGGGGAGTGTCTTTTCCAGCAGCTCTGGCAAGCCTGCTTTTATTCCAGATCAAATATCTGCTCTTTGATCTGTATGGAAGATGTCTCCTCGCGTTTTCCGTACTCAAACACAAACACAGTGTACTATACTCACTCTGGTTGTATAACATGCCAGTTGGAAAAACAGTTAAGTCTCTGCAAAGAAATGTGTTTCACATCCCGTTAACATCAAACTTTATGCGAGTTGAAAGGAAGAGGCCGTCAGGTATATGCTATATAAACAGGTATATATGAATAATTTGCTAGTTTAGCATTTAAAAAAAAAAAAAACTATTACTGACCAGTGAGATCTAATGTACATAGAAAGACTCTCAGTTAACACACCTGACTTGTGAACTTGCGGCTTTTATACTGCCAATTTTATACACGTTATATTTTATTCTGCCTTTATCAGTATTTTAGGACTGCGGTAAAATACTCTAAAGAACCGCAAAGATCTCGAGTCTTTGAGAGTACTGTTTTGATTCTCCTATTCCCTGTCCATTGTTTTTTTGGCCTCCACAAAATGGGCCAGATGTTCTCCAGATGTGCAACCTTAAAACATGTGGTAATGAAAGCTCTCTCTTTTTTTGGATCCAAGTAAGTTTGAAGCTATCATGTTTGTCCAGACTCCGCGTCAGAGTGTAACATTTCCTAGAACTGACAACATTTTGCCTTTGAGAGAGTAAAGAATGAGGACTTCGAGTGTCAAGCCTTTTTTTAAACAAGAGCTGCTGAAGAGTTCATAAACTTTAGAACCCTTCACAATGAGCAGATTACATTAACATAAATTGTTGACAAGCACGTCACTTTTATGAATAATTCAACCCGTCTTTGCCCAGAGCTACAGACAGTGAAGAGATAAAAAGGGTAACGAATGCACAAAAAAGTATTAAAGAACAAAACCCCTCAAAACTTGAAAAGTAACCGATACATCCTGTGACAAGCCTAAAGGGCCTCTACAGTACCTGCAAACAAGAAATCTACATTACTATGGATCATTAATGCGAAGAAGATCTACTGAGTAGCAGAGGAGCTTTGCAGAACTCTGTCCTTTTCTGTCTGGGGTAGCTACAGTGGTCCATTGTCTCTACTGAAACCTGAGACCAAGAAAAGGAGCACTAGATACAGCAGTCATCGCTCAAAAGACTTCTCTTGTTTGCTGAGGCCACCAAATTTAATAACCTACAATTTAACTATTGCAATTGTCTCTTTCTGGACACAGTGGCAACTATTGTGTAACAGATTTGAAAATCACTGTCAGCATAATGTATGCTGAACAGAGATGTAGTATCGAGAGCTGGGCCCTGTACTACGAAGCGAGTTCAGCATACCCAGGGTATCCTTCGTTATCCAGATTCACTCACCCTAACACTGGCGTTTGGGGTAAGTGGTTACACAAAGCTGGTTATTAACTCACTAAGTTAACCCAGGATTTCCCAATCGAGGTACGAGTGAGTTCACATGAAAGAGGTGGTGCTGGTAATGTCTGACCAATCACACTGATTAGTGTACTAGAAGCTGATTTTACAAAGGAAGAGTAAACTTTAAAATTAGAAAAATATGAAGAGGTTACATAAATGATGTAAGTATTTGTATCCACTTTGGTTAGAAAGCTATTATTAAAGTGTAGCCACTTGTGTGAGTTAATCGATAAAAATATCCCCTTAAGACATTGGAGAACCTGATGAGCTGTTATCAAGTATTCCAATCATTTTCAAATTTGCATAAAACAGTTACAGCTGCTGTGTCTTTTAAGTATTTAAGATTAAGTTAAAATACAACAACAGAATTCAAATATAGGCTTAGTCTATGTACAAATTTGAAATTAGGTTAGAAAGTGCAGTATAGGTGTCCTGTTTTAGGATCATATATTACTGACTAACACTTATCAAAGAATAGATTGTTGCTGACAACATGGGAATGAATTTATATTTATCACTGATGCTCAACAGGTTAACACAAAGACTTTAGACACTACTGAAAAACCATCTACTCTACCCACAGTGGGATTTTTCAGGAAGGGTGATGCCAGTTTCCAACAAACTGCCTGGTCAGTAGGCGGTGATTTCATACCTGCTGATCTCTAATCAGGAACCTAACCTGTTCCGGAGCAGGTTAGGGTTAAGGGTTAAACTTCAGAGGTAATCCAGAAGTTACCCAGATAAGATTAAATCCTGCTTTGTAGTACAGAGGTCTCTATAGAGACCTGTCACAAGACCAATTCTTTGGTAACTTTCATTGTGACAAACTAAAAACTTTGAACCTGTGATTGTGATGGTATTAAAATGTAATGTAATGAATATCACTGACTTTTCAAAACATTTCAGGTTGCAAGCATTTTGAGACTTTTACAAACTGTATGATGCACTTCATGGCAGCATACATACTTGAGGAAGTATCTCTGGCCAGAGGCAGTCTTGGCCATCTCCCACCCATCTGGTAGGGGCATGTCATCAGGAATCTCATAAGAAGACTGACGAAGATGTTGAGGAGAGGCCCCTGTTGAGCCCATGCCAGACAGTGAGCCACCAGAAACAGCTCCTAACTGCAAGGAAGCAGGGGATGAGTGTGCACGGACATGGTGAGGGATGAGCACTCCGCCACTCCCAGCATCGGTGCTGGCCTGTGTTGGGGTTGAGAGACAACAAGAGCTGAGTCAGTTTTCTGTGGGGAGTTTGAGTGAAAATCCTTACTTCAAAACATCAATTATCATGTAATAATTAAAAAAGGCAATACGAAAATGTAAACACAAACTAAACATTTATGAAAGAATAAAAAAAATATATGTGGCTTTGTTCGTTTCAAATACAAGTGCAATAATGGATTAAGAAACGAAAAACAGAACAGTCTTAATTTAATGACCTTGTGTAGTAGTCTAAATAATTTCTACCCATTTAATATTTGAGTCACTCCTTATAATTCATAATCACTTTAAAGTGTATATAAATTCTATTCATGTGCATGTGAAGGCATGTTTTTGACTTATTCGGGTGTGGGAGGCATCCAGGGCCCGCCACCAACACGCATGCGCACTAGTACAAAAAATCCTCAGCGTTATGGGGAGCGACCGGTAACTTGGAAGTGCTGGAAATGGAAGAAGGGATCGGGGAGGGGCTGTGGGTGAATATAGGATAATTTAACCATCATATGATTTCCTGTCAGCAAATCAAGTTGTTTACATAAAAAAGTCGGATTAGAAAGAAAATTTAAGATGATGCGAACATGACGGTTATCCGTCTGCAAATAGCTATACATGAATTATTAACCAAACCATCCCTTATTGTTTTTACATGGTCACTTATCTATTCACAATTTATTCTAAGCTAAGCAATATTCATCGGTTTTCTTGGTTACTTACGGCCAAAGACTGTAAGAGAATGTTTCCGCCGTTTTATAAAGCCCTCACGGCCTTTACTGTTTTAATGTTTTGTTTTGTTTTTTTGCTGTGCAATGTGTTAAATAGAAATTTGAGGGGGGGAAAAAAACAACCCATCAATGGAAATGCACACTCATTTAAGCATGTCAATACGAGTCCGCCTGAATAAAGTTATTATATCTTAAAGACTTTAAAAAAAAAAGTGTGTTCAAAGATGACTGACCAATAAAACAATAACGCTGAAGGCTAAAAATGGCACTGAAGAAGGATGAAGTAACTATTAACTAAGTGCCAGTCACGTAGCTCCAGAAGGCCGAAGCTCGACAAGATGGGCCCTGATTTTTAGTCGTGATTTCTGAGTACGGGCACAGTAAAAACCAGGGCGGGCTTACTTGTCTGGAATGAGACTTTGGTTCTGGTGGTTTGAAGAAGGAGTCTGGCAGTTTCCTCATCCTCATGGGCACAGAGTGGGGCACGGTATTGACTTTCGGGTTCATCACGGCGTTAAAAAGCGCCTCTAGGTCAGTCTCAGAGTCGCCCCGTACATGGACGATTTGGTGTCCGGCAGGAGGGTTGTGCTGGCTCGGATCCATTGTCCCAAAACAGTCTTCGAACTTTATGTCCCAAAAAAGTTAGGCTTCGGAAGTTAAAAAATAAACGTGAGTCAATCCCAAACTTTTTTTTCCACGCCGGGAGAAATCTGAAAATCTCGACGACACTCAGTAAAAGTTATTCGGAGTCATTCTAAACTTTACAAGTCGAGCACTTGATATTCTTCCAAAGTGTGTTAGCTGTCGAAATCTGCAATGAAAGACAGCCTTTTCCTGTTGTTTCCTGCTGGCATACTTGTTAACGTAACAAAGCGCATAAACTCCACATTGGAATTTATGCTCTCGTCCCCCCAAAAAACGCAGATGCAGCCACAAAAGACGAAAAAACACCACAAACGGTTGAGTGAAAGAGTCCAACTTTTTCTGAGTGTCGGGCCAAGTCCAAGCTGTTGTTGATATTCTTTTAAGCAAGGCTCATAGTGAGCAGTACAAATCTCCGCAGCTCACTTTCTAGAAAAAAAAAAAAAAAGTTTAGCCCCAGTCGGATCTAAACTTTGGAGAGGAGACATCAAACTTTATGACGCCAGTGACGTAATGACCAATAAAGGGCGGGACTTACGGCTCCGATTGGGACAAGAGCGTTTAAAGGTAGACTGTGAAAAAGCCAAGCCCTTTATTAGCGGGCACCTTCCCCAATTTAAATAACGTGTGAAATTAAAAGTAAAATATTATGTGCCAAAAGATACGTTTTTGATAAAACATGTCACAACTTTTAAAGTTAACATCTACTTATTTTGACAGCAAATGGAACTGTAATATCCTTTACAGTTTATGTAATCTTCGACTGGACAATCAGGGCAACACCTTATAAATTATGGCCCATTTGCTAGCCCAAATCTGAATGCAGCGTAGAAAAAGAAACTACTATATAGGAAGTTTCATTAAACTAACTTGCAGATGCACTGAAAATGAATGAACACAGCAATGTAACCAAATTAAACTCAAATTTGATGCTATAAAGTGACATTTTCTTGTACAACTTTGTACATGTTTTTTTTTTTTCAAAGTTACCAAAGTTTTCTAGTGTAAAAACAAGAAATTAAAGGACAAATAAGAAAACGAAAATCAAATTCATATTGAACTTAAAGCTCATAATAACTTACAATAAATTGCATTTGCAAACGGAAAATCTGACTAAAGCAACACTGGCAGATCACATTTTTCTTTGCAGGATTTATTTATAGCATTATGACACAATATAGATAAACACTTTTCCAAGAATCTGAGCAAAGATAACAAAAAAAAAACTATCATCACTATGTGTAATAGTACAGTTTTGTCTTTCTCTCACTCTCTTTTTTTTGTTACAGTGCTCATGAAAAGTAGACCCATGCAGTTCCCACAATTGTTATGCTAATGCGGCCCCTCTCCCATTGAGAAATCATTTTGTCAAGATCCACCCTCTTTGGATATAGAGGCTCTGTTTCAGCTTTTCCCATACATCCACTGAATGCATCATTATGAAGATCTATTAAATATCCACAGACACTGTAAACCTCCTTAACAGACTGATAGTCACAAGCCACATGCTTTTGGACAGATAATACTTTTTAACAAAGCTGTACCTTCAAAATCTTAGAAACATTTAACATCGCTGTAATCCACCATACTAGTGTACTGATAGGAATTCATGTTTGTCCTGCTAAACTTCGATGTGTCTAATAAATGATTAGTAAAATACTGACAGTGAGAAAACTTTTAATATATGTGAAATACTTGATTATTGTTTTAAAAGTCGCTCTAATTTGATGAATGAAGGAAACAGTCTTTGCACACATGCTGCCAGTCAAAAAATGGCAATTGTTTCAATGAAAGTGGCCATTTTTACATCATTGTAACGCAGTCAGACACATTAAAGAGATGGACTGCAGTGTCCCGGCAGCGCCAAGAGGACCACCCACCACGCCGAGTTTGGTCACTTTTTGTCAGCCTTCCATCCTCCTCACTGCTCTCGATTGGATATTACTAGAAACGATTATATGGCCGCTATAAACCAGAATCAACCTGTGATCTACAGTGTAGCTGCATGAGTCCACTTTGTGTAAAGCGCTTTGCTCTTCTGTTTGGCTATTACAGATATGTTGACACACCGTTGCTATAGTCAAGTGAGTAGAAGGCTCGCACGCCCCCTGCAGTGTACAATCGGTATTTATCCCAAACTATTGCAGCGTCTATCCCTTCCTTTCTGACTTCCTTTAAACATGAACTAACCACGTACAATACAGTCAATAATAAATGAAAATGATATACTGCATGTCAACTTTAACGTTTTTTATTGTCTACAGTCTTTCAGTTTTATGCATAAATCTTAGCTATCACTCATTTTCTGAGCTTTTAAGCCATTGTTATCATTACAAATTTGATCTAAACATGTAAAGCTTAATTTCCAACCTCCCATCCATGTGCATATTGTTTGATTACAAAAGATATTCAGATTCAGAAGTCAAGGTTTGTTTCAGTCATTTTTCGTTGCATGCAATATTGCTTTTCCAGACACTCATTCATTGCGTGTTAAATGGACTGTAACAAAAGAAGACAAAATACTTGACAGCTTAAGCTTCACAACAGACCAAAGCACAAGTTTGAACTTGCATCTGTGAAAATGTCTCCCCTTATTTTCAGCACTCTTGCCTTTTCTTGTTCAGTTTCTGGGTGTTGTGCTGGTTAAGGCTTAAAGCTCATTACACTCACCATTGTATAGCATAATGACTGTGAACAATAATGGTGCCAAGCCAAACGGAACTGATTTCAGGGCAAACCTACAGCAGAATATTCAGAATTTCAGTGATTTATCTGAACATGAACACTTAATCTACATGATTGTGTTTATTTGTGTGCGTGCCTATGTTGTTGTTGTTTTTTATTGGGGCAGTCCAAGTATTATTACTAGACAGTTTCTTGTTAATAGGTAGGACTCAAATATGTTAAATATCAGCATTCATCAGTTCAGATAAAAGTAGTTTTCTTCCCTTTATAATCGTCTCATGCACACTGGGTAGAAATAACACTGATGCTCATTGTCAATTAACCACATTGGACAATTTGTATGTTTCACTGGAGAATCTCTTCACATATAATGAGTCAAAGTGCGTCTGCTGTTGTGGGCATAATCATATGCTAAAAATGAATACATTGTCTCCCTCTGTTGCTGTTCTCAGGTTTGGTGTAAGCTAACAAGGAGGTGATGCACGACTCGATGTGGCAATGAGACACCATTGTCACATTACTGTTTATAGCTCCTTCTTGGAGCACCAAAGAAACCTGCAGTTAAGCTATAAAAAAGTCCCATCATTGTTCAGATGAGCTTGGGCTTCCTTCAGCTCTTGGAACAAGTCCTAGCAGGCTGACAGAGGGACAAACCCAGACACGCCGGAGAAGGAGGGGCAGCTCACATCAATAATCCCTACAGCGTCTTCCCCCAATGCACCTATTGTTTGCCGAGGAAGACAGAGAAGTTTTTAATTAAATACACTTTAAACAACAACTAGTATCAAATAATACCATCCTTTGTCTTTTGATGTTGCTATAGATTGAGGGCAATATTAAATAAATTAAGCCTTAAAGCAAAAATAAAATTCAGCATAGGTGCAATCTTAAGAGAAACCTGTGGAAACCTCTTTGGTAGAGGCTTGGCTTGCTGAGCCAGTAGGTTGAGTCTAGTAGCCATAATCATCTGTTCCACAGCCATAAAAGAAAGACGAACACACCTTCAACGCTGCAAAACGTCTTTTCATAAACCATTTCCAGGCCTTGGTCAATTCACTGATTGTAACACTGCCAAACACAGAGTTTATCAGCAAACTGACAACAAGATTTATTCACTTCACTGCTGATATAGTTGCAAAACAGTCCAGCAAATCATAGTGTTACTATACAAAATAAATACAGAGTGGTGCAACTTTAAACATTTAACATATACAATTTGATAGTGTTTGTATATTTTGTAGTCAGGGCTGGTCATGTGTTGATTGAAACAAGAGCATCTTTGCATTTTTTAACATAAAAACAGATTAAAGCCTTTCTCATTTACATAGGCACTTCAGACTTAAATTGCTTGATAATCAGTATCTTAAAATTGTTTTTCTTTTATGACCATGTGCTACGTGCGCTCTAAGGCTGCTGATATGGGGTTTTTTTGTCTTTGCAATTCAAGGCTGTTTATATTTCAGATCCTTAGTTACTTGAAAAGACACACTTTGTAAAAATTCCTTTTGCGGGGTAATAAGTGCTTGTTTCAACAACATGTTTCAGCATAATGTGCACCGATGAGGGCTCAAGACTGCTGTGGCGAACACAAGCTTCAAGTCAGGACTTCTTGTGGTATCGAGAGTGATTGTTAGCTGAGGATCCACAGTGTTTGTTATGGTTTGATGCTTTCACTTCTCTTGTCTGAAAATGGAGACAGAAGTTAAGGAATGAATTATCTTCAACAAAGTCACCCTTTCTGTTGAGGAAAGAAATAAATCCCTGCTAAATACTTACATAGGGTGCATCACTAAGTACAAGACCATGCATGCTAGTATTGCCCCCAACACGCTCCTGCACACCTGCAAATAGTAACAGGTTGGCGTGGTTACGCTGCACCGACATCATGTTGATACTCTTCTGTCATACACAGGTCAGAAAAATTCTGGCCTGATTTTAACGGCCTTCACAAAGTGCTTACATTGAAGCTGGTGGTTGAGTCGATCCAGACAGAGCAGAATTTTCTTCTCCTCCAAGGAAATGGTGGTGAGCTCCTGCTGTTGGCTGTACTGCTCTACTGTTCCAGATCTCTGTGTTTGGACTGTCTCCATGGCAGCCACTATACCCTTTTCTTCCAGATGGCCTTTAGCATGCACTTCAGCTAGGTGTAACTGGGCTGCACTCTCAAAATCTGAGATTACATTAAAGGCAGACACTCTCACCTTATCAATGGATGATGCAGCTGTCCTATCAGATTTCTAAATTCCTATATCCCCCTGTTTTTTTTTTAGTTACATTATATATATTTCCTAAAACTACAAAACAAAAAAGAAAATGTTAAGAAAGCTCTTATAAAGCATCAGACATGACAGAATAGTTACAATTTTTTAAACTAATACATTCAACATTTGCTTTAATTATGAAATAAATGTAAACACAAACAGAGAACATAATACCTTCATTTGGAAAGGCTGAGTTGTAAGTGCTTGAAAACGTTCTGAGCAGCTTTGCGGTCTGCTTTGTTTGCTGCAAAAAACAACACACACTCACAACACATGAACTGTCATTGAGTCAACATCAGTTATTAGCTTTTTACTAACTGCTCGTTGTTATTGTTCCCTTTGTCTGGGAAGCTTAAGACAAAGATTTCTATTCTATTTTATTCTGTTAGTCTGACCTACAATTAACCTTAATTTTTATGCAGGCTAAAGATGAATTAAGTGTTATTTTATTTGTGATGACAAAAAAATGTATCGTTAACTCGTGTCTATCCCTAACGTCTTGTCTTTGGCACCATTAATTATTAAATTAACACTTTGGACAGCATAAAAGGAACAGCAAAACAAGTTCAAACACACCCACTTACTGATCTTTACCAACTACTCTCACACCTCCCCACAGGGCAACTACGCAACTGCACGCATGTACCTGAGAGATCTGATGAAGTCTTTTATTCTCTGAGCCAGGAGCCTGTCTGCCTTTCTCTGTACAGGGCTTCCTTAAAACTCGCCCTCTCTCCAGGGCTGGTGCTTTCAGTATCGGTTTTGCTGAAAGAAAACATATGCACCGGTATCATAACTACATGAACAAGCATACTCCAGACCAGGGGTGGGCAACACCAGGCATCGAGGGCCAGTGTCCCTGCAGGTTTTAGATGTGTCCTTGAACCAACACAGCTGATTTAAATGGCTAAACTAGCTCCTCAACATGTCCTGAAGTTCTCCAGAGGCCTGGTAATGAACTAATCATGTGATTCAGGTGTGTTGACCTACGGTGAGATCTAAAACCTGCAGGACACCAGCCCTCGGGGCCTGGAATTGCCCACCCCTGCTCCAGACTGTGCTGTCTAAAAGACCGTGTTAATTTTTTTTTCAATTTTAAAACAGGAGTTGGATGTTTTGAAGCACAGCCTATTACTACAAATAATAAAAAAGTGGAATAATGATTAAAAATAGTCATAAAAACTGCAGATTTATTTCTGCATACTTGTACTATTGAACACAGTCAAACAGCATCCTGGGACTGGATTAGCATTAAAGATTGTTCCTCTTTACGCTCAAAGTACTGTAGCTGCTACTTACAAGTTAAAATGTAAAATCTGAACTTGAACAGGTAGAAAAAAACCCTGAAATTTCTCGAGGCACTCAAATGAACCCTAAGCTGAGTGAGGGGCTGTCAGCTAAAATATACATTACCATCCTTTGTGGTTAAGGCACTGCGGACGCCATGCCAGAGGTGTGAAATTTCTTCATCTGTGGGAGTACAATCTAAACAGAAGTCTTTTTCATTGCATGCATCCCCCCCCTTTCTTCTGTAGTGGTGAGTTTCCTGATGACTTGAACTGGGCATGCTCGTCACAATGCCTTCTGAGAGTGGGGAGGCATATGAGGGTGGCAGTGGTGTGTCTAAAACAGTACTTTCTGTTGTTATTTCTTTATGCGTTTTAGCTGAGCAATGGCCCTCTGAGTTATTCTTGTTCAGGACCTGCTCAACAGCCATGGCCTGTTTGTTGATGGCGCTCGCGTGATCCCTGCCATACGGAATTTTGGTGATGCAAGGAGTCTTTTGCTCTGCAGATTCCATCCGAGGAGGTGGGCGGGGCACCATGACCTTCCCTTGGGTTTTGGCAATCTGACTAACCTCGGTGGCAGACTGAGGTCGTATGACCGTGCCCTTTCTTGTTCGTGAGGAAACAGGACCCGCTCTGCCAAAGTGCTCTTTCCGAGGGACCTTGGGGGCACTGGCTCTGATGCTGTTGCGGTGTGCCTTGACCTCATCGGTTTGTTGCTGGGGCAAGTTGACTTGAACATCTGCCCAAGCTTCCTTTGTAAACTGATAACCAGTGGAGGCTGCAGGGGTCATGCCGGGTCCAGTCTTGGGAGTCTCTGAGAACGCACTAAGACTTAGCTGGTGGTCGTCCGAGTTGTTTTTTGGTTGACAGAGATTGGAGGATTTGCCTTTCATTTTGTTCTGTTTATCTTTCTCTTTTTCCACATGCACTTCATCAAACCAACGCAGCTTCTTTTTGACAGTGTTATTGCCCTCCAGGTCCCTTGTTTTTCTCCGTGCTAATTCAACACTATCCCTGATCGCTAAAGCTACTTGTTTTGCAAAAATCAAATTCCCTGAGCTGTACACACAAGTGGAATCCATGTATTTGGACTGCTTTTTAAGAATTCCCTTACTATATCTGACCTCACATACAGAATCAGACGTCTCTATTGACAAAGGTATTTTCTCAACTTCCTTCTCAGGACATTCAAGATACTTGTATGTATCTGACTGAATATTAGACAAGCAGGTATGCTCCATGGATTTTGTATTTATTGGCTTCTTAGTATTGGACTCTGAGTTTGTAATCTTATTGAGATTGTTTGTAGAAGCACTGCATTCTTTGTGAGATGACAGAGCGCTGTTTTCTTTTCCTGTTTGCTGAAGATCGCCTTCTTTTGACAAATTGTCTGTTGTACTGTCGTTCAAGAAAATATTTGGCTTTGGGGGATCCCCAAACAAAATGTCTTTGCTGTTGCTATTTTTGGCAAGCAAAGGAATTTCTGTAGTTGGATATTTTAATTGTCTGTCATCTTGGATCCTCTCCTGTTTGGGAGCCAAGAGGCCCTCTTGTTTAGGATAGGAAGAATCGAGTGCTGCGTTGCCAAGAGCAGCTATATTTGCAATAATGATGTTGCCACCGGGGCTGTTCTGTCGAGTTTTCACCTCATAGGGCTCTAGGTCACCGCTAACATTTTCACTATGAGCTGATAAATTACAGTTGTGCAGAGCAGGCTGGATCTCTGTCTTAAGTCTTTGTTCAACAGATGTGAATCCCCACGAGGCTTTAGAAACATTTATCTTCTTATTAGACCAGCCAGATTCATCTAGTTGTTTCTGGTTTGGTTCATGCCATTTATTTGCTTGGACTAAGTTATCACCGAGAAGCATCATCGCTGAGAGGTCTGATGTTTGATGGCACAAGTCATTTTGCTTTCTTAGGTCTTGATGGGTCCTCTCTGTGCCAAGCAAGAGTGATGAATAGGAACTCTGCAGAGTTTTTGTGAGGTGGTTGAAATCCTCATTTTCCAAACTATCCTTACTTGAAAGGCTCTCAGAAAGACAAGAATCAGACAGGTGGCTACCCTGGAAAATGGAAGCAGAGAGGAGTTGATAAGTGGAAAATAATAATGTATTTTACAACTGTACAGGCATGCCTGTTGCTTATCAGTGCTTAGAAGGACCTCCCCTGCGTCCTTGCCACTGATCTTTTTTCTCACAAAATGAAAATGAAGACTGTTATAAATAATATACATTTTGAAACAGCTATTAATATATGCACATTGCACTAGAGGGTGCTACAGTTTGTAGCATCCACAGGGACTGTTACTGCAGGAAAAGGTTTGTTACAATGCTGCCACCTAGTGGACTCCCCAAAAATTGATTCTGTTCATCTAGAGCACAGGTGTCGAACTCCAGGCATCGAGGGCCAGTGTCCTGCAGGTTTTAGATGTATCCTTGATCCAACACAGCTGATTTAAATGGCTAAATGACCTCCTAAACATGTCTTGATGTTCTCCAGAGGCCTGGTAATGAACTAATAATTCGATTCAGGTGTGTTGGCCCAGGGTGAGCTCTAAAACCTGCAGGACACCGGCCCTTGAGGCCTGGAGTTCGACGCCCCTGATCTAGAGGTAGCGTTTTCAGTGGGAGAAACGTTTTGTCACCATCCAAGTGACTTCTTCAGTCTCAGCTGACTGCAGATTTCGCCAATCTTATAAACAGCCCATTGTTCCTTCAGTGGTGCTAGTTTCAGTCATTATGAAAATTAATTTAAAAATAAATAAATAAATTAAAAAAATTAAAAATGAAAAGAAAATCGTCATAAATCTAGTCCTTACCAGGTTCTACAATTATTTAAATACAGCATTACAATACATGGCATATTACACTCTGTCTTTAATTAATAAATAAAAATATACCCAAATGTAGAAGCAGTACAAGCAGTAAGTTAAGCCTTACAGCTTCCACAGCAATTAAGCGCCAACTGAAAGAAACTGTGGCCTCGAAAAAAGCAGAAGACAAGACCAAAGTGGAGATTTGAAAAATCAAAGAAAACTACTAAATGAAGAAGTGGTTGAGTCAAGTTAGATATGCAAGGATAACATATTTTTATACATAAGTACTGTATTTACACAGACACACAACAAGCTACCTGCAATCAGGAACAACTTGAGGCTCAGTGTCAAAGCATTTGTCCAATCACCTGAGCCCAGCTGTCCCACTAAAGTAGTTTTGTTTCCTGCACATTGAAATGAAAAAAACAAACAAACAAAACAAACAAAAACAAAATACCTGTGGACTGTGATCGTGCTCCCTCTCTATTCTGCTCTGTTCCAGGAGGAGTTTTGTGTAGGCCTCCACAGCAGAGAGCGCTTGGCGGTGGGAGGATTTAGAAACCGTGGGTGGCTTAGGAGATGGGGAGCAGCTTCTTTAAAAGAGAACGGAGAATATAAATAAGCAGTGACTGGTTATTTTTGGTATGCAGTAAGATAATACAGGAGAATGGTTGAACTTTAAATCTGCTTCTTTTTTACCTATTAATGTTTATATTGCTGGACAAGAAAGAGGACTGCCGAGTGTACGAACTCGAGGTGCCTTGAATTTGATGGAGTGCATCTTCAATATTTGCAACGTTTCTTTTAAAAGCTATAAGACACAAAGGAAAACATACAAATAAACCAAAATATATCAAGACTGTTTAGTGAAATAGAAGGTGGCACGTGTTAAGGAGCTGAAACTCTTAAACCCTTCATCCAACTTGAATGTGAATACCCTCAAATGAAAGCTGAGAGTCTACGCATTATGTCCATGTCCATTAAACAACTATAACTGGAATATTTTTCAGTAAACAGGTAAAAATAAATCTTGTGTCAGTGTCCAAATATATATGGAGCTAACTGTATAATCTACTAACATTGTCGGCGCTTCTCAGAAGGGGGTAGATGTGCTCTTTGGAAACGCTCAGTTGCGTCCTGTACTTGCAGTCTGCGTTGCTGGAGGATGCGGTCTCTCAGGCGTTGCTCCTGCACATCCCACTGCTTCCGTCTTTCATCCAAAGCCCTGAGCCATGAAAAAGGGCAGAGCATGAACCTAGGGCACATTTTAATTTATTAAATCTAGTCTGGCTATGTTTTAGATACAGAAACCTGAGTCCCTGCCTAGAGATATGTTTTCAGCAGAGCCATTAATAAATTAAAGCCACCATTCACTCCTGGGTTCACTGGTGAAGCCAATAACAACAGTAACAGTGTAAATAAAATTCCACTTTGTTTTTTTTTTAAATGTCAGAAACAGTAGTGTATTAAATAGCCATGAGAAGTACCTCTATCTACTGTATTTACAAAGGCTTATAGTAGCTGAAAATTTATTTTCAAAAATGTGTCATTAAACTATACATGAACTGGAGTTACACCGGTCCTTTAAATGTGCAACATTGTGCCTAATTATGCTGCCTTTGTTTACGTTGGAAAAATCATGTTAAAGATTGCAATTCTGCTATCTAAAAATAAAACTGAAATGTATTACTGTAAGTGAAGATATAGTATTTCATGCAATCTATGTAATGTTTATGGGTAAGCTAATCCACAGTTTAATTTACCCCTCCATTAAAGGAACAAATCTAATTTGTGGGGCTCCTCTTGTTCTTGGGTTACGCCTTGTTTTGATGTTACACAATAAGCCTGACCATTGCCTACAGCCATCCTTGCAATAACATGCTTTTAGAGCACTAGGTTTAAAAACAGGACCTTTCAGCTTCAGGTCCCAATTATGGAAACACATACTTATAAGGTGCAAGGGATCTGAACCTCATCGGGATGAACTTTGCAGCTTTAAGCATTCAAAGAAGTCAAGCTTTAATCACCTCTCTGGAAACATAGATCTATTTCCGGGTCTACATTGTGAAATCCTGTCTGCACCGTTCATCCTGTAAAGTATCTAAGTCACGGACAGAGCCAGAGGCCCATTCTGAACACCAGCAAAGCACAGCCTGCTTTCCTGAAATTAAACGGGCTGCATATATTTCTCTAAATGGGTGTCTGGGAGAGTTATAGATTATTGGTTAGAGAAATCAGACAGAAGTGTGTTGTTTAGATGAAACTTTGCTGTTAGTCTAACAATAAAAATAATACATATTTATTAGACAACTGACTTCCTGCGTCGGTTGGTTTCCAGGGAGAATTTGCGTGCTCGGGCTTTGCATATCTTCTGCTCTTCAACCAAAAGCTGTCTCTCCTTCTCGAGACTTGCATGATCTCTCAACCTCGAATATCTGGTAGTCATCAGCTGAGGAGAGCAGTTGTTGATGGTGGTCAGAGGATATGTGTCGCGTAAAAGTAATAATCAATAATGATTAAGTTCTCGTGAATTATACAAGCAGGTCGAATAAAGTTTCAAGTTGGGTCATTACCGAACTCTACATTTGTTTTAAAACGGGCGTGGATGCATGACACACATTTCTATAACACAAATAACTTCATGCATGTAGGATACGAGTGGTAGAAGAAGTGATCTTGAAGAACTTGCATCCTCTGAGGCTGCTGATCCTCGCTGACACCGAGCAGACGTACAGGTTCAATCGGCTAGCAGCTGCTAACTTGTCCTTTTTAGCTAACGTCGGCAATACGCCGGATTAAGTCACTCAACCATTTTCAGGGCGAGGTAAAACTTGTAGCGTAAATGTCCACATCGTTGCGACCTCTCCTGACCAGTAACAGCCTCATTCTCTTATGTAAAAGAGTGAGAACAAAAATCCGAATAAGTTGATACGGCCACAGCCGTGTTTGTGTACGCTTGCTCCATGATAGCGACCGAGGACGCGACTCCTTGGCAACCAAGAGAGGTGATTGTTTCTCTCATGTCCAGCAGAGGGCGCAGGACTCCTCCAGGCGTGCATGCCGCCTTCAGGAACATTTGGAAATTAAAATTATCCACATTTTAATGTTAAAAACTTTGTGTGGGATAGCTAAAAATGTTTTTACTCAGCTTTTATATCTACTCTTGGAGGAGGGCTTGTAAAATATGAGGATGGGCTGGTATTACTTTTTATCTTTTATAAAAACAGAAGTTAAGAAGATTATTGAAAATCTGCTTTTTCCAGATTGTGTATGCCATTTTATGGACGAGTGGGGCGCTGCTTTATCTCTTACTTTGTCAAACACTGTATATGGGTATAGTGATGGTATTGCTGCTATCCTGCACTCAGGCAATTACAAATAATCCCTTTGCCCTCGGCTACAGTTTAAGTCACAACCTGTTATGCTGGAGCGATTCTGCTGATCCAAAGTCTCAGTTTGTCAAAGTCCTTTAATATCTTGCTTTAGGGGGCTTACGGGATGATTGATTGAAAATAAAGTAAATAATAGATAAATATAATTCCCACACCAGTACCCATTCCAAAGGAAATTCCAAAGGAAAACCGCCCTTTGGGCGTGCAAATGCAGCACTGTAAGCTTCAAGAGTCATCACAGGGTTAGAGCCACGCTGACAGAAGGTCCAGAGGCTACAGGATGAGCTCGATTACCGAAGCAGATTTGGGTCATAAAGATTAAACAATTAATAAGTCATCTGGTGGAGCAGTATTTCCAAGGTTAGTGAAGCATGTTTTTTTCTTTAAATATCTATCTCTATATATGACAGATATTGATATTGTTATATTTCCATAGTAGCGATGTTATTGCTACTTTTACGATGCTACAGAAATCTTTCATTTCATTTGTTTCCTCCATCTAGCTCTTTAGATGATATAGTAAGGGAACAAACAAAGTGCACCAGAAAATATGTTTCAAATATTATTTTCATCTTCACTTATTAAATCCTTATTTAAACCACTTCGGTTTAAATAAGGATTTTCTCACCTTCCCTGGCCTAACAGCAGGATACATATTCAGTTTATATTGTATTAGCAAATATACTTTATCAGGACATGCAAAGCATAAACGATCTGCCCCTCTATCAGAACAAATTCTGCATGTATTGCATGCATTTAACGGATTGCTCAGTTACTTAAAATCTTGTTACTAATGTCACTAATTATGACTGAATACACTGGACATCGTCATCTTCTGTCATCATTGTGGTTATTTGTGCTGAAGCAATTAGCTCCTCAGTTAACCTTGTTATTCAAATGTAATTAGTGAGCAGAAAGTTGATTTTCTCTTTTGACAATGGCGATTTAATTTGCAATAAAAATAGTCACTGTCATCAGGTATGACCTCAGCTTAATGTCTGTGGTTAAGACGTAACACGTTCTAAGTTTTCCATGATCAGCAAGTGGTGTTATGTATAGTCTATTTTGCATTATTTAACAGTAACGAAATTAAAAATACATTTGAATCCAGCAGAGACTGAATGGTCAGTGTCCTGCCATGAAATGAAGGAGAGCAGATGATGAATCTGTGGGTGGTGTCACACATTTAGTGTGAGTTATAAATCAGCAGAGACCCACTGTGCACACTGTTGTTCAGTCACTGGTTGGATCACTGCTGTCTCATTGTCCAGCCTTTTTGTGAAATATAGGTAAAACTGATCCTTTAGAGCAATAGAATGATTGTTTATCTTCCTTGAGAGAAATTATTAATCTTACCTTAGCAAAGGAGGCATTACCAGCTGAAAAGGTAGGTCTATTTTGGCTTACAGAAATCATTTTACATTTTACAAAGCTAAAATCTGTGATTGTAGCCCTGTGTTAAAGATCATATGACTAAAATACACTTACCTGTTTTTAGATGGAGCAATGAAGAGAAAGCCACGATGCTAAGACAAGTTGTGGTCAAACCCCGGAGACAAGCTTTTTGGGGGGCCGGTTACCCATTTCATCCTCACTCTTCCTCTTGCCTTTCTATGAAGGAGGAAGTTTTTTTAGAAGCTGCAGAATATGGTAATATCCCAGAAGTGAGGCGGATGCTGGAGGAGCTGCCAGATCTCAATGTTAACTGTGTCAACTACATGGGACAGAATGCACTGCAGCTGGCTGTTGCAAATGAGCATCTAGAACTTACCAGACTTCTTCTAAAGAAGAAAGACCTCGCCAGAATAGGAGATGCTTTGCTGTTAGCCATCAGTAAAGGTTACATTCGCATAGTAGAGGCCATACTGAGCCATGAGGCCTTTGCAGACGGTCAAAGGCTGACTAACAGCCCCAGCCAGGCAGAGATGCATGATGACTTTTTCTCCTATGATGAGGATGGGACACGGTTCTCTCATGACATCACTCCCATCATTCTGGCTTCCCAGTGCCAAGAGTATGAAATAGTCCATATACTTCTTCTCAAGGGAGCCCGGATAGAACGACCCCATGACTACTACTGTCAGTGCAAGACCTGTAGTGAGCAGCGGAGGCATGACTCTTTCAGCCATTCACAGTCCCGCATCAATGCATATAAAGGTCTAGCCAGCCCAGCATATCTCTGTCTCTCCAGTGAAGATCCTGTGATGGCAGCGCTGGAACTGAGCAATGAGCTTGCAGTTCTGGCCAACACTGAGAAAGAGTTCAAAGTACAGTAATTACAGTGTTCACTCAGTAGGCGTATTGATGTTTTTCCAATCTGTTTATGTGCTTCACTCATTCATGAAAGTGCATATGCTGCTGTTCTCTGTTACAGAATGATTATAAGAACCTGTCCATGCAGTGTAAAGACTTTGTGGTGGGGCTCCTGGATTTGTGTCGAAACACAGAGGAAGTGGAGGCTATTTTAAACGGGGACAAAGAATCATATCGTAGCTCAGACACCACGAACAGACAAAACCTGATTAGGTTAAAACTTGCAATAAAATACGAGGTTAAGAAGGTAAGCACATGAGCACTCTTTAGCTTTTTAAATCAATCTTGCTTCATTCATCAACCTCATGTTTGAATATGTAAAGTGTGTAAAGTAATCCTTTTCTCTTCCTGTCTCTGTCTGTGTTTGTCTTGCATGAACACACACATGCACACGCACACACACAAACAACACATACCTTTAAACTCAAATGAGGCAGTTTGTGGCACATCCAAACTGCCAACAGCAACTCCTCTCCATCTGGTATGAAAACCTGTCTCGACTCCACCAGCAAACAACAGCAGTTAAGATTCTTCTTGTTCTCGGTGTAGCTCTTGGGTTGCCTATACTGGCTTTTATTTACTGGATAGCACCGTCAAGTAAGGTTAGTTTACAAAAAAAATTTGCACATAACCTCATAACAGACTTTTCTTTTAGGAAACATCTGAGACACTTTTAACCAAGCTTAAAGGAGTTAACCTTAGGCTTACATTTATCTGCCATACAAATGTTGCTGGACTTTAAACGACCAAATTCTGGTAACACTAAGTTAACAAACTTGTAATGTAGGATCGCGCAGATTTTTTTAGTTTCCTATGAAGTTTTTCTGATTATCAATGTTTCAGTTTTTATGACTTACTTAAGCACTGCTATATTGCTTTTGATGTATAAAATATATCACTGAAATATATCAAAAATATGTGATTTTAATTTTTTTAAAAACTGCAAAGTTCCACATGTTACATTTGATAAATTTTGTTCTGTTTATTGTCTCTCGCTTCAGTTAGGGAAACTTATGGGTGGCCCTTTCCTGAAGTTTGTGGCTCATGCAGCTTCCTTCATGATATTTCTTTGCCTACTGGTCCTGAATGCAGCAGACCGCTTTGAGGGAACTTCACTGCTGCCCAACATGACCATCCATGATTACCCTTCACAGCTTTTTCGTATGAAGACCACGCCCTTCACCTGGATGGAGATTCTCATCATATCTTGGATCATAGGTCATGAGCGTAAACACACTTTGCCCCAAACCAATATACTTATGGATTTCTCATTATTTTAGTCAGAATTCTCTTATTATCACACTGTTGTGCATATCAGGGTAAGAACATCAAAATAATTCAAGATTTATTAATCTTCACACATCTGCTATGATAAAAATTGCCCACATTCACCAAGAAAATCCCCCCTCAAACTGAAGCCATGTCAAACATGATTTACCAATAATAGCAATAAAAATTCCTATGTGATGTAAATACTATTAAAATCTTATTAATAACATTTGTACTTGGTAAGATTATATTACACTATTTCATATAAGAGAGCAAAAATGTGACTGCCAATCACTTTTTTTCTCCACAGGGAAGATCTGGGAAGAATGTAACAACATTTGGTCCCAGGACATCCGGGAGTACATATCAGAACCCTGGAACCTTCTAGACTTTAGCATCCTCACCATTTTTATGACGTCTTTCACTGCCAGATTAATGGCTTTTTGGCATGCATATTCAGCCCAGTGTTATATTGACAAGCACCATACTAGCCTGTCCAACATGACGTTACCCTTTGAAATACAGTATTTCCAGCTTGGTAAGTGTAGACCAAAAAATTTCAAGTGTTGTTGGTATTATGGGTAAGGATTAGATATTTGTTTACATTGTTAAAATAAAAAGTTTCCTGTCTTAGATTTTATTTTGTTCTAATGTTGCACTGGACAAAGAGACAAACAAACTTTTAGGTGTTATCTTCATAGTCCAATTAGATTTTTTCCAATTCATCATTAAACTTAAAAAGGATCTTTGTTGTTATTTGATTTAGAAATCTTAACACAAGTAATAATAATAACAGAGGCAAAGTCTACATCATAAAACTTGTTCCCACATGCAGCATTTCTCTCTCTTTTTTCCTAGCTCGAATCCACTGGATGCCCTCAGACCCGCAGCTTATTTCCGAAGGCCTTTACGCAATTGCCGTTGTGCTTAGTTTTTCCCGCATTGCGTACATCCTGCCCGCCAATGAGAGCTTCGGGCCTTTGCAGATCTCTCTGGGAAGGACAGTGAAAGACATCTTTAAATTTATGGTGGTTTTCGTAACAGTGTTTGTGGCTTTCATGGTAGGAATGTTCAATCTGTACTCATACTACCTTGGAGCCAAGCACAACAATGCCTTTACAACGTAAGTGTCAAACTATTTCAAAAATACAGTTTTTAGGAAAATATTATCAAATGTTTCCTTTGGACACAAACCGTGTCTAATAAATATGGCACAATGGTTGAACTATACTATTAAATTTTGATTTCTCTATTACTCCAGGCTTGAAGAGAGTTTTAAAACATTATTTTGGGCCATCTTTGGGCTGTCAGAAGTGAAATCAGTGGTGATTGACATCAACCATAAGTTCATTGAGAATGTAGGCTACGTTCTGTACGGGGTGTACAACATCATCATGGTGGTCGTCTTGCTGAATATGCTCATCGCCATGTTTAACAGTTCTTTCCAAGAAATTGAGGTACAACTTCATCACTGATATTTCTAATTTAGAATTGATTTGACTGGTACTGTATTTTAAGCCCGATCGCCAAATTCATCGGCGTTTTAAATTTTCACCTGTTGCTTCTTCTTCTTCTTTTTTTTTTTTGCTGCAGGATGATGCAGATGTCGAGTGGAAATTTGCTAGAGCTAAACTCTGGTTCTCTTACTTTGACCATAGTGGCACACTGCCTGTGCCCTTCAATCTTGTACCCAGCCCAAAATCAGTATCTTGCCTATTGCTGAGTATAAAGGATTTCATCTGGAACGTACCTCCCGGCAGACACAAAAGAAATTCACGCAATGAGATGGAGCTTAACAATGTGAGGCCCCACCAATGTCATTTGATGAAACAAACATTTTAATCAAGTTTTCCAAACAAATTTTGTTGAATGTAGTAGTTGGAATATATATCATCTCAGCGGGTCTACAGGGCCTTCTTTTGTCACATTAATATGTACAGGTTGGGGTTGTAAGTACCTATGTTAAAACCTTCTTCTTTTGGTTGTTTTTGTCTTAGTTAAGACGACAGGATAATCTGGCTGGGGAAGCGTCTCTTTGTCCAACCCGTCATCAAGTAAAGCTTTTTAAATCTCCGAATGCTGATTAACTGCTTAATACAGGAGCTGTCAGTAAATTGTGTTTCCTGATAAAAGTTTTGCATACATAAACAAGTACACATAAAAAATGCAAAGTTTGTAATTTATTTTAGTAAAGTAAAATTTGCTGTATATACACGTAAGGACCTATAACATCCCAGTCCAAACAGTCCAAATTGTCTCTTTTGTGAGGGAAATAATTGGCAGAGCAGAACAAAACTATAATCATGACTTTGTTACTTTATTACAGAAAATAATGAATTGCCTCATTAAAAGATACATCTTAAAAGCACAGAGGGATAAAGATAACGATGAAGTGAATGAAGGTAAGTTCTTCTGGGCTACTGTTCATGGCAGGATCACATGAAAAACACAATTTTATGCTTTTCACTTGCTGTTCCTCAGGTGAACTGAAAGACATCAAACATGACATCTCCAGTCTTCGCTTTGAGCTCCTGGAAAGGGAGAAGCACGATAAGAAGACACTAACAGAGCTCATGGGGCAGCTGGAAGAAGTAATGCATGTGAAGCAGAAAGAAGAGCAGAAGCATACACTGGATATGGTTTCTTAAAAACAATAAAGATTAGAAATGTATTTACTGGACACACTCCATCGTTCTCATTAATGAGGGATTCAGTCAAGGCCGAATGTTTCTGTGACACAGACTTAACACACAACTTTCAGACAAAACTTAGCTGATAAAACTACATATTTTGTATTCATTATAAAAAAAATTCTGCTTTCTCCATTGTGTAAACTTATGAATTTGTTTGTCTTTTGATTTTTATTCCTGTGCCTGTGTCTGAACAGTTCGCTTATTGCTGCAATAAAGGAACTGTAATGTAACTTTTCCTGTTGATCCGACTACGCTACAGTTCTGAGTTGACTGCTGTCATCTGCATGATTTGTTTTGGAGGTAATTCATCTGGTGCTGAAAACCAGAAAGCAGTTCAGATAAAACAGAAAGATATGTTTGATTGTCTCAGTCGCAACACTCAATTAAGCTTCTTTGGATAACTGCGCTCAGTGTAGCTGGAGGTAAGTAGTTGCTTTTTCTTTAATGTAACTTCAGTTAATCAACACAACTCCAGGCTTGATGTTCAAAACTGTATAAATTGTTTTTCTTAAATGCTGTTCTTTGTCAAAATATTAATTACCCGAGTATAATGTTTATTTAATGTTATTAAAGTTACTGCAGGTTATCTTCATCCCATGAGAGATTATGGGTTTTTAAAATCATTGCACCACATGCTGTTGTGCTCTCTCATGCTTGGTGTCAGGCATCTGAGAACAGTGTGACCTGTCATGTAGACATCCAGCTCGCCTCCATATAGCGAGGCAGAAAGACTAAAAACTACAACCAGGCTTTAACTGTCAAGCCTGTGAATAATGCAGCTGTGAAGCATTTACACCAAGGTCAGACATGGATGTTATAAAACAGCAAAACTGATAAAATTACCACCAGAAGAATCTATAACATCAACATTCTGAGGAAATTTACCCATGTGTCTGAAATATTAGAAATTTGATTAAATGAGAGGTTTTATCGAAGCCTGATGGTGGTCAATGGGAGCTATATTTACAGTTTAAAAACTTGTGAGAAAACTAGGCCATTGCAGCACATTAAAGAACACATTATGGAGATATGAAGAGCAATTACAGCATGAGAATTGTTTCTGATGTTGTCAAAAACATGACGCAGGAGATAGGGGCCAAGGTCTTTGTGTGAATAATAACGACATGCATCAGCAACATTCACATTTGACTGATTTCCTTTAAAAATAAAACCCTCTATAATATCTAACAAGGTTAAGGCTAAAGATAAAACAAAAAAGTCATTCAAGGTAAAGGGCAATTTTATTAGCCATTAGATGGACACAATATGGGTGATATTCTTCACTTTATCAAAGTCTTTTTTTATATTCATCTGTCTACAGTAAAATGATGCTTAAACGCAGGGTTAGTTTCCGAGCACTATGAAATCTATCAAATATGAAAAAGAAAACAGTCAATTAAAGTCATAAAAATATTCCTTTGAAGAAAACTAATAAAGCAGACAAAAGCAAGAACAAAATAGGCCTATTTGTGATTTAGCAGAAATCACAAGGGTGATGTTGGAAATGCGAGTTACTGTTTTTTTTCGTCTTTCCGATGGCGATAAGAGTT
Source organism: Oreochromis niloticus (assembly GCF_001858045.2). Classification (NCBI taxonomy): domain Eukaryota; kingdom Metazoa; phylum Chordata; class Actinopteri; order Cichliformes; family Cichlidae; genus Oreochromis; species Oreochromis niloticus. The sequence goes on from NC_031979.2 coordinate 32,259,148, forward strand.
TCTAGTACTTTCTCCTTTGGTAATAATGCCTTCCCCATATTTTACTTAATTCATGAACTGTAGGGCGGAGACAAAAGACCTTTGGCACTGAAGTGATGCACTGTTGATTCTCCTCTTTGGTCTATTGTTTAAGTCTGGTGTGAGCGCAGTGCAACCACATAGATGTCTTGGCTTGGATTCTTCCCCTGGCAACCTTTGGAGGACGTTTATAGTCAGAATGAGGAATACTGCGAATATGTGAAACAGGAATAGAAAAATCGATGTGACTTTTAAAGATGACTACTGCCAGCACAAGGTTATGCTTATAAATCTGCCGAGATTATCGACTGGGGAGTTGCGCTCTCATCAACATTGGCCAAAACTTTGTTTTATTTTTTTCGTTATACAAACAAGTGAAAAAATATAGATATATATTAATGGAATAGACCTCATGTGAAAGAAAGACAAGTGACTGCCTTTCTCCACGGGGAGGAGGACTACAGGAAGGTTACCAAATCACAGTTTATCATACACCTTCCAACCTCCGAGCGCTCTCCACTCTCTGTTGTGCGCATAGAGGTTCACAAAATGGAGAATAAAGCAAACGGGAAGATGGGCACCAACAGTACTTCGGTCACCGATTCCACCGAAGCAAGCCTAAGTGATGTGATTGAAGCTGGATACAGTAGGTCGAATACAAAATTGCCGGCCGATTCACGGTCTCTAAATTGCACGTCCTCCGTGCGTAATTTTGGAAACGTTAACACAATGATCCAAGGTCTTAATTCAAGCCCTGACTGCGCAGTTTTTAAAGACTGTAACATACTCGAGCCTTCAGTTGGAGCAAAACATTTTTATGACCGTAACAGAGACTATCTGAAATGTGACGGTGTTCCATGGGAGGATTTTGTTATAGTTCAGAGGACAAACGTGGCCACATCCGAAAGTTTACCAGGCGCAAGTCTCCCCTCCACCTCCGGGGCTTGCAAGTTCATCAAAGATGAAAAGGAGCCTTCTGTGATTATGGACATCCCCTGTCAGAACTTTAATCCATCACCCGAGATTTCTGCTCTCGATACTGACACCGACAGAAAGCAGCACTTAGGGCTTAGCGAAGGTGAATCGACAAGTTTCGCATCAGCCGCTGCAGTTTCCCGACCGGGGCTGGAGGTCTCTCCAAACTTTCTTATGGACTTGAACCAGTCAGACCAGCTTGTGAACCCAGTAAGGGCTGACTCCAGATGTGGTTTGTCCGGGAAAGCTGCCATTAGCTTCGATCCCAACGCGCAAACAGCTGGGCAACTGTCGATATATAAGACTGATGTTCCTCGTTGGCAGATGCAAGCATCTCCAGGTGAGACCCAGTATTGGGGACAGTCGGCAGGGGTAAACGAGGACCCGTTCAGAACTAGTGGCTACAATGGGATGCAGAACCAGACCCAGACTCTTCCTCAGAGGAACCCATCTCCTTTCTCCACATTCCTCGGGTAACTACTACTCGCAATAACTGCGCCAAAATCTTAATCCTATTAATCATAACAGTGTCGCAAAACTGTTAACACAGTTTGGGTAGGTGTGAATGTTGGCATGTGTAACTCAAGGATCAAAAAGTAGCCTAATTAATTACACAACTGTCAACAAATACTTTATCATTTTACAGCGACGAACGGTTTTCTAGGTATTTCTGAATGTAACAAAAATATTTTATCTAATGCGGAGTCCACAGCGCTCAGTAGTCTTTGTCTGAATATTTTTTCTCTGCACATATATTTACTTTTTTCCCCAGTATGCCACCCCAGAGACTGTGTGTGATCTGTAGTGATGAGGCATCTGGCTGCCACTATGGAGTCTTAACGTGTGGGAGCTGTAAAGTATTTTTTAAAAGAGCGGTTGAAGGTGAGCAAAGAAAATCTTGAACAAATGTCAACACACACACACACACACACACACACACATATATATATATATGTATATATGTGTGTATTTCAGTAAAATACTTCACATTTCTGTTGGACTACTACTAAAGGTAAAGTCATCAAGTAGCCTACAACACTTTAATTACTTTCATTTTTATTTTAGCTCAAATTTTACCATCTTTTCTTTAAATTATCATGTGAACTCAATGCACATATTCATTCCTCACACTTTGTTTTCACTGCTTTACTCCTTACTGTGTCTTTTTCTTTCTTTTGATTCTGTCCTCATGTCCGTCATTCAACATGCTGCGTAATGTACTACTAATGTGATACTACTATATTTAAGCAAATAAAAAATCTCTCTTAGTACTTAGACATGTATTTTCTATGTTAATCTTTAAAAATTGTTCCTAAAAACAAGCTAAAAGAATAATAATGACCTTTTGTGGTAGTTGTTAATAGTTATTAGCAACAGTATCACAGTTACTAGCGTACATCCTGTTCTTCCACTTGGAGTTTTTTTCCCCTGTTATCTTTCAGTGTGAGATATATTAGAGCCACCATGTCTCACCGTGGCCATGTCACTCTGTCCTCACATCTAATTTTCTGCCAGAGTGCTGCCTCAGTGTGGAGTACAGTATTCATTCCTGCTAAAAATGTTTTGCATTGTCTGTACCTATTCATTCAACAGGCCATCACAGCTATCTCTGTGCTGGGCGGAATGACTGCATTGTGGACAAAATTCGGAGAAAAAATTGCCCCGCATGTCGCCTTCGAAAGTGCTATCAAGCAGGAATGATGCTTGGAGGTATCATTTGGTTTTATTTATCATGTAGTCCCAAGAAACCATGATTAAAACCAAAGAGAATATTCTGGATGTTTAGATTAAAAAGAAAATCATGACTCAAAAAACCAAAAAAAACCCTCAGAATATTTTAATCTTTCAAATGTCTTATTGGCACAAATTTAGTGGTTTGCCATCAGATCAAACCAGACCTTGTGTTCATGTCACAGGGAGGAAACTGAAGCGCTTTGGGGCCTTGAAAGACACAGGTTTGACCCCATCCCTGATGTTCCGGTCCCACTTGACCATGCCCGGTGACAGCCAAGCCTTGACTCCCATGTCTTACATACCAGGCATTCATGACCTACAACTCTCCCAACAAATGATCAGCATCCTTGAAAACATCGAACCAGAGGTGGTGTACTCTGGTTATGACAACTCCCAGCCTGATGTTCCCCATCTTCTGCTCACCAGTCTCAACAGGCTGTGTGAGAAACAGCTGATGTGGATTGTGAAGTGGTCAAAATCTCTCCCAGGTAACAGCTTTCTGCAACTCAGGGCCATTGCAGTTGTTGTCATGGGGATCTAGTGGCAGGCCTTATTGGAAGTCTAAAGTCCTAAACGCCAAGATAGAAGACTTTGTAATGCCTTGAATATTGTCACCGAGTCAAGTGTTTGACAGGAAATTTTAATATAGTTTAATATGACTGTAAACACCTACAGAGACAAAAATATTACTGTTACTGGAAAACCATATATATATGAGAAGAAATGTTATGAATGAAATGTTCTTCTTTTTTTAGGTTTTCGTAATCTACACATCAATGATCAGATGACACTCATCCAGTACTCATGGATGAACCTGATGGTGTTCTCTCTTGGGTGGCGCTCCTTTCAGAATGTCACCAGTGAATATTTATACTTTGCACCTGATCTGATTCTTAGCCAGTAAGTAACCACAGTCATCGGCAACTGAAGTTGGCTTTCGGTTGGTGATGACTCATGAACTCTTTTAACCACAAGTTAGTGATTTCAGTTGAGAAAGAGTCTACTGGTTATCCAGAGATGTAAACCACTTTGTGCTTTTGTCCATTAGGGAGCAAATGAGGAGATCTCCAATTTACGACCTCTGCCTAGCAATACAGTTTATTCCTCAGGAGTTTGCAAATCTTCAAGTTTCACGCGAAGAGTTTCTTTGCATGAAAGCCATAATATTGCTTAACACAGGTAAGACTCTTACGCCGTTAAGGAGACTTACAAACTAAGCTATGATCAGTTACAGCTGCACTGCACAATAAAGACAGTTTTATAAAAGCAGTGTGCATCTTGACAAGATTTATGTAGCAACTGCTATCAATCCTAGTTTTACTAACGGCATTTACCTTTAAAATCTTGCTGGCTGGCACTTGCATAACACCTCCCCAGTATTTCTTTACTTTTTCTAACAGTACTGTTTTGAAATGTTTAGTCCGATTTTTTTTAAATATGCAAATATCTTCTCTGCACTTAGTGCCTCTTGAAGGATTAAAAAGTCAGGCAGCATTTGATGAAATGAGACAAAACTACGTCCGGGAGCTGACCAAGGCTATTCACATGAAGGAGAAGGGCATCGTGGCATGTTCCCAGCGGTTCTACCACCTCACCAGACTCATGGATGCCATTCATGATGTAGGCTCCCCCACAGAGCTCAGTATAACTGTATATATGTTTTTGCCACTTTAACAACTACCAAGACACAAATTGATGTTTCTTTTTTAACAGATAGTAAAGAAGGTCAACCTATTCTGTTTGAGTACCTTCATCCAGGCAGATGCCATGAAAGTGGAGTTTCCAGAGATGATGTCAGAGGTCATTGCCTCCCAGCTTCCCAAGGTCCTTGCAGGCATGGTGAGGCCCCTCTTATTCCACAGCAAATGACATTGCCAACACAGAAACTGCAGCTCTGTGAAGACAGCTTGTGTCTGGATTACTCATCCCATTGTTACTGGATTCTTCAGAGCCTTCATTCATTCTGATTTGCCAAAATGCCTCTAATTTGCTTGAGGTGAAACAGGATGACCACATTTCTTAAAATGTTTTTAGCAGAGACATATCTTGAAAATTATACATTTAGAGGCATCAATCAATAAAGTTCCTATGTTTTATTCAGGTGTATCCACCATTTCCATTCCTACAAGTTGTGTATAAAGCTTGCTTTGAACATAGTAGGTTTTAAGAAAACCATTAGAGATATTTTTGTATTCAAAACAAATAAAAAATAAATACAAAAATGCTAACATTTGTCAAGGAAAGGTGCAGAATAAATTGAAATTTGTGACTTAGGCTAATCAATAAAGGATACCAGCATAGTGACTCACTATACCTACTTAAGGAAGATGAAACTAACTAAAAAATAAAAATAACTAAAATAACTAAAGTGACCTAAAGCCATAAATCTCATAACAAAACTTAGCTCACCAGCTTTAATTTACATCCATATCTGCATCAACATGTAAATAATGAGATCTTAATGCGATGCAAGTGACAACTGCAAACATGTTTAATACCAGTAATGTTGCACTGTTAAGAAATCCAGACCATTCAGGACAATAACCACATTTTCTCCTGAGTTATCGCAACTTCTGAGTTCTTTGTCCAGGAAATGCTACAAACTTGAAGTAAAACATTACTGGCTTGACAAAATTAAAGGGTCCAAATGTAAAAAATAAAATAAAATTTATTGTCATGTCGTTATGGATAGGAAGAACACAGTGCTATCCTCGAGGAGGACTTTACTGCTGCAAAGCTTTATCTCCACTCACTAACTATAGCAAAGAAATTTGGACAATTGGTCTAATAAATCATGCTTAAGTTTATTTATAGACATGTTTATGCACTGTCAGGATACAGTAGATGTCTGCAAGGCAGCAAACTTCCAGTATATAAAAGGATGCCAAATGTTACATATTTGGGATATGAATATCATTTCTGTGATATAATTTGCCCCTGCAAATTCAGACTCTAAGGGAGTACAAGTCTGGTGTCGCTGTTCAAGGCCGCTTTGCATTCCTAACATGTAAAAGGAATAGAAAAGAACATCCTGATCTTGGCAACAGCGAAACTAAAAATGCACTCCCAGAAATAATTTGGCTAGCCAGAGAAACCTTTACTTCAAAGTGATCTTGTTGTTGATTTTTCTTTTATGCTTTTCTTAAACGGTATCAATGAAGTTAACTTTTTATGTAATTACAAACATTTCTTTAGAAAAATGCTGTGACAGAAATAGAACTTTATCTGTTAACGCGATGCTAGTCTAGTTGTCATTACCAGTACACCGGTGTATCAAGGACACTTCTCGTAACATTCATTTGTAACATTATAAAACAAACGTGATATATATTATTGTGAGCAGTGTATAGTAATAATAAAAATAATAATGTCATGAGAAGTAAATATCTTTTGATGTGGAATTACAGAGAAAAAGACTTACAAACTTTAATGTACATTACAGCACCGTGTAGCTACTGAACCAGAAAGTGCACTGCAGCAGTGAGGAGATTCAGTGGATGAGCAATGATCAGAGTACAAAAACATGAAAATTAAGGTGCAAACCCATTATACTTTTTTTTCTATTAGATTCAAATAGATCTTCTCATTTTAAATCACAGCTTGTTAAATTACAGTCAGTAAAAATGTTTATGAGACAGCAGATTTCCATTAACTTCTTGACGAATATTTTTTGCTGATATAATGGGAAGTTAAAATATGATATTTTTTCTGAGAATAAAATGGGTGAAATGGGATATGATATTGTTTGGTGATTTTGTAAGTGAACGCTGTCACTCAGTGCAGCCAGCAGACAACATAATTAAATCATAATAATGTCCATTCTCCGGAAGCACACAATAGTCGTTACAGTAAGGGAGGTATATCTTTGGACTTGTCGCACTGTTTAAGCAATTATTGACCTGCTTGATAACTGCTAAAAATGCATAATATGCATTAGTATAATAATAGGGACATTTAAGCACATTGTGTGAATTTTTTTTTCCATGGATACCATGAAAAGATGCAACGTTTACCACCTGTCAGAGGAAGACGACATAATTCTCTGGGATTAAACCTGTTTTTCCTTCGTATGTTGCTTGGAGCCAGCCTGGTTCAACAGAGGGGTAGACTACAGGACAGGAGAGAGAAAAACATACCAAGAAAAAACAGATTCAGACTTCTGATCTGGAATAAGCTGATTTGAATCACTGAGCCTATATTTGACTGCATAATTTACAAGAATTAATGAATTATTATTAGATTGAGGAGGGCTCTGGGCTAGCCTGCTCTTCAGATTCAGTCCCTATGAAGTATTTGTATTTTAGCCATTGTGAAAGCAACTCAAACAGTTTAAACCATTAAAAGTAAACTAAATTATTGTGGAGATTCACCAAAACAAAGGGAAACAGCTGTAAAATGTCCGGTAAATACAATCTAGCAGAGATTTGCTGAATTAAGATGTAGAGAAAATGGAGAGCAATAAAAGTCTGCCTGCTAGTAAATCGTGGGGAGCATTTGTTGACATTTTTGCATTTGGCTCTGCTGGCTGTGCTAAGAGGAAACTGGCACTGGTGCCTTTCATTACCAGGTTACAGTGACCTGCCTACACTGTTTGTGGGCCAAGTCATCTCTTAATGGAAACAAGCAAGAGGCAATAAAAAAAAATCCTGGCACTGTTTGGTTGTTCATAATGTATATGGGAGTGTCACGCTAAGCGCAAACATTTTCCATTTCAACACTGAAAATTCACCAAGTTCCTGCTCTTTGCTGTCAGCACACGTCAGGCAAATTACCCCCTCTGTGTGTACAGTATTTACACTTCCGATCAGCCTTTCAACGAATCATTTGCAATCTTTAACCCGAACACTTTTGCTGTAAACCGAAGGTGAGCTTATAAGCATACAGTTAAATGTGCGTATGTGTTTGCGCTTTTTCTGCTCACCGTTTGAGAAGTGTGCCCCCTGTGGGAAGCTGAGCTCATGACTGTGCTCTGCCTCGCAGGAATACATTGCCTTGGCATCTCTGTAAAGACAACAAAAATATGCTTAGTAATGTAAAGGAGATAAGTGTGGGATTGATTAGGTCAAAGGCTTGTTTGGTGTTGTAATTTTATATCACCTTCCAACTGGAGCAGACTGTTGGGTGGAGGCATTTTCAAAAAGCAATGCTCGGGCAGCCACCCTGAAAACAATCGGAAAAAAAACAACAGAGTTCAGTGCACTTCATTGTGTAAAGTATGTCAAGCCATAATTATTCCATTAAAGACATGTATGAGTGACAGTTAAGATGATTTTAAGATAATGAAACACTGTAACTGTGTGTTATCTATTATAATGTATCAGTGCTGGGTTGGTTTACTTGCTCTTGCCAGCATTTTTCATTGTTGAGAATGAAATGAAAGGCTTAACCACACAATATGGGAGGTTTCCTTCCTTCTGGCAGACTCAACTTTAACACAAAGCTCAACTGAGTTAAACTATATAACAAGGCTGCACTTGACCCTGGACATAACAACCCCAGAGTCATGGGGACAACAGAGCCTAGGGCAAGTTAGCTGGATGCTATACGGGAAAACTAATTGAAAGACAAGTGTGACTGGCTTCTTAGACACGACAAGTCAAACTATCTATTCATCTCAAGAGATCTAGTGCAGACTGGTGCTGGGTCACAGCAACCCAAGAGCAAGCAGAATGTAATTAAGGCCAGCTCTCCCACCAGAGCAGAAAAGACATAAATCTCACAACACACACTCATCTGTTCTTAGAAACCTCTCGATGCTCGTAAACAGATGAAGGAGAAGGCAGAAAAGTCAGAGGGCAAACAGAGAGGAAGGGAGATTGAAAGAAAATCAAGTTGTGTAAAAGCCTGGTTGACTTGTATTTATTTTGTGGAGACATGTTAAACTCTAACTTATGATGAGAAAAATTATATGCTTTTTAAAGCTCTTTACACTGAGCCAGGTCTTTGGTAGCCGTTGCTGACTGAAGTGTCCATCCTGCGGCGGATCACTTGTTTTGGTGGAAGGTTTGGGTGCTCAGTAGGCTTTAAACTCTCTTTGGACTCCAGTGTTGATAAACTTTGGACAGATCCAGAGCAGCTCCTGTGGCCTGAAGGGCGACACACAAATAATAACTTGTAAATGACACATAGAAACAAAAGGCAGACACTAAGGAACAGCTATCACGCTGCACCGAATAAATCAGGAAATAACTAAATTTTCACAAGCTACTGTCAGTGTTTGAAAGCCCTTGAAGAATAAATCATAACAGTGAAAACTACCCAGTTTATCTATTCTGTCCTGAAATTTCACTTTCATGAGATTCTGATCGACTTGATTTTAAGTCAAAATAACTGCAAATTACGTTTCAAACGGCATCGCTTCACGATTATCGTACCTTCGGATATATGCAATGATTTGAGAGAGGGTGCAGTGGAGCGGTTCAGCAGCTCTGGCCTGAGGTCAGCACGACAGTGTGGGGCTTTCTTGGGTGCAGGAGACAGCCTTGGTGTTGTGCTGACTGAGGATGAGCTAAGAGCATCCTCTGACTCGCCATCTGTGCGTCCTGTGTCCTCCCTGGAGCTCGAGTCGGGACTGCTGACAAACACGGCACTCTGGGGGCCATTTGAAAGCTGTGACGGTGTCCGGCGGAGGTCCAGGAGTGACTTGTCCTGACATGTCCTCTGTCTAGAGGAAGCTGTTTTGGAGGAGGTGTTTTGCTCAGAGGAATGGGAAGACAGAGACTCTATACTCCCCATGGGGGTGCTGTCGGGACTGCTGCTCAAAGCATCACCTATGCAGGGACCAGAGACGAGGCACACAAGGCCCTCATTAAAACCTGCTTAGCAAGTAAATGATTTTAGCTTCTTTGCAATTTAGAGAAAAAACGATATTAAACGATATTATATTATTCATTGGCTTTAGAGAGCTGGCCTAAATGTAGGAGACTGTGTGTAAAGATTCCTAAAAGATATTAAAGGCGTGGTTTAACAAATTGTGACACTCATCACTTCCTTGGTACTCACTTTCTGCATCTGCAAGACACAGTGTAGGAGTGTAGAGGCTCCGGGGTTTCCGGGGCCCTGTGGACAGACAGATGGCCCTGCTCCTGCGAGAGCCAGGTCGACTCTGAGGCTGGGGCAGAGGCACATTGGGATCTGGAGGCTGGAGGAAGATCTACAGGTCCAGAAAGATGCACTGATTACTCAATACAAATACAGAAACTATGTATTTCTATACAGTCTTACATTTCAACATGATTTTTTATCAATACTCTTCAAACACTCTCAGTACTCAGTTTATATATTTTGATGAACTAACTTCTAACTAACAAATCTTAACCACCAGACATCTAGCAAATCTTGCTTTTTATATCTCTGGTTTAACGGTTCTGTAAGTAAACATAATTATAGCAGCTATGTAAAAGTATAGTAAAATATTTATCCTACATAGAGAAATTTTTAGTTTGCACAAAGTTTTGTTAAACGAGGTTTCATTTAGTCAATAATACTTTTTTTTTTTCATCAAGTGGTAAGAAAAAAACAGGAAAATATTAAATAAGGTGACAGACACATTGCCTTTATGATAGATGGGGTGATTGTGCTTCTCATGCCACCCCTCGGGGGCTCATTCAGAGCCAGAAAAAACCCTGTTATTAGCGACTGAAGTTGAATTACCTAAGTGTTTCGGTGTGTATTGATAGCCGGTCTAGCACTTACACTTATAAAAGGATGAGATGGAACCTCACCTTTTCTGACCGCGCCACACCTGTCATGATACATCATATCTGTCAATCTGTTGGATACACCCAGGAGGCTAAGTAATTATGAAACAGACAACAAAGAGAATCTTCCAAGTGTAAGGAGACTGTTTAGTTTTTCATCTATTTGATTTACATCATATTTCAGGATCATCTGAATGTATGCATTATCTGGGTTACATCTAATATTAGATTCCTTTACAGTGTTGCCTTAATGAGTATAAAGATGGTGGCTGCTAGGACTGCTAAGATTGCCAATTTCCCTTTATCTGTAATTGCATTTATTTGTCTTTAATTTGATATCTCATGTATAGAAAAACAATCACTTGTCCATTGAACAAGCTACCTAACTGTCATTAAAACAGCCTTTGGGATTCTGTGTTTAAATGTTCTTATGACACTGGGTGTTCAGTAAACCAGCACATCTTCTCTGTAGTTTTTTTCTTGATCATTTGAGCTGGAAAGGATTCAGAAGCAAACCCAAAGGATCATGAGGAGCAGCATGGATGCCTTCAATGTATCTGTGAGACTAAAAAGGTAGAACTTCAGGGCGAGACCCTAAAGCAACGAAGAAAGTGTGTAGAACCCATTTCAGAAAGTCAAGACTGATTTAATAAGAGATAGTATATAGATAGATAGTAGAGAGAAATTCTATATGCATCTAACCAGCCTCTGTAATGATAGTAGTGAAGCTCACTATAGGAACATACAATCTAAACCAAATTGACCTGAATCTGTATCCACTCTTGATAGTGGAAAATCCTGCCAGTTTGCTCAAACCTGTTCTGCTCATAGTCATAGGTACTGTACCTTTGCACCATATAAGCATAAAAGACCTGCTGCAGTCCCCCAAATGGAGTCTCAGGTTCAGGAACCATAAACCTCAAAAGCTTATGTGCCATTTAATCCAGTCTCTACCCCTCGTGTGCCTTATAGCTCCACATTGGCTTCTCATACACCTTCAAAGTGAGTTTTGACACATAACCCTCTCTCTCCTTATATACCAGAAGCCAATCTACAGCTCTACAAGCACCTCAAGTCCCCATTAAAGGCCAAATAATTTGCCTCCTGATCAAATGCCACCAATCTGTTCCTTTGTATGTTCCCATCAAGTCCAACCCTCTGTATCTGCAGGGGCTTAGCATAGTTTGCCAACCTATGACCCATATTTTCAGTTACCACCAGTTCAGGGGGCCATGGCCGCATTGTATGCAGTTTGACCTCCACCCATTATTACTGAAACCTCACTCTATTTGTTCTCCTTTACCTACCCTTCCAGTAACGTTGCTCTGTGTGAATACCAGTGTGTACCTCAGCAGTCTGTACAGCAGCCTCGGGCCCAATACAGGGTCTCCTACTCAACTACAGTATCATGCTCCCCACAACTCTCTGGTGCAAAACAGGTGTTTGTTTTAGATGCAAAAGTCAGCATCCAGGCATAATGAAGAGAACCCAGACATCCAGAGTGTTGCACTTGAACCCACAGATTATATTATCTAAAGTCACGCTAAAGGTAATTAGAATAAGACTTAGAAACAAGATTAGGACCTTTGATACCTATGCTGTCTTAGGTGATGGATGGAGCATACTATGTTGACTCAGGGTGCAGCCAAGCATCTTGATTTGAAGGGGAGCCAGAAAAGCTTAAACTGTGCACAGAGAGACCACAGACAGAAATGCCACAAGTCAAATGTGTTAACCTCCAAGTTTTTCCCGCTTCATGCCCTAGGAAAAGGTTTTCAAATGACTGTGCATTCACCTCTGACATCACAATGTTTGTTGAGCAGCATTATCCTGTGGATAAATTAAAACTTCTAACTTTTAACTGCACATCGTTGTTGGGTCCAACAATCCATTCTCCCTAACACCTACTGAAATAGTTCAATAAAGCTCAAAGGGAGCATGAGCACAGTGAGCACATGGTTGGGGTGGTCATTACAACTTCTCTTGGTGAGTCAGCTGATTCTGATTGCTTATTCACCTCACAAGACAACCCATACACCGAATTAAAGAAAAAATGCTGACGCCTCCACCCTCCCTTCAGAAGTGAGAGGTTGATTCATCAAAGATCAAACAGGGGTATGAATGTCTTACTTGCAGAAACATATGCTGCCCAGAGACAAGAAAAAAATCACTGTGATAGCAACAAGGATGTAGCTGACTTACCTTCTTCTAGGTTGAGGTTATGCAAACTGACCTTCTGGTCCATAGTCGCTGACTGTTTTGGGCCTTTAACTATCAAACTTGGATGTTGTGGTGAATAATGTTTAATATTAACACCAGATACTCTCATGTTGAATTCTTACAGTTCGATTCTGACAGTTTCCTTATGTCCCTCAGACATTTCACTGCATGCAGAGAAGAGCCCCATGAGCTTCTTTCTAACTGTGGCAATTTTAAAGAAGAGGCAAGGAGTTGAGAGATGCATTTGCAGCCATGACCCATCCCTGAAAGTCCCAAATCCAGCTTCACTTTAATCCCCCAAATGCTCCTGATTTTGGGTAGTGTGGGAGAGAGAAATTAGGTCCATGAAACCTGCTCTTAGGGTAACAGTGGGAAGTCAAACCATTTTCCACTTTCAGAGGAAAATTTTGTATATTGTGGTAGTTGACATAGAAGGAGTCCTGAACTCTTAACTGATATGATATAAACGTCTGATAGTGTATCTTGATCCTGTTACTCCAACCTAGTGGTTTTAATGGGGCAGCGAGATGCTTCTCTTCAACAGGCTATCTGTACAAACTCAATTCTTAAAAAGTTAGGACACTGCGTATAGTGTAAAAAAACAAAAAAACAAAAAAGAATGGCATGATTTGTAAATGTCAATTGTAAATGTCTATTGTGCTTTATTCACTATAGAACATAGAAAACATTTAAAAAATATACCCTTTTAATTAAAATATGAGCTCATTTTGAGTTTGAGGCCAGCAACACATCTCAAAAAAGTTTGGCTAGAGACAAAAGGCTGGAAAAGTAAGAGGTAAAAAAAAGAAACAGGTGGGGGAATACCACTCTCTCCCTCAGGCAGCACTGTGTTAAAATCAGGGATGATTCTGTTATTTAAGAGTAACTTCACTGGCTCAGTAACACTCCCAGAAATTATTGTTTAACACAGTTCACTCTGCGATCCACAAAGCAGTTTAAAGCTCTATGGATCAAAGCAGATGCCATATCTGAACACACTCCACAAATGCTGCAGTCTTCTCTGGGCCAAAGGTAATTGAAAATGGACTGAAGCAAAGTGGAAAACTGTGGTCAGACAAATCAAAATTCTAAATTCTTTTTGGAAAACACAGCTGCAATGTCAACTGGACTAAAGAGGAGAGGAACCATTACATATTATAAGCACTTAGTTAAAAAGTCTGCATCTTTCATAGTATGGCAATGCATTAGTGCCTATGGAATTGGTACCTTGCACTTTTGGAGTGACACTTTCAGTGTTGAAAGGTATATATAGATGGTTTTAGAGCAACCTATACTCCCATCCAGATGTCTTTATGCTATGCTATGCTGAATTGAAATTATACTTAACCATCATCACTTGTAAGAAATAAACCTTCTTCATGGATCCTGTATTTAAAGATGCATGCCACATCAAATGCTGTGAGCCAATGCAATCATTTTCACTCACTCGGTGCCTTCAGCTATTGGCTCAAAAGCAACAAATTCAATTAAAAAATGAAACAAATATATGAGCACTTGTTACATTTCATCTCAGTGCCAGCTTCTGCTATTTTTTTCTCCCCTGCTCACTGTTTGACTGTATGAGCCTCTAGTACACGGCACAGAGCACACACTCATGCACGCACGTGCGCAAACAGTCACACAGAGAAAGACACACATACACAGTGGCGATGCATCCATTTGTTTTGGCTTGTGCTTTATGTATGATACTACTAGTGGCAACAATGTATTCACATGACTAAATGTCAATTGAATTTAACATAAACATTGGAATATGAAAGCTCATATAGCATTATAAAACACATTATTCTTGTCGCTCATCTATGTCTTCTGCTATCTGTTGCTGTCTAGGTGTCGTTTTTTGAGAAACATGAAAAATGATTATACACCATGAGAGATCTTTCTATAAATCTGTTCTAATAAGGAAATATGGATATTTTACCTCAGAAAACTGCTGCACGAGGAATGTGTTTATTGATGCAGATATAATTAAAAGCATACCAGGCCATTCAAAGTCAAACTGTGACTCACCTTGTTGAAATTTTCAATAAGTATTTCCACCACAATGTTCTGGAACTTAATGTTCATCATGGCGGCAACTGTCTCCTCTTGTGACCGCATCAATGTAGGCCCGAAGATGACGCCCAGGTTTGACACTGTCATCAGGTTGGACTGGTTTTGTGCAGAAACTCTGTGTTTAGAAGACAAGCATATCATACAAGCGTAGGATGCAGTCCTCTATTGCCACTCTAATACTTCACATGTTTAACCATGACGTGAAATCTTTTGGTCTACGAGATAGTGAGAGTTGGTGAGACGCCTACAATTGCGGTGCAGTTCAGGTAATGTTAAGTCTGCAAGTTAATTGATTGATTACAAGAACATGTACCTGACAAGATGCTTTATTAGTAACTCCAGCATTTCCTTGTTTCTTTCAGGCATCTTATGAACCAAAGCATGGACAGCACGCACTCTGTAGTTCTGATCATCGGACTCTGAGAAAGACAGAATAAATAGAAATGAGGGAAGAGTAGAAATGCTGGCCACTACTGACTTATGGAATAATTATATTTTAGAGGTAATTGTGTGAAAAAGAAAGTACATCCCATTTTAATTCTAAGGTTTTATCTTCTGGCCCTACACAGGTCTTAAAATGAGGTAAATACGACCTCACATGAACAATACATGACATATTACTGTGTCATTATTTATTTAACAAAAATAACCCTAATTCTAACCCTGACACTTAACCCCCAAAACTAAGCCAAAATGCAGAAGTAGTGTGTAAACAATTAACTACGCCGTTACTACTTCCATTGAAATGAACAGGGTAAGCAGCAGCCAGGAGCTGCTAATCAAACACAGTTGATTAACTGTTCATCAGCGAATGTGACCACTTCTATAAACGTTTTGGCAGTTTGCAGGTCTGTAGCATTCAGATTTTTGGCAACAGTGCCAAGGAGGAAAGACGAGAAGAAACTTTTGCTGACCATCAATGTGAGAATTGCAATTTGATGTGCATCATTCTGTGAGGTGAGAAAGATTGTTAAAAACTGCAAAGCATTTGGGACAGCTGCTAATCTTCCCAGCAGTGGACATATCAGCAAATTTATCTCAATGCCAGAATAAGGCAAAACCCAAGGCCTACATCTGAGGTTCTATGGGACTCAATCAGCATGTTAAATGTTTAAGGTCATGGTTTTTACAGTTAAAAAAAAAAAAGTTCTTCTCATAACAAAGTCACACTCGAGTCACTCTGACATCACAGTTTGAGATAACCTGAGAGTACTATGATCCATACAAGTATTTCCTCAGATAGAAATGATTTAATCAGATCCGTCCTGACTCATTTGCTTTCCCTGCTTTGATAACCCAGACGTAGTGCTCACAAAGCTCAAATCTCTAAAATCAATTCAAAATATTTCATAAAGATTTTCAAAATTCTAATGTAATATCTCTTCACATAAATCCAGCTTAACATTTGCAATTGACATAATTAGTTAGTTATCAGATGCACCTGATTCATTAGTGCTATATGATTTGAACTGGACCAGTATCTTCCTAATCTGTTTTATAAAAGAAAGGATAATAGAGAACTTGATAAAATATGTAATATGTTATAACTGTTAGTAACTTACTGACAGCCATGATAAAATCTTTGTGGAGCTTGAAAGTCATTAGAGGCTCAGACAGACACCTGATGGAAAAGAAAAAAGAACAGTTGCAATTTATTTCCTGAGTGACACAGGCCCTGTGAATGCAGCTGGCATCCTTGGTGAGTCAGTTGCAGCACTTAATGTATGACTATCATCAGAGAGGTAGATGGTGGGGCGAGCTGACCTGAGGTAATTCTTCAGGCCGCTGGTGATAGTTTTGTTGTCCCACATGTCTGGGTCCAGGTCCATATCCACAGGTGCTTTGGATGCTATTGGAAAAATGTTTTATTGTTATATGACCACTAGGTAAGTTTAAGCTGCAAATTGTCTTAAGAAACCAATACAACATGACATGACCTGTCAAGCTGCTCAACCGAGGACCGAAAATACTTCCTTCTTGTGTCAAGAGACTCAAAGGAGAATTGAAAATAATAGTGACATGTGTGGTGTCTCATAGCAATGGGGGTCAAGATTTAGAGCCATTTAACAAACTCATTCAGACATTTCCTGTACAAATGTCTCATATATATCCAGACGAGACTACCTCGGGTAATTCAATAACATAATGACAACATAATATAAGGCCTAATTGCTGTTACACTGTCCTACCACAAGGAGGACCTCTTTCCCCACTCTGCTGGAAAAGATCACGTTATTGACCCAAGACAATAGAAAACTATTCATACACTACCATGGAGATTCAGACACTTGTGAATTACAGAATTAGGGGTTTGACTTGGTACATTAGTTCACTGATAATACTTTTGATTTTAGTTACTTACAAAAGACTGTGGTCATCAGCTTCTGCACTTTAGAATTGACGCCTCCAATTCTGTACAGTCCCATTGTGTTTATGCCTGTGTGGCAGTGAAAAAAGCAAAAGGATGAATTGGAACAAGGAACTAAGACTTTACGTTTATTTAGGACTCGTGCCAGTGCAACGTGTTGTCAAGCCCACTAACGAGCACATTGTTAATCATTGATTACAACCAGGTTGCATTCAAATCATTTGACACATGAAAGCTGAGGAATTGAAGCACCTCACCTCTCATCTCGACCAGGTCAATGCATTTTCTTACGAAGTTGAAGCCTGCCTCATTAAGATATGCTGTAACACAAAACAAGAGCAGAAATGAAAGGACAATTACTGCCTGGGATAACCGCCCGTCATCTGGGATAATAAGCTCTCCCTTATGCCGCTGCTCAAATTAATAGCACAGCCCTGTACTGTGAGGCTGTGCTATGCCTGCTGAGTGGGCATATGTAAAATTATAGTATTAATGAAAAGGTACAGTCATAGGTAACGAGTATTTCTTTCATATGTGTATGTTGTTCATCTTATGTTTTAAGAATCTGAAATGCATACATTTTAATCCTGAAGGAGTTTGGAAAGATATAAAAACAATACTCACTCTCTTCCTTTTTGCTTAATATGGCCGGCAGGTTGTAAATCTAGAGAGAGTTTACAGAAATCATTATAGCATAAAGGATAGGTTTGCTTGAAAACTGAACAAAATCGCTGAAAGAAAAGGATAATGTCAAAACGTCATTCCCACTGAACCTAATTTGAGTAGACTGTCCGATTATTAGCACAAGTAAATGGTGAGGTCATGGTTTCCTAAAAACGAAACAAAAAAAACCCTACAGAAAGCCACCAGAAGAGGGTGCCAGTGACAAATAATTCAATTTTGGCATTGTCTTCTTGTCAAACAAAGGACTTTAAAAAAAAACCTGACCAACTGCAGCCAGCACCGAATGAATATTTCAAAGAAGAACAGGCAGAGTTCCTTACCGGCTCCCTGCCATCCATGGCCTCGAGCCACAGTCTTCTGTTGGACTCTGACAGTGCCTGCAGTGTCATAACGCCATGCCTGGAAAGATTTAAGAGAAAAGCTGGTCTCAGTCTGATCTCTTTTCCTTGGGGCCCCTGGACAGACCATGTTTATATTGGCTGAGACCACTATAAAAGGACTAGTGTAACTAAAATAGCTCATGTGCAAAGGCTTGACTTCAATCTATGCCCTCAGTTCACTTTGTGCTTCACATTCCCCTTCCAATTAAAAGCTACAAGTTCTTAATATTAGAGTGATTCATTTTTGCACCCAACATGCATATAGCTTTATCTGCTTTCACCTTACTGTGTGCAGCATAGTGAGAATCTGGGGCATTATGCCTTGATTTGTGGCACTGCTTCAGTTGGCTGTAACACAATTATAGAACATTATCTGATGATGGCGGCAAATAAAAAACTTCACCCCACCCAGTAGCGGCAGTTAGTACTAGCATGGAGCTGTGTCAGCTTGCATGTGTTAAAGGTCATTTCAACCAAAATACAAAAAAACGTTACACCTTTAACGACACCCCTATTTTGACATGCAGACAGTTTAGCATTTATTTCACCAGCTCTTAAGTTGTCCAATATTAAAGACTCCAAACCCGTACAGGTGAATGCAGAAGGAAATATTTATATTTGTGTTGCGCTCAAATCATTTAACAACATCTCTTTCCCAAAACAGCATCTCTGCTACCCTCATCCAACCTCATATCATTTTTTTAATAGATGTATTTTCCCTTAAGTCCTTATGAAAGACACGTTGCTGGTAAATTTTTAATGAAACTCTTCTTTCATTGCTACGAGCAGCTCAAATGAAATTCTTTTTATTGGGCTGGCAGAGGATGTTTCAGAGATGGCTATCTCAGAATCCGGGCAAATAAAAGTATCCGCATAGCTGGATACCTCTTTACTAATTCGGGTGAATCAACCCGTTAAAAATGAGGTTCCGAGATGGCTGGCCTGATTAAACTTGGGCAACAGCATGTTTATTATAATGGGAATTAATGGATGAGCTTGAAGCTGACTGGAGCTTGGCCCACATTGTCCTTGTGGTTGGAACACGCACCTTGGGGCAGCGCAGTTAATGATAAATGAGTTGTCCTGCAAATAAATTGCAGTTATTGTCCATGCTCAGCAACACTCACCGAGTGTGAGCAATGCTGAGCCTGCTGCTGCAGTGCAACATTAACACACAGTGATGTGCTAACTCTATTCTGGGGTACAAATCACTATAAAGAACTGATATCAAGCATTCATAACGGATGGCTTGGTCAATTGAGCCAGTGTTAATCAGCTGACAGCTACTTAAAGGTTTCTGATCTTTGCCCAATCTGTAATCCTATTTCCCAGTGAAAAATTAAAAACAAATCAACTATGAATGTTCCCACATGGCCAAAAGCTTTGAAAAGAAAGGGAAAAAAATAGGAATTAATTCTAAGTTCAATATTGTGTGTTACTTGAGTAATTGCAGACAAGAAGAAATAATTCAAGAATGTGTCTTGACCAAGTGACCAAGTCAGATTTTGTGAAGTGCTAAGAAAGCAGCAGGATTTCATTAGGTTTGGATTTAATATTGAGTGAACAACATGATTAGGACACATGCAGCACATGCAACTGCACTGAAAGGGCAGCACTGGTCAGTTCACATACCGGACTTTACAGAAAAACTGAAGCGGCCTGAAAAGAGTTCCACGACAGATGTCATTTCTACATTGACATGAACACAGAGAAAAGATGGGATGGGTTCAAAAATAGAAAAAAAAATACTGATAATGTAGACATACAGCAAACGGAGTGGGGGGAGAGGACTCGAGAAACATGCAGGACACAAACAGAGCTGATGACATCTAACACTGTTAAACCGAGTCTTTGAAGATGTTAATCAAACCTGAACAGCTCTCGCATGTTCAAACGTTGTGTACTCCAGGGGGAATCTGGGTTAATTTCCAGTATTGGTGAGTTCAACATAACACAAAATGTCACGTGCAGTTCATCGTTCTTATATTAAGTTAGTTTTAACAAGAAAAAAGTGTGTGCAACTGCTCTATCTTACTAATATGAGTATTCAGTAGGCGATGTGCAATGACTTTCTTTTTTCTTTTTGGCTCTAGGTGGTGATTAAAGCAATACATAATACATTCTGCATGTGTTTTCAGGCTATGAAAGCTATTAGACATTTTCAGGGATACATATCACAGACCTCTCCGCCACTTCAATATCAAAGCAGAAACGCTTGTCGATGGAGTCCGTTTTTCTCCGAATGCAGGACTTGAGCTTGAACACCTCTGGCTGATTTACGACAAGACCATTCTAAAAATAAACACACTCATCATTAATTAGTTAAAAATACTATGAAAAATGAATATGGAATAAAAATGAATATATTTACAATTGCAAATGCACAGCTCTACAAGTCTGAAATGACTAATATGTATGCTGTGTGTTTGTTGTGAGAGACACAGAAGGTACTTTGAAACCAGAATAAGATTTATGTAGCCGAGTGTCCAGTGCTTTTGTGAAAATATGATTGGAAATACAGAAAAAAGAGAAAAACTAATGAAAAAAAACTGAATCATCGACAACAACAAAAACAGAAACATCTCCCATTGTGGTTTGGATTTGCAAAATTCTTTTTTTTTTGTTTTTCTAGTTTTTTCTTTTTGGTGGTTCAGACTTTTTAAACTCAAGCTCGATGCAATCTTCATATGCCTAAAAATTGATTTGGGCTGTCAGCCCGAACAAAGCCCGAGCTACTTGGTTGCACGCATTCATATCATCCACTTATCAAGAAGCAGAGCTTTTATTTCATTTATCTTGATTTTAAACATGTGAAAATATAGTTTTAAAATTACATTATATCATTGACCTTGTTTTTCATTTCCCATTAGAGGCCCTCGGTGTCAGCTGAAAGTACCAATTCAATTACCTCCTGAACGGATATTTTTTTTTCTTTCTGAGAATTAGCCATATCTCATGTACAGCACATCCTCCCCTGTGCACGCCAGTAAGACTGACTGTAGCCAACTGCAACAAACCAGATATGTGGATAAAAATACGCCTGCACCTGCATTGGCTTTGGGCTTTATATTCTCCCTCTCCATCTGTGTGTGGGTTTCTGTGTTTTATTCGATTTTATTCAAAAATAAAAATAAACCATGATCATTAGTAAATCGGAATGTAGCCATATCTGTAACATGTGCAGAAAAACGCACGGAAACTCACAGTTATGGAGATATTTTGTTGTCATAATTTCTCCCTTGAAGTTCATTGGAGTTCTTTAAAAGAATATTTTCATAATTTTTTAATCTGGGTGGCATTGAAGTGCACATACTTTTTGTTATCTTCACTGGAACCTGTATTTCTACAAATACTTTTTTGTGAAAAATAACAAAAGGTTAAACTGCGATAGCTAAACACTTCAAAACCATGCTGACAATTTCAATTGGTTTGTACCTGACGCAGCAGCGCTAAGCAGTATTCCCTGTGGAAGTTACTCCATATCATCATCCAATTACTATTTACAAAAAAAAATATTGGTTGGAAGCTTTTTTTCATCTAATACATAAAATGTGAACTAATTATCAGTTATCATTTGATCTACATGAAGTGTCATTAAGTCATAGCGATAAATTCCTACAAAGGAAGTAAACACATTCATTAGATCACTTAGAAAGCAAGATACTATAACTGTTTAGTTTAACGGACTATTTTCATTCCTTGAATTCCCCCGCGGTGTTGTTTGTTAATTTTGTTATTTAAAAATAAAACATGTTTGTTTGCCTTGACGTAACGAGTCTTTTGTCTTCTATGCCTAATTTGCAGTTTTGTCAATCTGACTTTTTCCGTTTACTCCTCCCGGGACTAACCATGCCTTTAAGCCTCTTTTTTTCCACACAGATTACACTCTGCTCGTTCTTTTCTTAGCTTTTTATCGTGCACACGTTAAACTAAACGAAATAAAATGAATGTAAAGTACCTGTTTCCCAGCCGACTTGTTTTCTGTGTTGCTCATGGTGAATGTTTTGCTGCTTTTCTCATAAGTGCAGTAGTGACGTGTCCAAGTGCATCCCAGAGGACCTAGGACAGAACAAATGCAGAAGAAAACACTAGTTGAGGCAAAATAATTTTTCACTGAATCACAGGCTTCTGGAAAGACTTCTGAAAATCAATTTGCAAATTTAGTGTGATAAATCAAAAGTTGTTTATTGCTGCTGATAATAATCTACCATTTGTGGTAACTCCCCCATTTGAGAGCACATCAAAGTGAATCCGTAAACAGGATGAATTATGAGTTCTGTGTGAGTGGATCTCTTCGGCAGAGGCCTGGGAGAACTCGAGACATGTTTATGGTGATGGATGTAAAACCATTCACTTGAAAGTGAAGGGGAGTGAGATGGCCTGGATGGCTGGGAGCACAGCTAGGAAGACTCACGTTTCTCCTGGACATACAAGAAGCCTTCCATCGTCCACTGGCCGGGTGGTTTATAGTCCTGATCTGCCGACCTTATCCTCTTCATCAGCTTCTCCACTTCCTGCTTGGTGCTCACAAAGTTGTTTCGTGTCTGTGTGGGAAATTTAGGGTTATGTTATCATTGTGTTATCTCTGATCTCTCAAAATAAAAACACATCTATTTTTTCTCAAAGAACAAATAAATAAAAACTATCATTAGACTTTTTAAATAATACTTTTTAGGTCATTTAAAATTAGAACACGATCTTGAAGATGTCAGCCTCTTATTTGGAGTCATAAAGGTCAATATGGGGCCATTTAATATCTCAGAGAGTGGTGAAGCAGCCTCCACTCATCCAGTTACCATTAGAGATCTCTGCATCCGAGAGAGGGTTACCGAGTGGAAACTGTAAGGGCAACAGAACTGACATATTGGGTCAGAGAGATATTTGAACCCTCAGGACTTAAGTAGAGAGGACATAGTGATGGAACAAGGCGGCACTGCAGCAACTAGACTTTTACTCCCAATTCCAAGTCTTTTTTGACACACCATAAAATGGCCTACAGTTACTGCCTGCAATGCAACACTGAAAATATCGATCCTCGGCGCAGCAAAGAATTTCATTTAATCACACAGCTATCCATTTGTGAAAACTCTGCTTGTTATATCAGGGTATGATAAGCTGCAGAATCTGATTACGTGGCTGGTTGCCTTTGTGTACAACCCCCGAGGTGTTGAGACTTACGTTTTGTAGGTTGAACTGGAGCTGCTGTTTATACGGCTCAAATTCGTGAGCCAGCTCATATCCTTCATGGTAGAATGTAAACAAACCCTGAAGAAAGGCCAGGAGCTGGAATGGAACAATATTTATTGGTGAATTATCGAGTTAATAAACATTACAAGAACTTGATTGCTAATTTACATGGGCAAGTATTTTTTTAAAGGCATCTTGTTAAATAGAACATCCATTCTACACACCGAAAACATTTATAATAGAATATCCTACCTATAATATATAAGTAATCCGGCTGTTTTTCTATTGTTATTATTATTTGATAACGATGCACTTAATATGATAATGTCATCTCAATGATATGTGCATTTTTTCTATTCTACAAATCATTTTGTCAGAACGCTTTTTACATTGTTGATGTTCACTTTTAAATCTCATGTTGAAGGAATTTGATTCTCATTATTTTTAAATTGGTAATTTATTGAACATCTTTGTACTGACAAGCAGAAAACTGAAAAAAGGATATTAGTGGAAAAAAAATCTAATTTTAAAAAAGTTTTCGGCTTTTATGGCAGACAGATATTGATCTTGTTTTCTGTGGAACACACAAACATCCATGGCCATTGTGGATACATATAAATATATAAATAAATACATACATACATAAATAAAGCATAGCTATAAAGATCTGCTGTTACAGAGAAACAAACTGATGCCATCTCTTGCGTGAACAAGTGTAGTCCACAAACATGGAGTTGCTTTCAGTAAAACCTTCAGACACAACCACTGATTTGATTTCTGGGCTGAGGCTTGGTATATCAAATGTTCAAGGATGAGCCATCTTTTCTTTGCCCAGATTCATCACACACAAGGTTGAGCCTTGTCATATTTTGAGCACTACCTGGGGCCCGGAGATTTACATTTTTGGGCCAGGGTTGTGGGTAAGTTGCCAGTGGATGTAAACAAATGGGAGTAGGACGTCTGAAACAGCCACTTTGCACCCATCTCACATTCCCAGACATTTAATAGGAAGCAAGTTTAATGTTTCCTGGTAACATCTGCACTAAAGATGTTAAAATTGACTCTACATATCTATAAAGCAGGGGCTTTCATAAAGCCTTTGATTTGCACTAGCACTCTGTCTTCTTTTGTTTGACAGCCAATACTTCATCTAATTTTACCCACAAGCTTCCCCAAATGGATCAACTATATTACAAAGAATTTGTGATGAAGATGACAAATGTGTGGGATATACAAGTGCGGTTATGTTCCTGTGAGTGTTGTATAAATGCACCTGCCTTCACTCCAGGATGATAGACATTAAAAAAAAAGAAATGTAGTAGTAGTTACAGAGATCTGGTGGTATTTTGACTACAAATAAAATATATCAAAGAATGAAAACGTACTACTTCATCTTTAAAATGCAGAACTAATTTAGCAGAGAAATATATAAAACTGGCACTTCACTTACTGGCTCGACAAACTCAAATTTCTTCTTTTCTTGCACTTCTTGTATCTTGAAGACATACTCAAGGGACGCATCATAAAAGAGTTGTCTCTCCTTATCAATCTGCGTGTCAGCCTGAGAACAAGCAAACAAACCAGGGTTAGTGCCACAACAACGACAAGGGTCAACCTAGGAGTTAATGTTTGTATCACCACGTGGAAATAGTCTGTTGTTAGAGAGAGGGGTACGGAGCACAGCAGAGCACACAAACAGCTTATTTTCCAAAGACACTCAGCTGACCATAAAACGGCATTATTCAAAGACATGTTGCAGGATGAGAAAATTTGTTTTTCTTTTTACCTCCTGCAGATATGCTTCCTTCTTTTTCGATGACAAGCTGAGGTGTCTCTCAAGTGTAGAGTAGTATTTCTCTGTTTCCTTATCGAACTTTTTCTTCCCCTCCTAAAAAGGTTCACAAGACACATGAAAGGCTTAAACATTACCAGAAATGTGTCACTTATTCCCCGATCTGGGGGTGTGGGAATGGATTGCCACTAGGTGGAGGTCTAACTACAGTTTCTCATGCCATTTGCCACATGTAATTTAAAATTTCTGTCAATAGATTATTGCAGGTCTTGAAAGTGGCTTATAACAAGCGCACAGAGGAGCAGACAATGTCGGCATATCGATAGGTCATGTGAGAATTATGCACTGTTATTCTGTTATTCACAGGCAGGTACATAACTTCACAGTGAAACCAACAGCACTGTAAATCACACATAGCATAATGCATTTGGCACTGTCACATAGCTGGCCAGTTGATGTTTGCATCTCTTTTCTTGTTCCGCTTTGCTTTCCACCGACAGACACAAGTCAGTCTCAACAGTTACAAGTCCCAGAATTCAGTCAGCATGTTTCAGAAGACTGTGAAGAAGGCGCAGGAAATGGGCTTTTGATGTGAGATGCCGATCTATAAAGTATACGAACAAAGAAAGTAAACATTTTGCCCCACAGAAGATCCATTTTATAGTACTTAATCAAAATGCCCAAGCAGTGAAAACCTGTCTCAGTGAGGACATTCAAATGCCTCATCTGCAAGTCTGACCTCTAAACCAAGCTTTGCCTACTTAAAGCTCATCTCGCAATGCAAACATTCATAAAGAGGAGCGGAGAGGCAGAATAAGCGGGGGCTGGGGAAAGTGTGAGGAAACGGCCACTGTAACCAGATCCTTCTTGTTTATTTTCATTCCCATGGCCCTGAAATTTAGCAAGTCTAATCTGCTAGCTACTGATATGACCTAGAACAGCGTTCAGCCCCAGCAAACCTCAGAAATAAAACTGTGGAGGAATTCACAGTAAGACATGGTAACATTTCGACATACAACAAGAATCAAATCAAATCAATAGATAATTTAATATAGTAGCATCTCATTTTCATCTTTCTTATCACGTCAAACCCAGAAATAATCTCTTCTGCAATGAGGGAGGGGAAACAAAATCTGTTGTATATAAGCACTCTTTCCTGAAACAAAGAAAAAAATACACAGGTGGATGAGAAAATAAATATATGATTAAAAATGATGTCAGCTGACAGGAAATAAATTTCCCTTAAGGTTTTTTTTTATTAGAGAACAAAAGGTAGCTGACTGTCTTCTCTGCCGCTGTGATGTGACATTATTCTGTGAGCACGTATACAACAGAAGCCCTGGGGAAAAAACAAACACAAACATGCACACAAACGCACGGACGCACATGCACACACACACTGGAGATCACATTAAATTAAGAGCTTTAGGTTTAGCTGAGCCCCACAGTCACAGCAGGAATTTCCTAGCGCTGCTGACCAGTGTGAGCACATAAGAAAAGTCCTCACAAAAAACCCCCCAAAAAACAAACCTCTCTCTGTATGTCTGGCCTAACTCTTTGACACTTACAAAGTGCAGGCAGTGACTCAGAGCTACAGTGAATATGTGAGGCAGAGCCAGCCTGATTAAGTCACCAAAGTGCACTGCTTTGTTTTGATCCAAGCAGGACGTGTATAAACTGGTGCTACCATAATGATACCCTAGCAGAACACCAGGTGTTTGTTGGTTTGTCCATGTGTTGATCATACCCCCCAGCCCCTGGATATGTCTGTGCAATCAGAGTGGAATATGAGCATTTAAATTGCAAAGAGTCTTCAAGAGAAGGTAGTTGCAGTGCAAGCAAAAGGCTTTGAAGCCCAACATGTGGGCATAAGACATTGGGGTGGATATATATATATATATATAAATGTATACCCTCAAGCACATGCAAGGTGGGAGTTTCTAACACAAACTAATGCCAGCATCGGAGAGTAATCATCTATCTGGGAATGAATAAAGTCAAAGCACTTCCCGACACTCTGTGGTGCACAAAACACACATGAACCTATCACTTGGGAGATTTCCTCATCTGATTGCTTTGTTCGCTCTCATGAATAAATCAGATGCAGGAAGAGAATATTCTGATGCAGATTGCTCTGTAGTGGAATTTCTAACTAGCAAAGTCTAATGTTGCTGTTAAGAGCGCTTTGATGGCAGCTGTAGTATGGGTAACTTTGCTAATTGCTAATGTAACATTGCAGGGAGGAAAACGATGAGGAAAAACTGCAGGCGTTTTTTTTTTCTGGTCATCAGGACTTCTCAGTTTGCTAAAGAAAGGATGCTGAGAACAGATATAAAGACTGCAGGAGGAATATTTGGACACTAGCTGCACATCGCTAGTTTTGACACTGGCCCTAACGAGCCTCGGGGCCATCATTTCTACGCCTCTCATCGCCATGGTAACAGATGCAAGCGGCAAGGGAGGTCGTTTCTGTGCACGTGTATGCAGAGGAAAGAACCCCAGCTGTCACACACTGTTACTCTACACTTCCTCATTTCTGTCCATCCTGGAAGAATACAAACATCAATGTCTAGCGAGGAATCGCATGCAGGATATCTCTTCGCTTGTTCATTTTAAACGGATTCTCTGAGCAGTGACATGAAAGGGAAAACTTTAAAACAAATCTCTATGAGCTCGTTAGAGACGGCTAATTGGACCAGGGGTCCAGAATGGCGATTAAATAGCAATAGCTGGTTATTTTGATGTGTGATTTCACCACACAGGAGCTGGATGTCCACAAAAGAGACAGAGAGATCACATGGCTGTAGTCTGAGTTCAGTTACTTTTTTGCAGAGCAGAAAAATAAATAAATGAATGAATAAATAATTGTCTCCATCTTTACCTGATATCCCACCTGCTGAGAAGACAAGAAGTTGGCCAATTAGCATGAAATAATTACAACATCTGCTTCTACAGTTTATAAAAAAACATAGAAAAGATCCTTTGTGTGTGAGGCAAAACGCAAAGCTTTAGTCTAAACAATATTCATCAGTCCCTTTGTTTTCTGGCATATAAAGTTAGGCCTTTAAAGTGATAAAAATAAGAGTCCGCAATATAGTATGCATGCCTTTCCGTTTCACAGTGGGATTTTCTTGGTATATCACAGACTAACTTTTAAAGGCTGAGTAAAGATGCAGCAAGAAAAAAGCTGGTATCTTTATATCTGCAAAAGCCTTTTTCTTATTATACTCTGGAAAAAAAAATCTTTTGACAAGCTTTCCCTGAATATGCAGTAGGTCTGTATTGCAAGGATCCCTTAGGCATCTCTCCCATCAAGGTCAAGTGAAGCCTTCCTCTTACCACCTAATCTAGAGATAAGAAATAGGGAAAAACAACTTGAATCATCTGGACATTTGCATTGGAATACCCCTATTCAATGCAATGTTTGAAAGAAATGTTGGGAATCATGTATTATTGTAGGGTACTGTTGGAAGCCTTTTTATTTCCCCTTGAATGCTGCCACATGTGTAAGGAAAATGCATTTGTGGGTTGAGCAGCAGAGTTGAGTAAGTGGGTTACAGGAAGAAAAACGTCTCTTTTCGGCAAAATCTTCTCTGCCGATGCCAAACTGTTTTTTTCTGCCATAGATTCTTGTTTGGTGTTGTTTGATTGAAATCTGAAGAAACTAGACAAATTAGCATTTTAAGAAGTTACTAATGTTACAAACACTTTGTTCTGTGTTTACGAACAGCTGTGTTTACTGTCACACTGTGTACAATGATATAATGCAGAATAACATGATAAACAAGCACTGCAGGCCTGGCCTTGCTAGTTTATATAATGTTACCTCCTACAAATATTTCAGACTAAAGAACATAGTTGATTTCACAACGCCAACTGTCTCAGATGGTCTGATGTATTTCAGGATAACAGTGCAAAATATTACCAAACTCTTACTGCCTTTCTTATCAATGGGCTGGGACAAGCAGCTGCACTCGGCGCCATCTTTCATGTTAAATTTTTCTTTTTGCTTGTAGGCATCCTTCTTTTTTGGGATGATGTCACTGTTTGCGCATAATCTGATTTAATATACTTCTTTTGCGAAAGGCAATATCTTATATATTTACAGCGAACGGCTGCTGCCTTAAAACAGGTAAAGACCGACCTCTCAAGGTCTACTGCCTTGTGAAATTCTGATGATCAGGAGAAAAAGTAATTACTTTCAGAAAGATTGTTTTAATAGTGTTTCTGCTTTATTGGGTAGGGCACAGTGGGAAGTGATGGAACAGATACGGGAATAACAAAAAGAAATGTGTTAAATCTGCATCACATTATTCATGCATTTTGTTGTTTTTTGCACCACAAAGTTTGAGTCTCTGCATCATCTGCGGTGCTGTCATCTCAAGTTCTTAGGAGAAATGTTTTCAAAGCTCGTTTTGTTCTTCTTACCTTATCGCCTTGTGCATTTTTTGATAAATCACTACTACACTAATAACTGACAGGCTGCTAACCTTTTTATGCAATGCATAGTATCTAGGACAGCACTTCCTTCATTGATTATACAATGGATTTTTAACCTAATACAGCTGGGATGAGTCTGTCGTTCTCGTATAGTGAACAAACACAACCACAGTCTATAAGCACAATGCAGTTAAAAGGTCAAAGCATAATTAATTAAGCTGTCAACAGCTAATATACTGGCTATAACTTTAACAATCAGTTGCAGTCACTATGTGCATCATTTGATGTTTTCTTGCTTTTGATGTACCCTATCATAATATACATTTTCAATAACTATTAAAAAGTATACTCATCAGTAAGTTCGGGTGTTTGTTTATACAGTTTGGTTGGAATCTGGAGTTTAGCTGCTACTTTGTGTCAAACCAGAAGGTCCTTTTTAAAATCTTCTGTTGACAATGGGAAGCTCAGATGTGCTGAAGTTTTCTGCCAGTAAACAGGACTTTC
Source organism: Oreochromis niloticus (assembly GCF_001858045.2). Lineage (NCBI taxonomy): Eukaryota > Metazoa > Chordata > Actinopteri > Cichliformes > Cichlidae > Oreochromis > Oreochromis niloticus. The sequence goes on from NC_031979.2 coordinate 32,289,226, forward strand.
TGCCATTAAAATTCTTTTGCAGTCCAGTCCTAGTATGACAAGAGTGAGGCTGTGATGACCCCTAGTTTTTATTCTCAACATTCCTTTACTCGGCATGTGTTTTAGATACCTAGGTGGGCAGGCTCGCCTGGCTGCCCTATATTTACCCTCTCACTTTCTTTTTAGCTCCTTCATGTTGTTTTTGTGCAACTCAGACAAACTGTATCCACTCTCAAATACATCCAATACAAGAGATTCTACTGCCTTTCACATTCAATCATTTTTATATTTTTGTCATCTATTTAAATCACGTTATATTGTTTAATAGGTTTTATTAAATTTGCTAGTTCAACCGCTACAAAATGGTGCTTCCTTACCAGGCAAGCTGTAACAAAAGTGCAGGCTTATCTGGTATTCAGATCTGGGAACTCTTGCACAGCCAGGGGACTATGTGGAAACCTGAAGTCTGCATATCTTATATATATTTTTTTTATTTGAAAAAAAAAAAACTATATCAGACATAAATTAATATTCAAAGTGAATATCAACAAAGGAGTCTGGAGGGGATCTTCAACATCCTGAGAATTTTGGAAAATGATAAAATATATTTTATCATACTTTGGTTCAAGGGCACCTGGTGGCTCAGAAAAATTAAAGATAGAAGGAAAACCAACTCATGGCACCAATTTATTTTATATTATATTGCTACTCTAGTCTATAGTCTACTCTTTATTCTGGTCAGTGTAAACTTAAGCAGTAAACAATGGCTTACAAGAATACTTAAAAACAATTACTGTGGGCTGTGGAGGGAAATGATATGATGATGATATTTGAAGCCTGTCAACTTCCAATATAGTCTGCTTTGGTCAAATGGATTAACTGGCCCTTTAAATAAATCAGATAGAGAGATAACACTAGATGTTTGAGAGGAAACATCTCTTCTGTGAAGTTTAACAAGACAATAATAATAACCTAACAAGTTCATTATCAGATTGCCTGCTCCCATGTTTTCGTAAGTACTAATATTCTGAGAGGTCCCACTCTTTATGGTTAACATCTGTGCAATAATATAACCGCATAACCACAACTGCTGTTACTGACTTTGAATTCAAGGGGGAAACTGAAACAAATATTTTTAACTTTAATAAATGGAACAGACTTTTAACATAAAAATATTCAGACTTGTCTGATCAGACAGCTGCTGTGTAACAAATTATTTCACAGTAAAACTGTGAATCTGTTTGTGTGTTTGACAGCTCCTGACTCCCGACCAGCTTGTCTGTGCTTCAACTAATTGATTGTTGTGAATAATTAATGAAGTAGTGACACATAAACCTGTATAACTCTATGTTACCCATGTTTTTTTCCCAAAATGAAGTATTTCAAAAGTTCTGCTGGTGGGAGAGGTATGCTCACTTCACATTTTCAAGGCTGTGATGAGAGCTAAAAGAGCAGGGTAGAAGTAAAGGCAGTTTGTCTTCTTTGGCTCTTGTAAGGCCAGACAGTGTCTAGTCTGTAATATAAAAACATGTTAAATCCAGCTCCGTGCTGTACTGCATGGAACATTCCATTGTCAATTCTGGGATCCGGTGCCAGGTGAGCAAGCCAGATTAAATCAGGCAGACAGGACCAAAACTATGAGCTGACAGGAGAATTCACCATCTTTTCCCACTGCCATAACCCATGCTTTTACAGAAAGCTAATTGTTGGCTTGTTGTTAGCAATGGCTAACGGAAGGAGCTAGCTATTTCTCGATTTTAAATAGCTCAAATATCCCTAATATAATTAGGGGTAAGTTGAACTTTTTTGAAACTCTCTAAATGAAATGTAATTTATTTTTAGTGTAAAAAACACTTTATAATTGGCTACTCTATGGCGTTACACTAAGTCATCCTACACTGCATTACACTAGAAGAGATTTGAAGACTGATCTGATGAGTTTAAGCTCTCAGTAGAACTTCTGTGTAAATCTTGGCCACACTATGTTTAGACTTGTCTATGGTATGCTCATTAGCTAACTACTTATGATTGACAGGTCATTAGCCAATGAGCAAGCAGTTTTACAGTCAGTCCATTCCTCTTTGTTACATCCTGTTCTTTGAAACGGAGATGCCAACGGTGAAAACGCTTATCTTCAGGCTCAAAAACAGGACTTTAGAAATCAGCAGTTGACATCGTTGTAGCTATATTCATCTTTTATACTGTCTGTGGGCCAGCTCTGTTTTCCAGTATTTTAATACAATTTAAAGTCTATTGGATACAAGTAAAAGTTCTCAGTCAAGTGCACGAAAAGAGGCACTTACCCACATCTAGTGACTGATTGAAAAATTCCAAGGTTAATGAAGGTATAAAAATATACTGTTCCTATCTGTGTGATTGCAAAAGTTTTGCCTACAGCTGGCAGGTGTATCCCCAGGCCACTTTAATTGATACCTTGACTCAGCAGCATCTTGAGTAGAAAATTTTAGGATTATGCAGCATAGATGGAAATGTCATATCTAATCTAGTTAAGAATCATCTGATGTCTAACCACGCTTTGTACAGTAGGACCTTGCAAATTATTGGTGGCCATCTGTATCCCATTTGGGTCTATTTGCACTAATTCCTCACACTCAGCAAGTGTGGGACCCCCACAGTGCCCCTAATGTTGAAGACGATCTTTGAAGGAAATATAATAGTGTCAAAATTTCAGACAGGAAGAATGCCACCCACAGTCAGACACCCCCTGGTATTTCCTCGACAAAGTGTCCCTGGGGTCTATTTAAATTTCGAGGTCTGACAACCACTAAATACACACATATTGCCCCCCCAAATCTGCACAAAGCTTTCTAGTACTAATTTAACAGCAGCTCTATGTGACACTTTAAGCCCAGTTTTGAAAAAAATCATAAAATATTAATGAATATTAATTAAACACAAATGAATATTACAGATGCTTTAGAAGGTGAACACTAAACATGGTGAACAAAGCAAACTGTTCCTCGTATTTACTCTTCATTAAGTAAACTGTGGTCACTGTAGCAGTATAAATAAATAGAAACTAGGATCATTCTCAATTCCTATTTCAGTTCTGAAAGTATTGTTTTTGTTACCTGGGAAAACAGCAGAAACATATACCTGAGAGTAAAAAGAAGAAGTGTAACAACAATTTCAGTTCTACATCACAGTCTGGCAGCCAGTGCATATGGTACTCCGGTGAAAATATGTGATTGTTTGAGTTCTGGAAGCATGTGTATTTACAGTAGACTGCACTGAAGTTTGAGGGGGTTCATTCCAAACATTTGGATCAGCCTTGTGCTAAGCAGACCGTGCCTAATATGTCCTATAGTGCTGCAGTCAATCTGCTAGTGAGTTGCTGCTATGGAAGTGTTGTGCTTGTGCCTAAGAAGCTGATACAGTGGTACGTAACCTCTTTGGGATTACTCGCAGCACGCCCATATAAGGCAAGAGCTCCCAATTTGTCCACCTTATGTTCTCAGACATGAAATGCAGTAACTGGAAGGGTCAGACAGCCTGCAGATCTCTCCAGATTCTCGGAACAGTGGAAAGTTGCTCAGCCACTCGTGATGTCAGCCTTTTATCTCACTCTAGTTGGGCTAATGTTTAGCGGGGGATAGGCCGTAGGAGGAGAGAGCCATTAGGAGAAAGTGGTCAGAGGAAATAAGCAGCAGTGGGAGTGACAGGGGCTGTGGCTTTTAAGGAACCATTTTATAAACATAGTCAGTCAATGCAATTGCACTGAACACTGTGATGGGGAAGTGAGAGAAAGAAATGGAAGCAAAATGTGCTTTTTCATTATGGTAGATACATGTGATGCCTAAGACATGAAGTGACATCGGTTATTTGGTCTGGACAGAAGAAGGAGATGATTTATGTTCACACCTCAGCGCTGTGAAGAGAGATTGTTCCATTATTTTGGACGTACAGTAAGGTGACTGCTTTTACAGACCAGTGGCTGTCAAGTCATGTGAAATAAATCAAAATGTGAGTCTAACTTTGAGGCTAGGTTGACCATCACAGGGGTCAGGGTTGTGTAAAGATGTGCAAATGATTCATAGTTCAGTATAAAGTTAGGAATGAACTCGCAAACTGTGTGAGAGAGCTGTGCAAAGGCTTGCATTCTACAAGCTTGTTCATGTGTGATCTCACCAAGGGAATAACCACAAACAAGCTGCTGTACTTTCATTTTATGCCTTTGCGTTGGCCAGGAATGAAAGCATGGCTTGTGGCAACAAACCCACACTGTTCTTTGCAGTCAGCTTCAGCCTCAACAACATGTCCACTGTGGAACCAGGATGCCTTCAAGCAACACCCCTACTGATATCAAAAGCCTATATGCAATAGGTTAGTGAGGACTGCATTATACGTATCAGGTTTAAAGTAATCTGATTATAAAATGGGTGAAGGTGAAATATATTAGATGCTTAAAGTTCACAGCTATTATTTTATCGTGCAGTGCCCTTTTCACAGCACAAAAAAGTTTATTTTTACATAAAAATGAAGTGAAATATGGCATGGAATAAAGTATTGTATTATTAATATGGTTTTCAAAATGGGGAATCTGTCAAATGTAGTTTGTGTTAACTGACATAGTTGGATACAGAAATAATAAATATGTCCAATATGTCTTGTTTTAATGAATATAAACTAACCACTACAGAAAACTAAAAAGAGTTAAAACCTTTTAAGATCACAATTGCAGAGCAACATATTTGTTTATACCCCCTACTAGCCTCATTAATTAGGGGCAGGGCACTTCTCTTGGTAGTGTCACATTTTACTTTTAATTAATGATTTACATACTGTAGTGAAAACGAAGGGGGTTAGGAGAGGAGGTGAGCGTGTCAGAATACATGAAATATCCTACGCTGTTCAGCTGCTAATTGCACATGTAGGTGGTCTCTTACCTTCGCAGCGCCGATTTGCTCCTTACGAAATTTTTCCAAAGGAGTAATCAACACATCATCTGCATTCTGAATCTGAAATGAAAATCAAAAGAAAGCAGGGATACAGACAGACGTCAGTTTGATGGAAAGATATAGTGAAGTCTTCAGACTATTTCAAACAGAATTATTAGAAAGAAAAATATCAGAAAAATTTAATCTGGCAGCCATTCACTTTTTTAACAATAGGCTTGGTCTACAAATGTGCCACACAGGAAATTATAGAATCATTCAGCTCAAGTCAAACACAGTTGAAAATACACGTAGAAGATAGAGCAATCACATTTAATAATATTTCTTAAGCCAGTGACAATGAACAATGTGTGACTGCACAGAACCAAAATGAGTGCAGCAGATCTATGAGATAAAGCACTCAACAATAGTCTTGCAAGGCAGACAAAAATGGAGCCTTTTTATATGAGCTTTGATGCACCAGTATTGTCAAATCTTGGTGAGTTACAACACGGCGCAGCAGCACAGCTCTACAAGTTCAACCTGCAATGCATTTAAATTTTTGAAGTATGTCTCTACATACTGGTGACCTCTCCTGTGACCGGAAAAAAGGTCTCTGGAGGAGTCACTCCGCTTTTATTCCAGACAGAAACTGAAAAGCTGAGATACACTGTGTCAATTACAGTCTATGTTGAACTGCAGGTGAGCAGTTCAAAAAGGTGCCATTAAGGTACTTCTGAATTTTCTGTGTATGAGCTTTCACCCACCGAGACCAGATGACATCAGACTGGTGGAGCCGCGCTACAGGAAGCACTGCCATAAATGACATGCCTCTAAGGTTGATTTAAGGTGTTATTCTGTCCAGTGATAAACTAAGGGCTGGGCTCTATGATACATCTATGATAACAGCACTAATTTAGTGGTGTCAGCTCAGATTGACTATCAGCTTCCCAGCTACAGTCCTCTGAACACAGACTTTCTCGAGATGGAGTTTTTGTTTTGAACCATTAATCATAGCACATTTTCACTGTCTAAAAATAACCCTGTCAGCTCCATCACCCAACCAGAATGAGTGACTTGAAAAGGAAGATGCAATCTCTCTAGCCTGCAGTGTTTTCATTTTCCCTTTATGATGTGGGATGTTATAATCTTGTAGAGTAAATATGTAACTTTTACTTGTTGTAATAATGCACTATAATTACACTATAGTCACAAATTTTGCAGCTCTTAAATGGGCATCAAATCTTGGCTTCAAATGAAACCCATGTTAAGCTTCAGAGCTGTTTTTTTTACAGTTTGCCCCTCCAGTAAATGTAAAGAAACGAGAGGAGAAATCTGTGTTTTAATTTGAAAATAATTGAATGAAATTATCGTGTTACTGTGTTGCAAGTAATTAGCAGGAATCTCTATTTGTATAAGTTTATGGATGTAGCTTTCTAACCTAGCTTGCCAGCATTAGCTGATAACTTAGCACTCCTGTTAAAATACAGCCCCCTTTGGCTTAAACAACAAAGATGGGGATAGAAACAACACTGAAAAACAGAACAAAAACAGAACAGACTTCAAAACAGAAAATCAGAAACCAATAACATATAAACAAATGAGGAGTAGCTCAAGACTTTTGCACAGTACCGTAACTTCAAAACCACAACATCTCGAAACTTCTACTGTTTAATACTATAATCAATTACTCATACAACATAGAGCATTCCAGCAAAACGTTGTCATTACTCAAACATAAATGAATAACAGCTTGTCCCTCTCTCATATATTAAACATGAAGGGAACAGATGAGGATGAGTAGGTAAGCCAAATTATTTTGTCGAGACAACTGGAAATAGGAAGGAAAGACAAACCATGAACTGGTAAGGGAGTTGGGGGATGTACTGTAATAAGTCTGATTGTGGTGGCTCAAGCTAGCATCTGCCCGGATTTAAGGTCTCTGCTGCAAAGGTTTTCATGCCAGATACCACAGAGCACCTTGAGAATCTATTGTCCAGTAATTTTGAGCTTGTGTGTTTTTTTAACTACTCTTTTTGACTCAAATAACATTTGGGGGGGATTTGAAATAATTGCAGGTTATATTAAAACAAAATTGAACATTTGAACCCATTATTTAGTCTTTAACCTTCATCTAAAATCAGGTGCTCGATGGAAATTTGAAGTAGAAAGTACTTCACATATAAAATATCATCGCGCAACCTGCAAAATGATTCATCACCAGATGGGGTTTAAAAGCATAATGGAGCTCTGTAAGATAAATCAAGTCACTTTGGTTACGAGTAATACTCCACTAGAAGCACAGAGGGCATTTGATGGTCATCAGATCTGTTATATAAAAATATAGCCTCTTAGCTGTTAGAGTCCTCCAGTCGTATTGAAGTCTTTGTGTTATCTACCGTCTCAACAGCAAGAATGACACTTTTTTCATGTTCAGCTAAATAGACAGGACAATTAAATACACAGCACTCCAGGCTTTTGAGATTATGATCTAATATTTGAAAGCGACTGAAAGCAAGATAAAAATATCAAGTTTGTTCTTCTCTGGATTTCTGAGACGATGACTGTTGAGTTTAATTGTCCTTGAAGGCGACTGCTACCTGAAATCTGACTATGTGCAGGATTTAGATATAATAGGAGCGTGATTACTTCTTGTGTCAGTTAATGCATATTACATTCAAAGCAATGGAAAATACATTTAAAATGTTCAAGATTTCCGATCACTTTTGATTATTATCTTCCAATAAGCTGATCCAGACAGTTAAACTTGAAAGAGGCCATCTTATTTAAGACTCAATGGATTACTTTCAAACTGGCATTGTGCCGAATGCCCTCAGCAACAGCCTCTCTCAACAGGATTAAATCCATATGAGCGAGCACAGTGTGATGCTTGAAAGGATGCAATAGCGCTAAGCAATTTCATTATCAGATAGGGAGAGGAATGTCAATGTGCTGTATTTCCCATGCTCCTGCTTTTACCAGTCTAAATATCAAGCAGATCAAAAGTGTTACTCTGAGGTTAATTTGCAGAGGCCGACCAGAATGCCACCAAGGCCAGCTCAAATTGAATACTGTGAAGTGTACCAATTCAAATTTTCCCCTTTCAAACACATCTTTAGAACCGGTTTAAATGTGAATATCGACTTGAAATGCTTTGGAAACATCATGTATCATTCATCTTTCCCTTAATAAAAATATTCTGCTGGATATCAGACTTTTTTTTATGTTTCCTTTTTAATCTATGTTTACTGCAGAGAAAGCCTGTAAATAATCATTACTTAGGTCAGCTTTTATTAGAAGAGCACCTCTCATGTTCACCTCTATGACTTACAACTGCTGCTAAAACACATTTTGGGTAAAACCATTTCATATTCTATGCAAATATTTATACTATTTATTATGTTTCAGAGGGTCTAGAATGGCTTAAAGTGCATATCTTGTGGTCGTGGTTCCTTGGTTGTGTTGGTGCATTTCACTTGCAGTTTATAATCACTCTAGCATTAAACTGTATATTGCACCGTCTCACTGGTTTCAGTATGTAAGTCTATAACAGGGTAGTAAATAATTTTTATAGGCTTTTTGCCCGTTCTGTTTTGACAGCGTCCTCACAATGAAATGCCAGCTTAATACACCTAAAGCCGTGCTTCTTCATTGCAAATCAACTGAATCTCTTGGTTTTTGAATACACACAAGCTCACCCACATACATACACACCGGGCTTGCCATTTTTCTCTGGCTGAAGAGGCGTCATAAAAGCCTGCTCGGCCACCGTGCTGCACTATCTTTCAAATGAAAAAGCATATTTCTGTTTGTTGTTGTTGTAGCAGTTTCACCCTCACGCACACTTTCCAAGAAAATGTGGCTCCAGGCGGGGAAACCAGTTCTGTAAAAAGCCAACTGGGCCCTGACAAGAAGGTGTTTTATCGGTGGGTGCTTGCAAGTGAAAATCTGTCAACTGTGACAATTTAGTAAAATCCTGTGACAGAAACAGGTCACAATTTTCCAGAATTTTTAACATCTAACAAGAAAAATACAAAAAACTTCCTAATTTGAATCTGTTTGATTAGTTTATTATATATTATAAGAAAGAACCATATCAATCAGCAGATTTTGGTCAGTATCTATTTGTTATACTATAATGTTATTTGCTAGAATAGCAGTCTTTCTTCCTTTGTAGCAGGAATAAGTCTCCTGGTGATAAATATTAAGTTATTGGCTTAACTAAGCATGCTTACAGTGGCTTTCGTTCTTGGAGGTGATTTAATTTTCCCATTTAGGTTCCCACCTTTGTTTAGCTGTCAGTTATAAATGGTCATCTAAAGCCTTTGGGGCTAAAATGCAGCTAATTTGAATGTATAATTGTGCAAATTTATTATGAAAACCAGCAGAGAAACAGTGCTGATGACTATCTGAGGAATGTTAACAAGCACTGCTGGCGCAGCCTTTAAATGCAATAACACGAGTGGGTGTGCCTTACATGAAAAAGACTGCGTGCTCGACGTCTGTACTTCTTTGTCCTGAATCGTATTACACCTAGTAACACCCGGCGGCATCAAATAAAAATATCAGCAACAATAACACCACACAAATAACCACAGTGATAGCAGCAGCAACCAAAAAGGAATTAGTCAAACTTATTAAAGATGTGGAAGCAAAGCCCCCAAAACCTAATTAATACAGTGCGTTAAATGCATAATAAACATTATCGCCCGTATCATCATGACAAAATAAAACTTTCTATTTCATGCTGACAATGGGATACAACCTTTATTAGAAGAGGGACTGCAATAGATATGCGTGTCTGTCATTCTCTCTGCAGATTGTTTTGCCGAGAAGGTGTGTGTGTGTGTGTCAGGCGGGTAACAATCTCATTGAGCTAAATCTTTATCTAGTGCAGCAGTGGCACCTTCAGCAAGCTGCAAAGCTATTCTTCCCTAACTTTTATGAGCTATGAAATAAAAGCAAACCTGCTGCAGACAAAGTAACACAACAGTGTGAGGCTAGATGTGATACGTTTGCCCTACACATCTGATTGGCAAGTAAGCTGTTAAGCAAGGATATAAAGAAACTGCTGAAATGGAGATAGCTGGTTTGTGGGTCCCATGAGGATTTTCTGCTGTTTGTTTTAAGCACAGTTAGAGACTGCTTGACCTTTCTTGCTACCAGAGTTTGAGGCTGCTGTGATTGCTGTCTGCACACATTTATCCCTATGTATCAAACAGTCTGCAGGTAAAGAGCTGCAATATTAAAAGAGCCACAAAATGGAAAAGGTTTTTGCATTAAGTTTGGATTCGTGATTTTTATAAAGTGGTGATAAACAGATATTCTTACCTAGTTTTCCATCTCAGCATCACAAAACTTGAGGACTGAGTAACATTTGGGCCTTACCAGTACCTTGAAATATGAGCAATACCTGGAACTTATAAAACAATGCGCTAAAATCTGTAACACTTTGGTAAATCTTACAAAGTTATTTATACATTATTGTAAATTAATTTAGAAATTGCTACTTAGTAATTAAAAAAGCAATACTATTTATTCGTCATAATAACCGTGTGTCAAAGCCTAACTAGCATGCTAAATCTTAAAAGATTATAAAGGTTAGTACACCTGGCAATGACTGAGTGAGCATCTCAGTATCACGGCAAAACACGTAATAGACACGTATGCATGTCACACTTTGCCATTTCACGCTTTGCCTCTCCAAAGTGTGAAATGTACACGCATCCAGAAGTTGCAGTAAGTTGCGGTGATCTGCAGAGGGAGATGTTTTATTTCGTGCCAACAGGAAAGTGTTTAAACAGACCTTATTAACACATTTTCATGTAAAAACATATTAGCTGCCTAGCTTAATCGTTTCTGGCGATTAAGGAGCCTGAAATGTACTTCCCACTTTTTTGCTCACTACCAACTTCTTGGCTTTAAATATCTTCTCTCTCCCTGCTGGTGCTGCATGTGTGTCCATTTCACGCTTTGGAGAGGCAAACTGACACGTTGGACTGGCGTGTCTATTACATACTTTACCAGTGAGATCACTTTTCTAATGAAAGAACATGCAGACATTTAGCTTTTAAACATATTCTGTATTAATTCTTGCATGCATGTTGCACTCTCAAAAATCCTTTCCATGGTGAAGCATTTAAGCAATTAAGGCTCAGTGTCTGCTTAAAAGACACCAGCAACAGAAAAATACATCATATCAGTAAACAGCTCTTCTGGTGGTTGCCTCGGTTTCCACACTTTCCGAGAAGCAGCTGTCTCCAGACACTGAGAAAATGCTCTCCATCAGATGAATCAGTGACCTTGTTTTACTCAAGTGTAACATACAGTAACAAGCAGAAAGCATAAAGATAACAAGAGCAATGAAGAGGAAAGAAATCACACTAGTGTGTTATGAACTGGTTTCAAAACAGTGACAATCTTCAACTCTTTCAGGTTATTTCCCTGGTTTCTGTCACTCAGTGCATGATCTGAAGTCACAGCTTCCATGCACCAGTACCAATCAACATGGCCTGCTTTGATGAGAAAATTGGTTTTGGGGGGGGGGGGGCTATGCTGTTAAAGCTTTATCATTATTTAGCACATTATTTGGAAGTAAAAGTGACTGTCACAAGAACAAAAATGAATTATGAAATAGGACAGATTCTTTACTTTGAACATATTTTCTTTTCCAAGAAAATCTCCTAAAAGTATCCCAAAGTCTTGATATAAACCTCAGTAGATTTAAGAAAAACATATAAAATTAAAATGACATTTATCTATTACAAGAAAGAATTTCAGTTAAACACTGCATGTCGAGGATTTCTTAAACCAATAACGTAGCCATAGCATGCCAGCATGTATTAACCAGAGTGGTATCTGGGTGATAAACAGAGAAATTTCTGCTCATACTAACTGAGGTTTACTTTAGCTTTGGGGCGTGTAGCACAACGGTTTGATGATGTTCACTCCAAATACTTTTCAGACTTTCATTAAACAAGCCACACGAATGTGCCTCAGAACAATGACTGTCTTTATTTCACTGTGTTGTTTCAGGGTCAACGGGACATTCCTCAGTTCACAGGCCAGCACACAAGCTACCCACATAGCAGAATTACTGTACTGTTAAATCCTGGGAAAACAGCAGCAGCATATTGCTCACCACAGACACACTTTTTGCATTTAATGTCAGGCAAAGACACAAAATATGTATAATTGCATGTCTGTGAATGACTTGTAAACCAAAGGAAATTCAATATGGGGAATAAATGCATCACATGCAGCTGAGGGACTATTAGGGAATGCTTTACATTAATAAAGGGGGAAATGAATTTGAGAAGTGTATTTCTCTCTCTCACACACACACACAAATATATATATATATGTATAGACATTGTAGACATTGCATTTTAATGCTCTTGATACTCCTTTAAATAACTGTGGAGGAGTAGTTGCAGTCTGGAAAATTTAAGAATAGACAGGACTCCAGCTCCAGTCTTGCAGTGGGAAGTTGGGCAATTATGCTACCCACAACATACCCGTCTCCTTCTGTGAATGTCTGTTGGCTGCTATTCGTCCATCTCCAGATTAGTGTCTTCGCAAAGGGCACAATGACAGAACCATAAACCTAGGAAGTTCTTGATAGTGGAAGAAACGCAGACTTCCAAAGGAAAACTACTTAAGCACATGGAAACTCCACACAGCAGTGACAGCAGACACTGAGCCACTGCGCTGCTTGAGTTACTGTGCTGTCTTGGTAGGTGTCCTGATGAAGCATCAGTATGTAACAAGTTGAGAGACAGAATCTTCTGAAACATTTCATTTCGAATATAAAGGCAAACTGCAATCAAACGGAACATTTGTGCAAAAGGTGACTAAAATATTTGGGCTATTTATCTACTGATGTGTTTACGCATGACTGTTCTTTAAAGTAACTGCAATTCAATTGTTCCCAACCCCCAAATATATTATGCTGCTCTTAAGGTAACCAAAATATAAAAATATACCTGATTTTTCTTCCATTTCAGAAGCAACAGCACCATGAAAACTCAATGTGTTTTTCAGCGCAGCCTTATCCCAGGGGGATATGGATATCACTCCAAGAGCCCCAACATCAGGGCACTGCCCTTCTTCTCCTTAATGCCATCCATGCTCAACAATGCTGAACCTTCTCAAACCATGCAGAACTTGAACCATTTTCACTATTTCTCTGATGGTTGGAGGGTTATCAACTGGGGAATAATAGCAGAAATCTTTTTAACAGGATAGAATTTGGGAAGTTTTCAAGAGGAATAACACACTTGGGTAGTTGACAAGCCAATCACAAGCCACAAAGCAAAAAGATTTTAGGCCTGGCTGCCTGCTGAGCCAACAGACAATAAAAAGCTTCATGCTTGACAAACCCTGCAGAAATTGTGCTACTGGTAGGAGTTTTGTCCAAGCACCAGAGGCAACTTAGATTTAAAGCACGCTAGGTAATACTCCAGAAATGACAGGGACCTTGATTTGAGACATGCATATTTCCTCTATATCCAGTCTGAAATATCTACATTTTTAGTCACTCTCATCAGTCTGTGCTTTTCTTACAGATTCAGTCCAGATGTGAAACGGTACAAGGTATGATGGAGGGGTTCTTCCTTTTTTTCCCCCACAGCCAGCTTCTGAAAGTTTTCAACTGCTCTGTCTGAGCATGACAAGTTTTTTTCTATTCTTTTTACTAATGTGTGGCTGCAAGCACATCTGTCTCCTGTAATCTATTAGGAGAAACAAACCTGCAAAATAGAAACACCATCTGGCAGTGATTGTGGTTTAACAATAGCAGAGAGTCAAGTCTCAGCTGATATATCTCACAATATTTCATGGTTTGAGCATAGGATAGTCTCCTTGTTAGGAAATGTTTCATACATTTGGTGAACATGTGTTGGCTTGAGATGTGCTAATTAAGTTCTGAAGACCAACTGCTGTAAAGACTGAGATGAAACTTTCTGGTTATCGGTACTTTTCTCCTGGTTTGTCTCAGTCAGATGTATAAACTGAGACAGTGGATCTGGAAGAGATTCAAGGAATTTCCTTTTTGTGCATTGCCACACAGTAACAGTGAAAAGTTGACTGTGAATTAAAAGCTGTTAAGTACCTTTTGTTGCATCTTTGTAGTTCAGTATGAGGTGCCTGTCTGCTATTTAGAAATGCTATAATAGACTTTATTAGAATTGCAGTTAGGCTCTGGTTTATTCTACTTCTATCAGTGATTTTCACTGTGCTCAACCTTTACCTAATTCAATTAAATGGAAAGTCATATAACTGTTTATTTAAGATCTCACAGCTGGGGAAGCCAAACAATGAGATAGAGGGATATAATCTCCCTGAACATCCATAAAAGGCTATAGGGAAATTTCAAGAGGACTAAAAATGCTACAAAGAACAACATGGTGCATTATTTTTAAATATTAGAAGTTTGAAAGCACTAAAGGACTTACTAGATCTGATCAGCAGCCAGACTGAGTAGCTGAGGAAAAAGGGCCTTGGTCAGACTAGATTAACCGAATGGTCGCTATAAATGAGATCAAAATTTCCTTTGGGAAAATGGGAGAAACTTAGAGAAGGACAACCATTAGAGCAGCACTCCATCAATCAGGCCCTTCTGGTATAATGGCCAGGCGGAAGCCATTTATCACAAAAAGGCACATGACAGCTTGCTGGAAGTTTGCCAAAAGGCACATGACTAACTCTCAGACCATGAAAAGAAAAGCGCGTATATGCTGAAAATATAATTTCACAATCTGGCCACAATTCGCAGTCGTCCCCATAGTCAAGCATAGTCTTAGAGGCAGTATCAAAACGGTGCCAATGTTTGGCAAGTCAGACACATTTTACATTTCAACAACAACAAAGCATACCAGTAAGAAATCACAGGACCAGCTTTTCAAAAACTCTGTAAAAGTCCTGGAGTATCTCAGCCAGAGTCAGGAGAATCTCTGGAGAGGCCTCAAGGTGGTTATCCACCAACACTTTCCATCCAACTAGGTAAGCTAAAAGAATTCTGCCAAGAACAGGAGAAACCAGAAGAAAGCTGTTCCAAGCTTGTGGCTCATTCCAAGGAAGACTAGAGTTTGCGATTGCTGCCAAAGGTGAATCAACCAAGTATGAAGTGAAGGGTCTGACTGCTTATGTAAATGGGTTATTTCAGTCTTTTGAGTATAGCCTTACAAAACACTCCAGCTCTTTTTTTTTAAATACTGTGTAGTTGTCATATAGAAACTAACAAGAAAATTATATAGCTGTGATATCAGCATAAAAATCAGGTAGAAACTGGACTTTATTTTATATTCATTTAATCATTTCAAATAAAAATGAATTCATTATTAATTTTCAGCTGAGATCTAAACTGACTGCAAGTTTAGAGAATCTAAAGGGTTTGTTATTAAACCCTTTTTCTTTTATTCCTAAATAAGTGGCTTGTTGCCACCAATATGTCGTTTATAGCAAAACAAGTCATTTAAAAGCTCTATAAGCTCTGTGGTATCATTAACCTTTTTTAATCAGCTTTTATTCTTGACTTGAAAGGGGTTTAATTTCTGGGTGCTACAGCATTCATTTTTTGTTTTGTGGTCATTTATGGATGTTTGACCTTCTCTGTACAAAAATGATGTATGCTAACAGTTTGAGGGCAGTTGGTTTTTTATTTGATCTACTACAAAAAAGAGTGATTAAAAGACAAATATGACATTCTTGAACTCATCAAAGCTTTCTGAAAGCATTTGAATGGTAATTCAAATCAAATCAAGATGCTATTGTAGTGGAAACTAGGAAGTATATATCAATTAGCGATCTGGGTATAACTAGTTTGGCTCTATAAAAATTAGCTTAACGATGAGCAAAGTACTTGTTGTAGCTTACTGAGGAGCATCATTCACAGTTTTATGCCCCGAGTCATGTGAGTCATTCAAAGTTTCCATTTCATATATAGGAGCAATGGAGAAAAAAAGGCTGCATTCAGTTCAAAGTAAACAAAATCCTCGTATAATCTTCTTGGAAAACGATATCAAAAAGTCACTTTTTCACACCATGGGGATTTAAAAAATACAAAGTTTATCTAAGGCATTAGTTACATTGCACCTGTGTCCCAAGAGATTTAGAATGCACACAGGTAAAAAAAAGAAGGAAAGAAAACCGTAAGAAAAAGCGTTTCTTCCTGCATCACATTACAATCAGCTCAAAGTGCAGAGATCAGAATCATGTTTCTTGCATATTCCAGAGATCTGAGGCGACAGAAGACTGTTAGGTGAAGAGAGGCGAGATGATGCAAAGAGGATACTTTTCAAGCAAGTAGGGGGGGAAGTGGGTGTGTGTGTGTGCTATGAATATGTTTTTACTTATTAAATCTATCAAAGATGAATGAAGTGCTGCATCCCATAGCTTCTTTGCCTAGTCATAGCCGCTTTGATTTATTAAATTTACTTCTATGACTTTGGATTCTCAGCTGTGCCGTCATTTAAATTCTCTTATCCAGTTCAGCTTGTCTCTGCTTGTCATTTTGACTTGTTTTTGTTTCTTTCACCATTTTGAAATGGCACGACTACATAATATTTACATATTAATGCAAATGTATCTGTCCTGTCAGTTTTTAATTTTATGTCTACAGTAGCCCTAGTGTCAGCTTCCTAGTATTTGTGTTGAATCCTAATAAATGCACAGATAAATTATACTCTCTTTGTCAGCCCCCAGATGACCACCAGCATCCCAGAGGAAGAGAATTACACACAAAGATACAAAAAGCAACAAACAAACAACAACATTGCATGTTTCTTCAGGAGAGGACAAACCTGTATATATAACCTGTGCACACCTTAGACTCTCAGTGCATCCAAAACGCATTTATTTCCTTAGATATTTCTAACTAATCATGCAAGAAGCATTTATGCCCACCACTGGTTCCATCATAGCCCAAGATTTTCATTTCTAAGGTTACACCGGTGTTTCACACCCACAAGTTAATATACCGTACACACACATTTTGCTGTATTTCATGCTACCATCTATGCACCCATACTCAGTATCAAGTTTGTTAGAAGTGGTGCTGCAGGCACACAAACAAGCAATTAAGACTACCCGTGGTATATGAATTTAAATTAAGATACAGAAGACTTTGGCACTTTCTTCATTGCATTAATGCTCTGTATACGCAGGTGTCTTAATTAGAAAGCTCTGCATCACTTCCTGAACTACTTTCTAGCTCAGAGCGACACAGGTGTCAGAGCTACTGCTTTCTCTTATTCAAGCACAAGCTCATGACACACCAATTAAGGCAATAGTGAGAAAAGTCAGGCACTCCCAACTTGTCGTGTATGGACGCTTGTAAAGGATGGTACATTTAAATGCACTAGATAAGCATCCCTCTTCAGCATGTAGGTTTCTTAAACCAATTTTTCTCCTAAATCTAACCAAGTACTTAGAAATGTGAAAAGAATCAGCAGCTTATTTGTATTATTTATCCAGGCAGCTAATGTCGCAAGAATCAACTCTATGAGCATATCCTGGGCCCAGACAGTGAACATTAACTTAAGTAAGAATTTTGATGTTGTGAGAAAGCAGACGAAATCTCCACGATCACTGTTCAAATACAGAAAAGTTCAAATACAAAGCTCTTAAACAGTCTCCTTCTGACTCAGGGCCTGCCTGGCAACCACACTAATGAAAGGCCTGCTGGTCTTTATTAGATGATAATTATGTTTACGCATAGAAAATGCTCCTTGGGTGTTGCATTGATGCAACATCCAAAGAGCACATGGAATAATGATTTATCAATTGTTGCTTTGCTAATGACTCACAGCAAGAAGCTCCTGGGGTGCTTCTTCAGGTTTTTTTCTGGGAGCTCAGATTAGTGAAAAACCCTCCCAAAACAAACCAAACAAAAACACATACTAGCTTAATGTTGCCATTATCAACCTAGGACATGCTTGCAAAACAGATTCTTTATCTCAAAAGTTCACTTCCTGGTTAAATAAAAGGTTAACCTTGGTTAAAATAGGCGATGCCAGTGAAATAGATTGGCAATAATTGACACACTGCGAAGAAGACGCATGATCTAATGCATCTGTAGGCATCTGAGCTTTGGAAAAAAAGAAAAAAAAAGAAACATGTTTTGCAGGTGACATACATTTATTAATGTTACCTTTATTCTTGTAACATGATTAGGATGACACACTATTCCTTAAAGGTATGTAGTCTAACGAGAGGTGACCCATTTCTTTAAAGTGCAACTCTTTCCTGTTATGTGACGGCTGTGTGCAGGCAGGAATAGGACCCAAAGTGCAGACAGTCAGAGACAAAAGGTGAACTTAAATACAGCTTTAATGCCGAACTCCAAAAAGTAACAAAACTAAGACTCCAAGGTAAACTTATACAGACAGAAACACAGCAAAATGAACCGTAAATAAGAGTAGATCGCGACACAGACCAATGAGAACACAGGGCTTAAATACACAGAGGGAGCAATCAGGAAATGGGAGACAGGAGGGAAACACAGCTGGGGCAAATCAGGGCTAATGAGACAAGGGAAGCAAAACCAGATACACTAACATGAAACACGGACTTTCAAAGTAAAACAGGAAACATAACACAGAAACGCGAACTTAACAAGGGGATACAGCCGACAGGGGAGACAGAGCAACTATAGAACACAGAGACATAAACCATAAGACAGAACTCTAAGAAAGAAACCAAAGACTAGAAATGATAAATAATATAATAAACTCAAAATCTCTGGGTCGACCCAGGCATCCTAACATTTCCATCATAAAATTGAGTTGTGTTTTGAATGTCAGCTGTGAGATTTGCATTCACATTCACTGAAACTCTACATAATTTTAGAAAAATATTGCAATATTGTCTATCCAAGAACACAGAAGCATGGGTACAGTATAGCCATGCCCATCGATCCATCGATCCATCCATCCATCCATCCATCCATCCATCCATCATCTTCCACTTATCCGATATGGTAGCTCGTAGCCCATCTCAGCTACCATAGGGTGAGAAGTGGGGTGTGAATGTGAGCGTGAATGCTTGTCAATATAGCTGTATATATGTAACCACATATTGTAGACATGGAAACCTATGTGAGATCTGTACCTTAAACTTCAGTGAGCTATCTCAAATAAAATTTTTGGTATCAAACATTTACTCTCTGCAGTCTAAAAAACGTGGCGGTATAAAGTTTGTAGATTCCTCCGTCACGGTGAACACAGTCCTAATGAAAATGTCTGAGGTAGTTGCAAAACCTATAACTGCTAACCTGCAGCTGGTCACATTTGCATATCAGACCTCTTAAATCAGATGTACAGCTGAAGTATGTAGACTAATGTAATTGCTGCCTTGAGACATCTCTTAGTGCCACTTTCATAAACAGCTATTTTTACCTTTAAATGCTAGGCACAGGATATGTTCTTTTTCTGCACGAAAAGATCGACTCAGGGGAACTAACAAAGTTGTAAAACTTAAACTTTAAAGATGTGCAACTTTAAAACAAATAAAGTAAAAGTAAAAGCAAAAATACTACAAGGCATTTTATGTTTCACTGTACTGTTTATACTCTACAATTGTACTTTCTAACCGTTTGTGGAGTTTAGGGGTAAGGCTACACTAATCTACACTAGAAAAACCATGCATGGATAAGATGACGTGGAGGTGTGCACAGACAAATACTCTGTGCACACCTTTTCAACAGATATCTCTATACTGCCAATAGCCAAATAATTAAATTATGACAAACACAAAAAATTGTGTCTGCTGTCAACTGCTTATCCTCCAAGAAATGAAAGCCATACTGTTGGTGTGTGTGTGTGTGTGTGTGTGTGTGTGGGCTCATTTCTGCAACATTCTCACACCAGGTGGGACACAAGCCCCTCCCCCCAGCCCCCTCCAATGCCCTTGCCCTTTATGTCATGCCTGGTTTGTCTGCAGGCATTCAGCGGAGTTGGAAGCCTTTTTTTCTGACCTTTAGACCAGCCAACCGGAGCCATAACTGCCACTTTTTGTACCATGCTAAAAAAAAAAGCCAACGATCTTAGTTCAAAAATCCATCAAAGAAAATGTGGGGCTTTAAATTGTTTTGCCAAAGTTTCTCCATTCTGTTGCCGTTTAAATGTATTTTCATATTACTACCTGTATCAATCATTATGTTATGCTCTGTTGACTTCCAGTCATCTGAAACCCATAGGAAAAATGTTTCTTCCAAGAATAAAAACCTCTAAAGAATGTCAGTTTCTATAATTCAGTCATAGCTTATGTTCTTATAAACTAAGTTAGTAAAGCTGTATAACTAGAGACTGTGATGCTCTGGTCAACAGGGTACAGCGGATCTACTAAGTACTCAGTGTAAGTAACAAATTAAATTGATTTCATTATGGTAAAAAATAAACAGCTACTGTTCCATTTTGCTTTTTGTGAGCTACAACTACATCAACTAATCATTACCATTGAGCCCAAACTTTAACCACAAACTCACTGATGTTTCTATTGTCTTGACTGACTGCTATAAATTCCAGACACAAAATCCATGTTTAAAATCAAATGTTTGGATTTAGCAAAGCAAACAGATTAAAAGTAAACGTAATTTTAGCACGCAAAATAAAATAAGAGGGAACTATTAACTAGATAATTGGCAATATTTGCTTTTGTGAATGCGATTTTGTTTTATTGTTGTATATCAAGTTATAAAAATCGCTGTCAATCACCAGATGCAATAAAGACTGCAGCGCTTCTGTTTGAAATCTTAATTATGGTTTTGTTTGGTGTCTAAAATTGCCTTCTTACCAAGCGTCTTCTTTCCTCTTCAACAGTGTTCAACAGCTGCGAGAACTCTTTGAATGACTGGGCTGAAACAGAATAAGACATATCGGCATATTAAAATGTTTGGTCAATATATATCAGTATGTATGAGTCCCCATTTCACAATATATTCACAGCGGAGAGAGTACACACAGTGAACTGGGCTGTTGACACAGTCACATGATTAAAAAATATTTTAAGCAGGAAAAAAAAATCAAAACAATAGTGGCATAGCCGTTAAACATCAGCTGGTCCTGGCACCCTACGAGCACTGGAGAGGCATGATGCTAAAATGTTTATTTGCACTGCAGCTTCAGACCTTTCAGTGCAGTACATTTTAGAACCTAATAAAAGCATGCAGCTGTCCAATTTAAGCCAAGACCAGCAGTAAAAAGAAAGGAATAATAAACCAACAAAAAACAATACTTCAATTGAATGGAACTCACTGATTGCTTCCCTTTATTTTCTCCCACAGCTAAGGTTTGCAATATACTGTCACAATACAGGAGAGACTGATGTGATAGAGATATGTTCCTGCCATCAGGGTTATACTTCAGTGGCTTATATTACATTTTGCAGGGCCAGATGAATTCAGCATACAATGCATCGAGGCTTATCTGACACAGAATTGTGCCTTGATAGCTTTACAGCTTCATTAAATAGGAGGCCAGATACAACGTGGCCTGTCTTGGTCAGCCCCTGTGTCACCCTATGTCTAGCCATTTAGCAGCGGTCGAGCTGCTCTGCTTGCCAACACAGTAACATCATTATCAACCCCGACAGCCTGGCATGGGGACCCATGCATCATCCTAGACACTTTGGTCCATTTACACACCAAAGCTTTTAAAGACCGGGGAGCAATGATTTTGTGCCAGTGATCCTGCAGGCAGGCTGGCCTCCTATTAATGCTACCAGCTCCTCTATCAACGGTGAAAACCTCTCAGGGGGTAAAGGGCACAGCTGGAGCCACTGATGGGACAAGATTAGACTGTGAAGAAAGGAAATGGGAGTCAAAGTGGGGTTATAACTTGCATATCATTCACTGCTAAGTGGAGGAAAGGCAATAAACCTGATGAATCACTAAATTAAATAAAGTTTAGTACCTTGGGAACGGATGAATTGGGAAGATAAGCTTTTTAAATGTATATTTTTCTGCACACTGTAACTAGACAACAGCAAGAGCTGTATGTTTGCAATCAATTTTATGTGCTTAAAATGATGCTTTTTCTGTTCCATATTTAACATTTCTGAGCTGGATTTGTGCTCATCTCACTTATTCCACATTTGAACAGTTCTTGTCGACTAAAGGACTGACCTTCTAAGAGTTGGGGCTGTAACTTTTCTAAAGATTTAAATTTCTATAGCCACATCAATCTTTTGGCCCCATTCTGGCTTGGAATGTGAATGTCACTGCAGGAAGTCATAGACTGAAATCAATAGAAGGTCAGATGAGCCTGTCTGGCAGCACATACAGGATCCCAATGTTATGTGGGGAAGTAAGGAGCATCAAAGTGAACTATACCAATACTGCATCAAGATCATGGCTGGCATTCACACAAGGGTCTAGCTATGTCAGTCAGAAAGTTCAGTTTCATTGATGACTAGATTGATTTCAACAGGCTGTTTTTTCCTCAAATAGTAATCGTGGCCTTTTCTCCCTGAGATGGTGAATGAACAGAGTAGTATTGCACAGAGTGCGAGGACGGATACTGAAGATGTGGACACAAAATCACACAAACACTATTTTGCATTTTCATTTTTACTTTGATCCTGATTAAAGACTGCCCAAACAAATTTGCCAACATCTATAAATAACACAGTCCACGAATGCTTCCCAACACGTTGCACGAAACTCTCATCAGAACCATTTCTGCTGTGCCAGTTTCATGCATCGCCAAAAAGGTTCAGTTACAGGTGTGCTGCTAAAACATCCATTGTTGAGTCTAAGATCATCAGATTCTTAATTACAAGGGAAGTCAAGGGAAGGGTCTCTAATTAAAGTGTGCTTGATTCTAATGAGGTTTAGATTTGGATGTGGATTTTTCCAATAAATATAATTGGTCTCCTGCACCCATGGCCATCACACAGTAACAACAGCTTTGTGAGGGAAAAAAGGACTATTCATTTTGCATTCAGATGAACATTACAGCCTGTAGAGGAGGTCGATATCTAGTCTAGCCCTCACAGATGGACAGTAATTCAGCAGTCTACAGCTCCACAGAGCGAAGGACTCAAGCTGGGGATAATGAGCAGTGCAAAAAACGAAGACGAAGAGGAGGCCAAACTGGGAGTCATGCCCATTAGAGCCAACGAGGCCCTCTGCACAGCTGCTTTCATATTCCTCTTGGAGGCTAGGAGGTTTGCACCTCCATTAATCTCTGACACTGATCACAATTAGTCCCTTTGATCTCTTATAGGCTTGAAAAGATACAGGAAAAGCATCATAAGCAAATCAATAGCATTAATTATACATGCACAGCAGACAAGCTTAACATCCATACACAAAGCCAAACCCCATTCCAAGATCACGCTGGATTTTATTTGAAAAAATGAACAGCATTAGTGTTACAGCATTTTCTTTCTTCGTTAATTACTTTTACTAATATAAAGGTTAACTATAAATGAATCATTTGAGCACGTGACATTTACAAGACAGTAGCCCACATGATACATGTGGGCATAGCAACTGTTTTCCCACGAGAAACTAAAAAATAAAACAAAAGAAAAATCAGATAAAAAAATTTGATTGATGTGATGCAAGAGATAAACTTTAGCAGGAGATGAATACTCTCCTGTGCCTTGTTACTGAACTCACCAATGTTCACCTCATCATCTGTCTCTGCATCTCCTAGGCACTCAAACTGGAACTCCTGCAGAGACTGGGAGAACTTCTGGACGGCAGCAGAAAGATCTGGAAAATCAGATGGGCTGAGCATCAGATGAGGCATACCACAGATGAAAAGCACACTGAAGACACATGAATCAAATTTTATTGTGCATTATAAAGAAAAATGTAATGTAATTTAATGCAAATTTAATGTAACCTCCTTGGACTATACACAATAACCATATATAATTTGCAGACTTCGCTTTTGCACCAGATTTTACTTTATTTGGCTTTTCCACTTTCACAAAATGGGAACAAGCAGATGCATGTTGCTGAAAACAAGACACACTTCAGGCAAAACATATTCTGCTGTTCCACATTCAAAAAGTTTAGTGGACACAGAGACAAATTACTGGTTTCTGCTCTGTTGCTGCATTTATTGCAGTTCTTATAACAGATCTTTTTGCCAATTATGAGCAACAGCCTTGTGCCCCATCCCTTCCCACATAATAACTGGAAATAGATTTTGCAACACCTGGTAAAGGGTGCCAAAATTTTGCTCCCAGAACTTGTTGTCAAAGCGGAAACAAAGCAGAACCCAGGACAACAGCTACAAGTTCTATAAGTTGAGACTGACGCGTGGATAGTCAAATGACAGAAATTTCATATGGTTATACCATATGCCTGCACGTTGAAGTGCGTTAGTGAATGAGTAAGTATGGTCTGTAAGCCTTTAAAATAGCATGTGGTGCCTTCAATTAAGAAAAGTGAGCATCTTAACATTCCAACAACTGAGGATTGACCTGTGCTTTGATGCAATGTTTCATGTTGCTGAAAAGAGGTGTTCTGATAGTGTCCTTATTAATAATAATGGTAACAATAATTCAGTGTCCAGCCTAACAGCCCAGGTCAGTGGCTCAGAGTTTTACTGACCCATATACATTTTTACTGGTATGCAAAAAAAGGGCCTCTAAATACATTTCTACTGCAAGTCTCCAAGTCACCAAAGGAAAGACTCTGCGTCAAGGATATTTTGTAATTGAGTTATTCAAGTTATTCGATAAATCACTGCAGCCCTACTAATTCTACAGACATTTTCCTTTTAAACACTGGAAAACTGACAATAGCATAAAGCTTGATAATTTGTAACAGCAGATAACAAAATAATGCATTTTTATGAACTGCTGTCTGTCCATGTACACACCCACTAACAGTCACACAATTGCAATATTTACTGGTGCCTGATCATAATACCTGGATCTGAAAAAATAAGCCCAGATGAACTGCCTAACCTTTGTCTCAAAAATGATAAAGCCCACACAGAAAATACAAATCATTAGAACAATTCCACCCTTGGATACTCCCCACTGCTAGGTATAAATCTGTGATTTTATTGTATTCTACAGTTTAACTTGTGATCAAATGTCTTTTTTGACAACCTCCAGAGAGTACTGTAATTTTTTGTACTCCAAAACCTTCCAGCTATGAAAACACAAGTGCATGTGACTGCCAGTGGAAATTTTTTAAAAGATTTAAATGAGTCACAAGAATTTAACAATACAGCAGGAGAATTTCATAGTAATTTTTTGTATGGCAACAGTATTTACAAGCCTTAGTAATAACTGCTGATGAATAGAAGCAAGCTAAAGTCCAATAAAGATTGGAGGCATATTTACAAATGTGGCAATCAGAAACAAAACACTGCAGCATAGCACGTGAACTGGTCCAAATATGATCCAATAACAAAGAAAATTGATTCAAGCTGCAGTCAGAAAGTTACAAGGCTGACCTGCTGCAATCATTGTTACAGCCACAGGCAGCACAGTAGTAAGCTCTTTGTCTGTGTCTCTAAAATTTGTATGCATAAAAATACAAGTTTATGAACAAGTTTACTTAGCTTGTAAAGTCTTCTTCATACAAAGTATTATACCTTTGACTTAATAGCAATGAGCCAGAACTAGCCAAGAGCAATTTCTCTTTGTTTGGATTGATGAGTCAACCAGAGTGTAACATGTCCACTCAAGAATTAGAGGTGCTTCAACAGTCTCTGATCTAATGCGCTCAATGGGAAAAAAATGACTAGGTTATCATTTCCTGAACCCTACCTGCCTTATATAAAACCTCCCACTTTCTCTTTGATCCATGGAATAAAGAAAAGAACTAAATGGGAACAGACAGACACCTCACCATGAGTTTAACTTCTGTTGCTGCTTACAAAAAAGTTGCACAGAACTATTTAATAGCTGATTAATGCTCTTTTATATCTATATTTTTCTGCCTGCCTTGTCAACAGTTTTCAAAAGTTTATGTAGGATATTAAAAAATGTACTTAATTTCCCCAATTAGGCAACATCAACTTGCAACTGACTATTGTTTCATTTTTTTTCCTCCCTCAAATAACAGCTTGGATGAGAGCTACACAAAAATTCTCCACATTTTCACACATTAAAAGACATACACACCTTCACATATACACCAGGGAGTTTTAAACTGTTGGACAAGACAAAAATAAACAGTACTCAGTTGAAATCTGGTTTCCATCTTTAATATGCCTAATGAAACACAGATGTACGGTATAAACCAATGATATACATGGTAGGAATCAGGTCCTTGATTCAAGAGAAGATCTAATTACAGTTACAACTGAAATCACAAGGAGGAAAGAAATGCAGCAGTTTTTTTGCATTTAATGAAAGGGTCAAAGTAACTACAGTGATGACGTCTATATAGCTAACCGAGTGCATGATTCACTTATAATTGTGGGCCAAGTAGCGAAGCTGCATAGACAGCAGAACAGTTCTCGTCCATCAAACTGACTGGTTTGTATATTTGAACGCCAACTGGGGGCAGTCACTTCATTCTTTTCATCACCTTTAATGTCTACTTCTTGAGCATGCCAAGATGCACATCAAGTTACAAAGTCAAACTTAACTTCTCAATGAATTCAGTAACTTCTATCTGTGTGTTCTGTGGTTTACTTAATAATCATTCATCTGATCTTCTTCAGACTGAGGACATTCCTGTGGACCCAAGTCAGTCGACTTTTAAGTATAAAAAGTATTTCTGGTTAAAATCTTTCATTAACCAGTACTCCTCCACTCTGCGCTTTCTGCGGGGGGAGGGAATTACACACGGGTTGACACAGGCAGTGGAGACAGGATAAAAGGAAGTGCATCCATAAAAAGTAGGAAAACAGTGAAGAAATTCTCAGACTGAATGCCTAAATGAAACAGGAACAAATAAATCAAAAGACATGAATACAATATTTTGTATTTGAATATGCTCTGTAAAGAACGACTTCAGTCACTCCCTTGTGTTGTAGGATTAGTGACTGTGGAGGAACCTGATAGCTGCGCTAAACTGCACAGCCATGTTATAATTAGATGCAATCTCATGTATGCCATATATGGCAATGAACACTGCCGCATATATCTGTATATATGTGGCAGTGTTTATTGCATTTTTCAACAACTTTTCATCTAATCTACTTCACCCATTACATGTTAAACTTTGGCTCTGCTCCCCACCAGAACAAGTAGCATGCAAGTCAAGCATTTAAGGAAATCTGGTAAACTGTAGCCCTGTCACTGAAATTAACAAGCAGCACAAACAGCACAAAGAAAATTGGAAGTGATCATATTATATATTTTAGAGGAAAAAGGTATTGCCAAATAATGTTCAATATTTCTGCGTATAATTAGGCGCTGGCATCTGGTAAAAGTGCGGGGGTGCCAAGGTCAAGATATGTCAACTAGTCATGTCAGCCTAATTGACTTGCCATCATAACTAGTCCTGATAGTCTTCAAGTTAAGCCTTAGAAGCATTATGCAGCCAACTGAAAAAGCCTTACTTTTGACATGATCACATGAAGTTGTTATGGGGAATTAGCCTTGCTGAAGTACTTGGTTTCCTCATTCCTGCTTGCAGTTGTTATTTTTACTCTTAATTGTGCAAGTGAAGCTAATATGTTTCATATCTCAGTTATGTAAAGGTTAACGTGTGGGCCTGCTGAGGTGAAGTTCTAATAATGAGTGAAGATCGGGCATGTAAGGGAATATTTCAACTTTCTTTTGGATTTATAATTAAAAACAAAACAAGGCAAAGACTCTAAAATGCCTTTCGCCTTTTATTTGCCAGCCCACTCAGTTCAAATGTATGCAGTGTTCTCATATCTATTGTTGACAATGACTCACTAATTGCTTCTCACCTTAATTATTCTCTCTTCAACAGTCCTTACCTAAAAAAACCCTCAAAAGTAAAAAAAATCGACACAGATACAGTATATAGGACTAAAACTGTGTTTATGTAATAGACTCATTAAAAATATAAAAGACTCATTAAGTACTATTAAGTACCAGCTGTTTTACAGGTTTAAAGTGTAAATGGCAAAAGTAGGTTTATGATTACATGCTTGCATACAGTTTGTTCTTATACTTGAAAAAGCTTTAAATTCTCTCCTTAAGAAGGATCCAAATTATCTTTAATACAATAAAAACAGTTTAAGAACTACCATCAAGTTACAAAATTGCAAACCTTTGAGTTTCTTTTATACTGAAAATTGGCTGTATGAGGATGCTTGACAGTTTATAAAAGATACAGTGGCTATCCAGGACAAAATAGCTTATCCTCAAAATAATAAAAAGGCCTTAAAAGTACACAGACTAAAAGGGTCTAAACTTCACGGGAACAGAAATTGCTTGAAAGGTCTGATATTATTCTAACCCTAACAGTCAGCACTGATAATTCAATTTCAATATTTAAGAAAGACAATAGCAAGGCTTTTCTTCTCAATGAGACCACACACTGAAGTGTTCATAAAGAGATGCCGCCCTAAGTTTGTCTGACCACTTGTAAATGTTGCAGAAGCTACAATGAACAGCACTCAGAAAATGTATTGTGCCATTGATGCGCTCCTATCATTCCCACTTTGACTCTAAAACTGCAGATTTCAGATCAATACCATGCTGGAGTTGTCTGGGTGTGCCCACAGGACCATCAATAATGGATGATCTTTTACTCTGATGCTCAGACTGACCCCACCTTTACAAAACCTACCAATGTTGCAGTCACTTGAATGTAATGTCTCCTAACGGCCTTTATCAAAACCCAGGAAAATGCAACTTACAACAAAATTTTTGGTATTACAGGATGTGGTCTTTACCTTTTGTCTTAATTCTTCAGCTTGTGTCTAACAACATCGATGTTGGTATTCTTAGTTCATTTGCAAAACCAAGGTTCTCTTTCTAAAATTAATAAACCACAATCCAAAAAGCTACTCACTGCATATCAGAATACCCTCAAAAAATTATTTTTGATATTGCTTTATATCTACGGCAAAAGCAAGTGACCAAAAGTCATGGGATATTTTAATTTTTTTAATTAATTTAATATTTAATGAGCCTACTGAACATGGTCACACAGTTCTGTTTTTAATCCATGTTTTACAACATACTCTCTGATACCGCTCTACAGTGTTCTGGTGCTATTTTTTCCTTGTGGTCAAAAACACATAAAAGTATCAAGTAAAGGGCCTTTTATAGCAGCACCAAACTTAATATATCTGAACTCATTTTCTCAGACATCAAAATTAATACTAACTCTTCAGTTGATGATATGGCTAACAAGAAATAGCACTTTAATTACTATACTAGATTTAATTATGCCAATCAAAGTAGGAAAAAAGTGTTCTGTTAAATCATCCCCATGGTTGAGCACCTCTATCTAGGAGCTCAAAGGGTCTGCAGAGTAGCTTAGAGGAGATGGAGAAAAACTCAATTAGAAGTCCATCTTCTAGCTTGTAAAGAAAGTGTTGCATCTTATAACAAAGCTGTCAGCAAAGCCAGAGGAAATTATTTCTGAAAAATTATTGCTGATAACGAAGGCAACCCTAGACTATTGTTCTCTTGAGATGAGGAACATCACACCTCGGAAAAATGTGAGGAATACTCCATCCCGTTACAAAAAAGAAAATCATATATATATATCAGAAAAATATTAACCCCACCACATTCTTCATCTGCACTTAAGACAATTCTCAAATTTCCCTCCTGTGTTTAATATAATTGTGTGGCTGAAATAAAACGCAAACCTTCACTTTCCAGGTTAAAGTATATTTTTTTAACTGTATTTCTTTGTCTCAACAATCATTAAACAGAAGGCTTTGTCTCAGCATTCAAGCCTGTCCTCACATAAAAATAAATAAAATGAAAAAATAATTAAAGATTTAACACTCAACTATGATGCTAAGGCTGTTTTTATTTTATGTTTAGCTTTTGGTCATTTGATTACTTTACTCACCATCATGACTACTTGTAGGTTTTTCTGATATGATGCTATTTCCTGGATCGGATTAAATATCTCCAGTAGGAAATTCTTTTCCAGCTGTGGAGATCAGGAATCTAATGGCACTTCTTGGGGTGATGAAAAATTCAGGTGTGCTGGTCTGCTACTGCTACAATATTCATTGCCATAGTAACGCATATGACACACAACTATATATGCTGAAGTCTAGCCCTGGATTTAACTGGCATTAATAAATAAATAAAAGTTAATGAAGATAAAAGGTAAATGATTTTACTTTTAGATGAAATGGAAGGCGCTCATTTGGCAAGTAAACATACAGGATAAAACCAGACGTCAAGAGTCATGCTTATTTAGGAGTGACTGAGCATAAAGCCGCGCATTAATTGTTCCTTTCATCTCAGCAATATTACCAAAATATCACCTTATCTGCACCCTTAGATATTCTACTGCCAAATTGGTAGACATCCATTAAATCTGCCCCGAAACTCAGTCTACCTCAAAATATTAAGGAAGCAAAGTCGTGGATACTTTAAAGAAACTTTCAGAGAGGTTCTTCTTTAAGCGTTTTGCTTAATATTGATAGCTGAATAATATTTGCACAGGTAATTGAAGTGATTGATGCCTTAGTACTATAAGGCACATCTTGAGTAATCTTAATAGTTATAGAACAAATGTACTTTTATTTGAACAATATAAATCTTCTCTCTCCTCAAAAGAACTGAATTTACAAATAATATAGGTTCAGAAGAGCTCAAGGTTTAGGAAATGGTGGCGTTTCTATTGCTCAGAAAGGTAATGTTCTATTACTCAGTCCAATGGTTTCATAATGGTGGAGAGAAATGTTAATTATGCAGCTGCAGTGACTATTATTTGCAGGCATGTTTTCTCATTCCATCTCTCTCTCTTGTTCTCTGTGTCTCTGTTTAGCGGGTTTTATTTAGCTCATTGTACTTTATTTTTTTTCTCTTTTCATTTTTTTCTCTTTGATATGTTGATGATTCTATTTCATTTCTTGTTTTTAATGTATTTTTATGTTTCATATCTCTGCAAACCATTGCATGTAATTTTGCCCTGTACAAATAAATTGACTTGAGCTGACTTCACAGACTTCAGCTTAATAACAAATGAAAGAGTCGGCACAGACTTGAAATCTTTATATTATCAAAAGTAAATGTGACGGAGTCAGTTTGTATTGATTTCCTATTCTTTAATCACAGAGTTATGGGCTGCTCATGGGAAATATTAAACTGTTAAAAAGATTGGGTGCTCTTCTTAAAAAGAAGGGAGTTGAATGAGCTTTGTAGAAAAAATATATTTATGAAACTGAAACAAAAAGGGATACTTTCAACATTAGCATTCAAGCATCTCCTCAAAACTATACCTCAGCAAATGAGCAGAAAAGTTAATAAATAAATCAGCTCCCAATTTTTAAGGTTTTTCTAAAAGGTAAAAAAATCTCCTTCATTTCAACCTTTTTCAAACTACTAGATTACCCATAATAAGCATTAACACTATTTATGCATGAGCTATGTAGCTGGCACAGTGGTTCAGAAGTTGGTCAATACTTTTGCACTCTTTTCCTGAATAGCTGATAAAAATTACAATACTTTTGTTCATTACTCACTCACTCTAATTAGTACTGAAAAGAAACCACTGGTGGGCGATTAATATCCTCTAAAAACTATTGTTATTACTAGCAAAGCAGTCAAACTTGCAGCTTTCTGCAGCTGTGTTATGAAAAACGTGGGCACAAAGAAAGTAAAGACTAGGGAAACAATAATGAAGGTCTATATAATAAACCTGATTTCACTGCTCTTTTTGAAACCAGAGTGTAATATGTGTGATTGTGTGTACTTCTGTATTATATTTATAGGTGAGGTGACTGAGTTTTTTATACCCACATATAATGAAGATTGATCTGAAGATTGATTGATTGATTTAGACTTTAGATCTTATAATAAATTATATATTTTTATAAATGTGCTTGTGAAAATAGATTTTAATATACATACGTGTGTGTGAATGAGTAATTGTAACCATGAAGGTACAAGGTGTGGAGATGGACAGTGCACAAGAGAAGGGAAGACGAGAGTGCAAGGTGGAGATGAGTGTCAGGGGTGATTTGTGGCAGAGGGATAGCAGCAAGTGTGAAAGGGAAGGTTTACTAGATGGTAGGGCTGGGCCATATTATACCGTTCACGGTAATACCGGTATAATGTTGGGCAACGATAAGAAAATGAAATATCACGATAGAATATGGGCAAAACGTGCATGTGCAGTGCCTTTGTTTTCATACGCACATGGCCGAAAAAGCATGGCGGTGACGGAGAATGAGAAGGGTGAAAGGGGATCGTTAAATGAAACAGATGAACCAGAATTGGTTTGTAAAAATGCTGCAACTTCAGTGGTGTGGAACTGGTTTAGCTTTCGTCCGTCAGATACACAACAAAGCACTATTTTTGGTAGAGCATGCTAGCGGGCCGTCGTTATTAGTGTTTTTTGGAAAATATGGCACACTTAAAATCAATCCTTTGATTTTTCTGAAAATCGACAGTGTCCCTTATAATCCCGTGTGCCTTATGTATGAATTCTGGTTGTGCTTACTGACCTCGAAACGATTTTATGTGGTACACGGCGCTCGAAAATCTGTCAAATGTTTCAGTATGATTTTGCTAAGCTACGAACCCGCACCGCTTGATGGATTGTCAGAGCATTACGGCTATCGTATGCAGGCGCCTCGCGGAGTGATACGTACTGTGCTTCAACATAATATTACCATATTGTGTGTGTATAACCTCTTTTTAAGTTTTGTGGATATTATACATGGTTATGCTGAGGATATGTCGGCCAATTTCCACTGGAAATGCCTTTTGGTTAAACTGTCAGCAAGGAATTTGCATTTGCACTGTTACATTTTTATATAACTTTAATGCACATAAAAAACAGCTGCTTGTTTAAGTGAAAATACATTGATGTTTTTTTTTTTTGCACTAATAAAGTTGTGGAGTTTTAAAGTATTTTGTCTAGTGTCAAATATATCGTCAGTTATATCGTTGTCGCAAATTTTCAAATGTATATCGTGATAAATATTTTTGGTCATATCGCCCTGCTCTACTAGATGGTAGTGAGGCCTGCTATGATTTATGGTTTGGAGACAGTAGCAATAACAAAAAGACAGGAAGCTGAGCTAGCAGAGAGGTAGCAGGTTTGATGAAGCTAAGGTTTTTACTAGGAATGACCAGAACGGACAGGGTTAGAAATGAGTATATCAGAGGGACAGCTGAGGTTGAGCGGTTTGGAGACAAAGAGAGAGGCAAGGCTGAGATGGTTTGGACATGTGCAGGGGAGGGAATTATGATATATTGAACAAAGAATATAGAATAAGGAGCTGCCAGGCAGGAGGAAAAGAAGAAGACCACTGAGGAGGTTCATGGATATAGACAAGCAGAACAGGCAGAGGGTTGGTATGACAGAGGTGGATGCTAGGCATAGGGTGAGATGGAGGCAATTGATCCACTGTGGCAACCGCTAAAGGAAGCAGCTCAAAGAAGCAGAAGAACAAGATTTGAGTCTTTCTGGTAAGATTCGGTTATAACTATACCTCAATGGGAAAACAAATGTACCACATTTTACTTTGGGCAATGTTTAAACGAGAGCTAGCGCAACAATTATGTATTTATTTTCTATTTAAATGCATTATTTACTAAGATCAGGAATTAGCACAAATAACTTTGACCCGCTGGTCATCAAATGCATATTCCAGAAAATATAGCACAACCACTTACAAAGCAACTGCCCCACTGAAACTAGCAGCAGCAAAGATAAATGGCAGGGGGATCAGTATAAAGGAAGATAAATGAACAGCTTAATTGTTTTATCCTCAGGGAAACAGTAAAGGTGTAATCAGCATAACATCTTCCAGGATTTACATTCTGTATATTTGCAGGGAAATATACAGTTCAGGGGCTTTATTGGTTTGAATGTGAATGTTTACTGTTGGAAATCTGCATCTAAATGCATAGACTCACTGGACAGTTTATTTGTTACACCTGTGCAAACTCAATGCATTTGGCATGCAGCATGGTCAAGAAAATCTTCTCCACCCTGCTAAAGAATTAAAAGACCAGTCAAGAGACTTCATGAACATTCCATAGCTACTGGTGCCCAATAGGCTGCTGTCACCTAAGATTAGAAAAATTGAGGTTACAGTGGGCACAGGCTCACAAAATTGGCAGGGTAGTCCTACTGGCTGCATAATGGCTAATGGTAAGGCATCCTGGTAAATAGACCGCCATGCTGTCTGTTTTGGCCAGGATATATATATATCTGTAGTATTAGAACATTGGAATCATGTTAATTTGTTATATGGGTAATGGCATCGGTGTTGATTTGTGCTGTAACATTCATATGGTGGAGGTAGAAAGCACGAATCTCTCCTAACATGTACCTTGAACAGTTCGAGCTGCTGCTAGTGGTATAATGGCAAGGGCTGCTTTCTGGTAGACTTTAAGCCTCTTGGGTCACTTTGAACATCATTTACACACAGCAGCCTAACTGGGCAGTTGCTGACTGTGTCCATCCCTTTATAACTACAGTGTTGTTATGTTCTAATGGGCACTTTCAGCAGGATAATGTGCTGTGTCACATAACTCATATAGTCTAAACAGAGTTTGCAACTTAAATGTCCTCCACACTCACTAGATTAGGGTGAATGTAGCTCAGGAGGTAGGGCATGTCATATACTAATCAGAAGGTTGGTGGTCCGATCCCTGGCTGCTCTACTTTGCATGCCTTCGGCAAGATACTAACCTCAAGTTGCTCTCTGAGTATGAATGTGTGTGAATGTTAGATAGAAAGTACTAGAAAGCACAGAAAGAAGTGCTTGGGTGAATGAGACAAGTTTTAAAAAGTACTTTGAGTACTCAGGTAGAGTAGAAAAGCAACCATTTACCATATATTTCAAGATCCATCATGAAGTAAGTATCAAAAACTCTAAGGAATGCTACCAGCACATGGTTGAATGCATGCTATGAATAATTAAGGCAGTTGTAGCCTCCAATGCATAATGGACTATCACTAAATACAAGTCTTTACAACTCCAAAAAGCAATCCAGTCTCTGTATTGGCCATATCAAGAAAATATAATTATATACATCACATGTAACACTGTTGCTAAACATCAGTAGTTCATTCTGTAAGAAAAGAAGAAAATATGGAACAAAGGACACATTGTATATAGAAACTACAGTCTCTGTGGTTCCCTTAATATTTCATCTTATTCTTATACACCTGTTCTGTCAGGAACAGGAATTTGGTGCATTCTGCTTTCAATATGTGTAGTGAAATGGTGCTACATTTTTTTCACAGAAGTAATGAGAGGAACAAGCCTAACTCGTATAAGGCGTGAATCTGAAAGTGTTACCACATGAAGTGAAACACTGGTATAAGAAAAAAATACTGATGCCTGAGTAAGAGAGGTGAAAAAAGGAAGCAACCCACTTCTGATTTTACTTCATTACATTCAGCACCTTAAAATATTGTTGTCTAATTATATACTCAGCACACATTTTAGCTCAGTCTGCACTGAATTTTCCTATTACAGTATTTAACTTGCAGCAATGATTCTTCTCAGAGTGGGAATGCAGTAAGAGGTAAGTGAAGGAACAATAGTATTGTGTACCATCCTGTATAGGTTTTAATCAAAGAGCAGAGGTCTGACCACCCAGGCAAGACATTACTGGATGGAAAAGCTACGCCAGTTAGTGCCCAGTGTGAGAGATATGAGAAAGGACTATGGCTGTCAGTCATCGCACAACAAAACCCCCTGGGTACAACCTTTATCTCATCTCCAGGGCAACCACATACTACCAAATTCCATCTGCTGACAGCGCCTGACAAAACACAGACAACACTGCATTTGGAACACTGAAAGTCTTCCTGCAAACACTGCATGCTTATTTCACTATTAGGACTTGACTAATACGGATAGTCATAGCAGTCATACGTTCTGCAAGAGCAATTCAGATATTTTTAGTTTTGGGGTGGCAACTACATCTCAGTCAATAAAGCATAAAGTTTCTATGTCTGGTTAAACCACATTATCATGATTATGGTACTTTTATATGTAAGGTACCAAATTAACACCCTCCTTGGTTTTAGTATCCAAAGCATGAAAAATAAACAAAGGAAATCAAACATTATTACTTCATTTTCTGTAAAATGCACTGATACTAAGTTGAATTCCATTTAGCAATTTCTAGTTGATCTGGGCTTGTTTAATATAAGAAACTTCCTCCTAGTATGTCAACCTTTTAGACCCAAATTGCAAAGATGGTGGTTATGAAACTATTACATTTCTGAAGCTCTCACTAAGTTCAAAATAAGTTTTAAAGTTGAGAGACTTCCTATAAACAAAAATCCCTGCAAGCTCAGGAAACATATATCAAAAGAATCTTAGAAACTATCCAATTGACCTGCTAATGTTGAGGCATATTAGAACATCTGTCTGCTGCACTCCCGGTTCACCGTACGATGTGACTGACATACTCATTATAACACTAATTACACAGCAGCATCCTTGTTGTGCTTTCACTCCTCTAAATAATTCTTTGGGGTTTTAATGAAGTACCTTAACGCAAAATGAATGCAGAAAAGCTTTTAAAACCTTAAGTCGCAGGAATAAATGTGTTCCATTAAAAAGCTTTACTATGCACTCGTCTCCAGTTTGTGCTAAATAGCTACAAGTTTACACTTCCCCCAAATGACTCACAGTGAGTTTAAGATATTCTGTGTCACATTTACAAGCTACATTCCTTGACTTTGCTATACATCTTTGCCTTCCTTGAGGCACACAAACAGAAAAAAGCAATCTGCAATAATGTTCTTTTTTGGTAGAGACAGCTCACTCTTTGCCTATATATCAACATTGCAATGAGAAACACCATAGCTACTTTATCTTGTCAGTGAGACACTGCTGATTTTAGATGAGAAGGTCTTCAAAGGGGAAAGCTTTTGTGCACCAAGCTTAATGAGAGATGGGGAGATCTCTTTGATGCAACAGTGGGGTGCATTGTGCCACTTTGATTCCATTTGGAGGGATTGTAATGGAAGAGCGGCCCTTCAGGTAAGGCCTCCTCCACCTGCTTACTATTACGTTTGCCTGTCAGTCACCCAGCAGGGGAGATAGTGCATCAGAGCCAGCAGACAGTCCTTTGCACTCACGGAGCATACCGAAACTTTCCCACCGCAAGCTGTTGTTCGAAACAAAGCCTCATCTAATATATCCAGCTGTAGTATCAAGCAATACCTTTAACAGGCAGTTTTACTCAGTTCTGGAGTTCGGCAGTTAAAGTGTTTACTACTAGTTTTTGTTCAGGACTTTTTGGATTAAGTCATAATCATGGCATGGTAATCAGCTGTAGCTTAGCCTACTTAGAATAAACCCTCCCTAACCATATAGCTTTGTAACCAAAATTTAATAGTTTATTTATGTAACAAAACAGTAAAAACACTAATAGAGAGCTTAGGATTTCCACCAACACATGGCTATGCAATACCAATTTCCAGAAGATTGTTATTTACTTTTACCTGTTCATTAGAGATAAATGGGATTCATGGATAGTCTGTTGTTACTGGTGAATGGTGAAAAACATACCTCTCAAATGCTGACATCATGAGCCATTAATGACATCGTCAGCGATACGTATCCAGCAATGACTGTACCTTGCATTTGTAGTAGGCAACTTTGTCCACAGCAACTCTAGTATTTTTAGCAGATTCAACTCCCTAATGTGGTTTAAGATGGGATAATAAATTAGCAACTCATGGGAGGTCTTAATATGGATGTATAAAGCACTAATGGAAGAGATTCAGTTTGAAATCTTGGGTTTAGAAACAACAGCATATCTACAAAATACTTCACAGTTAAAATCCCACGTGGTAGTCCCGTGTGTTCCAATTACAACAGTTGTTTTCTCATTTCAAAACAAAGAAAGTTAATCCAGCAATTTAGTATTTTTTAGAAGAACTGCACATCATTATTGTGAAGCTAACAATCGTTATGTCTCAATTATTTTATGCACTAAAGTGAATTTGTCATTTACAATGACTTATATACAAAAATCTGCTTTTATGCCTATTAAGTATTGGCTAATTAATTCTTTCAACAAATTTAATGTGTTAGGGTTCACAGAATGAAAGAGGACAAACACCATCTTTCCCCACATATTCATGCTGAATACACATTGGCATCATTTTCAGCATGAATATGTGGGGAAAACAACTTAGAAGATGGAAGATACTGACACTGAGTCTTTGATGTGAGGATGACGCAATGCTACAGCCTATTCTTAAGCGCCAAAGAAAAAGATCAGAGTTATTACCCCTGCAATTCTGCCAGATTGAAAAAAAAAGAAAAGCAGACAGGCCAGCATCTACCATTTATCACCAGGTCTACTGCCTTTAGACTGAGTTGAGAGATTTTCTTTCAGAAGACACATACACAACACATCTGGTACAAATTCTAACAGAGATGAACTTATTTCTCAAAAAAAGAAAAAGTTCTGATAAAATAAGCTCGATTACTACTTTGTAGTAACAGTAGTAACAGTTCTCAAAGACCTTTTACAATACAAGACTTAACAAAGCATGCATTTAGTAAAAGAACAGCTAAGTACAGACTTTAAAGAAAGATTATTCAGTTTGCAAAAAATCATTTATCGCCAGTTTTTTCAAAAATCTTTTATTTCAAACCACTGGGCACAATTATAAAGGAAAAATCTTTTTAGTCAGTATATACTGATACACATTTAGAATACATTTGCCATCCATCATTTCTTTACATTTTGCTTCCAAGGAGTCAGACTTTCTTGCCATTTTTCTAAAGCGGTCTTCAGTTGTCCTCTAAGTTTTCCGAAGGACATTTTTAGATATATATATATTTTTTTACTTATTTTCAGTTTAGGCCTTGTCACTAAACACTGACCTATGAACGATTCAAGCGTATAAAAGACACCTAACTCCAGGGATGAACCAGTGTTATGTCAACACATAACAGGCATCAATTTTAAGTTATATTTTAAAAACAATTTGTTACAAGCAGCCTATTCAAAAAACATACTTGGTTCCCATTTGTTTAGCTCATTCTACGAAAAAGGACAACGAAAGCACAGTTTCACAGGCATAAAATAGTATTTTTCCACCAACAAGGTGATTTGTGAGCAGTTAGTCCTTCAGAACATGACAAAACATTTTGAGAAAACTTGACAAGTAGAGGACAGAAATTGAAATGGCAGGTCTAAAAAACTATCTACAACAGATGAACAGTATCTGAAAGTCAAATCCTTAAGAAAACCCCCCCCAGCAAATATCTGACACAGGCCCCAAGAGATGTATCCCTCTCTTCAGCTGATCTACTGTTCACCAAAGCCCCATCAGAAGCAGCCTCACTTGAAGGGTGGCGGTCAAGAACTCAGTCTTAAGAAAAGGAAGTGCTAAAATGCTGAAGAATACCAAACTACACATGACAATCCATGGCAAAGTGTCTTATGATGTGAAGATATTTTTGGTTCAAAATGTCACGAATAAAAGAGGTAGCAGTGAGTATCTACAACCATCTAGATCCATTGAATTGCTTAAATCACGCTTAAAAACTCACCTGTTCAATCTAGCCTTTGAAGCAAATTAGTTCGGACTTCCACCCGGTCTACATTTGTATTACATAACTGAAATTGTTACTGTAAATACTACTGTATCTTCTTTTCTTTGTCTATTGTTGTAATCCGCACTGCGGCACTTGTGTGAAGCACTTTGGTGTACTGTGGTCTTTTTAAATGTGCTATAGAAATAAATTTTGACTGATTGATTGATTGAACCATCTGTAAAACACGGTGGTTTTTGTAATGGTTTAGGGCTGCGTTTCAACCCTAAACCAGCATTTCAGTTGACACAGTGGGAATGACAAAAATTGTGACCAAATGGTTTCCTTTTTCAGTGTGACAATGATCCCAAACACACTGCTAATGCATTAAAAGCACTTGCTATAGAAAAAACACCCAATGGAACACTCAGTCATGACTACTCTTGGCCTCTTAAGAGCCCACACCACAAAATTATCGAAGTGCGTCCTTCTTGACAGAATGGAACAAAAGGCACCCAACATCCAAAGAAAAGCTTTGAATTTCCTCAAGAATCCTCGAGAACTATTCCTGAATGCTACTTCAAGAAATTATCAGAAAGCTTGTTTAAGAGAGTTCAGGCTGAGTTGAGGAGTGAAGGTTGCCCTACCAAATATTGACTTTCAAGCTCACTAAAATTGTACAAACTCTGTTTTCACTGTATTATACTGTATTTCCATGTATTTGAATAAATCACTGCACCTACTTTCAGATTTTCCAAGCAAAATATTAAATCGTGTGAGGATTTGGAAACATTTTACACAGTATTATATATACATTTATACATTTCACTCTGTATGCAGGATGATACACACAAAAAATTATTGACTGATTAATTATTGAATTTTGAGTGTTATGGAGGTGAAATACATATGCACCACAATACCTGGCATTCAATGTAAGTCAGCTAACTGTAAGCTTGAGAACGGTGTACTCTTTGTGACAATCAGTTTGACTGACAGAGTAACAACAGAGTGCTTCAGAACAGACCTCAATATGAAGTCTAACACATTTTCTTGCACAGTCTGAAGGGAAGCAGCTTTTAGGAATACAACGTCTAATCCTTTTATCAAAATCTGTTCACATAATATCCACGCCTCCAGCAGCTATGCTTACCGCTTCTCTCAGCTTTATTGCTAAACAACTCGCATAATTTACCTCTACATTTCATTTCCATTACATGAGTTAAAATTCATCAATGTAGTCAAAGTAGCACCAATATATTATAAATGGCATAATCCGGCAACACATAGTCTGCCTTAGTCACAGTCCAACAGACACAGACACTGAGAAAGCAGATACACACACCCACACAGTGAAGCAGAATGATGTCAGGCCAAATGCTATCTGAGGGAGGATGGGGGATGGTTATACAAGCATGTTTACAGGACATTTCCTGTGGCTGAGCCTTGGGAGCATCATCTGTCCTCAGACAAACAAACACTTAGAGTTCCCAAAGCTGAAAGCTATTGTGAAATCACTTTTGACAAAAGCCTACAAGTCATCTTTTTATTTAATAAAATAGCAGCAACTAATTATAGCTATATTAGGTTACATAAAAGCATTAAATTATTTAAGCACAGTTGGAAGAATTGCTGTTTACATATTTTTTAAATACAGATTGTTTTTTTAATAACAGCCCCCGTGCGTGTCAGCCATTCATTATTGTATATCCTAAGGAGGAAGCATCACTCCGTCACTGCTGAAAGGCATGGCTATGGGGCGGTGGCAGAGACATATTATCAGGTAGCATAATAAAACCCTGTCTTCCACTTTATACTAAACTCATCTGTCTCCACTCATTGAAAACATATTAGATGTCACAAAAGTTAATACTTAAGATTTAGAAATCGTTTTTGCTTTCAATTAGAACGTGTTATCTTGCTGGAAGATAACATTAGACAGCATCTGGAACACCTGGAATTTTGGATTGAATCTTTTGGAAACCCGAAGCTCCGGGCCAGAACAGTGGATATCTGGAGGATGGGTGGTGATGCACAATTAACCAAAGTACATTCTGATGACACTAAGTGCAAGGAACAAACTGTTTGTGCACTGTGTTACAAATACGTACAAATTATGTATGACGGACACAAGCTGTCACCCAAAAGAATGTGTGCCCATGTCTAAGTAGGTCTCTAGAGATTCCCTTACCAAAGTAAGACCAGCTATGGCTCATCGTTTTTCACGTTCTTCATACATATTTATAAATGTCACTAGGCTGTCAACCATGAGTATGTTCTCTGTAACTGTAACTATTCATGGTTCACTGATGCTACCTTTATCACTTTTTTCTATTACTGCAGTACAGTTTAAATCATTCTATAGAAGATACAACAAGAGTATCTGTGTCCAACTTTCTTAAAGGATGTTGTGGAACTTGTAGTGTTAATCAAACAATTTGCTGCGTAGTAAAGACACTGTCATCATACAAGTTACAGAAGGTACCAAATAGATTTCATATAAGAGACACTAGCCTCCAATTCTGTGGCTTTCTGCTCTTATACCCTTAAAATAAACTTGCCAACCACATGTTAAATGTATGATTGTTTGCCTTGTTTCTGTGGTTTCTCCCACCCTTCCCCCAAAGTGATAATTAGTGAATTAATGCAGTTAAGCAGAGGGAATAATAAAAACTAGTAATTTACAACAGGTGTAAACCGTGCAACTTACAGCCACTTGACCAAATTACTGTTGATACATAACACTGTTTAAACAGCGTGTTTCAGAAATCTTTAAGCCACAACCTTCATCATTAGTATTAATATGAAGTGGGACAACGAAGTTTACATTTTTTTCTGTTAGTGATAAACTGGGAGTAGCACTGACACATGCAAGCAACATGTGTCAGCATGTATTCAATGTAATGTCACCACTTGTGTAACACAGATTTTTCACAATAGAGCATGGATCCTGAGACAACCTTGACGTCAAGAATCATTACTAGTGACGAGAGTTGAGCTTAAAAATAGAAGAAGTCACAATCTCTAAAACTGAAGGCACATTAGGTTAGGAGTAGGACGAGAATCTACTTTGTTTTCTTGGACATTAACAGGGTTTTACAAAGTTAAACTATCAACAGCAAGTTTTACTGTAATGTCCTCAGGCTCCTAAAGGAATCTGAATTGTGGTGAGATGGCAACCTTTTGACTCCTACAATGCAGTCATATCCCATCAGATTTCAGCGACTGCCCCAAAATAACATTTATGCTGAAGTATTTCCATTTTGTCAGATTGGAAGTGATCCAGGGTTTATGACGAATTGTCCTTGATGAGCTTAACGAACAGGACTTCAAGAATAGCTTCAAAAGTGGCTGGAGTGCTGGGAGCTGTGTATCCCTGCAACAAGTCACTAGTTAGAGATGATTGGTAAGGTCTTTGAGTTGTATATTCACAGTCAAAGAACCTTTTGATTGCATCTTGCATATCATACCATAATGATCGTAACATATGCATGTCATGTTTGTTCCTGACCTCAGCTTAGACAACCTTTCCAATCTTCATGAAACTTAGCCTATATAAAGTACCAAAGGTACCGAGATTTGTAATATCTAAATGGTGATTGATTCATGAAAAGGTACAGTTTTTTTATCTGTGTATTTGCATAAAGTAACTGCACGATCAAGGCTGGTTCTTGAGCATACGCATTAAAACTGAATGAAACATTTGCACATTCATATGCACATTACAGGTATATTTTAACAGTCATCACAAAGATTAAGATGTAGCGACTGGAAAGTTTTTATTTCCTGTCTGTTGTGCCTTTACCATTCTACACCATTAACTAAGGGTGAAAGACGGTCACCACAGATAGCAAAAAGAAGTTATAAGTAAGTAAGTAATTAAGCTATTTATGCTCATGATTTACAGGTAAATCAATGTTTACAAATAACAGAACATATATATGTGTAACAATCAGTGCAAATAGCTGGCAATCATATAAGCTATACTACAAGGAGTTAACACGTTCAGCTCCACATTCCTATTTCATGTCCAAATTATTAGTAATTATAAAAGTTCTCAGTTGTAACTGTACCAAGTTTAATGCGGCCTGATAAAAAGCAATATGAAGAAATATGGTCTATTAGGATTGTTTTCTATATTATAATTAGGTTTACATAGAGAAAAACCTAATTTAGACTGTAGAATTATACATTTGTGTGTACACAATTTAGTCAGTACATGTACAGGATTCGTTTTTTAAAGCCAACTTTTGACTAAGGTACACATTTCCAAGCAGTTCAAGGTATATGGCTGGTATGTCGTTTCAAGTATCTTTGAGAACTAGTCAAAGTCCTTCTGTCTCACTGTTTTCTGTTTCTTTATGTAATCCCAGACCACCAGAGCTCTGAGGGGGCCATACCATCTGTTAGTCTTCTTGTTCTACATATGACTAGAAATAGTTTTTTTACGACTTTGGCTGGATGTTTGGGGTTGTTATCAGATTACAGAATTAATTTTCAACTGATGATGAAAAGTTAAAGATATCGTGTGAGGTAAGTATTTAAACATTTAAAATGACTTAAACTTTGGCCCAACTAATAGAGTGCATCTAAAATGAGAAAACGACACAGAATCCAGACAAAAGTGTTTCCTTCACTACTGCAACAATGGTAAGTCACAAAATTTCTTTACTAATCCTAAAAGCCAGAAAAGCACCCCCTTTAATTACCCATAACAAACATATGCTTGACTTTATATGGAGCCAGTTAGTGCAGTTTCAGTACATGTCCAACCACTTTGCAGGTAATACATTAACAACCTGGCTAAACAGACCTCATTCACTCAGACAGTATTTAAAGAAAAATACATTATAGGATACTTTACAGCTGTGAAACATGAGATGATAACTATTAGGAAAAAAGATCCATTAAATATCTTCCAGTAATGTCACCGCTGATGACAGGTCATAAAGGGTCATAAACCTCTGTGGCGTCCCAAGTTAAAGACCATCAATAATTTACTTCCGTCTCTTCACTTCCTGCACTCTCTCCCTACCCCTGACTGAAACTGGGCATTCAGTTAAAGAACTGAGACACTCATGACTACAGAGGAAAGACAAACACAATGGAAAATTCCTTCCAAGTAGCTCAAACACTGGTAATGTTGTGGTCATTTTTAAAGATTATTTACTGTGAAAGATGACGCACTAACACGA
The DNA here is from genome assembly GCF_001858045.2 of Oreochromis niloticus. NCBI lineage: Eukaryota > Metazoa > Chordata > Actinopteri > Cichliformes > Cichlidae > Oreochromis > Oreochromis niloticus. The sequence continues at coordinate 32,333,869 of NC_031979.2, forward strand.
AACACTGGTTAATAAGTAATTCCCATTTCAAACTTTAATTTAGCAACAGATCAGCTAGATGGAGGGGTGTGTAGGTTGGGATCTAGTAGAACCTTAACTATGCAGTGTTTCTACATCAATAAACCCATCAAAGGCAATCAAAGTCTCAAACCACTTGCCACTGTCTTGCATGCATAGTCTATCTTGAAGTGTTGTCTTATTTGGTATTAAACAATTTGGGCAGGCCTTTGACATATCCTCCCTGTTATGAATAAAACATTGAGAAGAGTATTACTGTCCACCTATGATGCCCTGTCCACTGACGGAACAGTTTTCCTGCAAAAAAGCTATGAAATAGGTTTGGCCTTCAGCTGCCCTGAGAAATAGTAGAGTCAGCAATACAACGGTATGGCAGGGTGATACAAATACTAAGTGCTCCTCACTTTTGTTGATCAGATGTACGCTTAGTACAGATATATGGAACTGAAACCAGAAGGAAGAAATACAGGACAACACCACAAAGAGCTTAAACCTAAAAGTCACTTTGTTAAACACTGTATGCCTTTGTGTTCATATATCAATATAAATTTCCATTATACTCATTCTGCCAGACTAGATACTGAAAAAACAAAGATGTGGTTATTATAAGCATCAGTGTCCTGTTTTTCAAATTGGCTGATTAGACCAGAAGAGTTAATTAAGTCAAGACGTGTCATTTGTGAGATCAAGTTAATTTGTTTTGGACTATTATAATTTAGGCCATGAATGTGCTTTATTAAAATTCAGTTCAGTGCTCAATACACAGCAGACACAAGCCTAGTTTTACTTACTATCCCATAGTATGGTATATTAACAGTCAATGGCTGTGAGCACAGGAGCACCGCTCACTTGCCATTCAAACCTTCGGTTTGTCAGGGCCACCTAGTCAGAAGAAGGTTTGCTAAAAGGAAGGGTAAAAATCTTCTCAAAAAAGAATTCTGAATTTGGGGTCTGCACCAAGTAGTACAAGATAACTTTGAACTGTGAATCACACTTGGACTCTAAAAGAGTCCAAGAAGAAATACATAAAAATTGGAAAATTGCGTAATAGGTCTCCTTAAATGTGTAAAATTTTGGATATTGCAACCTTACTCCCTGCTTAATGCTTGTATGCCTAGGTGCAATTTCAGCTTTGCCGCCTCAAGCACAAGAGCAGCAAAAAGCAAAACATATAGGAATGGTGATTAAAAAAGTAAGAGCGTGACAAGAATGATGCGTTCTCACAGCAAAGTCTGACGGACCCATGTTGAGTTTAACTGTGGAAAAAAAATACAGTGGTGAGTGATGGGTTAGTGTGCGCACTGTGGCACAATGCTGCGCCCTTCCCATTCTATTTCAACCCAGCTGTTTTCCATTTTTATTAGACCTATATTTCTAATCTTTCTCCATTTCACAGACACACTTCTGACGTTAACAGACCAAACTCCTATCCCCACAGGGAAAGAGCAGGAAGTCGACTTTAATCAGCACGGTGGAATCTGAGACCTAACTTGGAATTTGAGAGGACAGTGACCTCTCAAATTGAATGCTGGCATCCTCACTGACATCCGCATGCAGACATTAAAGCCCACAATATGTATTTTCCTTATTTCTGAGCGGTGACTCTTCAGAGAAAAAACATTTTCTATCAATGAATTAACTTTCAGTATTGTTATCCATATGTCAGAAAGTGGCTTTATGATTGCATATTAAAGCAGAGGAAACTCACTTATATGACACTAACAGTTCTGACTCTGGTCTTTACACTGGGATTTGTTAGACAAGCCTCTGCATGCATGCATTGAAGCCAGGGAAGCAGACACAAAGCAAACAAATCCCTTGCACTGCAACAACCTTAATAATGAATTATGTGTGGCTTTTTTATTTATTTATTTTTTATAGATTTAAGCTTTTCACTAGTAATATAAATGTTTCCCAGTAGGAGACAACAATTATTCAGCTCCCGGTGGCTTGAGTTCAAAGAGGGACGGGACCATTCAAACACTAGCACAAAAGTCTTAAAAGAGATATAATGAATGTGTCCGCTAATTGAAAGTCGCCTCTAGGTTTTAGGTAGTTTTATTTGTGGACTGAAAGAATAAAAAAGGCCATGCTGGGCTACTTACTCTTGAGCGCAGTGATTAGCATATTCCCATCCTTAATGAGGTCTTTGATGAATTTATTTGTCCGCTCCAGTTCTATTTCATGGCATTTCAGACGCTCTCTGAAGTCCGGACTGTCCAGGAAAGAGTCACTGAACTCCAAAGTGGGGAGTCCCATTGTCCCTCAACGGCAACGCTGGCTTTTAAACTCTGTAACTAGGCATACAAAGGTTTTTACTTTTCATCACGTAGTTCCGATGTAATAGCCACTTCTAAGTTCCCCCTAAAAACTTTTCCTGCTCCGCTGAGTTCCTCACTTCCGCTTTGATTTTCTTCGCTTTTTTTTGTCGGCTACCTTAAAAAACAGTGGTCGTATGACTCCTGCTGGTTAATTCTGGACAGATTACAACAAATGTGGTAGGTGCATCTTTAAATTATGCATCGAAAAAAGTTATTTTGAAAAATTAAACTGATTTCTGCATTTCAACTTAACCTCCTACTTACGTTAATAATAATAATAATAATAATAATAATGATAATAATGACGACTTTGTGAGTTCGCTTTGTGAGGTTTAGGAGATCCCAAGCGAAAAAGAAAAAGAAAGAAGAAAGAAAGAAATCGTATAGGCTAAAATTTGAATTCAGTTTCTGTGGGAATACAAACAAGAATTGTGAAACGGAGTATAAAGCAAGTATAAAGAATTTTGTAACAAATTTTTGTTTCGCCTCAGATACAACCACACTATACAACGCTATACAAATCTTTTGCATTAAAAAAAATCCAAGTTTATGTCTTAAATGACCCCTGTCACTTCTGTTATTTTACTATATCGTAGCACACACTTAAAGCTTGTACTGCACGAAATATACTGTTTTTGGTCAAATTATGCCAATGGTCCTGCTTTCTAATATTGTGAACTGTAAACTCTGCAGATGTCCATGGCATCTCACTGGCATCAGTGAGAGCTTAAGAAGAGGGATCTAAACTAATACCATGGTAAATGGAAGTAATTAAACTAGAGCCTAGTTGGAGTCAGGAATTTGTCACATTCTCTTCATGCTAAAGGTTAGCAATAATGATTTCACACTCCAGGTAAATATCTTGGTAGGTGTGAAGCACAGGCTTTGTCACCAGTCACACTAAATCCTCTGGATGACTGTTTTTACCTTTGATGCTTTACATTGCCAGAGGGAGAGAAAGAGGCTTTATCGCTGAGCAAAGATTAAAGTAATAACTACATGAAGACGCAGATACTGCAGCAATGGCTATAATCAAAACCCACAACTGAAAAAGCAATAACAACGTAATGCTTCAAAATTAAGAGCAGACTGGAGCTCTGTAAGTAGAGACAAGCTTTTGCTAAGTTTCACCCTGTGGCCTTGTACATTTCTGCCTTGGTAACTAACTAGCAACCGTTCCTAACAACACACCTGATCTTACTCTGGGTAGCAGTGAGGTAAATCATCAGAGACAGATAACCTTTCCAGGCAAAGTCATGTGATTGCAGCTGAATTGTTACTGTGTGTTACCATCAGATTCCAGCGATGGCCAGTAGCTCTGTAGTCAAACTATATTTTCAAATACAGTAAGATAAAAAAATAATTAATCTCAATTTCAAAATGATACATACGAGTGTTTCTGAGATGTGAGCAAGCTGCAGTGTTTTAATATAAAAGATTTTCACTGAGAACCATACAACTAAAGTGCACAATGCACTACAATCCATAGGTGAGCGATAGAAGTTCAAGCTTTTACCACCTGAAAAAGATCCATCCCTATTACCCTCTGTGGGTTGCTCTTTCACCTGTGATTATCTGTAGGTTTGACAGTTAACTTTCGTCTGACTGCAACTCACAGATGAAAATGCCTCATTTATAGCAGAAGTGAGTTATACTCAAACAGCTGCAAGCATGTGGAACTGGAGCAAGGACTGGCCTCTGGCTGCACCTGAGGAATCAAAAACAGTGGGAGCATCTGTGTCCTTACACGTGTGCATTTACGGTGATGAAATCTCAAGTCTGGGAATGAAACTCAACATGATCCTGGAGGGATTCATTTAGAGGTGTAACACTCATTGTGGCTAGCATTAAAATATTTCATTTGCATGTGACAAAAAATTCCAGGGAGCCCAGTTTCCCTGGGGATATGTGATTAGCTATAATAATGCCTTTAATCGTTTTCTGGTATATTGTTGTAGGAAAGCAAGTGGTTCAATGAACAAGTAATTCCACAAAAATAAAGATAAATATGTACTGGTTTCCAGCCATATGCTGCATTTGTAGAAATCTTGCACAAAAAAAAAAAATGGTCAAAAATACCGCCTTAACAACACACCAGTGGAGACTTGAGGACGAGTGGTTAGCTGTATGAAGCATGGCTAATTGCAATCTAAAATAGCCGCCTGTAGAGTCTTTGAGGTAAATTTGGTTTAATTAAGATGAGACTCAATAGAGAACTGTGCCCCTGTACTCCTCACTCATGAAGGCATTCGCACATTCATATTAGTCATGCCAACATGAGTCTATTGAGAGGCGGTGCACATATCGTTTTCCGTGAATTCACCTAAGGAGACCAACTATGAACCATTAAAGGACAGTCTTGGAGCATTTGCACACGCATACACAAAACACACATGCTTGAGCAATACAAGCTTGTTGCACACACTAGTGAGTGAGACATCTTTCTCATATCATACAAGTGGGGAAAGAATTTATATGTGAGACACTCTTTTCCCACATCCTCATCTTTTTTCTCACTGCATTAAACAGGACTACAATGATGTCGCCTGATTGAGAATAGGCAGATCAAATGGGGAAAAAAAAGACTTGGATTTCACAACAAATATCATTAATCCATGCAGAATAAGCGTGAATTAGCTCTGCAATAAATTATGCACAAGTCAGGGGCCTTCTGATTAGATTTCCTCTAATATTGCTGCATCGCACAGCGGGATAGTCAGTTGCTGTGAGAAGTTGTCTGGTCTCCTTGTGGTGGGAGAGGTGGGGGGTGTTGTTGGGTCCTAACATGCTCCCGTCAATTCCAGCTCTTGTGCCATCATTCTGCAGCAGCAGCCCTCGGGGGTGCAGTTTGTTACATTGACACAGTGAGCAGAGAGATGTGATACATTAGTGGAAACCCTGTTGCTTCAAGTTAATTGCTGTGTGCACTCTGCAGTACTGAACTGGGTTATTGGGTGAAATATGATAACTGAGAAGGACTATGAAAAAAAAAAATCTGCTCAATACCCAGCTCTCAATTTTCCATCTGAAAGTGCAGAGATGATAGAGTTTAAGATGTCACACTTGACGTGTATTACTGGTTGGGATGCAGTTTACATTCATGACTATGCTATAGAAAACATTCAGTCACATTCCTGCACAAAAGGGAACCATCAGATCTGAGTGAATTTAAGGCAATGCTGTCTTGTTAATTATGCAAAAAAGATAGGATTAGATAACTAGACTTCTTGTGATGGCAATTACCTCTAAATAATATGAGCTGTTTTCCCCAATTAACAATTGACACCACCATGCATACTCTTCATTTAAATCAGGTATTAAGGTAATTGTGCAATTTCCGGGTGGCACTCAGCTTAGTTCCAGAGGAGAGCTTTTGAGAACAAGACCTGTCACTGTTTTCCTAGCTCGTGATTAATGAACCTAATTTAGAAGGGTTTTTTTTTTTAAATCCAATCATGCTCTGACATTTCCTATCAGATGAGTCCTTCCTCATTCTTTCCATTGTTTACCTCCTGACAATGCAATCTGCCAAAGTGGCAAGTGCCAGGCTCTCATTTATGACTCCTGTGTCCATATGATGTTTGAGCAGTTATGCGTGATTACCTCCTCTTTACAGAAAGAGACATCTCTAAAGCATGGAGTGTCCACAGGGATTCAATTTATTGCTTTTCTCTGCAGTGAAAACTAGGATGGTAAGCTTTTTTTTTTTTTACCTTGAAATGCCACGGTCGCATATGAGTTGAATCCGGTGTCAGGTAAAGGACACATCTTCTGGAAAATGTTAGATCCAAAGAGTAAATACAGTCCAGCACACATGAAAGCTGCCTCTGTGTCTCTGCATGTGTAGCTTTTGACTTACAAATCTTCTCAGTATACATAAGAAGGGTTGTTCTCGGGAGCAAAGCAGTTTTATTTTTTACCTCATTGACCTTCATAAGGTCATACTTGTCCAGGCAGACCCCAGGCACAAATTTAAGTCTGGGTGATAAATTACAAGAGCTGCTCCACCAGCTTTGTAAGCAAACAGTTTGTGTGCTTCGCTGGGACTTTGGCTTTAATTTGGAACAGCAGATATTCAAAAAACAAGCCTCTCAGCCGCAGCATGCCTCCATCGAGCCAAATAAACTACCCTTTGAAAAACTTCATCTCGCCCCACACTGTGAAGATGTTTTGGTACCTCGACAATCACTACGGTGGATATGAAAATCTGTGGCTAAACTTTGGAGCAGAGAATAGTACTTAAAAGATTTTAGTGTTACTACACTAAAGAGAAACCTTTGTTCTTATTTTTAAAACCAGATATATGCAGGTTAGAGCTTCAAGTGCTGGCAGCTGCTTTTGATTTCCTCCATATCTGAGAAAAGACTTTGATTCTATTTTAGCTCAAAGAAGAATAGTTCGCATCTAATATGTCACTGAAAAATGAAGGATCCGCTGCTCTTTATATTCTTATCACGTACCCTTTGACCAGGAAAACTCCAAATCTGTTTGTAGGAAAGAAAAAAACAGAAGTCAAAATGAGAGGTAGCTTTTATAATGGTACAATATGAAAACACAACTCTTCCACTGCATTTTTTTTATAGTGGCTATCTGTAGCAAAACATGAAACCCCGTATCACAAATACTTGTTCATTACTTTTAAAAATGGCACTTTCAGAGAACTATGGTTAAATTCCGAGACATATCTACTAACTGGTGTAATTTATTGGACAATTCGTTTCAACCATCTGGGAGGAAATAGCATAGGATCCCATCAATATTCTAGTCCCACCAGAAAACAACAGATTGCATGTAAAACTGGATAATTTTCTCTTTGCAGCTTATTCCATCTGGACCCAATGCTTTTGACCAGACATCCTGTTTGATTGCCATTTTGGTTGGAAATGGTGCCACGGCTTATATGTTTTTCATCAAACACCAGGCTTTAGTAACTTTTGTGGATTGAGGGAATTTAAGTAAGGTTTGCAATGTGAGCGGTGGTATTACCATTTCCCACAGTATGTATTATTTTAATAGAAATAATTATGGCTTAAAGTTACTACAAAATAAGCACATTTTTAGCAGAGAAAAAAATGAAAAGAGGTCACAGCTGTATGTAAGGCCCCAGTCCTGTTCAGTTCTTGCTGTACTAGCCTTCATTAAATGGTTTATTAGTATTCCATGAGCAGAACTGAGAAAGCTGTTGAGACATTCTTGATCAGATAAATCAGTATTAAGGGTTGTCATCAGAGAGAGAATTACACAGGTCTTCCGATGCTTTTGACTCATCCTCAGGGAGGCTGTATTATAATTTTACCTCCTTCAAAAACTTTTCCAATCATCTTCACTTCTCATGGTTAAATTTAAAGCCCATTAGTCCGATGTCACCTGAAGTTTCTCTATTCAATCTAGCCAATATTTCTTCTGCTGACACGGAGAAAGTGGCCAAAGAGATTAACTCCCAGAGCGTATTATAAAGGAGAAATCACACAAACAATTCTTAGAAAATTTTAAATTGCCTCACTGTGATATGGCAAGATCCCAGAGGCAAAGAAGGAGTATTATGTTCTTCGGTGAACCAATATACTCCATATAAGTGAGTAAATATAAGTGAGCAGTTACAACTGGTGACACTGAGTGTCACTGAGCTGCTGAGTATTTATTTTCTTCCCCATAAGATAAACTACTTCTGTAACCTCATAGCAACACGCTGTTTAAGATGTCCAAGTTATCAGGCATTTTCTATATAAATGCGAACAACACATTCTAAGTGTATGTCACATTCAGTATAAAGGCAATCTTTGTCTATTGGAGATGAAACAAAAATGTCTGTAGAGTTCAGGCTGAATAACTGTTATTGGGGCAATTTCATGTTTGGAAAATACCAGTGAGTTGAGGAAAGCTTTCTCAGAAGAAATCACTTTTCTCGAGGAGGAATGTGTTTTGAAGGAAAGGCTTAATAACTGCGTGGCTTTCCATTTTAAAAGCACACAGTGATTGAGTGATAGAAGCTTTGTTTGCTCTCTCTGGGATCCTTAAAGCTTTGTGCCAGGTAATTGAAAAGGGAAAAAAAGTCTTTGTGTGGGTCATACCTAAAAAGATCCCACACTACTAAAAACACTGTATGGTTGAAAGGAACACCAGTCACTGCTGTTTTTATGTTCGGCAACGATATTAATATAGCCCACGTTTCCATGGTTATAATGGATTAAGATTAAGTTAAGATTTTCACAGTCCATCAGCATGATGCATAGAATATCATTTGACAGGTTAAATGCTGCCACAGAGCAGAGAGAAAGGCCAAATCCTGAGCACTGGCACACATGAGAGACAACACATCCAAAACAGTACCAGCCTCATCGACCATTATATAATTCAGCAAGGGCTCATAGACTCGTGCCTCACAGACCATATTCAATATGCCATGCAATCAAGCTTCTCCGGACATTTTATGAGACCCAGGAAAAAGAAATTTAATCGCATACAGTTATGATGTCCAAGCAGTCAACAACAACGGCTTATACTACTTTATACTACTTCTAACTGAAATTCCTTTTCAAGGATGGTACTTTTGTCTGCCATTAGTTACATGTTTGTGTTTATGCAAAATCAACATATTGTGCACAGCCACAAAGGCCACATGAGACTGAGATGCTCATAATGAAAAATGGAAAATAAAAATAAAATAAATAAAGATAAAGACTAGGTAACTTTTACAGAATAGCAGTAAAACCGGCCAAATATGGTAATTACACAAGAATAGCAAAGATTCCGTTGCTTTAAAAAGTCATTATTAGACAATCTGGATTAGTAAGCATGCCATGTAACAGCAGCACAAATAATACACGCAGCAAACTAAGCAATGTCTGTGTCAAGTCTGCTCTGTTTACCCACCACTGGCCAAATTACTAAGTGCACATAATTGAGCTAAAATGCTTTGTTACTTATTGATTCAAATGTAATGTGTGTGTCCTGCTAAGTTGGGTGAGCAGTTAAGAAACTGGATGGATGTGTGTATTCTCAAAAGTTAAACAGTCTGGTCTTAATGCCCTGCTAATTCAAAGGGTTATTGCCCCGTGTCACTCAGGATGAAAGGTTTTGTCTGACAGCCAGTTGGACACGCCATACATATGACAATGAGTCCGTGCAATTAATATACATCATCGTTTTATAATGAACAATGAAAAGCAACCCCCCCCCCAAAAAAAACAAAAAACACAAATTTTAAAACATAATAAAATGCCTAATATGTAAGCAGAAATTACCCACTCACTACCTAGCAGAAATGATCTAAATGAACATTTAAAACACAAACTTCATGTAGTGCCATTTATAACAATGTGCAAATGAAGTGTTTAATATTTGGAGATCATGGACTTTTTCCACAGCCTTGGAAACCAACAGGCTGCTGCAACAATCCCCAGATTTATGAGCACACAGTCATGTTTTGGTACATTAGTTAAATTAGTTTGGTATCCAAGCAGGCATAACTTCAGTAAACTACCCATAGTGACATTTGGACCGAGTCATTTCTCAATGTGTCCAAAACACTTTCCCAAAATGGACGAGTAAGACCACATTCCCACATTTTTCATCATAGCACTCACTGTGCAGCAGATGCTGCTTGCAAATGTCAAGTTATTATTTTCACACTCACAAACATAACACTAAACATCACAAAATAAGCCTCCCAGCCTACGCCTGCGTGCCAGGTGAGGTCACAACTAATGACTGTCTTGAGTGTCTGTAAAGACACTTTCAAAAGTGCCATCTATCTCCTCTGCAGAATGTCCTTACACAAGCACAATGGTGGCAAATAAGCAACATGGATTGGAGACTGCAGCTGACAGAAGCTCAATAATCCAAGGTCGAGGCATTTAACAGACAAAGACAAAAGGCTTATCTAACCACTTTCCGTTTGCCTCACATCAGAAGTTATGTCAGTCAAACCAAGTGAGTGACAGCTTCCACTTTAAAGATTTATTCTAATTCTAAAAGGTTGCCTTCAGGTATTCTGCTGTTATAGTGTCAAGTTCTATACTAGCATCTCACAACAAAATTTATTTACAGTAAGGTAAAAAAAAAAAATTGCTACCCCTATGAAGAAAGGGTAGGAATAACTTCTGTTTTCAACACTTGGATGTTTACATATATTGCACACAGATAAGGCATCAGAGTTACCACACTATCAACACAGCCCAAACTTTCAGCTCATGTATGCCTGGTTTTATCTCACTTATCTTTTTTTCTTGAAAGCAGATTATACCCATAGCTTTCATGTGGAATGTGATTTGCCAAACATCTCTGCCTGTTAAATGCAAGGTATTATAGGAAGGAGGGAAGAAGGGACATCTGATATTTGGATGCTCAGGTGTAACAAATCCCTCTGTCATAAAACATCTGCAGATTGTAAACAGGCTGTGATGTGACATTGCTCAATGTCACAAAGCAATAAAGTTATTTAGATCTAAATTATATTTTTTTACCTTCTCAGGACATCATAAACAACCTTAGAAGCCACTTTTTAAAATTATTTTTAAGTTTTGTCTTTCTCAGAGAATGGGTAAATTAGCTTGCAGTTTATGTGTTCCATTAAAAATTATTTTATTCATCATTTTAAATAAAACATTTAAAATGTTATTAAAATCTATAAATACTATCTAGTAACGATGTATGTAATATTAGAATATAATTTTAGTGAAAATATATTTAATCAGTTTAGGGATTTTTTGACACAGAAAGCAGGTCTATCTATGTAGATAGGCCAGACTGCATCTAAAAGAAAAATCTTTCATAATATGCTTATATATAATATCATAAGAAACAGACAGACTGATCCTGTGCTCGAATTAGTCAGCACAGTAGTAATATGAAGACAGAGACAGAGAGGTCAGGGAACAGTTTCTGCATGCTTGAATTTTATTAAACGTTCCTTTAGATTTTTTTTTTTGTTAAAATGCACAAATAACACTTCAAACTTTTTCATTCTTTTGCATATTCTGATGCATGTCTGTGAGACATTTGGCTCATAAAGATGGAAGTGTTAATGCCAAAGGTTCCTAGGTCTTAGGGACAGGCCAGCGGGTGACCACTTGGGAGATGTGGCTTACATGTATAAACTACCATTTGAGAAAGAGTCAAACAGAAAACTGCATGTCTTTGTTTTCACAAACGGCGTGATCAGAGGCTTCTACTGGTCTACAATTGTTTGACTAACCACAAAGACAGCTTTTGTTTGGAAATGCTAAACTGAGATTAGCTCCAGCAGCCAAGGAGGCTATACATGGAGCCTCTGAAGAAAACACAGTAATCACGCAGTTGCTCTGGTGGCATGGAAAACCCCGAAACTGAACCCTTTAAAACAAACTGTGCAGCTGCTGAAACAGAAACCCAGAGGAAATCTCAGAAGATTATCCACCAATTGCACCAGTTAAGACGTCCAGCAGGATGTTCTGAAGCCCATATTATATTGATTTGATGCCAGTATGCACTACCGTAAACACATCAGTGACTCAATTGATTTCAGTGGATGTTTTTTCTAGGATAAATGGCCTTCTTGATATCAAGTACATTCATGTAAAATCTCCTTTTTACCCATTACCTCCAGAATCATCAACATAGGCTGAAAAATGCAATGATAGCTGCGCTTTATTGCAGCCATCTATCAGTACATGAGCTTGATGTCGGTGCTTCCATGCAGTGCCTTCCCAATAATTTAAATTTCACCACAGCATCAGATTATTTCAATTTTTCTAACATAACGAGAAATTCCTTGAATCGTTTTTCTTTTAGCAGTAAAATTGTTTTTCTACTCTTGACAAGAATTTTCAGTTGTTAAAACTGTCAAATGCTCTCTCAACAATATCTTCTCATGAGCAGCATCGACATTCTGTGCATGGCCATTTTTTAAAAATCGTTTACTGTGAGAAGTTTGCCTGCTGCCATGTGCAAAGATCTTAGCTCCCGCTATTATTTGATGGCTTCTTGTAATTCTCGTCTCTGCTTGTCTTTCTAGATTCCTGCACCGGTTTCCTTTAGTTTTTTTTGCCTTTCCCTTACCAAAGTCCCTGAGCTGTCTAATGCACCTATTTGTCTGAGAGGACACGTTAATCAAGAAAACTCCTCAGCACTACAGACTTTGTGTCTAGTTCACCTGAACAGTGATTGCTGTGATCTATGGTCCACCACAGCTGCTTTTAGGACATTTTTAGAATTAAACTTGGCTTCTGTTTTGAAGAAGGGGGAAAAAAAATCAATCTGCTAAATCTACCACACATGGAAACACATGTGGCACGATGAAGGGTAAAGAGCAATTTCTTCATTTCAGCTTAAAGTCAGTTGGTCAAACCTAGAAAATTAATCACCAGAGTTAAAAAAAAAAAAGAAGAAGAAAAGGTATATATATAACTGTCAGTAAAACAAGACGTGCCTTTCTCCTCAGCCTATCAGTGTGAACTTAGATATCCAGTCTTAAGCTCATTAAATCTGAATTGAATTTCTTTTCAGTTGCCGTGTTGCAAATCTGTATTCACCTCGGGTGATAAACCTCTTCTGGCTACCAATTAAGGGAAAACATTTACACGCGCAGCCCAATTTAAATGCACCACCATTGGAGCAGACATGCTCAATCACCTCAAGTCTGTCTCATTTATCATGGCCTTACAACAGCTGCACTCCCTGTATATTGATTCTGTAGCATATGCGTATGTGTGGTTTCACTCAAAAATCTAGGAGGATGTCGACGCTCATGTTGGACTATACCTCAGGTTACTGTTGGGCTTTGATGGTGTGAAGCTGTCATACAGGAAAGACGCATTGACAGAACCTTGTGCAAGACATCAGAGGTGAATGATTTAAGCCCTGAGCGTATTGGCACTATGTACAGTATTGATCCAGGTATTGATTCTACAAGTATCATTGTTGTAGCCACCCTTTAGATGTTGATTGCCTGCAGGCCATATGAAGTATACACCAAAATGACCAGCGATTGTCAATAGCTATTTTATTCTGCAAAGTAGATTAAATTAAAATAAACTCTCGCACTGCTGTAGTTATATTAGTTTAATTTAATTTTTGCCGCTATAAAGATCAGATACTACCTGCAGATAAAAATGTATATTTTAGATCACAATGATCTACAACAGCACAAGTATTCGCATGTAGAGTACTTTGAAAGTAAACAATAGTGTTTTACTTTATTGAACTGAAATTTATTCAACTTGCAGACATCTGGATGTTTAATAATAATAATAATAATAATAATACATTTTATTTATAGGCGCCTTTCAGACCCTCAAGGTCACTTTACAGTAACACGTAAACAATACCATAAAAACATAAGAAAAAATGTATGTATGTATTACTGTGAAGTAAAGCTGGTGTCATTAAAACAGAAACAGCAGCTCATTTTATTGACAAAAAAAATATGTGCAGCTTTTCACACTTTGCAAAACCATCAAGTGGGGTCAGATTTGTTGCTTTGGCTGGCCAGTTCTGGTCCACTAGACTGTGTGTCCTTTTCTTAGTAGACACTGTTTCCCATAAAAACCTTTAATCTGTAAAATATCCAGAGCACATGACATTGTTGTCATTAAAGCACTGATGCTGAGATTTTGAATACTGCGAGTACCACAAACAAAATGTATTAGCATCCAATTCATTTGGGTGGAAGCAGAATTATCAGAGGGGGATATCACAAAAGTCCTGCATACAAAGTGTGAACTTAAACTCACTTTAAACTAATAAATAATTTTTCTCACTCTCTGTCTTGGACACTCGGGTGAAAAGATGCGCTGACTCACCTGGTGGTGAGTTGGATCAGCTGGTGGGGGAGGATGCTGGACAGACCTGGTATGCCCACATATACAGTGAGACTGAGAGCATCTGGCAGAGACTCCAGTCCAAGATATCTTCAACTTCAACCTCTGGCAGAAATCTGAGGGACAGCACTCTGGGGGAGGCTGTTGATGTTCAGTCTGAGTGAACCATGTTCTGAACCTCCGTTGCTGAGGCTGCTGCACTGAGCTGTGACTGTAATTTTTTTTTGCCTGGCAATAACTAGATGGTGGACACACCCACCAGAAGTGAATCAAGCTGTCGAGCTGAAGAGGAAGTCTTTTTAAAAAAAAAAAAAACTTGGTTGGCTTGTGGGACTACAGAGTCAGGTGGTGGGTACCTGCAAGCCAAGTGTGGCAGAGTGGCTAGCACGCTTGCAAACAGAAAAAAAAAACAACAAAACCTGAAAACTTTGTTGTGGGAGCAGTTCATTGAGGCCATGGAACAAAACTTTTGCTTTGCCTCAAAGTGACTCTGAAACCGTCAGGTGATTCAGAGGGGTGAAGTTTTGCTGTCCTCACACTATATTCATTTGGGATGATGTGCTGTTGACTGCAAGTGAAAGGAAAGTCGGGAATTAGAAAGAATATTTTGAGGGTCTCCTCAAATCCACTTACACGTTCAGGAAGCAGACTCTGGGGATGTGGGAAGAGTCCCTGAGGTAGTTAAGAACTCCATGGTGGCAGAGCCCACGGGATGGATGATGAGCCCTCTTTTTGTGACACACCTCTTTAACATTGCATGGGAATTTGGATTGGCAGACCACGGTAGTGGTTTTCATCTTAAGAATGTGTTCCAGCTTCTAGCAGTTCATACTCCTCAGCCTCCCTGTGAAGGTCTATGCCAGGGAACAGAAGAGGAGAGTCTACCTGGAGAGTCCAAGCTTGAATGCAGGAGGCATTTGACCTGTGTCCTGAGGTGTTGCTTTCAGAGTATGGGCTATTGTTGTGGGCTATGCAGTCCCCATATAACTGCATCGGGATGCTAGTTCACATTTCCAACAACAAGTCAGGCTGGTTCCTGGTGGGCGTTGAACTCTGCCAGAACTCTTCTGATTTTTTTATGGACAGAATTTCTAGGTGGAGTCAAGGGGTAGTGGGTGTTCATTTTTCAAATATCCAGATGAAATTAACAGTCACTCATGAAGTAATAAGTGCAACATGAAATTATTTGAAATCCTTCCCCAAGTGATTCCATAACTGAATATATGAGTAATTTGTACACTGAAGATTTGAACATTGTGAAACTTTTGAAAATCAATATATTTCAGTCAAGCCAGATGAAGAAAGAAGCTGCCAGACACGGATTCAACTTTATTCTATCAGTCATGGAAATTCACACGTGTTTCAGTGCAGCAGCAGAATGAGCAAATATGGAGCTTTCAGATAATCCAGCCAATTCAAACTTACGGAGGAATACCAAAAAGAAGCAGAATAGTGTGACCTCTTTACTGTTTTGTGACTTAGTTTCACTTTAAAGGAACCCTCAGATTCCCTCAACTGATCCAGGTTTTACTGTGGCCTGCCACCCAGGGAATCTTTAAATCAGGCAATATGTCAGCTCCACGAAAGGTTCGCTGCACCTGGCTTTACTATAAAGTAGGCAATGATGCAGTAAAAGGCCAAGCGATGAACTGGATGCTCTCTTGCACAGCCAGACTTCAGACCAAGGATAAACCCCACATTTACCTTTGTCTCCTTCTGTCATGGAAAATAGAGAATGGGGGCTGCAGCAAGGTCTTAGTGGCAGGACAGGACAGTTCAATCAGGGAAGAAGCCAGTGCATTAAAGGTACTGATAGGACTTTGATTCATCTGATTCTAAAAGCAATGAATAAAACATTAGGTATTGTCTTTGAATCTACTTACTATGAAGATTGTAAAAAAGTAGCACATTATACCCATAACCTAGACAAAAAAACAGAAGGTTATACTAATGAAATTACATACAATTTACAAGGAAACAATACATTTCAGATCATTTTTGGTAGAACTTTCAACATGCATAATCCCACAGATCCAGCAATAAATGTCACCTGTGTAGTTTTAATGAATGGCCCATTGATGGCCAATGAAAAAAAATACTACTACTAATAGTTACCTCTTTGAAAAGGAAGTGATGACTGCTCTTTTTCTGTTCTGCAATTTAGATACAATTAGATATTATCGTGTGGATTCACTCTACATTCCCTAGCCTTAACATTTTTATGGCATTCTGCTAATTTTTGAGAGTCTTTCTGAAGCTACTTTTCATTTCTATTTAAGCAACGAGAAATAAAATAACTGGGGTTTAAACTAAGAGCTCATAAAATGATTGCTGGGCAGTCAAGTACTTTCATGCATGCCTACTGGATTGACTTGAACATAGTTCTATGGGGCATATAATGTGAGTATGCTTTTGATTTCAGATAATGCTAAATCCACAAGTAAGTAAGAATATTGTGAGATGCCTCTAGATTAAATAGCTGAATTCCTATCAGTCCTATCCTCTGCCCGATGTTACTTTTTAATGTGAAATTTTAATGACAGTGTGCCATACAGAGTTATAGCCAATTTTAGATATGAGCAAATTATAACAGAAAACAGAACCACAATCTTATTAAGATACTTCAGGATCAACAAAACTGTGTAGCTGAATACATTTAGTCAGGCTGCTTGAACCAAGCTTCAAACTGGTCCTGAAAAACCTGCACAAAACTCCTCATGAACACTATTACCCTTAGACCATTGCAACAATGTATGTGTCATGCATTACTCTTATATTCAGATAATTCATTGTGTATGTTATTGCTTCCCTTAGAAACAGATATTATGAAATTGGTGCCCCCCTGACCTTCATGCATGTGTCACCTTTGGGTCAAATTTAGTCGACTTTTATATATTCAGCTATCTGCACAATGCAATTGTGAAAGTACCTGCTAACTGGGTAGATTATAAGGTCTTGGCAGAGGTCTAAACTAAGCTGACTGCTTTCTTGCTTGACCTTTAAATCTTCCTATACAGCCTGCTCCTTCCTTATCCCCAGATTTACACATCCATCCCATTATATTTCCTCACACAATGGGTCTTGAGAAAAGTAGCTCGGATCTCCAAAACTGAATCACCACCGTCTCCAATCTGCAGGGATTTGGCTGAATTCCAAGATCTGTATAAACAAATCACCATATGTGACTCTTACTTCCTGAAAGGAATTACACCTGCAGGCAAAATTCTAGGTTGAGCAGCATGAGACATCATATTTGGAAACTATTTGTAGGCAGACATCATGTGATTTAGCAAGGGCCAGACATTTTCCCATATCTCATTACTATATTTCAGTGGTAAATGTTTAGAGTAGAAACAGAGGAAAAACACAAAGCGTGAAGAACAAGAAGAAAGTTTAATCAACCGGATTTGTCTTCTCTCTTCTTAGATTTAATCTTAAATGTGTCTCCCTAATGAGGCCTCACTGCGGGGCCCTTTTGCTTTAATTTCTTATGAGTGAGGATTCACAGTATATCAGATTAACGCGTTTTTCAAGAAGTTCCCCTTTAATAGTACACCATCTGCCAGCACACAGGCAGGGTTTAGTTCTGAAGAGAGTATACTTTATACACTAAACTTGTTTTTGAATTCTGAATTGAACAACACTTGTTCAAATATCTAAACAACATTACTTAACCTGGAGACCGGCAAACCAAGTGACATTAATTTACAGCTAATAGGAAGGATAACAATCTGACAAATAAATTATGATGCAAGAAAAAAATAGCAAAATAATTTTATGTCATGTAAAGATCAAAAATATTGCACATACTGTGCATTTTGGTTTCCCTTAGAGTAAATGGTCAAGAGGATGATTTTAGAGGACAAAAGACATCTTTGATAATTAGTGGACTGATGCAATACAATGCTTTCTGTTGACTCTCACTACAAAGCGCTTCCGTTAATCCTTCTGTTCACATTCTTCCCTAATTCTCATTCTCTGCCATTCCTGTCACTGCCAGGGGGGCCAATAGGCTGAAAATCCAAACATCATAGAAACCTCGAATAACAAATTCAAATTAGCTTGCAGAATCAGATGTCCCAAGAGTAATATTTTTACATTTAAATACCAGAACATACAGCGTGACCTGTAAAGAAGACTCAACAGCTTATAAATGATTTATATATACAATTTTTCATTACATCAGATTTATATCACATATAAGCCTTTAAAAACATACTACTGTAATAATAACCAAATGTTTTCTTCAATTTAGTAGCATCTGCTAATTGTCCTAAAAGAAGATTCAGAAAACAAACATATTCCCATGATAAATCTATCCAAAACTGTATGATTTAAGATCTTTTGTTAAGTGAAAAAAATCTCTTACTGTATGATATTACAGTTTACCTCTTACTGTAGCGGCTGCATCTGTTGGAGAACCCTTCTTTGCAGTTCTTCTCTGGCAATTTCAGGATGAGTGTTAAACTGTGACCTGCCTCAAAAGCAAAGTCACAGGGATCGCTCAGTTCTAAATCACAAAGCGATTCCCTGAACAACAATGCTGCAAAGACAATTTAATACTTGACTCTGTAAGTTTTATAAAGTGGAAGGACAGTAGGGAATGCATGAAGCGGCAGTATGAAGATATTGGCTGGTTGTTTTTTGAAAGGCTGTTTTTGACCCCCTCCTTGTGTGTATGATGTAAGTTTCAGAGAAAGCTGACTCAGAATGACAAGGGGACAACCTTTACACACGGCATGCTAACTTCAAATCATCCAATCTGTTTTGAAATTTAAATTCCAAAAATATTGTTTTCGGAACAAGGTTGCTCCGCTTTCGGTTTGACATTTTAGTCGGTGTGCGGCTAACCCAATCAAAACAAGTGTAGTGTGACTCCTTTAGTCACACTACAGACAGGTAGGCCAGGCTACAGACACATTAGAAAAATGTACCTACAGTAATATTTTTATGTCTATTTCTATGGCCAAGTCATTAAAAATATTCAAATGCTACAGTAATAGCAGCCTATTTTTAACATACAAAATGTAACTACAAGTAGTGTCATCAAAAACAGCAAAACTATTGCTCTGTTAATCTCTAGCAATATGCATTAGACCCAATACCATTGAATATACTGTAGATTACTAAAAAGCCCAGTATATCCTGCGCACATCCACATGCATGCACACACACACTGACATTAACCTAGGGGGAGTTCATGTTTTAATTGCTGACACTATAGCTTCTGGCTCTCTGAACAAAATGGGTCCCCTTGCTGGATACATAATCCATTATCATAAATCAGATGCGCCAACACAGTCAGGTGCTGCATGAATAATTAAAGGTCGGTACATTAGCACTTGTGTGGAGGCATGTGTTTGAGCCGACATCATTGAACAGGCTAAAAGCACCACAAAACCCCTCCATCGACATTAAACAGCTTAATGTTTAGCACTACAGACAAAAATGATGTACAAGTTAGAAAGAGGAGACCACTCTCACCATCCTCCCCTTTTGAACGTAACCAAAACAGAGAGGTCCGAAAGAAGAGTATCTATGGGATAGACACTGCTCGGAGCAGTGTTCGTCCTCTGTTCTGCTGTGTGGTCGTATCTCTTGTGGTTGAGCCAGCACCCTTGTCTGAACCTGCGCGGGTGAGCCAGGTTACTCTGACTCTGTAATAGAGTCCACAGAGCTAGAGGCAGCAAAAGGTCGGTTCAGGCAAGAAGGCTTTAGGACTATAGATCTCCATACTAACATTAATTACACTTGAGGCAAATTCATTTGGATTTCTGCCCTGTAAGATAAGCTTTTACTGCAGACAAGGCAAGAGAGAAGCCCAGGAGGAAGGAGAGATACTCTTGATGCTGTCCTATTTGGCTCTGCAGAGTGTCTTTTATCACACAAAGTTTTGTGGCCTCTAATGCCATGCATGTGAAATTTAATCTACCCATATCTTACATGACACATGGCCAAGACTCCTTAAAATGCAAACCTGTGTGATAGCTCAGCGAGATTCTATATGATTTGAGTTTTAGCTTAAATATGTGAATGAATGGCCTGTTGTCCTGATGGAAGCAGTCATCAGAAGATGAGTATAGTGCAACCAATGGTCAGCAACAATACTCGAGCAGACAGAGGCAACGATGGGATGAATGCCAATCAAGACTTAACAGACCACACAAAATCTTTAAATCTTTTGTTGTCCAGTTTTGGTTTTTCTGTTTTCAGCTGGCAAGACCAGCACCTGATGTTGTAGTCCGTCTGCTTCAATGTTCGACCTTTTGTGTTGTTTCTGTGTTCAGAGATGGTTTTCTGGATACCTTGGGTGTAGCTAGTGGTTATTTGAGTTATTTCACGGACACACACGCATACACACCTATACGAACAGACATTCTTTTCTGAAAGTCAGAAATTCCAAAAACAATCATTTAAAAAATATACATCACATTTATTTGTACTGACACCAGGAGTCCGTACAGAGTTATCTTTGTCTATTAATGTGTTTGGGTACAGCATGTACCCAAACCACTGTTTCCTACTTCCATACATCCAACAGTTAACAAACTGTATCACCAAGCATTGCTTAATTGCTACCAAAAAACAGAGTTTGACATAGCTGACACACACCACTGTTTTTCTCTAAAGGTAACACAATGTACAAAAAGCAAGTCTGGAAATAGTAAGATTCTTGGTTCCATAAAAAAACGTTTTTCTCCTCAATGTGTGAATAAGAAAACAATGCACTTATCTCTACTGAGCCTCTGCTGCATTGCTTGTTAGGCAGCCAAGGGGTAAATTGATGCAGATAAGTAATGAAAAGAAACAGGTCGGCTGATCCCTGTATTACTACCACAGCAGCTTTCAAGGAATTGTTCATGCTCTGTAGAGCCCCGGAGCTGTAGGAGCCGTCTGGAAGTGGTTAGATGCCAGTCACTGAGAGGAACACATAATGTTAAATTAAGTGATTAAACAAATCTTTCCACATAATGTACACTACAGTACAACACTATTGTGATGTTGGAAAGAATGGCGCAACTCAAATGTCCGGGGCCTCAAAGAAAACTGTGGATTGAAAAGGAGGGACTCTGAAGAGCTGCATGTGAACTGGCAGAATCAAACCCCTTCAGCACACCTCAGGCCCTTTGAGATGGGTAAGGCCAAAGCAAGCAGGCAGTCAGAGAGAAAAAGGGAGCAGAAGACTGGTGGCTCCCTTCATGAAAGTGAGGACCCCACCGTGGCCTCACCAGGAAGCTGAAGGCACCAGAAGAACCAGGAGGATTGCAGTCCATGTTAGGCTCCGTGGCAGGCAGTGCACTGAGCACTGGTTGCTTTTTGCTCGGACACCTAAGGAAAGCAAGTGGGTGAGAGGAGAGTCAATACAAAGATGAATTCTTTTTTAATGCTAAATTATGTATTCAATATAGTGGTCTATATATTGGGAGTGTGTAGCTGCGTGGAAATAATCTTTTTCCTGAGCGATGGAAAATGAGTAGTGGAATATAGAGACAAAGAGGAAAACTGCAACTGCCTTTAAAATCTGGCTGGTCACACATAACACTGCAAAGTTTCGGTTCATTCTGTTGCTTAGAAGTTAATTGGCTGTGCAGGAGTAGGAAGGTTTGTGTGGGCGAGGTAATTAAAACAGTATTAGCCAAAGAAAACTTGGCCCGCTGAACAGCTGTGGTGACTAAATTAAGGGCAGGACATAAGATTGCTACAAAGAGAAAACAGCTTGTGCATAGAAATTGGATTTCAGAGGTCATGTAATGTGAGTGAGAAGAGAGGCAACTAACCAGCTTCCAACTTACCAGAGGAAGTGACAAGTCGAACTTGGGAGCTGACGGCTCCCTCTCCCCCTTCACTGAGCGCCCGCACCTCGATGACATAAGTGCCTCCCTCTGGCAGTGAGAGCATGGTTGAAGGGTTAATGGTTCTTGTCACCTGGTTGTGGCCTCTGCCCTCCTGTTTCAGTAACACCTGCATTACATATGCACATTGAAGGTTTACTTCACTTTTTTTTCATATATCACACTAAAAGTGCATTCAGACCCCTATGAAAGAAAAAATGGTCAAATAAGCTAAGTGTATTTGCAGATATATTCTTATTTGTTACAAGACTAGGTCAGTAGAAATGCTGCAAGCCAGTTTTTATTAGAAAGTAGCAGTTTGAATGTAAACCCTGCTGAAGGTAATGGTTAATTCATTACACATTAGAAACTCTTATAATACCTATTGCATTTATTTAGTTGTGGATCATAGGTCATTTTTCAATCTTTTCGAAAGGTATTATTTCTCTAAGATACAGTCGGGGAAATAATTATTTGATCCTAATAATTATTCAACTTTTATGTAATGTGTTTTTCTGTTTTTGTTGATATCCCGTCTCTCTCCATTAAAATGAAACTACCATAAACATTAAAGACTGTTTATTTCTTTGTAAGTTAGCAAACATACGCATTCAGCAGGGCATCAAATAATTATTTGTCACAGTGTAAAAACTATAAATACGGCTACTCATGTGGAGACAAGGAGAGTTTGAGATCAATCTTTAGCAAAATCAAGGATAGAATACTTTGAATGGGAACTTTTCCTCCCTGCATTAACAGTTTACTGGATTTTTTTTAACTGAACAATATAAGGATGGATCATTACCATGTACCCGATGACATCAGACTCATTGTCTTTTGCCTTCACTGGGTCCCAGCTTAAAGACACGTTGTTGCCCTCCTGAAGCCAGTGAAGGTTGGCTGGTGGCTGAGCAGGAGCTATGGATATAACACAACACCCAAAGTCCAAATTCAAAAAGACTTTAAAAGAGAGCTTCAGCCAACTAGGTCAATTACTACACTTTCTACAGGCAAGCAAACTTAACAAGTAGCCTGTATTCCATATATAGTATTATGAGATTAGTGTCAGTGCTGTACTCACGAGGTTTCCTGGTCTTGGCTGTGACAGCAGTACTGGCAGGACCTTGGCCAATGCTGTTGAAGCCTTTTACTGTAATGGCATACACACTGTTCCCCTCTAATCCTGTCAAGACCATCGATGTCTCATTTTTTACAGTTTGTTGTTTTTTTCCTGACTCCTCCAGCTCCATGTCCTTCCAGTAGCTGACCTGTTAATAGAAATTAAGGACGGAAAAATGCAAGAAGGCGAACGTTTTACAAAATGTCACATACCACAAGTGTGCAAAGAAACAATCACAGACATAATTTATACAAACCTCATATCCTCTTGGTTTTCCAGGACCAGGCGTGGGCGATTTCCAAGTCACTCTAATTTCTGAGGAAGAAATGCCGTAAGCTTTCACATCAGACGGCGCTTCCCTTGGCTCTGTAAAACAAGTCAAAACAGTGAAGATCTAATGGAGACAACAACTCCCCCTCTGCCTTTAAAATTCATACAACCATGAATATTAACTTACCCCCCTCAGCAGAGTGGATGATGACAACTTTGCTAAATGGCCCATCTCCCTTATTGTTGTACACACCAACCTTCACTTCAAAGGGGGTAAGAGGAGGGAAGGTCTCGTCCCTGTATTTGTACATCGTAGAGTCTGCGGAAGTCACCATCTTCTCCTTCCACCCTCGTGTCCCGTTGGCACGAAATGCAACAATATACCCAAAACCCTCACCATTTTGGAACTCCTCAGATACAGGCTGAAAACACAGAAAGAGGAGAATCAGTCACCATGGAGTGTATTTCACTGGTATAAGAATACAAAAGCAGCTCAGCAGCACTTAAACTCTTTGACTGAAAGTGCATCATTTGCACAATTTCCAATCTGGACAGCTTCATCAGTGAAAGCAAGGATCTCATTGAAGTTTTTCCTCTGCGGTAATCCCGTTTAACCAGCTTTCAATTTCCTACCCATTTACTGCAACTGTCTGCCAGTATTAATAAAGATGCAGTCAGTCTTGAGCAATGGAAACAAATCATATCTGGCTCAGTTGTGCCCATTATGTAGCTATTTATCTTTCCATGTCTGACAGGAGGATTTTGGGGACACCAGTTTCCAGTGATTATCTGTGGTTTTCCTGTAGTGGTGAAACTGGGAAGTGTCTTCCACAGCTGCTCTCTACTTAATCAAATCAAGTGCCAATTTATTAAGTGAGCTAGAATCTAATTAAAATATGAGCTGCAGGGATGAAATCTTTGGCTAAATTTAACAAATGACAAACACCTGTACACCTGTTTTTGGCAAAGAGTATGCAGCATTTGCTGTAATGTGTTGATTTGCATAAGCTTCAGAGTGATACAGTCCCCTGAAGGTATCACCCACATTAGCTGTCTAGTCTGTAGGGGGATTGCGCGGGAATAGAGATGTAGTTCACATTTCATTCGACAATGACCAAATCACCGTGACTGCCTAATTACAGGGATGATCAGTGGAAATGAATTAGCTTCCATCAAAATTATTCTCACGGCTGGCAATGATTCGAAAGAGATGCCAAGGAACACAGGTCTTTACAAAACAGCGTGAACAAATTAGCTAGTTAAGTTCAGAAAGACTTTGGGATGTGAGATAGTCACAGATAAGTGTGGACACAGTTTGAACTGAGGTAAGTCTTAAGGCTCAGTGATGGGGACTATGGAGGCATCACTAATGGTCCTCCCTTTGGCTACAAGTGTAAAAGCAGTCTCTCGCAGTCGCCTCTAATGAGATGGCTGAATGAAGCTGCAGAGACTGTTTAGTCATTCATCCTGCTTAATAACCCTGCCCACCATGGCTGTCCAGGCTCTGACAACTTTCCACAGATGATTGGAAAGGCGGAACTGCCATGCGCTCACATGCCCTGACTGCCAAAAAGGGCTAACATTCCTGCTCCGTCTCCTCTAATATCCATCTCCATTGATCACTGACAGAGTCTTGATTTATTTCCAAAAGCATTTAGCAGAAGCAAGAATAAATAGGGTAGAGCTAAAACTACTTAAAATGCCAAGAACCAGAAGGAGGCTACTGTATCAAAGTGAAGTGTCTCAGCATTGTGCTGCGATTCTCTCGAAAACTGACACACTTCCTGATGGGTGACCAATTCTTGTACCTCAAAATTGGCAGAGAGAAAATATAATTCTTGAAGAAGCACTTTAATTTTTCACTGTTGTAGGCTCACTACTTCACAACTGACTTGATCTGACTGGAAAAAATGCGTGAATGAAAACAAATGAGGAGACTGAATAATGTTCGCTCTCACTTTTATGCTGAGCCACTCGTGGAAGAAACTAATTCTTCAGATCATGGATGTGCGTGAGCGAAAGTCACAGCTATAAACCTTATGAGGAGAATCGTGAGCAAGAAATTGTTGTTTATAATTATTTAAATTCACGCATGGCTCATAAGGGCTCTTTATTAGGCATTTGTGTCGTACCAAGCATCAATCGTTATTTTATGAGCTTTAAGCGTCCCTCAACGTGGGGCGCTATGTTATTTATAAGATGGATGTCATTGTGCTATACTAGCCAAGCTAATGACACTCTTGAGTTATAAATAGGAAATGGTCTACCACCAAACAGCATCCCATCTGGAACGGACATTATCCCCCATAATGTGCCATGGAGGTGCACATCTCCTGATGTGAAGGTTATCTTCCCAGTGGCAGTTGGGCTCCCATACTTAATAACTACAAGAATAACTGTCAGTTGCCTCTACATCTGTTCACTGGTCCCCTGTTAATGTATCCTTCAACTGATCTCAATTGCAAATTCTCAGTTCTGCTCATAGCAATTCAGTAGCTGCATTGCCCTGAATCTGGCTGAGAGCCAGGCTGTCCACTTGGAAATGGTTCATGCTAATATCCCGCTTACTTGTTGTGAAACTTATTATATTTTCTACAACTATTGTAGCTTGAGATTACAAACAGATTTTCATAAACACCTCCGGATTTAGAGAGAATGACGCTGAGAGTCAAGGTTAATCTTTACTGCGCCTCTCTGGTGGGACCAAATTTTAAATTCAGTACATCTTAATCACTTGCCAGGCTGATGTAGCTCTGTGTAGTAAACGGCCCAGCTGGCCGTCTTTGAACCATGTCAGCAATTTTTGCAATTATCACCAAGTTGTGCCCTCTAATTTTAAGATGCGGGATGTTTAAGCAGATTTCAATATACTAAATTAGAACCTTGTTTAAAATGCAATGAGCTATGATCTTGAGCTAAAGCTCGGCCATTCTCAATAACAAGCTTGTAGTTTTTATCTCCCTGGTAATATCGCCACAGCTCCCAACACATCATGTATACGTGTTGAAATGCAGAGCCATTTATAACCACAACCTGCACATGTGCTGGAAATGACTGTAGACAGATGTTTAGTCTGTTATCTCGTGTATGTTCTGCCTTTGTACAACAGCCAGTTCAACGGTTGGTCCTGAGGAAAACTGTTCTGTCCCAGTGGACCAATGACTTTCCATATCTGAGTATAAATTCAATGAAAGTCAGAGAAAATCATCCAGTATATCACAGCAGATGGGTCTCCCACGTCTCTGTGTCTAAAATGGAAAAAGGTCACTTTGCCCTAATGATGAATGTTCACCTGAGCCCCTCACAACTCACATGGCATCCTATGTGATATACCCCCCTAGGAAAGGCAAGGGAGATAATGTGCATCTCCCTTGCCTTTCCTAACAAAAGGGTCAGTGCTGCCTTGGAGTTCAGTGCATCACCACCTGGGTTATTTTATCTTTGTTTCTACAGCTGAGGAACTTTCCAGTATGTGGTGCAGACTGCTGTGTTTGTTGGAAATGACAGCTGCAGTAAGTTACAGTAACAAAGAAGTAAAGAAATTCTTTTCAATCAGCAACACACCGAGGGCCCAAGCTTCAAGAACTTTTGAGTTTAGGGTGTGAAAAGTGCACTTTGGTCTGCTTTTGACCACCTACACCTGACACAGCTGATGAGAAAGAATTCTGTAGTGCTACAGCTTGTGTCATGGCCAGTATAGTTAAATGTGGTTTACCTCTTTGTTTCTGGTGCTCAATAAAAAATTAGATCATCTTACAGTCATGTCTTCTCTATGCAACAGTGCACAATTTTATTTGCTTTGCAAATCATTCCCACTGTAGTGCCACATGTAGAATGGAAGTAGAAATAAAAGTGTATTCTTATATAAAAAAAAATATATAACTTAGGGTTATCAAAATTTATTTTCTTCATTTTAGGAAAATTTTAACATTTTTTCCAAAACATCACTGCAATCAAGCATACAGACTATATATACACCTGGACTGTAATTAGAACTGCACACCTCCAGGTGTTACTGTGGCCAGACATGTTCAGAAGAAGATGGAGTGTGCAGCTGTTTTCCCTGGTTACCCGGTGTTGTGAATGGAAACACACGGGGGAAACTGACATGAATGGTTTGTTTTGAGGAAATTATCAGTGGAGAAATAATTTTTAACGGATCTACATTTTTTCAAGAGACTTCATGTGCGAACCCGTAACAATCTGTCAAGAACACGGCCGATTACTTACAGTAGAATAATTAATCAAAATGAAAAGGTTGGTGAACATAAAAAAACAGGTTTGGGTATTTTGCAACCGTCAGGTGTTTGATTAATAACTTTTGGAGTGAATGCCTGTATTTGTGGCTTGACATTGGGAAACACTGCTTGTTAGAAACTGTATAACGTGTACACACAGAAGGTGTAGTGGGCCAATAAAAGCAACAATGCCATGACAAGAAACTGTATGTGTTATTTTTGTGATGTGCTGAAAGTGGACAGATGAACAACGAATGAATAATTCAGGTTTCAGGAGCTTTGTATTTCACAAAAGGAAACCATAAAAACTTATGTGAACTCGACCCTTGCGCTCTCAGCAGGTAAGCCTTGATTGTGGGCAAAACACACTCATTTTTGACACCATTCTTGGTAGTTGGCCACTGTATCCACTCTATCAACTCATTATTGAGTTGTCTCCTGAAGTCACAAACAGCTAGAACTGATGAAGTAACCTCATTGTTTTCAAGTTCATCCTCCAACTTATGCCAACATGTAAATAGAGCCCTGCTGTTTATGAACTATGGCCTTTGCACACTGTCTACAGACATTTTAATTGTGGAAGTTTTAAGTGAGTAGAAAATGTCTAATGAGGTATATTTGTGCACTACATTTTCACTACAGTTTTCTCTGATACCTACAGTACTGTGATAAAGCTGAGTCACCCCTCATCTTGTTACCATTTTGCTTCCAAGAAGCCGGAATTTCTTGTAAAGTTAAGTGGTTTTTACTTTCAAAGTTTTTCTTTGGACATTGGCTGCTTTTTCCATCCTTTTTAGGCCCAGTCCTTGTATCTGAACATTTTAAGAGGAATGCTTTACTTTTTTGGTTAAGCACTGACCTATGTTGTGTTATATGACCTTATATATTCAACCACAGAAAAGTCAACTGACTCAAACGATAAACCAGTTCTGTGTCTACACATTCTGTAGCAAAAACAACATATCCATGTACGTTAGCACATTTCCAATTTTTCCAAGGAAAATATAAAGAAATGAGAGGTGACTCTCCACTTTTGCACAGTGCTGTATCCCAAACTTGGTTCTTACAAAAGGAAATGTAAAACCTTGTATTAGCAGGATAGTGTAATCACAGGTGCTATTAATTTGTTCTATACAAAAGTCACAACTTCTCTAAGATTTCATTTTATTTTTTCGAGCTGCTGAAACTTTTGTCTATGTGTTAATTAGATCTCACGCTGATGGTTCTGGGAATAGCATGACAATCAAATGCAAGTCCCTAAAAACACACCGAGCATTACTGCAGCTAGTCATCGCATCTCACCTCAAGTGAATGCAACTGACTGGAAACGAATGCAATCATCTGTGTATCGTGAAACTATCAGACCATTTCCTTCAAGCTTAGAACCACAAGGACTACCGTCATCCATCAACCATGCTTTATCCTCCTTAATAATGTCTGACAAGTATTCCCAGGAAGTGAAGTTTTTTAGGATGAGCAGCACATGCAGCTCATGTGATGGCAACATCTACATGATTATTAGATGATATGCATTTTTTCTTCTTCATAGTAGTCACTGTTAAACAGTGAATAAAGTCAGAAATGTAGTTTCAGTACTGATGTTTACAATAAACCTTCTTGCAGTGGGCTCGTTTTTACTCTCGGATTACATTACTGATTCTCATCGTGCTGTTTCAGACGCGTCTAGGCGATGATAAATTTCCTTACACAGAGTCCCATTATCACATTTTTAATCCTAGTGAGTAATACTTCCTCAAGTTAAATGATGAATATTTACAGGCTATAGATGTCTTCTTATGTTTACTCATGTAAATGATCCTAAAAATAATCATCATGATGTGCCTTTATGCATGTGGGTTTCCACTACCAGAGGCACTGCTTTGTTTTACAGGGTCACAGGAGAGAACGAGAGACACTATTTTATGAATCCAGAGAATAAAAGTAAACTCGGAGATAAGATAATAAAAACGGTATTAATATTTCTAAATCCTTTTGGGGTTACATTTATCATCAGGGTAACTTTGACTTGCACTGATTATTGCAGTCATTATTCCTTCTTCTTCTATCTTCAATCTGGCCTCAAGACATTGACAAGCTTTTTTATAAGATTCTGTAAAAACAAGAGTATGTTTATATATTTAGCATCTTGAATTTCAAAGAAAAACTCTTCTATATGTTATTTATATGCTATATCTACTAATCATTATACGGTCTCAGAGGAATTCCAATGTTTGGATCTTGTGCTCGTGAGAAGTATTATTTTTAATTTAAGGGATTTGCCTTTAACACATTTAATTCAATCGTTTTTTTGCACATTGTCAAACTTGAGTGAATTGGACAGAAAACCTACCTCCCACGAGATGACCAGTTCATGTCTGCGCCCATTTCCTCCACTAACGTTTGATGGTGCCACTGATGGGACTGTGGAAAACAGAGAGGTTAACACTGACTACAAAATCTCCTTTTTTTAAACTATAGTCAAAGCATCAGAAAACAGCAAAAACTACCTTATTTGGTGGCTATGCCTTCACTGAAACATGTCAATCAAAGTGAGGGCTATTGTAGGTTTCCAGTGCTGTGTTTTGAACTGGAACCTATTTGTTGACATTTAGATCACGTATTGTAACTTTGGGATGGATTACTACAACTGTGTGTAGATACAGCAATTAGTCTGTTAATTACGCTGAAGAGATGGGACAGATTAAATAAGCCACTTTGAAATGACCACTGACCTTTATAATTATTGCATTTTGTAGACGGAAAATGAGCAGTTAGTGAAGCAGCACAGTGAATTTTTGCTCACCGTAAATGCTATATTCTGCTGTGTTGTTGCCTCAGGGCTTTAAAAGCCTGGCTGCTTTTACAGAAACACTAGACTTGTTGAAATTCACACAAGCAGCTTACTTTCAACGTCCTCCCCAATTAAAATAGAGTACATAAACAGTGGGAATACAACATGGTTCTGAAGTGGCATATGGGGGCAACAGCTAAGCTCTCCAACAGCAATAAGTTATCAACTGGATTTGAATTGACTATAATAAATATAATTGTGCTCTTACAGCTGATGTCTGTCAAAATCTGTATTACCTGCTTCTTTAGTTCTAACTCCTCTCGAAGGTGCACTAGGATCTCCGGTCCCAATTGCATTGGTGGCCACCACTCTAAATTCATATTCCACCCAGGGGTTGAGCTCCACAGCCATGGCTGACTCCATGTCTCCTGTCACTGGCTCTGGGTCTGCACACAAGAGTATTTCCTGTGTGTTTATTTATTCAGAACAACGTTGCAGCTATAGCACTTCAGTTTTCCTTATGTACAGTATATAATAGGTAAGTACCCTAAGTGCCAGCTTAGCGCTTTAAAGGTGTTTGCAGAAAGCACATTGAATAAATCAGTAAGGTATCATATACCTTTTACAAAATCCTCTCTAAAGAATAGCATAGCTTGCAATAAACAGAAATAAAATGCAACCAGGAGAGGCCAGAGGTTTTTTATGGCCAAACAATCAAAGGTTTTGACTTCAATCATGCAACTAAGCAGGTGTTTCACTGTGAAAAGCCACTGAAAGAGGCAAGAAGTGGCACAGATCTGGAAGAGCAACACAGCCTGGATTGTGGCCTACAGACATTTTTTTACAAAGCCTGATGACAAAGTCTACATATGACAACATACTGTGCATAACATGTCTTAAATCTAATCCTGTCAAACTGTAGGGTGACATAAAAAAGGTCACAGTTTATGCCTGTGTGCAAAATCTGAGTGATGGGAGATTTTAACCTGCCTTTCAGTCAAAAGCTAGTGTGAACTGAGCCTACAAAAGATGTCTTTGTTCTTATGGACTGTACAGCTTATTTATCATCCTCACAGATTCACTGTGACTTGTTATATTTTCACACCAGGTGGTGACGTTACACAATTTGCTTTAAAGGTGATACATGGCATTTCGATGCATGAACAACAGCTTAAAAGTGAAGGTGATTTCAATTTTTGCAGTTTCAGCAGAACAAACCAATGCAATTAAATTACATCCTCAGACTAAAGGAAAAAAAAATCTGATTTTATGAATGTATTTAGAATAGAATTACAAGGAGATAATGCAACTAATCTAGTTGCTTCAGCACTGCCATAATCAAGCGTTGTCAATATTGATCCTGCAATAACAAACAAACATTGACTGAAAGCATATCCATGTCACAAATGAACCAGAGGTCTCTAAAGCAGTTGAGCTTACACTCTTATCATTCACGGCGGCTCACAATGAGATCACTCTGTCAAGCAGGCTGCTCTCCAAACATGAGCTGATAACTCTGTTTGTAAGGAGTAGGAGCTAAAAACCCAATCCCCTTCATGCTAATCTTAACAAGTTCAACACTGACAATATATCAGAGAGACCTAATTGTGCTTTATCAAATTAAATGTAGTTGAACAGACATGATGTGAGAGGAGGGTATACAAAGTATGATTTATATATCTGTGGGGATGAATCATTATCACACCTTAAACTCTGCTATAATTATCACACGCCATATTAAGATGGATTACACACGATGCTTAGCAAGCCTTCATCCTTTAATGCTAAGTGATAGTGATTGATGGCTATTCCATGTAGTTACAGAAGAAAAGGATTCCTTTGTAAGCAGTGAAAGTGCGTTTTTTACTAAATGAACATAGATCGATTTTATAATTCAAGCCCAAAAGGTTAATTTCCTACTTACTGCTGACATGACACTGACTAAAATTCACACCAGTGACATTTGATATGTGCTCAAATTACTTTCTGCTGAGCACCTCTGAACAATAGCTGAATTCAACTAGAAAATGACAGAAAACTGTGTTTCACGTTCTTTATTAAGACCGACTAGCTGTCGCACTACAGCACCAGCCTCAAAGACTGAAACAAACGGGCGCATCAGCCACATCTCCTCCTTCGCTTAGTGTCTGCAGCAAGATGAAGTGACTCTTGCTTAACACGCACAAGGTAAGGAGCAAAATGAAGTTACCCTTTTGAGAACAGTGTATGAGTGCAAGAGGGAAGGAAAATATGTTGTATTAGTTAAGTGTTCTTATTTATACTTGTACTACTGTACAACTACTTGGTAAGAGAGTATTTTTTTAAAGCCATAAGCATTGTTGGGATATGACAGTGCTGTTTTGTTGGAAACTGCAGTTTCAAAAATTAGTCAATTCCAACAGACTCTCATTTTACCTTTACTGGAAAAAAATAAGCATGTTTACAACTTGACATAAATGATTCCCATAGTTAATTTTAGCCTAAGACAACTTCATAGATATCGACTTTTAACATATCTTCTTGTAATTTGTTTAATTGTACAATTATACATGACAAGAGCATTTTTAAATCCTTTTAAAATTCAAAAAATTTAAATATTTAATGTTACAGTTAGCTAAAAATGCACTTGCTAACCAGGTTATCTAGAAACAAATTCACCAACTTCCAAGGTGGAAGGAGAAAAGCACTAAGCCTGAAGGGATCAAACTTGAACACAGACAGTAAGCAGTCGTACACAGTTGTAAAGGTAAGTTCATCTGCATATTCATGACTCACACGGACAAGCAGATAAACTAGAACTAAAATACGGACGAGAGAAACTCGGACTGCACTGGAGTGACTTCATTCTCTGTTAGGCATAGCCTTCATTCAAACACTTGAATGAATGAAACAGTGAATACGATCAATTTGCTTCTTATTTATCCTATCCTATCTTATCCTATCCTATTCCTACTGTTAAAAATCTCACATGTCACAGGGCATCAGAGAGCAATGTTTTCATAGTT
This sequence comes from Oreochromis niloticus, assembly GCF_001858045.2. Classification (NCBI taxonomy): domain Eukaryota; kingdom Metazoa; phylum Chordata; class Actinopteri; order Cichliformes; family Cichlidae; genus Oreochromis; species Oreochromis niloticus. Next base: position 32,367,262 of record NC_031979.2, read on the forward strand.
TGTTCTATACCAACTGTTTAAAATGAGGAATTCAAACTTTAATATAAGTAAGAGAAAATTGCCAAAGAAAATTGTATTTGTTTCTCTTGAAAACAATAACTTTGATCTAGTTGGATTGATTCTCTATCTTGGTATAGAACTTTGGGCAGGATTACGACCTTTGTATATATCCTCACATTAACCTCCCAGATCTACAGGCTGCAATTTGCTCCTTATTGATTACCTGTTTTGACAGTTTGCCAACCTAATGAAAATGGGCTTCGGGCCTGTATATTATAAGTGCTGATAGGGCTGTGGTTGTCGACGCCACGTGTCCATGACAGAGTGGCTGTGGTGTCTGTGATCTCCTCCACTATCACCACTCCAGGTGGTCCGGGGGGGCCTGGTGGAAGAAAAAGGAGACACAGATTAAACATGTTTGAAAGTTTGAAAGAAAAATGCTTCTGAAATGGCCACGGAAAAAAGGAAAAAACAAAAATCAATCATCAATCTTTGCTGCTGTTTGAATCAATTTTTAAGCTGGCCCATTGTGATGTTTTCATTATGGGCTGTTACAATTAGATACACTAATGGATGCAACTGCGGAAGCATTAGGAGGGAGATGCAGCTGTGCGCGTATGGTGACAAAACCAGCTCCCTGTTGTAATCTTTACACAAACAGACACCAGACAAGAACACAACATACTAAACTGACTAAAGTGAAGCAGCATGCAGGTTGACACAGATTCATTGCCAAGGATTTGATGCTGATTAAGGGATAGTGATGCTTCTTTTTTTTTAATTTTGGAGGGAATTTGCCAGTTTTGCTCAGCGTGACTGGATGGTAGGCCTTCCTCTGTTTTAATACAGCTGAACATATGTTTACCTAAGTCTTCAGAGGTAAATGTATACTGCAACTAAAGCAAACATCTAAGGACTCTAGAGGGAACAGCTGTAAATGAAAAAGCAAGCAGGTGGCGCGCTCAGTGAAAATCAATCTACTATGTCCCCCCAAAAGTGCCCATGAGAAAGCTACACTGCAAGGGCCATTTTTTTTGCACTGTGGGATCCAAATAATTACTGTCATAGGCGTCTATCTGGAATGTTTGCCAGTGTTTGGGCAGTGAATGAGTTGATTTCTATTAGCTACAGCTGGTTAGCAGCTTAAGCTTTGACAGGTATTAGACAACTTACTGTTTATTTTATGTCCTTTCTTATTAATAATATATGGTATTTAACTGTCGTATCTGTAGATGATGCAGATGCTTAAAACAACAATTTCAATTGTAGATGTTTTGTATCTTGGAAACAAAAATATTTTCATTATATATATATAAAAAACTGAAGTCTGCATGCAAATAACTACATCAACTCAAAATTAATGTGAAAGATGCATACTGGCCATTGCCAGTGAAAAATACCATTCTTTTTGCAGATGTGCAGTTGACAAGACAAATATCCACGTGATGTCCGGGGGATGCATTAGTGCTTCTCTACCATGTTTTATATTTTTTGTTATTAACTAATGCATTTCTTTTTGTTTTGTCAGCTGTAATGAAAACATATTAAACTGTGGCTCATAACTAGGGGTGCATATTAAATCACATATTTTACATACTCTGCTAATAATAGCACAGATAATAATTCATTTCCAGGGAGCTGTGTTGCAAATCACACACCCCTTTTTCATCCCAAGTTACCTGTCTGATTGTTCACCATAGGTTTTCTAATAAAAGTGAAAAATGCACAATGTCAAATGAAAAAAAAAAAGAAGTAAAACAACGATAAACAAAACTTTTTTTGTTGGTGGGTTTTAGTGGAGTTTCTGTTCATAGTTCTCCCTTAGTAACTTTCTTTCAAACTAACTCCCCTCTGATTGGCTGGCTGTATACCTGAGATGACCATATTAATGACACAGCATCCATACTTAGTGACATCTTTACATATAAGAGTAGTAATTATTTTTTTAGCTGAAGGTTAAAAGGATGACTTCATTATTTGAAATTGTAAGTTTTTAATATTATCATCAACCATTGTAATTGTTTTATATGAGAGAAAATGAAACACATTCAAGGTTTCTTTAAACCCCAACACTAACAGTTTGAGTCTACCTGCACAGTATTCCAGTGACTATCACCAACTACTGATATTAAAGTATTGCCCAGTTATAATGCAGACAATTAAAAGGCAAACTTGACATAGATTTGCTTTCATTATAAATATTCCTGCCATCTCCCATGAAAACTCCTCAGGCAATGAGGCTTAAATAGTGTCACTCATAAAATGATGATTAGCCTGACAATGTGTTAATGTGTCATTACAACAGTCAAAAAAAACAAAAAGCCCAGAACTTGCATGGGCAATTTTCAGCAACAATCAAAAAATAACCAAAGCATTTGATCACTAGACATTTCAGTCAATCTATTTAACAGCACATAGCAAACCTGTTCATGCAGATGCAACATCTGTTGAGGACATTCACCATGATAATGTAAAATTAGTAGAAATGATCAAAAAGGGGCAATAATGTGGAAGTAGTCTTGGCGCAATTGTCCCCAGCAGGAGCAAATCTCTAATGATCACTGTAATTAACCAACTTCCCAGATGAGCTGCACTTGTAACAAATTGGGCTAATTTAATAGATTCCCAGAAATTGTTAACATTATTTCAGAGAATTACTAACAGCTTTAAAGCACTGGCTCACTAAATTTGAAAGTCTGTCTTGGGCCCACATGTGCCCATATGTTCACCGAGATAGTTTTTCATTGTGTCAATGTTCCTGTTCACCTAAAAGCTAGCCAAGTGGCACAGTGACTTGGACTAAATTCTCCAAGAGTGTGCAATACGTTAATTCTGTACTGCAGTTGTGGATTAGTTCAAGAGAAGCAGTAAGTCACCAGCAATAAAGAGCGGGCAAGACGTCACAGTGTACTGCCAGATAACAAGCTTACCTCGCACAAGAAGTTCTGCCTCTGCAAATACAGTGTCAGCACTGGTCTGGGCTCTGCACCCGTACTTCCCAGCATGCTTCAACAAAATGTTCCTAATCATCAGATCCACTGTTGAAGACTGCTGCAATTGGGAAAGGAAAGCATTAAAAAGTTAGGTATTAGGCAAGCCTAAATGTGCTCGACACAAAAAGTGTGATTCCTTTACATCTTGTAGAGGCTCATGTGGCTTGAAAAATTCCTGTTTAATTCAGGTGCTTGCTTGGTGCTACATTCTTCAGCTACCCGTATTTTCTCTCTGCTGAAATGAGAAAAGCCTAAGGCAAGACTGGGAATAATTCAAAGTCTACAGGCAGCTGTTTAGCAGGAAACCTGATTAAAATTACAAACCATGCATCAGCCAGGCTTCTGTTGTGCCTGTAAAGAATTGTCACTGCAAATACTTCCTCCCTAGAGGACAGGTTGCAGCAGAGGACATATCAGGGCAGATGTGATTTTAACATCCTCTGTTGATAAAGGAATAGTGACATAAACAGGACTTCCTGCTAGTAGCTTGCTGATTTGTTTTCAACTTTAACATTTTATGGTTGGTCACAATTATGGTGACCAATTATTTTTTTGCAGAGAGGAAAAAAAGCACCTCCGAAAAAACACAAAACTAAATTAACTTGTATAAAAATGTTGCACCTTGAGGCAGAAAATTATATATTGATCTATTGATCATCAATTGATCTGCTGGTCCTATACAAACAAGTGAAACATAGAGGTCAGAAGCGGTCCAGCAAAAATAACAAAGATAAATAGGAAGAAGGTGAAAAGACAAGGTTAGCGAAACAGTCCTGTAGCTGGGCAAAGGCAAAGGTGAAATTTCTTTCTGTGTACATTCTGCTTTTGCTGGTACATCGCATGTAAAGGATCATTGATCCTGTATACCCTGGTCAATTCTAGAGGATAAAAGTCAAAGAGAAGATACTGTTCTATATTAACTCTGGACGGGAATAACTATCGTGTACTGAACAGAATCTTAGACTTTGCCATAACCAAGCCAAGCTTGTCAGCTTTGAAGAAAAGCTGACAATAGCCTTACCTCTCATACTAAATCACTGGTGACCCTGATAAACCTTCAAAGCTGAGCCAGTATGAGTCAGTGTCTCATTTTCACAGTTCACAGGTGAAATTCAAAACAAAAGGACTGTCTTTGATATACATAAATGGGTTATTTATTGACTCGCTTTGATGACACCACAAGGCTGTCTGACCTTTGGCTGATTCTTTTTCAGATGTAACAAGTGTTCGGTTCACTAAGAATACTGGTAGGAAAATTAATTTAAATCGGTTGGTCGACAGGCTCAATGAATGTGGAAAAAAATAGAACAAATTAAACAAAAGGGAAAAAAAGCCTTCTGTTTACACAGAACATATGGATAGTCATGCAGATAATTAGATAGACAGAGATAAATAGTTAGATAGGAACAAAAGCAAATATGTTAAAATTGCTGTTAATAGTACTATTGCTCTTACTCTGGCTCTTACTGTTTGGATGTATTCAAAGTGGCCACCGTCATACTGAAAGTTGATTGGTTTCTGGTTGAAGAACCACTGGAAAGCCACATCCAATGACGTGTCATGTGTCGCCTTGCAGCTCAGCACCACACTCTCCCCGACAGTCACCTCCACTCTGCTCGGGCTAAGCACCACACGCATGGCCTCTGAAAGCACAAAGCTGCTGCACTGTCACCTCAGGCTAACGGAAGGCAGCGCATTTAACTGTGACATCAGAGGCAGAGCAATCACGGGAACTCAAGCCTAACCTGGGCAAAAACACTCACCTTTGTCAGATAAATATCCCGGTTAGCTCTGTTCTAAACTGTGCACAGTGCAGCTATGAGACATACTATTACACTGCTAGAGTGTGTCCTTGTAATATGATTCTTGAATGTGAGAGGCCTTCTTCACGGCTGAGCAAGCACAATAAATTCCCTGGCACCCGAGCAAAGGTGGGGAGGAAAAAATGACATTGGGGACTGTTTACTGGTGGCCGACTTGTGCTAATTTGGCAGAAAATAAAGGCCTTCAGGGCATCACTTACCTTTTACCCACAGTATGGCAGTCATCTCTGCCGAGCCCAACTGATTCTCTGCCCGGCACACATAGTTCCCCTCATCCGCTCGGCTGGAGTTAACAATTTTCAGAGTGTTGTTCCGTAACAGCATAATCCTATAAGAAAGGACACAAAAATCAATACTGGTATGAGAAGCAAATTCACATTCAAACAACAAGTTCAAGCATGAGGTTATATGTTTTAGGGTTGTTCGGGTTACAAGAATAGTAACATTCACTATCGGTAAGAGCATATGCAATCTCATGAGATATGCTTGAAATACTAAGTACTAGAAGTTAGTAGCACTGGATCCAACATCTCAAAGTTGTTTATATAACTCGATTTCAACAAACTATGAAAATAAACACATGAAATAAAGATTAATCATAGTAAAAATGTGAAAATGAATTTGATTTTTTGATACCACTAAATAGCTCTACCATGCACAGGATTAAAGGGAAATGCTTTTAAAGATAATGAGGACAAGGTTTTGATGTCAAGAACAGAGAAAGTTATTTCTCTGACTTTCAATTTCACTACAATGCTTTGCTATATTTAATCTTTAAAAGAACACAATCAGCTGCAATTTATTCTAATTGCAGAATAATTTAAAAGTCACTGATGAAACATTTCAGTACAAAATCTGCAGAGAACACTACACAAAGTAAAATAATAAGAATGGATGACAAGATTCTTTGTTAGGTATACATAAACAGTGCATTCATCTTACAGACTGCTCATTGTAGCGCTAGAGAAACCTTAAATGTTCATTTTATGTATCTAAAGCAGATGTACATGTCGCCAAGCTGCCCTCCTTAAATACACACCGGAGACACAAAAAGAAACAGCCACAATCCCACAGCTTTCCCTTCTCCAGTTGAAGGACAATAGTAATTAGGGTTTAACATTTTGTTCTGAGTTGTAAATAACAGCTGGAAAATGAATTGCTTGACATAAGATAGTTGTGGCTGTAACTATATACAACAAGCCTGAAAGCAGGTGTGTGAGCAGATGGCTATAGAGCAGGAATCATGTTAAAGTATGGTATTGTGACCATGTTGTGATCATGTCACGCTCCTCTCTAGGGCAAACCGATTCCTTTGCAATGTTTATATTATGTCTAATTTTAAATGGGGTGGTGGTTAATATTTTGAAAGTATTGTTAGTTTTGTTTTTTTCTAATTCTTGCCTTTGAGGCAAGATATATAAAAGTGTATGAACTCGCACCATTGCAACTGAGGCGCATCCACATACTTTTTCTTTTTAATTAGAAAATTAATTTCACTCGTCAAAAATAACAAGGGGGTGTGAGGTTTTCCGGTCTTTTGCCGTAATTTAATTCACATTATTTGGCATTCACATTTACAACACTAAGCACTTTCATCATGGGCAAGGTGATTAAAATTGGCAAGGGGATCTTCACGAGGGCGTGACTAAAAATCTTGCCACACATACACGATTCTTTGGCAATCTGCAGCCAGGAGACATTTTTCAAATTAGCAGAAATTTTTTTTACATCTGACAAGGACACTGAGGCAGAAAGGACAAGATAGGGAATGCTGGGTAAACAGAATATGTGATGTAAACATAAGAAGATCACAGCTAAACTATAGCATTTGAAAACTTTTTTATTTCATCTAAAGAAAGATCTCTGAAGTGAAATAAAACAGATTGCAACAATATACTCATTTACATATGAAATTAGTAACCTGTTTAAATTATTTGTGGAAAACATTTTGCAATAATAAAAAATGGTTAAATTATGCTCTTCCTGATTGGCTCTCAAACAAAGTGTTTGTAGATTTCAAATGAGTCTGCCATGTACTTTCAAACTAATAGGATTAATACTTTCTATTTAAGAGACAAAAGCCCTGAACATTAGTGGAAATCCATGTTAATTACAAACCTTCATTAAGTCAGCACAGCTGTCAATGCCAGATAAACGTGACGCTCGATTCCTCCCGGTCTTTCATGAATAGGACGTCTCTACACCCATAAACTCTTTACTATTGGTAATGGCAGAAAATCCTTACAGGAGTCACTCTGACCAAGACCTGCAAACGCATATCTCCTCGTCTCTATTTTGGATTTTTCAGATAGAAATCGTCCTCTCACAAGGTTGATCTCCATTTGAACAGCACCTCCCACAAACACACAATTACCCGCTTAACCTACTATAGCAACCTTAAGTTGCAATGCATAAGATGTCAAATTGTAATTGGATCTGACTCTGCGGTTATCAAAACACTGAATATCTTAAGAGAAAATCTATAAGAAAATGTGAAACACTGATTGTAGCGCTTATAAAGAAAAAAAACAACAACACCTCACAAATATAAATATTTGTGAATTATATATTACTAGGAGGGGAGAGATTAGCAATTTCAGACAGTTTATTTGAAGTTAGATATTAAACAAGATTAAGGTTGTGTTGTGATATGAAAAACATCTGCAAAGGTTTGACAAAAACCTTATGTCATTAATCACGACCCATCCATCAGTTGCAAGAAAAATGTCGAAAAGAACCCTATGAAGACTATTTTAAATTTAATCGAAAAGGAAATAAATAGCACAAACTTCCACTAACCTCTGAAATGATCCTGATAAACTAATCCCTGAATATTCTTCCACCTGTTAGAGAAAGGAAGATTTGTCCCTGCCTGTTTGAAGGAGCCACATACTGAGGATCTGATTATCCACTGGCTGTCCTTGCTGTGAGGCTGTTCAACAGACTGCTGAATCTTGGCCGATAAACAAAGGTTCCATTCTCTCACTCAAAACTTGAGAAGCTCAGCCATGACTGATAATTTCAGCGGCATCGCTCAGTTTGATTGATAGACCCGCGCCTTGCTCAGCCCCCTCTAGGTGCAATGGAGAGATGTTTCTCATAAAAGATGATGCATCAAACTGCATGTGAATTCCAAATGCAATTGTGTGGTCTAAATTGTCAGCATCCTTGAGAAGGAGGTGGGGTTGAGTATGAGTCTCCAGAGCTTTGCCAGTACCTAAGGTGTTTTATTTTAGCAGTGACACTTTATTTCAGTTACAGTAATGAAACTGTGATGTGTTACAACAAGACATGTAGACAATTCCTCAAGGGCCTGAGCTCCAATGATAACAGTGGAATTTATGCCATAAAACTAGGATGAATAACAATATAAAGATATCGAGGGAGACAAACTTTTCATGACTTCATACATATTTTACAGAGCAATTAACTTTCTCTCATAATATTTTATTCTCTAAACTGTACAGATGAACTAAAAATTGGATTCTATTACAAAAAAGAGCTGCGGCACTGTAAATCTACAACTATTCAAAGAAAATGTATGCTACCTCTCCTAGTGATAAAAGTGGAAATGATTCCTTTGTCAAGTCTATAAGATTTTTTTCCAAACACTGAAACAATTCTAACAACATATTATTATACAGGATGCTATATTTAAGGTAGATTATGTGTTTTACATGTTTATCCTAGTTTTTACACAAATACTTGTACTAGTACATAATCTTAGGCTTGTGGTGATATATTGTTCAAAAGTAAAAATGATAATTAAGAGTAGAGATCTACCCTACTGATAGACACGCCTGTAGCATTGAGCCACTGTACACAGTGCACACGACATGTATCTACAGTGTTTTTTGAAAACAACCATATCACACCATACACCGTGTGGGACATATGTCGCATTTCTAAGTTTAATATGATGACGCACACATTACACACTCAAATATCCTAAGCAGAACTTTTAGCTCTGAGGTTCTTGCAAGTTGCATGCAAAGGGATAAATGAACAAAAACAATTTAAAAACTCCATGCATTCTAATAAACAAAATCAAAATAAGATATCCAGCATGTTAAAAGTTACTTTCATTTGAGAGTGGTCATGTTTGTACCTTTTATTTGGTATTATCCTCCGGTCTCCTCTCTTCCATGTTATCCGTGGTTTGGGTGATGCCTTTGGTTTGCAATCTAATGACACATCTTTTCCAAGTGTGGCTATGACCCGTATTGGATTGGGGACAAAGACGGGTGCTGATGCTGTTTAAGAAAAACAAGATGCGCATATTACTTTATATGATTTATAAAGTATATCGACATATTTCTTTAATAAAGATTCACTACTTTAAGTGCTTATTTTAAGGGATATTTGATCATGGATGTAGCTTTAAAACAATCTATGAATCAAATGACTTCTAATAAAATGCAGTATTACCATCTTCTACCAGAATGTAAGCCCCCACTTACAGCAAAATTCCACACAAGCTAGTTGAACAATGTGTTCAGTGGAAATTTGGATCCTTGTTTTATTTTATTTCATCTGAAACTGTTTTCAAATTCACCTGCTTTCTTAAGAAATAAAACTAAACAAACAAAACAAAACAAAAAAACCATATACCTGATGCTTATTGCTGTTTTAATTACTGTGCGATTGCTAAAACTTAAAAAAAATTAAAAGCATAATGCATGTTCTGACTTTTCAGCTGTGGCATTTCAAAGTAATTATTTTAAAAATGCTAGAGGGTTCAGGCTGGCACATCATGACTCAAAACACTGTGTTAATCGAAATATACTGCAAATAACTACAATTTTCATAACAAGTATTACAAGGAGAGCTTTTATGCATAAATGTATTCTTTTATTTACTGTGAAATGAGCCACTTTGGCTATGTATTTACACACACATGTACATATATATATATATATACATATATATATATGTATAATTTCAATTAATATAAGTGCCTTGCAAAAACAAATTAAGCAATAATTTTGCTTCAGGCATTAACGTTGTGGTGCTGGCATATAGCTTAGTTACAAATCAAGGCCATCTACAGGCTACAGGGCTTAGTCAACTGTGATTATTCAAATTCTGAATGATGCTTCATAGGTGACATTATACACAATGACAATTCAATCCCATCTGTAGCTACAGGCTGACCCCCACTCTCCCTGTAACACTTGTGTCTTTGAGCCTCAGTAGCTGTCTGAGTGGCAGAGGTCCCTCTAGACACGAAAGTAGCAGAAAACAGAGCAGTTGCTGTGCGTATTTGTTTTAATCAAAATAAGAGCAGGCCTACAGCTGCTGGTGGCAGTACCCGTATTACTTCACCCGCCACGCTCCCATAAGAGCTGGATCTAGGACAAGATCACAGACGTGAGGGCAGCCGCTGCCCCCACATAGCCTCTAGTGATCGCTCATCTGCAGGCTGTTATTAGTCATGTAATCTGTCCTGATAGTGTTTGCTTGTGGACATCTCCACAGAGCACAGGTCACCAGGAAGATGTGCCTGGGGGTTATAGTTATGAAAACATTCGTCAACAGTCTCTAAATATCACCAGTGTGACTCTGTCTCCAAGGAGGGCAAAAGCACCTCCTCGTCAGCACAGATAAAACTTATTAAAAACCAGAACTTTTGGTTCTTGCAGGCAAGCCTTTGAATTTAAATCAACTGAGCAGTGATTAGTATAAAACCAGTATAAAACAATCTTTTAAATATTGGGCAAAAAAAACATATCTACTTGCAGTAAGATTTTCAAAATGCCACAGACTTGCCTTCAAAAAAGGGCAAGCCATACAGACAGTAAATCAAACTGTCCCTCAGGGAAACATGAAAGGGGAATGGGTGTCACAGATGTGTCCCAGTATAGAAAATGACAGGGAGAAAATAGTGCATCAAGACAGAACAGTGGACAGCTATTCAGTATGACTGTTATGTTTTTTCCCCAGAAGCCTCAAGAAAGAACACAGCTTCTTTGGCCTTTAATGTCATTAAAGTGCTTCTGATGGAGGTTTTGTTATGTACAGAAAACCAAACCAACAACAAGAAAAGATACATATACTCTGTTAGAAATAATGAGAAAACTTCACCATCAATATATAGACCATGTAGGCCGATATATTAATGATTATAAGTGATTATTAAGTGATAATAGTAATGACTGACTAATAAATGGCCGATGAAAGTCATGTCCGGATCGAAGATTTGTTTTCCTAAGTAATGGGAGAAGTAATGTAGTCTGAGCTTTGATGACAAACGATAGAGCGAAGATAAGATTCTAATGGAGTCATTAAACTCCATCAAAGAAACCATTGATGTCTTCCTCTTAGTGTTTGCTCCCATTAGTATAAATCTATACCTACAAGTCATTGGTTTTTGTTCTCAGAATAAGGTAGAACTGTTCAGGACTCTCCTAAGCTTAATGCTTGCAGACACCACACTGAATATAACTATAAGAGGCCTTCTTTTATTCATGCCGCCCACCGCCTGGGTTAAATCAGGGACCATTGATTGGCAATCAGCACATCTCACAGTTCAGTGTTCTCCGCTTGCATTTCAGCAACCCGCCCTTACCTATCATGTAGTACCTTATTCAACTGTCAATACTGAATGTCTGCAATTTATTCTTTGCAGACATTCAGTAAAACAATATGCAGAAAGGAAAAGTAACATAATTAAAGTAATTCACACCAATTCTTTCTGTTTTTGACACATTCTTTTGCCCAACTTAAATCCATTTAGCAGATACCTAAAATCTGGAGTTCAGCATTAGAGTAGATGGCCGCATATTTGTTTTCTGCAACACACTGGTACATTCCTGAGTCCGCCTGCTGCACTTTGTGAATGGTCAGTTCCCCATTCACTATTTCAAGTCGACCCTGGAACAAGAAAAAAAAGAATAAAGGAATATCCCTCCTGGATGCGGAGATAATTTGCAGGATTGTACTGCATATAGTCGGTGTGAAGATTCACAAGGATAATTCAGATGTTCCATAGAGCAAAAGAAAAGGTACTGTGAAGTAAAATGGGTACCTGTGATGTCAAGGGCAAACCATTACGAAGCCAGCGATAGGTGGGCCGGGGCCTCCCAATGGCCTTGCACTCCCATTGGAGCTTCTCTCCACTATCCATCTGAGTATCATTAATCATTCTGACCCACTGCGGGAGGGCTTGAAGATAGAAAAAAAATTACGAATAAGTAATGTATCCTTGAAGTACACACCAGGTACAAGAACATGCATGTAGGAATACACTGTCAACGTACAACGTAAAAGGCTGAATTTTTTATTAGAGTTGAAAAAAATCAGTCACTGATTACAAATAAACTATTATGATTACTAATTTATAAATTAAGTTTCAAATCAGATGTGTCATGTATTTGATGTTTGTGTACATGTCGCTTTTATTAATCACAGTAATATTTTATGTTTTAATTAGTTAATTTGAGCATTTTAATCTTTAAAACCTTCAAACCTTTTGTTTTTGCATTCTCTTTCATGTATACTAATGTTTTTTATTTGTTGTTTATCACTTGACACAAAAGTCCTCAAATCTGGTCACTCCTTAATTTTTTTTGTAACATGAAACAGAATAATACGAAAAAGCAAAAGAGAAGTTTTGATTCATGTACTGCACAACAAATCTATGGCTCATTTTGGGGGCAAGAAGTAAGTATACGGACTATTAAACTTTTATATTAAGTAGTGCTACAGAACAGCAAAATGCTTTAAAATACATGCAAATTGGTTTTGCATGTATTTTGCAAGAAAAAAAATTCAAGCGGAGCTTTTTATTGGGGCTCAGATTTGTAGAAAGCCACTCTTGTAGGGATCACTTTCATGTTTTTGTGTTATTGTCAAGCTAACATGCTCAAAACTGTAGGGAGGTCATAGTAACTGAAGGAAATGAACAACTAAAACTCATGTCAAGAGGCAGGAGCACTTTTGCACTCCCAACTGAGTAAGCACTGAGGCATTTTTGCTTGTTTGTTCGCTACACTTATTTGTATCATGTATGTCAAAATCTTCTATCTTTCCTTCCACTTTACTGCTGGTCCAAGGCCAAGGCAAACTAAGCAATAAGCAACTGCCCTTCCTGGGGACTCACCATCAGACTTTTCTCTTTTTCTCCACAGCCTACTTTCTTGTGTTCCCAAGGCTCCATCCACATTTCCTGCTCAACTCCACATACTGCAGAAAATCTCTCTCACAACTCAAGATCTTAACACTGTATAGGCTGTAGGTTTTTCTTTTTATCTCCTAGTCTCTTTCCATCTTGCAGTTCTGATCTATGGCTGTGATTTTTTTTTTAAATTCTTGTACATTTACAAGATTATAAAATATACAAGAACCTTTTACTGGGGCAGGAACATTCTGTCAGTCTTGTGCGGGAAAGAAAATGCAAATCCAGAGTATTTCTAGTTTATTTTAATCCCTTTTACTTGCAAATTTAGCTTGAATGTCTTTCACTCTCAAACAAGACCTTATAGGCAAACATCAATATATATATATATATATATATATATAAAGTCTAACCAAAAAGTTGTAATGCTTCTTGTGACAACTTGTTGATGATGTTTTTGGCTTTAGATCTCACTTTAAATATATTTTACCTTGGTTAGACAAAGCTTATACATATATTTCTGACATGTTTTTGTTTAACGTTAAGAAATTAAATCCTCCAAATAATGTCCATATTAGCGTATACTATGACACACCTTCCCAACTTAAATGGTGCACATTCCACTGTGGTTTATTTCTTGTGCAGTGTGCAGACAGTGTGACACCCACACTATTGAGCTGTTTCTCTCACAATAACATGCCAAGCACGTTCTATTCTTTCCATATGGCACCTTCAGTAGAATACTTTTTGTGTGTGGTTTGATTGAATGATTATGGTCAGAAAGGTCTCCCTCACAATAAAAGTGCAAACTACCAGCTAACCTGTGTAAATTACATTTAGTGTGAGGCCGCTACAAATTAGGCTCGCTATTCTCCTTGTGATGTCAAGAGAATGGAGGTTGCCAAGAAGAACAGGGCCTTGGAAATGTGTCCTACCAAGGTTGAAGCAGTCCATTATCTTGGGCCTGTGCACATGGCACAAATACTGAGGAACTGGGAGTCACGCAGCCTCAAAGATCATCTATGATAATAATTTAATGATAATAAATAATTTATGATCACAGAAGGTGACAAATAAAGGAAGTATTTCATTATTAGAAAACTAAAAACTGCTCTTAGGTGAAATTCACCCCAAAATGAATAATCATACACAAACACAAAACAGATTCTTGATTAATTTTTGCAATTCTTCAGTCTTTTTTAGATGAGATTTATCTTCAATAAATAAATAATAATTGTTAAAAAATAAACAATACAGAAAAATTAAAAAATAAATCAAATTATGCACCTGGGAGCAAACACAGTAGTCTATTAAGCATCAAATGAACAGGGATGTAGTTTAGAAGAAGACACACTTAACTTCTCTCTCAGCTCAAACAGAACAACACATTCCTTGCTGTGATGAATCCTTGCTCTTGGATTATCTTGGATAGATCAATACATAATTATAGCACGGGCTGTTCAGCAAATTCCTAAGGATCAGTCTTCAATTTGAAAACACTAAGTGGCAAAGATTACTTTATGAAAAATGAGTAAAAAATGCATTAGGACCAAAATAGCAGAGCTGCTGGTTAGACTGCCATTCCTGGAATGAATGAACACTTGTGCTAATACATGCACATTCTTAGATAATGCATAATAATGAAGAGTGTGTGTGTATGTCTGTGTGTGTGTGGTAGTGGTGGGGTGTTTGTCCACACCACATAATCAAAATGTGTCAATTTTTTTCCTAAACCAGTGAAGACAAAAACATGTAAAAATACTTAGACTCACTGTAGACCTGCAGATGTCCCTTGAAAGCAGTGCTTCCTCTTGGATTCTCAGCTTTGCATTCATAAGTTCCCGAGTCCTCTAGCTGAATATTGGGAATCTCTAGCACAGCCTGAGATTTACGGAGTCTTGCTTTCTTCGGGATGTTGCCATTTATCTTCCTCCACGTGATGGTTGGCACTGGGCTGCGAGAAGAAGAAAGTAGCATGGCACACCACAGCATGTAATACAGTAGCATAAATAACAGAACTACAGTATAAGCAGTACACACAGAATTTCATACAGAAATAATAATTTAAAGAAATCCAGACTCAGGGCTTCCTTAAGAAAAGGGACTAGAACACCTTCAATTGCTACCGTTAATTTAGGACTTGTCTTTAATAAATTTTAAATACAGCCTGGGAAAACTTTAAACCTTTTGCATTTTCAACTCTCCATCATTGATATCCCTCTTTATCAGAATCAGAATCAGAATACTTTATTTATCCCTAGGGGAAATTATTTTGGTTAATTATTTAATCTCCTGCTGATCTTTCCATCCTGTACCCTGAGCATGAAAACAGCTTCATGTTTCTACCTCTGTGTTTGACTGTGGGGGTGGTGTTCACTGGGTCATACTCTGCATTTCTCTTTCTCCAACCCAGAAGGCTGAGTTGATGAAAATGGGTTAATTTTGGTTTCATCTGACCACAGCACCTTCTCTAAAGCTTTCTCTGAATCATTTAGATGCTCACTGACAAACTTCAGATGGGCCCGTACATGTGAGAATTTTAGCAGGGGGACCTTGCGGACACTGCAAGACTTCAATCCATCACAACGCAGTTTGTGTTACCTCTGCTGTTCTCGCTGGGTATCGTCCCAACCGCCTTCTGATTATTAACCATATCCTGCCATATTTTTTGGGATTCACCACACAATCATCCTCACTCCATGAGGCAAGATCTTGTATGAAGCTCTGGACCAAGGGTGATTTATGGCCATGTTATATTTCTTCCACTTCTAAATAATTGCAGCAACATTAATCACCGTCTTGCAGCCCATTCCAGCCTTGTTCAGGTCTACAGTTTCTGTCCTTTGACAGCTCCTTTGGCAGTGAAGAGGTTGGTGAGGTGAGGTTGAGAGGTTGGAAAGGCAAAAGAAAAATTGATTCTGTGGACAGGTGTGCTTCATACACACTGAGGTTAGGAGTATTTATAATTGACTGAATGATTCCAATCTGTGGAAGCCAGAATTCTGGTTGGTTTGCAGCAGATCAAATACTTTTTCATGTTACATGTTTTTTTTTCTGGATTTTTGGTTCATATTATGTCTCTCTGTATTAAACTACCATAAAAATTAGAGACTGCTCATTTTATTCATTTTATTGATGAACAAACTCGCTCATTTAATTGAGCATGTTTATAAATACAGCAGGGGATTGAATAATTAGTTCCATCACTATGCTGTATAATTTCTATCAACATCTTGAGGTAAAAGGCAACTTTGGCTGTCATCTTTCATTTGCACATAAGTCATGAAAACCCATGATAGTAATTTAATGTTCTGCTTTACATATCAAACAATGACCCTTTGACCACCTATGATAGATGTGTGTCACTTGTTACAGTAAATATATATATGTAACAAATACCAGACATTAGAGGAAAAGGGACATTATTCAAATGAGGTTATTACAAGATCAGAGTATTTTTTTTTAGAATAACTGATATTCAAGCAACCATTATCAACGCCTGTTTATTCATGTATTCCCCTAAAGAGCCCTTTGATAGATTACTTGCACATGCAGAGAGAGAATGTCATCCTGTGTATAAGCACAGTATCAGTAGTGACTATATGACTAGATTTGACAGTTTTGTGAAAGATAGAAAAGTGACACCATACAAAGCTCCACTGAACCCATCAATCATTTAGTCAAGACGGAAATGTTACACCCTTGAGCTGCAATGGACTCAAATTAGGGTTCATATCACGTTTTATTAAACAAATGTTTCTTTTTCATTTTGGACAGAACCTTCGTGTGATGTTCCTGACTTATGAATAGGAATAGTTAATAATTAAGAAAGAACATGTTTGAGTTACCAAAACTCCAGATTTCTGAACATGAGTATACTGTATCTTTACTAGCAAGAGTCACAAAGACTTAATCTGTATTCATGAATATGCCATTGAGTTGCTGTGATGCACTTCATTGTATGTTATTGATGGACAATTTTCTGGAGACCTTTGCTCCAACTAAACTGTTGACAAGTCAGATAACAAAGGAAATCTATAGAGACTGTGAGAGGTTGGACGATGGGGGTAAAACTTCCTGAGTCTATGGAAGGATTTCTCTTTGGAGACTGAATAATAAGCACTGGGCCTGCACATGTTTGCTGGACTGGGAGGGAACAGGTTCATTCATTGTATGAATGAGAAAGTCTTCCTGTCAGCGTCTTCCTGAAGCTGCAGACAGGTAGACAGTAGACTCTGAAACCCTGGTGATTGTGGTCTGTTTCATCAAACTCTAAAAGTAAGCATTTCATACCCTAACATTTTGAATGAGTCACACACTGGAGTTTATGTGAGGTGTTATGGTTTTCAATTGAAGAATGTACCTAAAGGCAAGCTCTGCAGATTACATCTTAATTAGCATTCCACACAATTGATGTGCCCTCATCTGGACTTATTCCATAATAAAGGTGCAAAATTAAATCTAAAATATAATAAAGAACTTGATTCCTTCACATCATTAAGATGTAGATAATCCCTCACGATTTAGCTAATTTGCTAACTCTCAATTTCTTCTTAAAAAAAAAATTCCAAACATTTTAAAAGAAGTATCCAAACCAAAGACAAAGGTGTTTTTATTAACGTTTGTATCAGAGCACAAACATTAACAACAGCATAGAGAGTATAAAATGTGCTGTGTTAAGAGGTACAGTTTCATGCTGACAAAGTGGTCAGCTTTAACTGCAGGGCTTCAAGAGCTTGATTCCCTCTGGGATCACTGAAACTAAAAAGTATATTTACTACTCTAAAGCAATTTGGATGAAACCTTCTAACACATGCTACATATTATATTTTAAGTGGAAATGAGTGGGTTGAATGTGTAACCCATCGAATGTACGAGGCTTTTTGAACTACAATGAACTTCATACTCTAGTAACCCTTGAAATAAAAGCAGCTAACAGAATTGCACTTTCCAGAGTTACTTATAGATGATCCTGTGAAGGCAGGATTTCAAATTGAGGGTGCGTGGTTCTGGCATTTATAATTATCAATCCATCTAATTTACAATTATCCAAAGTTAGGTCACAGTAATAACAGGCTGAGCATTGTTTTGACATGTTCTTCTCTCTAGCAACACTTTCCGGTACCTCCCGGGGGATCCTTAGGTGTTCTAGAGCTAAATGAGATGTATAATCTGTCAGTGGGTTCTGGGTTTATCCTGGGATCTGTTCCCAGCTGGGTGTGCCCGGAACACCTCCAGAGGAAAGCACCCAGGAGGCAACCTAACCAGAACTACCTAACTCTCCTTTTGACACAGAGGCTTTAATCCAAGCTTCTTCTGGATGTCTGAGCTCTTCACCATAAAGTTCAGCACAGCCATCTTATGGAGGACTCTTATCTGGCTGTTTGTTTTTCTGAAATTATTTTTCCGGCCATTACACAGATTTTGTGATCAAAGGTAAAGGTTGAAACAAAGATGCACTGGTAAACTGAAAGCCTTGCCTTTCGTCTCAACTCTCTCCTCAGCACAACAGTCCTATTGCTACTGCTGCACTAATCTGCCAGCCCACCTTCCCATCACTCATGACTACGATCCAAAGACCTCCCTCAGTCCACAGTGTTCTGGAAGAGAACCTCAGACAGGCCTCAGACTTTCAGGGAGGCAACATTTTAATCAGTACATCATGGATAAAAACTTCCAAAAGGCCAAATATTTATGAGTGGAGCTTGAAACCAAAAATGTCTTTTTAATTAGTTAGATTTTTACTTTATCTAAATTTCTGCTTTTAAAAATACCATTGAAATTATTTTTCAAAGGTTCTTTCAAAGTCACTGGACTCTGGAATTACTGAATAACTGTGTTCACATCAAAATGTAATATGTATTTTGCTTATTATTACTAGTCAAAGCTGTAATTTATCTTTTTTATGGATGAAGGAACTCAGGAACCACAGTGATTACTAACTCTACATGGTGCAGTTAAAAAAAAATCTTGATTAATTCTTACAGACATCACTAAAATAGCTTATGATGTGAACACAGTTCAAAATTCCTTCAAGTTAAGAGCAGTATTCATATTGTTTTTGTTTTCATTGTCTCGTTGTTCTCTTCGCCCTTCAGACAACCACATCAAGGAGCTTTGGCATTCACACAAAGAGCTTTTCTGCCCTGTACTAGATAGCAGTGCCATCATACATATTGATCAACAGGAGTACAAAACCCATTTTAACTTCATTTTCAGTGCTATATAAAGACTGGCATTTCTTAATGGGGTGCATTGATAAATCATTCATCTCTGCGTAAAAGGGTAAGTCACTGGGATCACTGTCTGACTGAAAGCTATCATGCACAAATTACTTCATTGAAGGAGGCACAGGGCAAGAATTCAAGCTGTTTGGCTGTTCAGCAGGCTGTTCAGAAACTCCTGCTTTGCTTGATAGGAAAAGCCAAGGGGAGTGGGATTATAATGCAGTGTTTATATATTTAGGAAATGACTGACCATAATGTGGATAATTAAATGAAATCAAAGTAAACAATTATGAGGCCCTTAGTCATCCGCAGATTAGAGACTGTTTGCACTTAAGATAGGAATGAATAATTTATACTGCATAAATACTAAATAAAATAGAGCAGGGATGATAAATTATTACCAAAATTATTTTGTGTCATATAAAACACCACTGCAATGGTTTCGCAGTCTTACTGATCAGACTGATTTCACTAATAAAGTTCCCCTTTTCGTCATCTAGCCTACCCGTGTTTAGAGATAGTCTTTCCCAATTTCAGAACTTTGACAACGAAAATAAATATTTCAAAAGGCAATATTGAAGCCAGTAGCACTAACTTTAGTAACTGTGGAGAGTGGTTTGGATTTAGTCTCTGTGGAATAAAGAGTGTTCCCTCCTGGCAGACAACTATTACCAATTTCCCTTTTTTTTCTCCAAACACATAACCTTGGCTTTCTACATTCATAACAGACCCTGAAAGCACCCAGGAAACACAGCTACATTAGGGTTCTCAATTATAAGAACACATGGGTCCCTAGGGCTGAATTCCCCATTCAGTCTCCCCCCCACCATGCACTAACATGCCATCTAACAGCCAAGCTACGATGCAGCACTTCTCTACACTCACTTAACATACTGCCTGAAGACAAGATATGCCTGCTTCCCATTCAGGTAATGGAATAATGTAATTTAAGGAAGAAAGAAAAAAAAACAGGCAGGATTATCTAAAGGATCTCTCAGCAACAGAGCAGCGATGGGCTGTGCTTTACTGTTCCTGGTGATTAATATGATAGTGCTGTAATAAACAACTACCAATATTTGCGCAATATGTCCTTGTTTACTTACTTCCCTAGAGCGAAGCACTCCAGTCTGACAGTGACTCCTTTGGCAACCAGAACAGATGTAGGGAAATGCACTTCAATTTTGGGCTCATATTCACCCATGACACCTGAAAAGGGTTAAGAAAGAGAAATTGTACACATTAAAAGCAGGTATTGCAATAGCTGGTTGGCCTCCAGTTTGCTATTATTTCTTTGTCTTCTTGCAGTGTGAGCACAGGGACAGACTGCGGTGATTTAAAAATATGATGTTATGATGATTTGTTCAACTTTGTTGCCCATATACAGACAAACAAAGAAATAAAAATAATTTAGGCGCCCATTTCCTATTTCACCCGCAATTTTTTTCAAAATAAGAGTAACAACTGAAGGATAAAATTATATGCTATAAATGTATTCTTCCTAGAAATTTGTGTTGGTTAAACCTCTTAAAATGAACAATATGTTAAATCAAAGCAGTGTTTAGGTGTGGAATACATATTGTGCACACCATCTGGAAAATCATTTTAACCATGAACCTTACGTTTATACAGTGTTATTTTAATAAGACTGTTTCATTAACAGAACTATAAAGCACACAACTTAATAATTATATTTTGAATCCCTACAGAAACAGTGGGTTAAAGCATGAGCAAGATTAGCTAGGGTTAGCACTTTGGTAGATTGCAATTTAATTTGTCTTAATATGTTGCAGATACTTGGAAGATGTGGGAATGTAAGGAAAAGTCTGTAGGTGACATATTGGCTTTAAAGGAAAAACAAACAGCACATTAAGATGACGTACAAACAAAAAACAAACATTCTCCAGCAGAAGAGACAAAATGACTCCTACTATTGTCCTCAAGAATTAGTAATCCGCTCAACAATTCACAAACACATTGTGAAGGACACAAGTGATAACATGTTATCAGTCTTGCTAAGTGCCACTATGACTAACACCTCTGTTCTAAGCCATCGCCAGAGGACGTTTCCTTTGTTTATTCATCTGTATGTTAAGCCGGCTATTTATTTTCATTTACTAGGATGATGTGTCAGAGATGGTAATAAACAACAAAGAAAAAAAAAGTGTAACAAAGAAAAACATCATCATTTAAAGGGATTTACTGTTATCTGTCTTATTAAATGGGTGTTTGCAATACGAACATTGTCTGAATGCTTTACTTTTCTCAAAGGGAAATATGTGTAATATTTAAATCCTTTATTTATCCAGGTAAAAGTCGCACTGGGATTAAAATCTCTTTTTCAAGAGCCAAGGCCGGCATAGAAGCAGAATTTGTAACAAATACAAATATAAATTAGCAAATATAACTGACACACAACAAGCAACGAGCAAGCAAATACAACATCCAGTTCACATGCAATGATATGAGAACAAAAGTATCCTCAGGAGCATTCACACTGACCAAGAGAACCATTTTTTTGATCCTTAAGAAATGATATAAAACCCCTCAAAGAAAATCTATTCTGCCAATTTCAGGTCCTCCTGTAAATGATTCCAGGAAAAGAAAAAGGGGGTGGCATACTTTAAAGCTCTTTCTCCAAATTCTGACTCCGGCAACGATTTGCAAAATATTGTGCCAGTGAAGGCAATACTGACTACTTTTTACACAGAGATTAACAGTGTATACATATATAAACAACCAACAGGAAAGTCTGCAGGCATACAAAGAGAGCCGCTTAGCAGCAGCATGAGGAGAAGGATGACATACGGGAATGTTAAATGCACAATCGTTGCATTTGAACAACAAACATCCACAGCTGAACCTGAATACACATCAAAACATATCAGAGCATGTGTAGCATGACTCCACATGCATTATAAAGTACATGAGCACCAGGACAAATGACCCGCATGACATTTGAGAAACCATAATTACACCTTCTACTACATGTACCTGACACTTTTTATGTGATAAAATGAATGAAGAAAGGGAGTGGGGTTATTGAATTGTGGCCCACTATGCATGGAAAAGGAGTTTTATGATATTTGTTCCAAAGAACTTTTCAATTTCAATCTCATTCTCAACATTTATGGCTCCAAAGCAGCCCTTCACATATAATGAATTTGCAATATTTCACTGGCTCTTGCCATAGTATATTCAATATCATATTCAGTCTCAGTGGCTGGACTTGATAGAATTGGAAGAACTAATGTGTAGACTCCGTGTGCTAAAACATTACCAACCCCTACAGCGTAGCATTATATTTTATGTTCCAATTTCATTTATTAATCACATGAAAATTTGATTATTTTCTCGTTGTATTTCATTCTTCTGCCAACCAATTTCAAAGTATAATGCCTGTTAACTTTCACCGAAAATCCAAGTTAATACAAATTTAAAAGAATGTATTATTAGGTCTCTGACCCAGCAAGAGATAGGTTTTATGATGCCTATCAAAATCAAAACTTCTAAAACTTCAATTGAAATAATCTCTATTGACCTGAAATTGTCCAGTCATTCCCTTGAAAACTAGATTGGTCTTCCTAAATAGACTTTCACATCCATTAATTAAACCAGATGATCTCAAGTATCGCTACTATAAATATAACTATTTACTGATTTGATCTAATTTTAAAGATACAAATACTCTATTAATATTTGTTTTTATTAAAAATAGCACATTTAACGCTCTTTAAATGAAATGTTTTTAAACTTCAAAAAGAACAGATGTGTACAATGTGCTATTCTTAAGAACAATTACAATTATTTCTTTCCTTTTCAAATGTGTATTCATTCAAGGACAGGAAGTTGTTTTGACTATGCCTCTACAGTATGTTGGCCAATAAAAAATCATTCTGACATCCAATATATCTTTGAACCAAAAGTCTTCAATAATAATTTAGTAAAGTGAAGCAGAGAAAAACATGCCCATGCATAGATGTGCCTGCAAACATTGTCTTTCACTGATATTATTGACACAGTAGTGAGACAGAAAATATGTTATGACATTAATAACAGCAGTGCTGCCGAAGCCCGAATAAAAATTGCAGCACTTATCTGTATAAACATGAGATTTATTGATGGATAAATTACTTATGTTTCACTAACCATAACACATAAATATATCTGCAATTTTTAGTCCAGTTTCTTCAATTTTGTTTTATTACCCTAGATTTAGCTACTATTTAACCCTATAATGCCATTTGTATCATATTTGTTACATGAGTTTCTGAGACCTCTATATTATCAACGTGATCAATACTTATATTGTGAACAAAACTCTTTTTTTGGTATAAAATTAACACTGTTGTTAATAAAAAGTTGCCAAAAACCCCAATGTATCAAATGCGATACAAAAAATAATAATAAATATAAAATAAAAATATATCATACACATCATGATATAGCAAAAAACCTGTGGATTTTGTTATAAGGGTTAATAAACATCTCAGTTCCAAAAAATCTGAATTTTCTGGCTATTTTTTGATGGGTTGGGTCTTACAGGGTTAATATTAAAGCATGCATCTATAACTTCTAAACCTGTAATCAGTTTACCATCAGTGACAATTTACTTTGTAATATTTTTATGCAAAACAAGTTTCAATAAAGGCAATTACGTGACAGTTTAAAGCATGCACACCTAAAGTGAACACGATAGGCCACTAAAGCAAAGCTGATTAATGTAAAACTGCTTTGAGATTTGTGTTGTATTTAATGGAAATAATATATCTATATGTTAAACAAAAGAAGGGTGCTAGAGGGAAAGCAAAACCAACAAAACAGCTATGTACGTATACGCTGTACGTGCTTTACACTGGTTCACATCCAGGACCACTGCAAAATAATGCTATATAGGGCAACACTGTGCAATTGCTTCTAAATTCACTAAAGCAGAAAATCAAAGAGAAGGTGTTTCTGAGATGAACTGTTTTTAAAAGGTGTATTAGTCTGGAGTTTAGTGTTTAGCCCCGTTCTGCTCAAGGTGGATTGTGATCTGACGATCAATGGCCTCCAGCCGGGTATAATGGAACCCAGATGCTTGTTTTGATTAAGAGAGTGAGGGCTGGAGCTGACAGTGGTGAGCCACGCACAGATCCAGCTTGAACTGTCTGCTGTGTAATAATCACTCATTTTTGCTGAGGCACAGATTGCAGTGTCTAATTGGTCAGACTCCAATGACTGAAGGGCGGAAACAGCACGGCAACATTTGGGGGACTGCTGTGAGGTGCGCCAATGTAATTTTCAGAATTTTACACCCAAATTCACAACATAAGAGGCTGCTAAGCATCATGAGATTTGAGCAAGAGATGCCAAGACATTCTTTGGCATAATGGACCTACAGGTGTAGTCATTAGATTTGGCCATGTTGTGTTGCAGGTGAGGGTGCTGTTCTTCAACCCATGTGTCATTACCAAATAGGACACGGTTGGTGCAGAACTGATTTCTCTTCCTTCATTCACTATTTGAAAAACAAACACAAAACAGCAACAACTAATCTTCTGTTTCTTTATCCAACCATGAAAAATATTAAAATGCTAATAGCCGACTGACCATATGCCCTTCTAACTACATTTTGCAGCTCAGTTACAGAGACACAAACCAATTTAGCACTGTTATGTGCAAAGTGTTTTGTATGTCTCAGAGGGCCACTTCACACAAGGTTATGCAAATACAGAGCAAGAATCTTGCTGGAAGGCATGTAATTGTAAAGAGGTAAATTTGCGTTGTAACATTTGGAACAAACCTGTTTCTGAGGCACAGAGGCCATTTCACAGATTCACTGGGGATGTAATCTCAGTGGCTCTTTGAAACCTTGACAATGACAGGCACCTGTGTGAAGTGATGGACGTTTCTCGGTGTAGTCGGATGTAAAAAAGCCTGTAGGTGAAATCCACACCTGTATCCAACAAACAGCTCCACACCATGGCTCCTGAGAGGCTAGTATAAAAGAGCAAATTCCCATCCACAGCAAGGGCCATTGATTCAGTTAATTTTATGCAGGAAAATGATTTCCCCGATGGCCAGTTTCACCAAAGCACATTGTGAGCTAAGAAGGCTCCCCGCACTAATGTTAAAGCATTGCTCACTATCTATTTATGGTGTGTATGGAATTCAAAACGCCCTCTACAAACATGAGGCTCAGTGGAAAGCAGAAGAACGCCCGACTTTATTAACCTACCTGATCTGAAATTTTCCTCCAAATGCATTTTTACACAATATTGTACACACACAGAATATAAAATGTAGTTTTAGCTTTCTGTTACTGTCAAACAAACATCGAACTTTAAAATTTTCTGCGTTATGTACCCAAAAAAACACTCACCGTCGGTTTTCAGTGTCAGAGGTGTTGGGGGACTCAGAACTCTTGCATTTGTCACTGTGTTTTTCACCAGACAGATGTAACTTCCTACATCAGAGGGCTGCACCTTCGAAATATAGAGGTTTCCCGTGTCCTGGGAAATGAAGCGTCGACTGTCCTCGGCGACAAACGAGGGGAATTCATTAAACACCCAGCTGTAGATAATCTCTGAAAAGCAAATGAAGACAGATACTGTACACAATAGGAAAAAAAACTTTTACATGTATGAATTTTGATCCGCTCTTTATCTGTGTAAGAGAATCACAAAAAGGTCTTCTTAACCTCTTTAACAAATAAACTATTGCAATATACTAAAATATAACATTTATACACTACAAATACACTGGTTAGGAAATGGTCTCAAGTACTGTACTAGATGCATTTTGCATTACTGCTTAATGCTTAACACTGCTTAATACTCAATACAACACTGAAACAGCGATGATTTAAAGGATTCATGAGTATGGATACAGCAACAAAGCCCATTGATCATCACAGACTAAATTAATCTAGAAAAATAATATTAAGGTGCTTAAAGTTCAGAGAAGAAGACTTTAAAGACCCTGTTATTTGCAGGGAGGTTAATCTAATTAACTGGTGATTATCAGAAAGGTAAAACTAGCATATGATAGGGTATTATTCCAGGACAGAGTGATTCCAATAAGCTTGGTCATGTGTATGAACGTGCTTATGAATGTATTCAGAGTCATTAAAAACAGATTTAGCTGGCTTTTATAGCAAACAATTCTGAATGATTATCGATGTAGATGGATCACAATCTTTTTTAGATTTCAAACAAAATGCAGTACGAGTAGAAGATATAAATACTTGACCCATGAAATAAAGTACTTGGTAGGACAGATGTATTGTATTTTAGCCATTTGTACCTTATGAATGTGGCAGAAGTGACAGTTTAACGTATGGATAAATGGATAGATGAATATGGTAAATACAGTGCTAAATTGTGACATATTTCCATGTGTTACACATTTATACATAGCCAAGATCAGTATTAAAGTGTGAAACACAATTAAATTCAATCTATGGAACACTGCATTCCATTGAACATTGAACTTTTGTGCTACAACTCTTTGATGTGGATCCATAATCCATGAAAGAAACAGACAAAGAAGGATAAGCTTGTTGTGCTCTTGGTAAATAATGAATAACTGATGTTTTAAAGATGCAACATTATTAGTGCACAGATCTTATGACTAAGTTCAACACTCAATTTAAGCTCAGTGTTAGTGGACTCCTAAATACTGTATTTTAACAGATTAATGTCCAAAGTTAGCATCATGTGTTGCTATTCTTCCCTGAAGAGGAAAGAATAGGTAAAATAGTGATATTTCAGATTCTGGTCCACAACACAAACAGGACCCTATAAAACTAAAAAGAATAACTTAACACAGAATATCATTGCTGATATAAAAGACAACAGACCTTGTTCTAGACAATCAGCATTGTCAAAGATGCCTGAGTTTCATTACACTCTTTATATTCTTTATAAGCAGCATTTACCCAAAACACAGAGACACTTATCAAAACCATCAAATGGAAGATGATCAACTTTTCATATCTCGGTGACTCATAGCTATTTTTACTCAGACCTTTGCAAAATAAGTGGCATTTTAATGTCTTTGAATCCTCCCACAGCCATTTTAGCCCAAACATTTTTTAGCACTCCCTCTTCAATATGAATTTGAACTGTGACACACCAAAGCATTCATCACAGTAGGATATTCTATGGCTGAGGCATCTAATCAAAGTTTTTTGAGATCATTTTTCATTTCATGTAAGCAATGCCGAAGAAATAAATTATAATCTTACCTGTATTGTGTTTTTGAGTATAATCTGTAAATATGAAAAAATAAGCATCAAAATAAAGGCTCAACAACATGTTGAGACTGGCCTCTCATATCCTTTTTAAACCTAAAAGTTAATATCACAACATAAAAGGGGAGATCAAGTACCATTAATTTTTGGCCTGAAGTATGATTAGTGTAGAAACGCTTTTTGTGGATAAATGCAGCCAGACCTACACAGCAATGCTGTAAAAGCTTAGATGCTTAGGTTTATAGTTTTAGTTGAGGGAAGGTAAGTTAATAAAATAGAAATCAAGACAACAATATCCAAGCTTGTTCCCTGACAAGCAGTTTGTATCTTACTGTATCATTTAACCACGTATATACGAGGAACAGGTACAGGAAACCAGAAATTTCTTAATCAACAAGCTAAGGTCCTTCAATTACTCTGTGTAGCACAAATGTATTTTGTAGATTTAATTTTCAATGGATTTTCTTATTTACTGTTTAAATGCTGATTTTCTGTTAGAGTAATAAATTTTAAATCTAATGCAGTTGCCCTGAATTACGGATTTAACGGCTGAGTGATTGTATGTAATATATTCTGTATTGATCCACTTGGCCTGTATAATGAATATAATGCAAGCAATTCAACACGGGGGACTTAAAGTATGTCATTATGAAACGTGGGTCAATTTTACAGTTTATAATAGTAAGACTGCAACAAATTTCAAAAGACAGAAAATCACTATTTCCATTATGCTGTCATCATGCTAACATCATCGCCAGTGTTTGATTTCAATCACATGCCAATCAGAGTTCCAACCGTTCAAGAAGAGACCTTGGTCAGAAAATTAAATGCATGTATGTATGAGGGGTTGATTTTCAAATTCCCTGTGAAAAATTCATATTCACACATACTCCTTGAGCAAGGGCAACATCTGCACTATGACTGATGAAAAACTTTAAGGTTGAGAAAACTCTGTACTACACTTTCATCTGTCAGTCATTACGCAACATTAATTATTGACTGCGTCTCTTTTAAATCAGCTATTTTGTCACCGACTCTCTGGTTGCTACCATGAGATGCAAAATGGCATCCAGAAATGTGTATGGGTGCTGAAGAGCACTTGGCAAACGTTCCCATGGGTGCAGTGCAGGAGAATGACAGAGCTGATGCAAACAGAAAACCTCATAAGAGCTTATATTTAAGGACGACTATAGAGAGGGATATTAAATATATGGCATTAAAGATGGTGGCTGTGTGAAATAATTGGCCGTGTAACATTTCTTTCTAGTCGTAATGATCCAGTAAATTTAATCCTTCATAATTGGAGTTCTGGCTCTTTGGTCACTGTAACTTGGCACACTAATATGAACAGCATGGATGGATGGATAGACAGGACAGTGAACAGCTATGAAATATAAATAATCAAAATACAATGCATAAAATAAAAATAAACAGTGGGAGCAATAACTCACACTGTAATGGTAATAAAAGCAAAAAAAAAAAAAAAAGAATTTCTTCTTCTGCCTGTGATTGAAAAACTAAACACTTACCTGGTGAATGGGGAGGAGGGGTACACATGAGTACCACACCTTGGCCTTCACGCACAGAAACCCCACCCCGGGCCTTTGTACTGAAAGCACCAAGATCTAGAACAGCATGGAAACGAAAGCTTTCAGTGCGAATAAAAACAAATACAGTAAGATATAATGAATTTAAACAGAACCATCATTATTTCTGCAGATAGCCTTTGACTTCATCATTTGATGAGGAAAGTAATTTTGATTCGGTGAGGTAACAATGAAGCTTTTGTTCTCCCTGAGTGATAGTACCTCTACAAAAACACACTGTATTCAGCGAGAGACAAAGAAGAAACAGACAGCTTATGTATTTCTTTTGCAGCTATGTGCTTTGAACCACTACAGCGGCAAAAAAACAACAACAGGAAAATGTTAAAAGCCAGTAAAAACCAGAAAGTTGCATTTTCTTTTCTATTTTACTTTTTCAATAAGTTCTAATTTAAATTACATGGAACTTTACAATTATAGAGTTATGTGTCCAAGTATGTTTCTTTTGACCCTGTTTTTACTGTTCATGAGTAGAACAATGGATGTTTCATCCCAGAATTGTAGCTTTTTGGAGCATAATGATGCCTGCTAACTTTTAGCTGAAGCAATGGCAAAGTGTGGAGATCAAGTGACAGATCTCTAACCTGGGGCAGGTGATTAGGTCTTCATGGCCTTCATTCCATAGTCTTTACAATTATGCCTCAGAGTGACTTGTGAAACCGACTTTGTGGCACATTTAATGAAAACTGTGGTTCATGCCCTTTAAAAATCATGTTTATATATACACTGCACAGTCAGTGTCTTTAAAAACTGAAAAAAACCCAACCCCTCACTGGATGACTGAACTTTTTTTGGTGAAATAACTAAAGGATAGTTCAGGTAGTGACCACATTGAAAGATTAAGGAAAAAACAATAGAAAAAACATTGGGTATACAGCACTTTTTCATTTAAACACCCAATAGAATGACCTGCTGCACAACTCGGATTTGCAAGCACTCAGTCCACACCACAAATCAATTTGCTATGCCCACCATTTCCTGTGCCTAGAAAGAGACAGATCCAGCACTAAATGGACAGTTTATCAGCTCCTGACAGTGAGCAATCTTGGAACAACAACACACAAAATTAAAAATCCTGGAATCCCAATGACTGAAGATAGCTTGTCTTAATGTCTAATGTCTTTTACAAACAACTGTGATTGATCTTTTATCTAAAATTGATTCCAGTCACATTTTACACTCAATTCAGTGTTAGATGGGGACAATTGGCTTGTCCACATTTCAATGTTTTTCACTATTGTTGTCTTTAGAGATGGGTATTTCTATGATTTTTACAGATAATACTGCCAGTACCTACTTACAATTCGGATGATTTACCAACTACTTATTGATTCCTGTATTTTTTTCTTGGGGTTTTAGAATTAATGCAACTGTTTTATTTTCTCTGCGCCTCAATAAAAATTGTTAAAAAAAGAAAAAGAAAATTTGCACATTTGCACATGCTTCACAGTTATGACTTTGATGTCACTGTTGTGCAATGTGCTCATGTCAGAAAACACGCCAGCACTGATAAAAGGAAAAAGTAGGAGGGATACAGATTCCGATAGATTGGAACAGGTCCTGAACCGGAACCAATTTCTGATTCCCATCCTTAGCTGTCTTGCCATTTTTTCCTGTTTTAATTGTCTTGGACAGCTATCCTAGAGATACTCTGTCATAACACCTTGGCCCATTTGGAAACAGCATGCCACCAGAGCACGGATGGAAATGATTGTCTCTGCGCTCCCTATTGATTCACCCGCAGCTGTCACCACCATGTCTTCTGTTGTCAGCTTTGTTCTACCTCTTTTCCCTTTTTTATTCCAACATAACTCATGCATTATCTTTGATCAATGTCTTTAATTAGTAAGCAGACAATGAGGAAGCTACATTGATTTTTTATCTAGTGATAAAATAGGATAAAATATGAAATGACTGAGTGAGTAATTGGTGAGTAAATAACACAGACACGAGTACAGCCACAGTAATTACAGACCTACAACATGGCTGCGGGAGTTGGCAGCAACCAGATGTGGATATGAGTGTTTCAGTGGCAGAATTTATTAAAATTCTGCCAGGCTACATGTTGTGGAAAGAAGAGTCTTCTTGGGCAGCTTGCCTAATTTTGTAAATAATGAATGATATTCCAGACCTGATGTATTTCTATCTTGTTGCTTTATAAAGTTTCTATAACAATTTAGTATGTAATACAGTATATTTACTTTAAGGGACTAAACTTGTTATGATGTGTGTCTGAAACACACAGTAAAGGTAGACAATTCCTGGGAAACAACTCCAGGCACACAGGAAATTCAACATTTTACAGGAAGAAGCAACACAAGGGGGATATCAGGTAAGCACTTACATACTACAAACCTGAAGTACTATTTGATTAACAACAAATCAAGACCAAACAGGTGCTTCAGTCATTAAATATGGTATGAAACCAAAAGAAAATGCTTTAAATGAAACTCCTATAACGTCCTTTTACAAGCTACAGCTATGTAACCGAGTTAATATCAATGACTTTTTCAATAATGTAAAAAACAGCACGGCCATTAAAGCTTCCAGAAAAATTACAAGTCAACATATGTCCATATAAATGTTTAAAATCCAAGTCAGTGATGAAATCTGCAGCAAGCAAAGGAACAGGTGCTTGATGTAAATCCGTTGTTTCAAGGTCAGTATGAATTCAATCAATGAGCATTACATCTGATAATGTAGAACATCTCAGAGTGTGGTGTGTGTGTGTGGCTCTTCCAGTGCCCAATTTAAAGCATCCTGTTAATTTCATTACTACTGTACAGCTTGGAGTGACTTGATACCTGAGCCTGGGCCAGACTCACGTCTGCAAAGAGAGAGAGAGGGAGAGAAGAACTCTTCGGGGAGAAAGATCAGAGGCCTCCTTTCTGCCTGCTGCCTTCAAAGTCACGGCTGAAAAGCAGCCCAAGTGTGAGTTCAGTAGCTCAGAATTTCAAAACAAAGAGAAAAAAAGCATCCTACTGAAACATCTTTCGAACAGAGTACACGACCAGTGGATAGAATATATAGAGCCTTGACTCAACCTTTCCCCATGCACTCTGCCTTGTCCACTCTTTACTCTCTCATGACTGAGTGAAGCAGGGCTGTGATCAGTATGGCCGCTATCTATAGCGAGATAAATGAATAAAGTGGATTAACATAGAGCCAGCACCATAAATGAGGGACACTGACCCCATAAAGTTAATCTGAGCCTACTCAAATTGATTCAGTCCAATAAGTTAAAAAAATTTATTTATTTAAATAAATTTAAATGAATAATAATATTAATTATTATTACTATTATTATTATTACTATTATATAACATAACCAGGATGTTAAGGATGTAATAGCTCATCTGACTCACTATCCATTACAATTCATAGATTAGTGTAATGTGTGAAATAGAGAACAAAAGTTTCCTGAGTCATATAAAGTAGCAAACCATTTAGGTGAACTGACACGCACACAAGGGCTGTGAATGTTTATTATGATGATATTATGATGAGCCTTTCAAGATGTTCTCTGATAGTACTTATTAAGTTTTTGTGCAAAACAATATCAAGCCCATTAACCTTTAGTATTTTAAGTAGGCGTAAATCAAACTCAACCTGCTGTAGGTACTATATAGAAGTTGGAGGCTTCTTTCAGACCAGGTGCAGAACTTTAGTATTTACAGCGCTGTGCTTGAAATTGTACAATCTAACTGGGGTAATCATGTTCCAATCGAAAGTCAACGTCACAAGAAGCCAGGTTTCTATATGCTGTTTAATATGCGTGTAATGCATTCCACAAGTCACATAGCTTGAACACTGATTTCTAGTTCAATAAAGCATCAATTACTCTGTTAAAACATTCAGTTTACATGGAAAAGAAGTACCCATATGAATCTGAACCAGGTAAAGCAATCAACCACTGTGCTACGGCATAAAAATGTGCAGTGCTAACATGAAAAGGGAAGGAAAAGTTGAGCTTCATGCTGAGTGATAAATACCCACCATTTGATATGCTGAAAGAGCGAAGGAAGGTTCTGCATTTAAATGTGTGCTGCAGGGCACCTTTCTTTGTTTCTGTGGCTAGCCTTTTGAAGGGTTGCACTTTAAAGAAATGTAGCCTACTGCACATTCACGCTGCTGAATATTTGTACTGCACGAAGCAAAAGAAACAGTCACACAAATGTGTTATTTTATATGGTAGAAAAAACCCTGGAATGAATCGAGAAGAAATGATTGGACTACTATTTCTGCTTATGGTTTAGGAAAGGCAGCTTCAGTCACACAAATCCCATGTTAAATATCATTATTAAGGAAACAGCAAGGCAGCTGTTAAACATAGTACACAATCTTTGATATTTTTTAGAAAGTTTCTCTTATTAGAGCTTATTTTTTTAAATCACACCATAACAAAACCTATGAATTTATCGGTACTGCTCTTGAGAAATATTTAGTTTTCTGTGCATACATATGTTTTACTGCTCTCAGGTGTAACAGTTTAGCATAATGAACTATGTGTAAGGATTGTATCAAACAGCAGTACCTGCAGTGTGTTCTTTATATCAGCAGCACCTTGCAAGGAAACTGTTGCATGAAAATTATGTGATTAGAAAAAAATTTAGTTGAATAAAACTCATCAAATTTTATGTAAATATATATATATAATTTTATATCCCAATTATAAGTGAATTCCAGTGATATACCTTGTACTCCGTGTAGTCCCTGTGTGGTGACTCATTCCACATTACTTCCTCCTTGTCTGTAACAACATGATGCTAGCTGACCTGTCTGTTATTGAAACTAGAAAATCCAATTTTGTGGAAAGGTGGTTTGGATGAAGTTGATGTGTGACAGTTGGCCATCATCTCACCTGACACACCTGCCAATCAACACAACATATCCCCAACCTTACTATCTGCTCAACCCACATGCTCTAAGATTTCGATCATTTTTAAGATGATTACCAAAGCAAAATGTACACACTTGAAGAACTGTAACAGTAAACAAAGAGTAACCAAAATACGATCCACAACCCCAGTTCCAAAAAAAGTTGGAATGCCGTGTAAAATGTGAATAAAAAAAAGGAATGATTTGCAAATCTCACAAACCCTTATTTGATTCAAAACAAATCACTGATTTTAGATTTTACATCAATAGAAATGAAACTTAAAAAGTATTTACACAAAACTAATAAAGGTTATAAATAAAGAGGCCACTGCAAAACAGAAAACTGATTTTTTAAAACACAATGCTGAAAAATAACAAATGTGCCTCTTTAAATATGATGGTTGATACAGAGTCAGGCCAAGATAGTTTAAATTTATCGAAACAATGGTGGACTCTACAGTTTTATTTTGTACTCTACTTAATCTTACTGGGGATGACAGACATTTGCTGTCATTCAATGCTGTCTGAAGTTGTTGTGTAAGGCCTAAAACTTCAGAAGCACACTATTTAACCGTCCTCCAAGTAAAAACAAATACTCCAAAAAAGGGAAAAAACCTAAATGAATTAACAGAGTTCCAACTGAAACTTTGTTCAACTTTGTATTAATTTAAAATCACCAGTTCCTCCAAGAGGGATCGAGTGGACCATGAGAACGCCAGCAAAATACCCACAGTAGTATAACATAGCCACTGGATTCCCTGACTATAGAGGATGAAGGTTCATGTTAACCTTTTAAATTTTCACTCACATGTATCTCCTCTTAATACCCACTGCCTCTGATATGAGAACTACTTTGAGATAGTTTTGACTGTGACTGTTGACTATGTTTGACTATGTTGTTAATCCAGGACATAAAACAAAATTTGAACCTGAGCAGCATTAGCTATCAGGGTCCTCCACTGTGAAACCTAAGGGAGTTCACAAAGGAAACACCTTCTATACTTTCCCATGTTTCCCATGTTCACCATCTTTATGCTTTGGGCTTAGACTAATAAATACACGAGGTGCTTAAATGGGATAATAACAGCATAACAGTAAAATAATGCTAATATTAGATATAGATAATGCAACCTGATAAATTGGTTGTAGAGTATTTTTTTTAGAAGTTAAAAAAAACTCAAGCATAAATTTGTACATGACCCTTAAGTTTAAAAAGGAGGAGAAAAAGATCTGGATATCTTTGAGAACACAGATGAGGGTACATGTTGAAGTACATCTTGCGTTCCTCACAAACAGGCACAACTTTTTTGAAGCCTGTGCTTTACCATCTGGGCATTCCAGCCTGCCAAGCAATCTGCCTTACACTTAAATTAGGACTGGTCCTCTTTTAATTTTTATTCACTTGGATCATATTGATATATATGAAACTTTGTGAATGAATGCAAGCAAAAGTAAAGAAAGCACTTGGTTCTCTGGGCGTCAAGAAATGCTGTGTTTTTATAGAGAAGTTCATCCATTTTGCCTGCTACACAGCTTCAGGCCAATCTAGTGATGCCTCTTAAGTAATTCTGTAGGAACTCTAAAGCCCCATAACAATGGATGAGACTGTGTACCTTTCTTTCAAGCAACAACTCAGTGACAGAACGGTAAACTACTGGTAAGAGTATTATGGTCATTGCCCCTGAGGAAACTGTAGAGCACCCCAACAATGCATTTTGACTAAAGCATAGTGTCCCTGGTCATTCCATGTGTGCTGTTGCCTTACCCTCTGATATTTTGGAGGAAGGCCAACAGACTACTGTGGGAAGAAACGTGCAGTTTGGTCTCATTTAACACTTAGGCACTCGAGTGCATATACCCCTTTAGCAGTATCAGATGGAGCTTGTGGGAACTATATTCAGCAACAAAACAAAGCATAGTGTTTATTTATCCCTAGAACCAAACAGGGCTATTTTGACTCAGAGAGACAAAAGGGCTTAAAGCTAAGTATTTGATTCTCAGAAGTTCTTAGTCTGACAAAAAGAAATGCACTTTCCATTTGTTTTAATAAATACTGACTTACAGTGCTGTTATCTGAACTTTACTAGGTAGAAAGTTGGTGTAATAAAGCAGAAAAATCATACTCACATGCAAACTGTAATAAAGCATCTCGACTGAGGACAATCCCAATGCTGTTCTCTGCTTTGCACTGGTACTTTCCATAGTCAGTGATCTCACTTGCATTGGAAATAATTAAGTTTCCGTCGATGAATGTGTAGCGGTAATCTGCCTCTGAATCTACCTGCGTCCCATTGATGTACCAACTGAAAAACATAAAAGGTTTTTGTTATATTTGTGATGAATGACCAGCTAATTTAGAGTTAAAGCTGAAATTTCAATTAGCACACAGACAAACAAATGCCACACCTGTATGTGGGTGGTGGATTCCCCCGTGCCTCACAGTGCATCACCACTTTCTTTTCATCAGAATCCAAAGGAAAAATAACATCATCTGGCTCCTGGATAAAAACAGGCCCAAACTCTTCACTTTCTACAACAAAAGAAGAGATAGAGAAAAGATGATTATAATTATCATAACAGAGTGCCAGGGGGCTTTCTATGAACTCTGGAATTTGATTTGTGCATGAAACAGTAGAAAATTTGCAATTTTTCACAACATTAAAGCCACCTGCCTAATACTGTGTGTGTGCCTTTCATTCTGTAAAAACAGCTCTGACAAGTCAGGGCAAGGACATGACAAGTCTGGGGTGCACTGTGGTGTTTGGGGACTTTGGGTTATGAGATGGGGTGCTGTGGATTGGACTTGCTTTGGTGCATTTTTGATGGTCACCAAGATAGGGATCTAGAGAGCTTGGAGGCTCGGTTGATGGACTCCTTGTTGTGATTCTTTAGCCATCAGGTTACATTTTCCTGCTGAGGGAGGTTGCTGCCAGTGGTTAGTCCATGTCAAAGTAACAGCTAGATAAATGTGAGGACCTAGGGAAGATCACTGCACTATGGACAAAATATTCCCTTCACCTGTCTGTTTGTCTCTAGTTAGTGCATTCTAGATTGAGAGATATATTTGATAACTAATCTGTTAGTTCTAACATTACAAAGAACTTTGAGTAATCCTCAAAACGGCACTCTAAACTGAGTTTTGAGCAAGAAAGCCTGAAATGCGTTGTCCTTCCAAGAGCTATAACAGCTTTTGAAGTTAGAAGTGATCCTTTCCTCAGGGTACTCTTTTAGGTTTCTTATGTTATGTTATATAATGTATATAAGTTATGTTAAAAAAGTTAAACCTTCAAGATTATCCATTAAGCTTTTATCCTATTTCTTTTAGAGTCTTTGGACACACTGCTGTTTGACTAAATGGGCGAGTGATCAACGAAAGACAAGTGATGGTCCTGACTTTGTTATTTACTAAAGTATTTTTGTTGCCCAGGCTTGGGAGTGCAAAGCAGGGAGTGTACATCTTCTATCTCTTTGGGCTTTGCACTTGATATCCAAGCACATACAGTTTGCTAAACAACGGTATCAAATGGTAAACAACCATGTTAGTGGACTGATAACATTAGTACGATATTGTTATCCATCTTCTCTTCTTACAGATTTGTTTCTGTCCTTTTACAGAATAATTTAAAGATGCTACCGCTGAGCAGAAAACAGGCAATTTTTTTATTTGTTGGAGGGAATATTATAACACAAGCATTATTTTTTCTGTCAATCTTTCTGCAGTATTTACCTTCTTTGCTATGGTGGAGACCAGGCCTCTATTTCTTTCTTTCTTTTTTAAAAATAACACACTCGGCAAGCACAAGAATACATTAAACAACAACAACAACACACACACACACACAGACACACACACAGACACACACACACACACACTAAAAGGACCTTATCTGATATTCAGCAAAATTATTTACTGTATGTAACTCTAATATAAGTGCTTTAATATGGTATTAGTCAATTGCTATATACAAACAAATGTAATAAGACAGACCATTGCTTTTAAATGGGAACACGAGCTCATTTCAAATACACTGTATTGGCAAAAGTATTTGCTTGTCTGCCTTAATATGCATATGAACTTGAGTGACATCCCGTTATTAATCCATAGGGTTTAATATGATGTCAGCCCACCCTTTGCAGCTATAACAGCTTCAAGTCTTCTAGGAAGGCTTTCCACGAGGTTTAGGAGTGTGTTAATGGGAATTTTGACCATTGTTCCACAAGCTAATTTCTGGACTATCTTGTCAAAGTACTTTTGGGAATATAGTGTATCAGTAGAAATGTGTAGAAGTGTTTTTCATTTCATATTCAGTTTATTTTTTATTGACGTCAGTTATCTTGTATCTTTATTTCATACATCAAATTAATAACTGCACATTGTTTAGAGGCATTTACTACTCTGTCACTTTTGTGACCTCAAGCTAAAAATCTTAGAGCATTATTTTATCCTCTGTTTATTAGTAAGCAGTAGGCAAATTAAGTATTAAACTTATAAATACATACTGCACACTAGAAAATTACTAACCATGCGTTACCACATCACTGACTTCCTAACTCATACATCCCAACTCAGATATCCCAAAAGCAACGAAATATGACATTTTGAACACTTTTGATCTTTCATTTTAAGGCACAGAGCACAACTGTCATCAAATGCATGTGCGCAGTTCAAAGGGAAAACTGTCATACTTTTGTTCTTTTAGTTGAAAGCGTGCAGCATACATGGGGGACACATGGGTTGTTAGGAGTCCAGAGGTACCTACAGAATCAGTGTGACCTCATTAAATAGATTTAAAAGAAAGAGCTAAGATGAAACTGTCAACCAATTTGCTATACCAATATATACAAGACACAATTGCTTTACAACAGTACAGAGAAAACTTTAGTTGTAAATGCCATTGAACTACAGGTTACATAAAACGTACCCAGAAATCAATGTTTTTTGGAGGTATAATGCTTTCAATGTCCTTCTAGCACTGACACAGTAAGGTGTCCATGGACAATAATCACATCAGAGGATATGTGTCAGACAAGGAAAACTAAATTGTTGTGACACATATAAGTTGATTTACTTCGACTGAAGGGTTCTTTGGTGCATAGATTTTAAAATCAATTTACAAAACACCCAGTTTGCTACCTATTGAGCGACAGACTGCAAAATGAGCATCTAACAAAAAGGCAACATTTGAGGCTGGGGTGCAGGCCAAACAAAACTGTGCAGGCGTCCTTGCAGCCTTCTTGCCAGCAAGCAGGACAGGGCACATGGGTACATCCTCTCTCAATGTGCCAGTCTTCTGCTTTTCTCTGAACAGATTGCAACTCCTCCCTCCCACAAAATGGGACCTGCTAAGGAGGGGTTATGCATTAAACTGCCATGAGCATCCAACTTTCGGCGACAAGCATGGTGTTGGAGAAAATAGTCTCACACCTGAGGAAGGGAGCAATAATGACGGGCCTTGAAAGGGGCGTCTCCTCTAGTGTTTGGTGTATTGTATAGTATTAAAGTATACGAATGGATCGTTTTTACTCCCAAAAAATATTTTTCAGTTTTTCTATACTGGTGCACATCCCTAAAAAAAAATCACCCCAAAGATTGTAGAATAATTAATTATTATCAAATAGAGCTTCTCAAGTCAGCTGGGGAAAAAGCCTGCCTATTTTTATTAAGCAATATATAATAGACAGAAGCGAAATGTCAGTAATTTTTTTATTTATTTCAGTATCATTCAGCCCTGGAGTTTTCTGCTTGACAGTCCCTGTTGCAATTGTGTTGTTTCTTCCGAGTGCTCTTTGTTTCATTCGGCTGGTAACAGAAAAGTGATGCACCTTGTACGGTAGGCTTCCTAGTTGCATTACACATCAGATTTACAGACATTGCAAAAGACAGCTGAATCTTGTGTTCTTCAAAAGAATTGTTTTTCTGTGAGATGATGAATTTAGGGATATTCTAAGCTCTGTAAACAGAGGTTCTTTGAAGTTTGCATGTGACACAGGAGAATATAGTAGCTGAAAAAAATAAATAAATAAATATATATATATATATATATATATATATATATAAAGTAATGCATGCTGCTGTTTAAATCAGTCGTTTAAGCAGCAGCATGCCCTCTTCAGAGACTAACACATACCTTCCCTACCTATCATTAACATTAAAAAACTAAAGCTAAGCATGATAATATCAGCTATTTTTGTTAACTTTGTTCATAATAATTGAACTTCCAACCTGTAGTGGCTCCACGCACTGCCAATGGGACAGCCAGCTTAACAACCAACTGGTTAACAGACATAATTACACTGAGCATTTTGCTTTAGTTGGCCTTAGGGAAGGTTTTTATACTATATTTTGTAATACTGTTTATTTATGTGATACTTTTGAATTGGTTTAGGAGAGGAAAAACAAACAAATAACAGAAGTAACTCTGCTTTATTTTGTCACAAAAAAATGATTTTTTTTCCTGATAACGCTAACAGTTTCAGAATCTATCAGTACATTCAGTTGATGGTGACTTTACTGGTGTAAAATGTAATTTTTATAATTTAGTTACCTTACATAAAAGTCCTCAGTTGATTTATGTGCTAC
This sequence comes from Oreochromis niloticus, assembly GCF_001858045.2. Lineage (NCBI taxonomy): Eukaryota > Metazoa > Chordata > Actinopteri > Cichliformes > Cichlidae > Oreochromis > Oreochromis niloticus. The sequence goes on from NC_031979.2 coordinate 32,407,716, forward strand.
TGAACTGAAATTCTTGCAGCACCCAGTTTGGATGTGAGCCACTTTCTCAAGATTGTTTTGGCTCTTACATCCAAAACATTTGTCACATTTGTGGCTACAACTGTAACCATAGATTTAGTTCAGTTAGCCGTTGTCACTAAGAGCAGAGTATCATCGTGTGTGAGAGTTGGAGCGGTCGGCAAACATCACAACAAGGCAAGAGTTTGTGAGATAACATTTGGAAGATAAACATGGCAATAACAATCAGAGAATTATCCCCAGAACCCATTTTAATACACGGTTAGGGTATTCATCCCTAGCTGACACTGCATTTGATCTGGTACATAATGTCAGCAATGCAACAATATGAGTGACTCAATCTTGAGTATTTGCTGCTATTTAGAAATGATCCAATGACAAAATGAGAATCATGTTGTTTTTTCTTCCCGTGCTGTATATAATCTCTTTCATACTGTCAGCAATTCATTGTTCTACAGGGAAATAAATAGCTTTTGAAGTAATATCCTCATCACTGGAGGAAAATGAATCAATATTAAGTTGCAAACCTTACAGTGCATATAAAGCAACTGATGCACTGTTAATAGTTCTAAAAATAAAAGAAGCCCATCAGGTCTTTACATTTTCTGCATCTTATTTACACGGCTCTCTGTCTGCACATTCAGACATATACTCAGCACTATCAGTGTGCTGCACCTGTCCCGCTTAGTTTAGGGAATGGGCCACTGAAAATTATTAAAATATTTGTATTTCAAACACAAACACGTTTCAGGTGAGTCCATGTCATAACATATAATATATGTTGCTAAAAGGTGCAGGAAATGCCAGAATTGACTTATCAGAATAATGCCAGAACTGACTTTTTATCATTTAGTCCTAGTATACCTTCACATGGAATTTATATGATATTTATATTTATATCTATATCGATATATTGCAGGAACAGAAGAACACAGGGACAGACAACCAAAAAAACACTTAATTAAACTCAGGAAGTGATATTAGATAATATCAAGCTGAACAGCACCCATTTTTATTTTAATGTCAATCAGCATACAAATATGTGGACCTAATTCATCAGTCTAAATCATATTATTATAAGAATGATATATTATTACATCTGATAATAATATATAATATATAAAAACATCCAGCGGTATTGAATATTTAAATTAAGTTTCATCCCCTTAAGTGAGGGAAATATGTTTAACAAGGAAGAGAATTCCTACAGTGTTCAATCAGTGAGGATGTAAACAGAAAATTAACACTTAAGCTTCACACTTAGTGTTTAATTTTAAATCCAGTATGCTGGAGTCTAAACAATAAATGACTATCATTGTCTTTCTTGGCAACACTGCAATTCTGGTACACAGTATATTATTTACAATGCATTATTGTGCAGACAGCCACAGGAAAATTAATATGCATTCTGTTTGCGCTCAAATGCAAAACATAATATGGATTTAACTAACTTTACTATGGGTACGGTGGGGCAGTGCTATGTACAGTCACCTCAGGGTTTGAACCACTGAATGACTGGCACTTTTCTGTATGGTGTTTGAATGTTCTTTTGGTGATTGTTTGGTTTTTTTCCCAAGCGTTCCAGTTTTCTCCCACAGTCTAAGGCATGACTGTTAACAGTCTGAGACTGAACTCTATCCTCCTACAACCTTCTAAATTGGTTTTAGGTCTACATGTGAGCATGAGTGGCTGTCTGTCTCTTGGCTATCTCTTTGTTAACCCTGTGATGCACTAGCAACTTATCCAGGAGTTTGTCTTTGGAGTGTGACAAGAAGCCAGCGTACTCTGATGGAGTACACATGCACAGGGAGAACATCCACACAGAAATCCACCAGGACACATTACAAAAAGAATGACTGAATCATTGATTGATAGACTGATAGAAAGAGCTAGAGTGGTCAGTTGGTGTCTGCTCCAAAGATCTGGACAGGGCAACTTCAAGCTAATGTTCTGCAAAACCCAGGTTGCAGCATCATTTTAGTGTGTCCTAGTACCCTGTCCAAATTGAAGGCCAAGTTCCATATAATATGGGATGTCAGAGTCAGGGTACACTGGCAGCAGCTTTTGGTGGATGCTGTGTGATGGTGTGGGGCAGCATATCCCTCACTGGCAACGTTTGTCATCACTGGAGCCAATCTCAACACTGAGAGATATCAACTCGAGAATCTGCAACAAGTGGCAATCCCATATCTCCACAGTCTGAGACTGAACTTTATCCTCCAAGATGACAACACTCGTCCTCACAGAGCAGGGTTTATCAGGGACTCCCTCCAGACTCCCTTGTGAGTGTAGAGGTTGGAATGGCCTGCCTACAGTGCTGATCTTAACCCTACTGAACACTTGTGGGATCAGCTTTGGCATGCTGTTTATGTCCGAAACACACAACCACATTGGCTGACTTGCTGCAAATGCTGGATAAAGAATGAGATGCCATTCCACAGCATTGTGGTACCATGCTGGTCACTAGCATGAGGATGAAAGTCCAGGCTTTTGCAGCTGTGCATGGTTGTTCCAGATGCTACCGAGGTCCTTGTTTGTTAAATTAATACATTTGTCTAAGATATGGCAAGTTTTTCATGGGTGCAACCCACATACTGATTTGAGGAAAAATACACAGGCTCCAGGCTTCCCTCAATTTTCAAGCCTTCTGGTAGAGAATCTGCGCTTCAAGGACAATTTTTTCCTCAATTTTTGACACAATTTAATGAAATTTAAAAAAAAAAAAAAAAAGACAACCTGAGTAAATACAAAATGCTGTTCTGACGACATTGTATTTTATTTTGTTGTATAAAGTATTTTTATTCTATTGTGTACAGTATCTTATTCTTATTCTCTTATCTTATTCAAGTGTTTTTTCTTAATTTTTGCTACTGTAACTTTGCACTGTCCACTTTCTGCTGTAAGATAACAAATTTCCACGTGTGGGACTAATAAAAGTTATTTTATCTTTTAATTGCTGATTTAACTTATTAAGGGAAAAAAGTAACTACCCTGCTTGTTAAATAATTAATTAACTGTGATTAAACACTTTTTAAATGCATTTATTTTTATTTAGGGGCAGCATGGTGATGCTGTAGTTAACACTGTTGTCTCACAGGAAGAATGTCCTGTGTTCGAATCCACCATCTGGCTGGAGCCTTTCAGTGTGTTTGTATGTTCTCCCTGTGTCTGTGTGGGTTCCCTCTGAGTTTCTCTCTGGCTTCTAGTCACACTCCAAAGACAGCCTCCTGGATAGGTTGCTAGTGCATCACAGGCTTAACAAAGAAATAGACAAGAGACAGATGGCTACTCGTGCTCACGTTTACACCTACAGCCAATTTAGGAATCCCAATTAACTTAACAGCCAAATGCTTGATTGCAGGTTTGCTGCCAATGGTGGCACAACCAGTTATTAGGTTTAGGGGGCAATGACTTTTGCCAGGTAGATTTGGATAGCTTTTTTTCTTAATGAATGGTATTTTCATTTACACTGGGTATCTTAGTCTAATAGGAGAATCTGTTTGATGTGTCTGTCTGAAACATTTAAGCATGACAAATATGCAAAAAAATTACTAATCAGGAATGGGACAATTACTTCTTCACAGCAATACTGAAGAGCTGTTCAACCAGCATGTTTGTGATAATTTGAAAACACTTGAGAGCTGGATAAAAAAAAAACCCCATATCATTCTTTAAATGCATTTGTATTTGTTTATGTGTTTGTCTGTAGAAAATACAAACACATACACAAGCATATGTGTCATTCAACTTCGAGTGTCATGGCCATCTGTCAGTCACAGAGTCAAAAAACGCAATACCCCCTTTAATCCACCAACGGTACATTACTTGTTGGCATCCATTTCATCCACTGAACATCAATCCGGTGCAATGGTATAATGGTCCTGTCAACACTGACAGTGGAGAGGCATTACCCTCACCTTGGTTATATAGATGTAAGTCATTTTATGGCTACCTAGTGATAATGCTGTCAGAAAGTAAAAAAGGCAGAAAGGAATAGACAAGCACCTGGAACAGAAAAGAAGGTAACAAAGGAAACAAAGAATGAAAAAAAGGACAGCTATTATCATTTTAAGCCTGCTTTTAATATGACTCACTTTATTAGGAACTACTGATCCGGTTTGACAATAGAGAAACTGCTTCAGATTTCCATTAATGAGCATTCCAGATGCAATAAGCATGATGTAATTAATCACATCAAAGCATCAATGTGTCATTAGATCCTCAAGAATTATTAATTCTTGAAATCAGGACACTAAGTGACCCATGTAAATTTATGATGTTGCGTTTCCATTGTGCAATTGGGGTATTACATCTTGTCTTTGACATAGCTATCCATTATTTCTTTCTATGCTGACAGAAGCACAGTGAGCTCAATACTGCAATGATCCCACTTCAATTTCACAAAGGGCATGACCCTGGTCACCCCGGAGAATGCGGTGATAACGGATAGGTACAATTCATTTCCGGACCAAACCTAAATAGAGAGAAACATATAAAGTCTAACCTAATATGGCAAACTCTTGCCAGAGTGCAGACATAGCAGAGTGCATTCACACCAATTACTTTTGGAGGAGCTCAGTCAAACTCTGGAGTGTCTTCCCTTTTGGTTAGGCTCATTTTGGCGGGTGAGAACACTGTCATCTGAACTTCACAATTCAGGTCTCACTCCTATGTATAAGGAGTTAGAAGCTGACATTGATAGCTAGTAAGACATACTATGCCATAAAAGAAAAAACACACTCAGCTTTCTCTTCCTAAACAATGGATGCCACAGAGTGTAAATTAAGTCAAAAGGGACCCAAATATTAAGTATCCTTGGATAAAATGGGAGATGACTTCTATGCAGCAAAAAAACTGTCCAAATTCTCCCATTAATAAGCTTTTGTGTTTATATATATGTATCCCTATTGAAACATTTGCTTGTATATATGCAAGTATGAACGCAAACTCTAACAAATCAAAAACTTTTGAGAGAAAACAAACTGAGATTTTGACTGCTCCATTAGTTTTACCTTCGCTTCTATAGTCCTCCTGAGAGCTATGCAGACTCAGGGCTGACAGGGGGTGACTGGAGAAAGCAGGCCAGTCAGGAGTCACCAGCCCACTGCTGTAGTGTTGAGGTCTGCCGCGCGAGTTGAGCACTGAAGAAGAGCTGTCTGGCTTCATTCGTAATACTGCTGCATATGATATAGGCCGTGCTGCAACAGCTCTTGCGAAATCTGGGGAAAAAAAAAAAAAAATGTGGAACACAGTTTAAGGATAAATCATTTACGTTCAGGATGTTAACTGAAACTGAAGTTAAATTTGTCAACAATAACAACAAATTCAGTTTTAGTGGATATTTGTTACAGCAAGTCAATGTCCAAATTGAAAGAACAAATTATGAAAGCACTAACCTTTTTAATAAATAAGAAAGAGAAAAGTACTCCAGTGGAGTATATAGTATAAAACTCAGCAGCAAAACAACTCTAGTCAGTTTTCATTCTGTAAGAAATAGAATAATTTGGAGCAAACTAGTGCTTACAAACAAGGCATAGCACACAGGCAAAAATAAAGGAGAGAGCAGAATATAGGTGTGTCGTAAAACTCAGAGAGTGAAATAAACAGAAAACATCTTAAAATGTCTAAAAAAAATGCACAGAAATGATATAACTGATCTAATTTCTGAGTAAAATTGTAACCACAAAGTCTAAGAGATTTGTGTAAGATTAAATATCTGTCTGTAAAAGTCCCAATATCCACCTAATATAAAAGTCATTTTCAAAATCACTACCACAGTACCTGTTAAAAAGGTGTGAAATTACCCATAAAGATACTAATTTCTTTTTTCAAACATTTTTTTATTCTACATTTTAAATCTAGGAGTCTGTTTTCCCATTTGGCTCTCATACAGTCTGGTTTTTTTTTTGGAGCATCTGCTGCGCAGCACCATTTGATGTACTGACTAAAAAGGCACTTATGATGCCTTAGGTGAAAACATGCAGTTCTTAAAAGGAACCACAGACACATTGCATATTCTGGAGATTACTGTCATCAAAGTCTCAAATTGAATAAAATGGTAAGTGTAACAGAACAGGAGAGAAACAGATTCCTTTAAAGTCAAAGAGCCCGTGGAGGTTCAGAATAATATCCTCTCTGAAAAAAGAAGTTGAGGCTGTCACTAGTCATCACTGTCACCATAAATTTCTGCAGCTTATTTCTGAAGAATTCAGTCCACTTTTTTAATGGTATTGTTCCAATTCATTTTACTTTTGTGATACTATTAACATAAAACATAAACATAAACAATTAGTGTATTTCTCTGCTTGAAATTTAATCATCATTACACAGGTTCCAAAGAAACTGTACGATACAGCTAAGGAATAGCTAAAATTACTGGTACTATGGAACCAATCCTGTGCAAATATATGGCTTAAAGTAAAATGCATAAGACTATAATCTTAAAGCTCAAGAAGAACTTAATCAGATATCTGCAAAGGAGGGTGGGAGTTTCTTACCCTACATGATAAAGTACTGTGAAAGAACCGAACAAAACTAAGAAATAATTATGTGTCCTTGGGGACTTGTCAGCTGCGAACAAAAAAAAAGAAGAAAAAAAAAGCAATCTGCAAATGGAGAGCAGGCAATTACTGTATTACATATTCTGCTGAGAAACAGGATATGGAACTCCATTTGAAATTAAAGATACTGTGAGTTTGAACATTGAAAAGCAAAGCAATTAGTAGTTGGTTGATAGTCAGTTAAACCATTTATCCTGCCAAAAATCAGCTTAGTTGGTGGTGTAAATCAACTGCAACAGTACCTTTCAGTACTTCATTAAATGTGCCTTCAACACCTGGAAAGGTAAAAATCATATTAACTTTAGAGAGAATTCCAAAATAAAATTATGGCTTATTTTTAGAGCCTCAGTAATATGGCTTAATGGCATTGTAATAATGCAGTGCATTTATATTAGCACTGTTTGTCATGTTCAACATATATATTTTAAATGCAGTATTTGTTAAAAAGCCCTCCTGTTATGGTGTTATTTTTTTGCCTCTATTCTGAGTGCACATAAAAAGATTTTGCAAATGCAAATGTTGCATTTTGAGGAGAAAATTATTTGGAGCGAAGAAAAGTTTAATTTGAGCGAACAAAATTCATTGCTGCGTGCAAGAAATGTATTAGTGTTTATAAACCCAATCAGAATTTTTGCATCCAAGTCTGTGAATGGTTGGTTTTGTGGCACATTTATAATGTGTACAGAAAGAGTTGAGCGTGTAGGGTGCAGAGATGTTGAGAGCAGGAGCAACACACTGAGAGCAGGTCCGCAGATGTCTGTCAGCACACAGAGCAGAGATCTGAGCGAGAGCAAATGCCAACAACTGAGTGAGAGGGGCTGTTATTGTGTGTATATGGATAATAGCAAACACTGAAATACATTTCTTGCACGCAGCAATGAATTTTGTTCGCTCAAATTAAACTTTTCTTTGCTCCAAATAATGTTTGGTCTAAAGGTACGATCACTCGTCAGCATGCTTTCACAGTTATGGAGGGAAGAAATTGTAGAGATGGAATGTGGGTCTCATGTGTCAAGGTTGCTTGAGAAACTGTCCCATGATTTGAGGTCCAGTTTACAGCAGTGAGACATTTACCCTCAGAACATTCCTATTCCTACACTGAGGGACTTTTCCTACATGCTTGAAAATGAGCTTTGTCCTGTTGAAAACCCAGTTGTTACCACACAGACGAGGGCCCTCAGTCATGAAAGATGCTCTCTTTGTGACAGGCTGCTAGTAACAATGTGCCTAAAGATATGATTTAAATTTCATTCTTTGCTAAGTTGTCTATAATGTGTAGACACAACAGTGTCTCATCCTTAGAGTTGCGTGCCTTCAAGGATCCACAGGTCAGTGCCAATAAATCTATGAAAATGGTCAGGTCAGTGTATTTTCAATCCAATCATTGAAAACGGGTGAAAAAGCAGCCAATGTCCAAGCAAAAACTTTGAAAGCGCTTGAAGACAATTGCTCAAGATAGCAAAGAAGTCTGACTCTTTAGTAGACAAAATATAAAGACATGAGGTGTAGCTCAAGACTTTTTCACAGTACTGTAGTTACTTATGTATGAGATGATGGGTATGCAGCCTGGCAACATGACCCTGTAGGCCTGATGCAGGGTAAAGAAACCCTGGAGAAAAACTAGAAAGATCTGTCATGCCCTGCAATGAACATTTAGAGTCACACAGGAATACAGAGTGAGTCACACAAAGTTCTGCTTATGATCGTGTTTGTCACACTGATTTTTTTTTTTTGCAATTCAAGCAGAGCTCAGAACATAATATATAACTGAATTTTATATAACTGAGCTGAGGCCAAGCTATCAGAAGCAGACTGGTCTTAAGCACATTTGACACATACATGTATAAAGCAACTTAGAATCTTTGACTGACAGCTAAGATGTAATGGTTGAAAGAAGCTGAATGATTACAAGGAAACAGCTTGTTATAAAACAGGTTGATCCTGTTAAAAGATGACAGCTGCAATGACTTCATTTAGTCAAGATTTAAAATACTGTCAGGACAAACAGCTCATTTCTCTCGCTAAACAGGACATTTCCACGTAAACATGCCGTATCTCATCAATGCCAGTTGGCATACTTCCTGCAGTGGAAATAAATGATAATGTTACTAGATTCATCAGGCTTTAACGGTGATAAATAATAATAACTACAACACTATGAATGTGCATATATAGAAACGGATGTATCATTTTGTAACCAAACCATAGCACCTAAAATCAGAATCAAATCATTAGGATACCTGAGAGATTTCCAGTCCTAAGAAGTACAAAACTATGAGGGGTAATTTTTACCAAAGGACCAGTGAATCAAATAAAAGCTTATCCCAACAGTATTAACACAAGCCTTTGATGCTAATTCAGACTGGGATGGAACCATAAAAAAAATAGCCCAGAAGTGTTTTTCACAGTACAAAATGAGTCATACTTATAAGGAGCATGGGACTTTAGAATACTCGTGTGCTTGAGCAACATTATGGTTTCATTTAATATATAACATATTGTAACTTTTGTAGGACTGTCACAATTCTGAAACACTCAGATATGATAATCTAGTGGGGTTTTTTGTTTTTTTTAAATATTAAGGTCTAAGTAGCTTTCATTTTTTTTACATTGTATTATACCTGATGTACCCAGGTGTCCCTAAAGTAATAAACCAGTAAGACAGTCATAATTCCTGACATTCAGGTTGAGACAAGCTAGAGAAACTGGTTATGTATTTTTTTGAAGAATTTTCTGAAAAACTTTTGCATTGGTGGCTTTGTGAATTTGTGGTATCCTGTGTGCGACTTATGTTAAATCGACGTCATAAGCTACTGTGTAGCTAAATAACTGTAATACAGTAATTTCCTAACCGTTGGAATAAATAAAGCATTTTTTATATCCTATCTTGTCTTGCCCTTTGTGAAACAATGTAATACTTTTCATTGTATTTATAGGTTTAATTGTATTATTAATTGTTTTAATAGCTTTTACAATACATGTATAGACTTAACACGTGAATTATACTTCTGCGTCAGATCTACATCGTAACTTTCACCATAACGGGAACCCGATTTTAACCCAATGCCACAACCTTCTGTGTAACTTGGAGTGCATCTCCCGAGAAATGTCTGTATGTACTACCAGTTTGGTTGAGGCATACCACAATGACTTTGAATGTCATGGAAGGTTGCAGTGTAGGGATAAAAGGAGTTTCATGATTTAGGTAACCTGAGTTGGGATGTACATATTTCCTGCAGAAGACTAAATCAAGCATGAGACTATTACACACTGAATGCACTGTGAAAAAAAAAAAGAACTTCCAAACCTGAATTTGTCGTGTAAGGTATGTAGACACTGAAAGCGTTGCATTTTTGCGACGAATTAGTCATCAAAAAAATGCATTATGAAAAAAATTATGTCAACATAGAGGCACGATGAGCTGGTTCTGATGTTTCTTAACAATAAAACTAAGAAACTGAGATTCTGGTTCATCCAATTCTCACGAGAAGGCAGCAGTAGGGAGAATTTCATAGTTTGATCCAGGAGTTGAAACTGTACCACGCTTTCGTACATACTGCAGGATGTAACGTAGGGAAGTTTGAGGTCTTGTTGGCAGGGCTGAGATCACATCTGAAAAGGCAGAGAAATCATTTCAGAAAGCTGATTGACCCGGATCAGCATCTAGTTGTGTGTCTGAAGGGAAAGACTAATATTTTACTATTTCCATCTCATTGTGTATTCACTACACATCTACAGAAATTCAGTGATCTGATTTGTCCAATCTGTTTAGTCAGATCCCAAAAAAATCTAAAAAATCTGAAAAATTGAACTTGATTTAAAAAATAAATAAATAAATGTTGCAAATTTGTCCAGTTAAATTATATGGTCGGTGTGAACGGTTGCATTAAGAGTAGATGAGTAAGAAAAATATTTTCAACTCATGAAATATTGGAATGGATTTTACACATCCGGTGTTTAGAGGCCCTAAGAAGCAGTGATGAAGCCTTTTCTCCTTCATATCAGTAAACTAGTTCTAAGTCACACATGAACAGCTTAGTTTCACTCATTATGGATGAGTGATGCAGAGACACCTGAGCTTAGTACATAGTCGTTGCTCATTATGCCAGGGGTTCAAGACCGTACAATAAAATACTGTGAATTACTAACACAGCTTTACCACTTAGTGCAATAGTAAAGCTGTAGTGCCTGTAAAGTACATAATAACAGTGGTGATTAAGCTACTGTCATTTCAATGAATTTATATTGTAACAGCCATCCAAATATTATTTATTGTTTCCACTGACTTTAGAAAAAAGATATACACTCACAAGCCGCTCTTTAGGTATTATATTATATATAAAAGGTGCTGAAACATTCCTATGAGATTTTAGTCCATATCAAGATGATAGCATAATGCAGTTCATGCAGATTTGTTTGCTGCACTTCTATGGTGTGAAACTCCCATTCAACCACATCTAACAAGGTTCTATTATATATATTGTCATTCTCAGATTACTTGAGCTTTGGGGCATGATGCTTTATCCTTCGGGAAACAGCCATCAGAGCATCAGTACATTGTAGTTATATAGGGATGCACATGGTCAGCAACAACACTCAGGCAGGCTGTGGGATATAAATGATGCTCAATTTGTACTAAGGGGCCTAAAGTATACCAAGAAAATATACTCACTACAGCACCATCACCAGCCTGAAGTGTTGACACACGGCAGAATGGATCCATGTTTTCATGTTGTTTATGCCACATTGTGACCCTACCACCCAAATACTGCAGCAGAAATTGAGACTCATCAGACCGGGAAACATTTTATCAATCTTGAATTGTCACATTTTGGTGGTTCCTTATGAACTGTAGCCTCAGTTTTCTGTTCTTGGCTGAGTGGCACCCAGTGCAGTCTTCTCCTCCTATAGCTCATCTGCTCTACAGTCATTGCTTCAAGGTAGGATGTGTTGTGCATTCAAAAATGATCTTCTGCATATCTTGGACAACAAGTTGTTATTTGAGTTACTGTTGCCTTCCTGTCAGCTTGAAGCAGTGCAACCATTTTTGTCTGATCTCTGGCACCACCAAGGAATTTTTAACCAGAGAAAGACAGAGCCTATCACCAGATATCTTGATGCTGCTACTAAAATAAAACTATACATATTTGATTTTAACAGAGACATGTATGCTCCCTGGCTTGTTTGGAAAAACTATGCAAAATTATACACTGGCATCATAGGTACCAGACAAGCAGGCAAACAAAAAGTTATGATTATAATAAACATAATAAAGTTCAGACAGCTGTTGTTGTAAATTGCTATATGAATCAAAACTGAAAATCTGAATTTAACTTACCCTCATGTCATGGATTAAATCAACATTAAAGGGATGTTGTACAAATTGCATGCATGCTTTACTTGACACAATGTTTGGTGGAGGTTATAAAACGTATCACTGTCTTCCTCAGGAAAAAAGCATTCCTAAATCCTGACAAACACAGCAGTCAGACAAATAACTTTTTTTATTTGTTTGACTGCTGAAGCCAACGGGCACTTGCACTTGTCAGCTGTCACCTTCATCTGATAAAAGCAATGACCCTTGCAGATCCTGCTGATCCCTATCTTTCAGTGGGTGCAAAATCAGTCACAGTCATTGTTGCTGAAAGGCCTGCACCTGCTGTATTTCAGGGAGCTCCAGAGCAATGCCATCGGTGATCGTTTCAGGTCTTAACACCACCTTCATGATAACATCAACAAAGGAGGCAACAGCCATTCTATACTTGAACAAAGAACAAAAAGTCAAACATTCCTGTTACCTTGTCTTTATTATGACGTGTGTTTTAAACTATTAGACTGTACGTTTACTTTAATGGAGATCACCTTTCTGTAATAAGCTACTCTAAATTATTATGCGGTGTGCCTACAAAGGACACGTACATGGATTTGAGACAAGGGACTTAACATGCAAACAAAACAACAACAGAGGTGAAGGTGAGGCTAAAGGAGGATGACACGTTTCGAGTTAACAGAGGTGAGACCTGGAGAAGCAAACACTGGGGAAACACTGAAAACCTATCCACTTGTATTAGGCCGTTGGGCTGACACTCTGCAGGGCACAATATGCGACTCTTGTGGGGCTTTGTCGGCAGCCTCTGGACAATGGCGTGAAAAATTAATTAGAATAACATACAGTAAGTAGGTGAGACATTCATGGGTGCTCAAGTAGATGGACATGATTAGCCATAGCCTGTAAGATTAATGAAGACCTTCACAGGAAGATTATATTGACTGAAGCTGATTATGCTTGAGACCATTTATTCAGTGGAATATCATTACAGATAGAACAATCCATACATCATATGCAACCTCACTTCACCTCATATCACAGTGGACTACTTACTAAAACCCAGTCTTTTTTCATGATCCTCGGCGTACGATGGGGATTGTATGAGTTGCTTCAACCTTGCCACAGTAACAATGAAACTGCAATGGCACTGTATGATTTATGGTATTAATGTGTCATACCTCCTGATGGAAAGTGTGGGAGTAAATTCAGTATGCTGCTTGTACTTGTTCCTTTTTCTTCTTAACATAAAATTCATATTGAAGATGCATCATAATCCGACAAAAAAAAGTCAGAGGTTATACGTTTTCTTTATCCTGATGGTTGGACCAAAAATAGACTCCACTGCCATGCATTTGCAGAACCCAAAATGCAGACTCTGTAGACAATCGAACAAACTGGAAACACTTTTATTCAAACTGATGGAAAATCCCAAAATCCAAATAGCAAGGTTCATATAGGACTCGACAATTCAGGCATGGATGACACAAGCTGAGGAAAAGACACCACTATATATATATATATATATATATATATAATACACAAGAGGGCAATTAGGGGAAGTGAACACAGCTGGTGTAATGAGGCACAGGTGGAAATGAAATGAAATACAAAGCACAAGAGATAATGAAAATAAAAGAGGAAGTAACAAATAGGAAACACAAGTAAGTTAAAAACAACATGTTCAAGGTGTTATGGTGAAGTCCAACATGTTGAAATTAATTAATCTTGAAAAATTTTGAACTGATCAAATAATGTACAGAGCACGAAAAGGTCTGTTACCAGAAAACCAATTTTAAAAAGTTTACAGAGATGGGGGTTATGAGCTGAGGGGGGAGCTAACTTTTGAAAATATATTATAAATAATGATAAGGAATTTGTGGAATAGTATGGAAAAGGATTTGAAAAGATGCACAAAAAATTCAATTTAATAAATATACTTGATGTTACAGTCCCATAGGTCCAGGGGATGTGGGAAAGTAACAAAAGGCGTCCGAGTTGAAACGTGGATGAATCAGAGTGTTAAATGTGTATATGGTTGTACTGTGCATTAGATAGGGATACTATATCTAATGACAAATAAAGATACATATAGTATTATAACAAGATGCTTCCTCCTTAACATTTGTTACTTGTATGTTTGAATAAGATTCAGAAAAGAATGCTGAAAATTTAAACAAACCCAGAATACAAAGTAGCAAGAATTAAAGACTAAAGACCAAAAAATGACCTAAAAACTTCAAGAAGTATACATTTCACGAAACTAAAAACACTGTGTCAGAAAACACAGGACCATGACATCCACATTCCTTGTATTCAGCACAGTTTAAATGTACAAGGTTAGCACAGGTTTGTGATTACTGATGACGGCTTTTCCCTTACACTGACTAACAGACCATGACTTTTGGATTATTGGAATGCTAGGCTAGTGGGAGATGCAGTTATGGAATGGGGGTGTCACTTTTTATAACAACTTCATATCTTAAAGTTTATTTTTCAAGGTATACAATTACAGCAATATATATTCATTGCATGGTCCGGCTCTATGTACTGCATGCAAATACTCATTCGTTTCCCCACACACAGCCATATTTCTGTCATTTGACTCTTTTGCCCTTGGTGAAAATTACTTCATGCATCACTTATACGGCACTACACATCTATATTCCCTGCAACCCACTTTTAATATTGAGATACCTCTGAGTTAACCAAGGAAAAGCTGAATTACCATTCCACACTTAACACTCCAAGAAATATTATATTTCAATCACTGGTGGACTGAGGTGGAAAAAAAAGGAAAACAAAATGGCCCCAGACATTATGCCTGCCCAACCCACTTTGTTAGTGCCCTCTCCCTTCTATGTGATTTAAATATCTACAGAATAAAAGGACTGGACAACGAAGAGAGGCACAGGGGAAAGTAAAATAGAATGAAGCAACTACTGTCTTCAAACTGAGTATTTTCTGTTCTCATGGAGAACAGTGGGTCAAAAATCCATTATACAAACCATTGTGTCAAAAGTATTATAATAGACAAAGACAGCATCACACCCGTGGGAACAGCTGCTCATGGCTCCTACTGCTGATAATATTGAAAACCAGTTTGAAGTGTGCCACTCTTACTAAAATGTGACACATCTCTGATAGTTGTGAGTACTAAAAGCACACTCAGTTCGCAGTGCTGTTCTGACTAAAGTGGAGAACTACAACTCTCTCTACATACATATAATTATTGCAACATTAGTCAAATACGTGTTGTATAAATTGAACAGCTCCTCCTCAGAGTCCACATATGTAAGATTCAACTTTGACGTCATTATGACCCAAACTATTTGTTGTATCACAGTTTTCAGGTAACAACAATTTGCAACAAATTTGCAACAATTTGACTCTATTCATTTCAGTTACCTTTAAGACAAAAATTAGTGTTAGCGTATGGATGAATGATGAAAAGAAGTCCCTTGAAAAGTTTGGCTGAAGAAGAATGAAGGCAAACAAATTTAAAAACTTGTCATTGTCAAGCAACAATATCTGCCCCAAATATTTGGAAAAGCGTATTCTGTGATTTTAGGATGTTACTTCAGGTTGCAAAACAATGTCTTGCCTCAATATTACTACCCCCATATTTTGGCTCAAGACAATGTGTTTACTGTTTTATGCTTCACAGATGCTATAATTCATACATTTTGGTTGTTTTTGTATTTTTCTCTATTAGCATATGTGTTTTGTGTAATTGAGATGTTTTTATTTGTGTGTGTGTGTGTGTGTGTGTGCACTACTACTCTGTTGATAGTATTGCTGTCTATTGTAGCCTGTACACACTTGCAAAAGACAATTTAATCTAAAGTCATATCATGCTGGTTAAATAAAGGTTAAAGAAAATGAAAAATATGCATGTGCATAACAGTAGGTGTCTTATTTTTCGATTTTTTTTATGCAATCATGAAATACTTTTGTTTACACTGTGATAAATTTCCTGGCATTGTCATTCAACTAAATCACACAAGAAAGAAACACAGACTGCATTTCCTGTATCCAATTTTCAGCTGAATTGCATAGATATGTTCAGTGAATACTGCAGTCATCAGTGTAGGAGAATTGATGACATTCTTTGTATTTCCTTCTTTCTATGTCACTATATATGTAGTGCAAAAAATACCAAGTTAAAAATAATATAGCAAAAATATACAGCATTTAAATACTTGAGTTTGTTGTACCTAACAGTATATGTGAACATATGTTCACCTATAATCCAGAAGAAGAAACAACCTTGCATTCTTTTTTTCTGAAAGGAAGCTAGTTTACTACGCAGGAAGACAACAGAAGTCATTGTAGTAGTACTGAGATGAGACACCCATAATGAGCAAGCAGAGCAAATTCTGTCAACTGTACACATCCAAGGAATCAGGAAACCAAATCCTGAGATCAAAAATCAATGGACAGAATTGGCTCAACTGAAACAAATTAACTACACAAGCCGCTAAGTCCCTGTTCATAAACTTGATAAACTAGTTGAAGTCTTGACAAACAGAAAAAGAGTTACTGAAAACTCTCCGCTGTTCCACAGCAGCTTCCTGTCAGCTAATTTTAAAAAGTCCAAGTCACAGTTACTTAATAGTGGAATTTCTGTTAGTATTGATATCTTCTTACCAACTTCATGCATACACCAATACCATGTAGTATTGTTTTCATTGGGAATTTGTGCCAAATGTACTACTACTACTGTAAGATGTTGTTCATTGTTAAGTCCCATAGCAGACCTTAGTGAACCAGAGTCTGTTGACTCTCCACCAGTTTTCCTATTTCTCTATTCATGTTTGAAAAATCAACATCTTCTATAGCAGCCGTGGCCTTTTCTGTTATCGCACATAAAGCAGAGACACCCACAAAGAGACACACAAGCCATTTCTGAGAGATTTCTTAAGTGCTCATGTTGGGCTGAAAAGCTTTCAATAGTCACTGCACTTTGCAGTAATTCTGCAGTTTCTTGTGAATTTAAAATACTTCTTTTTTTTTTTAAAAAAAAGGGAGAATAAACTCTTACATTTCTTTATGCATTTAGGGCACATTAAAAAGCTATACAGAAAATTAAGATTAATAAAGGTGTCTTGAATTAATTCAGGAACTGATTATAATTATCCTCCTTCACACTTTGTGATGGACAATGGTCAGCACTGTCAGTGATGGTCAGCTGTCAAATGCTACCAAATATGACTGTTCCACAGTCTCCTTTTATATTTATGTTTCTATTTGTGTATCATAAAGCTCTACTGAGACAACTGAGTTCAAAGGTTTTAAATGGGATTCAAAGGTATTGTAAAAGTATTGCATTTAAAAGTTGAAAATTGGACACTTTATGATGAAAAACAGCTTGATTAAAAACTAAATCACAATTGTCAGCGGATAGCAGTCAGCAGCTTTACCATCTCCTTCACACGTCCCCACGCACTCCATGCATTGCTTTTACAAAATCCCTGGGGAAGCAATGATTACAGTTTACAGACAGCAGTTCAAAATGCTTATGATTAGACTACATCAAACCTTATGGTGCTTTTGAAAATACAAGCTCAGGCCTGTCAGCTGATGGAGTTCAAGCTCACATTACCACTGGAGGCTTGTTAGGCAGCTTCCCTGCTAATACCAGTAGCAGAAGTTTGGGAGCGCACACTTTGGCTTTCTCGAACAGTAAATAGTAGTTGCTGGGATGTTAACATTTTCAAATTGTGGTAAAGGTCTGGTTTTCGGTAATCTTTATGCAGCACTGTGGATAATTGGCATTCTGTGGTACAAACTGTACTGTCTACAAAAAATCAGATGTAATAAATTTATGTCAATATATAAAATAAAATATATGCATGTATATGTATACATATGTATATTTAGTGTGCACATGTGTGTCTACACATGTCTATACATAGGAATAGTAGTGTTAGAATAGTTATGTTAAGCTATATAGTTTATGTCTTGCATATTTCCACAACCATATCCATAATCACACACTGTGTATGCTACCGTTGTATATAGTGTATTATCTTACTTATTTTTTATTTGTTTGTACTTATTTTGTATTTTTCCTTCTGATATCTGTACCTGAGCTGAGGTAACACAAACATTTCCCTGTCGTGGGATCAAAAAAGTCTTATGTTATCTTATCTTATCTTATCTTATATATTCACAATCTAATGAATGCAAAAAAGTGGGCGACAATCAAAGGTATAAAAGAAATTTCCTATGTGACAGTCCCAAGAAACTAATTTTAATGTTACATTTTTTTATTGAATAATAATTCAAGCAGGTTTTTTCCCCCCACAGAATTATATTTAGTGCTCCTATGCAAATACTTAAATTGCCAAGTACCCTGTGAAAAATCATTAACTAAGAAATATAATCAGTCCAAGACAGTCTGTCTGACCACAAGATTAAAGGCTCTCTGGAGAGGGAGCTGAGTGATATCAAGGACCATCACAGAGGCAACTTGTCCAGCCAGCCCGTTGGTGGGAAAATGAGAGGAAGTGGGTTGGAGCTAGACATTTTTTGAATTTGTCACCAAATTGACCATTAATATACCTGAGTGGCCCACCCTAAATTCTGCCTGTGGCAAATGTGGGCTAACAATACACAATACTGAATCAGGAATAGTTGCCTGAACAACAATGGTTGTTTTATACAGGATGAGCTATTTTTATTAGAACCATAAAATAAGAAAAGAAAAAGTGAAAAGAAAGATTTGTGTTTTTTTTCTTTGTTACATCATGTCACTTCTATACAAGTTAAATAATTTTCTTTGCAGCCAAAAATAAATTGTATGTTGCTTTGTTCCTTTGTAAAGTTGTAATGTACAATACTGCTTTACAGCAGTATACCTAACTTTAAAAAATACATCTTCTCTTTCAAGAAATACCCACAATTTATTCAGAAGCAAACAGCCCCAAGAGACAATGTTTAAAACTCAAGAAACAGTTGTTTCCATTTATTATTATGGTTTAACAGACAGACCAGTGAGGTCAGTGCAGCTTCTCTGACTTCCATAAATGAAGCTCAGAGAAAGGTCCAGAGTGCACAAACCCTTCTCTGGTGGGTTGAAAGAACTGTTAAAAGGGCAGAATCCATTAGACCGGCAAATCCCTGTTCTAGACTGACCGAGGGAGTCACTTGATCCGTAACTTGAAATTTTGCGCTCACTGCTAAACACACTAGTGAAGATGTAGCACGGGAAGATAATGGATACCAGACAGAAAAAGCGGAGCACTGGTATGTTGAAACTAATTACTACTGAGCCAGTTAAGCATGCCTGATACTTTAAAGGTACTTGGACATACATTCATGTTACGTAAATTGACTTTTATTCTTTCTTTCTTAATTAGGTAGAAAGGTATGCATAAAATAAAACTTGGTAATGAGTAATTATGTTATACAGCAACCATAGAAGGTGTGCAAAGATGTTCCCAATTTTATCTCCCTCAGAAACCAAGAAGGACCTGGCACATAAATTCTTGGATTTAAATACAAAACGTATCATTTTAAAGATGTGAAAGTGAAAAAAATATCCCCGATATTTGACACCGATAAATGAATGAATAAATAAATAAATTCTCCTACATGTGGCACATTTATCCCCGGCAAGTTATCACTTTAGACATTACTGTATAATTTTCTTGTTGTAATATTAATACTTTAAATTATTCTGTACATCTTTTCTTAATAGTCTCTGAACACTAGCTGTGGAATTTCTTACCTGAAAGGCCACTGATGACAGACAGGAGGAGAAATGGTTTCCATGGTGACCCCATACTTGTTGAAGAGGTCCCTTCTGCAAGAATGTTAGCAGGTCTGCTTCTTCATTAAAGCTGCGCCTACAAACAGAGAGGAAACAAATCAGTTGGTGGGAGGATGTACCTCTGTTTATCACATACAACCAGAAGCACCCTGTAGAACACAACAGCTGTCAATCAAAATCACTGTGAAAATCTCACTGAATAGAGTGTGCATTTATTTTCTTATCACGTGATCACAGGGATGTTTCACACCACACAATCTGGACTTCAGGGGGGTTACACATGACAAGATTGCTCCCACTCCATAATTTCATGCAAAATTTATACAGTGGGCTAGACTACTATCCCATCCTGGGCTTTTCACACCCTCTCTAATTGCATGCAGTCTATCACAGCTATTAAATTCCCATTATACCACAGAACTGCTGTACATCTTGTACTGAGAAAAATCCAACATGCATCATGTAATCAGATAGTGACTGACACCAGCTTGGCTACTGAAGTGACAAATGCATGCTCCAGTTACACAGGGTGAATAGTTTGTGAATAGCAACAAAATCCTTGAATTTTCAGGATAAAGAACGTTTTGCAGCTACAATGTATAAAGGGCTCTTTGAAATCACTACATGCGCCTTTTGCTTAACTCTTTTGCTTAATGCTTTATAAGTCTGTAATTAATTTCAACTGTATTTAGCTTATTATATTAGAGAGAGAAGAGGCTTTTTTGTTAACTAAACAAACCTTATAAATGAATTCTTATACACAAAATTCAAAGGCCAGCTAAAGCTATTTTAATCTTCTAACTAAAATACACAATAATATATGAATAGTAATAATTGTGTCATCTGCAGGTGATTTAACACCAGATTCTCCACAAACAGGTGACGCAAGACAGCAGAGAGCTGACCATCATCCAGCGTGATGCCCCAGCTGTGTTGTGAACAGCTCTCTGCACCAACTTTTCATGGCACTATGATATCATCACATCTAGTCAGGATTATGACTTACAGGCATTGAGTCATAATTCCACAGATGGTAGCTTCGCGCCATTGGCTTCTCATCCAAGCACATCCACTAAATGTCTGAACCAGCGGTTCCTCTCGTACTGAGCGTTTTACTACTCCAAAACACATCATCAGTAGAGTAAATCTGACCTACCTTAAGATGGTCAAAGCCCAAGCTCACCTTTCCCTTTTCAGTGGGTGAATATTCAAACAATGGATTCACAATGCAGAGCAAACTGGGGCATTACTGCATTATGGGATGTGGCACAATAATCGTTTAATCTCAGTTATCTTGTTTTTATAATTGTTGGAAGCCAAAGTGGTAATGGAAAATTAAATTTTAATTACAAACCCAGTCTTGGACTAACGGTGGCATAGTTGCATGAGGAGTGACATGAAGGTTATCCCCTGTAGACTTCTTCAAACTTTGTGCTTGCTTTGCTGGATTTATTAAAAGATCATTCCCAATGCATTTTTTAACAAATAAACTTTCTTGATTCAGCAAACCAGTAAAAATCAAAACAAGAATAAAAAATTGAAAAATACTGGAGTATGTTTCATTCCTGCACAAAAGTCATTTTTCATTCAGTACCATCAGTTATAAGTTAAGCATAAAATATGATCACAATAGCAAACAATATCCACTGCACCTCAACTTATGGATGAGTCTACAGTGCTACCAGGATATATATTGCATAATATACTGTTTTTGTGGGCCTGTGTTTTGAAGAGAATGAGGTTTGCTGACCTTGTTATTCATGCTCATTGTCAATCATCTCTACATTAAAAAGTGGTATTTCTCCAGTTATCTGACAGGAGTGCATTCATTTAAATCCTCTTTTTTTTGTTTTGCTCTCTTCCACTTTTATCTCAGTGACAGTGTCTCTTATCTTTATTTAAGTCTGTGTCATTTAGATCATTAACGCAGTTGCACAGACAGCTCTGAGGGTTGAGGGAAGCATGTCCAGATCCAGTAGGAGTTATGTCACATTCATTATTTATCCGTCCTTGTCTTTGCTTCACCTCATTCACTCCCCTGCAATGCACAATGCAGCAGCAGTACTGCTGGGTTAAATAATTAGTAACACAGAAATTAGGCTGTTATTTAGAGAGAGAAAGAGAAAAAAAACATGAGGAAATGAAAGAGAAAGAAGAAAGCAAGGTAAACAGATTATTCTTACTTGTAATATATGCAGTTTTTTTGTCTGCAGCTTGTTCACTGCAAGCAATCAGCTATTTTCCCTATAAATGAGGCACCTGTAAAGCCTTTTCTTTACAGGTGAAACAAAATGTCAAACTCAAAATGAGGAATACATTTTTATGTTCCTATTTCTTAGCTATTTCTTATTTCTTTCCAAGCTCGCTAATATAAAAAAATAATAAATTAAATAGCTGATTGTATGCTGTCTAGACAGTTGTCTGCACAGGCTGTTGAAAATTTCTCTTCTTTTTGGAAAAAGTGTTCACCCTCCTTCACCTCACTCTGACCTTTTGTGCGTCTCACATGAATACAAGGGAGTAAAAATAGATCATACAAAAGCAGCGTAAGAGAACATGAGCAGAAGGATTCTGCATACATTAAAACACAGAAAATCACCTAAGACAGCCAAGCAGTTTCTCCTCCTTCTTGAACACATGGGTCAGCTCATTGACACACAAACTTCTGGACACGCGTTGGACTGAACTACTCTCACCTTATTCCCCAGGTGATAAGTGAAACCAGAAGTGTGTTTCTTTTTTGTGGATATTAGAGGAAAAAAAGCTGATACTCTGTATCAACTTGCCTTAGCAGCAGCCTTAAGTAAACTTCATATCCCATACCATTTCACACTGCGTACATGACAAGCACTTACATTTGCAGGTAGTGTAATAAGTAGTAATAAGACTATTTAAAATATAGCGCAGTAATTCTACTAGAAAAAGGTGCAGTGCCTTTGAATACTATTCATGCTATAGCTTGTCTGGTATGTGAGCCCTGAAACTGCTTCAGTTGTAGTGAGAGTCACTGAGGAGTAAAATTCACATCAGTCCACTGCACACTTAAGCTGATGAGAGACACTGGGTTGCTTTTTCTCAAACCCGTGTACTTTCAATAGGACAGCTTCTGCAGTATGATGATGGCTGGGAATCTTACTGTGCTGAGAGGACGTGTCTCTGGTCATTTTATCTTATGTTTTCAGTTGCAGTAGAAAACTATTTACAATTTTTTTTAATTGCTTGTGTGAGTTGTTGTTCATTTGTCCTTAATAGAATTTAGTAGAGTAGAGCTACCACTTAGTTTTACTTTTGTCATCATGGCCTATTTTAAAAGATTTCTTTAAGCGCTGATGTCTTATGAGGCAAACATAATGTTGCTGTAGCAGGGTATTTGGTATGTTGTACCAGAGAAACTAAAGAGTATGAGTATATGAGAAGGACATTTTTATAAATGTCACAGTTTTAAATTCCAGCAGAGCCCATTTATCTAGGCTTAGGCTCTGATTAGGCATCTGTCTGATAGCACAATGAGTTTGAAGTGTAATCCTTCAATAAGTGGAATATAAGCTAAAATGTTTCTTGGTTCTGCTGTAAGTCAGATATAAATGGCTTATTCATATTTGCGGGACGAAATAAAGATCATCACTTTAGTTCAGGCATCAAAATATACTAATGCATGAATAGGGTTCTTTAAAGAAATCTACAGTATTTAGCATCACCTGTGATGTGACCTGTGATTTACAGGAAGTGGAATGTCAATACATATATTTTTTACTACTGTCAGGTATTTGTCATTTTAAGAGATCACAGGTCCTTTCTGTATGTATCAAGTAAAGTGTGTTGGTAGTTGGACAACCTAAAGTTTAGCCAACTCAACTGCTCTGTGTTTCACAGAATTCTGCCAGACATGCCATTTGTTGAATCAGCTTTCATTTTCCAGTCAACCGTAAATTTCACATGGGAGAAAAACAATGTTGGATAGCCTTTGATTCACAAGAGGCAAGCCAATGCAATGGATATTGTACAACCAGAAACTGGGCTCAATTAGGAGGGAATGGCGTTCACCAAAAAAGTAAATAATTCACAAGCATAAAATTAATGTATGCTTAATTTTACATTTTACGCAAAGATTTTATTTAGCCACTCTTATCAAATGCTGAAGAATTCTAAGAGTCTGTATTTTACTAAAAGACAAACATTTTGTTTTCTACATGACAAAGGGGATCTACAAAAAGAGCGAATATTCAGTACTCAGTACGCAGTAGCCTGCAACTTTTCATTTATATACATTAGGGGGGGGTGTGGAGCTGAATCCTGCAACACTTCTGTCCAACTGATCACAGCTCAGCTAGAGGAGCATTAATGAGGTAGTGCAGAGGTTACAACAATGTCCACTGACAGTTCTCATTGTGATGTTTCTACTTTGTGTTTTCACAAGACGTATTCCATTAAATATGTGCAGACATGGTTTGTCAGGCTGAGTCTGAACAACACCAGTCGCAAACATTGCCTGAAAACATTCCCCAGGTAGCTATGTTCTCATTAACTGCTTATTGTAGGATATTGTGTAATTTTAGACAACGAAGGACAAGATGCTTCTGACAGCCTTGTAAAAATTGAATGAATTATGATGATTCAATAACAATGT
This sequence comes from Oreochromis niloticus, assembly GCF_001858045.2. NCBI lineage: Eukaryota > Metazoa > Chordata > Actinopteri > Cichliformes > Cichlidae > Oreochromis > Oreochromis niloticus. The sequence goes on from NC_031979.2 coordinate 32,432,024, forward strand.
AGCGTGACACTTATGTATTTTCACAGGACCTGTTGTTGTTGTATGCATGTAGTTGTTTGTCACCAGAAACATTAAGCCCCCCCCCCGAAATTCATCAATTTGCTATGGATTATTCAACAACTCGGACATGTTTCTATTCATGCTTGAAAACAATGATGTCTTGGATGTAACCTTTGTATTTTTTAACAAAGATATTAGCACAACAAATATTAGTTTGTTATACAGTCATACAGGAAAATGGAGGCCATGATGGCAAATGTACTACCACAGATATCCAGATTGTGGTTGCAATGATCATTTTCACGCTCCCTTGCCTCACCTTGTCACCTGTTTCAATTAACATACATTTTGTGGATCAGGAAAGGTAAGTCTACCAAATGCTGAGACCAGAAATGTAATCAGTGCCACAATAGTATATTACAGCATTTGTCACTGATAGTAACACATTCAAATACACACACACACACACACACACACACACACACACACACACACACACACAAAATATTTGTTTGGTGAAATTTCACAGATGTATGCAATCAGATACATTCTCCAGTCCTGCAAAAAGCACAGTGTGTAACTTGTCAACTTACTCTCAGAGTCTGTCAACACGCTGAGTAAATAAAGTAATAAAACAACTGGGCAACATGGTGTTGGATCTTTTGTACTTCATATTTTGTACATAGTATACACAAAGTAGTTCCAGTAGCATCTGCATCAGTAAAATGTACCAACAGCAGAAGCACAAATACTCAGGGCACTGGCAGCCACAAACATCTGCCTGCTCCTCTGCAAACATCTGACTATAATCATGCTAAAAATATGTTTAAGAGGTGATGAGCGAAGCCACTTCACAAGTCTATGATGCTCATCTCTGCTGCACTTGCTCACTCATTTGTGGATACTGTCATATAAACACTTGGTGTCTATATATTATATACAGCACTATGCAAAAGTCTTGAGCCACCCTTTATTATTTTATACTTTTCGAGGAAAATGGGAAATGAGTGCAGAGATTTAATGAAAAAAAACATAATTGGTGCATAATAATCATAATGCAGTATATAAAAGCAAAATCAGAGTTTGCACAATTCTAACAGGCTTCAAAGTCAGCATTTGGCATGGCCCCCTTTGTTCTTCAACAAAACCTGAACTCTCTTAGGCAATCGTTCTTGCTTTCTTAAAAGATATCCCAAAGCTCCTTTTGCCTTTTGTTCAGCTCTTTAACAAGATGATCCCGCAATGTTTCAATAATGCTGAGGTCCGGGCTCTGGGGAGGCCAATCCATGACTGAGAGTGTTCATTGTGTGTGTGTGACATGACAGAGCCTCCACTCCTTTACTCCTTTTCTTCTTCACTCAACCGCTTTTCTGACCTCCTTTCTACATGTTTAAGATATTATTAATTACATTTTTGATTCAAATGTAATTCATAATTCAATTTTTCATAAGACAAGGAACCCTTCCAGTGAGACCATGTGTGATGAGGCTTCAGTGAACGGAAGGAAGATCAACTTTAGTGTCACATGTATCTCTCAGGCAGGTCCCGTGTCAGGTCTCAGTTATTTTCCTCAGCTTAAACGACAAGACCTCCTGATCCTATTCATCTCCTATTGACCTTAGAGCCACTTTTTCTTTTGTCTTCTACTTGTCTAGTTTCCTCAGGCTTTTTAAGGACATACTGCACACCAGGCCAAGACACGCCAAGTTTTCAGCTAATAGCTCATTGGGAATCAAAGAGCTACTGGGTACAAAAATACTTCTGTATATTTTCTGTATCCTGTAGCAAAAATATTATTTTACGCCCATCTTTGAAATTTTTCTTAGATTCAACTAAAGAATTGGGAACTAATAATGTGTTTTTGAATAATGTTGCTAGTAGCAAGGGCAAAGTAAACTATATGATTTATAATTGGTTGCTTGTTATATTGGCTGTTTTGTGTAGAGACAACAGTGGTTCATGCCTTGAGTTAGGTGCCTTTTACTGTCATTCTTGAATGATTCATAGGTCAGTGCTAAGTAGCTTAACATTATTTTGAATGCAGTCAAGTGTAAGGACCGGACTGCAAATGATCAAAAAGTAGTCAGTGTCCAAAAAAAAAACTTTGAAAGACCTTCAGAAAGCCTGGAGAACTGTTTTTAAAAATTAAGACCACTTTATAAAGTTTTTAAAACTTTATAAATATGAGCAAGACTTTTGCTCATATTTAGTGGACTGAAGCTGTGTGATTGTGCTGCATCTTCTTAAATACAACATTCATTGATTTGTATTGCACGAGAGCACTGATCATTCAGTTCATCTTCACTGTGCACATTTGATTTGTGAGAAGAAGGCCCACACCTGTCTACAGGTAGAAGGACGGTTGGGACAATACTGTAATGCAAATCAAATTTTGATGAAGCAGCAACAGGTTACAGAGCCAGTGGGGTTGAGATAGCTTTTAGATCAGTATTTAGCCAGTTATGTTCTTTGAAAGGGGTACATATTAATGCTATTGACATGCTTGTGCTCTTACATTGTAGCTGGAAAGATTTTCCTAAAGGATATTTCTCAAGAAGCCTCTCTACACAAATGAACTCCAATCAGCTACAACTGTTTTGTCTTTAGTATTTTGAGACAGCAATTTTATAGAGTGTTAAATACCCTTTTAAATAGCTAACTTTACTAAAAATCTGCAGCATGAAGATTCTCTCTCTCCCTCTCTCTCTCTCTCCATATTTTTATATATATATATATATATATATACACACACACACACACACACACACACACACACACACACATATTTTTTTTGCTATACTATTTTTTTTTTCTTTTGCTAATTGGATTAGACTGAAATCAATGATTGAAGGAATATTTGTTGGGATTAATTTTAGTGATTTGGAGTGGAAAATGCATGCAAGGTAAGATTAGGTCATTATTTAATTTACCATAACCATGGTTCTGATATGGTTTATTAACCACAATTGATCATTTCTTTCAGCATAAAAACCTTCCTCTTCTGTTTACGATTACTATTTTTATTGCTAAAGTTTAGTTTTTTGTTGCTTTTTTGTTATTCCTGTACTCTATTCTCCATATTTTTATTATTTTTATTGGAATCATCATTATTATTATTATTATTATTATTATTATTATTATCATTATTATATTATTATGATTATGATGATTATTATTATGATTATTATTATTATTATTATTATTGTTATTATTGTGATTAAATATTATTATCATACTGGACTAAGTGAATTTCCATAGCTACTCAAAGTCCCAACCTTATGTCATCGTGTTTTTTATGTGATTGTAGTTCTTCCTCCCTTAGTATTTATCTTAGCCTGTGTTTAGTCTCTGTTCCCATGTCTACGCTGTATTTTTCCCATGTCCCACGTTCCACATCTAGTCACTCCTGTCTCCATGTTCCCCCCGTCTCTCCAGTCAGTCATGTCTCTGTCTCTGTGTCAAGTCCACGTCCTTGTGAATGCCTCATGCTTCCCGTTTTATTCTGACAGTCTGTGTCCTATGTCAGTGTATTCTGCTTTGTTTCCTTGTCTCATTATGTCAGATTAGCCCCAGCTGTGCTTCCCTCCTGTTTCCCATCCCCTCGTTACTCCCTGGTGTATTAAGCCCTGTGTTTTCCTCTCTGTTATCACGTCATACCACTCCCATGTGCTGACTGTGTGTCCTTCCTACCCTCAGTATTTCCTAGTTCTGTGGTTTGAGTTTAATGTTTTTAGTTTTAGCAATAAAGCTGCCGGCTTTAGTTTACCCTTCTGTGTTCCGAGCCCTGCTTTTGGGTCCTCATCCTGCCTGCCACACAGCAGATAGTGACAAGCTTCTTCATATAAGAGGTCTGGAAGCAACTCCGAAAACAGACTAAAACAAACTTAATAATAAAAGCTGAATGACTCAGTTTTATTTTATTCACCCATTTATTAATCTATTGTCCATATGCTTCCTGGTTCCCCTTCTGATACTACACTACACGACTTGAAAGTATACAATATGTAGAGAACATTTTGGAGTTAGATATGTTTCAGCTAAATTACCTGTTTTACACATACATGTATGTGCTGTGGTAAAATAAATCTATTGGTAAATTTTGGTGTATAGATAAGTATAACAGAAAACACTGCTTAGAGATATATTTGTATTTCAGCCAAGACAAACTACTAAGCTCTTTAAAATAAGTCTCGTTACACACTCTGGAGGTTTTAATCCGAAAGCAGGGGGTGAGGTTAAAACATGATAATACTGGGATTAATCTTGCCACCGTTTCACTCCTTTGACCAAGACAAGCCATTTGTAAACGTTAAAGCCGAAGCAAACTCTTAAAAACAACTAATAAGCTGGACCAGGCACAAGAGGGGATAATGATGAATGTTAGAGAAGTGAACTTTTGATTAGACTTACATTTTTGGTGCCTGAATTGAAAAATGTAAAGAAAAAACGAACAAAAACAAAACTAAATACATTGCAGATGAGTTATGCCCACTGAGTCCCCTCAACTAATATCACTAAATGTGCCCTTGAGCAAGCCACTTTGCCTGCATTTTTGTCTATGGACCTACACATAATGTGCAGTACAACAAAATTACATTATATTAGAAAGTAAGCAGCATTAAGAAAATGTGTCCAGAAACAAACACCTACTAGATTTAAGAAAAAGGATAAAAAAGGATAAAATTATTATTTTTTTTTTTTTAAAAAGCCAAAACTATAGCATGGTTCTTTTCTTTTTTTTCCTTTCTCTGTTTTTTGCTTTGAGGCAGACAGCGTTTTATTTGTCCTGTTGTCGAACCCCTTAGTTGGTAAGTTCCTGGTCCTACACTTGCCACTCGTTTCAATGAGATGTCTGCTTAGAAATAACATGGAACCTCAGGGTGAGGAAAGCAGTATGCATAACACTATTAAGGGTGAAACAGGTGGCAAATGCAACACAAGGAATCAATCTGCGAGCCATGTCAGTGTTCGGGTTGTTTTAGAACACCTCCTGCCAACTGCACGTTTACATATTCTGCTCTGTTGCGTTTTTTAGTGTTTTACCACTGTTGTCTACATTGTGGCTATTACATGCCCCTTTGTACCTCTTCTCTCCTGTCTTCCCCTCGCCCACCCCACTTGCTTCTCATCTCTTCCCTCTTGTTCTTAGGTGCAACTAGGCAGACTCTGTATTTCAGTGCATATTGAGACAAAGCTGGTAGTCCTCCCTCCCTGTTTTTGTTACTTTTGACCAGCTTTCTCTCTTGGTGTGGTTGATTTTTGTTATGGTCCACATATAAACGTCTTTTCCTGATAAATTTAATCTTGGCTCTGTATGTTTTCTGTATTCTATCAGTATACCGCAGTCACACAGTCTTGCTGAGTTTCTCCTTTCCTGAGGCTGTTGCTCTAACAGGGGCAAGCAGACTCCTTGACTGCACCCACAACAGAAATAAAGCCATCCTGTTCTACTTGCGCCTGACTGTGAACCAATGTATCAATTAAACATCTCACAGTCTCCATGTCAACTACATTCATTATTGTTTCATTATAACCGTAGCACCCCGACATCGACAGCTATTAAAGCATACATTACTCACAACTCCACCAGGACCATAAAGTCATACAGAAGTCTTAATCTAATGCAAAACATTACTATAGAACATGCACCAAATTATAACAGCAAAATTTTTCAAGATTTTTTTTCTGCAGCTGCCTCACGTAGTACATGAAGCAGTGTAATGCGTGACTCATTTAACATTTAACAGTGCATCTACATGTGCCAATTCTAACCTTTTTGTGAGTGTGAATAAAAAAAGAATAGCTTGGTGAAACAAAACAAAACCTGTTCTACTAATGAAGAGAGAAAAGCATGTAAAACTCATTAAACTTGATAATTATATACAGCGAATTAGAGCGAAAACTATTAAGTTAAAGAATTGTGCAAATTTACAATGGGGATCTAGTGTTTGCTAGATAAAGTAAGCTTAAGGCTTTCTATGTTTGATCCTATATTGTTGACAGTATGTGAATGTTTACCAATGAATCCTATATGCGTCAGTATGAACCAGTTAGGGTACAAAATCTAGTGATCATCAACAGTATTTAAGGCATATATAAAATCTATCAGGCAGGTGCCTGACATTTTGCAAGTGCCTCATATCCTGCAATAACCCATCTGATCAGTCAGAGCACGGACACAGGACCCTAGCAGACATCCTGTGGTGTCTTCAGAGGGCATGCTGCTTAACTTTGGGCGCTTGTGGGTTGCTTGATGGAGACTCAGAGTTAAGAGGATTGGGTTCTTTTTAATGCTGCTTATGTGCTCATGTTAAGTTTTTTTGTGGTTTTGGTTTTAGTTTTTTTTTACTGGGTAAGTATTTTGTTTTCAATTCTGGGGCTTATTCTGGGAGTCAGATTTTTTTCCTGCATTTTTGAAATGGATACTAGGTCACCTTGTCCACTTGACATCCTTCTCTTTTACAGCAGAGACCGTCATGCTTGAGCTCATCTCACTGTTGCTAACTTTAGCAGATTTTTTTTTTTTTTTTTTTTTTTTAAATTTTACAGTATCCTACTGCTTAGCAATGATATCAGCCAATGACATTCCACTGATGGTACAGGAACCATGCCCCCTCCTCCCCAACAAACACACACACACCCCACGCCTTGGGTAAGTGAGCAGTGAAGCCTCAGATAGTGATCATTTTGAAAGTAAATACAGCCAAACACAGCAAAGACATTTTTAACTCATATTTTTGATGATTTTGTTGTACAAGAGTCACAGTCACCTGTGTAAAATTTTGATTTATCTCCTGTTTTTACTATTAAAGCTCTCAAGCCCAACAAATTATATTCAGAAGAAGAAGATCTATGGTTTGTCAAAAGAATAGTACACTTCACCAGTCTGTGATTTTAATGTTGTGAGTGACTGTGGAATACATTGCTAAAAATGTATCTGCAATAGTAAGCAACTTAAGATGAAGACTATCAAGACCACAGTCACATGCTAGACACCACACTATCATTATTTTCCTTCATTATGTTACAAACTCAAAATATAATGCTGATACCATAACATCTGTTATCAGCCAATCCTGACCAATATCATCAACAAGTAAATCCGATCACCATCCTGTTCACAAAAGAGCAGACAGACTTTAATGGTGACGTCATCTACAGACAAATCCTGGAGCTGCTATAGTCATAACATTACTCCTGACACATGCACAGCATCCACAATGCCTTCACTGGGACATGGGGACAATCCCTGAATCACAGAGCTGCATTAAAATAAGACTCATTTTGATACAATATGCAAAAATACAATCATCCGAGCCCACAGCATCATTCATTATTTCAGTCTCGCTGGTTTAGCTCCAGAAAGGTCAGGTTTCAAGTCTTGATGTGCACCATGACAGCATCAGAAAAAAACTAAAACTGAATCAGACACTGAATTTGTTAATATACAGTTAGATGTGTAAGTATTTGAAGAATGAGACAAGTTTTCTACTTTTGCCTCTGTACACCACTACAGTAGATTTTAAATCAAACAATCCAGATATAACTACATTTTAGATTTTCAGCTTTAAAGGTTCCATATTATTAAAATTAATTTTGAATTGTGAGGTTTTTATGACATTCAAGCCTTAAACTAAAGTAGGTAACTAATAGTAGTTGAGCTTAAAAGGTGTCCAGTCTCCTCGATGCTTAGGTCTTCCTATATTAGTGCTAAGCAGAGTATAATAGCGTGTGGTAAACACAGATGTTAGATGTGATGCTGTTAGTAGCAAAAAGCACTATGATTTTTAAATTGAGGCTGTAATTGAAGTAACTGAAGACCCTGCCCCAAATAAATAAACAAACAAAAGGAAACATCCTGGATGAGTTGGACTAGCTGTGCAACCTCTGTAGGGTCCAGGTGCTGTATCGCCTCATGCCACTAGTAGGGGAGACCGGGGATAGTTGTAACATTTTTGACATTTCTCTCTGTAAATTGGAGCTCTTTTAAGGTAGTGGATTCAAAATTTAATGCAAAGTATTTACATGTCTCTGCTATTAAATAGTGCAGCTATTTTCTCTGCAGCACAATTACCCATTGCATGGTATGGTCTCAAACACAAAGAGTGAAATGTTACAATTAACCCCATAGTCTGGGTTAGTTGTAACATATCCTGGGGTGAAATGTAACACAATGAAATAAGGGTACTGACAAAATGTTAACATCTAATCTTTGTTTATTCAACACATGAATGCACTTAGAGCCATTTATGTAGCTGTGTGTGTGACAGAATGCAGAAATCTAGCTTTTGAACATATTCCAACCCCCCAAAAAAGACAAATGATGGAATTTTCTGCAACTGAATATTTCATTAATTTTGGTTGGTCTTCCTTGATTTTGGCCTCATTGGCTCAGTGGGCATCGTAACCTACAACTCTTGCACCAACTTTTGAACATAACAATGAAGCTGAAAAAAATGTAGTTGTTCACCAGCATCGCAATCCCATTACTTTTTATCATGGCTTACCTTTGTGTGGTTTGCAAAGTGCTGTTTCTTGCACCCATCCTGATTTATTTCCACTACCAGTACTTCCTACTGGTCCATCTCTGACACAGTGGTCTGCATCATGTATGTGTGGGAACACAAACAGTGGAGGAATTGTGTTGCCAATGGCATTAACCGCATATACAAAGGCGACCAGTGAACCTCTCTCTGCTGATGTCGTTGCCCAAACTTGTTTAATATAAGTTAAAGTAATAGTGTGGTAAGTTGTAACATCTGCATTATTGTTACAACTAACCCAGACTGTTGCTGTTACAACTGACCCAGACTCCTATAGGGCTTTGGAGTTGACGTCACGCCGCAATGTATTGTGGGAGCGCGGCACCATCTTCCGGGTCCACAAATCAAAACAAACACACTGTGTTGGAACGACGACTACAAGAAACATGCTTAAAAGCAGCTCAACTGGATATCAGCTCGTCTGACGGCTGCTATCCAGGGTAGACGCATTCATTTGGTAAGGTCCGCTGTATTAGCTCCCTCATGTTGCTTCCAGGTTGGGAAAGAATTATAAGACAAACCCTTTTTAAGCTTATTCCCGTGCTGGTCGTGCGATCGAACACTGCAGTACGAACCATGGCTGTTGTGTGTGCCTTCGTTCCTTCTTCGCTTGCGCTTTGTTTGGACCCGGAAAATGGCGCATCAGGCCAAAATACTTTCCACGCCCACCCCCGTGACATCACGCTCCAAAGCCCTATAACCATGAACTAGCTAAGATTACAGCCAACGGCTAAAACATTAGCACTAAAGACCTACACAGAATATATCCCCATAGACATACAAATAACATAATTTAAGTTTGATGAGTGCAAAGTAGATAATGCTATTAGAAATTGAAATAAAGTAGAAAAACTTACTTTTTGGCATACAAATTACTTTTTTTCGTGTTAAATTGTCTGTGTTTGACAAAATGTGCTGATTTTTCACATGTGATAGCAGAACTGAATTGGGCATGCACAGCATGAATCACATCATTTGAAACTTAGCCCTGATTGGAGAAATTGGAAGTGTTCCAACTGACCCACGTTACAACTATCCCCGGTCTCCCCTAGTCACACTGACCCGAGCCAAATGCTCAAATCCTTCAATTTTTTTTTTAAATCAGTGTATCAAAGAAGGGTTAAGTGACAGCAAATAAATACTGAAAATACTCAAAATTTAGACTTCAAATGAGAAAATTAACACGTTCATGTTTTTCCATCACTCGAAGAACTGAAACCGCAGTGAATACTTCAAACAACCATGTCCACACAGGAATAGGAATTTGCTACCAATCATAACTGTTAGCGTCAGTGTTCTTAGGTCTGATGAAAATCAAATGCTGAGGGAGAACAATGAATTTTGAAAATGTTAATGTCCAGTTTATAACCAATAGTAGTATGGGGTATGTGTTTCTCTCATTTCATGTCATTTTAAGTGCTTGAGTGCAGCTAAACTCAGCTGGGTTTCTGTTTCATTCATTTGCATCTGTTTGTGTCTCTCCTCCGCTCTTTCCTTCTCTCCTTAATACAGCCGAATTCACAATAAACCTGTTGTCATATAAATATTTCTTTTCTGATCCTGTGAACACAATGAAATATGGACTTTACCACAGTCCATTAACCACAGGAAAAACTGCTAACACACAAGCCACTTGCCAAGCTGCTACTCTGTACAGCTGAAATCTGGATTTTGACATACTGAAAAAATCTTCATTCACATGTTTAAAAGAATGACCGTGTTGAGAAATTTGCCAAATTTAAAAGCAAAATAATCAGTCACATTTAGAATAAACACTTATTTTTCATTCAGGCCTGTGCAGTCTACTCGTGAGCTGCAGTGTTCCTATTGGCTGGTCCTTGCTGTTCTTCCTTAAATGAACTGTTAGAAATGCAAACCAGAGTACCAGTCATGTTTCAGAAAAATTAACATTAACATCATTATTTGTTGCAATATTAAAAATATACGAGAAACTACAATTGTGTATTCTGGGGACAGATGAGACTAACATTAATATGTTTTAAAGTGGTACAATATGTGGCATTTAACCAAAGGACTGCATTAACTGTTTGAGTTATACCTATTTTTTTAAAAAGTAATTAGACAAAGACAGTTTGAAATATAACACTCTAAATACATAAAAAATAATTTTTATATAATATCAAAAAAATATCAATATAAAAATAAACATTTTAATCCTTGCAGTCAATGACTGCTTGAAGTTTAGATCCCATGGATATCACCAAATGCTGCTTTTTTCCCCAAAGAAGCTCTGCTAGGCCGCTTCACTGCAGCCAGCAGCAGTTGCTGCTTCTTTGTGGGTCTTTCTGCCTTCAGTTTTGTCTTCAGTAACTGAACTTATAATTTTTCTTTGCAAAACCCTTGGGTTCCTTTTGCAGTAAGCTTATTTATTTATGGTAACCTGATCAGTTTTGCAGCTTTGCAGTTCTTTTAAATGTTTTTTGACAAAGTCTAATCTGACTTTTTTGTTCTTAATCACCTTGCTATAAAACTGTTTCTTTGATGAATGGCTCTCTAGATTGTAGAATTTGACAGTGAGTGTAGACTTGGGAAATTGTCATGCAGGGGTTTTTCTTAACTAACTTTAGTTGTCTTTTGTGGTCTTTCAGGCTTTTTGATATTCCTGAGTTCTCCAGTAAATGGTAAAATGGGTTCTAATATAGCGCTACAGTACTCACAATGCTTATACAACGTGCCTCATTCACCCAGTTACACTCAATTATATAAACACTTTTTATTCTATGCTTTTTAGGGGTTACCTAACTTGGTGTTAGTATCTTGCCCAAGTATAAGCAGTGGGATGCAGACTGGAGCAGCCAGGGATCGAACCAACAACCTTCCAATTAAGAGATGACCTGCTTTGCCTCCTTCACTTGCATCAACATTAACAGTATGTTATACTGAGAGTTGCATGTGGCAGTATAAATGTGGCACTAACGTCCAGAGGTTTCATCAGTTTACCTTCTTCATTGAATTCAACCAACTGTCCATTTACGTTTGAGCCTCTGCCAATGGGGGACTAGAAAAACAGCTGTAATTTCTGAACAGTAAACCTTGTTTATTAATCTTAAATCTTCAACTTAAAACAGATCACTACTGTTTGCTGTAGATTCCACTGTATACAGGGCAAAATTAGAAGGAAAAAAATCTGTCACTACAAATTCTAATCGAGTGACACATTGTAGGGTTTATTTTACAATATAAAGCGCCTTGAGGCAACTGTTGTTGTGATCTGGCGCTGTATAAATAAAATTGAATTGAAATTGAATTAATGGAACTAGGTTTTTTGTTTTTTTTTTACGAAAGGCATATTTTTTCCACTCTAATCAGTTTCAGCTTCAACTCAATCTCACGTTGATGGAGAAAGGTGTAAATTTAAAAGCAACATGAATGTTCCTAATCAGTGTGCTATTGTTTTTGATTAGAACTACACGCGATATGTATGGAACAATAGTGCTCATGAACATTCCCAGAGATCAAAGATGACATCCTTGCATTGCAAGGCTTTCTCCACTGAGTAATAATAATGTATATTTCTAACCATAATTTACATTTTTTTTTTATTCTATTTTCATTTCGTGGTCTTGAGGAAATCAAAAGCGGGAATCTATGCAAATGAAATGATTTCAATGATAGTTCACAATCTTCTTGCAAAACCACTTGTTATTTCACTTAATTCATAAGTATGACTAGGTGTTTCCCCCCCCCCTTTTTTTAACGTCATAATGTCTGCTGCGAGCAGCTGCAGTTAAGATGTGGTAATTTGCCCTGTTAACATACTGGCACAATTCCATAAATCAAAAGTTGGTATTTCCGAATATTTTTGCTAAGCCGTTTTATATCTATGCTATGCCCCTAAAGTCTCAATAAGCTGCTACCTCTTGTGGTACCACGGGTTTATGTGAAATCATGATTAATGCAACTAAAGTTATTTTGGTAGTTCTGAAATCATGACCACAACACAAAAACATTATTTCTGCTCGTTTTCTTCTCATGCACAATTACAAAGAATAGCTAGATTTTACTAAAATGAATTTATGTCTAAGAATCATGGCAGTTGAGCCCCTCTCCAGCCCTAGGTCTAGCCTTTAGATTACATGTAAATGTTATTTAAAAAAAATCACAAATTTTTAAAAGTAAAATTCAAGCATTTAAATGTCACTCTGCATTTATTCTGTACACATTTTTTAATCAATTTAATTTTATTTATATAGCACCAAATCATAATGCCTCATCACGCCTCAAAGTACTTACTTTATGTGAGAATGACAAAATGTCAGCTTTAAAAGCTATTACTTTTATTACCACTAATGCTACCACCAATAATGATAACAATAATAATAACAACAACTAATAATAATTATCATCCAGCCTAATAAAAATGCAAAGTATGCTTGGAGGCTCACCTCTTAAAATGTTTTATTTTAAATGAGCACAGAGGGGAAAAAAATAAAATTTTAAAACAGTTTTTATAATTTTGTATAATTAAAGAAAAATGTCTTAATTTTTTTCTTAAAATAAATGTAATTTGTCAGAGCTACACAATACACTTACACGTATGCATATGTATATAATTTGTGTACACACACACACACACACACACACACACACACACACACACACACACACACACACACACACACACACACCTTACATATAAAACTCTTAACTGTTATTTCTTTATATTTTGCTTCTAAAGAACCGCATGTGCACAATGCATTATTATGCACAGTGAAATGGAAGTATTCAGGTAAACCTTTAAGCTTTGCCATTTTGCAAAGTTTTATGTTCTAATATACTCAACTGGCGTTTTAAAATCCTGCTGTAAAAACAAAGTAGATGTTTCCATTACTGTCGAGTGACATCAAGGTAAGAGGTACTTCACGTTAAACTGACTTCAACAGATTTGAGTTCATTTTATCCTGGCCTTTGGCACTGAAGTGTCTGTTTTTAATGAAAAAAGCAACAGCTTTCTGTCACTTGATCTGAAATCTGAGTGACTACTTTACATAACAGACATACAACTTCTTAAAAATAGAAAACTGCACTCCTGTGAACACTCCTATTACCCTAACAGACTTTTGAAAAAGGCATAGAATTAATAGATTGTGATAAAGCACGCCGAGTCATTCTGTTTCATCCTGACTTCACTAGGTCTTCCCACACACAATTATCTCTTCTGTACATTTTGTTCATCCTTTCTACCACCTAGCATTGCTTTCTGAAGTCTCTGGCTGCCACTATTCACCCCTCAATGGTTTTAATTGTCCCGATGACCTCAATCAAAAGACAATTACCAAAGGGAAGAGGAGCACAGGCAATTATTGTCTTCACCATGAGATAGTGCACACCTGAATGGAGCTACCTCCTTTCACAGTGTTAAAATTACATGTGCTGCCTGGCTGTTGTGATGAAAAAGGGAGAATTAAGTGTGTGCCTGAAATACTTATATGTCCTTAGAGAAGACTGAATCTGAGAACATACTGACACTTTAAAGCCAAATGAGAAACGTGGCACACATATATGAAGATATGTAAAAGAATTCAGGCCCAGCTAAGATGAGTTGTAACATGGGATAAGAGAGGCATCAAGCATACAGACATTTTTCATTTTGACATTGCCTTCCTATAAGTAGCTTTTTTTTTTTTTTTAATTTTTTTTTTTTTTTAAGAATTTGGCAGTCTGGTGATAACTATGCAAATAATCATTACAGTAAAAATGTGATACATTCCACAAACTTACATCATCATGAAATGAATGCACTGAATGTCAAAATCCACCATTGTTTTAAAATCAGTGCAAAGATGCATACTGAGGCTGTTGAAATGTCTTTTTTTGGACTGAGAAAGCAGTAAGCTGCAAGTGGTTATCGTCTCTGTGGCTGCTGGGATATACGGAAAGCAAAGAGTACCATTTTGTTTTTTTAGAAGAAGACTGACAATGTATTCTACATATTTAAAAAAAAGTTTAAGTTTAAGGAAAATATATTTGACAAAGTATAAAGTTAAACTTAATGCAATACAACCAGTACAATCACATATTATTCCTATATCGTATTGTGGCAGATAATCATTGTTTTCAATGTTATTTTAATGTTGGAGTTACTACAGAGCCCATCTAGAGATTAAACTGACCTTTAGCAGATATTTGCCAGGAAGCACGTAGCATCATGAAGCCTGCCAAGTAAGGCAAAAATCCTAATCAGGATTTCTGATCTGGATTATTTAACATGGGTATTCACAATCAGCACAGTAGTGCAGTGATAAGTACTGTTACCCCACAGCAACAAGGTTTTGCTTCAAAGCAACCTGCTGGCTGGGGGCTTTCTGTGTTGAGTTTGCATGTTCTTCCTGTGACTGTGGGATATTTCCCAGGTACTCTTGCTCTCTCCAACAGTGCAAGGACATACTTGTTAAGTTCCCTGGAGATTCTAAATTGGCCACAGGTGTGAATCTGAGCATGACTGGTTGTCTGTCTGGGTTCTGTGATGGACTTGCAACATGGCCAGGATGTACCTTGCACCTCACCCTGTGACTTACCCCACTCACCTGCCTCCCCATTATGGATAGATGGATGAATGATTCATGAAGTTAACAAACATCATTAAAAGGGAATGACATCAAACTTTAAATATATAATTCAAATGAAAAAAAAAAAATATGGAAAACAAAAGAAAGAATGGAAGGTAGTGGGGGACAATAGTGATAGTTAGTTAGACACTAGCTATGCATTTTTTTTTTTTTTTTACTATAAAGCATGTCCTGCAAGGCCAGCCATCAGTCCCTGTTGAACTGCCTTAACTTCAAATCTGCAAGTACAGATGGGGCCAAAGAGAGCCTCAGGTGACAATAGACCCAGGTAGATCAACATGGCAGCTACAGGCTGAACATCACAGAGGCAAAGCGAAAGGCCAGCTGTTGCGCTCCACGTAAAGCAGTCTGGATAAAAGACCCTGACAGATCCAGAGGCAAGAGCAATACATGTAAACATTAAAAATCCATCCAAAGGTTCACACAGAAACTCTGAGTTTTACTTCATGAGCACATAAGGACACATGCATGTTAACAACCATTTCAATATTGCCACATTCATGACATCTCCTCTTTAAAGCAGGCACCATTTCTAAATACATTTGTGTTCAGACTTTAAAACAAGCAGGTTGTTTTCCAATTCAACAGCTTAAAGTGGAAAGTTTTTGTCATTTTGTGGTTGGCAGACTATTTTATGAATTTGCCATCTGTAATACTGCAAAACAAGAGTAGAGTGATAATGGTAAGGACACCAGAATACCTTTAATGTTGTGAATGATGTGTTAACCTCCAGCAATAGCCTGAATGCCAACACCTGAGTCTAATCAAGCCAACTCTAATCTGGCTGACTGGATCAAAATAGCACCTGGTGATTTCTTTTTGCTGCTCTGCATAGGCCTGAACCACCTCATTTAGTTCATTACAAAGAATGGTTATGTGGGTTTTCTGCCAGTGTATTACAAGCCCAGTGGGAGACCAGTCTTAAGTTAACATCCCTCAATTCAAAGCGCCAGGGTTTTAGGCAAAACCTAACCATTAAAGTTGCTAATGTACCATATTAGCCTTCTGGTCCTGTTAGCCATTTTGACTCATATATACACAAACTGAGAAAAAAAAACTACAAAGTAAACGAAAAAGTAAACAAAGAGCTGTCTACAAGATATATTTTTATTTATGTAGCAACAACTAAAACATATTAAATTATGTCCACCAACTAATGTAGGCTAGATTATTCTTTGCTATTTGAAAAAGGTCATCTTCATCCTGGTGAAAACCTTTATTCCCCCCATCAAAATGAAAGCTGAGTCATAAATATGTTAATTTCCTTCAAATAAGCCTGTTGCTTCAGAAAGAACTGTTATAGTGGCAGGGTAAACCCTTCATCGTTAAACTGTAAGACTTGAAAAATTTGTCATGTTAATGATTTTCAACTCAATTTTCCAAAAAGATATACTCTCTGTGCATTTGAAATGTATTCCCCTGTCTCCCACTTCTCTGAGTGGTGCACATTTCTCAAGGGATCTTTGAACATGTCATATTTATAAGTTTCAGTAAGATAAAGAGAGCCTGTTTTCTGTTTATCTTTTTGCTTTTATGCCAGTAACTTATACTGATAAAAGTCTTGCTTTAGTTCACACTGTGTTTTTAGCAGAGAGGTGAACAACAAAATACAAAAACATTCAAGTTTTCTTTGTGAATTCAGTCAGTGTGGTGCTTCTTAAGCCTTCTATTAAGAAAGTAAAGCAATTGAAAAATAAATGTAAAGATTTTTTTTTTTTTGGCTGAGGTTAGTGTGAATGATTATATTTAAGAAAAAAAAACATCAATAGTGTCTAACCTTGTAAAGGATGTATTTCATGAGTAAATGGACCTAACAGCATTTTGATCTCCAGCTTTTTAAAAAGCATTCCCAAAAGGACTTTTAAATCCAAATCAAACTGCAAAGTCAACACATTTTAGAATAAACAGCATAGACACCCATCAATAGATCTTCACAAATTTTCCTGAGGAATGCAAAATGAGTGTTCAACTATATATTAGTTGAAAAAGTTACTATTTCAATGTAAAATACACCAACCCTGATGAATGTTGGAAATCTGGTATCTTATCTATGAATTCCAGCTCTACCATCCATCTAGATGACAGTATAACAAAGGTCATATTGAAATAGTGCCAAGGACTCATTTTAGCCCTGAATATTTTAATTAGCGCTGTGCCATATCATATCATCTGAAATACTACTGGTATATTTCTTTAAATTTAAGTGTAATATCACAATATCAATAATATAGTGCTGCCATGTGTTTGTTCCCTAGCACACATGATAATCAGTCAGGTCTAGGCACATCTGACAGTGAGAGCCACATGGTAGCCTCTCATTATGATTTAGTAAAAATGGAGCTACTTCAACAACCTCCTGCAAAGCACATTACTAAAAAAATGCAAGAATATTGTCCTTCATTTTATTTGCACTAATAAATGCTGCTGCCTGCAAGCTGCAATTACTGATAACATGTTGGCAAATTTCCTTGAAATAGCATGATATCATTTTGAGGCTATATCGCTCACCCCAAACTTTAATTACTGCTTTCAGTTGTTTAGAGTTGCTGAGTCGAGACAATCAAGGAGACAGCTGAACTCTAAAAACTTTTAAAACTTCTTGAACAAAAAATATGTCCAATTAATTTTCAAGTTCATGTGTATTTGTATCAAATGAATAGCTAGAAACATTTGGTCAACGTGAGAAAAGTAGTAAAGAAAAAGCTCACTGGTTCTGTTTCATTACAAGTGTCCACCAGCAGATTGGGGGGGGGCATAGAGGTCACATCTCTCCTGGATGTGAAATGGGTTGTGGGGCATATCATTCCATGCTCAATAAAATGCTAAGCACTGCAGATCTGCAGATTATGCACTGTAGCTTGGTATAAATTACATTTTGCAGTTGTTTAACTGCTCTAATTAAAATACTTTCTCTCACCATAAATTAAACACATTTCAAGCGTGATACCAAGGTATACCAAAGGGCATAATCTCTTAAAGCATCTGGTTATGTTTAGTTTTTTATCAGAGAATATATATGAATTAATCAGTTCATTCTAACCTTAAAACACCGACAAAAATACGGCTTTGCAGACACTGGCTGGCACTAAACAATCCAGTACCCAGAAATATCCCTCTTGAATATCCCTCTTTTGTTCTGCTTTTTGGACAAAGACAACTTGTTTTAACCGTTTTGTTAAAAATAGGCTGTGTGTGGATATATATGTGTGTACATAGTGAGGGAAACATCACCACATTTACATTTGTTTACCCTCTGCACACAGTTTTGCAGTATCATACAGTTGGGCAAGACTGCTTCATAAACACACACATACACAAACGAATGTACACAGACACACCAGTTTTGAGCACCTGAAACTTTGTACTTCAAATTTTCCCTGGCAGAACCACAGTTTCCATGTGTCACACAATTATGCTTTAAATGAGCTCTATTGAAAATTGAGATTTAATGAGTATGTGATCTGGCACAGAAGGAGACTGTCTCAAAACTAATTGTTGGATCTCTAGAGCTCAGGTCTGCACAATTAACGCATCCACTTGTATTGTTAACAACAAAGTAACAGGGTACATTTGAATAAAACCAACTAAACTAATGTGTTAGTGATGTTTTATTCTATAAATTAGTAGCTCTTAATAGATGTATGAGAAGAAATATACAAAACAAAGGAATTTTGTTGTAAATTCTTTGTTGGTACACAGATAATTAGAGGTGGTGCATTGAAACAGAAGTGGTTTAAATGGATTTATCTGCTAATGGAATGCTAAAAGACAAAAAGAAAAATAAAGGAGAAGCTAAGATGAGCTTTTATCTAAAAAATCTTGCTTTGATGGTACAATCTCTGCAATTTAGCCAAAATGCATTTAATCAAGATTAAAATTCATGTTTGGGATTATGTTAATTTCTGACTGAATGCATACAATTAAGCAGAGATGTAAAGTGAGTGGTGGGCAGGAAAGAGGAATCCAAATATTAGATCTGTAATGTGAAGTAAAGGTCGCTTCCAACATAGCAATAATGTGACCTGATTTTCCTCGCTCAAATCAAGGGGCACAAGTTGCTATGGTAACTATAGTGTGGTCCACAGAATGGAAGCTGGTAGTAAAGATGCTTTAAAAAAATCTGCATTAACAGTCTGATTAGGAATAACTATTTTTTAATGTGTGGTCAATTTTGAAGATTCGTGACTTGAAAATGAAAAACAACAGCTACTCAAACATAGCCACGGGTTTCTTCGTCATTCATTCCCAGTCTAGTTCTCAGTGCAGTCCCGTGGTAACATTTATGGCAATGATATACACACCTAATTAATCCTCAATTTATTTAAATCTGATCTCAACAGTCCAGATCCTAAAGTGATAAAGTGCTTTCGTTGTTACTATGGAGAACAATATACTAGTTAATATAAGCAACTAAATTTCTATTTGGCATAATTTCTTTAAAGTGGGATCACTAATCACAATGAACAAATTATAGATAACAGTTCATGCAAATTTGATTATGTTGCACCAATGAAACAGTGATTCAAAAATAGGTTTGCATTGTAGGAAAACCCGAGGCTGATGTTGGAAGATGACCATGAAAAATAATCAACATGATTAAAGCATTTCAGCCTTTGTCTTGGCTACTTTGAAAACACAACAGCTCATAATAGTTTGAGTTTTCTACAAGGCTACACACACACACACGAAAACACACCCTACTTCCAGATAATCAATTGTACCCTGTATACAGTCTATATAAACAATGAATTTAACCACTTGGAATTGCCCGTCTGCTCTATTTTTTTCCTTGATTCTCTATATGGACAACAGTATCGGGCCGCACATCTTAATATCAGAATTCAGTTTTTTTTCAACCACATTGCTAAAGATGTATAAAATCAAGCATCTAACCACGCAGTCTCATTTTCCAAACACTTGTGAAAGTCTGAGTTGTTCTAAAGAGCCTACCGAGGTTCCTACTGTACAAAAGTCATCAGCACTCTGCTGACTCAATAACTGCCTCCTCTGGCATTAACACCAGCAGAAATACTGCACTGGGAGCTTCATAGCCTACCTTTGTCACCGTCACTAACTTTTCTGAGACATGTTACTGCCAGCAAATTCAATATGAGCTCATATTTTTTGTGAAATAGTACAATGTCTGAGTTTAAACATTCAATATGTTTTTAGTTGGGACAAGGCCATATTTACCACTGTGTAGCATTACCTCTTCTTTTAACAACGGTTGGTAAACATCTAGGAACTGAGGAGACCGGCTGCTGGACTTTTGGAAGAGAAATCTTGTCCTATTCTTGTCTGATATAGGATTGATTCTAACTAATCAACAGTCCTGTTTGAAATGTGTTCTGTTGGTGAAAGATCTGGACTACAGGCAGGCCAGTTCAGCACCCAGACTTTTCTATTACAAAGGCATGCTGTTTTAATAGCACTGTCTTATTGAAATATGCCAAGGTTTCCCTGAAAAAGATCAAGATGGGAGTATATGTTGCTCTAAATCTCATATTTATCTTTCACCACTGTGCAAGCTGCTAATTCCATAGGTACTGATGCACCCCCTATTGTCAGAGATGGAGTTTTTACAAAACCGTGCTGATGATTAGTCTGATGGTTCCTCTCCTCCTTAGTCCAGAGAACGTAGTGTTAATGTTTTCCAAATGAAAAAGGAAAGAAAATCAATTAGTTTGTCCAAAGAACAGTTTCCCACTTTGTCTCAATCCATTTTAATGAGCTTTGACCTAGGGATTCTCTTTTTATATCCAGTCGTGTTACTCACCGGTTGCCAATTAACCTAGTAAATAGCAAAAATGCAGTAACAGCTTCTTATATTTACCATTTACTTCTCCAGGCTCCTGCTGTCACGCTCCCAACTTATTAAAGACATGTTAAATTCCAAATGAAGCAGTGCTTTTAATAAACTGGTATTTTGGTGGGCTTCATTTTTCAGTCCTAATTATTGCGTACTATTTTGTATTTGAATACCATTACAAACCAAGCTCATTATGAAAAAAACTAAACAAATTTCCAAAGTTTTAGAATCTAAACTCACCGTGTAACGTATATAAACATCAAATGATTGCATTTTTGCAGAAAATTCATATTAAAAAACGCACAGTGGAAAAAAATCAAGTCAACAACATTCAGTTCTCAGGGGAAGGCAGCAACAGGCAGAATTGCATGGTTTGATCAAGGAGCTGAAGCTGTATCGCGGGCGCTTTCATACGTATTTCAGAATGTCAGTGGGGCAGTTTGAGCTCTTCTTGGGACAGCTGGGACCACATGTGATTTGCAGAGAAATAATTTTAGAGAGTCGATTGACACAGAGCTGCATCCAGCTGTGTTTCTGAGGTAAAACAGTAGAAAAATGATTGCCAAATGCAGTTGTCAGATCTCTTTATTCGGATCTGAAAAATTGACTTTGGTTCAAAAAACAAATGCTGCATATTCGTCCAAAAATATGCCGCCGCTATGAACAGCTGCATTAGGCATAGGTGAGTCTGATTTCCACGGATTTCACACGTCTGTTGTGTAAAGGGCTTTACCTGATTGTAAACCAGTCGTGAACTATTGTATATATCCAGCTCCAAGTGTAGTTAAAACACTGTTCTGTTGCACTTACAATAGAAAAAAAAGACTTTAGTGAAACAGAAACTTTAGTCAGCTCATTCACAACCAAGAGAGTCTGCAGAAGGTAACTCACACAGATTGTCCATGTATGGGCTTTTTGCAGACCTGTGCACGGTGCCTGTCGCCCTATTGCACTTACTTTTTGCAGTCTTTTTTTAACTTTTGTCAGACACAGAAGTCAACTGTCTGCTGACAAAGGTATCTTGGGCTCACAATGTTTTAAGGCTAAGGCTAGTGGTCTTAAAATATACATGAATGGTGAATATTCTGACTGCTGCATTACTCTGCTCACATATACTATATTTTAATATAGTACATATTCCCTTTAAATGGTCATTGTTAACAGATATTTCTGTTTCCTTTTATCAGATAATGGAAAAAAGGAAATAGTACAAGAAACATGATCCACTGAGACTATAGTAATAACCAGCAGACACATCCAAATCAAATTCAAGCTGCTGTTTTGAAGTGCTAAATCCAGATTTTATTACTACAACATCTTCTGATCACTCAGATAGACAGTAGACTCACATACATACAAAAAAGACATTAAATGAGGAAAAAGAAAAAAAATAACAATTTTATATGCACTCTTTTTTTCTTTCAGCACAATGCAAAAAACTCTACTGAGTTTTTAGTGATTCTAGTTGCTTTTCTCTCCTCTGCTCTGATTTCACCACTCCAGTTGTTTTCAGTGTGTGCTCCACTCCATGTTGAAAGTTCATCCTTTCCTCACCCACACAGAGTGAGAAAATAAAAAGGAGATACTACTCGAACGTAATGTTGCTCGAATTGAAGACTGTGTGTTCTCTAATTGTAAGAGCAATAAAAGATTTCCAACAAACAACACTAAGCAATGACTCTTTCTCAGGCTTGTCTTTGAAATAAAGAAACAGGCTGAAAATTCCTTCACTGGACTGTATTACGTTTTATAATAGCTCTCTGCATGTCTTTAAATTTAGGTTAGCTTAGGTAACGCAGAAAATTAGATTAGACACTCTGAGGCTTGATTACAAATTAATCTGTTTACCACAGAACAGTTTGTGGTAAGTAGAATAAGACTTGGGAAAAAAAGAGAATGGCCCTTTAAACCATTTGAAACCATCCCATAAATGTTTTCCCTTTGAAGCTAAACTAATTCAATTACCTAGAAACTGTAGATCTAAGTGTGTGTGTTTCAGACCAGAGATTCTCTCCTGCACAGCAGATGTTCTACGTACTGTAGCTGATTAATTACAAGCCTTCAGTTGCCGAACAATCGGAGTTGCTTATGATAAGCTAGAATGAGAATTACAGTCAATAATTGTAGAGTGGTACAGCTTAGTGAATGTTCTGAACTTTTTCAAAATAGGTTTGGCCAGTTTTATTTTCACAGGCTGCACTTTTGGCATTTTCATTTTTGTGTAGCCCTCCCTTTCTGTCACATCTCTCATCAATCTCCCATTATGTTAACTGCAGCATTCATTGTTCTAACAAACAATTCAGCAGCCTCTCACCCAGTGCTCAGAGGTTGCCTATCTTATTGTTTTATTAAAAGCATAAAAGCATTGTAATTTAAAGACACATTAAGAATGGATAACTTTGACTTGTAAATTAAAATATAAACCATATAAATTAATTGCACATATTGAAGTAATGGTATAGCTACTGTGAAATGCAGGAAAGAAATGAAATCAAATCAAATACAAAAAAACCCAAAAAATAAAATATTTAATCTCCCTTGTATTTTTTTTCAGTATCATTATAATGCTTCTCACAGCAAGCTGACAGCTGATATCAAGAAATGGTGTAAACCCAAACATCAGCATTCACAACACAATAGCAGCTTTGTATAGATGCTTCATAGAACAGCATCCTTTCTTTTATTTCCTGTAAAATGCATCAGTGGGTCTGTCTTATCCCAACACCTAATGAATCCTCACATCATCCTAATATCCTAAGACATTTTACTCTTATTAGGTCTTACAAAAAAGCCCCTTTTAACACCATGGATACTATATACTAAAGTGTATTCAATTTCCTTCTTTTACCTCACAATCACAAGGTCATTGACTTTACCTAACATGTTTATATCAGTTAAAAGTCAGGTATAGAAAATGAAAATCACCTATGATCAGGTCTTGCCCATTCATATGAGTACCATTATATCATAGCCTAACAAAACAATACTTCAGAATTTATGCATTCATAAGGATAGAATAAATTCACTGTTGCTGTCACAGGAGACCGAATGGTGAGGTACTGCACAAGACAGCTAAGCACAACAGCCTTCTCAGTTGTTTTCCGACAGATTCCTCCATACACATTTCATCTCTTGGGAGAAAGAGGCATGAGAGTGGAATATAACAACTCAACATGAGCCTGCAAGATGCAAGAAAGGTGACCCTAAAACACTCTATTCTTTTAATGGACACCATTCCCTTGGAAAAATCCCCACTATTAGGTTGATCATGAAGGAGCAGACGCTACGAAGGACTTGACTTAAAATATGTCCAAGAACTACTGAGGTTACTGTTCTGGAAAGAATATGTCTGCACTCTGAAAGAGCTGACAGTAACGTGCAATTAGAATTAATGGTGTAAACATGCATATAAAAATACAGCACGAGTCAAACAAAACTGTTCTCAAGATGATTCCTCATTTCCAATCAAACTTTTACAAGAGAAAACACAGCACATAAAAACCGTTAATGCAATAACGAGCTAGAAAACAGCCGTTAAGCAACAGGGCCTAAAGACATTTTCACTAGGGTTAAAGATTAAAATGTGAAAGGTAATTCGACCTAATTATGTACAAGACATGATTAAAAAGTTCAGAGTCTGTTACAGTTTTGCAATAACTGAGAGCATCACGCACATTTAATAGGTGCAAGCAGTGTAGAAGGGGACTACTTTGAAGGGGGTGGCGCTGGATTACTTTTATGGGCGCGGTCTCAGGACTTGTGAAATGTTACATTAAAATCACTGGTCTCTCAATGTTCCTTTGATTTCTATAAACACTGCTCATGCTCTCCATGTCTTTGGAGGTAAGACTTATTAAGATACCACAGGAGTAGATATGGAGCTGTAAAGTCTGGTGTGAGCTCCAATGAATTTTAAGTGAGGTGTAAAAAAATTGCCTCCTAGGAATTATTTGGCGTATCAATGCCCTGCTTGAGGTAATGAGAAACAAAAATTAAATATATAACAGAATAAAAAAGAATGCAAATGAAGTTATGAATCTTAGGTAACAATAACTTATTATGCCTCAAATTCTACTGAAGATTATACACATACCTTGCAAGCAACCCGTTTTTGTCTATCGTTATAACACTTTTGATGCAATTCCCAATCTGACAAACACAAACTTGTTTACCATTTACATATATTTTTTTTAATGTTTTTATTTATTTATATAATCACATTTTACTTTCTTTCATCTGAAAGTCAAAAGTGTCACTAAATTCAGCTAATCTTTCATTTTGTACTATCAGCATGATGCAGATATAGCCTTAGACCCTGTACTTGACTCCCATGAAACTGCATAGCCAGTTTTTACACCTTCATCTCACTAATCTGTCTAGAGCATGAGATTGTTAGACGTTTGGAAGATAAAAAATCAAAGAGTGTTGTGCTTCATCATGGCCCTGGTAGATAAGGCCCTTTACTGTCACATAAAATCAGGAACTGCCTACTGAAAAACACTCCATCCTCGGGCTATTCCCTACCATCACCATCATCACTACTCTCTATACCATCTCCGCAGATACTTGGTGTTTGCTTCACTGACAAAGTCCTTCCTTACACCTATTTCAGCACGCGAGTAATATGTTGAGTAAAGGGTGCTACTGTGCAGATTTCATCAATGAAGTCAAAAGGTTTGCCTTGTTGCCCCGATAATCAACTAGATTTACCATTTCAACTAATGAGAGCCCCATATTTTGAATTACAAGTGTGTTCCTGTTTTCATTTCAACTACTACTTCATAACCACGTTGCTTTGTTTCAGTTAATAACCTTTAACACTTTAAAAGCACATATTTAAGCTGTGGCGCAGAGGAAGCCTGCAGGTATCTTCAGATCACTTGCTCAAATTAAACACACTGAGGACAGCCCAAAGACAAATGGATACCAGGGCAGCATAATTAACCAACCTGAGGCTGTGGGACATATTAGCAAACCAAAATAAGTTATTTTAGCCATTCTGAAAGCAGTAGAAATCAAGAAAGGAAAGCCCCAGGTTGATGCAGTCATGTCACTTGTGTTAATTACACACTGCTAACTCACACAATTGTCATGGTGCGTGGTGTTTCTGTGCAACCTGCTGGCTGCAGCGCACGAGTCAGATCAAAGCAGCGACGTACATACGAGATGAAGATACGAGGCTGAAGGATGCAAAACTGCACTCAAATTAACAGTACTTATTTTGTTCACACACACACACTTTAGCATTGCAATGTCAGTGCGACTTAAGATTGTCTGTTTGACTCATTGGACATCAAATCCAAGTCATTCATAACAGTGACAAGTGGATGAGGGTGCTGAAAGTCAGTCTTTCTTACACAGATGCTTCTAAGCAATTATATAAATTAAGTTGTCAGATGGGTCATGAGGGATGTTTGTCTTCCAGGCTCTGCTAGACCAGCCTGCCTTACAAACAAAGTGCTAGATAGGAAGACAGCCAAAGAGGAGTTTGCCACTGTCAAGATTACCAACACTTCTTAAAAGGAATTTCTTTAATCCAACAAATGCGTGTCATCTCAAATCACTGCATGGAAATATTCCCAGGGCCTACATTGTTAGTCACGATTATGTTTTGAGGACAAAATTAAGCCCTTGCATCCTCTGGACAGTGAAAAACATGTTGTTTACATATTTGAGGATGCTCAGCAATTTCCTATCACTGCTTCACTGCGCTTTTGTCACCATAGAATAGCTTCAGAGTGCTCTATACAATAAAGCGGGATATAGTGTGATACCATATTATCCTTTGAATAGCTTTGCTCACAACACTCTACAGGGACATGTTGAGTGCCACTTGTGGACATTTTTGTCCGTTTTCACTTTATTAGTTGCAGATTTGTCAGTGAAAATAGGATTCCCTTGGGTGGTGAGACAGTTTCTATCCCTAGCCTCTCTCTTGTCACTGCTGATATGCATTTTTTTTCCGCCCAAGTGTCCCAAAGGCCTTCACCAGAGTTGTCGTTTTTAATTAGCCATACCCTAAATGCGTGTCTGTTGGCCCATGTCAATAGTCATTTAATTTAGGAGGATGGGGCAGCTGTAATATCAAGACATCTTTCATTTCAATCAAGGTTAGCCGATTTACTAATTTGCATTTCATCTCACACCTGCCCCATGTGGATTTACAAACATTTTAAAGCATGCGCTGCAAGCAAATAACTGATTTACATATGATAAAGATGGGGGTAACCTCTAATTCGTGCCAAGTGAAACAAGCACAGCTGTGCGTTCCCTCCACCTTTCCCCCTGATATGCAGGTGAATCTCCTTTTGATTACTTCATCTGGTGACTTGAACTATACATCTCTTGGTGAGATGAGCCATTTTCAGATAATCTTAGGAAATTAAACCCAGCAGTACAATGAACTGATATGGCAATCATTTAAGCACATAGGGCTTATGAAATATAGATATATATCTATAATAATATTAGGGCAAATTATAGGACATTTGAAATCACAAGCATGCCTCCAAGTTATACTTCCATCATTAAGTCTTAATGGATGCTCTATTACACTAACAGAAAACCATGATAGAGCTACACTGTGATGTGGGTTATATTTTTGTAACACTGCTATACAGTTTTAGAGATATAATTCAAAGATATTTAGCTATTGGTGTTAAATTTGACCTATATTTAGGTGAGGTTTCTGTTTTTTACCCTTTTTTTCAGGGTGAAATATGGAAAGCTTCCTTGAGTCATAAATGCTCCACATTTGTTAAAGTGGAGCATTGTCCTCATGCTGAGAGTGAAATATACCAGTTGGAATCAGGGGGAAATAAAACAGAAGGCCACTGCTGTAAGAAAACAAAGAGACAAATGGTTTTGCTGAATTTGCCTGAATTTTTTGACATTGTAGCAAAACTCCATATTGACTGCATCCATGTTGCAAACAGTGTAGCTCTGCCACGGTGTATTGTATGTGACATAGGCCACAGAGTTTAGAACAATTCATGAGGCAAGTCAGAGAGAGAAAGCTACTTTTCTTTCAGCATATCCCACTCTCACATACACATATGTATGTAACACGCTGGGTGTCAATAAAGCGAATGCCATATATTTCACAATTTTACAATTTATGGAGTAAGAACAATTGTTTTTGGGTTTTTTTACTGTTGGAAAATGTCTGTCTTTTTCTTGAGCTTCATAGATACATGCTGCATATGAACATCTACCACCTTCAAAGCAGATCTGAACATCTGCTACTATATGTCAGCTTCTGGGAGCCACTGAAGGATGCAGACAAAACTAGTTTCTACATTTTTAGAAAGAAAAACTGTTCCAGAGGTTCATCATTTAAAACTTTATGACTCTTAAATATTGTATTGACATACTTAGTGACTTTAAATTAGAAATTAGCCTTAAAATATTACAGTGCTGTTTCTTAGTGCCTCGGAGTGGCCATGCATTAAAAATGAAGAAAACCCCAAGCAGCAGGGGAGTTACTGACAGCAGAAAGACCTTGAAAGGGTGCATTTTCCTTTGACAGACTTAATTCCTTCTGCCACCGCTTGGCTAATTACTGTCATTGAGAAGAAAGTCACGCAAACTTCTAAGGGGGGGAAAAAAGAAAAGAAAATATATCCTAATTGAGTAATGGCTTAATAATAGCCATTTCATTTCTGTGCATCATCCAAACACATCAATAAGACCAAACACAAGTCTGTGAGCCTAAAAGCCACAGTGGACAACCAACTGTCACCAGCGCACTTAGACCAGAGTTTTACACTTTGCATTCAACGCAGCCAAGCTGACTTAGACTTTGGGAAATCTGCATATCTCTGATTGGATAATTCCTATGGGTCTACTTGCGTGGTAAGTGGTGTGTTAGAAGCCTCCTGTTCTCTTCTAACCTAAAGATGCAATCCCCCCTCCAAAAATACAGATCTTCTCCTGCCCTCACAGTGCAGCTCTTTTTCTTACACAGAACATTTAATGGACCCATTTGAGATGCTAGAGCTCAAATCCACTTCTTAGTCATGTGCATTTCAAAACATTTTTTTCTTTTTAAGACTGCTGAAGCTTTACTGTAGGACACCGCTAATTTGACTTCAAAACTGAAGTCATTATTTCAGCTACCTCCAGGCGCGATGAGCAGCTGAAATGGTTCAGTTTGACACTTTGTTGTGTGTTTTGTGCATCTTGAAACAGCTCCATCGCCCACATGCTTAATTTTGACTCTGTTCACTCTTTTGGAAAAGGTAGAAGTTATTGAAGCAGCGTGGTGAGAAGTAAGCAAAGCGGACAGTCTGAAATCTAAAATGCACCCCCCAAAACTATTCAGCTCCTTACAGGTTTTCATTTATTTATTTATTTATTTATTTTTATTTTTTTCATGGATATCTCCAGGCTGTCATCTCCAGAACTTGTCTCTCTTTAGACAACCCGCGTTCGCTCTTACAGATCCAGCTCTACAATCGATAGGAAAAATAAAAGAAATGCGAGTAAAGTAAAATACTTTAAAATACTCACGGAAATACAAAAAAGTCGTCCTCGGTCTCCGGGTGATAGCTGCTGTGGTAGCTGACCCAAACGACGGAATGGCAGCGGTTATATCCAGTGAAGTCCGGGTCCTTCTCTCTGCCGCTCTATGTGGTTAGCCAGCGCAAACAGCACATCCTTAAGCACAAACAGCAGTAAACAGGTACACTTCTTTCGGTCTCGAGCTCTTTACCCCCTAGAAGCGTGAAAGCTCTTCCTCGACTTCGGGGAGCTTACTGGAGGTGCCGTGCGTCGTGCTGGACGTAGCTTTGGTTTAGTCTCTTCTCTGTCAGCCTCCACCGCTGCAGCCGGCTGAGGCTCTGTCTGCAGCGCAGCATCCCATCTCACTGGTGCTGAGGAAAAAAAGGTGGCCCTTAGTTAGTTATAAGGAGTGGCATTGCATCAGTGCATCGGGTTCTGCCATTGTACAAAGATCTTGGTCGGAATATGCGTTTCTATCTGCTGGTCCCTTTGATGCTGAAGTTGATTAAGTGGGAGAAAAAACCTGCTTTGTAAATGGCTGAATATACCCCCTCTTTTCAAGAGTGCGTATATAATGCTGACTTGGGTCCCCCCCCCCTTTTTGTTCATTACTACATACACGTCTGCAGCCCCATTAACACATGTGTGAGGCACTGATAATTTATTAAAACTAATTTTTTTATATACATTTCCAGTCGAGTCTTGCTGCTGAATTTTCTCCCCATTTTTAGCCTGTTATGAAATATGACAAAAAATGTTTTTTATCGTTATTTATAACATTCACTTTGTTGAGGTAATAAGCAATAAGCAGCTACTGTGGCAAATGGCTAACTTTGGCTTAGCATGTTTCACCAATTTCGTAGATTAATGTTTTAAATATAAAATTAACGTGAAGTTTATTTTTCCATCTTCATCAAACACCTGGTGTCCCGCTGTATTCATTTAAACAGGAACATTTGTTACCTGTTAACTTTAGTGTCTGAAAAGTAAAACTAATGCAGAGGGTCTTAAAGCTGCATTTTTTGTAATGACCAGCAGGTGGAGATTCTTCTATAGAGAAGTCTTTGTAGATGTCGATAGAAAATTCTCTCTTGATCTGTCAGGTTAGTACATTCATGATGAGTTTATGAAGTCAGTCACATTTTTTCAAGTCTTATTTTATACTCCACGATTTACATTTGTGAATTTAGGTCATATTTAGAGCCCAAACTGATGATAAAGCAGGTTCAAGGATATGTAGTGTTTCCTGGTTTTTCCCTCAGATCCACACCCTTTCAGGCCAGATTTTAAAACCATATCAATAGTAAAACTAATACTGAAACTGAAAACAAAAATTAAAAATTGATTATTTAACCCTTGTGCTGTCCTCGGGTTCCCATATACTTGTTTGCCATTCACCTACGGGTCATTTTTGACCCGAGGACAACACCAAGAAAAGGTCTGGAGGTGATGTTTGACTCCTTGTCAAGGGGACTGTTTGACAGGACAAGTGTTTATTGATGATCATGATTGACTTCAGATCCATGCAGACTTCCCGGATCAATAGGCTTTACTACCTCACTGAACTTCAAAGTAAGATTAGGAGAATCCTTTGGTGGAAAAGAGTGTTTGTTTGAGTTATGTCAGGATAAAAAGGTGGGATGTGTCCTCGCTATAAAATTAAACATGGGTCCTCAGTTCATTTCTGTGCAACTGCTTCTTTTATGCTCTTTTCACAACCTAAAATTGTACTTTTTTAAGACTTTATTATATTTTTATTAAATGAACTTTATTTCTATATATTTATTATTATGTGTGCCTATTTATGTGTGCCTATGGAAAGAGGCACACATATTACTATTCCTCGGATTTATTATTCTTATTATTATTATTATTATTCTCCAGTTTCCGCCTGAAATTTTGCAGCGAATCTCGCCTCGCAGTTTTGAGACAAGCTTCATATATGTTACCTCATTTTGTGCGGCCGGATCTGGAATGGTGTGCTATGACTTTTGGTGTTTATGAATTTTATAGTTTTTTAAATATTAATATTTTAGTGAAAATTTTCCCGCGCTCCTCTGCCAAACAGTTTTGACATTAGGGTTACATATGTTAGATCATTTTGTGCGGCTGGAGCTGGACTATTATGTTATGACTTTTGGTGTTTATAACTTTTATAGTTTTTTAAATATTAATATTTTAGTGCAAATTTAGGCCAATTCATCTTTTGGCGCCAAATAAACAGACTTCATTTGTGGTGTCTTGGCTCTCTCTAGTGGTATGCCGGGAGTGGTACAGCCTGTGTACCCTTATTTGGATTACCGTAATGATGACAATTTCAACGGTGCGCACAGCGTCGCTGCTTTCAGGAGCCCTTGGAATTTTTAAGGTTGCGCAAATCATTCAAAAGTTACGGTAATGCTTGGTGGAAAACTCAATATCCCACAATTCATAGCACGCCTCTACAGAGTGAACAATGGCGGCCACCACTTCGTTTTATATGTCTTTTATTCGTGTTTCTAGGTCACAAAATAAGCTTTTAAGATATTTTCAGGCGAGAATGTAGGTGTGTAAACTTCAAATATCTGCTTGTTTTATCAAGACATCCCATATTTAGCGACAGTGCTCTGACTACGTCGGTCCTGCCTGACAGCTAGCCGGCTACCTAGCTGGCTACCTAGCTAGCTGCCGCGCTTGGCTGCAAATGGATAGCGAGGGGACTCTCTCTGTCGTTTCACCTCCCTGGTCTCTCGCAAATGCTCGCATAGAATCGCAGTTACAGCTGGATGTGGAAAAAATAACTGAGTTGTTTGGTGGTGGAGCTACAACAGAGGGCAGCTACCCACCGGTGTGTGACAGAAAGGACATGCCGCCAACGAGACATATGAGGCCGGGCAGGCGATTGCTAACGCGGTGGTCAATCATGGATCAGGGAAAGCGAAGGCAGGAGCGTGAGGTGAACTGAATTTCAGGTAAGAAGTTATGAACTGCACTCTATTTGGGTCAGATATAAACCGAGTTTAGGTGTAGTTTATTTAGCAGCAGTTCTCTTATGTGTTGCTGATAGCCGGCTAGCTAGCTAGCGCCGCTAGCATAGTTAGCTCGCGCCGCTAGCAACCCTTCGTGAAAAAGCACCCAGGCTTGGCTTATATTGAGGCGGGTGAAACTCGTGTCAGCACCCGGTCGCTCTCTATTTGGGTCAGATATAAACCGAGTTTAGGTGTAGTTTATTTAGCAGCAGTTCTCTTATGTGTTGCTGATAGCCGGCTAGCTAGCTAGCGCCGCTAGCATAGTTAGCTCGCGCCGCTAGCAACCCTTCGTGAAAAAGCACCCAGGCTTGGCTTATATTGAGGCGGGTGAAACTCGTGTCAGCACCCGGTCGCTCTCTATTTGGGTCAGATATAAACCGAGTTTAGGTGTAATTTATTTTCGTTGACCTTTTACAATCGTAATGCCACGGGAGTTTATATACAGCTGTGTGCGTACTAAGTTACTGACGTTGGACTTTATTTTATTCATTAGGGTTAGTTCATAGAGTTGCCGTGCCGTACAAACGGAATCGTCCCACATTCAGAGAAAACATTATGATTTATTCTGTCTTACGAAGCCTCCCCTGTCATTCTCTCGCGTGTTGAAACGTCAATCATGAAACTGATCAATGATCGGCTGTTCGCTCTTATTTATCGCGCTAAACAACAGCAGCACGTTTAAGCTTGATCAGCTGTTGTTAGAATTCTTTTGATTTTAATTTCTAGTATCAGCTGATGTTTGCTGGAGCATGAAGATGAAATCAGGAGATGTCCTTACTGAATCATCAGAGCTGAACTGGTGATGGAGAAACAGGTTTACACTTTAGGTGACATGAATGAGTTGAAGGGAAGTTATGAGTTGTTTCTGAGAGACAAAGACCAAGCTCCTTTTTTGTGTAGCTGACAGCTGGTAACTGTGCAGGGGCGGATCTAGCAAAGCTTTTAGGGGGGGGGGAGCTAGGGCATTAACAGAGAAAGGTGGACACAAAGATATACTTTTCTTTCTTACTCTCATATAAAATATTTAGCTTTTATTAAATAGTTATCTGAATCTCACAACCAAAGTTTGTATAATAATACACAGGATTGGCTGTAGACCATTGTTCATAATTCAGAACACTGTGTAAAAATAACAAAAAACAAAAAGTGAATGCATGTGTGAAAAGTGGTCTATAATGTAATGCTTCAAAGCGTGTTCATGCAAACATTGTCGGGTCTGCCGTGGTACAATGGGACTTCTGCTCATGAACCTGTGTGCACAGCGTCTGCAAATCGGCGCTGTACAAAGTAACTTCATCTTTACACAAAACTGTAAGCTGTCATCTGTGAAGCGTGAGCGGTGTTTGTTTTTACCATAGTTCATGGTGGAGAATGGCTGCTCTTCTGAGTTTTGCTCTCTGTAGCCGTATGAATGGCAAACTACAGTGATTAGCAGCGGCATAGGCACACATAAAATTTCTTCTGAAATTTTCGCTTTCTAGTTATTATTATTATTATTCTCCAGTTTCCGCCTGAAATTTTGCAGCGAATCTCGCCTCGCAGTTTTGAGACAAGCTTCATATATGTTACCTCATTTTGTGCGGCCGGATCTGGAATGGTGTGCTATGACTTTTGGTGTTTATGAATTTTATAGTTTTTTAAATATTAATATTTTAGTGAAAATTTTCCCGCGCTCCTCTGCCAAACAGTTTTGACATTAGGGTTACATATGTTAGATCATTTTGTGCGGCTGGAGCTGGACTATTATGTTATGACTTTTGGTGTTTATAACTTTTATAGTTTTTTAAATATTAATATTTTAGTGCAAATTTAGGCCAATTCATCTTTTGGCGCCAAATAAACAGACTTCATTTGTGGTGTCTTGGCTCTCTCTAGTGGTATGCCGGGAGTGGTACAGCCTGTGTACCCTTATTTGGATTACCGTAATGATGACAATTTCAACGGTGCGCACAGCGTCGCTGCTTTCAGGAGCCCTTGGAATTTTTAAGGTTGCGCAAATCATTCAAAAGTTACGGTAATGCTTGGTGGAAAACTCAATATCCCACAATTCATAGCACGCCTCTACAGAGTGAACAATGGCGGCCACCACTTCGTTTTATATGTCTTTTATTCGTGTTTCTAGGTCACAAAATAAGCTTTTAAGATTATTTCAGGCGAGAATGTAGGTGTGTAAACTTCAAATATCTGCTTGTTTTATCAAGACATCCCATATTTAGCGACAGTGCTCTGACTACGTCGGTCCTGCCTGACAGCTAGCCGGCTACCTAGCTAGCTGCCGCACTTGGCTGCAAATGGATAGCGAGGGGACTCTGTCTGTCGTTTCACCTCCCCGGTCTCTCGCAAATGCCCGCATAGAATCGGAGTTACAGCTGGATGTGGAAAAAATAACTGAGTTGTTTGGTGGTGCTATAACGCGGAGCTACAACAGTGGGCAGCTATCCACCGGTGTATGACAGAAAGGACATGCCGCGAATGAGACATACGAGGCAGGCGACCGGTGTTTGCTAACACGGAGGTCAATCGTGGATCAGGGAAAGCGAAGGCAGGAGCGTGAGGTGAACTGAATTTCAGGTAAGAAGTTATGACCTGCACTCTATTTGGGTCAGATATAAACCGAGTTTAGGTGTAGTTTATTTAGCAACAGTTCTCTTACGTGTTGCTGATAGCCGGCTGGCTAGCTAGCTAGCGCCGCTAGCTTAGCTAGCTAGCGCGGCTAGCGACCCTTCGTGAAAAACCACCCAGGCTTGGCTGATAGTGAGGTGGCTAAAATTTGTTTAATCGCCCGATCGCTCGGCAAGGGTCTGTGTCTTAGCTGGACTTATTTTTCGTTTATATGGGCCGATGATGCTGGTCGATGTGGAAAAAATAACTGAGTTGTTTGGTGGTGGAGCTACAACAGAGGGCAGCTATCCACCGGTGTGTGACAGAAAGGACATGCCGCCAACGAGACATACGAGGCCGGGCAGGCGATTGCTAACGCGGTGGTCAATCATGGATCAGGGAAAGCGAAGGCAGGAGCGTGAGGTGAACTGAATTTCAGGTAAGAAGTTATGAACTGCACTCTATTTCGGTCAGATATAAACCGAGTTTAGGTGTAGTTTATTTTCGTTGTGCTGACTTTTTCAATCACTTACAATAACTCGTACTGCGTTCTAGCTAGCACGACGGAGTTTCTATACAGCTGTGTGCGCATGTTGAACTTTATGACAGCCTCCCCTGTCATTCTCTCGCCTGTTGAAACTTCAGTCATGAAACTGATCAATGATCGGCGTTTCTCTCTTGTTTGTTTATCGCGCAAAACAACAGCAGCACGTTTAAGCTTGATCAGCTGTTGTTAGAATTCATTTGCTTTTAATTTCTGGTATCAGCTGATGTTTGCTGGAGCTACAGCTGTAAAAACGGCAGATGTCCTTACTGAATCATCAGAGCTGAACTGGTGATGGAGAAACAGGTTTACTCTTTAGGTGACATGAATGAGTTGAAGGGAAGTTATGAACTATTTTTGACAGACAAATACAGGGAGTGCAGAATTATTAGGCAAGTTGTATTTTTGAGGAATAATTTTATTATTGAACAACAACCATGTTCTAAATGAACCCAAAAAACTCATTAATATCAAAGCTGAAAGTTTTTGGAAGTAGTTTTTAGTTTTAGCTATTTTAGGGGGATATCTGTGTGTGCAGGTGACTATTACTGTGCATAATTATTAGGCAACTTAACAAAAAACAAATATATACCCATTTCAATTATTTATTTTTACCAGTGAAACCAATATAACATCTCCACATTCACAAATATACATTTCTGACATTCAAAAACAAAACCAAAGCAAATCAGCGACCAATATAGCCACCTTTCTTTGCAAGGACACTCAAAAGCCTGCCATCCATGGATTCTGTCAGTGTTTTGATCTGTTCACCATCAACATTGCGTGCAGCAGCAACCACAGCCTCCCAGACACTGTTCAGAGAGGTGTATTGTTTTCCCTCCTTGTAAATCTCACATTTGATGATGGACCACAGGTTCTCAATGGGTTCAGATCAGGTGAACAAGGAGGCCATGTCATTAGTTTTTCTTCTTTTATACCCTTTCTTGCCAGCCACGCTGTGGAGTACTTGGACGCGTGTGATGGAGCATTGTCCTGCATGAAAATCATGTTTTTCTTGAAGGATGCAGACTTCTTCCTGTACCACTGCTTGAAGAAGGTGTCTTCCAGAAACTGGCAGTAGCACTGTGAGTTGAGCTTGACTCCATCCTCAACCCGAAAAGGCCCCACAAGCTCATCTTTGATGATACCAGCCCAAACCAGTACTCCACCTCCACCTTGCTGGCATCTGAGTGGGACTGGAGCTCTCTGCCCTTTACCAATCCAGCCACGGGCCCATCCATCTGGCCCATCAAGACTCACTCTCATTTCATCAGTCCATAAAACCTTAGAAAAATCAGTCTTCAGATATTTCTTGGCCCAGTCTTGACGTTTCAGCTTGTGTGTCTTGTTCAGTGGTGGTCGTCTTTCAGCCTTTCTTACCTTGGCCATGTCTCTGAGTATTGCACACCTTGTGCTTTGGGCACTCCAGTGATGTTGCAGCTCTGAAATATGGCCAAACTGGTGGCAAGTGGCATCTTGGCAGCTGCATGCTTGACTTTTCTCAGTTCATGGGCAGTTATTTTGCGCCTTGGTTTTTCCACACGCTTCTTGCGACCCTGTTGACTATTTTGAATGAAACGCTTGATTGTTCGATGATCACGCTTCAGAAGCTTTGCAATTTTAAGACTGCTGCATCCCTCTGCAAGATATCTCACTATTTTTGACTTTTCTGAGCCTGTCAAGTCCTTCTTTTGACCCATTTTGCCAAAGGAAAGGAAGTTGCCTAATAATTATGCACACCTGATATAGGGTGTTGATGTCATTAGACCACACCCCTTCTCATTACAGAGATGCACATCAACTAATATGCTTAATTGGTAGTAGGCTTTCGAGCCTATACAGCTTGGAGTAAGACAACATGCATGAAGAGGATGATGTGGACAAAATACTCATTTGCCTAATAATTCTGCACTCCCTGTAAACACCAAGCTCCTTTTTTTGTGTAGCTGACAGCTGGTAACTGTGCAGGGGCGGATCTAGCAAAGCTTTTGCCAGGGGGCCAGGTAGGGCATTAACAGAGAAAGGTGGACATAAAGATATACTTTTCTTTCTTACTCTCATATAAAATATTTAGCTTTTATTAAATGCTTATCCGAATCTTACAACCAAAGTTTGTATAATAATACACAAGGTTGGCTGTAGACCATTGTTCATCATTCAGAACACTGTGTAAAAATAACAAAAAACAAAAAGTGAATGCAAAAGTGCATATATATTTATTTTATGTGTTTGATGTGTGTGTCGGGGCGTGGTCTGCAGTGCCGCTGCAGGGGAGGTGGACCCACGGGTGTAAAGTCTGTGCTCTCTTGGCTGTTTTTTGGGTGTGTGTTGGGCTATGAGTTGAAAAGCTACAGCTGCCTGTGTGGGTACACCAACCATGTGTGAAAAGTGGTCCATAACGTAATGCTTCAAAGCGTGTTCATGCAAACATTGTCGGGTCTGCCGTGCTACAATGGGGACTTCTGCTCATGAACCTGTGTGCACAGCGTCTGCAAATCGGGGCTGTACAAAGTCACTTCATCTTTACCCAAAACTGTAAGCTGTCATCTGTGAGGCGCGAGCGGTGTTTGTTTTTATCATAATTCATGGTGGAGAATGGCTGCTCTGCTGAGTTTTGCTCTCTGTAGCTGTATGAATGGCAAACTACAGTGATTAGCAGCGGCATAGGCACACATAAAATTTCTTCTGAAATTTTCGCTTTCTAGTTATTATTATTATTATTTTCCTTTTTCCGCCTGAAATTTTGCAGTGTATCTCGACCCGCAGTTTTGAGACAAGCTTCATATATGTTACCTCATTTTGTGCGGCTGGATCTGGAATGGTGTGCTATGACTTTTGGTGTTTATGAATATTATAGTTTTTTAAATATTAATATTTTAGTGAAAATTTTCCCGCGCTCCTCTGCCAAACAGTTTTGACAATAGGGGTACATATGTTACATCATTTTGTGCGGCTGGAGCTGGGCTAGTATGGTGTGACTTTTGGTGTTTATAACTTTTATAGTTTTTGAAATATTTAGATTTTAGTGCAAATTTAGGCCAATTTCTAGGCTCCTGAGAAAGATTCTGCTTTTGGCACCATAGAAACAGACTTCATTTGTGGTGTGTTGGCTCTCTCTAGTGGTATACCGGGAGTAGTACGGCCTAAAGGGTGCCATGCTTGGTGAAAACTACATATCCCACAATTCATAGCATGCCTCTACCGAGTCAAACAATGGCGGACACCACTTCGTTTTATATGTCTTTTATTCGTGTTTCTAGGTCACAAAATACACTTTTAAGATATTTTCAGGCGAGAATGTAGGTGTGTAAACTTCAAATATCTGCTCGTTTTATCAAGACATCCCATATTAGCGACAATTCTCTTAAGTGTTGCTGATAGCCGGCTAGCTAGCTAGCGCTGCTAGCTTAGCTAGCTAGCGCCCCTTCGTGAAAAACCACCCAGGCTTGGCTGATAGTGAGGTGGCTAAAATTTGTTTAATCGCCCGATCGCTCGGCAAGGGTCTGTGTCTTAGCTGGACTTATTTTTCGTTTATATGGGCCGATGATGCTGGTCGATGTGGAAAAAATAACTGAGTTGTTTGGTGGTGGAGCTACAACAGAGGGCAGCTATCCACCGGTGTGTGACAGAAAGGACATGCCGCGAACGAGACATACAAGGCGGTGAGGCTACCGCGGATCGACCGCTGTTTGCTAACGCGGAGGTCAATCATGGATGAGGAAAAGCGAAGGCAGGAGCGTGAGGTGAACTGAATTTCAGGTAAGAAGTTATGACCTGCACTCTATTTGGGTCAGATATAAACCGAGTTTAGGTGTAGTTTATTTAGCAACAGTTCTCTTACGTGTTGCTGATAGCTGGCTGGCTAGCTAGCTAGCGCCGCTAGCTTAGCGCCGCTAGCTTAGCGCGGCTAGCGACCCTTCGTGAAAAACCACCCAGGCTTGGCTGATAGTGAGGTGGCTAAAATTTGTTTAATCGCCCGATCGCTCGGCAAGGGTCTGTGTCTTAGCTGGACTTATTTTTCGTTTATATGGGCCGATGATGCTGGTCGATGTGGAAAAAATAACTGAGTTGTTTGGTGGTGGAGCTACAACAGAGGGCAGCTATCCACCGGTGTGTGACAGAAAGGACATGCCGCGAACGAGACATACAAGGCGGCGGTGTTTGCTAACGCGGAGGTCAATCGTGGATCAGGGAAAGCGAAGGCAGGAGCGTGAGGTGAACTGAATTTCAGGTAAGAAGTTATGACCTGCACTCTATTTGGGTCAGATATAAACCGAGTTTAGGTGTAGTTTATTTTCGCTGTGCTGACTTTTTCAATCACTTACAATAACTCGTACTGCGTGCTAGCTAGCACTACGGAGTTTGTATACAGCTGTGTGCGGGCTAAGTTACCGATGTTACCGATGTTGAACTTTATGACAGCCTCCCCTGTCATTCTCTCGCCTGTTGAAACTTCAGTCATGAAACTGATCAATGATCGGCTTTTCTCTCTTGTTTGTTTATCGCGCTAAACAACAGCAGCACGTTTAAGCTTGATCAGCTGTTGTTAGAATTCTTTTGATTTTAATTTCTAGTATCAGCTGATGTTTGCTGGAGCATGAAGATGAAATCAGGAGATGTCCTTACTGAATCATCAGAGCTGAACTGGTGATGGAGAAACAGGTTTACCCTTAGGTGACATGAATGAGTTGAAGGGAAGTTATGAACTGTTTCTGACAGACAAATATACACCAAGCTCCTTTTTTTGTGTAGCTGACAGCTGGTAACTGTGCAGGGGCGGATCTAGCAAAGCTTTTGCCAGGGGGCCAGGTAGGGCATTAACAGAGAAAGGTGGACACAAAGATATACTTTTCTTTCTTACTCTCATATAAAATATTTAGCTTTTATTAAATAGTTATCTGAATCTTACAACCAAAGTTTGTATAATAATACACAAGATTGGCTGTAGACCATTGTTCATCATTCAGAACACTGTGTAAAAATAACAAAAAACAAAAAGTGAATGCAAAAGTGCATAAATATTTATTTTACGTGTTTGATGTGTGTGGCGGGGCGTGGTCTGCAGTGCCGCTGCAGGGGAGGTGGACCCACCTGAGCGGCACCTGCAATCACGCCTCTCGGGCGTAGTCTGTGCTCTCTCGGCTGTTTTTGGGTGTGTGTCGGGCTGTGAGTTGAAAAGCTACAGCCGGCTGTTTGGGTACACCAACCATGTGTGAAAAGTGGTCCATAACGTAATGCTTCAAAGCGTGTTCATGCAAACATTGTCGGATCTGCCGTGGTACAATGGGACTTCTGCTCATGAACCTGTGTGCACAGCGTCTGCAAATCGGCGCTGTACGAAGTCACTTCATCTTTACCCAAAACTGTAAGCTGTCATCTGTGAGGCGCGAGCGGTGTTTGTTTTCACCATAGTTCATGGTGGAGAATGGCTGCTCTGCTGAGTTTTGCTCTCTGTAGCTGTATGAATGGCAAACTACACTGATTACCAGCGGCATAGGCACACATAAAATTTCTTCTGAAATTTTCCCTTTCTAGTTTAATTATAATGTTTGTTTTTCTGCATTTAAAACAAAAGAAAACATTTGTGTGTCATGAGACAGCATCCCCACCCTCTCAACAGAACATTAATGGTTCTAGACTAGAGAGTATAGATTAGTGCCTTCTGTTTCACATATCAGTTACTTAGCTCATATTGCCACCCTCTGCTGTGCGTGTTTGACTGACAATATGGAGCTAACAGCCTATCTCTATCCCCCATCATTAATTAAACAGTACCCATGAGTGAATGCTCTTCCTATTGCACAATTGATCCATTCTGCTGCTTGTAGCTCTTATCAGCTTTTAGATCACATCTTTTGAGAAGAAGTAGTTTAAGGGTCCTTTTTACAGCTTTACTTGTTGGCACTTACATCGTTTAGAGAGCTTTCCTGATAGTGTACATTATGAATTGTCAGAAGATAAGCCCATTATATTTCGTGTGTACTACCTTAAACATCATCATTTTAGAGCTCTACCTCCGGTCACTGGATTGTTTTCGATGAGAGGATATGAAATATCAATCAGTTAGTATTTTTCAGGGTTGTATGAACAATATGCTATTATGGTTGTAGAGGAGGCCCCTTGATCCAAAGTTTGATAGCAATACAAAAGGAATTAACTTTATAAAGAGCGATGCCTCACTTTTGAATCTTACCCAAAAAGCACAAAATAAAGAACCTGTAACTGACAGTAACAAAACCACACATTAACGGTTTACATAATCATATCATAGAATTGTTTGGATTATAAAGCAGACCATAATGGCTGGCTTGCTCGCACTATACACATCAAGGTTTTGACATAAAAATCTGCCATATTTCCAGTGAGCACATGTCAGTTTCTATTGTGTTGTAGTGTAACCTATTACCCTACTGCTTTCTACCACCACAAGTTAAACTTATGCCTTTTTTGTCAGTAAAGAGGCATGTATATGTTGCAACTTATTTACAGCTATGGAACAAACACGCGACATTAGAATGTTTGATTATATAGGAGGAAGGAGACATTCAGCCAATCTTTACAAACCTCAGCTACTGATAATCTGTTTTTGGTCCCCCATTAGCATCAGTCTAATAGAGCTGTTCTTTTCTTGAGTAGACATTTAGGTGGTAACCAACTGCACACACATAATTTTCATATGAAATGTAATTACAGCTTAGGGGGACAACATGACAACATGCTGTTGGCACTAAGAAGACAGCCATGCCATGTAATTAGAGAGGTGGTGTTTTGCAGCAAGAAAAGGATTAAAAATTAGAACCTGACACACATGTCCCATGATTTGCGTGGCAGGTTGTAAAACTTTCTTAACTGTTAAGCTAAACTAATACTGGTGGGTTAAATCTGTGAGTATAGCGCCACATTGCCTTCTACTTCCAAATACAATAATTAACTTTGATGTGGACTTGCTGGAAGCATGTTAAGCTGTGAATGATGGATTTAAATTGTTTTGGGCAGATTCCTGAGGGGTTTCACTCACTCTCATTTATGATTAAGACACATGCCAGAGTACTATAGCTGTAAAATCAACAGCATGGCTGGAACACGTCTCTGATCAGTCATTTCACTTGGCAGGACCTGTTCTTTACATAATCTTCCTTCCTTCAAGTCTGTCTCTTTCTGTCAGTGCTGGAGTGAACACTTTCGCACTTCTAACATTGCGAGAATGTGACATCTGTGGTTTGTAGGGTGGTATGTGCTGTTGCAGCCGACTGAATCCTAATTTCCCAAGAAAAGGCTAAGGAGATGGCTATCCTCAGCATTTGGACTAGCACAGCAGTATCCACGAACAAAACGTCTTAATTTATCTTCATTACACACTCTGAGAGCTGTGTTGTGCTACACTGCTCTCTGCTTCAGCGTTGCTTTAGTCTGCAGCAGCAACTTTTGCTTTTAAAATAGAAGAGAGCACATATTTTTGGTACAGAAAAGAGGAAATGACATGATATTCCTGTTGGGTCAATATTTGATAGTACTTCCAATTTAGCAAAAATGCTGGAGTGAGCGTTTCTTTTAAATAGTTTATACTGTATTTGTGTACGTATGTTCATCTCTCTTTGTCTGTGTTTTATTTGCTAAGTGTAAGTCGTGCATCTGTCTGTTCACACGTGCCAGCCATAGAAACTTCAGGAAAAACATAAAGGTGTACTAGTACAGATGGTGAGTTACATTAACATGCCTAGCAAATTTAAGCAATTTATATTTATTGCTCAGCAGATGCTGACTAGATAGAGGTGGTAAATTATCATTTGGTTGGTAGACTGATTCTTTTCATTACTGGTAGCACCAACATCTGCTGAGTAGAGTCTTTATGCATGCAAGTGGCTGGAAAAAGTCACAGCGAGGGGCGGAAGATTTAAAGTCTGTTTAAAGTAAACGAGATGAAATGAAACTACAAATATGAGCACAGCATGATTTAAGATACAGCTAAAAGACACTACGTATTCAAAAGAAAACCACTAGCACCTTATGGTTGAGAACAGACCAAAGAGTTTGAAAAAACAAGAATATTTTTTCATCTATATTTTAAAATGCTACGCATATTACCCTGGCACATAGTGACAAATGGAATGTACTTGTGATTTTACAACTTAAGAGACAAATAGTGCATTCTTAGCCTCACAATAATCTCAACTCAAGGTCTGGTTGAGTTTTCAGAATGCTTCCCTGCTTATAAGAGTAACGAATAGAAATGGCATGAACAGTAAAAATGGACAGCGTTGTAGCAAATCTGCGCACATCACCAAAAGTGGGAAGGGTTGAAGTTCATCGACCAGAGATCAGAAGATCCCTGAAAGAAGGTCAAGGAGGCTGTTCACATGTCTGACGCCAGCTGTTCGTGGAAGCTGTAAACCTTAAAAAACCTGCAAGCTGACCTTGGCTTGTGATTACTTTTCTTTTTTCATATAACACAGTATTTCATGAAAGGGTTACATGAATTGAACTGTATTTCTCTTATATAATGATTACTATATGTATGTTGGTGATATTAAGCGCAGTGCTCATTGGCATACTTTGTTCAATCGTGCAAGAAAAAGCAGGATGGAGACTGACTAAAGCAGCTTTCACTTTTTGCCACACTTCGTTGGCTTCACAACAACACTTTCTCATTCCTATCTCACATGCGACTGAACTGACTTGTCATAAACTATACAAGCAACAATGAAGGCATAGTCAGGTCCACTGATCAGACGGATGACAGAATATATAGAATGTTTCAGAGCAATACCACAGTGTGTATCCTGGTAGTGTTACAAACATGGTTAAGCTTGTAACAAGAGAAGCAGTCCACACACACACATTCACTTAAAAGCTCATTTGTTTATTTAAACAAATAAACAGATTAGGTGTGGAGATCTGGTTAGTGGTCTGTTCTGTCAAACTGGAAGTATGTCCAAAGACTAAGCATAAAGAAAGAAAGAGTGACCTGGAACATCAGGCATTTCAAAGGTTTGGCCATTCCGACCTTTTACATGCAGCCAACAGCCCACTCCAGCTCCTGCAAAGGGAAACAGATCAGGAGCATGTGCTGAATGAATTGATCTTCAAGTATTTTTAAAAAATGTAAAACAGTAAAAAAAAAAAAATTTGGATGAATTATAAATGATTTTTGTTGTATGAAATCACCTATTATAATTTGTTTCACACCTCGCACTAACTAAATTTTTGGATATATGCTAATTAGGTTCTTATGTAATCTGTCATACCCTTCCTAATGAATGGCTACTTGACACTGATGACTTCCATTGAGACCACTTTTGAGGTTCTGGTGAATTTAAGGACACACTGCACACCATACAGAGATATGCAACAT
Source organism: Oreochromis niloticus (assembly GCF_001858045.2). Classification (NCBI taxonomy): domain Eukaryota; kingdom Metazoa; phylum Chordata; class Actinopteri; order Cichliformes; family Cichlidae; genus Oreochromis; species Oreochromis niloticus. The sequence goes on from NC_031979.2 coordinate 32,476,976, forward strand.
GTTTGGCAAATGGGTCAATTAGAATAATCCATTCATTCTCTTCTGTTTATCCTTGTCAGGGTGGCAGAGTGAAGGCTGGAGCCTATCCCAGCTACCATAGGGTGACAGGCAGGGTACACCCTTGACAGGTCAGCTGTCAACAACAACATCATTCTGCTACTGCTACTGTACAAGGGACAGGCTGAAAATGAGTGAAAATGCAACCAACGTCCACAGAAAAATTTCCAGACAACTGCTAGTCCGGAGAACAGTGACAACTAAGTCTGGAACCATGGAAGCAAAATGTAAAGAAATGATGAGTGGCTCAAAACTTTTGCACAGTATTATGAATAAATTCATGTTTTAAGAATGTGTTTTCAGAAAAAAACATCCTTTAATATATTTTAAATCAGTTTCTTTATAAAATGAATCAATGTTATGTGTCACTGTGTTTAACATGAAAACACTTGCTCATTGTGATTATACCACAGTTATTACCCAAAAGTTTCCCAAAGAGCTACAAAACTCTTTTGGTTGTAATTGTGGTTCTTCTATGTTTAGTCATCAACTTCAGCATCTCTGTGTTGGTTTACTTTTGCAGCCCTTATTTTATTTTTCTGCTGCTTCTGCCAGCAGTGATAAGGACTACATATTGGATGAGCAAAGTTAGCTGGTGATCATTAAACGTGTCCAGCAGGAAAAATCTTTACCAGTGAAGTTTCATTATTGACTGAATCACCATTCTCACTGAACGGATCACTAGTTTGGCATTTAGCACTTGTTAGGCACTAGTTAGCAGTTCCCCTCGCTCGTGAGGTGGCGACAACAGAGCTGTCACATCAGCTGTGATTCAGTCTTAATGTGTTAGCTCTATTTCAAAAAGGCTGCTGGGCTATTAACCTCAGAAAACCGTTTATTTTTTTGTTTAATGGGAACAACTATGTTTCATATAACACAACATTAAAAGCCTAATTTGCAATTAGTGTAATGCTGATATGAGCTGTTTATCCAGCTTGAACTAGAAACACACTAAACATAAAACTAAACTAATGGTACTTAATCAACACTGGTAAGAACTTATAGAGCTGCGTATGAACAGTGACACGGTCACCTACTGTAGAAATGTGGTGTGTTTCATCAGTAATAAGCACTTAAAGTTTTGGTAAAAAGAAGGTTCACCTTTCTTCAGTTCTATTGTTTTATGTTTTAGAAGGTAATGAAAATAATCTCGTTCTAGGTCTTAAAATGAGATAAAGAGAACCTAGGGTGAACAACAACACATGGCATATTACATAGTGTCATTATTCACAAGGTAGCCCTTACTTCAAGTACATTGAAGTAATGGTGTCAAGTCAATGAAGTAATGCTTTCCTGTATCAGTCTCTCACATTGCCGTGGAATAATTTGGGCTTTTCTTTACATTGCTCTTTTAGCTGATCGGGATTTGCCAGCATTTTGCAGCATAAATCCTCTTCTTAGCATAGCCAGAGAAGAGGCTTTGTCACGGCCATTCTTCCAAGCAAGCCAGACTTGTTCAGTTTCTTCTATTTGTACTGTCATGAACTTTAACATTTAACATTCTAACTGAGCCTTGCAGAGTCTGATATGCAGCTCCTAGGATTTTTGCAGTTTCTCTGAGCATTGTACAGTTTGACCTTGGGATCAGTTTTCTGGGATGTCCACTCCTGGAAAGATTGGCAACCGTTCTGAATGTTTTCCACTTGTGACTAATCTTTCTTGCTCTGGAATGATGGACTTTAAATTGTTTGAAAATGGCCTTCATAGCCCCTCCCAGACAGATAAGCAGCAACAAATGTTTCTTTAAGGTTGCCAGTGTCTTTCCTTCTTGTCATCGTGTTCTCACACACCTGAATGAGAAAGACCAGCAAACTGCCAAAACTTTTGCTTTTCTACTTGCTGATTAATCAAGTTGATTTTATTAGGAGCACCTGACTGTTACTTTCCCTTTTTATCCCTATGAAAACAGTGAGAAGCAATGTGTGAAAATCTACGTACACATTGGTTTTTGGCAATGTTTTTGCTAAATAAATTATGAAACAGTGTAACATGTCAAGTATTATGTTTTATCTCCGGTTGTTGTTGTTGTCAACCTAATTGTAAGACTTCTTAAGCACCAGATTAATTTGTATGTCTTTATGCATAAAACTTTAAAACTTAAAGAGGGTGTACTTTCTTTTTCCCATGACTGTAGCTTATTGAAAGTAAACAAACTACAGTACATAATAAGTGTCTGCTGGAGCAAAGTTTGAACACAACCATCAGCAATGTGATTTGCGACTCTGAACAGCTAGGCACCCAAATTTTAGACCCCCCTCCCAAAAGAGTAAATGGAATCAGTGATAGTTTTGCATTAATCAGGCAGACATAACAATTCAAATGAGTGCCAGTGCTGCTTCAACATAATAAATGTTTCTTCAGGTGTAAAATTGTTTCCAAATGATTTGAGTAAAAACTAATTTGCAACATTTTCTTAGATTATTCACAGTGTGCTTTTTTTAGTTTAACAGAGAGAGACGGGAAAAAAAGAAGAAGGAAAAAAAAAGAAATCACACTCCAAGTTTGCTGTTTATTTTCATACTACTCTGTGCTCTAGCCACTGAAGTGTTGTCAAAGTCATACAGCTGTCTCAGCGACCAGTAGATCCACCTGCAGAGAATGTGAGATTGTCTGCTGTCTCCCTGCAGAAATACAGAATGCATTTGTCAGTGCTTGTGCCAGCAGAACGCTTGTATCTCGAATCGCCCCCATCAGAATCATCTAGTGCAGATAGTCACTCTGGTGCTTTCTGCACTGCTGAAATAACACACTCCGACTCCATTCAGCTGTGATTGGAAATAACAATCATAATTACCACAGCGTAATCATATCCCTTAGCAATGACTGTCACCAGAGAAATACCATTACTCTAATGTCATAACAAATCAGCTGGTTTCAAGAACAGGAGCCAGAAAAAGAAGAGGGTGGGAAGGTTTGGACTCTATAATTGGAAAGGTTGACTATCGTGTATCATGTAATTTTATGCGTTTCTGGAAAAAAAATTGCTGTGTCACAATTTCTTTGCTTGGATCTGAATATATTTAGTTTGATCCTTTGTTTTTGGCTCTAAGGGTTCCCCATAATTGAATCATTCATTCACTCTTTACCCCCAAACCATTCACTACTTCTTTGTTAGGCTGAAAAAAAATTTACAGGGATAAAATTGGGAAAAAGTGTGTTAGTGGATGCTGCCACTCACTCTCTCTCCCTTTGTGGTAGGATTCTTCATCTCCCTTGTGGCGGCCCATTTGTCCTGGAGTAATTCATTACCTGTTCAGTCAGTAGTGACAACACTTCAATTCCATCTGGCTCTACAGTCTCCTGGGGCCCCACTAGCCCCAGAATAATAAGGACAGCCACCAGGAAACATATTTGCTCACCTATTACCTCAATAACTATGTAATGATTGATTCCTTGTTGGATTATCCATGTGTCACAGCACAGCCAAGAGCCGCTCAAATGAGAGAATCACTGCTCACTCCACCTGTCTTCATTCCAAATCACAGATGATAAACCAAGCATACGCAAAGGAATATGTGGCAGCCAGTGTGAGTTTTTCACGAAGCAAAGTATCATATATCAGTCAAGATGTCTCAGCTGTGTTTTTGAGTCTTGAACGCAATGCAGAATTGGTTCTGTAGAAAGATTCTGGACTATGAAAAATGTGTTCCTGTCGATGAAAAAAAAACATTTCACTGCCAATGAGAAAACTGGTCAGTGTTTTCATGGGGGTTAAAAAAACCCCCAACAATCCACAAACATACAACGCTGCTTTGAATCTGCTTCCCTCGACATAAAAAACTGTTTTTCCTCCTCCAAATGTAGTCAGTTCAGTTCTGCTGGACCCGCATGCAATTTCTACACCAAATTGCATGGATTACTTCAAAAGAAGAAAATATCGAAGTCATAATGTTTCTATTATGTAAGAGCAATAATAGTAGCACAGCAGCACAATCCAAGGACACAGTGATATTTAATAGGGGTAGAGCACTGTCATAACCCAATTGATGGGGCCACCTCAGGAGCTGTGTTGCAACCACCCACTGCAGACTGCACCCTCCCAGGGTATCACTTCAGAGGCCAGCAGCTGTGCCTGACAGCTGGACACACGTTGCCGTCCTTTCCCTGCAGGAAGCTCAGGAAAGGCTTTCTGTACCCTAGAGCTACACTTTGAATTCACCCTTGATCACAGTAATATTCCCTTACCCGACCGGAAAACATAAAGTGTAAGGCATGACGCTTCCTATGGTGCCAATCACACAATATTTTGGGCGTGTAACTGGCTCTTTCATCTCAAGTGATTTGCAGTGGACTCAACAGTGGAATAAGCTCCTAATCACCATTATGAAAATAATTATCTTGCAATGTGAAGGTGTGCAACCATCAGAAAGTCACTCAACCAAAAAATTAGATACATTTTTGGAGTTAATTGTTCTCCACTATATAAAGATCTTTGTGCTGACATCACGGCTTATCTGTGGTTTACAAGGCATCATTAGTATTTGAATTTGCACTCCCTCCACCCTGTCTCTTTCACACACCACCAACACACACACACACACACACACACACACACACACACACACACACACACACACACACACACACACACACACACAGACACTCACAGAGCACATTTCTCAGTCTTTTGCTCTTAGGATCATGCGTCTGGGATCTGTTCCAGCTCGGCTAAAATTGATTAATAGTGGCTTTAATTCCACAGAATGCTGACTGCAGACTCTGCAACTGTGTGTCTTGAAACATGCTCCTTCCAGTCTCATCATCTAGATGTGTGTTTTGGAGAACTTAATGAATAAGTCATTAGGAGGTGACTATGATTGATGTGTTAGAAACAAACAAGCTACCATCGGCTGCTGCAGGAATCAGTGTGGAGGCTCGACTGCAAATTGCAGGTAAACCAACTGCGGAGGGCGCATCCATTTCACCATATGTTCACTGACTTCCTGATGACAAAGTGTTCATATGTGGTTTGTTATTTAAACATGGTTGTCTTCTGTGCAACTTTGGGATTATGCATTGGATGTGGCAGTTCAGTGAATTCTCCCTTCACAGAAAGTTAATCTTTTTTTTTTTTTAATCAATTTCTAATACTTAGACATTGCAGAAGTTAATTAGAATAAAAAACAAAATAAAACATCACTCTCTGTAACAAAATTGCTTTATAAAATATACAAATTCAGCAGAAAGAGGAAGAATTGTATAACTGGATAGCCACAGGAAGGAAGGACCCCCTGTGATGTTCAGTGGAGCATTAGTTTTAGAGCTCTAACAGCCGACTTTCACAGAAGTACCTCCAAGTATTTCAGTACTTTCACTGGTCAGGCATAACTGCTATCACCAATTAATATGAAAGGCAGCAGGTTGTCCTGCTCACTCAGCTGGCTACAGAGCATACAGCAGGGTTCCCCTCTGTGGAGTAATTGTGTAGGAATCTCCACTGATCAGCCAACAGAAGCTCAAACTGATGTCTCAACAGTCGAGACAACAGAAGCATGAACTGTAATAAGGTGAAACAACCAATAATGAGATATGTCTCCATTAGAGTTTTACTCTGATACTTTTTCTCAGTTACCAGTTTGAGGTTCTGCTGTGTTTTGACAGCTTATGAAATTCATGTAATGGGAGGCTTAAATCATCAGCTGAAACATTTACTAATGAAATTCTTTCAGTGGTTTGCAGCTCTTCAGGTCAGGCTGGTAAGGGGAACATTCATACTTTATCATCTCAGTCTCAGTTTAAGATCTGAGTTCAGATCAGGTTTTGCCTGTAGCTCCTGAACGGTATATTATCAAACAAAGCAAAAATGCAGAAGAGGAAAGCTGAACAGTGGGAGGACACAAATCTTTTGACAGCATATTTGTGCACGTATGAAAACAAATTTTATATTCAGCGTCACTCTGCATGATTTGCTATTGCATTTGTCTATTCAAAAGACACTTTGGTGATTTGAAATACCCACTAGACTGTAGGGGATGTAAAAACCTTCTAGAAACATGTCTTATAGTAATGCCAACTCAACATTTTGCCCTCCCCAGGCTATAATACAGCAGCGAAAAGGTAATAAGCTGCTCTAAAGACAAGAATTCATGCAGAGACAAGCTGTTGAAATGGCTCTAAGTTGCATTACCACCCGACCCTTCAGCAAAACAATTTCAAATGAATAACTGCTGTGTAAAACATAACCTCATATAATTTGGCCCAGGCTTTTTAAAGTGCCATAGAAATAGAATGCAGAAATCTTGTGGAGTGCACTGCAGCCATTACAGATGATTATGTTTAACCCGGGTGATGTAGGCGAAGCCTAATGACATTAAAAGTTGCTAGTTGAAATACCCAAACAAATTTGTGCAACACAAACCACTACTGTGTCCTTTAGAATGACTCTCTTGAGACCTGAATACTAATCTCAGCACAGACTGTGGCTGCACTGGGCAGCTTCCAGATGTTACTGTGTGTGAAACTGGCCGAGTGTGAAATAAGAATTGCAGGAAATGTGCTTGCATGTTCTGAATGAATAAATCTTTTTTTTTTAACAAAATAAAAATAACATTTATGATTGCCTGATTTTCACTGTTCACATGGTACATGTTCTATATTATTACTCTATGACAATGAAGTTTCGACAGCTAAAGAACCAGGATCATGGATATTGTAATTCAGTTGAATTTTGTGTTGAAAATTTTACCTTAAAGCAGTTCCTATTACGACAACTGCACACCTGTTTGAAACAATTTGGTATTACCCACAGTTGTGCAGAAAAATGAATGAATAAGATTCCTAGCTGGTTTTTAGACAAATACGAATAGTAATAAATGTCCCAGTGGCCAGATTTGTCAACATCCTAGTGGCCCCTCTTACAAGTGGCAGGTCCACAGAAATGCCGGCACATGCAGCACGTTCTAATTGGCCTCACCCAGGCCCAATTAGCCATTTTATCAAGGCTAGTCTACCACATGCTCGCCCATGAACATGAACAATAAAATGCATTTCTGATTTCATTGCTGATTTAAAATGATACCTGTGCTTTCTGTCATTTATTATCCAAATATCCAAAAGTTATAAACATGAATATTCAATCTGTCTGTTGTTCACATTAAAGCTTTTGATGGCTGGCTATATTCTTATAGCTGACATTAGGCTTGGGGAGTATCACAGTATAAAATTGATGCTGTGGTGGTTCCAGTGTTGTCAAAAAAATGTAGACACCCCTATTTCTAAACTGATACAGAGATGTGATTTTCTGACAATGTACTGCAGTGAACTACACAATATTGGCAAGCAGACAGCAGTCTCTATGAGTGGAACAGGTAGCTGCTGAGACAGAAAGATGGCTACCTGGAGTGCTGGAAAGGAAAAATGCTTCAGCTCCTGTTTGGGCGAACGTTAAGTTATAAGGGACAAAGGTGAGACAAAAAACTGGCAATTACTTTTTCTTGACATAACTTCTTTCAGCTATGCCATCACATCATCTCCATTCAGCCCACTGATGTGCTTGCTGCAGTTACAAGTGTCATGTGACTGTCGAGCAACACTCACAAGTCACTTTGTTTTACAACTGTCCAATGGCTTGTTAACACATATATATAATATGCTAATAATAATACGACAGTAATGTATTTAGGCATGCTAGACATGGTTAAGATGACCTGCTGAAGTTAATCAGAACTGGGAAGAACTTTGAACATTGCCACACGAGATGGTTTATAGAATCTGGTTATACACTGCGATTTTTCTGCACAACCATCTTTCGGGTTTATAGAGATGAAGAGGAAATGTCTAGATGTGCAGCTGACAAATCTGCAGCAACTGCATGATGGCATCATATCAATATGGACCAAAATCTCTGAGGAATGTTTTCAACACCTTGCTGAATTTATGCAAAAAGAAATAAGTTCTGAAGGCAGAAGGGGGTCCAGTACGAGCATGGTGTACCTAATAATGTACCCAGTCAGTGTATATACATTTGCAATTTTATAATAAAATATTTACGTACATATGTAATGCAGCTTGTGTGGCATAGAAAGAAAAGCACAATAAACCACGACAGTTTTAGCTCAATGTGCAGTGTGAAGACAAACTATCATATTGTAGGCCGTACCAGTGGGAGGGCATGTAGTAGTGATTAACCTTCTGTACATACAGTAAAGAAGGAGAGACTGTGAACAGATTGATATCAGCTGGGCATCTTTTAAAAGTAAGGCAGTTTTAAAAACAGTATTGGATCAATTTTGGGAGGGGATGACAGTATGAAAAAATAGATACTATCGAAATTGACTTACACTGACTATAAAAGCTTAAATTGACTTACACTGACAATAAAAGCTAACAGAAGGTACAGTTAAAGAAAAACTTTGTCATATTGCATCCTGGCAGCATAGGAGCTAAATAGGAAAAAAAAAATGTAAACAGGGTCACACATAAATATTATTTTAAAAGAAGATAAATCCTCTAGGTTAGTGCTCTTAGAAATCAGTGAAGTTGGCATTCTTAGACCCACCTTCTTCTTCTGAAGCTCCTCAGCCTATTAGCATTGCCAGGCTTTCTCTGCTGATCAGGAAGCATCAATCATTACGGAAGCTTCCATATTACTACACACACTCTCTAATTACTGTACTTGTCTGAGGAGCAGCTCTGCAGCCCAGTGGACAGCCAGGGTGACTTTCAGGCCTCTGCAGAGAAATGAGAGGAGACCCCCAGCTGCTGAGCTTTAAGCCGCATCAACATCAAAACGTCACTGTATTGATAAATGAAAACAATTTTCTGTGTCTCTGTCTTTATGTGTTTATAAAAGCCTCAAATCAATTTTTGTGAAGCACAGCCACTAAAGCTAAGTAGCTGTTAGCAATATTTCTGTTGTACATGCCCAACATAATAATAAAAAAAAAAGTCAGTGAGTAGTTGCGTTGCAGACATCTGGCACAGCTTAAGGCCTTTCATCGTCACAAATAAGAACTCATATTCTGAATAGAAATGAGTAATTTTCTAATTTGGAGAGAGATACAAGAGATTGTTATGTCAAGTCACAACAATCAGAAAACAATAAGCACTAAACAACAATAACAATGAAACACAAAAAATA